>NC_090939.1:298572730-299792730 GCF_040938575.1 Ambystoma mexicanum | reverse complement strand
TTACAAGCGGCTGCACCAATGGCCGAAAAAGAAGTATGGGTGAAAAGAGGATGCACAATGTCACCAACCGACGCACTATGGCGCCAGGGTGGCACTGGGAAAGTTGTAATACCATTGGCATTGTTAAATACCGCCTTGAACCAATTACATCACCCTGCCCATACAGGCAAAGAAATAATAGCAGCACGAATTAGAGAAGATTGGTTCTGTCCCGAGTTAACATCCCATGTGTCAAATTTTATCAGCAATTGCCTTACATGTCAACAGTTCACGGCCGGTCATACTTTAAAGGTGATAAGAGGTACCATACCCCGACCAGAAGGACCTTTTCGGCACCTCCACATTGACTATGTTGATATGATCAACATTTGTCAAGGCAATAGATACATGATAGTAGTAGTATGCCCATTTTCTAGGTGGATCGAAGCAGGGCCCTGTTCACACCCTGATGCGTTTAGAGCAGCCAAATTTATAGTAAGGGAGGTATTCCCCAGGTGGGGAGTGTGCGAGGTGTTAAGATCAGACAACGGACCCCATTTCGCAAATGAAATGTTCCAGCATATCACATCCCTACTGAACATTAAACACAAATTTGCATGTGCGTACCACCCACAGGCCAATGGTGTATGTGAACGCCTGAATGGCCTATTGAAGGAGGCAATTGCTAAAATACAGCAAACAACAAAGAAAAGTTGGTTGTATTGCCTTCCGTTAGCACTGTTCGAACTTAGAAACAGGCCAGGGTCCGACCACCACCTCACCCCACACGAGGTGGTTACTGGACGCCAAATGCGCCTTCCCCTAACACCAACGTCAAGGGCATTCACCGACCAAGAAAGTTCTGCGAATGTGTTAGGTGATGAAATGTATCAATATGTGTCTTCTTTGATTACTAGCGTTGTGTTTGTGTCTCAACAGCTCGAGCGCACACGGGGCGGGTCCACCAGCAACCAAGAAATAGACGAAAATACAGAATTGGGAAAGGAGAACTTGTGCCAACTTGCCAAAGGTGACCACGTACTACTTCGAAATTTTAATAGAAGGTGGAACCAGCAGAGGTTCACTGGCCCCCATTTAGTAGAGGACGTATCAACAAGAGCAGTAAAACTAAAGGATAAGCGTGCGTGGAACCACCTGCATGATGTAAAAATCTACAAACTGCAGACCCGCCCCAGCGCCAACGACAGGTCCATTGGAAAAACGCCAACAACATCCCCGGCAGCGGAAGAAAACACAACCACAGACAACGACCCAATTGTTCCCTCGGAGAGAATAACGGACGAAGAAGGGGGTGATCCCCACACTGCCCACCCCATGGTCACACGTTCAAAGAGTAAAACTGCTCCCGCCATCTGAGCAAACCCCCCCCCCCATTGACTACTAAATACAATTGTAATAAAAACTAAGGACTTCGCTTGCACCAATACACATGTAAACACGTGAATGTTCTCTTTTTCTCTCGCACATACAGGAGCTGCGTAATATTGTATTGTTAAGAAAAGTTATCTAACAAATTCAGTGTGCAGGCGTAGATGGTGCTGCCAGACGATAGTTACCCAGAAGAATTGTCACACCAATTTGTATACGAAATAAAAAGGCCAACATACTTAAAAAAGAAAAGGGTACGTGTATACTACACGGCCTTCCTCCTGGCCATAGAAAATTACATGCCCCACCTCCGCCCATACTTACCGGTCTTGAGAGACCGATCACTTAGAGTAGCGTGGGAGCAACTCTTCACCTGGGCACTGAATGACTATTTGATAGGGAGAGCTTAATGAAACAAAACTAACATTTAATAACAAGCACTTTTTGAGAATTTTTAGGCGGGCAACTTTAACGTCGCAAGAATACGCTGCCAGGACTGCAGCAAGGTAAGAGCAAAAATGTCGGTGAGGTTAGCATATGTAATAAAAATAATAGGGATTTTTATGATCACCGGAGTTTTGGCTGCCTCTGTATGGCAGTACAGCTATGCTATGAGTTTTTTTGCTGCACCCAAACCTAATGTACCCCACCTCCCTGCTGCAACAGGTGTTACGTCAGGTGGTAACAGTAACAATGAACAAAAGCGAAATAAAGTTAAACGCAGCACATACTCAGACAATAAAGGTATTGATAATTATGTACAAGATTCAGCACACGTCACAAACAACATATGGTACCAGCACATGACCCGCATTGGTAAGCAGACAACTGAGGATAGCTGTTACGTTTGCTCATTAATACCATACGCCATGAGCGCTTCACGAACATTTGTTGCCACAGAAATAGATGAAAAAACAGCACAGTGCATAATATATTTGGCCCTGTTCCAAACGAAAGGAAGATTCCAAGGAACAGTAGTGCACATGACATGGAAAACACGAGACTCATACCCATATGAAAACAACTTCCTCAAGACCTATCTGAGTTATCACAAGACCAGTTTACATGCTGAAGCATTCAGATACATAACAAGTGGCCCTGAAAAAGGAGAAACAAAGAAGGTAACACTGCAGTATCTACCATGTGATTGGTACGCCACGGAAGTTCCGGGTAAACAAGGATGCTGGGAGAGGCCATTACTGACGATAACAGGAAAGGTGTTCCTGGGTACCAGCTGGGAGATAGGAGTGGTTGGCAGCAACATGGTAACAAAAGAAACTATCTCAACCATCGAGACACACAATCATCGATGTTGGACGACATGGATCAAGTATGTACCAATGCTCACGTGGGTAGAAGAAGATGAAGACCCGATAACTATATTACCATTGACTGCGCCCAAAGTATGTTACCAGCATAAAGGAGAGGTGGACGTGGGATATAACACCAATTGTGCAAGTGTGATGGAGTTACCTGAGGGGGGAGCGGGAACAGCAGTAATAATGGACCATTATTGGGCCTGCGGAGAAAAGGCATATCATACACTGCCTCCCCTGTGGAGTGGTGTGTGCACAATGGTACACGTCAATGTACCATCACTAGTGGTACCTAAGAAGCATGTCGATGTGGCGAAATTTCCGAAAATGGATGAAGGAGACAGGAGAAGAAAGAGATCTGCACCACTCCAGAAGGAGCAAGAAAACAGGACCAACAGCAATGATACTGTCCTAAACAGGAGAAAAAGACAAGGAGAGCCATTAACAGGAAATTATCTGTGGGGAAGGTCGGAAACGGAACTAACCTCAATACCGCCAGAACACAGACTATTCAGCAGAGCAGCAATGTTCTTCTCCTCAATAATACATCCGGGACTGCAGGCATACGCAAACGCAAAATGGCTGCAAATAACCAGATGGGAACTAATGATGACCATAAATTCGACAGTAAATGGGTTTAACGCAATTAAAGAGGAGCTGCGAGCTGTAAGGATGGTAGCACTACAGAACAGATATGTATTGGACCTTCTCACAGCAATGGAAGGAGGAGTTTGTGCAAAGATAGGACAATCATGCTGCACGTTCATACCTGCCAACGATGCCGACAATGGTACACTAACAGAAGCAGTTTCACAATTGGCCCAGATGCACTCCAAAATGATGGACGAAAGTAACGGCGTAAACAAGGATAAAAGCTGGTTTTCACTATTATGGTCATGGATGCCATCTTGGCTGTCAGATGGACTGAAAATAATAGTGGGATGTGCTATTTTGGCTGGAGCTGCACTGATAATAATTAGATTTTGGAAAGCCCGGAAGGCGCGCTCAACTGATGAGTTGCTGGAAATGGTGGGAATGCACCCCTTGATGCCAGCGGATGACGGCCAGCACACAGGTGTGATAATACACGAAAGGGAGAAGTTGCGCACCCAAATCATCGCCAATCATCTAGACCCACCATCAGTGAAGATCGAGAACCCAAGGAACCCTAGGAGCTACATAGGAAGATGGGTGTACTGTACTCCTGGAGGAACATGCGAATACATGTATTGGTCATTTGAAGATCACGTAAACCATTATGGACATCTCGGAGGGATAACCAAGATATGGAGAGTAAGAGGAGATAACGAGAAGGATATGTTTGTGGTCGACAAGTCGACCAGAGGGGGGACTGAAGTGGGAGAATGGAAAACCAGACTCCCGTCCTTCACCTCTCGCGCTTGGCCTAGAGGGTCGCGGCCCAGACACCCGCCACGAGAAGAGTTTGCCCATTTACCAGATGACCAAATACCCTGGTACAGAAACATACGGATGTGTCCATCTGCCTGCCCAACAGCCCGCACTGGCCATGCCGACACCTGCGGCACGGACCAACTAGACTGAAATCTACACATCGTTAGAGATGCCATGACGACCTAGATAACGGGAAGCACCGCTGAACTATTATACACGCTGAACATTTCCACACCAATCTACACGAAGAACATACTCAGTGCTCTGACGTAGGCGACAGGCTTATTCACGGACGTGCATCTTTATTATTTTTACATAGGCTTTCAGAATGCAGAAACGCAAGACGCACCATGAGCTCATTTATAACGCTTGCTCACGCTTCTCTTGAAACCCGTTACCATCATGAGAGATATAATGGAAACACGATACTGGCCATGAAACTGTATGCCACTATAACCTAAAGCATCCATGCACTAAATGGATTACTCGTGCACCAGGCCCAAGTAGGCCTCAAGCAAGAGTTCCCGTGGACATTAACAAAGCAAAAGTCAGGTTGCTGAGCCTGCAGAAAGAACCCAGTGGAGCAACTAGCCAAGGTCGTAATGTTGCAAACCCACAGTCAAGAAACAAATCTTCAAAGGCACGATGTTGCAACCTCGCACTCCAAGTACCAATGTTAAAATCATATCTGCAAATTAAACCAGACATACAGTGGAAAAACAATATTAATTGTGCAGAATTATGCCTCAAACACGGTCCCTCCCCACGTGACCAAGCCGAACCTGACGAGATGCCAAAACCCAGGAGAGAAAAGGCGTCTGGGTACCTCGCTACGAGACGCAGGCCGACACACTTGAAAGGCTCAATGGACACCTGCTACAGTGGGAACGGTCAGTCTCCCACCTATGAATAAATCCTCACATTGCCTGCACGTACCCATATTGAAACACTGTTGCAACCACAGGTGCACCGTGTGCTGGGAACAACGGTGGTCCCAGGCTGGGGAGCTCACGGATGCACCAATCAGAACATGAGGTTCTTATCTCAGACGTCAGTAACGTTAGCCAATCCTCAGGGGTCTTCATGTAACAATTCTTATGTATCTAATTGTAGGGACAACCCAGATATACCACCTGACTACATCTTAACCACTAATATCATTCTCTATATGCGTACTATACTAACCCCACCACTCGAGCAACCAATCAAGAGTGGCGATAGGTTCTTTTGGTAACTTTTTGGAATGACGCAAGTAGCGCGTCATAATGTAGTAAAAAGGGCCTGCGAGCCCCACTATTGTGTGTGTGTCAGGACGAACGCGTGCGCTCCTTGACCCATCCCTGCCGTTTGCATAATAAACGACAGAAGTTGCCTTGCTCCTTGTGTGTGCCTCATACTCTGTCTCGATCCGAGATATACACGGGAGGAGTTGGGGCCTCCCTGCCCGGAGGTCTGCGGACGGCCCGGCCGACCCCGGCAGAATCCCCCCCGACAAAGTGTTGCACTTCTCTGAGGGGAGGAACAGTTTTATTACAAATAAAGTGTCGCATAGCAATGAAGCGATGGTGAAAATATCTTGAAACATTAACAGGATCTAGAGAACAAAGTTCTCCAGGTGTTAGTATATCTATGTTTGTTTTGTTTTTGTTTGATATGCGTAGGAAATCATGTAAAACTTCCCATGCATATTCTGCACAACTTAATGTAACAAACCAAGTGGGTGGGCCAAGGTTTCTTAAGATACAATGTATATCTCCATGACGTCGAAACCAGTACTCTTTAGTACCACGCATGTTTGCTAATAGATTTGTAATATTTGATTGTAAAATCTCATCTTTTTGTTGCACTTTTTGTAATAATTGTGTAGTTTAAATAATTTGAAAGTGGGATCCTGATTTTTAACGTGTGTGCAACTCCGTAACATAAAGTTGCTAGTTCACTTTCTAAGAGTAGGTGGAATATGTATTCCACATTTTGTCTAAATCTGGGATCTTCAGAATACATCCTAAATGAGCGGTATTCAGATGCTGTTATTTGAATAGGTCTATCATTGTACCTTCCTCCTTTGCCAGTAGGAAAGATTAGAGGAAAAACACGTGCTTCTATACTTTTTTCCCATATGCTGATTGGTGATCTTTTTGTTTGTCGCATTTGGTACGTTTCTAGTGCATCTTCTACGGTGTCATTAGAGTGCAATGGATGAATTGTATAATGGTCTAAAGTATTGGATACTGTAGCAGGATATAGGAGCTCAAATTGACCAGCTTCTTGTGACTCTTGAATTATTTCAGTGGTATCCTTCAAGTTTTCTTTAATATTAATTTCTTTGTGGTATTCATTATTGTCTTTTAGATATTGCAAGGCTTGTCTAACATTATGTAAATCTACCAGTTGTTGCCACATTTTTTTGTCTTTTGTAGGTACACCATTTACTAAGATAATTAAAGATTGCTCCATTGGACGTTGCACTCCTAGAGTGTGCACATTTTGTTTTAGATCTAATGGTAAATACAATACTTTTCCGTGAATATCTTTCACTAATTCAGACTGAGGTAATTTTGCTGTTTTTGGTTGAAGGCGTATTATTGCTTGAAAGGGGTGCACTGTTTGAATTATGATGCTTTCATATGAATTGAGTTGTTGTAGGGGTTTTGGTAGTGGAAATAATTCCAAATTATTTGTGATAGCACGTGAAGGAGTTTGGTTGTTGTCAAGTTTTGTAGTGCAGTAACTGCAAAGTATTAAGGGATCAGTTATTTCGTATTTGCTTTCTGCTATAAGGCAGAGAGCTAATTCAAACCATTTAGAATCTTCATTGTCTTCTATTTTGTATGTTAGGTCTACAGTTTTTGTGTTACTTTTGTAAAAGGTTCTGCTGCAATATACACACACATGGTTTGGTACTTCAGCAGATGTACTTTTAAATTTCGGTATTTCTTTTTTGTATGAGTGTAGTAGAAGTTTGCCATGCATAGAATTGTTGCTAATTTGCTTTAAAGCTATTTCATTCTATAAGTGGCTTTCACTTCCAAAATATTTATTCTGGATATAGTCGATTTCTTCAAGTAGGTCTTTTGCTGTACCATGTAGAAGAAAGTTATTTAAATTGGCTAGTGCAAAAGCAGGACTTTTAGCATAGTACAGTTTATAGACTAGATTTCTTATAGTTGAATGATGTGTTGATATCATTTTAATATAATGGAAGGTGGTTTTGCAGATAGGTCCTGAAATGCAGGCCAATGAATGTCCTCGTAGTCCTGTGTACTTGCACTGGACAGGTATCCATATTTTGCAATAGTTTAATTTTGATTTTGTCTTTGCCTTTCACATATTGATTGAGGAATTAAAGACTTGAAAGATTTTTTGGGAATGTTACACATTGACGTGCATGGCCATTTGTAAACTAGACGTTCTGATTCAGTTCAATGGAGAGGTAATTCTAAGTTGTCTGGGGATATTTTTGTAAGCAGTATTTCTTGTTCCATTATGGTATTATTAACTTTTTCATAATCTCGTCCACTGCTATGTATGGCAATTGTATTTGTTTGCTTTTGTTTGTATGCTTCTTCATTAAAATATGGTTCTGTGCTTGTAGTGTGACTCCACTCACCTCCACAGATATTTAAGAAGTTATTTCTGTTGACATTTCGTTTATTGAGAAGTCTTTTTTGTAATTTAGTCATTAGTTTTGTTAGTGGTTACATTTTGTTTAACACTAAAATAAATAGCTTTCTTTTGAGAAGGATTGCACTGTCTATCAACGCTTCTAAGATTAATTTCCTACGATAGGTTTTAAGGGTTGTGCCTGTTTTCTCTCCTGTTTTTATAAGGTTTTGAAGGACTCTATGACGGAACATTTTTGCTAAAATACTTTTTTTGGTATGCTTACTTGGCACTATATCAAGATTTATAGGAGCAGTTTTATCTGTAGTGGTAGCTGAATTTGTGTTAATTGTTTTCTGGTATGTTTTACATTTTGATAGAGGAGGCAAAGTTTCTGTACTTGAAGCTTGTTTTGTTTCGCTAAATGACTGTATTAGCTGTTTTGTTTGAACTTTTTTTTACAAATTCTGCTAGAGATGGATGCTTATTTTGGAAACTTCTATTTTCATTTGCTCTGCTTCTGCATTGCTTTCTATGGACTTGATTTTTTGTAGGCAATCTTTAGGGTCTGTTGAAAAAAATAAAGAAGGTATGGGTTGGGGTGTTCTGCAATGTATGTGTGCTGTGTGCATGAGTGTCTGAGTATGATGATAAAGATGTATGTGATGGTGTGTGATTGTGCATTGGGCAACTACAACTAGTTGGGATGGATATTGAATTTATGTGCTACTAAACTGGGGTTCAGATGACAGTAGAAAGTAAGCTAGTGGTGTTGAGAAGTACAAATAGTAAATCTAATGGTATACAAATAAAACAGTTGTTTGTTCTATAATATCAAAATTCTAGGGGCTGAGTTCGGTCATTTGTGCGCTGAAAAATGGGAATTTGTGCGCAATTCTGCCTGTAAATCTCTGTTTGAGAAATGGGGATTTGTGGACAGAATGGTGCACAATCTCTATTTTTAGGCGCAGAAATAGCATGAATTAACCTTACAGTGTGTTTGAGTAATAGTACAAATATTATGGTGGCATTTAACTTACTTTTTTTCTGGAATGAGCAGGTTTCTTCTTAGTTGTTCTTTGTACTTCAAATTCGACTGCTTCTTTTCAGGAGAGTGGTCTTCACTGCAATTGTAAAGGAAACAAATTAGTAATTTTGTTTGTATGTAGCACTGATTTTAATTAAGACATTGATTTTTATGTTTTTGTACAAGTATTGTTGTTTGATATTTGAACATACTGGCCCTCATTACGACCCTGGCGGAAATCGAAAAACGATGGCGGAAATGCAATACCGCCATCGAATAGCGCTCGGTGCGACTATGACCCGTCACCGCAAAGTACGAAGCCATTAGCGACACCGTAGTGAACGCCAACGCTAACTGCACCAAGCACGCGCGCGCGCCATGCCAAACCGCAAACACCACCATGGTGCAACGGTACGCCAATTCCGACCCTAGCGGACATGTACCTAACGCCATCAGGCAAGTACGGCATCGCGAATCAACCGTAAACGGCCCCACTGAGTGCCTGTATACCGCTCCCTGCCCACAAAGTACAACTCCCTGTAGGTGCAATGAAGTCACAATGCAACCATTGAAATGTACAAAGCACCCATGCATGCCAACGAACAAAAGCAACACAAGAGGGGCCAATGGGAGCTGCAGGTCACAGTTGGCACGAATACAGAAGCCATCCCAATGGACATGACCACAGTCCCCCACCAAGAAACGCACGCAAACACAGGCACCTGTGCCCAGCAACATTCCGAAAATCACATCATTCCACCAGTCCACCTGGCTGACCGGCATCTGTTACACAAAACCCAATCCCCCGCCCCTGAGCATGACAACATTCAAACTGTCATATAGGCAGCCCCCATCCCTGACCTCACGGGCTCAGTAGGCAAACGCGCCCAGTACAGTACCACGCAACTAAACCCCGAAGCTGGAACCCAATGCAGATCTCCTCACAATACATCGCCCCCCAAATAGGCATATGCCACATCACTTGCAAAGAAAAACGCTACACGGGCCAAATCAGAATAGCAATTCATGCACATCAAAGACACCAAGCCCATACAGCCATCAGGCCATGAACTCCAAAACACTAATCACCATTGTGGGCTGCATCCGCAAGAAATGACCAGCCACTACTTGTGTGTCGCCCTGTACCCCCATGGTACACAGAGCCACATTCACGTACGAAAAGGCAACATGGAAGCGCACAGAACCGCAGGGCTGTCCCAATGGGGAGGCACTAGTCCAGCTGAAAGGCCGAAATGTTGCTCCGAGACACCAGTACTGCGTAAGGGCATGTGGGCCATTGGCGATCGTCCCATAAGATCGTAATGCTGCTCCACCGATTAACACGAAGCAGCAGGTGTCGGGAGTAAAATCCATCTGCAGGAGTGGCATACAGATGGCAGTGGCAAAAGGGGAGGAGATACCTGTCAACCAGAAGAAAAGAAAAAGAACAGAATGGCCATCAGAACTACATTCGAACAACTCACTTCAATGATCACACGAAATCCACAGCCATATGCATGCTAGCCCACTCAAAAGGATCATCACCACCCCAAAACCACTTGCGACTCATAACCATCTATATCGAGGTGCAAACACCATCACTAACGAGTGTACCTGTGCATGCGTCTGTCAAAACAGAATCCATCAGATGGGAATGTCAACGTGCATGGACACAAGTGTCTGAGGGCGCCTCGAGACAGGGAGGGCTCAACAAGGCCAGATAGACGATGGTCCCACTATGGCAGGCCTGCATCACATAGCGTAGGGGAGGCGGATAGATCCCAAGAAGCCCTGTACATGGCAAACTCTGTATCAAATCACCTGCCCATGCATCCATTCATCATTCCCTCATCCCGGGATCAAAACGCCTGAATAATTACTCACATGACATTAGAAACATCCATTGAGTCTGTGCGTTATGCAGCCTGCAAAATCCACAGTGCCCCAGCCCGTATTTCCAGTGTTGTGAAGTAACATGTATTTTGGAACGGCCGGCCTCATCGCCCACGTAGCTAATGCGCATCCCAAACTATTCATATCAATCATTGCTCCCTCGCCATGGGCCCTGTCTCAAGGACATTGAACAATAGAACGTTATATTTGCAGTCAGACCTGTGGGCATCTCCTCGCCGCCAGCTGATAACCGAAAGCGCCGCCCTTCGAATTCCTCATTTGCAACATCACGTCGAAAAGGCATCTGTGGCCGTTTGAAATCCCTAATTATTCCATCGAGTGCGGCTGTGTGTGAAAATGGCAACTGCCTTCACCCACGAATGGGACGCCCCGCCCGTCGTTGCAACTCGGTACAGTGATGCATGAGGGCCCACCGTTACTCGAGTACTACGTTCCACTGACCCTTCACAAGTCTGTTCGCGACTGCACAGATGGAATGGGAAACAATGGGACCATAGCCGAATGAACATAACAACCAATCCAACACGCCCATCGGGTACAAATACATGATAGCAATAGCAAGATACCATTCCCCGAATTGCAGCGTTGTGCGCGTGACGTGCTCGGCCAAAGGGGAGAGCAGTTTGCACAGGTGGAATGAATCACCACAGGTGGAGGCCATACAGCCTGAAAACACATGAATTGCACAGCCAGTCTCCTCCCACAACCACACCGAAATGCTACCGGCAGGACTCGCGATGTTGGCCCTGGGGGACCTGATAGCGCTGCAAGTGCTCCAACTCCAAGAGGAAGACGAACACCAACTACAACCGGCCGCACGGAGGAGACGCAGGAGGAGGAGGAGGGCAAGGCAGGGCCAGCAAGGCCCACCAGCACAGCCACTACCACCACGCAGGCAGCCCGCAATCCCACGCCTCCGAGCACATCCGTTCAACCTCACTGATGAGCAGATCCACACCCTCTACCGTTTGGACCGGGACACCATAGCCGCCATTGTGGACATGACACAGGCTGACCTTGTCAGCATGATAGATAGCCCAACCGCCATCCCACCCCTACTGAAGGTGGTGTCTGTACTCCACTTCCTGGCCACAGGCACCTACCAGCACACAGTCGGACAGTTGCATGGCATTTCTCAGCCACTGTTCTCACGGACACTATTGCAAGTGCTCGATGCCCTCCTGCAGCACGCAGACGACTACATCTGCCTACCACGCTCGGAGCAGGAAATTACAAACACGAAAGTGGGATTCCATGCACTTGGCGGCATACCGGGTTGCATTGGTGCCATCGACTGCACCCATGTGGAATTGGTCGTCCCACATGCCATGGAGGCCCAGTACCGCAACCGAAAACAATTTCATTCCCTGAATGTACAAATGGTGTGTGACTCCAACAGGATCATTACACATTGTTGTGCCCGATTCCCTGGATCAACCCATGATTCTATGGTCTTGAGGAACTCTACAATACCACGCTACATGGAGCGACACGCAGGGAACAGATCCTGGCTACTCGGTGAGTCTCATTACATGCATGATGATGTGGGGTATGTGAATTGGCAATGACCTGGCAGGAAGGGGGGGGGGTGTGCGTACGTATCAATGGCATTCCACATCATACGTTTCTCGTCCACATACAGGTGATGCTGGATATCCACTGAAGAGATGGCTCCTCACACCAGTCCGGAACCCACGGGACCAGCATGAGGAGGACTACAACCATGCCCACTCACGTACCCGTGTAGTCATAGAACAGGCATTCGGCCTACTGAAGGGCCGTTTCCGCTGCCTCAGCAGGTCTGGCGGGGCACTCCTGTACCGCCATGAGAAGGTTGCAAAGATGGTGATGGCATGTGTCATGCTCCACAACATGTGCGTACGTAGAAATGTGCCCATGCCCCCTGACGCAGAACTGCAAGCACCTGATGATGGTCATGATGAGGGTGGGGATGTGGCAGCACCTCATGGAGTCTGCGAGGCACCGGAGGCCCGTGACATTCGTCAGCATCTCATTGATGTATGCTTCTAGCACTCACGCCTGGTGGCTGATACATGGACACGGGACTCGTGGCACTGCGTGTGTCTGGGACATGCACAATATGGACTGTACGCCTATGATGGCCTAGTACACAAAGATCAATGTCCACACATCTCATTGGTTGATCGTGCACTTTTTATGGCATATGTGATGTCATGTTGAACACCCTATCGACCCACCACCCAAGTGAGCCCAACACACCCCCTCCACCCCCCTACCTCCCCCCCGAACACCAGTGTCCAAAGATGCTCATTGTCAGTGGGCTGTCGCTATTGCAGGCCCCCTCTGCGGGTATCAGGGGCACCCCTGCCTGTGGAGCGCAGGTTCCTTCCAGATCTACGTTGGGGGCTGCCCTGGACGGAGCTTGCAACGGATGATGTGTCTGCCTGATCACGTCCATGCATGTCCCTAAGGGTTTGCGAGAGCTCAGTGAGCACACGGCGCACTGCGGCAAGTTCGGCACATACGTCCTTGGCCGTCGCATGCAGTTCCCCCCTGAGGCTCTCGGTGCTTCTCTCCATTTGGACTCTCAGGCTCTCGGTGCTACTCTCGATTTGTGCCCTAAGTGTCTCAGTTGATGTTTCTATGTCTGCCTTAGTGCCCCCACATTCATCAGCATGGTCCTTGAGGAGCGTGGCCAGTTGCTGCTGTTGTTCGATCAACTGGTCGAGGGACTGTTGCCTCTGCTGGGCCAAGGCCATTTGCGGGGGTGTCACGGAGGGGCTGTTGTCCTCATGTTGCATTGCCACAGGGCTTGTGGGGGATGGCCAGTCGTCGTCTTGTGGGTGCCCCTGCGTGGTATCCTCATGTTGTACGGGATGGGACAGACAGGGGGATTGGGACAGGTCATGGATGGATCTGACTTCGGCATCCCCGTTTTCTGTGTCGGAGCATGCTGCCATCAATGGGGTGTCACCTATGGTGCTGCTGCCACCGGAGGCAGTGCCTTCTGTGGCATCCATTGGGGGGACCTGTGGTGGTGGTGTTGTGGGCATGCTGGCTGCTGGGGTGCCTGTTGATGTTCCCTCCTCTGTGCTGCCACCTGATTTGTGCTGCTGCCGTGTCTTGATGCGTGCAGCTGAGGTGGAGGGTCTCTGGCCGTTGGTCTTGGCCCTCTTTGCAGGTGTGCTGGTAGGGGTGTCCTGTAGCTCGTCGTTTGGATCGGACCCTGTGGTGGAGTAGAGGAGGGCGAGGGTTATTGGTGGGTCTGTGGGAATTGGAATTGCATTGTGTCACATGCATTGGGGTGGTACCTGAGGGTGATTTGGGCCGGGCCCTTGGAGGTGCTTTGATTTGTGTGTGGAGTGAGGGTGCAGTTGTTTGGCAGCCTGCAGTTAGGGTGTGCCTGCTGCACGTGTAGTGCGTGTATTAGGGGTTTTTAATTATTTATGTATTTATTGTGGGTTTTAACGTGCGCTATCAGGCCGATGTGTGTGGACGTTCTCCTGGACATGTGTTTCTGTTGCACTATGTGGACGCATGGTACTTCACATGGATGGACTGTGTGGATTTGGCATAGTTTTTCCTGGCCCACCTACCTGTATCTTCGGATGTCTGCACTCCTTTCTCCATCCCTCCGACTCCCTCTATGCTCTCCATTCCGATGGTGGAGGCACAGATTTCTTCCCAGGGGGTCAACTTGATGGGTGATTCAGGACCTCCCCCGGTGGCTGTGGCAATGTTGCAGTTGGCAGGGAGTATGCTGCGGACGCGTATCCGCAGGTCGTCCCATCGCTTGCGGCATTGCTGTGGGGTGCAGGGTGCGGTCCCCACCGCACTTACCCGCTGTGCCACCAGAGCCCATATGGCCTTCTTGTTTGCAAGTGCCGTCCTGGTCATTTGCGTGGAGAAGACGACGGCAGCATTCTCCTGGAGGGTCTCTGTTAGCACGGTGAGTTCCTCACGGGAGAAGTGGACCTGCCGCTTGCGGTCGCACGCTTTCTTCGCTACTTTTCCCATTTTTCTTGGTTTCGCTAGGGTGGTTGACGGGTTGGGGTGTGTTTCAGGGTAGTGATTTTAGTGGTTGTGTGGTTTTAGTGTATTTATAGGTGTACGCCGGGATGTTTCCCGTTCCGGGCCCATGTTTTAACTTCCGTTTCCGTATATTTCCGGCCACCGTACTTTCCGGTAGGCGCACACTGCGGTGACCGCTAAGAGGGGTGGCGGTATTGCACCTGGGGCGCCGTACGGCGGCGGTGTGGGCCGTTTTGGGGTCATTTCCGCCATCGCGGACTTTGCACTTCCGCCATGCCGTGGTGCTCGTGCCCGATGGGTCGGAATGGGCCGCACTTTGCTCCTTCGTGCAATGGCGGAAACGCTATTTACGCTGTGGCGCTCCGGTCAGTCGCTTTCCGCCAGGGTCGTAATGAGGGCCACTGTGTGCATGCAATTTTGTTTGAGTATGTTAACTCTTTATATTGTACTTTAAATATGTTAGTTCAACATGTTTTGCAAATGTGTGTGTAAAAAGAAATTAAATAGCAGATAGTTTTGGAAGTGACAGTTGATTATAGGAGATGGAAAAAATGACAGTAAGTTCATTTTATAGTTTATACAAGCTAAAAGTCAATTAATCTGTTTATATGAATCTATATGAATTGTACATGTACTGTACAGAAAACATGCATACCTGTAGTTTGTTTTCATGCATATGGATATGCATGCAGCTGCAAGCAGAAATCTTGGAGACTTGTACAGTATTTCTTGTAGAAGGTGCTTTCCAATGATATGACACTTGTACTCAGAGAGATTAACAGTACATTTGAAGTGCTGATCTATGATGATGCAGTTAGATGTAGAGGTCTTGGGTGTGATTGGTGGATGGTCGTGTGACTGCTTAGCTATATCCAATGAGGGAATGGCACAGAAAGTTAAATGGAAATGGTAGAAGGACTGTCCATGTTATGAGATGTCCGCGGACATGGCGGTAGTCCGTGGACATCACGTGTTATATCCAGGGATTTTGGGGTGGGGAGGCATGCAAATGAGAATGAGCAGAGCAAGGGATTGGTCAGTAAACTTTAGTGGGTGTGTTGTGGCAGGAGAGAGTTTCTCAGATACTCTTTTTGCTGAGAGAAGAACAGATAGCTATGGCTGTGTGTTTCAGAAAACAGATTGTTTGGATTTTGGGAGACTCGTGGATACATTGGTTGAAGGTGCATGCAGAAAGCTGTGGAGTAGCTGTAGATCTTGGATTCTCACATGTGGAAGTGTACTGGCATGGAGTACGTGGAATGAAGTGGTTGGACTTGCTACCTCTATGTGCTACTTTGGAGACAGAGCAACATCCAGACATAATTGTAATTCATTGTGGAGGGAACAGTTTAGGACATGTGTCTGGAATTTCTTTGCAATTTGCAATGAAAGAAGGACTTGGGAAGGTCATGGACATGTTTCCAAATTCTCAAGTAATTCTTTCACGGATTGCGCAGAGACAAATGTGGCTTCGTTCTTCTTCATTTGGTCCACAAATGGAGAAAGCAAGGCGCAATGTCAATAAGGCTGTTTGTGCCTTTCTAAGAGATGTTGGCATGTCCTCTTTTCACAATGAAAATATGTTTCGTAGCACATACATTTTTTGCAGAGATGGAGTCCATCTTACTTATGCTGGCAATCAGATTTTTCTGGGAAATGTATAAAATGCATTGCAACCTTTTTTGGAATTACAGCATCCATTTTGTAGTAGGTGTTGAAAATTTCACATTTTTCAAACACAAACAAACACAACCAAAAGGCTCCTTTCAGAGCCACCACTTGCTCCCAGACAAATCTGCAATGGTTATGATAGGGCAGCACCCTAAAATTTTAGGTGTTCACGGACTGTCCGCAGACTTCTAAAAAATACACAGGGCCGTGCTTCATTTATTTTCACTTCTATTTTTAAACTGTGAAAGGCGGCTCTGAAAAGAGCCTTTTTGTTTTTTGAATTTTGTTGTTTTTTTTGTTTGTTTTTTATACACGACACACTAGGAGAGGAGGGAAAAGGAGGATAAGGGGGGACACCAACCACAGGGATAAGAAAGGGCGGGTGGAGAGAGGAAGATGTAGAGTGGGTCTTACTTGGGTAGTGATCAGATCTTCTCGTGCTCTGAGACCAGAGCCTCAAAAGCACTTCGAAGTCTCTCCCCCCTGCAGAGTACTGCGTCGCAGTACATACACACAACTGTGACCCTCGAAATGTAAGGGTCATCAGTATTGTGTATGGCCTGTGAGGCAGTTTGAGGAATACGCTGTCCCACAGGAGTGTTCCTTGTGGTGACAGGATTGGAAATGGAGGATGTAGTAGAGGAAGTCAACCTACTATGCTCCTCACAAGATACAACCTTGCGAATGGCCCCAGTGTGGAATGACTTTAGGTGTCGCTTCATGGTAATTGTCCCAAAGCTGTATGAACCAGGCCTCCCGCGACTGAGTACCATTTTGCACTCGTTGCAGGTGACTCGGTTCGCACACACCTTAGGTACATTACCATGAATGGTAAATAACCACCACACCCAACACTTACGCCGAGTGCTGGTAGAAGGGAGTTCCTCTACCTCATTCTCATCATCCTCTTCATCCTCCTCTGCATCCTCACTCCTGTTCCCCTCTTCAGGCCCTTTAGGAGGTGGTGGAGGGGGTGGGGGTGGTGCTGAGGCAGATGTAGCACCAAGTGGCAGTACTGCAGCCATGGATGCCATCAGGTTTCAGATGAAAACCTGGAAAGTTGGCCGCAAAATGCACTGTGTTCTGTAAGATAGCCAGAAACACAATGAGAATGAGCTCTAGGGTATGGCCTTTTATAGGGGTGCTTGTGCGCGGTTTGCGGACATGCGTGCTGTCCGCGGACAGATCGAACACCAAAAAAGGTTTCAAAAAGTATGTAGAAACTCAGGATTACTATGTGGGACTTGTGCTATGGTGAGTTATTATTGAAAAATATTGTGGATTGCTTGAAAAGGTAGTTTTAAATTGTTCGGGGACACGAACAGTGTTCGCAGTCAGAACACATGCTCAGCGTGGGTGCGTTCATATGATAGCTTTGCGAACATGTCCGCGAAAGGAGCGGGTATCTGCAGGACATCAAATGCACTGAAACTGTTTTGTGCAAGCGCGTTGGTGTTCTACGGACACTGTTCGAGTCCTGAAACTAATTAAAAGTGCGTCACAAGTGAAACAAACAGTTACGAACTGGCGTTTGTTCTTAGAACAGTTTCAACTCGCTTGCGAACAATACGGACAAGCATAGAATCCTCAGGACACCCCCATTCTGTTTATTTGCGAACATCCCGGGACACTTGATGCGTTCTTAGAACAGTTTGAACATGCTTACGAACAGCACGAACAGGTCTATCTTCCTCAGGACACCCCCATTTTGTTTATTTACGAATATTTTAGGACACCGTGTGTGTTCTTAGGACAGTTTCAGCTTGCCTCCGAACAATTCAGACAGGTATAGCGTCCTCAGGACACCCCCATTTTGTTTATTTACGAACATTTCAGGACACTGCATGTGTTCCTAGAACAGTTTCAACTCGCCTGCGAACAATACAGACAGTTATAGCGTCATCAGGACACCCCCATTGTGTTTAGTTACAAATATTTCAGGACACCGTGTGTTTTCTTAGGACAGTTTCAGCTTGCCTCCGAACAATACACACAAGTATACCGTCCTTAGGACACCCCCATTTTGTTTATTTACGAACATTTCAGGATACTGCGTGTGTTCTTAGAGCAGTTTCAACTCGCCTGCGATCAATACGGACAGGTCTAGCGTCCTCAGGACACCCCCATTTTGTTTATTGACGAACATTTCAGGACACTGCATGTGGTAGTTTGACCACAGCTGTGTTCTTAGAACAGTTTCAACTTGCATGCGAACAGTACAGACAGATATAGTGTGCTTAGGACACCCCCATTTTCGTTTCTTTACGGACATTCCGGACACCCGGCTGTCCGCAGACACCTGAACTGCTTTTTAAAAAAAGACAAGAAATGAATTAGGACACAATATAATAATTTTACTTTATTTTATATAGATGTTAAATTTATGACAGAGAAGGTCAGGCAGAAATTGAAACAAAAACAGGAGAATTGGTTTCAATAGGATTTATATGAGGTGAAGAAGGGATGGAAGTCTCATAAAAACATTTTGGTTCATGGAGAAGGTTTGGGGATAATTGATTGGGATATGGTGAGGGGGGACATGTACATGTGGGACAATGGTATCTAGTTTTTTGTTTCAAGTGATCTTCCACAAAGTTTTTTAAATTGTTGAAATTTGCCATGAGTAGGTCCAATTTTTCTTCCATGTGCTGGAGAGTCTTATCCAATACTTATTTTTCTATATTATTTTCAATTTTGGTATGGTCTGTACAAAAAAAAATGTTTATGTTAAATGTATATACAATAATATGTATTAATTGGTTTATATAGTAAAGTGTCTACCATTAGGTTCACTATCTTCAGACATTTCCTCACGTGGGAAATGCTCCTCTAGCCACTCCAGAGTACTAGACATTTCTGTGAGAAAAAAAAAACATAGTATCACTTTTTTTGTATCTAATACAGAAATTTTACAAATATATGAGTAAAATGCAGTACACTTACTAGCTTCTGGTAAGGTGTGTTCTTACTGGTCTGTAGATCTGCTGTTGCTCTTAGTTGTGGAGTTTCTGTGAGGTTATCATGTTGGAAGAATATCTTTCTTCTTTTGGTATATTCCATTTTAGAACATATTGTATTTAAATGAATGGTTAATGTGTTATATATATGGGTTACACTTCTTATTTATTACTACATATAATGTCTATGTGTGCTGGTTTGTGAATTTGTAAACTGTTCATATGTTATGATATAACAATTAAACATACCCCCAGACTTTTTGGGTAGTGGTGCTGTTGTCCGCATATGTCCGCGGATATTAGATAAGTTCGCGGACATCAAATTCAGTAGAGGTGGTTCAGTATGTTCCATGTTACATGTACATAATGTCAGAGATGTTATTGTTAAGTTGCGCTATTAAAAACCTATGAAATTCAGTAAAAAAACTTTGTTAAAGGGACGTTATGGTTATGTTGCGGTACTAAAAACTTATGAAATTCAGTAAAAAAACTTTGTTAAAGGAACGTAATGGTTAAGTTGCGCTAATAAAAACCTATGAAATTCTGTAAAAAAAACCTTGTTAAAGGGACGTTATGGTTCCAAGTAAAACCGAAAAACCCCTGAAATTTGCCAGTTATGGTAAGCTAAGCAACCATAACTTGCGCCACCACTGTGCACTGCTAAGACTAACACCCAGGACATCAAAGATGACATCTCAAATGTCATTGATAACAAGTCCCTTTAACAAGTTTTTTTACTAAAAATATATATCACATGCGAAAAGCAATCATCCTACGTGTTTAAAGTGGAGCATCCCCTATGGAGAATTTATCCGCATTAGACGGAACTGTTCCTTATTGGAAACTTTTGATAAAGAATCTAGACTTGTGGCCCTCAGGTTTCAACAAAGAGGCTATCCGAAAAAAGTATTGGAGGGCTTATCTTAAAGCTCGACAAAAGGATTGTTTGATGTTGCTGATGCCTAAGGTTCCAACAGAAAATGAAATAGAAGAAAAAGATACACGACTCATCTTGACATTTAGCAAGGCCTCACAGCACAATCGCCACATAATACACAAACACTGGGATGTACTTAAGCAAGATGAGCATTTGGGGCGAACCTTAGGGGCAAACATTAATATCACTTATAGACTTTACACCTCTCTGAAGGACAGCCTAGTGTCCAGTTACATGAGTCCCACAACTACATCCATGGTCCCGAACTGGTTAGGTGCCAACCCTGAAGGTTTCCACAAATGTACCAAGTGTAAGGCTTGCAAATTTGCAAAAAATATCAAAAACTACCAACATCCGGTACTAAAAAATAATGTGACCATAAAGTCTAGGATCACTTGTGAGACCGAGTATGTTGTGTATGTCCTTACCTGCCCGTGCAAGCAGTGGTATGTTGGGAGTACGATCGACAAACTAAAACTCAGAATTTTACAACATATACGAGCGATAAAAAATGTCGGTCCAACATATCCGATGGCCCTACATTTTCTAGAGAAACACAGAGGGAAACTGCATGGTTTTGGGTACTTTGCAATACATGCCATTAAAAAACCAGCAAGAGGCGGAAACAGGGAACTTTTACTGAGACAAACGGAAACCAGATGTATTCTGGATTATGAGACCAAGAAACCACAGGGCCACAATCTAGATGAAGAATTATATACATTTATAGGCACCTGATTTTCTATAACAACTTTTGAAATAAGTACTAGTATGAACAGCCTAAGAAAATCCCAAATACCAGCAAAGACTGAGTAGTCCCTGTTTCCTCGAATAACATGTGTTTTAATGATTTCTTTCACAATGAATTTTATCATTAGCCTTGTGCCAATGTAAATGCCAATACTTTCTGTTGATTATAAGTTTGTCTGTAGTTCAGACAGAACACTTGTTATCTATTAGTACAAAGGTTAGAGGGTCTTTCAAATTAATTTTTTTCTATCAATGAAGGACTAAATATATTTTAGATCTTCCTCTCCCTTGATATTGCTTTTCCTTTTTAATATATATTTTAATATATATTTTTTTTCATATTTCTTTCACTTCTTTCTCTTGTTAGGGCGAGCAACTCATTTTTTGTTGAAGTATTAATTAACAGAGGTACACAATCATTTGTATACACACATTTCTCCCTTCCTGTCTCTTTCCATCTTTGATCATAATTTTTGGATTGGCAATATTATTTATGGTTTATTCTGCTAATAAGGGTTTCTTATATACAGGCAATTGACTTGTGGACCGTTGAGAATTTTTAATGGTTGTGGTAATTAATGACTTCTGTGTGTTTTTATGGTACAAAATAACTGTTTATGCACTAAGCACTTTATTTTATTCTCATACAGAGAATAATATTGTAAGGCTGCTAAATGCACATTGCACTTTACTTATTAGGAGTTGTACTCCGTGGCTGCTGTTTGCACATAGCACTTTAACAACATTTTGTTGGTTATGGCATATTTTGCACAGCAAGACTAAACAGGTACTTGCATTAAAACAAGCAATTCTAATACACATGAGTCTTAAAGGAGTGCACTAGGCACTTAAAATGTGAAATACCGTACCGCTCATTTTATAGGAAAAAAAAATGTGTAAGAAATGTTTACTATTCTGTAATATGTCATTGTCGGCTTTTTAGAATCCTTTATTTCCAAAAAAACAAATATGCATGTTTTGTTTATTGTTCTGCAATTGTGTGTGGTTTAGCTTTTTAACCCAATCAAAAATGGCCGATCTATGCAATAGAGTCAGAGGAAGTGTGTGTGACTCTCTATACCACCATCGTAGAGTGTAAATCTGTATAAATAGTCCTTGCTTTGTGTCTCTCGCCCTTAACATGAGCAAGCGGTCTGTTACCGCGAAACGCGTCTTTTTTGTGCTGTTTTTTCTTTCTGTCCTGGACATTTAATGTATTAAAGAAGACTTTTTGGCTGATATAAATGGTCTGCTGCTTCTGTGTTTTGCCGCGATTCCTGCACGCAAGACCGCTTCCTGGAGTGCCTTCCAATTTCCCTCCAGGTACAGGGTCTACAACAGGATTACTTGATGTAGCTACCATTACTGAAATCTACAATAATTAGCTAAAAGAACCATTTTCTTTCAGGCTAATATAGAAATATCTGAGACAGAAGCTCAGAATACTTTCCTTTCCAATCTACATAAAGATGATCTGATGATCTAAATATATGAATCTTGGTGAGTTTAGATGAAATAGAATAACGCATTTTGCTACAATTGCAATCTCACATGCACAACTTTTGCTGTTAATGGTATAAAATGTCTGATAATACTTATCAAAGCTAATGAGTGTGAGGATTTGTCATATAAATATCATTCCACAGGAAATCATATTCTTCCTCTGTTGCTTAGATCACTGAAGTCAATGTTGATGAAGATCACTGAAGATTAAGTTGTGGTAAACCAGCATGCCCTTAACTTTAATGAACAAAATACTACACTAATCCTACTCACCTATTATGGTGTAACACTGACAAACTGACTTCTCTAATCACTACAGCTACCAACAAGTTATAATGCTTATGGAGTGTTTTCTTGGTAACTTATGGTTTACAACTCACCCATTCATGATTTCATCCAAACTATCAACCATTCACCCAACTCACCATATGGGATAGAGCCCACTATGGTCTACTAATAATCCTGTCTGAATGGCAGGGATGCTGATGCATTTGCATGGTTAGCTCGAGTAGATAAGGATAAGAGATATACTAACATGCAGAGAATGGAATGATTCAGAATCAATGGTTTTACCTGTGTGCAATTTTGCAACTATTCTACAAAAAAAACAACAGACCCAATTCTAAGCTAACAGTCTGACTTGCTGTTCCCTGTTTTGTGTTCTTTGCTCCCTTTGCCAACCCGACTGTCCTTCACTCTAACTGGTTATGTACATGCGTTTGACATTTTGCGAAATTTTGTTTTTGAGTACAATTGTTATCTGTTATTTAATTTCTATGCTACTATTTGTGCTTAATATTTATTTATTTCACATTGATGTACATTGCTTACCATTTGTATTTAATTCATCTGATTTATTCAAATTTTCTTTTCTGTATAACATTCATGCATAATTATTGTGTTAATGGCAGTCTTGAGGTCGGCCTTTGGAAACACGTGTAGACTGTTGTTTAAGCCTAACACATGACCTGTATAAACCAGTCTGTATTTACAGTACATGTTTTTGGAGAAACTATATTCAAAACGCAAGAGTAAAATTGTTTTTTTCCAGCACAAACAGCCATTCCCTATTATCTAGCCGCTGCCTAAAAAGATAATTAGCAGGAATTTGCACAAGATAAAAACTGAAGAGTTAGAACAATGCTTAGACTTTATTATGAGCAACAATTCTGATTGTGACATCTTCTAAGTACTGGTGGAAGTTTACAACTCCGAGTTAAAATGCTTCCTTGATAATATAGCTCCATTGAAACCCAAGACCGTGAGAGACAAAACGGGCCATCCGTCTTGGTTAAATTCCACCCTGACTGGTCAAAAACAGAAAAAGGAAAATGTACGAAGCAAAAAAGGATTTCTATAACAATCAGATTGAAAGGGCGGGAAATCAAACTAAAGAGCTATTTGAGATTTAAAGAATGCTTGAGAAGCATGCTTTGCAATCAAAGCCATCTGCTCCATCTGCAGAAGACTGCAGTAAGGTTCAACAAGCTTTCTCATACAAAATTAACATTGCGCACGCAAACATTGTTAGCAGCATGAAAAACAAGACCCCGCTGGGAATGGTAACATCAAAAGTGAGTGAGAGTCTTCTTTTCTCGTTTAGACACAAAGTTGTGCAAGAGATGAAGAGCCTTCTCAAGAACATGCGCCCTTCCTCCTGCCCAGGTGGCACTATTCCATCAAAATTTATTTTGAATAATCCTGAAAATTGTAAACTTTTCTTAGCTCGCTTTGTGAACGCATCCTTTAATTGTGGCTTTGTACCCGAATCCATTAACAGATGGTTGTGACACCTTTGATAAAAAAGCCTAGACTGAACCCAAGAGACCTAAGTACGTGCGCCCCATTACTAACACGCTATTCCTCCTGATGATTGTAGATAAAGCAGCAACCGTTCAGCTCTAACAGCATTTGGAAAGCACCGGTATCTTTCACTGGAAACAATCTGGTTTCAGAGTACATCACAGAACTGAAAGTGCCCTTCTGGACCTACAGACACACATGTTAGAGGTTATGGAGAGAAGCAGGTCAGAGCTGCTGATACTCCTGGTTTTATCGGCCGCTTTTGACTTGCTGGATCACAGGTGATTATTGGATACTCTGCGACTACAGGTGACTGTTCTCAGGAACCCGTAGATTGGATCCGCTCTTTTTTGAGTAATAGTTCCTCAAGGGTATGCTGGGGAGATGCTGGCGGCAGCTGAACTAATACACTGTGGAATTCTTCAAGGAGCTTGCCTGTGCCCAACTTTGTTTAATCTTTATATTAGACACCTGTGTGACCTTCTTACATCTATCGGAATCCATTTTACCAACTATTCAGATGACCCTCAGCTCCTGATAGAGCTGAGTGGCTGCTACAGCACTGACTCTGCAGACTTGTGCACATCTATCACACCATAAAGAATTCGATGTTCAATAGTTGGATGTGTCTAAATAGTAATACAACCATGCTCATAATCCTTGGCTCTTGACAAGCCAGATCTAAACAAAGTTCGGATTGCAAACATATGAAAATCGAAGGAAATCGCACAGGATTTTTGAACGGGAGTTACGAACAAGGTTAAGACTTTCAGTATCTATCTGGAGGCATCTAAAAGTTCAGAGGCACATTGTAGATGGCATTATCGCCAACTCACACCACCAAATTTCTTCTGTCACCCAAAAATCAAGAGACATTAGTCAGGGCCATTATAATGCCATGTCTAGACTATTGCAATGCCCTGCTGATTGCAACAAATAAAAGCTGCCTTGATAGACTTCAAGTACTACAGAATGAAGCTGGTCATATTATCTGTGACCTTCCAAAATCAGAGCATGTTTCGGGTGCAAGAAGGAAGCCCCACTGGTTAGTGACACCAACTAGAGTAAGATTTAAGGCTCTCTTTTTGGCCCATAAATGTATCTATGGGGAGGTGCCCATCTATCCTAAAGAGCGCCTGAGACTATGCTGCTTCTAGATCACTCCACTCCAGTTCTGGTGGATTTTTTAATATCCCAAAATACAAAACTATGCAAGGTTGTGGATGCTACTTCCCTGTTCTCACAGCCCAAGCATGGAATACACTTCCTATTGAGTTGCGACTGGAAGTATGTCACATTCACTTTTGGAAACAATTAAAAAGTTCCTCTTTGAATAATTTTCTTCTCTAATTATACTGATATTTTAGTTAAATTCCTCTGACTTGATATTGGATAGGTCATTTGCATGAGTTTCTTTTTGGTTGTCTCGTCTCCTGAGGTCCTTGTGTTCATGGCGCTATATAAATAAAAATAGATGGTGCCCAATGGCGCAAAAGGTGGCGAAGGATCACTTTCCATCACCTACATACAAAGGTATGGAGCAGGGCATGGACCCGCCGCTAAATAGTAGAGGTGCCAGGGCAGTGCTATCCATTTGCCATGTTATGTTGATGTGAGTATTTTGAGTGGTGGCCCGAAGCATGCACAGGGCCATGTAGGGAACACTGTGGTGAGAGCAGTTTCCAGACATGCAGAGCTACTTCAATATCAAAACAAAGAAACAAAGAATGGATATTTTGAAGAGCATCACAATGTGTTGTACTCAAACATGTCCACTGCTTAAAATGAAGTACTCAGAAGCATATCTTTGAATTCTTAAATGAGGGCGTGTGATGAACAAGCCAGGGTCTACAAAGAAATGCCAATGTGGGTCCTTCAAGGAGGCCATAAAAGTTATTTTGAGAATAGAGATATGTTTAAATGCTCAACAGATGGACTAGTCACCAAGCATTGGGTGTGCTTTGTGGTCGGACATCCAGCAGAACTCCATTAACCAAATACTGAGTTTCTGAAGGCAGGCTACATGCATTTTACAGAGATTTTAAAATGACATCCCAATAGTCCCCTGTGCAGTTGAATATTTTGCAGTCTGGAAACAATGAGAAGTTTGAGGATTCATCGCTGTGGTCTGGATTTCTTTGTGGTGGAAACAGCACCAGGATTAAAATTACCATGAGGACTGGCAACAATACACATTCACACTTTGTAATGTATCTTGAATCTGTAGAATTCTGTTTAACCAATCGTAGAAGGTTCTACCCAGGCATCGTAATCGATTCAAAAACAGAACAACCTGCTCCAACATCAACTGACCAGTGAGGATGCAAATGATTAGAACTCAACCATCCCAAGCCGCCATGTCACAATGCCTGGTAACACTGCAACATGAGCATGCTGCTTTATTAGAAGTCTAAGGATTAAAGGTTCTTTTATAAAGACTGATTAGTGGCACATGATCACATACTTAAGCAATAGGGCCCGAGCAGGGGGGGCATTACCACTTCAGGTAATGCACCAGGGCCCATAGTTACAGGGCCGAGCAAAGTGAGGGCCCTAACGAAGGCCCCAGTGCATTACCTGAAGTGGTAATGCCCCCCCTGTGAGGGGCCTATTGCTATTAGTACCCCGTTCCATAAGACCAGGTACGTAAAGCATTTATTTTTCTGTTCTGAAACGCTGGAGAGTTTCAGAACAGAAAATAAAAGTTACAAAAATGGCCGCCGGAGAAGGAAAAACAAAGCCCGTTTACCCTTTCCATGGTAGCCATTGATTTTTTTTTACAGTAAACAAAAAAATGGCCACAGTGGAAATGGAAGAAGGAACTATGTGTAGTCCCTTCTCTCTTTCTGTGACAGCCATTAACAAAAAGCAAACAAATAAATGGCTGCCATGAAAAGGAAGAAGAGACTGCGTGTAGTCCCTTCTTCCTTTCCATGATGGCCTGTCGCAGATCGGGAGCGGGCGCTCTGCGGACACAAGTGTTCCCAGCGTGTCCATTCCTGAAATGGACAAAAAAGAAGGTACGTGGGGTTGGGAGGACAGGGAGGGAATTCCTTGGGTGGCTGGTGGGGGTTGGGGGAGGGGAAGACTTACAGCTTTCCCTGGCGAGGGCAGATGGCAGCCCCAAGCCCTGATGCGGCTCAGGGCGGCGAGATTACCATCTGGTGACGCCTGCGTTCTGTGCCTCCCGATTGGCTGGGAGGCCGTCACACCCCACTTACCCGGTAATAATAGCACATAGTCTCTGTGCCATGCCATTAGGCATCTTTATAATCATTGATGAAGATGCAGGACTTTTAAGTGGTGTACCTGATGGATGTAATTTAATGCAAGAATTATCAAAAGTGTGGTGGTAAACCCAATTGGTGTGGTAAAATGGTCCAGTGTACAGAGAGACATGAGGCATGTTAGTGCAAGTCAGTATTTTCAGTTCTACCACAAATGCATTGAACATTGCGCTCAATAATTCTTTAGGGATAAGGGAATTAATAATTAGGTAGTCAGACACCAGCTTGATAAATGCGAACATGAGGCATGTGGGAAACTTTCAAAGCTGGAAGGAACTTTTTTTAGCAACAGACTAAGAGCTGGCATGAGGAAAGGAGTGCTCTCTGTGAAATGGGGAAGGACCTTCCATCCAGCAGAGACTTCCTTCTGAAACAATTGAGAAAACGTCAGATTATAGGCAATGTTACTGACCAGTGAGGGCATAGCTGTAGAAAAGGAACTGGCTGTAACCTCAGCGGATAGAAAGAGCAGATAAATGAAAGCCCATTGGGTCCAAAAAAGGAATATAATATCCTCATCAGAGGAACTTGCCTTGTAAGTAGTCTAGTAGAGGACCTAGGATTGCAGACAGGTTCATGCTTATAGGTTTTTCAGAATCCTTAAGGCTATTGAAGGGAAAAGATTTGTGAAGCATCCACAGTTTTCTTTTTTATCAGCCATTGCTTTATATCTGGTAAATGCATAAATTGTTAAACGTATCCCTTAAATCTTGACAACCAAAGCAAGCTCAATGCACAGCCAGTAAGGATAGTACAGAGAGTTATAAAAAGGTATTAGGTTTCCAAGGGAAAGGTTCATTCCTCCCATCACCAGCTCATTTTCACAGCAAATCTTCTGATTGGTAGAGGGAGTCTTTGGTCTGATGCAGAATCCACATTGGCGGTTTGGGATTCTCCTACCAGGTAACGCCATCTCAGTACCCTTGCTTCGTTTGACAGGGGTCCGGAATTACACATGGCATAAACTGCCAGATCCCAGGAAATTCAACTTCCCCCTTCTGTGAAGACTTTAATGGACATTCTCCTGGGGTACACTAGGTCACCTCCCCTGTCCCCTTGTTCTCAATTCCCTCTGTTCCTTGGTCCGTCTCCATTTTCACCAGCTTAGAAGCACCTTTCTTGCCCAGATCGTAAAGAGCATGTTTTCCTCCCTCCTTTTATTCTCCAGGCTTCCTCCTTCCAGTTCTTTCTTCTGTGCTTTAATTTCTACCTCTACCCATTCTGTCATCTCATCAACCTCTCTCTTTAGGCATTCCTCCTCTCCAACATTCATCTAAGTGTTTTTCCTGGTCCATATTCTCTTCTTCCACTCTAGGGTTTCTCCTCTGCCTCCTCTCTCTTTCAAAACGCACACCCTTGCGTTTTCCCATGCACCAATATGTATCAGATTTGTGACGTGTAATGGAATGTTTGTCGTTTATTTTTAAAGTCACAAGTGCAAATGAATGAACGGAAGGCTAAGTCAGGCACCGATTGGTCTTCTATGGCGAGTGTGCAAGAAATACAAAGTTTTTTGCATTTGCCAACTTCAATCAATGGTTCATCCAAGACTTAAGACTGCTATTCTCCATAATCAAGCTTTTGAAAAAAGTCTGAAGCTTTGCTGGTCTGACAATGGGGATCCCACTTTGAATTTCCTGAAGTAACGATTGTGTTGTGGACCAATACTGTAATCAGCAACCATTTTTTGTCTAATCAGATGCCTCAACTTCGGATGTACAGAATGCTCTATCAAAGGAGCACAGCAATCAAGTCAGTTGCATCCTGCTGCTTTTTTTTTTAAAATGCACCCTGCAGCAGAGGCTAATGACATCATGCTGGACAAGTACCTTCCGGCATTTCAGGAATGGAGACACTATCTTCTAGGAACTTTGCATCCTGCGACCATCTTTACTGATTAGCAGAAATCTCCAGTTTCTGCATTCTGCCAAAACATTAACCTCCAAGAATTTGACAAGACCATTTGTGACTCCTGTGAAGTGTGTGTGAAGGCAAAGGCAGACAGGATGAGCCACCTGGCTTTTTGCTACCTCTACTACCACTACCATCTAGACCTTGAAATACTTTTTTAAAGGGTCTCATAGTAGACCTTTCCCATGATAAGGGATACTCACCTCTACTGGTCACAGTTGGTTAAGGTTAGTAACTTCATTCCAGTCAAGGGGGAGGGCTATTTGCCAATTCTGGAGCAAGTATTCTTTCAGCATATGGTATGTCTACATAATGTTCATAGTGTGATAGGGGACCATACTTTGGCTTGTGCTTTTGGCAGGCTATCTGCAGATTAGGGTCTCAAGTGTCATTGTCCTGTGGTTATTATGCTCAGCACAATGGTCAGATGGAGCTGGTGAGCTAAGAAGTAGAGAAGCACATACTTTGCTAATTGAAGGTGGGGTGGATTGACTATGGGTGAAAGAATGAAGCCACAATAAAAGCTAAAAAATGACTCTATAAAGATGTCCCCCATTTTCTGCTGAGCACTGAGGATATTAGTGATGCTGATGCTGATGTCCATTTGAGGTACATGAAAGAATGCTTGCAATGTGCCCATCAGGCCTTACAGAAAAGTAAGGTTGTATGCACAATGGCACCTGATCCAAAAAGGAGGAGTGTACACTATGAAGTATGACCTTGCATGTGGATGTCCATAAATGCTTGAAATTGAAAGGGAAGATTAAGTGCTCTCCTTGTTTCATTGAGCCATATTCTATTGAAAAGATTTTGAATCAAATATCATTTGACTGACACTCCCAGAGTCATAAGATCCAAGACGTTTTCCATGTCTGAAAGTAAGGGATTCATGAAGCAAAAAACGTAGCTGGGAAGCAACAGAGCACTGTACATAGGGAATGCAGCCATTGGGTTTACAAGCAGGGTGCATGCTAGCAGGTGAGCTGGGATGTGTAGGAGGGTCAGAGAAGAGGGGAGCTCTGGAGGGGTGAGAAGTAGTGCATGTATGTTATGTGTAGTGAATCCTGTTCATGCGGGAATGCAAGTTACTTATCCTGTTGCTACCCATTCTAGTGGATGATCAAGGAGTGTGTGGTTCAGGTGAGCCTAAAGTCAGGGACAGTCGCGGGAAGTTTTGATATTCCATTGACTGGAAAGTGTATGGGTCATGGGTCATATGGCATGTATTGGCAACTTGCTAGTCATCTTCTTGCTCCTGATTTCACTCATGGTTTTGATTCATATAATGTATTGATATGCAACCATGGGTAAGAGCCTTGCAGATGTGATAGAGAGGGTGTTGGCTAGCACCTTAAGTTTTCCAAGGTATGGAGTTAGCTTTGAGCTTGAGCAAGCTAGGTAGTCCCAGTTCTTAGGATCATAATGGCAGGGGTGGGAGGGGTTAATATATATTCGGGCCCACATCATTGTGCCTGGTTTTATCAATTTCACATTCCCCACATGTTGTAGAATTCACCTTGCAGGCTGACTTGCTAGAAGGTAAGGTTTGTATATTTTCTCCTCAACTGAATGAACAGCATTTTGCTCCTAGTTAACATGGTGGCCCCCAGTGATCACTAGAAGAATGAGGTGGAGCATGAGCCTGAGGTCATGAGAACTCTTCAAGGATCGCCAACCATCTTACAACTGAAGTCCTCACTTCGAGCAGATGCTCCGTTCATCCACAGGAGTTAAATTACAAGACTAGAAATCTTTGTGGACTTGGATATCTTTTCCCCTCCTCTGGCTCTGCCTTAGCACTGGAACTTTATGAAGACTTGCTGGTGAGGTCGCTGTGCATCGGTCAACAGGAAAAAGTCCCTTATTAATTTCGAGAAAGTGTATTATTCAGCACCTATCAGAAGAGCTCAGGGGAAGCAGAGATTAGTGGCCCAGTATAGAGATCTGTGAGACAATTAGCGTCCCTCTGAGGGGTTAGTAGCTCAATAGAGAGTAGTGTCAGGTGCAGTTGTTGTGATGGTGTGCCTGATATTAGATGATAAGAGCTTTCATGACCTCCAACTTGTCTGTTCAATTTACAGTGATGAACGTATTTATTCCACTCGAGTTTATGGTTGAAGGGCAATGCTCATGATTAATATTTTCCTTCCCTTTTCAGCTTTGTACTAGGAATGTCATGTGGTTATCAGTCAGTCTGGTTCTAGTGCTCTTTTTCTTTGCTAATTGTGGACAGTATTATATTACACAGCCTACTTACTGGCTACAGCATTTTTGCTTTGTTTTACTGCAGTATAATTGTACTCACTATGTTTTCAAATTAAAGTCAACACACAAGACACAGGTATAAAAGTAAAGCAATTGTGCTATTTGTAATGGAAATGTAAAGTGCAAATGTTTTGATGTAAAATGTACTACAATGCTTCATTGTGATGTGTTCCCTTAAAGTGTTCTGACTGTAATACATTACCAGTTTCATTTGGGAATCAGAACACCTGTAAAAAGAAACCAGGCGCCATTTTAGTATTGTCATACTTACCTGTTACCAAATAGCTGCAGTTGGTGTGCCCTACTGGGGGTGAGGGCGGGGGCACATGTCCTTAGTTAAGGCAACTGGGAAAATGGACTGTCACCCCTCTTGGGACAGTGCAAGTTGGCGCAACCCCTGGCATGCGTATAAATGAGTTAGTCCACCAAGTCTGACGGGAGAGCTGAGGGGAAATTGGCTGTAGACGTCCTGCTGCTTCTAGCAGCTCTGTCAAGGCCATTTTAGGATATTTATAATCCTGGTTCCTGTCACGTTCTTCAGTGGCTCTTAAAACCCAGAGGATTCTGGGCCTAGGCTTTGAAGTCCTGGGTGACAAAGTGTTCATGCAGCCCAGGTGAAGATGAGAGCACTTCCGTGTGTCGAAGGGCTGTGCATGCCTTCCCAGGTGCTGCACAAGTCCACTTCACTGGTCCATTTCACTCCCAGTGGAAGGGAAAAAAGAAAAGAAAAGAAACTGACACATAAGGTTGTGGCCTTGTTCATGTCAGCATGGGCCATGGAGTAACTGGCACTTTGCTGAGGTCCTCCAAGTACAGAAGACCTGCTCTTGCTTAGCCCCCCTAAGTTGCTGAGGTGCATATGCAAAGTCTACCTGAGATGCCCCAGGCCAGCAGTCTCATTTAGCTTATCAGCATTATCACAAGTGCAGGGAACACAAGCCAGGCAGTGTGCCACCTAGACTTGGCCCCCAATGGCAGATTTGTACCACTTAGAGTGTAGACCACAGAAGATGCTTCCTCACCACTTACAACCCGGCACTCATATGAAAAACTGGTATATTGCATTAGTTTGTTAAGGTCTTGTTAGCGATGCCTGAAGAAAATGGCCCTGACTGCTATCAGCATCTGCCATCCACTAGGGTGAGCTCTGGGTTGGTGCACTGGCATCTTGTTTTCCCGCTCTGCATATTGCAGCAGCAGCCCAAAAGGACAAAGGGTCACACCTGTCTGCTAGGAAAAACACAGCACAAAGAAGATCCCTTTCGTCCATCCTCTGCACCCCGTTATACTATACATTAATTAATAATCCGCAATTGCTAGTGCAGGCCAGAGCATGTAGCCCTTCTTTTGCCAGGGAGAAACGAAAGAAACAAAAAAGAAAGAGTTCCTCTGGGTTGTTCCTGCAAACTGTGCTGCACTGCAAATCCAACTAATTTAAATCCAGACCTACTAGTCAGAACTCCAGAATCTGATGAACGCCAAGCCTCTCTATGACTTTAAATGCAGAGAATGATGGTCTGGAGGGTCTCCAGAGCAACGCCATAGGTTCACAATAATTCAAAACCTTCCAGCCTTCACTATATTTGTTTTGCTTTAGTCACTTCGAGTGGAACAGGTATGTCCAGACGTGGGTCCGCTGCCTGCTGCGCCTAGAGACCCAAGCTACTCCTCACTGATGATGCCCAAAGAGGCTGAAACATATCTGGAGTTGTGTGTGGTCTCGTGCAGAAAAGATGTGACCAAGCAGTTTGGCTGGATTGTCTCTTTTGGGTTGGGACCCAGCCTGATTTGCATATTGTCTTTCCCCTTTCTGTAATGCTTGGCAGGTGAAGAGCAATGGTCTGGAATGTTGCCCAGAGCAATGCCAGAGGTTCATATTATTTAAAAAATGTCTATCCATCACCTTTTGTTCTGCACTAGTCCTCCCTAGTTTGCCCCACTCATCCTAGCTTCTCTTAGAGAAACCTTAGAGCAACCTTGAGATGGAGCCCTTTCAACCTACTCTCTTGGGAGTGAGACAAATCTGAGTATGAAAAACTGGTTGCGAAAAGTGAGGAATCTCTCCCAGCACTTCCTGGCACTACATTCCATAAAATGTCAACCCGAGCTGCACCCATTCAGCAAGAAGAAACAAGGAAAGTGCCCAACCCATCCAACCTCTGTTGCATTACAGCATCAGCCAAACGGCTGAAGTACTACAAACAAAGACAAACCAAGCAAGGAAGCTGACCCAGCCCGACAGCCTTTAGGATCATCAGATTCTGGAGGCATCCTCCGGGCCTCTTGCCATTCAAGACCAAAGGTATTGCAAGGACACCTAATCCTGATTTTCATTTTTCAATTTTTTGGTGCATTCTAATGTTTTTATTGTGCCTTTCCATTTTTATTTTTAGATAGACTGCAGCTGTCTATTCAGGTAGAAAAGACTTTCAATATTTGGATTTTAGAACATTGGGACCTAGAGTTCATGTCTCTTTATTTGAGGACAACTGGGCTATCTAGTTGTAAATCGGTTTTAAGGAGCTGTGGACATCGCCAGAGATTTTGGTAGGAATTAGAAACAGACTTTGGGCCTCATCATGACTCGGTAACCGTTAAAATCGGCGGTAACGCTCTTAGCGCCGATTTTACGGGTCCGTCGGATCACGACTCCAAATACCGCCGGCGCCATTACAGCTGGCGCGGGCCATAACAGCACCAGGAACCATAAGCGCTAAAACATCAGCAATCACGAGTCTGGCGTAAGTGCTATTAGCGCCAGAAAAGCGGCAGATAATCCGCCGAAAATACCTCCAGCAAAAAGCTGGAGGTAACAGAACACAGGCCACAGCAATAAGGGCCCAGGTGGAACCAATGCAAATCAGAGGCCTACAAAGGACCCACCCATGCACAACACACCCTCCCCAACACCATTACACCAGCAGGATCAGGGAGGAGACAGCAATGAGGGCCCAGGTGGAATCAATGCAAATCAGAGGCCTACAAAGGACCCACCCATGCACAACACACCCTCCCCAACACCATTACACCAGCAGGAGCAGGGAGGAGACAGCAATGAGGGCCCAGGTGGAACCAATGCAAATCAGAGGCCTACAAAGGACCCACCCATGCACAACACACCCTCCCCAACACCATTACACCAGCAGGAGCAGGGAGGAGACAGCAATGAGGGCCCAGGTGGAACCAATGCAAATCAGAGGCCTACAAAGGACCCACCCATGCACAACACACCCTCCCCAACACCATTACACCAGCAGGAGCAGGGAGGAGACAGCAATGAGGGCCCAGGTGGAACCAATGCAAATCAGAGGCCTACAAAGGACCCACCCAGGCACAACACACCCTCCCCAACACCATGCTGCCATTTGGAGCCGGGAGCCTTGATGTCGACTTCTACCTGCTGCGCCTGGAGCGACAGAGGCCAGTCAACCAGGACAGGGCCCTGGGAGTGCAGGGGGCAGTGAGGATGAGGAGAAGGAGGAGGAGAGCAGCACCAGCAAGGTGGCCAGCCATCCCTAGGGTCGGGCCAACACCCTGGGCCCTGACTGATGCTCAGTTGGTGACAGAATATCGGCTGGACAGGGCAAACATCACCCAGTTGCTGGACACAATCCAGGGTGACATATGCAGCCGCATAGCCACCAGCACGGCAGTACCTCCCCTAGTGAAGCTCGTGTCTGTGCTTCAATTTCTTGGGACTGGCACCTACCAACATACCGTTGCCATGATGCATGGAATGGCCCAGTCCACATTCAGTGCCATGATGGGACAGGTGCTTGATGCACTGTTGAATCATGTGAACGAACACATTGCATTGCCAGCCACACAGGCACAGGTGCACCAGCTTAAGGGTCAATTCTATTCCATTGCCCAAGTCCCGAATGTAATAGCAGCCCTGGACTGCACACATGTGGCACTTGTACCACCCCAGGCACATGAGGCTGCCTACAGAAACCGTAAACAGTACCATTCCCTCAACGTGCAGATGACATGTGGTCCTGACCTCACCTTCAGCCACTGCTGTGCCCGCTACCCAGGATCCACCCACGACTCCATGGTCCTACGCAACAGTACCCTGCCAGCGTACATGGAAAGGCACAGAGGTCAAAAAACATGGCTACTGGGTGAGTACAAATGTATACCACAAAGCATGTCAATCCACAACTGATGGTGCCTGTCACAGAATCCATCATTCCCAATAGGCAGCAGCATCACTGCTGCATACACATTCAAGCACCTTGCACGATGAACCTTGGACATGTCCAACACAGCAGAACACACCCATGCAGGATATAAGACATGTGGCGGCACAGTGACATATGGAAGCCCCACCACAACAAAGCCTCCTGTGTGAGTAGCACCATGGCTCCCAACACTGACACAGTACAGAAATCCCACCCTGCCCATCCGACAGTAATGAAATTCCAAACCATGAGCTGGCACATCCACAAATGCTCCACAAATAAGTAGGCCGAGTAATGACAATGCACATCCCACAAACACTGTCCCCAAAATGGCCATGGAAATGCATGGAGAACAGTGCAGAATAGTGAAGAGCAGCAAATGCAACTGTAGCCAAATGGATTTGCAATGTCACATGAGGCAGCCACTTCTGTCAAGCAGAAGTAGATGGAAGGGCCCCCTTATCCTGCGACAAGTGAATGAGTACTGTTACATACAGAAACATAGGCGTACCAAGTGGAGAGTCCCCCATTGATTCAATTGTGCCCGTAGGACAGCACACTCCACAATGTTATAGGCCAAATGACATATATGGCAAAATCACACTGATGACAGGGCTCTGTACACCCACTGGACTTACCTTGTCCCCATACCGGCTTTCTCTCTCCTGCAGGTGATTATGGATATCCCCAGTACACGTGGCTCATGACCCCTGTGCATCACCCACACACGGCGGCGGAGCGGGCATACAACCTTGGCCATGCCTGTACACGGATCTGCGTGGAGAGGGCATTTGGACTGCTGAAGGCACGCTTCCGGTGCCTCGACCGCGTGGGAGGGGCAATGATGTATGCACCAGAAAAAGTTGGAAAAATTGTACTGACATGTGCCATGCTGCACAACATCTGTTGTCGCAGAAATGTGCCACTGCCCCATGATGCACATGTGCAGCCCCCTGAGGATGGTAGTGAGGGTGATGAAGTGCCAGAAGGTGTTGCACATGCACAAAGGGTTGGGCTGAGGGAGGGGAGGTTGGCCAGACAGGGATTGATTGATGTATTCTTTTAGAAATGGGTAATGGATAAATTGTAAATATGTCACTTCAACATTAAATTGCATTTGTAACAATCACTACTGTCCATGCATTGTGATTTTTGTAACGTGATTTATTTTCCGTCCAACGAACCCCCCTCCTCCCAGTAAACACCCAGCACACAATCCCCGCTGCCCCCAGTAAACACCCAGCACACAATCCCCCCTCCCCCCAGTGAACACCCAACAATCCCACCTCCCCCCAGTAAACACCCAGCACACATCCCCCCTCCCACCAGTGTACAACCCCCGACTGTGCAGTTGCCTCATCAGGCCAACAACAATGATGCCATGCACCACTAGGATGGGCGCGGGCGCTTCCCTCTCCCAGGCCCCTCCGGTGTGTGTGCCCTCAGGTGGCGCATGGACCGGTGCCTCGGAGATGGCTCTAGTGAACCCTCTGTGGGTGTGGTGGAAGTAGAGGCTACAGAAGCGCTGGCCATCATGTGCTGACGCATGAGGTTATTGGCCTCGCGTTGCTGTTCTGCAAGTGCTGACACTGTCTCTGTGAACTCGCGGACTCGTTGCCCAAAACCTGTCAGGGCAGCGGTGCATTGTTGTATGACTTGCCGTGTACGTGCATTGTCCCGCGCCACGTATTTGCACCCATGCCTGATGGAATGACTGACAGCCTTTATGTGCCTGCTCTGCACCTTTGCCATGGCTTCAAGCCGGGCCTGTTTGGCCTCGATGATGTCTAGTCGGCCCATGACTGCTGCCCCAGTGACAAAGGGCTCCCCTGATGCGTCACGTGGTGGACCACGAATTGAGTGCTGTCGGGGCGGGGCTTCATGGCGAGAAGTCACCAGCCTGGACTGGGCTGCCTGGCTCAGATTGCTGGTCCTCTGGCCTCCCATAAAACGGTGTGCCCACATATTGCTGCGGTGTGCTGCAGCAACGCACAGGCACATGGTGAGTCCCTGCCTGCTGTCTGCCTGGGCTTGGGCTTCCATGGGGTGTTGACACCCCTTCTCCATCACTACTACTGTGAGAGTGTAGTGCGGCGGCATGATGCCCACGTGGAGGTGTTGCTCCCACGTCGGGCTGCAATTCAGACCTCTCTCTCTCGGCATCGGGGCTGTGGATGATTGCTTGGGGTGAGCTGCCGGTAGCCTCCCTGCGGCCATGTGGCTGCTGCTGCTGTCTGGCGGGGCTGCGTTGGGGTGAGGTGGGTGTTCCCCTGGGTTGTCTCCCTTGGGTTCGGCGTCTTTGTGGGGTGCTGGTGGAGGCACGGTGCTGTGGGCGCGTTGTCGGTGAGGCCTCATCCCCATCATCACCGGGCTGTTGGGATCGACGTGTGCCTGTAGGGTACATAGGGGGTGGTTTGAGTACAATGCTATATACATTTGTATGATACAGGTCATGCCAACAAGTGTGAATGAAAACAGTACCAATGACGCACTCAACTTGCATTCTGTTCAGTCACCATGTGGTGCTTGTTGTGGATGTGCATGGAGGTACACTGCATGGGAACGCGTGGTTGGGGTGGACTGCGCTCAGGCTTTTGTGGTTGTGTTGATGCACAGTACCACTCTACGTAGCTGTCCTGTGGCTATGGGAGTCTATCCCCTGCCCCTGTCATTCATGCACTGCACGTACGGGGTTGTCTAGGCAGCACTACCGTTCTAGGGATGTCGGCCTAACTTACGGGTGTATGCAGTGCCTCAGACACATGTCTTCACTCTCATTCAGATGCATGTATTTGCGGATGGGACTCACCTGCCGTTGGGTCGATGCCAGTCCCTGCCTCCACTCCACCAATGCCCTCGATGGTTCCGACGTCAATCAGGCCCGTCAATTTCTCCTCCCATGGTGTGAGGTCGGGTGGGGGTGGTGGCCCTCCTCCTGTGACCCTGCTAGCACTCCTGTGCTGGGACAGGATGCCTCGCACTCGCATGTGCAGGTCATTCAGCCACTTGTGGCAGTCCTCCCCATCCTGGGGCACGCGCCCCACAGCACTGACCCTTTGGGCGACGGATCGCCATATTTGGCCTCTACGATGGGCACTGGTTTTCCGCTGCTGCAGCTCATTATGGTATGTCAGTGCCTCCTCCACAAGTACCTCAAGCTCCTGGTCACTGGACTTGGGTTTCCTGACCCTGTCCAGTGCAGACTTGCCCCTAGTGTGCTCTTGACTCATTTTCCAGCCTTGGATTGCGTGGATGGCTTCCAGTAGCTGTGATATCCGACAGATTGTGATTTCCAAGATGGCCGCCGCTTTATCTCCCGTTCCGGCGGTGACGCGTTTCCCGTGTGCTATAATCGCGACATGGCGGTAGCGCACGCAGCGCCGGATTTAAGGGTTCGCGCTAATCGCGCTAATGCCAGGGACCGGGGCGCGTGCACGATGACTCGTGATCTGGCGGATTATCCGCCGGGTGCCTTGGCGTTAGCGCTATTTAGGTCCGGCGGATAATCGCCACATTTACCGGCCAAGTCGTGATGAGGCCCTTTATCTTTAAGCCGTTCATTGTATGCAATCAATTTCTGAATGTTTGAACTACCTATTTGCCGACTTCGAGGGAACTATTTAGTGTTATTTATTGGTGTGTTAGTAATCCTGCAATTACCCATTATTTATGCTGCACATCTTGCAGACTGGCTTTTGCATTGAAAAGAGTGTTCCCTTGTCCCTGAGCTGTATAATTATACTCTTGTGTTATCAGATAAGAAATGGTAGCGTGGGTGACATATGTGGCACCAGGTTTGGGAAAAACAAAAATGCATACATACTCTTGTAAAGGGGTTTTAAGCACTATTACAGAGTTGAATCGTCATTCATTTGTCTGAAATTGTCATTGTATGCGTCTTCGCTATGCCACTGCTTTTTATTGCCAATTCTGGTTGTATTTTAAAAAGGAAAACCCAAAAAGTTAGCACCATCAGCGTATTCCAGGTATTGGCAGTATACCAACAGAATGTTTATGCACAGCACAGGGCATGTGTGCTACTCCAAATTACCATGAACTCCGGAACGCACAGCAGAGAGCGCATCACCTGCCTTTCTTCCATGTTACAGGGTGCTGCCACACTGACTCCATGGCAGATTCCCCACCTCACTTTCAGGTATTTCAACTTAGAGCGCCATAGCCCCTGATGCCCTCCTGACTTTAGCATATTAGAGAAGCAAGATTTTCATTTGTATGTGTTTTGGGTCGCAGCATGTTGTGTTGACATTCACAGGTGAATGAGTGTATGTATATGCTTAAGCTTGTTTTATGTTACACAAGTATATTAATTTATTACTGTTTTCATTTTATTTTGGTTTACGAGTCATTGTTTTAGGGGTCGATATGTAATCACACCTCTGGGAGACACTGTGTTGTGGTGGGTTCATATCACAATTTATCATTTTTTGTGTGCTCTGGGGTTGACATTGTATTTGTTTGAACATGGGAATGGATGGATAATGATTGTTTCTGGAGTGAGGTGCATTTGTGTTTTATTGTGATCTTTCATGTGATGTTTACGTGTATGCATGTGTCACGTCTGGGCAGCGGTGCTCATGTTACACATGCATTCTAATATATTTCTTTTAATAAAGTCTACATTCCTAACTCAACATGTGCCCATCCATTTTCATCTTGAGACCTAGCTAAAAATCAGCACAGCCCTAAACGACCCAAAAACTCTAATGATGAAATGTTGCTGCCATTTTACCCTCACATTCAAATACTATGGCTGTCCGAATCAGTATATACGACTCAATGTAACATTTTATTGGGACATATGTTGCAAAAAATGAAATGCGCACCAAGACAAGTGTGCATAATGCACTTTGTGATCCAAGCATTCAACAGACATTTTTGTCAAATATAAATATCTGAGGTCATTCTTATGTTCCCAAAATGCACTTTAATTAAACGCAAGCCTGGAATCCTCACTGTGGCTTCTTGTCCCCTTCTGCTTTTTATTGAAACAATAGCCTGCATTGATGTCAGCAGTGGAAATTGCCAATTTTTATGACGCACTAGAAAATGAGCAACATCTTCGATTTTCCTTTTTCTGCGATGTTTGAGTTTTATCTTGATCCATCCCCATATGCTTCTTTGTGCCTAACTCCTACCACGGGCCCATCCTTTTCCTTCTGTTTTTTTTTACACCTTTTATTTTTCCCTACTTTACACATTTACTAACCTTGCCATAGCAACAACATATATGCATCGCCGGTATGGAAGGTTGTCAGAATGAGGTCAGGAAATTTGGATTAATACATTTTTATATTGCTTCTGTGAAAATATTTGATGTGGTTAGTCTAAATTCTGATCATATGTTTTTCCAGTAAAACATGTGTAGCATTCCTTTCATGAATATGACATGTACTGGAGGTGATCATTAGAAATAAACATTGTAATATTAAGAGAAAGTATACAATGTTGGTATAATTAAATATTGCCTTTTTATCTGTTGCTTTTGCAATACAGTCCAACAAAATCTGCTTTTTTTTTGTTTGGTCCCTCACCTGTCAGCAATGGGTGGGTGGCTCTAGCAAACCAGCACCTGGCTTCGCGACTCTCACCCACATTGAAAGAGGTTCCCATACATTTTTGCATTTTAAGATGAGGCACATTATTTAATGGGTTTTTGTCCATTACAGATAGAATGACTTTTCCCGAGGCCACACGCTGCACTACGTGTTTTTTTGGTCAGTGCTTTTCTTGGAAAAAATCTCTCAGAAAAGTGTTCCAGCAGTAGATTGCCTTTAATACTCAGTTAATTTTTATTTTTTTATTTTTTTACTGGATATGCCATTGAAGTGTGAATCTCCATGTCCAGAAGAATAACTGATTCACTGTTTTTCGATCCTTTTAGCAGATTATTTTCAATTATTTCCTATTCATGTGTTCTATGGTAGGTTGTTCATTTAGTAAGGAGCACTCCTGTGGTGTAAAATATTTTCTGATCTTTGATGTATTAGTGAATTCATTTGGGTTCTCTTTCTGTAGAATCAGTATGGTATCTCACAGATTGGTCTGAGAAGAATTTACTAAGCTTATATAATGTATCCACTTTATTCCATGAGTCTTGCCTTTTCAATTTCGAATAACATATATATGAATCACCTATTACCTTGTGTTTCATGAGTTGAAAGTCTAACTATTTGTTGGAAGTCAAGAATCTAATTTAAGTGGGATATATTTTAACATGTTGTTTCTCATTTAGTACCTGGCGGATAGGTTCATATATCCTCTTTTCTCAGTTAAAAGCGACAGTGCTTTCGCTATGTAGTGTAAAGTGGTCTTGCATAGCTCATTTGTGCTCTTTTGGGCTGACTCATCGCGCATGGTTCTGTAATAAAGTGAGGGAGGGAAGTAGAGTTTAGTGGAGTGGGAGGAGGAAGAGACAAATGTGAAATATGACGTATTTAGTGGGTGAATGCCAGAAGTACCCAACTACTGTGTGCCAGTGTGATTCTGCATGGTTTGAGGCAGTAGCAAAAGCAAATAAATGTTGAATGATAAAACTTGAAGTTATCAACCCACTAGAAACGAATGTAAACAGAACCAGTTAGCCCAGTGATTCTGCCTTTGCCTTTTTTTTGTTTGCGTTGCAGTGCAGAGGATAGACAACCCACTACAATCTATACATGACACTGTCCACTGTATCCTGTTTTTGAGATATTTTACTCCATGTCCTGGCAGAAACCCCCCTTTTTACCTCCAAGTATTTCAAGCAAAGGTTTAGAATAATGTCAATCTAACGTTTCCAGTATTTACAATTATGTCAGCTAGACATAGACCTGGTTTAAAGACGTTGGGCCTCATTACGACTCCGGCGCTGGACCATGGTGCTATTAGCACCATGGTCCATGCCGGAGTCCGGCATGGTGGATGGCGGAATTACCACCCCATTCCAGGGTGTGTGGGGCGATAATTCCCCATTCACCATTTGCCCTTCCCCATTCCCATTTTTGCCCCATAGGGCATAATGGGGATGGGGAAGGCGCTAATTACAGCACCGTAAATTACAGTGCCGTAATTAGCACCAAGGTCGCTTAGCGCCTTGGACTTTAATGCCTGCAAAAAGCAGGCGTTAAAGTGTGAAAAAGGCGTTAAGGGTTAACGGCGCCGACGGCGCCGTTAAACCCTTAACACCTGACTTGTAATGAGGGCCGTTGTCTTTGAAGACTCGGTTGAAGATTGTAGAACACCTCCTTATTTGGGAAATACTATGCAAAAATTGGTATCCCTTCAATTGAACCTACACATGTGTGACAATTATCTTCTTGCTCTGACCAATCTAGTGTGTACGTTGATTTTAGTGCAGGCATTTTAGCTCTTCAGCAGCTGGGTGCTGTCTTTTGTGTGCTAATCCTGGAATGCATCCTGGACCTCTCATCTGCATTTGACATATCAGTTATGAACGGTTCTCGTTTAGAGCAGTTTGCTTTTGACATGTAAAAGTGAGCAGGAAAAGCCTGCCACAACCATACATGTTCAATCAAGTCACCTGTTCTAGTACTAGTCAGTCTGTATATGGTGCCACTGGAGGGACATGACAATTAAGTTTATTTTATTGTTTTGCATTTTATATAGTACTGCATTTTTTCTGGCCACTTTACAACACTGCTGTAGATCCCAGGAAAAGGGCAAGGCGCAGGCAACCACAATAAGCAGCGAAAGCATAAGATCAGCTCAGGCTCTGTACCATGTGCTGCTCTCTTGACAGTCTTGCCAGACTATCCTTTTCCTTTTGAGACTCCACTGGTGGTGTGAAGTTCTCAAAACTTCTGGCAGTCACCTGCAGATACCACTCATTCCCAAAACTCTTCCCTGTAGGGCAGTTGCCTTCTTGCACTGAAAGGGAACAACCAGTTGCATAGCGGCATTCTATTGTGTGTTGGCGCAGAGGGAAAGAGTTAGCATATTGGTGTGTTTGAGCGTCTGTGAGCATTTCAGGGGGACCCTGTCTCCTGATGAGCTTCCAGTGCCTGTCTGGGGGATTTTATCTCCCTTAGTGCTTGGGCTGTTAGGCTAAGGACCTCCATGTGTTGTCATGGGTCAATTGCCTCTTGGCGAAGTCTGATGGACGGTGATAAGCAGATCTGTCTCAAATCATGTTGTTCCAGTATAGGTGCTAGAGATGCCATAGGTTGGTAGTGTATGGCATGTCCCTTCTAATAAAGTAATCCAAGGAGAGCCAAAAATGAGATGCACCAGGTACAGGACATTTTTTTTTATTGCAATAGACTGCCATGGCAGGTAAATTATCTAACAGACATTCCAATTTCAATAGAGTGAGTACATACTTATATCATATTCTCAAAAGCAAAAGAAATATATTTGTAACGGTTCACCCTTCTACGATTGGCTTGTAAGCATGGCACTATGCCTACATTAAAGTTCATTAGTTTATTCTAGACATGTGGCAGACTAGTTAGCCCATTGCACAGTGATGTCACCGGATTTCTCATGCATACCAAATGGACAGAAGCAGTGGACACATGTAGCATCACAGCCTTTCTTCTCAATGGGCCTTATTATGACCCAGGCGCTAATGGGTTAACGGCGCCGTAAAAGGCTGCAGCGCCGTTAACCTATTAGCGCCTAATTACGAGGTCCCTTTGCGAGACCCGACCCTAATGGCTGGTGTAGACCAGCCATTAAAGTAGGGACCCCCAAAGGGATCTTGGTGCTAATTACGGTGCCACAATTTGCGGCACCGTACTTAGCGCCTTCCCCAATCCCATTGAGCCCTATGGGGCAAAAATGGGAATGGGGAAGGGACATGGAGGAAGGGGGAATTACCGCCCCACCAATCTTGTAATGGGGTGGTAACTCCCCCTTTCTCCATGGCGGAGTCGGTAAGTTACCGGCATGGACCATGGTGCTAATAGCACCATGGTCTTCCGCCAGGGTCGTAATGAGGCCCAATGGCTGTTTCGGGGTGAATGGAAGTGCAATTTAGACTGACAGCTTGGTTACATATGACAAAATATAAAAATCGACTTCCTTGTCTCAAGAAACCTTGCACAGTTTGGCACCACCACTCTGTTCCTATTTTATGAACTATATCATTGTACTTTGAAAACTCACTCGGTGAGAAGGTTACTTAATTCTGCCCTATCTATGACTTTTTGTTTCAAGACTTTGCTGCTTGCAAGAAGGCCTCTTTGGCGATGGAGATAATATGCATATGGAGAATTCTATTGCGGGGCAGAGTTGCTCATTGACAATGCCATGAATGTGGATTTGCTCCTGCAGTGTATGTTGCCATAACAGTGGAGGGTCATTCCGAGGTTGGAGGTAAGGAATTACCGGCACCGGTAAGGGTGCCGATGCCGGTAATCCCTTACCTCAGTATTCCGAGGTCCCTTTGCGGGTCCTTCCTTACCTCCTGCTTTTAGCAGGAGTAAAGTACAGGACCCGCAAAGGTACTTCTGAGGTAATTACGGTACCGTAATTTACGGTGCCGTAATTACCTCCTTCCCCATTCCCATTGAGCCCTATGGGGCAGAAATGGGAATGGGAAAGGGCAAAAGGTGAATGAGGAATTACTGGTCCCTCCAAACCTGGAATGGACCGGTAATTACTCCATTCACCATGCCGGATTTGGGACGGTTTCGGAGGCAACCATGGAGCTAATTACTCCATGGTTAGCTCCAAACCCGGAATGGGGCCCAGTGTCTTTACTTTGCTGATACATTACGTTACATGGGTATATGCAGCTATACAAATTAATTAGTTCCGATGAGGTTTTAGTTATAAAGGCAAAGGTGCTTATGCAAGATGAGTTGCCTGCATCATTGTAGTGGCCAGGTGCAAATGTTAGTGTTTTCTATTTCTTAATTAGGGCTGAGCATTAAATAAGTGTTTGTGCATTACTCTGTGTCTTTGGCACAAAGAAAGCTCTGCAAATGCGATCTGCCCTATGTGTGGCAGTGTGCCACTGTACTCATTCTATCTCTATGAATATGTCTGGCTGTTCACTTTCTGCCAGAGAGCAACCTTCATGCTTTAGCCTAATAGCACAAATTGATATATTTCATCTGAAATATGGATGTGTGAATTTGATAAGCTTACGTCATCTTGGAAAATCAGTGCACCATGTCCTGCCTTTGCCTCCAGGGTTTTGTAACTCTCTTTTAAGGTTGTATTTATATCGCTGACTGCTGAAAGCTAAACTCTGTGGAAAAAACTGTGTTGCTTCATCATTTTCACTCTCCCAGTTCCTGCATGATATCAGGCATTTGATCGTGCAATGCTGCAAAGTTTGGAACAAACTGTCTGATATTCTGCTCTGAGGGAAGGATTTCATTCGTTGAGAAAATCTGACTGAATTCTGGCCCATGTGTGTTGCATTTAGCTGAAGTAAAATAATGAAAACCCTTTTCTTATAAAGATTTCTACCTAAAGCGTTACAATGCTAATCTAGCTATGAAGCACATGATTATATTTTATTTGTAATGTATAATGTTTGTGTCTTTTCATAAGAACCTGCCTGCTATTTTATGCTCAGAAGTGGGGGAGGGTCTCTCTCTGAGAGAAAAAGACTGACTAAATCTGGAGTTCTCAAGTAATATGTTTAGCTAATGCAAACTGACGGGTTTAGGCTAAAGTACATGATGCTTGCCTAAAAAAGATGTCTACCAGGCTATGTTGCAACCGTACCCATCATCATCAAAAAAGCATCCTCCTTCACGATCTTTAAGAAACAGCTAAAAACCTGGTTATTCAACCAATATTAGCACCCAAAGATAGGACCCCTTCCATCGGATACTGTTGTGAATACTTAGGCCACTGTATATTGTTGTGAATATGTTGTAACCTATATCATGTAATGCAACTAACGTAATGTTTGAATGTGACTAATTTCTAAGCTATCTTATAACCTCGCTGTGACACCCGAGGGTCTGGGCGTGTAACAAATAAAAAAAAATAAATAAATAAATAAATATGTTGGGCTTGCGTGCAATGTTTTACACTAATGGGCTATTTTGCTTCATGGGTGTGTATGTATCTCCCCAGATTGAATGCCTGAGCAGCGGGAGAGGGGCCATGAGGGACGGGGGTATGATTTACGATCGATCATCTGTTGGAGAAGGGGTGAGGGGTGAATTTATCATGGTGTGCCACAGCGAACACCTATATTTGGGATGCCTGGGAGAAATGCATAGAATGGGGTACAACAGTAAATGCAGTAACACCTAGATTTGGGACACCCGGATAGAGGGTGAAACGGCTAAAATGGGGGCACAACAGTGAATGAAGTAACACCTAGGTTTGGGACACCTGGATAGATGGTGAAATGGCTAAAATGGGGGCACAACAGTAAATGCAGTGACACCTTGATTTGGGACACCTGGATAGAGGGTGAAACGGCTAAAATGGGGGCACAACAGTGAATGAAGTAACACCTAGGTGAGGGACACCTGGATAGAGGGTGAAACGGCTAAAATGGGGGCACAACAGTAAATGCAGTGACACCTTGATTTGGGATGCCTGGATAGAGGGGGAAACGGCTAAAATAGGAGCACAATAGTGGATATCTTGTGTGATACATGAATGGTATCAAGAGAGATACAGACTCAAAGGCGTTAGTTTTGAAACCTTTATTTACTTTTATTTCCAGGGTTGATGTAATACCTTATTGGCCCTAACTCTAAAGGGATGGCTCCCTTAACTGATGTTTCTAAGGGCCGTCGATGTCTGAAAGTCCAAGACAATAATCGGTCTGTGTCTAAACCAATGCTTGCTCTCACTCTTTACAGCAATGTGTTAGGACTTCTTTAAAAAGGAATAATAGGGGTTCAAAGAAAAGGAAATGTAAACCACAGCTGGTTTCAGATAGTGTTACCAATGGGCATAGTTCTGCCAGCGCAAGATAGTTCAGTTCAAAAGGGGAGCCCTTAGAATCTTCCATGCAGGGCTCTTGCAGCAAATCAACAAAGTACACAACACCCTTAGGTCTCTTGAGGTTCCCTTCCCCAAGAACGGACTCTTCCAGTTCCAAACAAAAGAATGCACAGTTCTGGTCAGACCTCTCAGTGTTCCCTTCCCCAAGTGTAGGCCTCTGTTTACACAGTTTAACAGTGTCTCTTGCACAACTCATTTTAGGCCTCTCAGGGTTCCCTTCCCCAAGCGTAGGCCCCTTCCGTCTTTTAACAAAGTTGCTCTAGTCAGGCTGTACCTTTTGTTTCTTACACAATTCTTCATAGGCCTCTCAGGGTTCCCTTCTCCCAACCTTAGGCCCCTTTCATCTTAAAGTTCTCTGAGTCAGGATGTACCTTTCACTGTACAGTTCTTACAGGGGGTAGTATAAGAGACATTCCAAAATGATGGGTTCTTTGCTCCTCCCAAGTGCAACCACTCTGACCTGCAACCCCTCTCCTTGCACTCTGTACCTTTTTTTGGCATATTTTCTCTTCTGTGCCTCTTTCACTCTATTCTTTTCCACTTCATCATGCCTCCTGCATGCCTTCTTTTCTGTTGTGCACATTTGAACCCTCTATTTATCTTGTTGTGCTTCTGGCACCCTTCTCTTGCCTTTATTGTGCCCCTGGCACTCTCTGTTCCTTTGGTTGTGCACTCTTGCACCTTCTTGTCACTTTCTCGTGCTGCTCGCACTTTCTTGTTTTCACCTTTGGGTCGCTCGTACCCTCTTTTCACTTCCTCTCGCTTTTACTTTCCCTTTTCAAATCTGTCAGGTCACTTGCACCCTCTTTACTCCTTCGGGTCACTCACACCCTTCTTTCCCTTATATTTCTTATAGTTTACTTTCCTCTTATTTCAGCTCCCCTAGCGCATTTTCCTTCATGCTTTCTTTCTGACTTTCCACTTGTTTTCTCTCTCGCTCTTGCTTTCGGCTTTCTTCCTTTCATGCCACTTTACACTCTTTCAGCTTGATTTATTGCTTTTTGACTTTTCCCAATCTGTCACTTATCTTTCGCTCCCTGCTGCTTTACTTCAGTGCCTTCGTCCTACTCTGCTGCAGCCACACGCAAGCTCCCTGGTTTCTCTCTCATTAACTTTCACGGAACTCACCGGGTAGCACTGTGTTGACAGGCGGTCCATGCAGGATACGCAGGGTTGAAGTCAGTGTCTCACCACCTGCCCCTCAGACACCGTTGGGACTGGCATAGGTCCCAAAGGAATGAGCACTCCACCGGCAGTATGCAGGCCATCTCACTCCGGCTCCTTGGAGGCACGGCTCCCTAGCCATGCTGCAGCCCCTCACAGACAACGGGCCAGCATATCTGCATGCCATTCTCCTCCAGTCTTCAGCTCATGCCCCTCTCCACTCCTTGGCTTCTCTGGTCCTGACAGCATCCCCAGCTCACTCACTGCTTTTGGCAGAACTCCACCTTTTATAGTGTAGGGGAGAGTCAAGTGGCGTCAGGTGTGCACAGTGGGATACAGTGCCTGAACTTACCTGACTCTATTTGTGGGACAGCCTAGTGGTAGGTTATAGTAGTAGGCCCTGTCTTGCTTCCCAATGCCTTTCCTATGGGTAATCCTCATTCATATTAGTTGCCTCATCCTCGTCTCAGTGTTTGGTGGAAATGGGGAGAGGGAGATGAGGTGTGATTGACAATACTGATGGAGAGTGGGTTCGGGTATTATTGGTAATGGGGGAATACCATGTATCATCCTTAGGTATTCTCCTCCCAATCCCTCGTGACCCTCCACTCAGATGATCCTCCCTCGCTTGTCCACCACCAGGGTCAGGATCCAAAAGCGATGGCGCTTCCCTGCCCACCTGAATAGAAGATCCTGTGAGAGTAGGCGGTAGAACACCATCAGGTTTCTCACACTGGATAGACAGAGAAATACCTAGAATGGGGGCACAACAGTGAATGCAGAGGCACCTAGATTTGGTATACCTGTGTAGTGGGAGAAACGCATAAAATGGGAACCCAAGAGTTAATGAAATGGTACTTAATGGTTGCATTGTGGTAGTGATAGTACTATTACTAGCTAGCAAACCTTGATAAACTATGTTATGTCGGTGAGAGGGGTTGTAGGGCTTTCCAGAATACAGGAATGAATTGCTGTATTCCCCACCCAGACCACTCCTACCTCATCAGTTGCTGCTGGTTGGTGGTGGAAGGCTTCCCTGGCAAACACGGGCAAACACACACTGGAGCTGATTCTTCGGGAGCGGCCCTTTGCCGTTGGGCTCTTAGCCGACGGGCTGCCCGGGTAGAGACTGCCCTGGGGGACACTGTTAAGCAGCACTTCCCTCTGAGGAGGACTCAATCGGGGAAGGGGAGGCAGGCGAGGGGCGGATAAGAGGGCAGGGCAGAGGTCACCTGAGAGCCAGGTATGGTAGAGGCCTAGTAAGGTGAGAAAAGGAGGAAGAAATGAGAGAAAAGGGCAGAAAGATGGTAGAAAGTGGAAAAAACTGAGGCAGTGGCCTGGAAAGACCACAAAGGAGGAAGAAAGGAGAGAAAAGGGCAGAAAGACAACAAAAAGTGCCAAAAAGGGAGGCAGAGGCCTGGAAAGATGAAAAAGGAGGAAGAGAGGAGAGAAGATAGCAGAAAACAGCAGAATGTGACGAAAATGGAGGCAGAGGCCTACAAAGATGAAAAAGGAGGAAGAAAGGCGAGAAAAAGGCAGACAAACGGCAGAAAGTGGCGTAAAGGGAGGCATAGGCCTGGAAAGATGAAAAAAGGTGGAAAAAAGGAGAGAAAAGGGCAGACAAATGGCAGAAAGGAGCAAAAATTAAGGCACAGAGAGTGAGAAAGAGGACACTCACCTCACAGGGGCAGGATGCACGATGGACTGCTGCGTCCTGGTCACAGAAAGCAGGTTTAGACACCCTCTCTGGGGGCCTAGTGGGGGAAGGGGAAGTGAGCGGGAGGTGGGAAAGAGGGCAGGGCAGAGGTCCCCTAACAGAGCCAAGTACATCAGAGGCCTGGTAAGGAGACAAAAGGAGGAAGAATGACAGAAAAGGGTAGAACAACGGCAGAAAGTGGAAAAATGGAGCCAGTACCCTACAAAGATGAAAAAGGAGGGAAAAAAATGGCAGAAAAGAGCAAAAATTAAGGCACAGGGCACAGAGAGTGAGAAAGAGGATGCTCACCTCACAGGGGCCAGGATGCAAGATGGACTGCTGCGTCCTGGTCTCAGAAAGCAGGCATAGGTAACCTCTGAGGGGGCCCAATCAGGGGAGGCGCAGGTAAGCGGAGGACGGAACAGAGGGCAGGGCAGAGGTTCCCTAAGAGAGCCAGGTACGGCAGAGGCCTGGTAAGGTGACAAAAGCAGGAGAAAGGAGAGATAAGGGCAGAACAACAGCAGAAAGTGGCAACAATGGAGGCTGGGCCTGGAAAGATGAAAATGGAGGGAGAAAGGAGAGAAGAGGGCCAAAAGATGGCAGAAAGTGGCAAAAATAGAGGAAAAGGCCTGGAAACATGAAAAAGAAGGAATGAAATAGAGAAAAGGGCCGAAAAATTGCAGAAAGTGACATAAATTGAGGCCTAGGCCTGGAAAGGTGAAAAAGGAGGGAGAAAGGAGAGAAAATGGCAGAAAGTGGCAAACATGGAAGCAGAGGTCTGAAAAGATGGAAAAAGGAGGAAGAACGGAGAGAAAAGTGCAAACAAGTGGCAGTAAGCAGCAAACATGAAGGCACAGGGCACAGAGAGCGAGAAGGGTGACACTTGGGGAAAGGGGAGGTGACCGGGGGGTGGCAAAGAGGGCAGGGCAGAGGTCCCCTAAGAGAGGCAGGTCCATCAGAGGCCTGGTAAGGTGACAAAAGGAGGAAGAATGAGAGAAAAGGGCAGAACAACATCAGAAAGTGGCAAAAATTTAGCCAGCGGTCTAGAAAGATGAAAAAGGGGGAAGAAAGGAGAGAAGAGGGCAGAAAGATGGCAGAAAGTGGCAAAAATGGAGGAAGAGGCATGCAAAGATGAAAAAGGAGGAAGAGGGCAGAGGTCCCTGAAGAGAGACAGGTACGGCATAGGTCTGGTAAGGTGACAATAGGAGGAGAAAGGAGAGAAAAGGGCAGAACAACAGCAGAAAGTGGCAGAAATTGAGGCAGAGGCCTGAAAAGTTGAAAAAGGACGAAGAAAGGATAGAAAAGCACAGACAAATTGCAGAAAGGATACAAAATGAAGGCACAGGGCACAGAGAGTGAGAAGGAGGACACTCACCTCACAGGGGGCAGGATGCAAGATGGACTGCTGGGTCTTGGTCCCAGAAAGCAGGTTTAGCTCCCCTCTGAGGGGGTCCAATCGGGGGCGGGGGGGAAAGCGGGGGGCGGGAAAGAGGGCAGGGCAGAGGTACCATAAGCGAGCCATGTACAGCAGAGGCCTGGTAATGTGACAGAAGGAGAAAGGAGAGAAAAGGGCAGAACAACCACAGAAAATGGCAGAAATGGAGGCAAAGGCCTGGAAAGATGAAAAAAGGAGGAAGAAAGGAGCTAAAAGGGTGGACAAATAGCAGAAAGGAGCAAAAGTTAAGGCACAGGGCAAAGAGAGCGGGAAGGAGGACACTCACCTCACAAGGGACAGGATGCAAGATGGACTGCTGCGTCCTGCTCCCAGAAAGCAGGTTTAGGCACCCTCTGAGGAGGCCCAATTAGGGGAGGGGAGATGAGCGGGGAGCGGGAAAGAGGGCCGTGCAGCGGTACCCTAAGAGAGCCAGGTACGGCAAAGGCCTGGTAAGATGACAAAAGGAAGAGAAAGGAGAGGAAAGGGCAGAACAACAGCAGAAAGTGGCAAAAATGGAGGCAGAGGCCCGGAAAGGTGAAAGAGGAGAGGAGAGGGCAGAATGATGACAGAAAGTGGCGAAAATGGAGGAAGAGGCCTGCAAAGATGAAAAAGGATGAAGAAAGGAGGGAAAAGGGAAGACGAAAGGCAGAAAGTGATGAAAATTGAGGCAGAGGCCTGGAAAGATGACACAAGGAGGGAGAAAGGAGAGAAAAGGGCAGACAAATGGCAGAAAGGAGCAAACATGAAGGCACAGGGCGCAGAAAGCGAGAAGGGTGACACTCATCTCACAGGGGGTGGATGCAAGATGGACTGCAGCAGTCTGGTCCCAGAAAGCATTTTTAGGCACCCTCTGAGTGAGCCCAATCAAGATAAGGGGAGGCGGGCGGGGTGCAATCTTTGAGTGAAATTAAAATGTGAAGGGGAATGGTGCCGAGTGTGGGACTGCGTTAGTGTGGTTATTCTGTAAATGTACCCTCACAGTGTTCTAACTTCATTACCTGTATTTTATGTGGAAGTAAAAGTCTACACTGAAATGAAAATGTAAAGGGCAATGGTGCTGAATTCGTATCATGTGGGTTTCCTGTAAGCGTACCCTTGTAGTGTTCTAACTGTAATAGATTACCTGTGTTTTAATGTAAGCATTGGCTCTTGTGAGACCACTTCACCAAATGGCTTATTTGGATCTGTCCCATCAGGTGGATGTCTCAGGAGGTAAACAATGTCCACATGGGCCATCACTCCATTACATATGGTGGGGGAAGGGAAGGGAATTTTGGTTCCTCAAGGTCTTCTGGTCATGTAAATCTTTTTCAGCTTACAACAAGCCTGTTCTGGGCATTAAACCCACATTTTGCTCCTCAGAGTGCGTAATAGATTAAAGGTGATCATTTGGTGGGGCTCTCAATCAGGGAGAAGCGTAAACTATGTCCTGTCAGGGGATGAAGAGAACATGCTCTCACGCTCTTTCTGCCAGCACACTGGATTAAAAAAACAGGTTTGTTAGGTCAAGTCCAAGGACACTGCAGATATCATGACCCTGGAGAAAACCTGGGGAGATGAGTTGATTCACACCTTTGGCCCATCTGCCGCTCCTTAGTGATACGTCAGTTTTTCTGCATCGTCATTCTCACACTCACATAGCACCACCCAGCTTGTGCCTGGGTTTCCTCATCACCTGGGACCCTGGACCAGGTTTCAATAAGATAATCTGATACTGAAGCCCAGTCATCTCCTTGCCTGCCACCTTCTACTTATTGTTGATTCCGGTCCATGCAGCCTTCCCAGCTGTGCTTATTCACGGGTAAGGTAAATACATATCCATTGCACCCCGGGCTCTGTGTTAATTCTGATTGGCGTCCTGCTTTGTGGCAAATCCTTTGCATCAGTTGCCCTGCGGAAAAAAATGGAAAAATACAGGGAACATTCTTCCTTAGGCCATTTTATGAGGAATACCAATGTAAAGGGCAATGGTGTTTAATGTGGAACTGTTTGTGGGGTTTTTGTAAATGTACCCTCAAGTGTTTTAATACATTACTTGTGTTTTATGTACAGGTAAAAAGTCTTTGAATGTGAAAAATACATTTTCATTTCCCGTTCAGGAGGACAATTCCCCCCATCAATGTGCGAGACCACAAGCGCCTACAGAGCGGTCCAGGAAGTCTTCCGAGCAGGTGGCTTCCATCTGTATGGGATAGGAAGTGTGGGGAGCATGTAGAAGTAAACAATCTTTATGTGAAATGCAAATGTGAAGGGGAATGGTGCCTAGGGTGAGACTGCATTAAGGTGGGTTTCCTGTAAATATACCCCCATAGTGTTCTTACTGTAATACATTACCTGTAAAATGAAAAATGTAAACAAAGGCCCATTTTAATAATGACCAACTTACCTGATTAACCAATTCAAATAGCTTGACATGTGATGGGTCCCAGTATGGGGACCTACTATGAAGTCCAAATGGGCTTTCACCCCTCTGGGTACAGTGCATATGGTGCAGCCCACCGGCTGCAGATAACAGAAGGAAGCCTGCCAAATGTGAGGATTTCAGTCTGTCAATGTCTGCTGTCCATAAGAGTCCTGTTCATCTTACAACAAGGTCAGTTCTGCGCCTTGATGGAGAAGGCCAGCAGAGAAGCAACTACAATTCCTCCAGCATGCTAAGGGGCAACTGCTTCCCTTTCCATCAAACCCACATGTTGCCCTTCTGCATGCTGAAGGAATTGTAGTTGTTCCTCTTCTGGCCCTCTCCATCAAGAGACCTGCATAGTGTCCTTTAGAGAAAATGAGAACAAGAGAAATAATGCCCTCTGAGGTGTTTCGTGTTCTTCCAGCCAGCAATCTAGATAAAGAAAAAAACAGGTCACCAGCTGGTATTTATCAATCAATCAATCAATCAATGTAAATAATTTACTGGCACTGTGTTTTCCATTCAATGGCTTGGAGATATTTTAAAGACAAAAAAAGCAAGAACAGAATACATTCATTCTTCCCTTGTGTGGTGTAACCCTGATTTAATTAACAAGAGTGGTCACCTATCAAGACAACATTTCACAGGGAAGCACAAAGATATCACATAGCACAGTTAACCAAACACAGACAATTATACAGGAGTGGGTAAGAACCTGGGTCACACAAGCACTGGATTCGTGAAGAATTAAATGGATTTTATTATCTTTTTTAAAAAAAACAAATTTCAGAGGAATCTTGTCTCTTGGCATCGTGATGATTTTATTACACAGTTCAGCCTACACGTGGTCTGACCATTCTGGGTCTTTTTCAAGGTGTGGAATCGGAATCGGCTCAAATTGCCTCAAGGAACAAGATCTTGGAAGAAGATAGAAAATGCAATGTAGCCATTCCGAGACTAATCAACCTCGATTCGTTGGATACTAAATACTTGAAAAGTAAGCCCACAGTCATTAAAAAGAGGGAGGGAGATCCAAGAAACCCAACATAGCTATAAAAAGGAGCATGCTAGTATCCACATGTATAAACGCGGCTGCATATTGATGTCACTGCTGAGAAACAGAAGGCCTTAATGGGGAATTCTCTCCTGTTACATAGTGTATTCCATCTTACAATATCAGACAACTCACTCGGTACATCCAAATGCAACTGAGGACAGCTACGATCAGCATATTTAAATGTTAATGTCAATACCTAGGGACATTATGTCATATTGACGTTGTGTCATACTGACATAACTGCATGAAACACGGCAACGTGATGATGTCAGGTTAATGACGTGTTCAATGATGCGAGTACTATTCAACAGCTGGGAAACAGATGTTGTGAAAACCATGTGAAAACCATGTCAAAAACAAGAAATGTCTTTATAGTTTGCGACATTGTTAGTTCACAAAACTAGAATACTTAGGGTCCATGGGATGAAATCAGATACGTATGGTGAAGGGATGTCAAATGAGATCCCAAAACCAGAGAGGACAAACACAGCCTTAAAGATCACAGGAATATATTTAATAAATATGCACCCATTGCAGTTGGAATTCTTCCTTAGGGTAGCGGGGTGCCTTATTCACAACCAGAATTCTAACTAGTATTATACATTCAATTCTATTTGTGATGTAGAACTCCTAATTTCTGGTGTGGAATCAACTGCACATCCTGATAAGGTGTCAAATAAGGTCCTGAGACCTTACATTGAAAAACACAGCCCAAGGCAGATTTATAGCAGAAATTGCTCATTCAGCCCTACACTATGGGTGAACATCCTATGTATCCGACGTAATTCTTTATTTAGCAGAGACTTTTCTATGTTCGAGTTACCCTCAACAGTGTCCTCAATCCACCATATGATGTCATCAGGGGAATGTTTGTTTGTCAAAATGTGTTGGACCAAGGGAACTGTTGTATTCTTGCATTGAATACGCGATAGATTCTCTGAGATCTGAATGGGTGCTGCTTTGCTTTTCTGGTCAATATATCACAGATTACAAGGGCACTCTATGCAATTTTTAACTTGTTGAGTTTTACAGTTTTTCATCTCGCTGAGGTGCCATTGTTTGTCTCCACTTTCAAACAATGTCATTTATTTGGTAAACATGCCGCATGGGCAGGGGGCAATTATATGGTGCAAATTTCACCTGGGCAGTTCTAGAGGATTCATGAATTGAGAATGGACCAAGTGATCTTTCTAATTGCTAGCGCATCTGAGTGAAAACATCGGAAGTTCTACATTGGGAAGATTCCAACTCAACTCACTGTGCATCATCTATAATATCCTACTGTCAGATAATATCCTTGGGCAGCTCTTACGGCTAGGCAAGCATTCAACATGTTCAGAGGCACCTTTGCTAAGAACCATCTAATCTACCAGTTCTACAAAATCAAGCAATCTGTCTGGGGGAGGGACACATTGAAATGTAGAATCACTGGACTTTAACTGGACTAGTTATTTGCCAGATTTAGAAATAACTTTCAAACATGTCTCTTCTCACTTGCCTTTAACACTTAATTTACATTGCCTTGCACCTTCTGAATTAACATGCTTCCCAATCCTTGCATTACTCTTTCATTTACCACTACCTTAACAATGGAACGTTATCAGCCCATTGTGACCATGCCGCTGTCAGGCTCTAAGTCTTGTGTGGTAACTCACATTCTCTGTCAACATAAAAACTAGGATGCCACCTAACTAATCAAACCTGCACTTTTCTTTTTTGGGCTTTGTTATTCTCATGCTACTTATGAATGTACAGGTCTGGGACTGTCATTATGCCTAGCTTTTCTGCTCTTGCCGTTTCCCTTTCGTTCCCTAAGCGCTGGGAAGTGCTTACTGTAATGTTCACGCTATACGGAATTACCAACTTAAACCTGTATCAGTTGCTAAAGAATTGATAGATGAGTGCTTTTATCCAAATATTGCTGGCACTCAGTAAACAATGTAATAGATTCCCAGGCTGTCCAAGTGGTACTCCATCTCAAGGATTTAGATTGAGGGCTTTTGTGTTACCTTCTTTTTCTCCACAGTATCAGAAAACGCTTTCGAATTTTTGGCAGACCACCAAACTCTGAAAATGACATATTGGAAATCAGAACTGACTACGTTTAATCCAAAACCTTGGGGATTCTTTTCACCAATGGCACAAGCCTCCAGCCCGCCTCTATGCCCCAATCCAAACAACAAGCTTTGACAATGTTGACAACTTTGGTCGATGCAGAGGCATAGAGAACGTTTTCAAAACTCAGAGGCATTTCTCACAGGCCTACAAACTCCAGCGGGCCATTTTCGGTTTAAAAGTCTTGTAGAAAGTGGGACAGCACAGCAATCTAATTTAAACACCTAATCTACAGCAAAGGGAATGGACACACATCTAATTCCAAAAACATTTCTAGAAGGAAAGGGTTGACTAGATTGTGGAGTATATGAACGGAAATGTATACCTTGGGGTTACTCACCAGCGCTTTACTGTTCTCACTACCCAGCGGTCTTCTCTCTCCTGCTGGGGGCTCTGAATGTAACCAACGAAATGTACAGGGTGTCCAGTATCTATGGTGAACCGAATGTATTTCATCATACATGGCTCACAGCTCATGAAATCATGTGACAATCAAACAATGATAATGATAATAATGATGTGTTATTTATATAGCGCCTTTAACCAAAGCACTTTACAGAGCACATATTTACATACAATGGGCCTCATTAGGACCCTGGCGGAGTGGGTTTCCGCCAGCGCTAATCGCGGCGGACCCGTCCGCCGTACTACGAGTTCCCTTAGCGCCATGGAGGTTTTCTCCGCCTGGTTTTACCGGGCGGAGAAAACCATGGCGCTAAGGGACCTCGTTGTTAATTACGCCGCCGTACTTTACGGCGGCGTAATTAACTCCTTCCCCACTCCCATTATACCCTATGGGGCAAGAATGGGAATGGGGAAGGGTAAAATGGGGATTGGGGATTTACCGCTCCGCCAAGGTCGGCATGGGGTGGTAAATCCGCCAACCCCCATGGCGCTATCGGCGGCTTTCCGCCATGCTCCGCGGTGCATTTAGCACCGCGGATTCCGCCAGGGTCGTAATGAGGGCCAATATCACCTAACCAAAATTGTTACTCATTTATCAACCACGGAAGGATGAAAGACTGAGTTGGCCTTGCCGGGATTCAAACCTGCAACCTGCAGATCATGCTCAGATCAACACGCTGAGCTATCTTCCTGATGCCACATCCCCTATTATGAAACCTGCCTATAAATAGGCAGAGCTGTGTGCAGCAGGTGGTGGGGGCAGCAACCATTACACAGGGGGTATATGAACAGGTAGGCATATACAGAAACATACAATGTGGAGAGTAAAGTAACATGGTTCTCCCAAACACTCTTCTTGAAGGGGAGCTCTGACAAGTGAGGCCAGTTAGAGTTGGCTGCTCCGCTCAAGCTGGATGAAATATTTTCCCTTTGGCTGCTAATATTTTGGCATCTTTTTCTTTCTGCGTGCAATTAATTCAGGCTTGGGCAAATGACAAAAACCTCTACATGAATATTGACAAACCAAGATTTCTTTTTTTTTATTCATTACATTTTTGAAACGCCCAGACCCAAAGGTATCACTGCGTAAGAAGAGTACATGGTTAAGAATGCATGGAATACATGGGTAAGAATACAGAGAGCAGAATACATAGTAGGAGCCTGGAGCCGAGGCCGCAGGCAGCAGTTACTCCTATTCGCCAAACAACCAGGTCTTGACAAGTCAAGACCTGAAACTTAAACTAGAGATCATCTGCTAAGGCATATCACTATGTCCCAATATGGTGACCTCCCACCCTGTCCACCCTCGCAAACGCCTTCCCTCATAGGCAAAAAAAACCTCTGCATTATCCCAGATGACCAGGTCCCCTTCAACCTACACACTGTTAGGGAGAATTCTCAAAAATGTGCCAATTCCTCCAAACTTAGAGCCCTCCAGCTCTTTTGCTAAATTTTGGGACTTTGAACTTTTCAAATCAATGTGTTTTCTGTGTGTGTTTCCTTTGGTTATGGAGTCTAACCAACTCCTTAGGCATAATCTTTTTCATTTGTGTCACACAGCACCCTCAGTGCAGTGACACATGGAAGCCTTTCAGGCTACCTTTCTGGGATAAACTACTGTTTCCCAGAACAGTGGAGTGAAATTGACTTCACTTAGTCCTGTACAGTTCTAGACCCAGCACAACCTACCTTCCTATAGAGTGCTGGAGGGGTTACCTAGTATCCCTCGTGTCTAGATACATATGTAACAGTCAAATGTTACCCTTTCCTCTCAGAATGGCTGGCGGCAGTGGTTTTACAACGAACTACCATGATTTTTCCCGACTGCAAACTATTCATTGCTCTGGTAACGTTAAATCACGGGAGCCATATTTTTCAAGATGGCGCCCAGCCATCGTTGCTAAAATGGTTTCCGGTCTTCTTTTTTGCCATATCTTTGTGGAAAGGTCCTTCTAGAGTTTTTCTCTGCGCGCCAAACCAGGTTTGGTCTCTTTGTTCATTCGCCTTTGGCGGGCTTCGGGAGTGAAACCTTCCTCTGGCTCCAGAGTGTCTGGGGTAGGCAGGAAGTGGGGGAGGTGCCCAAAATACCCTGTGCTTAGTCTCCTAGGAGACCCAAATGCACTCTGTGATGATTGGCTGGCTGACTGTCCGGAAAGGACAGCCACCCTGCTGGATGAATGGCAGCTAGGCTGGAATTAATGGGAGAGAACTGAATAAAAGGCAAGTCTCTTGTCTTGGAAGTCAGAGTCGACCATTGGACGAAGGATTCAAAGAAGAGCTTGAAGAGGATGGGTGCTGCAACTCCTGGACCATTAGTTTGCCCGGTTAAGCCCTGCTGCAGGTATGAATCGTCAAGATCACATCGACAGAGAAGCCCTGCAAAGGACGACTTCTCCCTTTGAGTTGGTAGGACCAATCAACTCCCAGGTAAGCCACCTGGACACCCATCTCGGATCTGGTTGCATTTTCTCAGAGTGCTGCAGAAAACATTAGAGCTAGGGGGTGCCAGGAAGAGGGACACCAGATTGTGTGCATTACTTGTAAACTGGCCGAAAGCATTTGGAAGATCTTCCAGACCCCCACGACATTGGACAGACCAAGCATGACCCCGCCTCAGCTGAGTGTGGGACCTCAGAAGCAAGGACAGTCCACCTTGACAGCCAGGACCAGCATTGTTACCAGTGCGGTAGCTTGTAAAGACTGGAGGGGAGTGTCTGTACTTCTGCTCTCTATATGGTAGAGGAGAGGCACAGAGGACCCCAGACAAGATTCTCTATTATTGGTAACGTAGTCGAGCAATCAAGGCCTAGCTTCTCAGGAGGTGATGCAGGCTGGTTCTTAAATACAAGTCCCCACGCCCCCACAAAGGAATGTCCACACACTGTATTAGTTAAAACACAGTCTTTATATAATGAATGTTCAAGGTTATGTACACTATCACAATAACTCACTTTGTGCTCAGAAAATCAACAATGGTAAATATATACAGTTCTAAAGTGGTACCACAAATATTATCAGATCCCATTAAAGTGCATCAACTATACTGTCAAAGTGTCACACAGATCAATAAAGAGGAAACCAGCAGTAGAGAGGGGAAGGAAAGCAAGGTGGTTGAACAATTGGCAGAATACTGGCCTTTACCAACTAGGCACAATTCTGTTTGGAGATCCCCCAACCTGGGCAACCTGTAAAGCAAAGATGTATCACAAGCCCAGTCCATATATTTTTCTACAAGTCTTATTTCCCTCTACAATAGTTCTACAGCCCCAATGTACCTGGAATTGTAGCATTCGTCGTCGGGGAATCAACGGCCCTTCTTGAGTGCCTTCCCTTTAAGGCAGGAGTCACGGGTCGTCGAGCGTCCGATGGAGAACAGGGGGAACTACGGCGGTGAAGTGGCAGCTTTGTTCCTAGCGGAGCATTGGCGTCCTGCAAGGAAGAGGCGTGCGGGGCAACTCGGTTATGGTAGTTCTGGACCGCAAATAGATGTTGAAGAACTGTGGCCCAGCAAGGGCATCGGGTCGTCAGCATCTCTGTGGTCTTTAGGTGGCGGGAAACCAACCGGCGGATGCTCCTCGGCGCGTCAACTTTCGGGCCTTCTCCAGCGGGATAAAGCGGGCGGCAATGCAGACGAGAGCGTCCTTGGATCAAATGAAGTTCTTAGGCAAACGGGAGCAAGGTGGCTCCAGTCGGCGACGGCAGTCGTCGACAGTGGCAGACAACAGTCCAGGCGCTTCTCTTTGGGATTCCGCAGAAGTCCCCATCTCCGGCCGGCAGCCTCTCATAGGTCTGTCTACCAAGGTGCTTTGGCAAAGATCAGATGGTCCCTCGTAGCTCAGGAAGAGGGCACCTTACCAGGTCCTCTCTGGGTCAGTTCTTGGAGACACAGAAGCTTTCAGATTGTGAAGGCGAGCAACAGCAATTCTTATCTTCCAGCATGGCTTCAAGGTTAAGCTTCAGTTACTCCAGCTCGTCGTAGTGGACTTCAGCTTCTGAACACGAATTCTACAAGTGAGAGGCCCCCAGATATACTAGTTGATCTCCCATTCATTCTGCTGGGTCACACTCAGGCAACCAATCGGTCAGAAGGGCATTCATGCAGGCATGCATCCAATCAGGTGCATAGTGCATTCAAGCCATTCACTTCTCTCCAGACACTCACAACAAGTTATGTGTATTGGGACAAGTACCCAGCCATTCAACACTACACACTGCATTCATACCAGTTTCGGGCAGGGCTGTCTCAGTCATTGTGTCAAACAACAGATACTAGACACCCACAACACAGAATGCGTATTCGTCACACACTCCATTCACCCAGGTCCCACCCACAGGGTGTACCCACAACATACAGTCACTGGGAAGGCTCCAGCCAGTCTGGCCTGGACTTCAAAACAACACCATATATGGAACTTCCACCCAACATCCGGTCAGGGGGAAGGGACAGAGTCAGGGCTTCTCAGGACTTTGGGAAAACAAGGTAACAGGCAATAGAATGTAAGAGACCACGGGGGCCATCTTGTTTCCTATCAGGAATCAACTGATTCCAATGGCAGGGCCTCGGTATCCCAAAATGGAGGATACTCAGAGCACCTGTCAAATTCAGCATGGTGCTGCTACCAGCCCATACCTTGCTCTGTGGGCCACACACAGGTGCCCAAAAACATACACTAGGGGCACAGGGTTGTATCCCCACCCATGGGTGCCATAAGGATATCCCATGGGTCTGTTCACCAAACCAAACAGACAGCTGCACTGCCAGGTGTTCCACATGAATGACAGAACACACAATACAAAACAGTAAAGGACAAGGATACGGAGGCCCTGTCCCACCGATGCATTTCTAGCATCACATAGCTGAAATGCAAAACAGCCACTGAAATTGAAATTTGCCAGTTGCAATCTTTTGACTGTCCCAGTGCAGTGCAGGAGTCCCCCAATGTCCTCCCTCTTGTATGAGGCCCAGGAACAGCAAGATCTGCAGGAACTGCCAGGAACACAAGTCATCAGCTGCATCTTTTTCTTCATTGTAAGGTACTGTAAAACAAGACTGAGAGAACTTACCTCTCATGGTGAAAGTGCTTGAAACATTTGCAACTCGCATGCCTAATCAGCTTGTGACCAAACATATGATTCTTTTTTTTTACAAACTTCTTCCAAGAACTTGTGCAGAGACTTGTTTGTTTAATTACCAGAACCGCTTTAACCTTTCCAAGACTTTAGCCCATTGGCTTTGGCCTAGCCTATTGAATTGAATTGACTCTTCTGGTGAACTCAAAGTATTTGCACTGTCTAAGAATAATTGTAGTCTTTTATGTTCTGATAACCTTTGCCTTTCATTCCTTCTTAAAAGTATTAAAGTATATTTGTGTGTTATTATATGATTACCTCATTCTGATGAATGTTTTATAACTGACTGATACATAAATGAATAAGTATTTATCCAAGAAACCTTGAGTATAAGAGTTTATTTGAACACCTGTGATTGTAAACCTCTCTGTAACATCATTACTGCTCACATTCCCCTCTTAAGATAAGCTTGGCTGCTCAACACGCTACCAAAACTGTGTAGTACAGACTTATACCAACGGTTGGTTTGCCTAGCCCTGTAGTCATAGTTGTGTGTAGTGTTCCCAGAGCGTACTGCATACAAACTTTGCCTAGCACACACTAAACACACATCCCGACTTTATGTTCACGAAAATTAGACACTTTCTTAAAAAGCATCTGAAAATCTAATTGGCCCAAACCCTTTTCAGGTCTCTGCTACATTCTTTCAACACATGGGATTCAACAACAGCATCCCACATCAACAGCAACTGCTCAAAAAGAAAGCTACTAGAGTTATCTTCTGCAATATCTGAGGAAATATTTTCCCAGGTGTTAAAGTCCTCTTCTGACACCTGATTGAAAAATAAATCCACCTCAAATCACTGCATCATCCACAAGATCCTACTATCCTTGTGCCCCTCCCACCTCCATGTCAGCATCAAATAACATGTTCAGAGGAAGCTTTGCTCAAAACCTGCTAGCCAGTGCTGGCAAATAAAGTAATCTAGGGGTTGAGGGGGACAAATGATAATGCTGTATCACTTAGGTTTATATTGAAACTGTCCTTTCCCAAATTTAAAAATAACCTTCAAGCAGGTCTCTTCCCCCTGGTCTTTTAACTATTGGTGTTCCTTGCATTTCCCCTTCTGACTAAACCATTCCCAATCTTTGTATTGGCACTGTGTCAATGTATCCATTAATGTAACTTGCATTACTCCCATAATCTTGAAAACGCTAATAATACTGTGAATCTAGCTTTGGGCACAATTCCTGAGGCCCATCATTTTGAGATCCTTGTAAATGAGGTTGATCAAGGAGCAATTTAATATATCAAGCAGTATGAGGACATGGTAACTGGAATATCAAAAAATGGCATTGGTAATAGAGAAATTATTATTGGTCATGTGTCTCAAAATTCTAATCTTGGCCACACTCGTGGATATGATAGAAACATTCATCTTGCCAAAAGAAATCTTAGGGCAAATATCTACATTCTTTTAAAAATGAAATTAGACCCTGCTATGGTGCTCCTCAAAGTTTGTGACTTAAAAGCCAAAAACCGAAAAAAACTCACAAGCTATTTTCAACAGCTTGATCGGGCTATATGGCACTCATTGGCTGACCGTGCCTGTAGTAATGATATGTCTTGATTTTAATCTATTATGAAAGGCACTAAAGCTGATTTGCCTTTGATTAGTGGAGTTTGGCAAGAAACTTGGGTTAATCACATTAATAATACTATTGGATGAGCTAATAATGCAAGTGACAGTATCAATTTGGGAGGACACAAATTGACCTATTCTTTAACCATCACTAAATCACAGGCTCTCAAAATAATGAGTAAATACTCTAGAGCTCCGGGCCATGACGGTACTTGTAATTATTTACTTAAAATGAATCCTATTTCCTGGTCCGAGGCTCTGCATGGGCTTTTCCATATTATTAGGCACTCATGCAAGTTGCCCTGTATATGGACTGACATCATCATTGTACCACTATATGAAAATAATCCTGCGAATCACTGTATACTGGCTATGCTGGACGCACCTGTGAAAATCTACGCACGCGTCCTGCTTAATTAATTAAACATATGGATTAGTGATTCTGGTGTTATTCTTAAAGAAAGCAAACTGGCTTTTAGAAAACAATAGCACCCTGGATAACATCTTAACCCTAGTCTTGCCCATTGAATCAGCCTGGAAAATTCAAAAACAATCAGTATATGTTGCATACAGCTCAGCTTTTGATACAGTGGTGAGGGACTGACTCTGAAAAGATTGAAGGAATGGAATATTCCAAAGGGATTGCTAACTATGATCATTGCTCTCCATTCCAACACTAAAGTCAAGATCCGATTGTACCAATATGGTGCTGTCACAGAGTGGATTCATACTAGAACCGGTCTGAAGCAGGGTTGGATTTTGGCCCCCACCCTCTTTAACCTCTATCTGTCCAACTTGACTACTGCAATGTCCATGGATAGGGTTTGTCCACCAAATGGCAGCGGGTGCCTCCCCAGTTGCTAGGGCATGCAGATGACCGAGTCATAATTGATTTTACAGCTATTGGGCTTCAAATACAATTGAATTCTCTAAACAATTATACTAACCAGAATGGGCTGAAAATGAATAAAGAAAAATCTAAGTTCTTGACCTTTAATCTAACTAAACATAAACGTAAAGGTTTTAAATGGACTCTCAATCAACACCCTTGGAAATTGTCTGTGATTATAAATATCTTGGTATATGTATTGACAAAAACCTGAATTGGGGTTCTCAATTACAAAGCATTACATGGAAGTTTCAACAGTTTATTGGCGCACGTAGGGCTTTTTCATTCCAACATGGGGGCTAAATAAACAATACTCTTATTAGAATATACCAAATTAAAATATTCCTGGTGATTACATATGGGGCTGAAAATATGGACAGCAAAAATGGCAAAGATATTAGATCACATTGAGAGTAATTCTCTCAAAGCCCTACTGAAATTGCTGTCTTCCACCCCCATTGAGTAGGTTTGTTTTGATGTAATATTTGCAAACTTAGTTCCATTTTGATTGCTAGACGCCTCAACTGTTATTGGAAGTGCTTGTATGGCCCCCTAGGATCACCAGTCCAGGAAACCATCAGAGGATATGATTCTCGGAGGCCTTTACTTACAGTGTGCAGACTTCCTTATATCTTTGACCTCAAGTGCTTGAGGGGTCCCTGACTTCCTGTGAATTTCAACAATTTTAGTCATGCATGGTGTAAAAATACAACACGACTACTCATTAAGACATTTGATCTTGAGCAAAATTTGGTGCACTTGGTGGCCACGACTTCTAGTGGCTTGTATATAGCGTCAATATTACAATAACTAACTGGGCCAGCATACATCATTGCCTTCCCCGATAATGATGTCCTCTGGTCTGAAAATAAAATATAATTTGGTGAATACACATGAGAAGGTAGGAGCATGGTTGAAAATAACCCCGGCTGGAGCATTATTGTAGATTATGTGGGGAGCAAGTATTTTTAGCGACCACTAAACATCTTCTCATTTGGTGTAGTAGTTTGAGTGATGCTCGTAGCAAAATGTTAAAGGCTTATGGCAATCAGGAACAGAATTCACTCTGTTTTATGGCGGGTAACTACATAAACTTTATTTATAATTTTGCCAGGTTTTAGATATTTGTAAGCAATGTTCTTAATGACCTCATAGTTTTTTAGATCTCTTTTTAAATTTCGGATGTATTCATCTTCTTTAATCTTTTTTGATGTTTTTTTAATCTTTTTTGATGTTTGAATCATGATGTGTGAATTATTTCATTTCTTGTACTTGTTCCCTTTTTGTATTGATTGTATTGATTGTATTGATAAAAAAAGTTTATCTTCCTATGAATTTCAACAATTTTAGTCATGCACGGTGTAAAAATATAACACGACTACTCATTAAGACATTTGATCTTGAGCAAAATTTGGTGGACTTGGTGGCCACATCTTCTAGTGGCTTGTATATAGCGTCAATATTACAATTACTAACTGGGCCAGCATACATCATTGCCTTCCCCGATAATGATGTTCTCTGGTCTGAAAATAAAATATAATTTGGTGAATACACATGAAGGTAGGAGCATGGTTGAAAATTCCCCGGCTTGAGTGTTATTGTAGATTATGTGGGGAGCAGGTATTTTTAGCCACCACTAAACATCTTCTCATTTGGTGTAGTAGTTTGAGTGATGCTTGTAGCAAAATGTTAAAGGCTTACGGAAATCTGGAACGGAATTCACTCTGTTTTATGGCGGGTAACGACATAAACTTTATTTATAATTTTGCCAGGTTTTAGATATTTGTAAACAATGTTCTTAAGGACCTCATGGGTTTTTAGATTTATTTTTAAATTTCAGATATATTCATCTTCTTTTATCTTTTTTGATGTTTTTTTAAATCTTTTTTGATGTTTGAATCATGATGTGTGAATTATTTCATTTCTTGTACTCATTCCCTTTTTGTATTGATTGTACTGATAAAAAAAGTTTCTATTTGACTATAATATCTTTTTTTTTAAATGACTCCTTCCTTTAAAACTACCTAACAATGGAAGGTTATCGGCTCATTATGACCTTGCTGCTGTCAGACTTTACCTTTACTTTATTCGTTTGTAACGCGCAACCAGGGATCCGGAAGCTTACGAGCGCACATCAAAATTAGACACTACATAAACAAAGCATTAATCAGGAAGAACATACATCAAAAAAAGAGAATGAAAATCAGTTAACTACAATTCTAAGACTCGTAGTGGAGGTTGACTAATGATTTACAACAGTTAAGAAAAGCAGGGAGATTATTGCGACACCCAAAGGCAATGCAATTGGGGCCATATTTTGAAGGTCATTCCTTAATTTAAACCCTCAGCAGAAATCTCAAATCTTACGTTCTGATATAGCTCCCACCAGTTTTAAAATGTAACCAAGCCAGCACTTTATTTCTGAAGAGCATCTCTCGGCTCAGTAGTCTTAACATTGTTTACATTCACAATAACCATATTTCCTCAGTTGCCGCCATTTCTAAATATGGATCATCAATCTCAAGCATAGCAGCCTTGGTCAGATGGATGTCTTTACTCTGTGAGCTACAAGAAGAATCGTTCTCTTGACATCTAGGTACTAATGCCAGTGAAAGATGTGTCTTCCCCTAACAAAACGGGGGAGTTAGACCAGAAGTGATTACCCTGCTGTGCAGAACATGTAGAATGGTTTGTTTTGCAGCAGATTCAGTAGTCACAGACCGAGTGTTACTGGATAATTCCTGGTCATTTTGGCACCTTACTTCTGCCTTGTTGACAGTTATTAAGGCAGTTGAAAAGTCTGTTTGGCACTCTTTATCCATCCAGCCTACCTGAGAAGTTATAGTATCAAATGAATGATTCCAAACTTGGAAGTCCATATCCGTTTCCGTATCGCACTTATTAAGATCACAAATAATCCTCTCTTTTAGGGACTGCCAGCTGGTGGCCATCCATTGATCTTATCCTGATCAATATTCGAGAGGACTTCGGAGATGACAGTGTCCATACTATTAGATGGGCATTCCATGGTTCGCTCACTGCTAGATTAAGGCCACCAATTTTACCTTTTTTGCGCTTCATGGATATCTACCTCTTGTTGAATCTGAACAGCTTGTAGCAGGGACTTATGATGTAAATCGGGAGTCAAAACTCCATGATTGCTATGCAATGAATCTATGTCAGGAATCAAGTCAATGGAATTGTTGCCTTGCAGTATATCTAAGGTGTTGCTTTCATGAATCACCTCAGTCATAGGAACATTTATAAGCACCTGATTAGTGGCAGGAAAATCTACAAAATGACAAACTTAACATTTCCTCCGTTCACTTTTTTATTGTTGCAGACATTGTCTGTGCTGGGTACTTCTAGCCAACATGTCGAAGAGACGGCAATCACCTTGGGTCAAGGGGTCGCCGGCTCGCCCCTGAAAGGGCTGTGGAGATTCAGATACAGCATTGAGTGCCAGTACTTTGGGAACAGGCATTCTATAGACATTCAAATAAAACAGAATGCATAAAACGCATAGAAGAGCCTCCAAACCCAGAGAATGCAGCTAAACTGAACTAGGCAGCAAATCGTACAATCCACTGCATGGCCATGCTGTCCCCAGGTCGAGCCCAATGATACTTCTAAAGAAACAATGTTCCTTCTCACCATGTTCTTCTCACCCTTTATTCTAAGTCAGAACCAGGATGCCGAGGACAAAACAGGACACCCGGACATCAGGGCATCAATGGGGTGGAAATCAAAAGTGCGACAGCTGCAGGTTTCAGACGGGGACCCGAAGTGTGAAAGGACACTGGAGCTCACATGCTGGAGCTCACACGTGCTCCCGCATCCACCCACCTTCTTCCTGATTAGAGGAAGTGTAAGGAACTCATGGTGGCAACAGTAAAGACAGATACAAGTGATCACAGTTCACAGGTGTTTAATAAACTGAATAAATGGGTGAGAAAAACACTTAATCTAAAGCTAAATCTAAGATGGTAGCAAGCTACGACCCTCAAATAATAATAAGGCAGTCCTAGTGTTGTCTTGTCAAATAGAAAAGGGCCTATACTAAATAAAACGATTGCCAATCCTAAATTACAAAATAGTGTGGGATAATGTTCATCAGAAAAGAAAGAAGTGTTCACAAAATGATAAGTCAGGATGGTATAACTGGGGTCTCCCTTCCCCACGTTTTTTAGCAAGAGACAAGGCGGGACTCTCGAGCACAGCACACTCCTGGCTTCTCCAGCACAAGCTTACGGTTCGTTCCAAAATATCAGAGCCTTCTGTGGCCAAGTCTCTTTTACACCAAGTTTCTTGCCTCAGAGTGCCTGATGTACTATAAACAACAAACAAAAAGTTCCTTTCAGTAATCTTCCCATCGGGTGATTTGCTTTCACCCGTGGATCCCCCTCAACCGGGCTCTGATCCTTTTTGGAACCTTAGCCTCCCTCAGTCGGGTTCCCATTTGCCAGTTTCATACAGTTCACTTTATTTGTAATACCTTGCGGGATTCACTCCCCTTAGCTTTTTCGAGTCCCCAGTCAGGCTTTATCTTAAGCCCCCAGTCAGGCTTTCCACATTTAATGTTCGTACAGCGATTCCCTCAGCCGGGCGCACAAGTCTGTGTCACAATGTCAAAAGTTTGGTAATGGGTTAATGACTTTTGATTGTACAAGGGATTTTGGATTGACCCTTGTCTGACCACCTTAACACTTTATGTCGGCCTTTCCTACAGCCTCTTATTACTATAACGTTCACAAGAAAATTGGACCAGCCAGAGTCTTTCGAATGGATGCCCATGTGGCACCTGACCACTCTGCAGCTGGTCTTTCCCAGGGCTTTAAAAGTTCACTAGTACACAAGTTCTTTGTTCATAACAAGTTGCCTTTTGCAACCTTCATTCAACACCATCCGGTTTACTATCGGTTCTCCCTCTGACTGAGTCAAAGATGGTACCACGGTTGCAAGTGCGCTTCCTTGCCTCTGTTATCAGGTGCGGGAGGGTCATGTGCACCGTTGGCATCTGTTACACCACATGTCAGCGGTAGTTCACAGTGTTATTATTCCTTTCACCGAGGTTTCACAGGTCTGGGACGACAAGGGAAAGGGCACTTCCCTCCTTGTTATCCTTTCCGGTCTCGCCGCCTTTTTTCTCTGTTTGAACCTCCGTCCTGGAATAGCTGCTTCCACATGTGTTTGTCCTGGCTGAAAGTATGCTCTCATACTCTGCCTTTTATCCCTGTAGGGAAGGGAAAGGGCTGTCGGCTGTGTGTATTATTGTCACTTGCCTGACTCTGCCTGACCCTTTTGTTTGGACAAGTTAGGTAAACAGCACTGGTGTTAGTCCATCGTCTTCCACGCTGTGAGAAAGTGTTCATGATGGAAAAGGGGGGGTAGTATCCTACGGGGTAGGATGGTGAAAAGGTATTATAAGTAATGGGGAACCGCATCTCACCCATCAGTTTCCCACTTCCACTCCCTGAAAAAACCCCATCCAGGTTATACTCCCCCACTGGTCCACCCCAGGAACTGGATCCAATAGCGATGTCTGTGTCCTGGCCACCTGTATGACATATCTCCAGAACTAGCCGTGATATGATATGATATTGATATTTTATTTGTATCATGATATGATATTTTATTTGTATCGTGCTCATGCACAAGTATTTCAGAGCGCGACAAGGCAAGTAAGAGGAACAAGGGGGGACAAAAACAGCAATCTTACTAGGCCCAGTGACATTGAGAATGTGCAAGTGCAGGGGAGAGGGAAGGGGGAAATTGTAAGGGAGAGGGAGAAATGGAAAGTGCAGAGCAAGGGATAACAACAAGAACAACTGGCAGTGCAGCCAGCGAGGTGGCAAGTGCAAGGTTAAGGGGGATTGTAGGGTTACAGATACAGACCCAAGTGCAGGGTTGCCAGGAGGCAGTGCAGGTGTGTGGCTTGGTAGGCATGGACCTGGGCCCGGAAAAACAGAGGGTAACTAGGTACCCAGTGCCGAACCAGAGGAGATCAGCTGGGGAGAGGAAGGGTGAAGGCAGAAGCAAAGAGGAAGGTTTTGATGTGCTTCTGGAAACAGAGATGGTTCTCCTCAAGTTTTAAGAGAGGCAGAGAGGCTGTTCCAGGGTCAGGACCCAGCCGAGGAAAGATACCCCCAACTCGTTGCTTGGAGAAGCGACTGACCCTGAGGGAGTTGGAGGTGGAAGAGCGAAGACCTTGAATAGGAAAGAATTTATGGAACAAGAGTTTAAGGTATTGTGGACCCAGGCCCCAGAAAGCCTTGTGGACAATGCAAAGGGTCTTGAATTTAATCCTTGCAGCCACTGGGAGGCAATGAAGAGATTTCAGGGCTGGAGCGATATGTTCCCAGGGTTTGCGACCAAGGACAAGTCTTGCAGTTCTGTTCTAGATTAGTTGCAGAGGGCGGAATGTAGAAGCAGGCAGATTTAGAAAGAGGCTGTTGCAGTATTCCAGCCTAGAGAGAATCAGAGCTCGAGAGACAGTGAGCTTCTGGGGGAAGGCGAAGAAAGGAAGAATGCCTCTGTGTGAAACCAGATTGCATGGAGAAGCCTGGTTTGTTATTATTAGAGAATAATTACCCATTTAGGGATTTAGTTATCCATCATTCTGATTAGTAGAATTATTAGTTATCCACATGTGAAATTTGCTAGAGAATGAGGCCTGTTATATTTGAAGTGCCTTGCTAGTGTCATGTAGAGACACATGTGATATTTGTAGAGACATGTAGAGACATGTAGAGATATATGTTATATGTATTATGTATGCATTTAGAGACAACACGCATGAGTGTGCACTTAGAATATGCATCGAGCTTTGAGTATAGTGCTGGGTATGAATGAATGCATTAGGCACTACATTTGAGAATAGAATGCATGAGGCCTATGGCATTTGAAGCCATCCTGAATGAGACAGACAGAAGAGAAGTGCCGTGTTATGGTACACTGTGAACGATTGGAATGCGTAAACAGTTTGGCTGTTCAGACACAGATAGCGTGACTCTTGCCTTAGTAGAGAGCAGAAGGGCTGGCTTATCAGGCCTGCCTGGCTGGTGTTCACAGACAGAGAAGGTGGGGGCAGGCAGCAGAGAGCGAGGGGAGTGCTTTGCACAGACAGACATGCAAGAAGAAAGGGATTTTAGTGGAGGGAATAGAGGACTATTGAGAGAGAAGGATGGTATGGTAACACGGAACACTGATAGCATGAACAAGATAGGCTGAAATGTCACGATGACCGAACACGCTGAAATTGAACAAGTACAAGTACATGCATCACAGACCTTTAGGCACTGCTCAGATTTAGAAATGCTGACAGATAGACAGAGAGGCATTTTAGCTTAGAGAGACATGTTACCATGGATATGTATGTACGTCATTGAATAGCATAACCAGAGGTGAGGCTTTGGGAGTTGCTAGTTCTAGATGGAGTTCGAGATGTAGATGCTCTCTGACTCTGATCTAGGGAGTTTTGGATGGAGCTGCTCTCTGAGAGAGGAAGCATTGGGGAAGCATTCTGATGAGAGCTGATACAGATCGATCCTGCAGGGAGACTGGCAGAGAGAGTTGGCAGGAAGACCAGACCACTGAGAGGAGAGGCCCTGGCTGACTGGCTGGTTGCAGAGTGGGAAGCTTTCACATGGCAAGAGGGGAGTATTGATCTGAATAAGACACATGCCAATGGGGAATTAGGACAGACACTCACACAGAGCTTTTGTGTTTGATAAGATGGGGTAATCAGACAGGGATTGTCTTAGAGAGAGAGTGTGAAGGCTTGGTGTGGAATGGTGTGGATTTGAGAGGAATGCTGAATGCTGACACTTGCATTAGGCTGTTTTAGACATGATAGATACAGCAGGACTGGATAAGTTGCTATCAGATGCTAGTAGATTTGCACCCAGAGCATAAAAGGTACACATTCGAGATTTGCATTATAGTACTGTTTGCATCATGCATTGCTGTGTATGAATAAAAGTGTTTCTATTGTTTAATCGATTTATGTGTTTTCTTTGTGTCTTATGTTAGTGTGTCCATAGCATAGTAACTTAGGAGTAATTTAGGAGTAACACAGTGCACAATTTCCCTGAGATACAAGAGCAGGGGGGCTAAGTGATGCACCCCCCCAAGGTAGATTTGGTGAGACTGACATCTGAGGTTTCTCACAGAAGGCACCTAGCAGCGTCCCCCAATGTCAAGACACACTGCATGGCCTTAAGCAATCTCTTAAGTCTTGCTGTGTTGTTACCCACATTCTCTGTCAACAGCATTTGCAGAACTAGGATGCCACCTAACTAATCAGGCCTGCACATTTCTGGGTTTTGTCATTCTCATGTTACCTATGAATGGACATGACTGGCAATGTCACAGTGCAATTGACTACCTTTTTTGTTCTTCTCCTTTCTCCTTTCTCTTTCCTTAAGTGCTGTGAAGGGCTTTGTGTAATGTTCACAACATACAAACCTACCATATAACTTAAACAGGTATCATTTCTCAAAGAATGAATAGCTTATGGGTTTTTGTCCAACTAATGCTGGCACTCAGGAAAGAATGTAATAGATTCATATACTGTTCAAGAACCAAACAGTGCACTCTAGGTTTACATGAAGTTCCTTTGTATTACCTTCTTTTTCTCCCCAATATCAGAAAACATACTTTAGAATCTTTAGCATCACCTCTAAACTCTGTTGGATGTGGCTTTGGACACTTTAAATGGAATTCCCTGACTATGCCAAAATGTAAATCAGAAATGCCTACAGGTTTGGTTGAAAATGCTGGGGATTCTTGTGACAAATGACACCAGCTCCAAACCTGACGTGCTGTCCCATCCAGAAAACAGGCATGGACAATGCCAACAGCTTTGAGCTGATTCCTAGGCATAGAAGGGAACTTTGTCCAGACTCTAAGCCATTTTCTCATAGGCCATCAAAAGCCAGTGAACCATTTTGTATCTGTTTACAAAAATTGTAGATAGCAGGACAGCACAGTCAATCTAACTTAAACACCTAATCGCCTTCAGCAAAGGGAATGGGCACACATCTGATTCCAAAAACATTTCTGAAAGCATTGAAGGAATGGGTTCACTAGAAATGGGGAATATGAAAGGAAATGTACGCCTTGTGGTTACTTACCAGCTCTTTCCTGTTCTCTCTACCTAGCTGTTTGCTCTCTCCTGCTAGGGGCTCTGAATGTAACCAACTAAATGTACAGGCTGGCCAATATCTATGGTGAAGCCAATGTATTTAATTATAAAGGGTTCACAGCTCATGACATCATGTGCCAACAATAAGGCCTCATGCCCCGCCCCTATTATGAGACCTGCATATACATAGGCAGAGCTGTGTGCAGCAGGTGGTGGAGGCGGATATAAACAGGTAGGCAGATAAAGAAGCATACAATGTGGAAGTAAATGTAACATGGTTCTCCCAAACACACTTCTTGGGTGGGCTCTGGCAAGCAGGGCCAGTTACAGTTGGTTGTTCTGCTTAAGCTATATGAAATTTTCTCACTTTGACCGCTAATTCTTTGGCTCATTTTTCTTTCTGCATGCAATTTATTCACGATTGGGCAAATGAAACAGCCTCTACATGAATGCTGACAAAACCGAGATCATCTGTTTAGGCATCCCTGATATTCCCCAATCTGGTGACCTCCCACCCTGTCCATCCTCTCCAACCTGTTCCCTCAAAGGTTACAAAACAAAATCTGCATTATCCCAGATGTCCAAGTCCCCTTCAACCCACACATTCAAGTCACATCCCAACAAACCAATTTCCAACTTTATGTTAACCATTGGTGCACCACTTCTTTGACATTAATATTCTCTAAAATGTATCCATCAGGGACAATTCTTACGCTTGCTGTTGTATCAAAGTGGAGAGCAATCAGACTTGCAAGAAGGTCCTTGGGTATATCAAATTCACTCAGTTCTTCCCAAAGGATTTCCCTTCTTACATTATCAAAGGCTGAGGTGAGGTCCATAAATGCAAGATTTACATGAATCCCATCGCCACAAATGTATTTTGCACATAGAAGATACAGGATAAGAACCTGTACCATGCACAGATCTTTACTAAAGTCCCATTGTTTGTCTGAAAAAATGTTGTTAATGTCTAGCCATGCTAACAGTCTCCAATATATCATTTGTTTTGTGATTCCATTAATGAATGAAATGGAGCAATATGATGCTGGTTCTATATGCATCCCATTCTTATAAGCAGGTACTATAATAGTGGTGCTTCACTCTGCTAGAATCCTATTACACTCTATAATCCTATATAATTACATGAACACACATATCAACAGGGTATCCCATAGAGATGTGGTATATTTCAATAGGTCTAGAAGTACAGTTTACAGACTGTGACCTCTTGGCTCTTGCTTGAGTGCGTAATGCCATCTCTAATACCTTCACAGTGATGTTTGAACATTTATAATTTCCCATAATCATGTTATGTCCTGCAGTAGCCCATCCTCATCAAATCCCACTATGTGTGCCATATACTCAGTGTTCCATCAATGTTTCTGTGGTCAAATGTGATAGGAGTTATATGGTTTGCATTTTTATTCCAGAAGCTAAATGAATCATTTATCATAGTTCCTGCTTCAGTCTTGTCCCATTTTTCCTCTTGGAAGATGAGTTTCCCTTAGCTAAGAGCACGTTTATAGCTCTTTCTGCAAGCGTTCACCCTTTCTTTGTCTGCTGGGCAAGCCTTTGACGTTTCAAGTAGATGACTTTTTTTAATTCTTACAATCCTTATAACCACGATTACTTTCCTTAGGACCCATTCATACTTTTCAGCTTAGTCAATAAAGAGCCAGACACACTACTCCATGCCCTTGAACTGTATGCCCTTCTCTTGCCCACTTCCAGTCTACTATCAACGTCAGATTGTACCTTCACTATCCTAGGGTGTAGCTGGTCTCAATTCTCCATCATGCATTTAATATTGATATGTTTATGATGATTTGTTAAAACAGGATAGGAGGCAATTTTTGACATCCGTCCTGGGACTCCTTTGTTATATTCCAATACCAATGGATCATGGTCATTCTCACTTCTGTTTGCAGCCACAAGTATTGCTATCACCAATGAATCAGCCATTCACTGGACATAGTACCCCTTGTAATAAGATCGGCCAGGTGGCCAACCCTTTGCATGTAGCTATGAGATCGGAAAGTAACTCAGGGGCAACATCAAAATCCTTATATTCAGCTAAATCACCTATTCTGAGATATCACTTAATTTTTGCTTTCGATGCAGTTATTTACTTATGATGATTCAGCGTGCATGCTCATACTGTGCCCAGGCTGGAATAGTAGCTTATTCATACTACAGTGAAGGTGCTGATTCAGTGCTCTCAAGGCAGGGTGTACCTGCCAGCTGCAGGAATGATGGGAGTGGGATGGGGCACCCCTAGATGGGCAAGATATCATTGACAGCTGTAATAAATGTGTCTAAGGCATGCATGCAGCTCGAATAGTCTGGGGACCAGATTGGCTGGGGGTCCTCAAGGGGGGATACGAAGGAACTTTGAGAATGTACGGTAGGAGCGCGAGATAAATAGGAGAAAATAATACGAGGGGATAATATGGTAAGGAGCCAATTAGAAGGTGAATTTTGCTGTCCCTGAAAGGCCGCAAGTATATTGTGTTCTCGTTAATGTCCGTGAGGCACCTCATTGGATGGATACCGTGTCAATATCTCCCTACCCAAAGGCTCAGGGTGTGTTGTGTTCTTCTATATGTGCTGACCAAAGGCAGGATAATGAAGTTCCGGAGGTCAGCACGGTTACATATCACAAATTAAAAAAGTAATTTTTGGGGCGCAGTGGGAAAGAATGTGGTGCCACAGGGGAGGTGATGAACAGAGGGGGCAAGACTGTTTGCTCCAATCATCTTTGATTAACATATGCCTAGCTTTAGGGTCTTATGTAGTCCCGCCAATCACCTTAGTAAGATGTAAGATGATGAATATTTTGCAACATTAATTGCAACTGTTTCTGACTGTGCAAATAACGTTTTAACAGTATAACATATCTGACCTCAGTGGGTTGTGTTGTTAGCACCTATCAGTTCTGTTCTACTTTGCTGTTTTATTTGTGTTTGCCCAGCTGTAATAAAAAGCATTACTTCTTGCCTCGTGTATGCACCTTTTTGGATTACTTCTGATATTTTATTGACTATGTGCTCGTGGAGGACCCCTGATTAATTTTGGAGGCTCCCGCGAGATCGTCAGCTCCCTTGGCCGACTGAAGGAATTTTGGGCCCCCTCCCATGGGCCGCTGGTCTGGCGACCGCAGACCAGTTCTACGCGCACCACAGAGGAGGTCCTGCAGGCGCTGAGTTCATGAAGGTCTGCTGGGTCCTGAGCGCTGCCCACGCTCAGGAGGAGGAGTGAGTCAGCAAGGAAGGCTCAGTGCCGAGAGTGCCTGGGGATCTCTAGAACACTTGAGTGTACCCGTGCATGAAAACGCTGTGTCGTGGCTGCATACCCACAAGGAGGAGGAATTCTCTTTTGTGGTGTTTAGGATGCATCCTCAAGGAGGGAGGACGATCAGCCACAGTAGTCGTAGATTTTAATACAATCCACCCCATAGGGAGTGGATGTGTGGCCAGCACATCTGCGTTGGAGCATAAAAGTGAGTCGAAAGTGGCAGACGCCGTTTGACAAGAGTTGCGCATAGTGCAGGCAATTGTATAGTTGAGTCATTGGGGGAGAAGAGTGTTATTTTAATGTATTTGTTGAAGTGGTGAAGGAAGCACGCCATACGATAGTATATGTCAGAATGTTTATGGTGATCCATTATTCGTGATTGTGTTTGTACGTTTTAGTGGTTTTGACTGAGGTGGAAGGGTCAACACCCAAGGTACCGGGTGTATAATATTGAGCTTGGCATAGTAGCCACGGACACCAGCCTGGAGGAAGTGTGTGGTCTGGTGTCCATTTACACTAACATAGGTAAAAGTGGGCCTGTGGGGAGGGCCGGTGGCATACTAGCATGGAGTGAGTGGACAGGCCTGTGCAGAGGCCCGGTGTGCACGGTGGGTGTGCGTGGCCAGGCCTGTGGAGAGGGCTAGAGATTGTGGATAGGGCTTAAGGAGGAAGGAAGGTAAGTATGCATGCTGAGAGGTGAATGAGAGTGAACGGGGAAAAATAGAACAAAGGGGACAACAGTGAATAAAAAAACAGGAAGGGACCATAGGGACACAACAGGGGAGAGAGGAGAGAGTGTTGGATAATGGCTTTTCAGGATAGTCCCCTCGATCAAATGTGTGAGCATTTGCCCCAATACCGTCATAAAATAATAAGATTTAATATTCAATGGGTTCAGGACACTGCGGGACAGTGTTTTCATGAATGGCCAGGGAAGGGGATGTTCGATAGTAAGATCATAGAACATATGTTCTCATACCTATAAACAAAGTACAAAGGTTCTATACTTAAGAGTAGACAGAGTATTCTCGGGCTGTGGAAGCTCTATGAAGAGAGACAGGACATGCCTGCGAAGCAGGGCAATGCAACAGAAGATGTGACAGAACAGCTCAGTGCCCCACCTCCACTGTACGAAGCATACCCAGCATTAAGTCCTGCTGCAGGGTATACAAACCCACCGTCAGTGTCCCCAGACAGAGAGGAAGGCAAAAAGGAAAAAAGAAACTGGTCTACCATCCTCTGCTGCCAAGGGGAGTGAAGATAGGACTGGCACAGGAAACAAGAGAGGGGCAGGAAACAGGGCCCTGGGTGACGTAAATTGCATTGTCACAGAAGGGAAGGGAGATGCACACTATGTACTGTGGCAGATAATGGACAAAGACAATCTCATGGTGGGAGCGAGCAAGTTGATATATGCTCTTGAAAAAGAAACAGCAGGGTGACGCAAGCAATAGGGGACATTAAAAGTGTATTCACATCAATAATAGGGGGATAGGCTAAATGGGGCTCCGCGGACCCACTGTGCCTGAACCGATGGAGGAATGACCTAGACAGGTGTGCGGCCTCGGAACGCCGGATCTACAATGCGCGGGGTTGCCCCCGCAAATTTGAGAAAATATGGGGCAAATGGCTAAATGCGTAGTAAGCCCCGCCGGTCGATACAGCTCAACATCTTGCTTAACTTCACCTGCCTGCCTTGACATGCAACTGCCTTTGGCCCCCTGGCCTGGTGTTGCCCCTCTTGCCTCAGATATTGTTTTTGCTGCTGCTATGCTATGCCTTTCTCATTTATTGAATGTCGATGATTCATGTTGCTTGTTATGTTGTTGTGTTGTAAAACTCAATAAACAGAGTTATAAAAAAAAAAAAAATAATAGGGGGATAAAATATGTGAACAAGCAGGATACAATAAGGTGAAATTAGGCACCAATGCACACGATGGAGCACCGTTTAACAATTGTCTTGCCCACGTGGGGAAAGTGTTAAGGAGCATGTATACGGATACCTCAGTTTTAGGGACTGTCATGAACCGTAAAATGAAGCCAGACAAGGACCCCGCAGAGTATATACAACAGGTCTAGGAGCTCTGGACCGTAGAGACGCAGAAACCTTAGGATGAATACATTCCCTTGTTTTACAATATATCGGTTAAGGGACTCCCGTCCGATGTTCCGGCTTCCCTAGACAAAATAGTAGGAAAAGAGGCAAAGGGATGAATAGAGGCTACCATAGTACACTATTGCAAAAGAAAGTAGGAGTGAGGCAAACGACCAAGAAGGCTGCAAAGGCAGAGAACAAGCTGGTGCAGAAGAAAATGTGCTAAGTTCGCAATGGAAGTGCTCATACCTGATGCTGCTGCAATGGTCCCTGCCCAACAGGGAGGGCTCCCAGTAGGGAATGTGCACTAGCACAGGGGATACGTACCGCCGCAGTATGCCCCACAATGGGGGTACAACCACAGGGGGGTTATCCACAAGGGGGGATGTACCCACTCATGGGATATTATCTGCAAGGGAGAAGACACTAACAGTGGGGAAGAAAGGGGAGGATATAGAGGCAGAAGGTTGCGGTTCCTTGGACAATGTTTCCTCTTCTCTTTGTCTTTCTGTCTCCCTCTCCCCTGCTAACTTCCTTTCTCTTCTCTCCTGCTTCCCTCCCTTTTCTCTTCCCTAACCTGCTTCGTTTGCTGACTGGTCTCCTGGTGTACCTCCAGAGCCTCAAAGGTCCTAGACTCCTGTGCCAGTCCTGCACTTGCCTCCAGGCCCCTGCACTCTGCTTTGCACTACTGCACTCGGAATACATTCCATGAGAGTGGCAACTATTTCGCACTTAACCCAGGCCCCTGCTGGACTGGGCGCACTTGTCCCCCTTCCCCTCCCTCTCACTCCCTGTCTGTGCACCTGCATGACCTTGAATGTACTAGGCCTAGCAGGATTGTCTGTCCTGTCCTCCCTCTATCTCCCCTCCCTAGCTTGGTTGTGCCTGCTATACTTATACATAGAAGCATAGACCAAACATTTTGTTTCTGTTTGTCCTTCTCCAACCCCCCCACTTCTCTCCCCACTCTTTGTCACGCACTTATACCAGTAGAAATGCCTCTGTCCTAGTATGCTAGTATGCTAGTTATTGTTGTTAGATCATTCAGAATTTTGAAGGCCTATGAATGACTACTTTATCCCCTTGTTTGCCTCCTGCCTTGAAGCATTTTGAAGCACTTCCTTTGTGTATAAGCACTTTACAAATAAACAATTACAATTACAATAATTACAATTACCAGTGACATTTCACACGTACCTGCCCTTTTGGGCAGGAAGCACAAGCATATCAAGTAGCACAACAGCATGGCCCATTCATACAGCAGGCACAACCACAGCGGTTCCAGCATCCGCAGACACAGCCCCAACAAGTACAAACACAGCCGGGATAACAATAGCCCCCACAGGTACAGCGTCATACCACAGTAGGGCAGGTTGGGGTCCAGGGGACACCCCGAATGTACAACAAGCACCTGCACAGGCACCAGAAGACACAACATTGCTGGGACAGAATGTGGCACCCCACTACAAAGGAGTAAGTGTCCTGGGAGGGAATCCTCTCCCGTTCCCACCAAACATATCATCCCAATCGGAGAGCCCACAGGAAGTGCATGTGTGTCCGGTCTTAGCAGTAACTGAAGATCTTGAAGAGGAACCTGAGGTAGAAGTGAAGATAGTACAGCAAGAGTTATCTTTCCTGATAGATACAGAGGCTACCAAGTCATGTATAAGGGAGGGCGGATTCCCACTGTCAAACAAAGTAATGGACACGCAGGGCTTCTCTGGGTCAATTGTCACAGTTCCATTAACAACCTTTTAACGCCTCGTAACACCCCTTTTGTACTCAAAAGACACCCCGATAAACATACTGGGGAGGGACTTACTGAGCAAGCTAAATGCAATGAATTCATTCATAGAAAAGGGCATGGTGTGATAAACACCAGGTGTGTATTCCGCCAGAGTGGCAGCTATCCTCCAGGCTCTTTATACCCAGAGCACATTGTGAGTGCAACCCACATACCCCAAGCTATTTCTATATGGGGTACTACTGGGGTGGGAGTCAGGGATAAAAGGAAAGACATTTCAACTTGCATCAGAATTTTTGTTCCGCCCTCAGTCCCACAAGGAAGTTTCCCCAGGCCCAAGGGGTTGACTGGCCTATAGGGACCTCTGGAGATTTCCTGGTAGGTCTCTGCGCCTTGGGCATTTTGTCTATTATATTTCCAAACTTTCTCATAGGGAAACGGATGGGCTTGCTGAAAATGTGTAACATGGGGCCACTTTGAGCATTATTTCTAGGGTTTATTTTGGTTCCCAGTCCACACATGCCGAGGCACACTAATGTTGTTGCAGCTCCAAGAAGTAATCACTAGAACTGACACGGTGATACTATGTGGAACAGATGAGAAGGACATGGAATGGTGTACAGAACTCTGCATTGACCCAATACTGATGTTAACAGGTGTGGCTGACAAACAGCTTTTTTTAGATGGGAAGAAAGAGGAAGAGAGGAAAATCATGTTCCAGCTATATATCCCCTGCCCCATAAGAGTATAAGAGAGGTTAGTACCACAACTAACACAACTGGTGAAGAAAGAGGCCCAATACACACAGGTGCATTTAGAAAATGTACCTGGAAAACTGTGGACAATGGGATCTCCATGACATGGGTGTACTAAAAGGAGCAGGGGCTGTAGGAATAACAGCATTGTTACCAAGAGCAAAACAGTATCTACTGTCCTGCAAAGCAGACAGGGCATATACACCACACCTCTCGCACTATGGCAACAGGGCATTATACAGACTTCCACGTCCCCATGCAACACGGCCATATACCCCATAAAGAGATCAAAAGGGGATCTTGGAGGATCATACAGGTCCTTTGCCTCCTAAATAGTGGCGTAGAATCCAAATTCCCACTTGTGCCGAACCCAGCCACAATACTGTGCAATATCCCACCACAAGCAAAGTACTTCACAGTAATAGACCTCAAGAGTGCCTTCTTCTCCATCCCACTACACCCAGACTCCAGGTACCTGACAGGGTTCACATACAGGGAGCTCCGATTCGAACACACAAGGTTAACACAAGTGTATTGTAAATCTCCCGGTATATTTAACAGGGTGATCCAAATGGACTTGAGCAACTTACAGCTGCCAAGTATGGTGATAGAATATGTATATGACTTATTGGTATGCATTGAGACTGAGGAACAGTTCAGGGCTGACTCAAAACCCATCTTAACATTGCTGGCTGACAAGGGGTACAATGTGGACATGGACAAGTTACAGTATTGCCAGGAAGGTGTAGTATACCTGGAACAGATAATGGGCCTCATTATGAGTTTGTTGGTATCTTGGAGGTAAATCTGCCCAGATACCACTTGGTCCAGCGGTATTACCACCAGATTACAAGTGGTGGTGTCAGTGGAAATCCCCTTTTTTACTCCATAGGACTCAATGTGGCTTTTTTGGTGGAATTACCACAACAGTAATCCAGCAGCTGTAATGTGGCCAATTGTGCCAATTTTTCAGCGGACAGAAGATAACACCAGAAAGAGTAGAGGCAATGCACAGAACCCCACCTCTCCCACAGTAAAACAGATGCAGCAATTCCAGGGATTGTGCAAATATTGCAGGGCTTGGGTGTTTGATGACTCCACATTCACAAGGCCCCTCCTCCAGGCACTCAAAGAAGTGCACAAAGAGAAAAAACCCATAAAATGGACTTCAGAAATTAACAAGAATTTTGCTGAACTCAAAGAGGCATTGGCTCATGCGCCAGTGATGCAGGGACATTTTCCCAATAAGCAGGCGTTGTGGCTGCAGCATTTGCCACAGAAAAGGCAGCAACAATAACATGGGGTGTCCAGTGGTTTTGTACATGGAACACTCCAAAATTGAGAAGAAAAAAACTCAACATCAGCCTCGAAATAAGTAATCCTATGCCTCAGCGCCCAGCTGGTAAACCATATAACCATATAACCTCTTCAAATTCACCCCCTAGCCATATCAGTGGAAAATATAATCACTAGCCTGAAACCATCTCGTTGCCAAGGTGATATATGGCCTGCGACCATCATTAAAGAGGCAGTCAAAGAGCTTGCTCCGCATTACATTATTCAATAGCTCCCCCTTCGAATCTAGAACAGTTCCTACCAAACTGAAAGATGCCTGGGTCCTCCTGCTTCTGAAAAAACCTAACCAGGACTCAGACATTCCCACAAACTATAGGCCTATCACCACAGTGCCATTCCTTCTGAAAATTCTTGATAAGGAAACCTATCCCCAAATACAGTCTCACCTTGAAACTAACAATCTCCTGGGCCTTCAACAATCTGGGTTCAGACCGAGACACGGTACTGAAACGGCGCTTTTAGACCTGAAAACGCAAATTGACGATAGAAAAGATAAAGGCAGCATCACGTTGCTCCTCTTGCTAGATCTATCAACTGCATTTGACCTTGTCAACCATGATGTCCTATGCAATCACCTCATTGCCTCAGCTCACTTCTCTGAGGAAGCTACAGCATGGATACAATTGTTTTTAAACAATAGAACAATAAGAGTCTTCTCTTCTACTGCATCTGCTGACCCATCCCAGTTAACATGTGGAGTACCTCAAGGGTCCTGTGTGTCTCTGAAGCTCTATAATATATTTACCAAGCCATTATCTGATGATCTGGATCTCTTGGGTGTCACCTACACTAATTATGCAGATGACACCCAGATCCTCATCCGTGTATCCGGCAACTATGACAGTGACACTAAACTTTTGAACAAAATATATCTAAACATTCAGGCATGGATGGCCACTCATGGCCTCTACCTCAATGATGAGAAGACGGAAATACTACTAACTGGCTTCAAAGCCAACCTAAACAAACTTGACAGCATCTTTAACTCTTTTATCATTGACGGCATTAACATCCTCGTTCCAAAAATGTTGAGACACTAAGCATAGCTCTTCACTCCTCCCTAACTCTTATGAAACAAGTGAACGCCTTAGCCTCGGCTACAGCCTACACTTGTAAATTAATAAACACCTGCAGACCCTTCCTCTCTCCAACAAGGTGCTCCACCTTAGCCATGGCGTTGATCTTATTCAAACTGTATTACTGTACCACACTTTACTTAGGAACCAGCAAGGGAAATGTAAACAAACTTCAGGTCTTTCCAAATAATGCGCTCAGAGCAGCCTTCAACATTCCCACATCTCAACACATTAAGGAAACAAGACGTAACTCCTGCTGACTACCTATCAAAGACATAATCTCATTCAAAACTCTGACACTCATCATAAGTGCTTGTCTAATTTAGCACCTAAATACTTCACTAAAAATCAATCAAACTAGATCTGGTCAACTACATTCCCTTAGAGTCCTGAGATACAACCTCCAGAAAACGTGAGGCAGTAACTTCCCTGTATTTGCCTCCAAACTTTGGAATTCCATACCTTTAGCACTAAGAGCAGAACCTTCCTTCGACCTCTTCAGGGCAATGGCCAAACACTGGCTCTCCTCTTTAGAGACCATTTAATCCACAATGTTTTTTTCAGTTCATGCCTTTGTACATAATGTAAATATACTGTATTATATTCCTGTCTAAATAACCTGCCTAGGCTACATGCTGTAACCATCCCAGGCTTGTATTTGACCTTTTTTGCATATCCTTGTCTTTTATAACCTATTATAACCTATTTATAACCTATTATGCAACCATATATCAATGTAACTGAAACAATGTGCCCAGATATCTCAGGGTTTGGCACGCTTTACAAATAAACAAACAAACAAACAAACTCTCTTTTTGCTATATTGGAAAAATCAAAAAGCACTCTCACCATGCAAGGGGTTTCAGGTTATAAGATTATATTGACAAAACCAGCCATCTAGGTTGTTCGATGCTGTGTGGTAAACCCAGCCACCTTCATCATAGAGCCAACCGCACCAGGGGAATATGTGCACGACTGTGCAATATACATGGACAGGATGGAAGGGAACATTCAGATAAAGTAAGAGGGGATAGAGGGAGAGGAAATGATTTTCATTGATGGGTCTTCAAGTTTAAATTCAAGCCCAGGGTGAAGACACAAAGGTGCCACATTGGTGTACCATATGCACAGGGAATTCGGAATTGCCTCCCAAATGAGACTGCCATCACACTACTCAGCACAGGTAGCTGCATTAGTGGCCATGATAAGTGCACTCCACATGGCAGATGGACAAGTGGGCAGCATCTTTTCAGATTCTGCTTATGTTACAAAACCGAACTCCTCATTCTAGGCACCTCTTCCAACATCAAAAAACTGGGCTCCAACTATGACTCCTTCATAATTGACAACAATACTATCACTGTTGCTAAAGCAGTTAAAACCCTCGGTTTTTACATAGATTGTAAGGCGGTAAGGGTACCGGCGACCGTTAACCCTTAGCGCCTTACTACGAGGTCCCTTTGCGGGACCCGACCTTAACGGCTGGTGTAGACCAGTCGTTAAAGTTGGGACCCGCAAAGGGACCTTGGTGCTAATTACAGTACCGCAATTTTCGGTACCCTAATTAGCTCCTTCCCCATTCCCATTATGCCCTATGGGGCAAAAATGGGAATTGGGAAGGGCCATGGAGAAAGGGGGAATTACTGCCCCACCAACCTTGGAATGGGGTGGTAATTCCCCTTTCCTCCATGGTGGTACCGGTATGGTACCGGCGGCAACCATGGTGCTAATAGCACCATGGTTTACCGCCTACCGTGTAATGAGGCCCTTAGTGTGGAGACAGAATAGCACAGGGAAACCAGTGATGCCCAGGAAATAGTTGGAAATAGCATTGGAGCACCCCCATTTTCCGACCTTCATGTCCAAGGAACACATGGCAACAGAAATAAATGAGGGGTGGTTAATTCCAAAGCTCCATTACTTGATTGCACAATTTACAGGAAATTACCTGGTATGTCAACGGTTTTTGGCAGGCCATACATTGAAGACAATAAGTGGAACACTTCCACGACAGGGTGGGGGCCTTCTGGCACTTGCATATAGACTATGTTGAAATGCAAGATAAATGTGGCTCCTATAGGTACATGCTTGTTTTTGTCTGTCTTTTCTTACAGTGGCTTCAAGCGGGACCCTGTGCTCACAATGACGCAAAGTCGGTGTCCAAATTCTTGGTGTGAGATTTGATTTCCAGATGGGGAATATGCGATGAACTAAGGTCAGATAATGGGCAACATTTTGAGAATGACCTATTCACAGAGGTGGCAAACCTCCTGGGGATAGAGCACTGCCTATGCACAATATACCACCCGCAAGCAAACAGCATGGTAGAATGCCTGAATGGCTTTCTAAAAGAGCGCTTAGGAAGATAACATCAATGTTGGGCAAAAACGGACTATATTGCTTCCCTTTAGTGCTTTTGGCATTATGTAACTCACCTGGCACTGATCATCATTTGACTCTGCATGAATTAGTCGCTGGCAAGAAAATGAATGGGCCTTCCTCTCCTACACATACAATTTTGAATGCTAACACAACTCCACAGGTTAGGAGGGAAGAATTCCATGCATATTTGACCAAGCTCACCAAAGCTCTGAAATGCATGTCTCGTCAGGTTTAGCAACAAATCTGCTGGCCGGCCAATGAAACAGCACACACAGGTGCACCCAATGAGGACACATTTCTACAAGGGAAGCCCATCTATCCAGGAAATAAGGTGTTCATCCACAATTTCGTCCAGCAATGGCAAGAACCTAGGTTTACAGGGCCCCACAAAGTTTTTTATTCGACACCCACAGCAATAAAAATGAAAGAAAGAAGAGCATGGATCCACATGTTGGACATTCGCAGAGACAACATCGTCGCCCCTCCTAGTAGGAAGAGAAGGGACCAACTTGATGGGAAATATAACGCAGTTATCGTAATAACTTTTTTTGCTTTAAGACTTTACAGGAAGCCCGTAGAAGAGGAGGACAATGGGCATACAATAAGTAGGGGAAATAGGAGAAAATATTTAAAAAGATGTGCCATGGATAGCAGTAGAATTGTTTGGCACTTTTTTTTTGTTTCTGTTTCTCTTTCTCTTCTAGTTTCTATTGCACAAAGTGTCTGGTGGCATGACTACAGAAAATGAAAAAAGTATGCAAACTAAAAGAAGTGTATTCAGTGTAGACACATTTATGAAAGAATTGGGGGGACAGGGCATGGCATCTGGGAAAATGCGATATGAGGAAATTAAATGTGTGGGATGAGAGAGGGCTATCGGTGCTTGCTATGTGTGCTCGCTCGAGAGGTAACAGAAGGAGAGGAGAGATGCATACTGCAGATGTCTTTGTGTAAGAATCATTGTTTGTTTCAGGGGAGAACTGTAGCAATTCATTAGATAGAGTGAGGGGAAGATGTATATGTAGATAATTATATACAACTGGAGAGCATGTCCAAAAATGAAGCCATCAAGCATATAATACTAGAATATGTAACAGAGGGGGAGATAAGGGGAAGCAGTTGTTCATAACCCCTAATAGAATACACTGTAAAAACTTCACAGGACATGATATCCCATGGTGCCACACCAGACCCCTGATGAGAATGCAGGGTTCAGAGTTTCACAATGAAAAATGGGAAGGAGGATGGTACAGTGTTGTACAGAGGGGATAGTGGGATTTGAGGAAGATGTGGCAAGAAAGATAAATGAGAGTTGTTGGGTGGTGTGGAATGACCATGCACATGCTTTAACTTGGCTAGATGAGAGACACCAACCAGTTCACATAAATTCTCATACACTTTTCTCCTTGTGTTTCAGAGCCAGAGGGCCAACAGTTGTGGGCGTGAACACTGGCTGCGAGAAGACGATGAGCTTCCCGGCATTGCAGAGTGGGACATCGGCGGTGATGGACTACGGGTGGGCTTGCGGATCAAAAGCATATGCCCAGCTGCCTCCAAACTGGGGAGGAGTGTGCTCCCTTGTCACGCTCCAAAGCCGTGCATTGGTTGTGTCCTTGAGCAGATTTATTACCCTTCAATGACTACTCCGCATTACAGCAAAGGAAGATGGTCTGAGAGCATAAGGCACCAGGAGGACAGGAGAACGTTATGAATAGGAGGAAAAGGAGCAGTAACTACTTCTCAGAAGAATCCTCACTAAGTTTGGATGCAATCCCACACCACTTCAGACTGTTCACTAAAGCATCTGTCTTCTTTGCCTCACTGTTATTTCCTGGGGTGCAAGCAGCCACTAATGCCAAGTGGCTGCAGATTACCATGTATGACATGCTGCAACTAGCAAATGCAACTGAGAAAGGAATGAATGCATTGAAGGAAGAACTCTCTGTTTATTTTGGACATGCTAACAGCCATAGGAGGTGACGTCTGTCACAAGGTTGGCATTAGCTGCTGCACGTCCACACCTGCCAGCGATGCTGTCAATGGGACACTGATTGAGGCTGTTGAGGAAATCTGCACCCCCCACGAAAAGATGACAAAAGAGACACACAATACCACATCTGATAGTTGGCTAGACTCACTTTTTGCCTGGCTGACCATGTGACTGGCTGTGATATTCAAGATAACTGTCCCCATGCTCATCTCGATGCTTGTCACCTTCTGTGCATGACAGTTGATTCTAAAAAACTTTAATTGCAGCAGGACAAGAGTTCGGTATGTAATGTCTTCTACTGATGGGGGAATAAGGGTAGAGGAAAATATAACAAAAAAGGGGTCCAACATCCTGAAATTAATGATTGTGAAGGGCAAGAGCAGGCGGTTCTTACAGTACCAACACCTAATGCAGAGGACTATGATGCATTTTGGGTCGCATGTTCCTCAGATGGGCGGGGCTACATGGTAATAGGTTCCACCTTGGATGGGTATGAAGAAGAGCGAGGGGACATGGACAGAGTAACAAGGCTATGGATGCCCAACACAGAGAGCAAAGAAATGGTGGACAAAAGAGTGTTGATCGATAGATCGATCGAAGGGGGAATGCAGTGAATGTGCTAATTTAGCACTGTCAAAAGGGGTCAACCTACCAGCTGCAGGAATGATGAGAGTGGGACAGGGCACCCCTAGATTGGACAGGATATCATTGACTGCTGTAATAAAGTTGTCTAAGGCACACATGCAGCTCGAGAAGTCTGGGGACAAGATCAGGGTGGGATGCTCAAGGGGGGATATGAGGGAACTACAGGAGTGTGGGATAGGAGCATGAGAGACATATGGGATAATAATATGAGGAGAACCACCTTGCTGCCGTTATGAGATGAGAACCACAGGTAATTAAATCACTTGGGTTTAACACTGAAAGGCCCTGCATCGTGGGCAAACATAAAATTGCATGAGTGCTCCGAAGCAACGGGGTGCTGGAAGAATGATGCCAGCTGACTATTCCCAGGAGGCAGTAGTCGCTGGGAACACGGACCAGCAGATACATTCAATGTTGGCAAGCAAGGCTCTCGCCACTCGCTGGGACCAGGGAGAATTAAACTCATAAAAACATGTTCAGTAGCAACGTACCGGCACCCATTTTGGACTAGCAGACTATAACTGTGCCTGCCGGAGCCTCTGCGCCCGGCAGGGTCTGACCTGCCAGGAGCATCAGCCCGTTAGGCACAGTTTTCACTGAAGCATCAGAACCGTTAGCAATGGTGCAGGCACTTCTATCTTCCTACTCGCATAGAGTCCTATGGCACTCTATGGGAGTTATGATTTCTGCCGCCTAGCACCGGGATCTCAGGTGGTGGAAACAATGCTACTGGTTGGCGGCAAATGTTACCATATCTTATGATTAATTTAAGCACTTGATGCATAAACCCATTTGTTTCTAACAGAGCAAGCAACTCAGGATTCATCTCCAACAACTGATGGCATTATCAGTAGATATGGACAAAACTTTTCCTTCAAATAGCAGTGCCGAGATAGGTCTTCAGAATCCAGGGTCCCTGAGTTTAGCAACAATTTATTTAAGAGTGATGTGCTGTTAACAGGATTGCGCTTTATGTAACTATCCAGTCCCTATCAGGGTAACCATGCCAAATCCACTGGCACAAGCTCCCAGAGCTAGAACCCCTGAGATATGAAGCTCCTGAGGCAGAAACCCTGGTGCCCAATTCTCATCAGCCAGCATCCCTGGTGGATGTGACTGATGAATCAGAAACTATTTGTCATCTGTAAATCTGCAGGGAAATGTAATTGGGAAATACATTTCCCTGTTCTGAATTTCAACAAGGGTAGCTCCACATTTCATCATCCACATTTTAGCAAAGTTTTGAATTTTAACTAGGGCCAATGATGTGAGACTCATGTGTTTGACTCAAGGTTATGAGACTCAAACTGAATCTAATAGATGCCAATGTTGCGAATGCACAGATCACATGCTAGAAAAATAATCACTTTGCTCCACGATAACACGGTTGTGGACTGAGGTGCATTAAAAATAAAAACGAACATACTACGTTACCTTATCCATTTAACATATAACAGACTCCCATACTAACATTTAGTGCAAACCAGCCCATGCCAGGTATATAAACTTGGTGCAGATTGATAGAAATGCATTGTAGTTTGGAAATTAAATAAACTAAATGTGCAGGCTTAAAGCTGCGCTGTGTCTAAATGGGGATGTGACAAATCAGAAGTGTGGAATGTGAGATCCGCTTAGGTAACATACCTTGGTTTCAAGATCTCTGCTACCCTCTCTGCTGATAGGCAGATCTGTGTGGCATGCCAACAGAGCCACCTGCAGCTTCAAATTCTGAGGAAGCTCCTTCCCTCCATACCCGTGCTGCTTAAGGCTCTGGTGGTGGCCTCCCTGGTGTTGTCCACCCTGGACTACTGCAACGCCTTGTATGTGAGACAACCTACTTAGCCTATTCGATGACTTAGGTTCTTCAAAATTCAGCGGCCAGGGCAGCCACCTCTGCTCTTTGTTGTTCTCATGTCAGTCCCATTTTTCGCCGCCTCCAGTGGCTCCCAGTCGACAATTGGATTTCCTTTAAGTCTCTCTGTCTGCTCCACCGGGCATATTACGGCAAGGGAGCTGGGTATCTGCAACAGACATGTGTTCATTATGTCTATGTTTATTGAGTTTATATAGCGCTTTAGGCCAAAGCGCTTTACAGAATAACAACAGGTACAGTAATGAATGAAGCATAATAAACAAACATGAAACAAACCAGTGATACAGTATTTAGAACAATTTACACAGAGGAGGGCGGCATAGGGAGGGAAAGGGGGGAGGACCCTGGGTGACCTCCGATCCACTAAGGTGGTAACAGTATCCAAATTGGGGTCATCAGAGGGTGGGAGGAGGGGGTGGTCAAGGGAAGGGGGGCAGGTGTGTGAGGGGGGAGAGAGGTAGGGAAGGAGAGTCACGGGGGAGTGGAGAAGAAGGGCTTTGAGGGAGGAGCGGAAAGACGGGTAGGTAGGGGTGTAGCGGATAGAGAGAGGTATGGAGTTCCAGTGGAGGGGGCCAGGAGTTGGAAGGAGCAGAATCGCGAGGAGGCACAAGGGCGAGAAGGTGGAGATCAGCTGAGCGGAGAGAGTGGGAGGGAGAGTAAAATGAGAGGAGGGAGGCAAGGTAGGGGGGGCGAGGTCATGGAGATATTTGTAGACAAGGCAGAGGAATTGGAATTTCAATTGTGAGAGGAGGGGTAGCCAGCCGAGTTGAGAGAGTGAGGTAGAGATAGAGTTTTGAGGGCCAAGAAGACATAGAGTGTGGATAGAGGAGTGGTAGATGGATTTTAGGGGAGTCATGTGAGAGACAGGGAGTCCAAAGAGAAGAGAGGAGCAGTAGAAGAGACAGGAGACAGTGAAGGATCGGTTGGAGAGGTAAGAGGAGCGCCAGGAGAGGACAGAGCCTTTGAAGCCAAAGGAGGACAGAGTGCTAAGAAGTAAGGGGTGATCTACGGTGTCAAAGGCTGCAGAGAGGTCAAGGAGGATGAGAATTGAGGATTGCTTAGCGTAGCAAGCAGTGAGGAGAGAATTAAGTACATAGGTGAGAGCAGTCTCAGTGGAGTGTTTAGGGCGGAAACCAGATTGAGTGGTGGGGAGGAGGGAGTCAGAGGAGACAAAAGCTGAGAGTTGAGAGTAGGCTAGGTGCTCAAGGAGCTTAGAGATGAAGGGGAGAAGGGAGATTGGTCTGAAGTTGGAGGCGAGAAGAGGGCTAGCAGAAGGTTTCTTCAGGATAGGGATGATGGTAGCGTGTTTGAAGGCAGATGGGAAGGTAGCAGAGAAGAGATTATGCCCCCGCCTGTGCACAGCGGTCGACTAACCTGTGCTTAGTTACTGTCCCTCAGGCTCTGTATGTATGGATTGGTGGCCAATCCTGTTCCATCGCGGCCACCAGATTGTGGAACTCTCTCCCTTCTTTTCTCCTTGTTATAGAACACGATCTCTCCTTCAGGAGAGCTCTGAAAACCCACTTGTTCTAATCCCTGACTGCTCTGCTTTGCCTCCCAGCACTTTCCCTAGTGCCAAGATGCCCCTGGGCAATTGTCACAGTTTATACATTCTAAATAAAATAAAATCAAGAATATAGTCCATATTGGGCTGTGGTCAAGGAGTGAGCAATATATAATAATGAAGAAATGCTTGATACAGTGTGATCTGTGAAAGCCATACTTCTAAAGAAGTGAATGGGTAGCGGAAAGGGAGATAGCCATTCACATGGAAAATAATCCCAATATAAAAATGCCCTCTCCTCACTCTAGACCGTGATCCAGTTTGCGAAATTAAGTTGGATGGGTACTTATTAGAAAATCACAAAACCATTTTCATTTCTTTGTGAGTGGACTGACATCCTGTGCATTCTAAATTGACAGTATTGTTTTTTTAGACCCACACCTGCAGGATTCTGATGAAATTCATGTTAGCCTGCATTTAAATTGCATGCACATGGATTAGATATTCATAATCCCCACATTCACACCAGGGGGTAGGGGGCTAAGTGATGTAAATACATGTATGGAAATTTCATTTTTCTATGCAACCTTTCTCTGGTACCATTACTTGTTTTGGTGCTAGAGAAAATAACATTTGTCGGGCCAGTTATCTTAGCGTGAAGCTGATTTGATGTGAATGTGAACTGAAAATAACTTTTATACTGGCCAATAAGTGGCATTAAGGACGTATAATGAAGTTCTGCTTAGGCCTAGTATTATTTAGGATTAGAATTATTAGAAATATTATTGACAGTTCTGTTGTGCGTGATAAATAAGCCCACATACAGTTTATCTTATGTTTTGTTGTGACTTTCCCAGCATAAAGATTGGGACCACCCATGACTTTGTGTTATTTAAATTTATTGGAGTTTTAACCATAAAACCCAGCTTGTTCATTGTCTCACAATTGTGGGGTGGAACTCTGTAATAGGGCTTGCTAGATCAGTGATGCCAATTTAGTGAAGAGACCATACATTATTCAATGTATCTTACAGGCACCACTCTGATTGTGGTCATGCTTTCATGGGAAATGCTCTAGGCAAACATTTTGCATGAATTAAAAAGAAACATGTCATCAGTTGGCACTTAGGAGAAGCAGTGAATGCATGAGTGCTACTTGTAGGAGGGACACTCTAACTATTGGTTATTCAGGGAGGTGGCCGAGACACCAATCAGTGTTCGTCTCTTGAAGCGAGTGAATGAGACACATGCCACTCTGTGACATTGGGAGGAGGTGCAGGAGGAGCAAGGATTCCCGGAGGGCATCTTGCCACATTAATCTAATTTTGCTAGGAGGGAGCAGCAGAAATGTAGGCAGACAGTTGACACAAATTTAGAAACATTTGAAATAACATGTAAGCACCCAAATGAGAGAGAAGCAGAGGAAGAACTGCTACTCATGGTCTTTTCACTTCTGCTGCAGAACGTGCAATGTGCCAAGGGGGACATAACTGCACATGGCCAATTGAATATATCATCCAACTCATGTTCTACATATATATATATATATATATATATATATATATATATATATATATATATATATATATATATATATATATATATATAGTACAATGCCATCGTCCTTCAAGCCATGGACAATATTGCCCCACTCAAGCACCGCAAACCTAAACCCAAAGCTCACCTCAATTCTTGGTTTACACCCAACCTAAAAGGTCCAAGAACCAATAAACGTGCCGCAGAGTCTCGCTGCAAAGTCTCACCTACCAATGCCAACAGAGAATTCTCCTTCACCTCCACAAAAAAATACAAACAAGCTATACTCCAAGCAAAGAGCCTCACATTCAACAAGCGAATAGCTAATGCCAAATCTTGGAGCAAAGAACTCTTCACCATACTAAGGGAACTCGAGACACCAACCAGTCTTCCAGAAACGTGCCACAAATATGAAACCTGGTACACCAACATCCAAAATGCACTTATGGATAAAGTCATAATGCTCCAAACCAAAATTGCCAACAAAAAAGACAAGGTAGTCATCCCAGATACTGTCAGTGACATCCATAACATGGACATACCCATCTCACCATTTGAATTCAGGCCTGTCTCCCTCACAGAGGCTACTGAGATTATCTGCAGCCTGAAACCCTCCAGATGTCAAGGTGACATTTGCCCGGCATCACTCATCAAAGAATACGCAATTGAACTGGACCCATTCAACACGTCCTTAATCAACAATTCATTTCTTCAAAGCACTGTCCCCAAGAACATAAAAGCTGCTTGGGTCCTCCCACTCTTAAAAAAACCATTGCTCAACCCTAATATCCCAACAAACTACCATCCCATTGCTACAGTCCCATTCATCCTGAATGTTTTAGACCATTCTGCCTACCTCCAGATCCAAGAACACCTAGAAACAAATAAAAACCTGGCCTGCGCCAAACTGGCTTCCGTCCCAGGAGTGGTACGGAAATGGCACTCCTCAACCTTAAAAATCAAAAGGACAATGGAAACCTAGCTATCTTACTTCTCCTAGACCTCTCTGCTGCCTTTTATTTAGTGAAGCATAAAATTCTATGCTGTCACCTAGCCAGGGCTGCCCATTTCTTCTTGAAAGCCATTAACTGGATAGAATCCTTCCTCTCAGAAAGTACAATGAGAGTCTTCTGTACATAGCAAACACTGCCCCAGCATCAGTTCTCTGTGGAGTGCCCCAAGGATCCTGCGTGTCACCCACTCCATACAATATCTTTACTAAGCATCTGTTCGACTGCTTAGATGAAATTGGAGTATCATACACTAACTAGGCAGATGACACGCAGATCCTACTACACCTCAAAGGAGACTATGACAAAGACTCCACCAAACTCAATATTATCTATCAGATTATCCAAACATGGATGGCCCAACACAAACTCTGCTTAAATGACAACAAAATGTAGCTTCTGCTAGTTGGTACCTAAATGTACCTAAAAACCTTGACCCGAAATACAAAACCTTCACAATAGACAGAAACACATCACCGTCTCAAAAGAGGTAAAAACCTTAGGTGTGCATGTGAACTCCTCACTAACCTTATAAAGACAAGTTAACACAACCATCTCGTCAGCAGCCTATACAGCCAAGCTCATCAACGCATGTAGACCTTACCTTAGACCTGACAATTTTATGACCTTGGCAAGAGCCCTTACACTTTCCAAACTTGACTACTGCAATATCCTCCTGGCTGGTGCCTCGACCAGTAGCATCAAAAAACTCCAAGTCACCCAAAAAATACTCCCTTCGAGCTGCCCTAAATATCCCTAGGAGAGAGCATATCTCTGAAACGAGATGCAAAGCACACTGGCTGCCGGTCCAGGACAGAATTATATTCAGAACTTTGGCAATAACTCATAAATGCCTCACCAATACGGCCCCCAAATACCTCACCAACCTGCTTGCACCTACCCAAACAACGAAACCTACACGCGCCTCCACTGACTTTCTCCTCACTGTGCCTAAGTTTAAAGAATCAAGGTCGTGGAACGCAGCTTCCCAGTAGTAGTTGCCAAAGAATGGAACACCCTCCCACTAGCCATGAGATCTGACCCCTCACACTCCTCATTCCGCAGAAAAGTAAAAACCTGGCTCCTAACCTAGAAAAACGGTAGCACCTTACACCCATCTTACTGCTAAACTAGCATTAAGAACCAGTATACTACATACTGTATACTGTAAATGCTACATACTGTAAATAACTATAAATATTGTAAAATTATAAATTGTATTACCATATTTGTTCATTTCTATGCAATTGTGTAAAATGTTTTACCTCTGCCTGTCCTGCGCCCAGATACCTATGGGTTAGGCGCGCTCTACATATGCTAAATAAATAAATAATACCATCATGGAAAAGTGAGTGAATGAATTTTACAAAATTATTTCAATTGATGGATAATAATTAATATGATGCCAATAGATTCTATATTGCTGAGATGTATCCCTACTCTTATAGGGTGGTATTGAATATGAACTACTGCCAACATTGGTTGATGATAATTCAAGGAAGCATTACACTTGAATAGGTAAGCATCTAGATACAATCTGATGTTGTAGAACGATAGAGAGTGATTTAATAAGGAACAACTACTCTGAATAGTTTTATAGCCATTTATAATTTCTCGATGGACTAGGAAGATTAACACACCCTGACCATGAATACTGAATTAAATTGAAAGAGGACCCATGTCACAGTCCAATCCGGTGATACAATTCTTACATTCCATATAAGGAACAGAAATATATCTACATAGAGTGTGATGGAATGAACATTATGAATATTGATGAATTAACATTGTAGATATAGCTGGATATTTTGAGAAGAAGAATTGGCAATCAGCTCCTCAAGAAGGGATTTTATTCTTTGATCTTTGGGAACATCGTATCTTTAAAAAATGTTGGACTACCATTTTAGACCATTGCATCTACTCTCTCAAAGTAGAAAAGGGATGTGTGTAGATCATATCTATTGAAGATCAGGGAAGAATCATAGATGGACTTATTTAACAGCGGGAAGAGATTGAAAAACCTAGGCCTATACCTCCTAAACCACCCCCATCCACTTGATCAGACAGTAATGATGACAAGATGGTTAATGATCAAGACAAAAATGATGCTCCATCAGAGCCTATGCAGGAATAAGAGCTGAAGTTGGAAAGCAGCAATACAGAGGTGGAAGAGAAGAATGAAAGCACAGATGAAGAGGCTGTGGTATTAACAGAAACCACATCACCTGCATGCAGTCTCTATGAGAAACAGCCTGTATGTCACAGATCAGAAACCACATCAAATCATTTTTTGGCTCCCAGAACACCACTGCACCAGTACATCCACAAGAATCCAGCTTGTGTGCAAGCCTACTGTCACGCTCACCTGATTCCCATGGAGGCGCAGGTCTGGCTTCGAGTGCTGATGCTTCTTCAGTGGTGAAGCGCAGGACTCTGAAGATGGACTGGAAGGGCTCCTCTACTCTGGTCTTTTCTGGCTCGCAGGAATATTCCCCTGGGCGTGAAAAGGGAGTATTACCTACTGATGGAATAATGCTCAAGCCTCCCACTCCCTTCCAGCCCTCCACGATACCCTTCCACGATTCCCCGTGAAGTCTCACCTTAGGGTCTGGAAGGATGAGTTCTCCATCCTGCTTCTGATGCAGGGGCGCGTTGAAACCCAGTTACTTCACTGGATTGAGGTTTGATGGGAGTTCAAAATAAGCTTGACTATTCAGGTGAGGCGCTGTAAGAGTTCTGTTGCAAGTTCAAAAGTTCAAGCTTAATAATAATGTTCATTGTCTTATTGCAGCAAGCGCTAATGCTTATGTCTTTTTTCCCCTTAGGGGCCGGGGTTCGGAATGCCGGAGATATGGCGCCGACCCGAAGTGAAACGTGCAGTTCCAGTAAATGACAGGTAAGTTCTGGATGAGCGTTCAGGTAATGTCTTTGCATTCGCTCATTCAATGTCCTTGTCTTTTTTCCCCATAGGGGCCGGGGACCGGAATGCCAGGAAGCGGCAGGACCCGAAATGAAATGGGAATAACCCAACAGGTAAGTGTTAGAAGGAAACTGAGCCTTTCCTATTTCCTTCCTTCTCTCACCTTGTTTTCTTGTCTTTTTCTCTCTAGGCTCTGAGAAGTGGGTGCGGATCCGGATGATCGCTGCTGAAGATGGAGGCGCCCAGGAAAGGTGAGTGAAATGCTGCGCTGCAGCGATCGAAGCGAAATGCTTTTAAAATGATGTCTTCCCTTTCAGGATCGTCGGTGTGATGTCTCCGTGATGCAGCTTTAGCTGGTAAGGTCTTCTTTCTCTCCAATTCTCTCTTATCTCCCTTTGCAGGCGACCCAGGATGCTGACAGGCGTGACTGAAGTCCAGATGCAGGAGCTGACACAGTGAGCGTCCAGCTGCGAGGAGCAGAACAACGCGAAGCGTGAGTTGCTGATCGGCGTGGTTTAAATAGCTTTGGAAGAAGTTCCAGGGATGTATCCTTCCACCGATCAGGTATGTATCCTTCCCCGACCACACCCAGGTGGAAAGTAGTCCCACAGGTAAAGTAGTTCCATTCAGGCCTCAAGAGGGCCTAGATGTAGCAGCATGGTCTGCATCAGGTAAGTGCACATTAAAACACTTGAACACATGTCTAGCTTTATGAGCCTGGCGCCTAAGGCGCCAGGACAGGGGTCTAACATGAGCCTGGCGCCTAAGGCGCCAGGACTGTGTCCAAAGGGCCCCAGTTTGGGCCCGCTGGCACTTCCGTGGGGGGAATGATGCCTGCCTTTGGGGTTGCTGGGTCGGACCTGGCTCCTTGGAGGTAGGCATCATGACAGTACCCCCCCTCAAGGCCCCTCCCAAGGTTGTTCCCTCCAGGGGTTTTGGCTTGTTCGGAAATCTCCGGAGGAACCTTTGTATTAATCGAGGTGCGTGAACATGGTTACCATGCTCCCACGATCTCTCCTGAGGTCCATATCCCTTCCAGTCAACAAGATAGAAGAGTTTTGACTTTAACACCTTGGAGTCTAAAATGTCTTTAACTTCGAATTCTAATTCCCCTTCAATTTGAACTGGGTCTAGAGGCTTGGACAGTCGGGTCCCTGGTTGTACTGGCTTCAAAAGTGATGCATGAAAAACTGGATGAATACGCATGTTAGACGGTAAATCCAGTTTAAAGGCCACGGGATTGATTATAGCCTTGATGGGATAAGGTCCTATGAATCTGGGATTGAAGGTTCGCGGGCCCTTGAGGGGTAAATGTTTCGTTGCTAGCCATACCTGGTCTCCTACTTGGTAAGGAGGAGTTTTACTTTGGTGCAAATCAGCATTTTCTTTATACTTTTTCTTGGCTTGCTGTAAATGAGTTGCAACTTCTTTGAAGGCTCGGGTTATTGTGGAATGCAGATGATTTACTGCGGGTATTTCCAGGGTCAGAGGTGGGTCTAGGTCAGAGGTCCGAGGATGGTGACCATACAAAGTATAAAAAGGAGTTTGTCCGGTTCCAGAATGCACTGAATTGTTGTATGCATATTCTGCGATCCAAAGGATGTCTTTCCAATTTGACTCGGATTGGTGTAACATGCACCGAAGATATTGCTCGAGAGCCTGATTGGTTCTCTCGGTTTGTCTGTCGGTCTGGGGGTGGTGGCTGGTGGATAACCGCACATCTATTTGTGCTAGTTGGCAACACTTCTTCCAAAAATGGGAGATAAATTGACTTCCACGATCCGAGACTAATATGGAAGGGAAACCATGTATGCGAACTATATTCTCCAGAAATTCCTTGGCCAAGGTGGAAGCTGAAGGCAAGCCTTTTAAAGGGATAAAGTGGGCCATTTTGGAGAATAGATCCACAATTACAAGGATAGTGTTGTAACCAGCACAAGGAGGCAGGTCAGTTATAAAGTCCATTGACAAGGAGTGCCATGGTGCCGGTGGAATATCCAAGGGTTGAAGTAGGCCGGCTGGCCTTTTCTTTTGACCCTTGTTTTGGGCGCAAATTCCGCAAGACAATACAAAAGACTTTATGTCTTTTCTCCAAGAAGGCCACCAGAAGTGGCGTTTGATTTTTTCCTCTGTTTTAGCGATACCAGGTTGTCCTTCCATTAATGATTCATGATGATGGGCAATAACAAGTTCTTGCAATTCTTTACTTGGCAGAAACAACCGCTCCTGGAAGTAGGGTAAATCATCCTTAACGGTGTAATGAGGACCCTTTTGACTCCATTCCAGTAAGGCTGAAGAGTCTAGAAGTTGTTTTACTTGCGTTTGGATGTCCTCAATAGTTTGCAATGAAGTTAGGCCTAAGATTCTTTGTTCAGGTATGATTGGCACAGGTTCTAAACTCGAATTGGGTTCTTCCATGCCAATCCGGGATAAGGCGTCCGCTTTACCATTCTTGCAGCCAGGGCGATAGGTAATTACAAAATCAAATTCCGCAAAGAATAGAGCCCATCGGAGTTGTCGTGAAGATTGAGCTTTGGCCGTCTTTAAATACTGTAAATTTCTGTGGACCGTAATTACGGTGATGGTGTGTCTTGCCGCGAGAAGGTAGTGACGCCAGCCTTGAAAGCAGATTTAATAGCCAGTAACTCTTTGTCGGTAATTGCGTAGTTGATTTCAGGAGGAGAAAACTTCCTGGACCAAAAGGCCACAGGGTGTAGTTGGTTAGTTTCTGGTTCTCTTTGCGACAGGACAGCTCCCATGGCCGAACTGGATGCGTCGGTTTCCACAATGTAAGGGAGTTCTGGGTACGGGTGGTTCAATACAGGTGCAGAGGTGAATTTGGTATTCAGGTCCTGAAAGGCTTGTTCGGGCCTCAAGAGTCCATTCAAAGAGTTTGTTTTTCTTTAGGAGAGCTGTGATGGGTTGGACTGTTCGGGAAAATTCCCGGATGAATCTTCGATAGAAATTGGCGAACCCGAGCATGCTCTGAACTCCCTTCACCGAGCTAGGAGATGGCCATTTGAGGATGGCGTCCACCTTTCGCGAGTCCATTCGGACTCCTTGAGGTGTCAGGATGAATCCGAGAAACTCAACTTCTGTGGTATGAAAAACGCATTTTTCGAGCTGTGCAAATAGTCTGTGCTGGCGCAATTTCTCAAGAACTGCCCTAACATGTTTTCTGTGATCGGATTCTGAAGAAGAGTACACCAGGATGTCGTCAATATAAACAATGACACAGACATCGATAAGTTCCCAAAGAACATCATTCATAAAGTACTGAAAGGCGGCAGGTGCATTGCACAAACCGAAGGGCATCACCTGATATTCGAAGAGCCCAAATTTGGTGCGGAATGCAGTCTTCCATTCGTCGCCTTCTTTTATACGCACCAGGTGATAAGCTCCTCGGAGATCTAACTTGGTGTACACACAAGCGTCTTTCACCTGGTCGATAAGCTCAGGGATCAGGGGCAGAGGATAACGATTCTTAATCGTTATTTGATTTAGGGCGCGATAGTCTATACATGTTCTAAGGTCGCCCTCTTTTTTCGGCACGAAGAACAGAGCTGAGGAGACAGGAGACTTGGACGTGCGAATAAAACCATTGGCTAGGCACTGATCTAAATACTGACGCAAATGCAGGTTCTCAAGTTCCATAAGAGCATAAATCCTACTACAAGGTAGTTGAGCATTGGGTACTAGATCGATTTGGCAATCATAAGACCGATGGGGAGGTAACGTGTTAGCCTGTTCCTTCTGAAAAACGTCTTGGAATTCTTGGTATTCTGACGGTAGCTGTACAGGGGTGGAAGTTGCTGAGGCTAGACCCATAACTGGATTTCTTGGATAACAAGTTGGTTCACAATCAGGAAAACTTATCTTCCTTGCTCGCCAGTCAATTCTGGGATTATGTGTTTCTAACCAAGGAATTCCAAGGATTACTTGAAATTGTGGGGCTTTGATCACATCAAACACAATTGCTTCCCGATGTCCATCCTGACCCACCAGTGTCACTTCAACTGTGGAATGCATTACAGGCCCTGAGGCTATTTCGGTTCCATCTACTGTAGTAATGACATCTTGGGTTACTTTCGGGCGGAGAGGGAGCTTAATCCTAGAAGCCAATTCACGGTCTATGTAATTTCCAATAGCTCCACTGTGGATGTACGCTTTTATAGCATGCAACTGCTGAGGCTGTTTTGGGTCCACGAGCACCATTGGCATGACAAAATGCGAGGCAAGCGGACCCCTACGCTTGTCGGGCTAGGTCGTTTCCCGAATCAGGTGTCAATAAATCGTTATCAGTGGCTCCAACCACCTTCTTAGGTGGTTTAACCAGACAATTTCGAATAAAGTGACCGGACGTCCCGCAATACAGACAAAGTTGCATTTGCCACCTTCTCTCTCGTTCCTTCTGCGTTAATGGTCCTTTAACACCGCCGATTTGCATAGGTTCGGATACGTCGGGACTCTTGGAGTTAGCGTGGGTTTTGATCGGTACTCGGGTTTCGTACTTGAACCGATCTGCTTTTCTATTTTGAAGTCTGTGATCAAGTTGAACCACCAAGTCTATGTAGTCTGCGCAGACCTGGGGTAGATTTACAATCTGAGCTAGAACATCCTTAAGCTCTCCGCGCAGGCTTCGATGAAACAATGTGATCCTTTTGTTTTCTGGCTATCCAGTTTCCACAACCAGTCTATTAAAGGTGGCAACGTAGGACAGGAGATCCTGATTACCTTGTCGTAAGAATAGCAGTTCGTTATCTAGGGCCTGTCCTTGAGAGTGTCGAGCAAACAATCTTTCCATGCTGGCCTGGAAGCCCTGAAAATCCTGGAGAATGGGATCATCCTGATTTACCAATGGAATAGACCAATCGGCAGCAATGCCACTGAGGTAAGATAGTATAAAGGCTACCTTGGTCTGGTCGTTAAGGAAGGCCCCGGGTCTGCACAGAAAGTGTAAACGACATTGGTTCATAAAGACGGCATATTTCTTAGGATCCCTACGCAAAACATTCAGGCGGGGCCAAAGGCATGTGTCCAGGTAGATTGATTTGAACCGGGTTATTCAAACCCATTGATGTGGAAGTACCTCCGGAATTAGGTAAAGGAGTGTGCCCTGCCTGGGCCTGCAATAACCTTTTGGCCAGGTCATCTGTTCTTTCCTTTGATAGGATCAGTTCTTTTTTGAGAGCCTTAGTCTCCTGGCGGGCTGAGTGCACTTCTGCCCGTAATTCCCCCAAAAGCTGGGCCAGCTGATCTGTCTCGGAAGTCTCCATAGCGTCCGGGTGGGAAATTGTGGGTAGGCTTCGCGTTCTGTCACGCTCACCTGATTCCCACGGAGGCGCAGGTCTGGCTTCGAGTGCTGATGCTTCTTCAGTGGTGAAGCACAGGACTCTGAAGATGGACTGGAAGGGCCCCTCTACTCTGGTCTTTTCTGGCTCGCAGGAATATTCCCCTGTGCGTGAAAAGGGAGTATTACCTACTGATGGAATAATGCTCAAGCCTCCCACTCCCTTCCAGCCCTCCACGATACCCTTCCACGATTCCCCGTGAAGTCTCACCTTGGGGTCTGGAAGGATGAGTTCTCCATCCTGCTTCTGATGCAGGGGCGCGTTGAAACCCAGTTACTTCACTGGATTGAGGTTTGATGGGAGTTCAAAATAAGCTTGACTATTCAGGTGAGGCGCTGTAAGAGTTCTGTTGCAAGTTCAAAAGTTCAAGCTTAATAATAATGTTCATTGTCTTATTGCAGCAAGCGCTAATGCTTATGTCTTTTTTCCCCTTAGGGGCCGGGGTTCGGAATGCCGGAGATATGGCGCCGACCCGAAGTGAAACGTGCAGTTCCAGTAAATGACAGGTAAGTTCTGGATGAGCGTTCAGGTAATGTCAGGTAATGTCTTTGCATTCGCTCATTCAATGTCCTTGTCTTTTTTCCCCATAGGGGCCGGGGACCGGAATGCCAGGAAGCGGCAGGACCCGAAATGAAATGGGAATAACCCAACAGGTAAGTGTTAGAAGGAAACTGAGCCTTTCCTATTTCCTTCCTTCTCTCACCTTGTTTTCTTGTCTTTTTCTCTCTAGGCTCTGAGAAGTGAGTGCGGATCCGGATGATCGCTGCTGAAGATGGAGGCGCCCAGGAAAGGTGAGTGAAATGCAGCGCTGCAGCGATCGAAGCGAAATGCTTTTAAAATGATGTCTTCCCTTTCAGGATCGTCGGTGTGATGTCTCCGTGATGCAGCTTTAGCTGGTAAGGTCTTCTTTCTCTCCAATTCTCTCTTATCTCGCTTTGCAGGCGACCCAGGATGCTGACAGGCGTGGCTGAAGTCCAGATGCAGGAGCTGACACGGTGAGCGTCCAGCTGCGAGGAGCAGAACAACTTTTGTTGCTGATCGGGCGTGGTTTAAATAGCTTTGGAAGAAGTTCCAGGTATCCTTCCACCGATCAGGTATGTATCCTTCCCCGTCCACACCCAGGTGGAAAGTAGTCCCACAGGTAAAGTAGTTCCATTCAGGCCTCAAGAGGGCCTGGATGTAGCAGCATGGTCTGCATCAGGTAAGTGCACATTAAAACACTTGAACACATGTCTAGCTTTATGAGCCTAAGGCGCCAGGACTGTGTCCAAAGGGCCCCATCTTGGGCCCGCTGGCACTTCCGTGGGGGGAATGATGCCTGCCTCTGGGGTTGCTGGGTCGGACCTGGCTCCTTGGAGGTAGGCATCATGACACCTACATTTGAGGCAGCACCATCAGCTGGCATGGGAAGAAGTGAAATGATCTGAAGTGCATCCCTCCCAATACAATCAGAAAACCTTGACCATTCTGCACGATTATCCCTGAAAATACTGCAGCTGTGTGAGTGCTTGGGAGTTGGACACAAAGCCCTACCTAGGGCTTCACAGTGGCACATAGCAGTGATTACCCATTGCATCCGGGCAGCATTATGGAAGCATTTGAGCATGTCCAAAAATACCACAAGTCACATGACAGAGAGTGTTTCCTCAATGCTAAACTGGCTATAATGTTGACAATAGATCTCTATCCCTACTCTTTTGCAGAAAATCCCAGATTACGGCACCATATGGGACAAAAACAATCACTCCATTGAAGTTCACAGCAGGGATATTTCTCTTGCAAGACAGTTCTGTATTAGTGCAATGGGGTTATGACTACATCAGGGTGTGTCCTAAAGAAGCCCACTTCACCGTGGACATTTGAAAAAGTGGTCAGAACATTGATTATATGGCTGTCACAGCACGCAGGGTGGTCGTTTCTTACCTTGACAGCCAAAAAAGTGCCAGAGTAATGCAAGGGCCCAGCAGGTGTATGCAATTTGGCACCAGACAGCATTGTGCATGAAAATGGTTTCAGCACAGAAGTCAAAGCTAAGTTGACATCTGAGAGAAGGTGGAAGGTGGAAGTGGTGGGATCATAGTGCTTAAGTTAAAGAAAGTGTGGCTTTTTAGTACAGCTGGTCTGCTCGGTGACTCTTAAAGCACCAATTGTACTTGATAACTGTAACATTCCAGTTGTAAGAAAAGGACTTGAATACAATTGTTGTACATCAGAGTACGAGATATTGTCGCAGTTTTCTGGAGAGGCGGTATAAAGCCTAACCCGTCAATTCAAAGTGAAAAAAGAGAAAGTAACTCCAGGATTCTACGCCAATTAATGACATACAAAAGAATTTTAACTGCTTTATTCCGTCAAGGTGCCCTTAAGTGATTAAGTGTTTCGGCTCGGCAGAGCCTTTCTCAAATCTGGGCTACTAATCACAATCAACAGTACTGAACATAAGATGAGGAGCATGAGTTAAACAAATTAATCATAGACATAAACAAAATGCCCAAAAATTGTTACATTTATACCACATTGTTGTAAACAATTGAAAACATATGGTTGTTATTAGTCAGCATAACATGTAATTGTAAAGACGGAGAGTAAGGGTTGGCATTGGGAGGAATATGTAGAGGGTGAGAAATCATGTTAATATCCTGCCGAGGGAGGGGTGAAAAATGGAAGAAACAAGGAAACAACAAGAACAAGAGGAAAAGGAAAAATCTCTGTTAATAATTGTTGTTCCTGTCCATGATAGTCCTCTTGTACATTATTTTAATAAGACAACCATGTATCTTGCCCAATTTCAAGTTACATTTTTTCTCCTTCCATAATAGTATTCTTAATGCTTGGGATTGATCCAACAATTCTTTCCTATAAATGACATTCTGACAGAGTGTTTCCATTACTCACTGTGCTACTATTCCATCATGATTTTGTTATGTTATGTTATGTTATTTTTGCTTGTACCGCGCCAAAGCCCGTAGGCATCCAGGCGCCGAGAGGCAGGTATAATGACAGAACTGCTATCAGGAAATCATACTAATTAAAAAGATATGTTTTCAATTGTTTCCGGAAAGCAAGGAGATCCTTAGCCTTACGCAGGGATGCAGGTAGTGCATTCCATGCCTTTGCACCTTGGGTGAAAACGGCCCTGCCGAGCCCACAAGATCTTTTCACTCGATGTTGTACTTATAAGAAATCTTCAGCAGACCTAAGATCTATTTTGGGCTGATTAATACTAACAACATCCTTCAGATAAGTAGGAGCATTCCCAAAGATGTATTTATGATAGATAGTTAGGAGTTTAAACTGGATTCTGGTTTCCACAGAAAGCCAATGTAGTTTTTTCCTAGCTGCCGTAGTGGGTTCTAAACGTTTCATCTGGAAGATGATGCGGATGGCTTTATTCCGGACTTTTTGTAGTTCTTGAATATGAGCTTTTCTTGCCCCACCTAGGAGCGCATTACATTAGTCTACACGTGGCAAGATAACAGCTCTTACAAGTTTAGTGCGATTTTCAACCGAGATAAATGGGGCAACATGCCTGAGCACTTTAAGATGATAATTTGTGCTCTTAGTAATGGCTGTGACATGAGCTTCACAGTCTAGGCTATTTTCCATGAAGGTGCCCAGAGTTTTAACTTTCTGCACAACCTTGATATTATTGCCATCTATCCTGAAACTTACATACTCTTGGTCCAACTGGGTTAGTGCCTGGCGGGGGCCAAATAGCATAAATTCAGTCTTTGAGGCATTCAAGCAAAGCCAATTTGTAGACATCCACTGCTTTATCAGTAAGTACACCATATTCACTGTTTGTTGGTCAGCCTCGTAATCACCAGTGATATCGAGAACCAACTGGAAATCGTCAGGGTAGTTACAAAAGAAAATCTGCAAAGATTCGAATTCACTACAGAGAGGGATAATGTAAATATTAAACAATAATGGAGATAAACATGCTCCCTGGGAAACACCAGAGGTTATAAGTTGTGATTCGGAAGCGTTATCCCCCCAGTACACCTGTGACCGTCGGCCCTCTAAAATTGATCTCAGCCAGGCTATGGCATTAACGGAGAGGCCCCCGACAGTCTTCATTCTATCAAGGAACATTTTATGATCAAGCAAGTCGAAGGTTGCTGATAAATCCAACAGCATCAGCAGCCCCGACTTACTTTCCTCTAGTTTGGAAAGCATGAAGGTCTGTAAATCTAAGAGTGCACTCTCAGTGCCATGGTGGCTTCTAAACCCCGATTGTTTGAAGTGTAGTATGACAGCCATCTATGCATAAGCCTGTAATTGGATGGTTGCTACCTGGTCTATGAGTTTAAGAAAGAACAAAGTGTTTGTAATCGGTCTTAGATTAGCTGGATCAATAGGATCTAGTTCTGCCTTATTTAATAGGGGAGAAACTGCAACATTCTTTATCGACTGGGGGATAACATCTAATCGAAACGAGGCATTAGCAAATCTGCAAAGCAAAGGGGCGAACAATTCCTTGTGTTCCAGAATAAGTTTAGAAGGAAGCAGCTCACCAGGGCAATTTGTAGGATGCATCGTTTTAAGAATATTTGTGACTTCATCCACAGTAGATTCCCTAAAGGAAAAATCTGTTGCTAATCCGGGTGAAGTAGCGATTTTGGGTATACAATCCGGCTGAGTGTTTGTCGGATTAGTGCCTGAATAAGATTTCTCCACAGGTACTGACATGGGTTTTGCGGTAAGCAAAGGAAATTCCAGTGCTTCTTGCTTAATTTTATCTTGTGCTTTTGATAGTTTATCTGAAAAAGCTTTCTGTATCCGATCACAGTCTTCAGCTGTGGGTTTTATGGAGGAACTACAAGCAGTGGGGTTTTCCCAGGATCTGAAAAGGCAAAATAATTCCTTTGTCTGGTCCCCTGCTGAATTAATTTGATTATTATAGAAGGTTTTCTTAGCCTCAATAATTTCAGTTTTGTATTTCTTCTCTTTACACTTTGCCATTCCCTTTACATTTCCAATCTGACAGGTTGGTGATGGAGCTATCTTTCCGCCAAGCGTGTTCGGCCTGCCTTTTGCTGACTCTAAGTTCTGCCAGGGAGGTGGCAAACCATCTATGGCGATTAGGTAAATCTCTAACCAGTTTATCTTTTATGGGGGCAAATTTATCGAGCATTTCAGTAGTCTCCCTATTATAACTATCTATAAGCATATCAGGGTCATCTGTATCATTAGTTAAGGTCATCAAAGTATGCATATGGCGACCAAAATAGAAGTAGTGATACTCTTTAGGTTACGGGCTTGAACCGAGTGCACAGGAACATGCACTCTACGTACCAGTGCAGGAAGTCTCAATACACAGGTAACAAAATAGTGATCTGACCAGATACATGGCATGGTCATGATGCCTTCAACCTGTATATTACCACTACCCACCCAATCCAGTATGTGGCCCTTATTATATGTGGGAACCATATTATGGATAGTAATCTGATGATTTTCCAGCATTTTTTCCAATGCCAGAGCTTTTTTAACCCTTTTATCGCCAGCGATTGAAGTCACCCATAATGACCAACCCGGTATTAATGGTCATCATAGGTGTTACAATATTAACAATGTCATCATTAAAGCTATCAAAGTCTTCCGGTGGCCTATAAAGAAGGACTAAATTCAACATAAAATTAGGATTGGATGCCATTTTAACACAAATCATGTCCGTCCCCATACATTCAAGCTTGGCCTCATAAAAACCTAAAGATGTCTTGCATATAATGGCCACTCCTCCCTCCATGGACCCTTCTCGGTGTTTGCACTCATTGCTTGCTGCATTCCCCAAATATTATGACTACATTTGACTTATTGTGTGTGTGTTACATTTGAATTGTTGCTATGTCATTAAAACATGGATAGCCAGCAATGTCACATTTACTTAATGTATGTGTGTGAGTCTCTTCATGGGGCCAAAGATTTGCATATTCTCCATTGCACGTAGTGTGCATTAAATCAAAGTACCTTATTGTCTTTGTTTAGTGATTCGTTATCGTCATTAGTCATCTATTTCAAATGTGAGCGCTTGTAGTGTCTGTATTCGATAGAACATGCTTAATGACAGCGCTTGCCGTAATATGGAGAGAATAGCATATTCTCTGTTGCACGTTGTGTGCATTAAATCACTGTACCTTATTACCTTTGTTTAAAACTTCATTAACATAATTGTTCATCTATTTAAAATATGAGCGCTTGTAGGGACTAGATTCAATAGAAAATGCTCTATTACAGCACTTACTGTAATGCAGAGGAATCACTCGCGTCGGCTGCGTTCGAAATGGAGATGCAGCCGATGCCATTTTGGGACTATTTGTTTTGAATTTACCGTAGCAACACAGCATAGTCGTTGAATTGCTACGTCCATTGCGCGTCTTCTCATTCTTGGATACAATCTGCCACTAATGTTAATAGTAATACAGTCTGTAATTACAGACGAATAATGTGAATATTGTATTGTTTAAATGTACGCATATGCACTCACCAAATGTAAGTGTGTTAAATACAACACGTATTTATGTTAATCTATGATCATGGAGACAGTCGCCATTCAAGTTGTTGTCACGTTGCTATGGCAACGTGACATGGTATTGCATGAACTAATTCACATATTGCGTAGCTATTGGTTGGCAGTTCCAGAGTTGACCAACTATCGTAATAAGGTAGTAATGTAAATATAGTTGAATCAAACCTTTATTACTACAATTAAGAGCATTCCGCCTGGTTGCATGAGACCTAAAGTGCTGCAACTTAATTTAGTCATATAGGTATTTTCGCTGCCATAAAGATCATGTGACGCTTCCCAATGTTTGACAATCTAACATGCAAATGTTAAAACTAACTTCCTCCAACTTATCTGTATACCTGTTTACTGATCTACCAGCAGAATGGTGAAAGCAAAAGAGTGCAGTTACATATTATACCAATGTCTAATTAGTGACTCAATGTTCTCACAAAGTTCGTCATACTATAATCTATTTGTCTGCAGTTAGATAAGTGAGAGTTAGTTACATATATTAGGATTATTTCTGAATTCCTTGGTATTCCCCCAACATTCTTACACTCCAATTGAGTTAATGGTTTGCGCGTTGTGCCAATGTGCCTAGCAGACAGAGCTGTGCTATCAAAGATTGACATAATGCCTATCTACATAACTGTATGAACAGTTTGTTTCCCATAAACATAGTCTTGGATCTGTATGGTAAGCCTACAGGAATGATGCCATTTCATTATCAGTATTAAGACCGGTAACTGTTGAATTCCAGAAACAGGTAAGTCTTGCCTCCGCCTGACGAAATGTTTTAGTCCTGTCCCCACCCCTTTTGGACAGGGTCACATGTTGGCGGCCAATAAACTTGATCTAAGATTTTGCATCCATTTGATGATTGTTTTGCCAATGTAAGGCGTCATGCGCTCACGGATCCTGGTTCTGAGCTACCTTTTCGTTCTGCCTATGTAAAGTTTCTGGCAAACATAGATGATGCCATAAACAACGTACTTGGTTTTACAGTTGATACTTTGTTTGATCTTGACAATTTTGCCGTTGAGGTCCATGAATTCCTTTGTTCCTTCTGTTGCAAATTTACACATGGAACAAATACCACATTTTCTGAAACCAGTATCATATATTGTTAACCATGTTAGTCGCTTGGTTTCCTTGATGTCTGGTAACAACGATGGGCTAATAAGGGATCTGAGGGTATCAGCTCTTCTGTAGATGATAGAGGGTTTGGCACCTACAACTTAAGTTAAATGTTCATCTAGTTCATTCTTAACTGGCACAAAAAAGGTCTAATTACTAATGATTTATTTATTTATTTGCATTTATAAAGCGCACAAACAGCCCGCAGGCATCGAGGTGCTTTTGCAGAGATTGGGCCTCATTACACGGTAGGCGGTAAGCACCATGGTTGCCGCTGTTACCATACCGGTACCACCATAGAGGAAAGGGGAATTACCACCCCATTCCAAGGTTTGCGGGGCAGTAATTCCCCCTTCCTCCATGTCCCTTCCCCATTCCCCTTTTTGCCCCATGGGGCTCAATGGGAATGGGGAAGGAGCTAATTACGGTACCGCAAATTGTGGTACCATAATTAGCACCAAGGTCCCTTTGCGGGTCCCAACTTTAACGGCTGGTCTACACCAAAGGGTCCTCGTAGTAAGGGGTAAGGGGTTACCGGTACCGGTGCCCTTACTGGTACCGGTACACCCTTACCACCTACCGTGTAATGAGGCCCATTGTCTTATATGCACATATTTGGCTTGGTTATTCAGAGATAGTTAGCTCTTGGTTACATTGAGCTTAGTAAAAAAGCTCTTGGTTACATTGAGCTTAATAAACAGTGTTGCATTAGTTACAAGTGGAGAAATTGGTATAGGAGAGTGCACAAGCTTGTGGTAGTGAGTGCAGCAGTCAGGTGATCTAAGGAGGGCTCAGGTGAACAGCAGTGTTTTGATTAGTTTCCTGAATGCCAGGTGAGATACAGTAATCCTAGCGTGTGGAGGGAGGGCATTCCAGTGTGTTGCTGCCAGAACTGGAAAGCTGGATCCTCCTGCTCGCGCTCGCATTGTTTTAGGAACGGATATCCTGTTTGCATAGGCTGATCTGGTGGGTCTCGTAGGTTCTTGCTTAATAACACTTTGCACCAGGTATTGGGGTGCCTGGTTGTGGAAGCATTTGTGTTTTATGGCCAGGGCTTTGAAGGCTATCCTCTCCTTAATGGGGAGCGAATGGACTTGTTTTTTTGTGTCTGAGATGTGTTCCCTTTTGGAGATGCCAGTGGCTGCCCTAAGGGCGTTATTCTGGACCGTCTGTAGTTTGGAGAGGTTTTTATTGGAGGTTCCTAGGAAGAGGGCATTACAGTAGTCTAATCTTGATCCGATTATTGCTCTTGCAATGGAAAGACAGTTGGGCTTCGAGAGATAAGGTCGAATAGCATTGAATTATATGCCGAGGTCAATGCAATGGCATTGACTTGTCTGTTCATTGAGAGGTCAGAGTCGAGGTAGACTCCTGGGTTTTTACAGTTTGCAGTACTGGGATTGACGAGTGGTCAATGGTAAAGGAGCTGTACTGTTTATCCAACTTCTTAAGTGTGGCTGGTGAACCAATTATCAGAAGTTCGGGTTTATCCCTATTGAGGCATAACCAATTTTCTGCCATCCACGTTTGAATTGTGGAGTAGGTTCACTCGAGGGTGGCCTTATCAGCTTCATAGTCACCTGTGAGGGGAATGAGGACCTGTGTGTCATCAGCATAGTTGATATACATGATGCCTAGGGCGTGCAGGATCTGGAACAGTGGCCTGGTGAACAGGTTATATAGAGTGGGGGAAATGCAGGATCCTTGAGGGACTCCACATTTGATGAGGATTGGGAGTCGGAGAAGACTTTCATAACCCTTTCCTGAAGAAACAAGGTGATCCAAGCTATGGCTGTGGGGGAGAAGTTGGAGGCAGTGGAGAGGTGGTGACAAAGAGTATTGTGATCCACCAGGTCAAAAGTCGCTGATAGGTCGAGGAGCAGGAGGAGCGCAGGTTTGCCCGCGTCTCTCAAGTCGTCCATTTGATTTTTTAGGTCTGTGAGAGCAGTTTCAGTGCCGTGCCCTGGGCGGAACCCTGATTGTCTTAGACCAAGCACCTTGTTGGTTTCAAGAAACTTGTGGATTTGCAGGGAAGCTGCTTTGTCCAGAATTCTTAAGAGGAAAGGGACTGTCGTGATAGGTCTATGATGAAAGAACATATCTAATGGTCAAAGATCAGGGGATACCTACTATGTACTTTGTACCCAAGATTCACAAGCATTATAATACATATATGAAAGTCCCTTGTTCAATAATTTGCTTTAATCCTCTGTAATTGTTCTTTTTGAGAGATTCAACACTAGATCCTCCACTATTTGATCCTGTTGGCCTCTTTCGAACTAGCCCTTGTCTGTCTTTTGTTGTCTGTAGTTACTTCTTGACTCCCGTTGTCTCCTCCCCCCCCTCCTTCCTCTCCTCCGTGAGTTGTATTGGTGTACTCGTTGTTATTGGCAATTGAAAATGGACGGTTTTCTGGGTAGTATCTCTATTACCCTTTTTATACCGTTTGATTTGGTTCATATACCCTTTGTCTTGTTTGTCTTTTATAACCTCCAAATCAGGATTATCAGGATCAGATTCAGCATCTGAACTTGCTGATGATGTATTGGGTGTAGAGTTTTTTAATGATATTTTAGAACTGACATCATATTTGCCTGCAAGGTATATACACAGTCTTCTTTGTTATCTCGATTGTCACAATAACTTGTTCTTGATTTCCTAATTTTAACTTCATCTTGATATATTTGTAAGATATCATACATTTTTTCATAATTTTTCACCTTGGTTGCTTCATTGGATTTCATCTCCATTATTTCTTTTTTGATTGCCTCCATCCCTTCTACTGCTCTTTTATGTCTTTTGAGGCATGCTCAATTAACAGATCCATCATCTTCATAGAGCTGCTGCTAAGTTTTGCTTCCCAAGCTTCAGTCAGATCCTTGTCTTCATCGTTATTAAAATTAGGGAAAATAAGTATTCGAAGACCGCATGGAACTTGATCATTCTGCACGTAATTTTGAAGGGAAACTTTCTCCCAGTATTTATCGATTTCTTTTTTCAACATTCTCTCCAAACAAATAAATGTGATAAGTAGATCCTCCTGTCTCTTCCACAAATTAGAGAAGGCATGTGTCATGTTCCCTTTTTTGGTAAACAGGTTTTTTGTTTCTTCTCTCGGTTTTTAAGATAAGCTGCCATTTCTGTGTTTAACGGTGGTGAGTCAGCCTTTATGCTAAGCCGTAAACTTTGCAAAAATTAAAGAAAGTGCTGGTCCACTCGGCGACTCTTAAAGCACCAATTGTACTTGATAACTGTAATATTCCAGTTGTAAGAAAAGGACTTGAATAAAATTGTTGTACATCAGAGTATGAGATATTGTTGCAGTTCTCTGGAGGGACGGTATAAAGCCTAACCCGTCAATTCAAAGTGAAAAAGAGAAAGTAACTCCAGGATTATGCGCTAATTAATGACATACAAAAGAATTTTAACTGCTTTATTCTGTCAAGGTGCCCCTAAGTGATAACACGTTGTGGTATTCTATGAGCATCCCGAGGCTCCGTATCTCGTGGCCTCCAGCCGATGGATTGAGAGAATGTTGAATGCGATGACGCTTGGGGAGAACGACGGTTGGGAGGTGAGAGTGAAGGTGGAGGCAGCGATACGGGGCGCCGGTTATTTATGAATATATCCTTGTATGACAATAAAAGTCAGTTCTTGCCACTTACGCTTCACGTCGATTACTTCAAATGGCGAGAAGGATGCCAGCGCCTTGAGAGCCCACAAATCGGAGAAGTCAGCAGCAACGACAGCGGTCACAGTGGACACCGAGAGCGGGTGCTCCGAGTAGCTGTACCATCTTGTGCAGGCTTGTGCTGACGCTCCGAACTAGTGCACTGGCATTGCGTTGGTTCGTGCAGTTGTGGAAGGCCAAGACAGAGAGCGGCTGCTCCGAACTGACGTTTTACACGTTGGTTTGTGCGGAACTGTCCCCGCTCTCCTAGGACAAGTTACATGTTTTTAGAGAAAAGGACCCGCAGCAGAGCGAGTCACGTGATCCGCCTGACTACAGGAAGAGTAGGCAGAATGAGGAGTAGACGGTGACCCACTCCTCCTCCTCACAGTACTTAAAAAAAAAATAATAATAATAAATAGTAGACGGTGATCCATTCTTCCTCCTCTCAGTAGAAAAAAAAAAACAAAAAAACATTACTGCAGGATTATGCAGGGCATCAGTATACAACCGCCAGCAAGTTTCCTTCCAACTCCAGGTCAACCAACAGTCCTATGGTCGGAATGGAAAGAATTCTGGTTGAACTATATCCAAGCAGTAGAACAGGAGGAACTCACGTCCCGAAAAAAGAAGTTGTTATTACTACATGCATTGGGGTTGGAAGGGCAAAGGAAGTTCAGAAAATTACCAGAATTGTCTAGAGATGAAGCTGGTGATGCTGATGAGCATGACAGAGCTATCAGGCAGTTGGACAAATATTATGCTCCAGAAACAAATGTGGCCATAAACAGGTACAAGTTATATACTAGAGTGCAGAAGGAACAGGAGAACATTGAAGAATATGTCTCCGCACTGAGAGTACTATCACGGACTTGCCAATTTGGCAATGGCATCACTTTGGATGAGTTGATCCGAGATCAGATCATTATCCACTCGAAAGATAACTTAATCCAAGATAGACTGTGGATGGTGGGTAATCCGTCTCTGCCTGAAACCATAGCAATAGCAAAGCGAGCAGAACACACTCATTTATGTTCGAAGTAGGTGAAAAGCAAGAAAGAGGAGGCTGCACAAAGTATGCAAAAACATAGCCAGAGCAGCAAGGAGATGCAAGAAAAAGAAACAGAGGAACAAGCACAGGTCAATATAATTCGACCGAAAGACAGAGGAGGGGGAAAAACTAAGAACAAAGACAAGATTGAAGTCAATGCAGCAGGACGGAATAACAGAATGAGGAGTTATGAGCAGAGAGGGAATTCATATAGAGGAAAGTCTTGGGCGAAAAATGAACCCAGACCCCAGAACGATCAGAGAACTCAGCATAACCAACAGAAGGAAGGAGACAGATGTTATAGTTGTGGCAGAGTTGGTCACTATGCCTATCCTATGCAAGACAGTGTCCCACATTGGGACAAAAATGTGGAAACTGTGGTATAAGAGGCCATTTCGCAGTCATGTGTAGAAGAAGGAAGAAGATATCTGCCATTATGGAAGAAGAAGAAGAATCGGATGAAGAAAGAGTGCTTCTAATACGAGAACCACCTGATGGAGTATGCTTGGACAACTGGAAAATAAAAGTAAACGTGGATAGTTGTTCACCATGGACAATTATCACCAAGAAAACATGGAAGAATTTAGTAAAAGGTGGCCTCAAAACCAGGATGGAGGCATCTGACATTCTGAATCCTGGTGGGTTTGAGGGATCCAAAATCGAGATGATTGGGTGGTTCTCGAGCATCGTTCAATTTAAAAGCAGAAGATCTCAAGTGAAGGTATACGTGGCAGAAAAGGGAGTAAACGTTTTGGGTTGGAGAGATCAAGCTGAACTCAGGATCAGGTTGGATCCCAGTAATGAAGAACAAATCCTGGTTGTTAACAAGAGTCAAGCAGTAAAAAGCAAGGAAGTCAAAGAAAAAGAACAGGACAAATCGGTTAAATTGGGTTTGTTGAAAGATTTTTCACACAGAATTCGCCTTAAGAAGGGAGCAATTCCTGTCAGGCATACTAAATCCAGACCCATTCCATTTGCTATTGCTGAAAAGGTAGAACAGGAATTGACTTTGTTAGAATCTGAAGGAGTGATATAGAAAATTGAGTCATCTGAATGGATAAGCCCCATTGTGATTGCAGTAAAGAAAAATGGCAAACCTAGGATTTGTGTGGACTTAAGAGACATCAATAAGAACATTATAACAGATGTGTTTCCACTTCCTATCATATCCGAAATGCTAAATCGTATTGATAATGCTGATGTGTTTTCTACGTTAGACCTATCTAGCGCTTATCATCAGATATCCCTGACAGAAGATTGTAAAGATATTACTGCATTTGTCACACCACAAGGGTTGTATCGATACAAACGCATGCCGTTTGGACTGGCATCTGCAGCAGCAGTATTCCAGAGAATCATGACGAATGTGTTGAAAGGTTTGAGTGGAACACTTGTATATCAAGATGATATAATAGTGTTTGGCAAGGGATCTGCGCAGCATGATAGAAGATTGAAGGAAGTGTTGAAGAGGTTGGAGGAAGTCGGATTGAAAGTGGAAGATAGTAAGTGTAAATTTGGAGTAGAGGAAGTAGAGTATTTAGGACATGCAGTGAATGGAAAAGGCTATAAGCCAAAAGGGGATGCATTGAAAGCCATCAAGGAGTCTCCTGAACCTAAAAACAAGGACGAGTTAAGGTCATTTTTGGGATTGTGTGAATACTACAACAGGTTTGTAAGGAATTTTTCTAGTACCACAGAACCATTGAGGAGGCTGTTAAAAAAGGATGCAAAATTTACCTGGAGTGATGATTGTAGTAAGGCAGTTGGAAGTATAAAACAAGGAATTTGTAACTCTATAGAATTGGGAGGATTTGTTCATGGAAGATTGACCAAGATCACAGTCGATGCCAGTGGAAGTGGTTTAGGGGCAGTGTTGACACAGATTGATGAAGAGGCAAATGAGAAAACTATCAGTCATGCTTCAAGGGCCATTTCAGAGACAGAAGGCAGATATTCTGTGATCGAGAAGGAATTGTTGGCTTGTTCATGGGCAGTGAATTACCTCAGAAAATATTTATGGGGAAACAAATGTATAGTTCAGACTGACCACAAACCTTTAATAGAAGTTCTCACGGTGAAGGGGATGTGTAAAGCTTCACCGAGATTAGCTAGATTGAGTTTAAAATTACAAGATTACAATTTCTTTGTAAAGTATGTACTAGGGAAAAGGAACACAATTGCTGATTATTTGTCTAGGTTGCCATTGAAGAATGATGAGACAAGTGTTGAAGAGGTTGAAGAAAGAGTTGTGACTATTTTTGAGGTCACGTCCAAGGAGGTGTGGATGGGGGAGTTCACCAAAGATGATGAGTTGCAAGAGATAAAGAGGTACATGGAGTCAGGTTGGCCTGAGAAAAAGGTTATTAGCGAAGGTTGTAGGAAATTTTGGGAAATTAGTGATGAGTTGTCAATGGAGGATGGATTTCTAGTTAGAGGGGATAAGTTAATTCCTCCACACAAGTTTTGGGCTGAGCTCATCGAAAAGGCACATCAAGGCCATCCCGGCATTACAGGTACTAAGAATAATGTGCGTTTGAAATACTGGTGGCCAGGCATGGATATTATGATTCAAAGATATATCAGGAATTGTTGGCCATGTCAAAACAGTGATAAAAGTTGCAAGATTGTCAAGTCCAAACCAATTAACATGGAAAAGGGTGATTCTCCATGGGAGATGTTAGGAATTGATATCATCGGGCCATATATGAAGTTAGTGGGAGAGAAAAAGTTCCTAATAGTATTAGTAGACTATTACTCAGGTTGGGTAGAAGTCAAAGCGGTGAAGAAAATTGACACAGGTGAGGTAGTAAAGTTTTTAATGCAGATTTGCAGTAGGGAAGGATTTCCCAAAGTAATAGTAAGTGATAATGGTGTTCAGTTTAGAAGTAGTGAAATGAAAGATTTTGCCAAGAAGATGGGAATTGAATGGAGGTTCTCGTCATTATACCACCCACAAACCAATGGGTTGGTGGAGAGATATAACCGTTTAATTGTAGAAGCAGTGGAATTGGCATTGAGCAACAACATACCAGTTGATGAAGTTCTAAAGGAGAGGGTATGGAGTACTAGGATGTCGGTTAAGAGAGGAATGGAGGTTTCTCCTTTTGAATTAATGAGGGGAAGAGCTCCCAATACATTATTAATTCCTGGATGGGTTAATCGGAGGAAAGTTGTGAGGGCAGAATCATGAAATTCCGACAAATGGAAAGGTACGTGTGATTTACATAATACTCCTCCTGAGAAGTTTAAATTGAGAATTCTACCTGGAGATTTTGTGCGAATCAAACTTGGACGGAGTGTCAAAAATGGTGAATCTAAATACAGCAGACCTGTTAAGGTGGTACAAGTGTTCAAGAGAGCAGTTAGAGTTGTAGGAGGGTCTGTTTGGAATCTGGATAGAGTTAGTAAGTGGATGTGGAAAGGAAATAATGAGGGATTAATGCAAGCCAAAGTGGGGAGAAGAGGGAGTGATTTATTTGGTGATGTCGATATTCTAAAGGGTATGGATATGGTGAATGATAATTTGGTGAGGGTGAGACAGTCTGGTGGAGAGGATGCACAACTACAACAAGTGGTTGAGATGTCTGATAATAGGAGTGTGCGTAGCTCAAGAGAGAGGAGATTACCATTTTGGTCTAGGGATTATGACATGTGAAATTACTTATTATGGCAATTGTAGTATGTTAGTTCGTTAGTCTTCGTACAACTTTATAAGTTTGCATTCAATTATCTATGTAATGTTATTCAATAGGTTTCTTTCCGGTATTAATTTTTTTAATTGTTCTGGAAGAGTTTAAAGAACATTCAAGTTCGTATTTGGTTTCAAAATTTGTGTAAGGGGGGATGATGTGGCATTCTATGAGCATCCCGAGGCTTCGTATCTCGTGGCCTCCAGCCCATGGAATGAGAGAATGTTGAATGCGATGACGCGTGGGGAGAACGACGGTTGGGAGGTGAGAGTGAAGGTGGAGGCTGCGGTACGAGGCGCCGGTTATTTATGAATATATCCTTGTATGACAATAAAAGCCAGTTCTTGCCACTTACGCTTCACGTCGATTACTTCACACGTGTTTCGGCTCGGCAGAGCCTTTCTCAAATCTGGGCTGATAATCACAATAGACAGTACTGAACATAAGATGAGGAGCATGAGTTAATCATAGACTTAATCATAGACATAAACCCAATGCTCGAAAATTGTTCAATTTATAACACATTGTTGTAAACAATTGAAAACATATGGTTGTTATTAGTCAGCATAACATGTAATTGTAAAGACGGAGAGTAAGGGTTGGCATTTGAAGGAATATGTAGGGGGTGAGAAATCATGTTAAAATCCAGCCGAGAGAGGGGTGAACAATAGGAGAAACATGGAAACAACAAGAAAAAGAGGAACATTTAAAATCTCTGTTAATAATTGTTGTTCCTGTCCATGATAGTTCTCTTGTGCATTATTTTAATAAGACAACCATGTAACTTACCCAATTTCAAGTTACATTTTTCTCCTTCCATAATAGTATTCTTAATGCTTGGGATTGATACCACAATTTTTTCCTATAAATGACATATTGACAGAGTGTTTCCATTACTCACTGTGCTACTATTCCATCATGATTTAGTTGCACTCACTGCTTGCTGCATTCCCCAAATATTAAGACTAAAATTGGCTTATTGTGTGTGTGTTATATTTGAATTGTTGCTATGTCATTAAAACATGGATAGCCAGCAATGTCACATTTACTTAATGTATGTGTGTGAGTCCCTTCATGGGGCCAAAGATTTGCATATTCTCCATTGCACGTTGTGTGCATTAAATCAAAGTACCTTATTGTCTTTGTTTAGTGATTCATTATCGTCATTAGTCATCTATTTCAATTGTGAGCGCTGGTAGTGTCTGGATTCGATAGAACATGCTTAATGACAGCGCTTGCCATAATAGGGAGAGAATAGCATATTCTCCGTTGCACGTTGTGTGCATAAATCACTATACCTTATTACCTTTGTTTAAAACTTTATTAACATAATTGTTCATCTATTTAAAATGTGAGCGCTTGTAGTGACTAGATTCAATAGAAAATGCTCAATGACAGCACTTACTGTAATGCAGAGGGATCACTCGCGTCGGCTGCATTCGAAATGGAGATGTAGCCGATGCCATTTTGTGACTATTTGTTTTGCATTCACCATAGCAACACGGCGTAGTCGTTGAATTGCTACGTCCATTGCACGTCTTCTCATTCTTGAATACAATCTGCTACTAATGTTAATAGTGATACAGTCTGTAATTACAGACGAATAATGTGAATTTTGTATTGTTTAAATGTACGCATATGCACTCACCAAATGTAAGTGTGTTAAATACAACAAGTATTTATGTTAATTTATGATCATGGAGACCACCGCCATTCAAGTTGTTGTCACGTTGCTAACGCAACGTGACGTGGTATTGCATGAACTAATTCACAGATTGCGTAGCTATTGGTTGGAAGTTCCCGAGTTGACCAACTATTGTACTAAGGTAGTAATGTAAATATAGTTGAATCAAACCTTTATTACTTCAATTAAGAGCATTCCGCCTGGTTGCATGAGACCTAAAGTGCTGCAACTTAATTTAGTCATATAGGTATTTTCGCTGCCATAAAGATCATGTGACGCTTCCCAATGTTTGACAATCTAACATGCAAATGTTAAAACAAACTTCCTCCAACTTATCTGTATACCTGTTTACCGATCTACCAGCAGAATGGTGCAAGCAAAAGAGCGCAGTTACATATTATACCAATGTCTAATTAGTGACTCAATTTTCTCACAAAGTTCATCATACTATAATCTATTTGTCTGCAGTTAGATAAGTGAGAGTTTTAATTACATGTATTAGGATTATTTCTGAATTCCTTGGTATTCCCCCAACATTCTTACACTCCAATTGAGTTAATGGTTTGCGTGTTGTGCCAATGTGTGATTAATGGCTCAGTGTTCACGTAATGTTCTAACGTATCAAACTATGCCTGTGCTTAGCAAACAGAGCTGTGCTATCAAAGATTGACATAATGCCTATCTACATAACTGTATGAACAGTTTGTTTCCCATAAATATAGTCTTGGATCTGTATGGTAAGCCTACAGGAACGATACCATTTCATTATCAGTATTAAGGCTTGTAACTGTTGAATTCAAGAAACAGATATTTCTTGCCTCTGCCTGACGCAATGCTTTAGTCCTGTCCCCACCCCTTTTGGACAGGGTCACATGTTGGAGGCAAATAAACTTGATCTTAGATTTTGCATCCATTTGATGATTGTTTTGCCAATGTAAGGCCAGTGGAATGATGGGTCTTGACTTCCAATCTTCGTCATCTGCTCACGAATCCTAGTTCTGAGCTCCCTTTTCATTCTGCCTATGTAAGTTTCGTTGAGGTCCATGAATTCCTTTGTTCCTTCTGTTGCAAATTTACACATGGAACAAATACCGCATTTTCTGAAACCAGTATCATCTATTGTTAACCATGTTAGTCGCTTGGTTTCCTTGATGTCTGGTAACAACGATGGGCTAATAAGTGATCTGAGGGTATCAGCTCTTCTGTAGATGATAGAGGGTTTGTCACCTACAACTTTAGTTAAATGTTCATCTAGTTCATTCTTAACGGGCACAAAAAAGGTCTAATTACTAACGATTTATTTATCTATTTATTTATTTGCATCTGTAAAGCGCACAAGCAGCCCGTAGGCATCGAGGCGCTGTTGCAGAGATTGTCTTATATGCACATATTTGGCTTGGTTATGCAGAGATAGTTGGCTCTTGGCTACATTGAGCTTAGTAAAAAAGCTCCTGGTTACATTGAGCTTAATAAACAGTGTTGCATTAGTTACAAGTGGAGAAATTGGTATAGGAGAGTGCACGAGCTTGTGGTAATGGAGTGCAGCAGTCAGGTGATCTAAGGAGGGCTCAGGTGAACAGCAGGGTTTTGATTAGTTTCCTGAATGCCAGGTGTGATACAGTAATCCTAGCGTGTGGAGGGAGGGCATTCCAGTGTGTTGCTGCCAGAACTGGAAAGCTGGATCCTACTGCTCGCGCTCTCCTTGTTTTAGGAATGGATATCCTGTTCGCATAGGCTGATCTGGTGTGACTCGTAGGTTCTTGCTTAATAACCCTTTGCACCAGGTATTGGGGTGCCTGGTTGTGGAAGCATTTGTGTGTTATGACCAGGGCTTTGAAGGCTATCCCCTCCTTAATGGGGAGCCAATGGACTTGTTTTCTTGTGTCTGAGATGTGTGCCCTTCTGGAGATGCCAGTGGCTGCCCTAAGGGCATTATTCTGGACTGTCTGTAGTTTGGAGAGGTTTTTATTGGAGTTTCCTAGGAAGAGGGCATTACAGTAGTCTAATCTTGATCTGATTATTGCTCTTGCAATGGTAAGACAGTTGGGCTTCGAGAGATAAGGTCTAATAGCATTGATAAGTTTGGAATGATATGCCGAGGTCGATGCAATGGCATTTGACTTGTCTGTTCATTGAGAGGTCCGAGTCGAGGTAGACTCCTAGGGTTTTTACAGTTTGCAGTACTGGGATTGACGAGTGGTCAATGGTAAAGGAGCTGTACTGTTTATCCAACTTCTAAAGTGTGGCTGGTGAACCAATTATCAGAAGCTCGGTTTTATCCACATTGAGGCATAACCAATTTTCTGCCATCCACATTTGAATTGTGGAGTAGGTTCACTTGAGGGTGACCTTATCGGCTTCATAGTCACCTGTGAGGGGAATGAGGACCTGTGTGTCATCAGCATAGTTGGTATACATGATGCCCAGGGCTGTGAGGGGAATGAGGACCTGTGTGTCATAAGCATAGTTGGTATACATGATGCCCAGGGCGTCCAGGACCTGGAACAGTGGCCTGGTGAACAGGTTATATAGAGTGGGGGAAATGCAGGATCCTTGAGGGACACCACATTTGATGAGGCTTGGGAGTGCACAGGCTGAGTCGGAGAAGACTTTCCTGAAGAAACCAGGTGATCCAAGCTATGGCTGTGGGGGAGAAGTTGGCGGCAGTGGAGAGGTGGTGACAAAGAGTATTGTGATCCACCAGGTCAAAAGCCGCTGATAGGTCGAGGAGCAGGAGGAGCGCAGGTTTTCCACCCTAGATGTCGAAGCATTATATACATCGATCCAACACAAATGGGCAATAGCAACAATTGACTACACTTTCAGGAACGGCTCTGCTTCATATTTTCAACAAATAGAGATGCTCAAGGAGATGTTGCAACTGACACTGGAATCCAATGTGTTCACCTTCAACAATTGCATATATCAGCAATTGAAGGGGGAAGCAATGGGTACTAAATATGCCCCAGCATTAGCAAATCTCTTCATGGGTATGTTAGAAGAGCAAGTAGTATATCAAGATCCGGACTACAATACAAGAATTAAATTATGGAAAAGATATATAGATGACATTTTTCTTATTTGGGAAGGAACTGAAGAACTCTTCCTAGAATTCACAAACAGATTGAATCAGAACCGTTTTTACATCAAATTCACGGGGGAAAGCAATGCCAACGAAATCAACTTCCTAGATCTCACCATCAATGTTAAAGAAGACCGTGTAGAAACTTGGACATTCAAGAAGAAAACTGAGGTTAACTCGATATTACATGCCAGAAGTTGCCATCAACTCATGACTATTCATAACATACCTTTGGGAGAGTACATGCAAGCAAGGCGTAACTGCCAAGAGCAAGATACATTTGAACAGGAATGTAAACTTTTACAAAACCGCTTTAAAAACAGAGGGTATCCAACAAGTTGTGTGAAAAAAGGATTTGAGAAAATAAAACATCTCAGACAAGAAGATACTCTACTAAACAAGACAAAAACACCAGATGTCCAACCAAGTGAAGTGATGTTTGTAACACAATTCAATAAGGATCATGAAAAAATTAAAAAAGCATTACATTGGCATCTACTTAAACTATATGAACATTTAACTAAAGTTGTAGGTGACAAACCCTCTATCATCTACAGACGAGCTGATACCCTCAGATCACTTATTAGCCCATCGTTGTTACCAGGCATCCAGGGAACCAAGCAACTAACATGGTTAACAATAGATGATACTGGTTTCCGAAAATGTGGTATTTGTTCCATGTGTAAATTTGCAACAGAAGGAACAAAGGAATTCATGGACCTCAACGGCAAAATTGTCAAGATCAAAGAAAGTGTCAACTGTAAAACCAAGTACGTTGTTTATGGAATCATCTGTGTTTGCCAGAAAATGTACATAGGCAGCATGAAAAGGGAGCTCAGAATCAGGATTCATGAGCACATGACGAAGATTGGAAGTCAAGACCCATCACTACCACTGGCCTTACATTGGCAAAACAATCATCAAATGGATGCAAAATCTAAAATCAAGTTTATTGGTCTCCAACATGTGACCCTGTCCAAAAGGGGCAGGGACAGGACTAAAGCATTGCGTCAGGCAGAGGCAAGACTTATCTGTTTCTTGAATTCAACAGTTACAGGCCTTAATACTGATAATGAAATGACATTGTTCCTGTAGGCTTGCCATACAGATCCAAGACTATAATTATGGGAAACAAACTGTTCATACAGTTATGTAGATAGGCATTATGTCAATCTTTGATAGAACAGCTCTGTCTGTAAAGCACAGGCATAGTTTGATACATTAGAATATTACATGAACACTGAGCCGTTAATCACACATTGGCACAAACCATTAACTCAATTGGAGTGTAAGAATGTCGGGGAATACCAAAGAATTCAGAAATAATCCTAATATATGTAACTAACTCTCACTTATCTAACTGCAGACAAATAGATTATAGTATGAAGAACTTTGTGAGAACATTGAGTCACTAATTAGACATTGGTATAATATGTAACTGCACTCTTTTGCTTTCACCATTCTGCTGGTAGATCGATACACTGGTATACAGATAAGTTGGAGGAAGTTTGTTTTAAAATTTGCATGTTAGATTGTCAAATATTGGGAAGCGTCACATGATCTTTATGGCTGCAAAAATACCTATATGACTGAATTAAGTTGCAGCACTTTAGGTCTCATGCAACCAGGCAGAACACCCTTAATTGAAGTAATAAAGGTTTGATTCAACTATATTTACATTACTACCATAGTACGATAGTTGGTCAACTCTGGAACTTTCAACCAATAGCTACGCAATCTGTGAATTAGTTCATGCAATATCATGTCACGTTGCCGTAGCAACATGACAACAACTTGAATGGCGGCGGCCTCCCTAATCATAGATTAACATAAATACGCATTGTATTTAACACACTTACATTTGGTGAGTGCATATGCGTACATTTAAACAATACAATATTCACATTATTCATCTGTAATTACAGACTGTATTACTATTAACATTAGTGGCAGATTGTATTCAAGAACGAGAAGATGTGCAATGGACGTAGCAAGTCAACGACTATGCCGCGTTGCTATGGTAACTGCAAAACAAATAGTCCAAAAATGGCGTTGGCTGCATCTCCATTTCGAACGCAGCCGACGCGAGTGATCTCTCTGGATTACGGTAAGCGCTGTCATTGAGCATTTTCTATTGAATCTAGTCACTACAAGTGCTCACATTTTAAAAGATGAACAATGATGTTAACAAAGTTTTAAAGGAAGATAAGGTACAGTTATTTAACGCACACAACGTGCAACAGAGAATATGCTATTCTCTCCGTATTACAGCAAACAATATCATTAAGCATGTTCTATCGGATCCAGACACTACAAGAGCTCACATTTTAAATAGATGATTAATGACAATAACAAATCTCTAAATAAAGACAGTAAGGTACTTTGATTTAATGCACACTACGTGCAATGGACAATATGCTAATCTTTGGCCCCATGAAGAGAGACTCACACACATACGTTAAGTAAATGTGACATTGCTGGCTATCCATGTTTTAATGACATAGCAACAATTCAAATGTAACATACACAAAATAAGCCAATTTTAGTCATAATATTTGGGGAATGCAGCAAGCAGTGAGTGCAACTAAATCATGATGGAATAGTAGCACAGTGAGTAATGGAAACACTCTGTCAATATGTCATTTATAGGAAAGAATTGTGGGATCAGTCCCAAGCATTAAGAATACTATTATGGAAGGAGAAAAAAATGTAACTTGAAATTGGGTAAATTACATGGTTGTCTTATTCAAATAATGTACAAGAGGACTATCATGGACAGGAACAACAATTATTAACAGCGATTTTTCCTTTTCCTCTTTTTCTTGTTGTTTCCTTGTTTCTCCCATTGTTCACCCCTCTCTCGGCTGGATTTTAACATGATTTCTCACCTCCTACATATTCCTCCCCAGTGCCAACCCTTACTCTCTGTCTTTACAATTATAGTTATGCTGACTAGTAACAACCATATGTTTTCAATTGTTTACAACAATGCGTTATAAATTGAACAATTTCTGGGCATTAGGTTTATGTCTATGATTAATTTGTTTAACTCATGCTCCTCATCTTATGTTCAGTACTGTTGATTGTGATTATCAGCCCAGATTTGAGAAAGGCTCTGCCAAGCCGAAACACATGTTATCACTTAAGGGAACCTTGACGGAATAAAGCAGTTAAAATTATTTTGTATGTCATTAATTGGCGCAGAATCCTGGAGTTACTTTCTCTTTTTTCATTGTGGTTAAGCCTTCAAATATTGCATTTGTGCTTTATTGCAACAAAAAATTGTTCAAATGTCTTTGCTGCCTCAAGAATTGGCAAGACAATGTACGTTCCCTGCTTTGCTCATGTTCTTAACATTAATTGACAACACTTGTGAACCTTTGAAAGAAATGTTCACTATTGCCCAAAGATCAGCTCCAATTTCAGCCAGGCTTACCATGCGAAACATGTATTGTGCCAACTGCAAGACGTCAATGGCCAATCATTGTAATTCTTCTTTGCTCATTTTGGCAAGCTATGTGAGCAGTGCAGTGCCATCACAGATAACTGCAACACACAGCAGAGGTCACAATGAGATATATTAATACTGTGTGAGTGGCAGCTGCTATCTAATGTCTGCTTCTTGATATGACCTTTCAGGGAGACCCCAAGTGGGTTATCCATCACAGCACAACTCTGATGGAGGTTTTCCATGTTGTGAACTTGCTTGAGATAACCTGAACAAAATGGTAAAGGCCCATGCGTTGGCAGGCGATGCAGATGCAGCACAGCTGACTATGGACATGCTTTCAACCTTGCATTGTGATCCATGGGTAGTTGAATGTAAAGGTAATATTAAATACCTGCAGGCTTCCTTTTGGACCCATGTTTAAAAGTAGAAATGGCTGCTTTTAATCGGCATGCCTTATGGGTGGATATTTTTCAGCAAGCATCACAAAGAGAAGACACTATGCAAGTGTGCAAGGAGGTTTTGCTGCAGCACCTGTAAAATCAATTGGAGAAAGAACACAGAAAGAACATGAACGAGGCCAAACTTTGTTGAGTTCACTGGGCATATTAAGCGCATGATGACCGCCTAACTACATCATTGATGCCTGTTGAAAGCTTTATGAGCTGGCAGGGACAGCCTATCAGAAGGAAAATCTGTGGGACATCCTCCCCATTGGGGCGTATCTGCTGGATACTTCACCCGTGGTAATGGATGATGACTGGATGATGACTTATTACAGTATTGGTAAAGCAAGCAGTCTGTCTGGATAGCAGTGCTGGTGAAAGTTGCTGTTGAATTACTAAACTGCTCACCTGCCAGTGTCCAATCTGCATGAGTGTTTATTGAGACCAGGGCTATTGTCTGTATCCAGAGGAGGAGTCTCGCAGTGCCACATGTTGAACAATAGACATCAATCCAAAATAAAAGTTACTTCATTGCAGAAGAGTATGGAACATCTACCCATAGACAACACACTTCCTTGGATTATGAGGATGGTTTGTTGCAACGTATCTGCCATAGACTGAAATGTTGAACAGTGTTGTTTCATGGTGCCATGGCTGGGAAACAGATAGCTGTAGTAGTGACTGAGAGGCTGTGACCTGCTGCTGACTTACACATGCCGTTGACTATGGTGTGAGAAATGTTTTTAAATACATATATTGCCTCATGTTCACAGCACTTGTCAACATTTCTCATGTTCTCCCACAGTGTGCAGCTACACACTAAGGTTCTCAGGCTCTTTCACAAGGTGCATCCATCCACTAAGAATTGAGAGCTCCATCAGTTGTCTCAGCCACCCACTATGTTTCTTGGGGCCTTTCATAGGGCACTTCCAGCCACTAAGGTTCTCATATTCTCCCACAGGGCACAGCCACCTACTAAGGTTCACAGGCTTTCTCACAGGGTGCAACCTGCCTCTCCCCACCCCACAAGGTCCTCAGACTCTTTCGCAGAGCGCATCCACTCATCAAAGTTCCAACGCTTGCCCACAGTGCATTTCCTAAAATTCGCCATCTTTCGCACAGACAGCTGACACTCTTGTGAGTTGGGAGTCTCCTGTGAGGCCAGTCCCTCCCCCATGACTGCCTCAATTCTTCCCCCTGCGCAATGTCCAATGCCCTACGGGAGGGAAGGGTTGGGGATATCCATGAATACATGCCTCATTATGTAACCCAAGTGGCACAGGTCAAAGGCGCGCACTGCCAGTGGCACACTAACCCAACCACTTGTTCGGGCAGTGCCATAAATATGTGAATGTCGCTGGATTGCTGGAGGGTCTTGAGCACAGCATGCCCCATATTGATGCAGTGTGGCACCCCAGTAGTAGGATATGCTACTACCCTCTCCCTCCTCCTCACCAACAACTGGAGAGGACAGTGGTGGCTGCATGGTCACAGGTGGCCTCCACAGAGACTCAGGACTTGTGTGCCAGGTACACCTTCCTGTGCCATCAGCACATCTTGTTTCTCCTAGGCATCACTTCTAGAGAGCATCTTTTGCCCTTTCCTTCTGAACTTGTTTGACCCAATTCCCACAGCACACCACTGTCTTGAAGATATCAACCCCCTTTGGCATTCTTCCCTGGTGACAGAGCAAAATACTTCCACAACCAAGGCCTTATGGGCTATGTAGGGGAGTTGAGTTTGCCTCCCTGTGGGGCTCTGCCTGTGCTGGAGTTCCCCCTCTGGCATGGGAGGAGAAGCAAGAGGCTCCTCCTCTTCTGCCCATTCCTCTACCTGCTCCACATTCTCTGCCAGCAGTAGGTCCACCACCTGCTGCAGCACCTCCACTGGTACATCCTCCTCCTGAGCCTCCTGCTGACAGACCTCGCCCTCATCTTCAGCAGCACTCTCACCCTGCTGGGTGAACTTGAATTTGCATGTATAATGTGCCACCAACAGGGAAAACTGCATCAAGGCACACAAACATGCACACAAAACAACCAATGTGGGGACCACACCCTGCTCTGACATGTAATTTGACCCAGTATGCGCAAAAGTGGGGTAATGCGCACATGAGGTGCCATTACTGTGGGCTTTCCCCTCATCTTGCAACTAACCAAGATTGAATGTTTCTAATGAAGGACAATGGTGTCTAACTTCTTTTTAGAAGTATATGATTTATACACCCCGAGTGCCAAGTGAAATAAGTACTATAGCGCCTTGCATAGACAGGTAAATTCTGAAAGCTCTATACTCCAGAAAAGTGCTTTACACTTTGTGCAATATAAACTCGGCCTTTTGAGAAATGTTCTTCATTCATTATAAATATCCATTTTGCACTGCAATGTTAAAGTGTGCAGGATGCAGACCAGTTTTCAGTGACTGGAAAACAATTAATGTATTCCTTCCAAAAGGGAATGTCTATGGTAGCTCACAAGGGGGAACAATGTGACCTAGCCTTGGGCCTATGTACTAGAAAAACGAGTGGAGAGGTGATAACATGTACCGTCCAAATTCACCCATAGACATGTCTTCAGGGACACGATGCAATACATTCCCTGGTGGCGTCTCTAGCTAGAAATGCAGACAGAGCTCGCATCAGCTGGTGTGACATCAGTGAGAGATTCATCCAACAAAACAATACATTGGGTGAACAATTAATGGGATTGGCGGTGCGATCATTTTGAACAGGGAAGAGCGTCAGAACCTCTGCCACACAGGTTTGCATTGGGATTACCAGGAGCAAACAGCTGTCTATCACTGCCCGTTAGAATTACAGATTTGGGGGACATCAGATTGCCCAGCATCCCCATTCAGGAGGCTGGCAGACTGGCAAGCAAGCAGATGGGAGGGCTGTCCTGGTAGGGAGAAGCAGTCTTAAGGGCTCTGCCAACAGAACACTCCCGGGGGTGTTCTTGCTATAAGGGCAGGGAACACTCATTAAGTGCCAGGCATTTTAGAGGCTCTTGAATTGATCAATGACTCACACCATGTCGAATATTTTCATACTTTCTGATTTTCATTTGCTTTATCCTGCATTAGATTCGTTTTGCATTGTGAACCTGCACTTCTACATTTCTGCATAACACTTGTGTGAAATAGTTCCAGTTTTCATTGCTGAGGCGTTGCTTTGACTAGTACATGCATTTGCCTTACATATTGAATGCTTTTGCGTTAACCTGCATTGTTTGCATTGAACCTGCTTTATTTATTTGTTGAACATGCTTCATATAGTGTGTAATGCACACTCCTTTTCATTGCTATTGCATTGGTTTGCATTAGGTTCACTAGTAAATGCAACTGCCTTATGAAACATGCCATTTGATGATTGCTTTCTGTAGCATTGTGTTTAACACCAAAAGATATATGTGGTTTCGGATCAACTCACCATATTGGATTCACTAGCGTCTTGCAAAACATCATAGTGTTTTGACTCTGCTATGATTTAGTGGAGAACAGCCATTGTGTGTTATTTATTCGCAGCGCTTTAGAGTGATCAGAAAGCTATATGCTTAATACTTGTGTTCAGGACGCTATCATCTGAGTTGAATTAGACAGTGACTTTGACTTGTGGCTTTTATTGTATTTAATAAAATATAGTAAAATACAATAATAGTCAGCACATTTTATTGAGTTCATTCCTAGTTGTTGTTATGCTGCAATGAACAATTAATTTAAATTTTTGTTGGGTGTCCTGACCCACGTTTGAGCTATCATGCTGCAACATTTGGCGCTGTGGGCTTAGAAAATCCAAGATGGCCAAAAAGCCCACAAGTGCGCCAGAATCCAGGAGAACCACGCAATTTGCACACACTAAAATGGTTGCCTAACTTGCCACCCACCAGTGCGAGCAGGATGGGCCGGGGTGCCATGAGTGAAATGTGTGCCAAAGGAAAAACCGCACTTTAAAATCACCTTTTGTTTTCCTGAATGCCAGCTCAAAATGCCTATTTTCAAACATTGCAACACATCCAAAAATCTCACTGAACACCAGCGGACATCTGGCAGAATGAAGTATGTGTGCATACTAAATCTGGGAAGATGAAGAGCCCAAAACAATGTTCATAACAAAACTGGCTGAGCTATGCATGTGAGCATCCTAACTGAAACTGGATTAAAACCACCAAAATCGAAATGTTTAAATTAACTGAGTGACCTACTTTTGAGTGTCACATAGTTTGTAACTGTTAAAATGTCATAGTTTTGAACTTAGAATCAGCATTCTAGCTGCATGTGTAAAAATTGTTAGTTTATTTGAATGCAGAAAACTGGGTAACTAGAAGTGACATTAGCTGGGGCCTGGCTTAAGGAACTGAATTCTGCCTGACATCTACCCCCACAGGAGTTAAAACCTGCTCAGCCACTCTTCCCCTTGCCAAAAGGAGTTGTCACCTCTCTGATTAGATTAGGGGTGGAGCAGCTGCAGGGAGTTGAACAAAGGCCTGTCCTGGGCCCAGGCAGATGGTTTATTGGGGGGAGGCCATAAATGGCTTCCTCTTGAACAATGGGCCTTCCAGGGCCCAGGCAGATGGTTTATTAGGGGGACCGTAGAATAGCTTCCTCTTGGCAGAAGCTGGGAGGGGCAGGGTCTCTGAGCTTGGCAGAAACTGGATAAACTGGTTTCTCCACCATGTGACCTGGGAAGACACACCCCTGTTGGCCAGAATATGATTTTAAGAAAGATGTATAACTCATGGTGCGGACTTGTCAAAATTATTTAAATGATACCATAATTCTTGTGATTTTTCTGTGCACGTTTTCAGACGCATTGGGAACTTGTGTGATGTTCTGGGGCAAAACCCTGCTATTTATGTATACTACAGACTCTGTGTTTAAGCTAGAGACATGGGAGTTTACTGGAGTATGTATGGACAGGCCGTGTACATGTGTATAAATCTGGAGAAAAATCCGATGTTGCAAAACCCACTAAAAAGCACCAAATGTTGCCATTTCTGAATGCAAGCCCCCAGGAAGAGCAGAGTTTGAACATGGTATACCTCATGTGATATGTGATGGGTGCATGTAATTTCAAACCACTGTGTATCTATGAAATATGTCTTTAGGTCAAATATAGATTGTGCGTAATTTGACAGGGGAGTGTCCTTTCTGCAAGCCATTAAATGACATCATTCTGACACACAATCCTGCTCTCCAGTGAGAACGCAAAGAATTCTCCAACCTATCAGAACTCTGAAGGGGTTGGGCCTAGAAAGCTAGCCTCTCCACCCACTTTCAAAACACATAAAAAGAGACTGCTGGGACAGGTAGGGACATTCAATTCCATTTGCTGCGGAGCATGCTGCTGGACCATACAACATCCAAAAGATACCAGATTCAACACTTAGACTTTAAAACTCCAAAGAACTTGATTCAGAACTTAAGGCAAGGGCCTAAACCCACAAACTGAGAACTCTTCTCAGTAGGCCTCAGCATCCAGCAAACCTAACAGCGGTAGCAGCATCCAGGAGCCGTGCAGATCAGCTCTGGATCCAGAGAAAGCTGTGCAGAAAGATCCAGAAGCAGTGCTGTACCCAGAGAAAGCAGAGCAGTATCCAGAACCAGAGGCCAGAGATCCAGAGTGACCCAGACCGCTGTTAGCAGAACCAGAGAGCTGACCCAGATCACTGTGAAGTTGCCGAGACCAGAACCGGAGTCCAGTCCAAAACCTGACCAGATCCGTGGCGAGGCCTAATTCAAAAATATATTGTGAGTACCTAGCAGAACTGTGCAGAACCAATCTCTTAGTTAAAATAATATAATTCAATCTATTTTAATCTAACCAGAACTGCCTCCTAACTGTCACCTGTCATTTGCAAAGCTGTCACTTGTCATTTTCTACCTGCAAGCTGTAACCTGTCCCTTTGAACTTTTAACATTTCAAATCCGAAAAACAACCTTCACAAAATTGTCCGTATCTCTATAACCGTTTGGGCTAGGAACTTGTTTTAACTTTCTTCTGAAAGCTTAGAATCTCAGCTTTTCAGCCTAGAACCGACTTCCTACTCCTAATACTTTCTCCGTAATCACGATTCTCGCACCCGCGAATTTTGCCACGATTTGCGATTTGGCCCGATTTCTTTACTTGTAAAAAGATAGCTGCTTTGGCCTGAACTACTAAATTTCGTTTGCCTCTTAAGAACCATCCCTGAATCATTGCTCGAGTGAGCCTGGACTACTATTAACTAGATACCACTCACCCTGAACCTCCTGAAGGGAATTAAAAGCATTTTCAGCATATTTCTCACTGCATTGTCACCACATTCAAAGCATTTTGCTTGTGTTTCAAAACTCCTATCTGTTGTATAAGCTGCTGGGGGGTTAGTTGTCCAAGAGAGTGATTACATTGTCTTTTGCTGAAACCCTATCAAGTTATTTCTGTACTGCATTTTCATTCCACCTTGCATCCATTTGAAACCATAAAAGTATTGTTGCTATCTTATCCATCCTATAACCACTCATCATTGATTATAAAGAAGTGTGCTAGTGCCAGACTATCCATTATTGATTACTGCTCAGATTAAGTGTGATATTCAATTATTAATTTATTATAAAGTGTGATATATATATATATATATATATATATATATATATATATATATATATATATATATATAGTTTAAATTATCCAATAAACCTTTTAAACTTGCAAAACAGAACTACTTCTTGGCTCAGTGGGGTCAGGGGGATTCCAAGAGAGGGGTGTTATATAGGGGTAGTCATCCAGAACTCATGAACTGGACGTAAAGATATATCAATAAGGGTTTCCATTCAGTATCCCAGACTAGGCATTGACTTAGCTGTAGTGTTGAATTGAATCCTCTTACAAATTGGGGGCTCGAGCCGGACGTTTGGGTTAGATCTATCACTTGTGCAGATTAATACAGCGTGCCAGCTGACAAAATACACATATCCGGTCGGATCACCACGCTGTGTTACGCTGTAAAGCACTCCTCAAAGGAACGCTCTAAGGAAAAGGTCTGTTTTGCAAAAATAAAATGCAAACTTCTGTAAGTCAGGACAGAGACCAATCCCTAGAATGACGACCTTAGTAGACATGAAAATAGCCAGAGAGCACTTCTTACATAAGTTATTTGTGAGAGGTGAGTGGACTCACCAGGACCGCATGGTCTGGTTGCAGGCCATCACGCAACAGGTCACTGAAACAGGGTCAGATATATGAAGAGATCAGGGTCCCTTACATGTGGCCCTGAGTGAACTATACATGACTCCTAAAGCTAAGGATGAACAAGACAAGATGGTTAGGATAGCGGCATACCTGTACCTATATATGGGAGACATGCAGGATAAATGTACTGAAAGCCAAGATCTGGCGAATAAGCGACAGATGGCGTTAGAGAAGGTCCAATCTGACCTGGTCTCTTCTGAGAAGAGGCTGCAGGGGAGCCAGGAGTCAGAAAATGATAGTAGGCAGTATATCATTAAAATAAAAGAGGACATGGATATACTGCAACAGGAAAATACAGACCAGGATACCAGAATTCTGGCTTTGCAGAAGGAACGCCAAGACAGTTTGCACTCCCTACTGCAGAGCCAGAAAAAGCTGGAGCAGCAGATCAATTTCAACAGGGCATGCACAGAGCAGGTAGCCACCCTGCAAATCCAACTAGACAGACAGAAAGAGGAGATCAATAAACTGATCCTGAAAGACCTGGATACCCAGGCAGAGTTTGATCAGGAGCGCCGAAAGCTGGTGCCTTCCAAAGGCAAAGGGACGACCTGGAGTCACAAATTCAAGCTCTTGGTCAAGAAAGGGACACCTTAGGCCAGGAAGTCTGCCACTTAAGAAGAAAAATGGAAGAAAATCACCTGGCCCACCAGGGACTGGGTGACCTCCAAAAAGAACACCAGGACTTGCTAGAGCACACCAGGAGGATGGAGGAGGCTCTGGCAAGACAGGAGCAGGCCAGTAGGGAGGGGACTCAGGAGGTAACCCTCCTGCAGCAAAGACTGGCCCAGTGCTCCAGGACCAATCAGGAAGCGCAGAGAGAGAATGAGGCTCTCTGCCAGCACAATGATAGGCTCCAACAACAGGTAGCGATGCAGGAGAGACTGATAGAGTCTAGTAAGGCCTTAACTGAGGAACTGAAGGCGCAGGCTCTTGCATTGCAACAGGGAGCAGGGGCGGATAGAGACCAGGTTTGCTGGGAAAAGGAAACTCCTGAGCATAACCTCAGGAGCCCTAGTACCAGAGGCCTTTATCTCTCTCAGTCCCTGGACTCTGCCACCCCCATGTCCCCTGGCGCACATGAGCACCGGGCCACAGGGATGGCAGATTACTACCCAGCCAGAAGCATGGGGCTCATAGGCCAGTACCTCCCAGGAATGGATGGGCGGGCATCCGGGTATGGGCACCCAAGCACAGTGCAATTTTGTGGGGAACCCCAGGAGAATAGGCCCATTAAGGGCATCCTGAAAACTTCTGCCCAGTTAGGTCAGCGGGGGGGTACCCATCAAATCCTGGCAGCAAAGAGGAATCTGAAGACTCCTCTGAACGGCGCAGGACACAGGAGACCAGGTCCCCACATTCTGCCAGCCATTCCCAGGCTCGCAGAATCCGGGAAAACCTGGAAGATCAGACAGGAACCTCTGGGAGCAGTGCCTCTGAGTCAGAGGATGAATGGACCAGGGTTACCCGAACCAAAAAGGCCAATAAGGCAAAAAGGGCCTTGCTTAAGGACCCATTGAAGCAAATAAAGGCAATAAGGAGTGTTATCACGCCTTATCATAAGAACGCCAAGTATTCCGTATGGGAACACTTGGAGATCTATGAGCAAATGATGGAGACTTTTCATTTGAAGGACAGCCAAAGCTGTATCCAATATGTAAAGTGGACATTCACCCCAGAGTACTCCAGTTTCTTTGCGGGGCTGGAGGACCAAAATCATTCAAGGTGGTCCACCTATAGGGCGGCCATATTAAAACATTTTTCTGTTCACAGAAATCCCCAAGAGGCTCGCAAGGCAGCCCACAATTTGCAGTGTAGGGAGGATCAGGCCCCACAAGAGTTTGTGCAAGAATTAAAGCGTGCTTTTGCGCAGACCACCAGAAGGGTGCGCACAGACAGCAGAGAATTTATCAATACTTTTTTCCATGCCTTGCCCAAATACATCATGACCCAGCTCATGAGAGAATTTCACGAGAAATGATCTTTAGACTGGGTCATTGAACAGGCTACCTGGATCTATGAGGTGCATAAGCCTATCAAAAATAAAAATAACGCGCCGAAAAACCCCAAAACCAACAGCACCCCTGCTGCTGCCAAGGTGGCAGAGGTAAAGGTCGCCCCCGTTTTAGATTTGGAGATGGGGGGCCTAAAAACCTGCCTGCACCAAATAATTCACAGCCCAGAAGGCCCTTGGGCCAGTCACAGACAGGGAGTCGAGGAGGTAGTCCCACAAATGGGGTCCCCCGCTCCCCTGACTATGTAAGTCCCCGCTGCAAGGGAAACCGACCAATCCTGGGTTATGTGTGGACTCCTCCAGCCCAAGGGGGGGGATCCAGCCAAGCACCTGATCCGGGGAACTTCCCTCCTAACTTCCCCCAGGAGGGCAGAAATTCTCCAAATCCTGGGCAGAACTTTTTCCCCAGGTATCCACCCAATTTCCAGCCCCAAAATCCTCCACCATTCTTTCCCCAATTCCCTGAGCCCAGACAACCTAATCCGGGAGAGGGGAGGCCAAGGGTGGAGGGGTACCAAAATCTTCCCAACCAGGGGTACTACCAGAGAAGGGATAGCTACCCTTCCCGGGATCAGCCCAGGGGAGAAAATAGAGCCCCGTATCAGCCTGAGCGGGTTTCACAACTTGAGCACCAGGTCCAAAATATGGCACGGGATCTGGGTCACATACTGAGGGCTCAACAGAGCCCTCAGATGAGCATGTCACCGCAGAATGCCCCAAACTCTGGACCTGGTGCTCCAGAACAATGACGGGGGCAGCACCCCGATAACACACCGGTTCCCAGGGAGGAGGCACAAGGGGAAGGGGGGTGTAAAGCCTTGGAGGAAGCTTCCTTCGCAACTTGTAAACAGCCCCTGGAAAACCAGGAACCGGAAACAAAATCTCCTACCCCTGAAAGTCTGCCACCCAAGGAGCAGAGAGGAGGTAGGAGAAACAAAGGACCCAAACAGACCCACTTTGTGGAGGAGGTACAGGTCTTCCAATTTGAGGGAGAGGGATCCTCAGAGGATCCTGGGGAAAGGACCCTCTCCTTCAGAGATGGGGGAACTCCTCCCAAGGAAAAATGGGTCCCAAGGGATGCCAATTCAGACTGGGGAGATATGGAGACTGAGCTACCGCCGCCCATCATCTCATCCCAGAACCCACAATACCAAAATCCCCTGGTTCAAACCCATCCTGATGACTGCCTCCAAAAAGGGCGGGGCGGCCCAGAACCGGAACCAGGGGAACCCACAATGGCTCTGATCTCCAGTTGCCAACTTTTTCTTTCAGATTCCCAAGGCTCTCCACAGAATTCTGCCCAAATCTCTTCTCTCGCCATGTCCAAAACCAGAAAGTTAGCCCACCAGTTGTCCAAAAATGTGCATTATCTGTGCCCCCTTGAGGAGAAGGAGGGAAGATACTATGCCCCGGTACAAGTACAGGGGCAGGGTACAATTTTGGCACTGGTGGCCACTGGATCCCAAGGTACCCTTCTGTCCAAAAGGGCCTTTGATGAACAAAATGCAGGAAGGGGGGAGAATTACCGTATTTTTCTCACCTCTCTTCCTGGACAACTGCAGAACTTTGACGGGAAGGAAATTCCCGTTGAGGGGACTGCAGACTTGGACATTAAAATTGGGCGACACAAGGTGAAACACCCGGTCATAGTAGTGACTCCAGAGGGCACCCCTTATTTACTAGGGAATGACCTCCTGAGAAGGTTGTCACCTCTAATAGATTGTGTTAACAAGGTCCTCTGGACCCAGACTGGCCGACCAATAAAATTAAAACAGAGTGTCAACCATGTTAGTTTAAACGGCACCTGCCACATGGTTGAACAAAAATCTGACCAAGTAGAATTTGACATTCCAGAACAACCAGATTCCAGACGTGACAGTAATAGCAGTAGGACAACAGACTGGTGATGGGGGGTCCTCTCTATTTCTGAAAATCAACCTTCCTTCCAGTTTAAAGTGGTACTCCACGCTGGAAGGAAACACTTTGAAATTCTTTACTAATCCACAATCAGAAACTCCCACTCCTATAGTCCAGAAAGATGTGAAATCAGCTATAGTCCAGAAAGATGTGAAATCAGCTCAGTGCCTGGCTGATATTCAGCAAATTGGAGAGCGGTTGTTCATCCCTGTTCAGTTAAATGATGGGAAGGACTCTGTTCTCGCTCGAGTGTGTGTGAACAACGGTAAGAGCTTCATCAGCGAAGCCATGTTCCGCCAACTCCCAAAAGATCCAGCCATTCCCACATTCAAACTGAGAGACAAATGGGAAATGGACCTGGAAGCACCTAATTCCAAACAGCTCTTGCCAAGCAGGTGTATGCTCAAAATCTCCATTGGCAACAAGAGCATATTCCATAATTGTTGGGTCGTGCGAGACGTCACTGCCACCTTTTACTTAGGCAGTGACATTCTCAATCGCTTTGCCATTAGTTTGGACCTAATAAACTTCAAAGCTTGGTCCCGATTAGCGGATAATCCCATGGGCTTTGATGATCCAGAAAAAGCATTTAGGTCAGCTCAATTGCTAACTTATGCAGTTGGAATTCAGATCAAAGAGGAAGTCACCATCCCAGAAAGGACCCGACAATTCTCCCTGGAAGTGAAAGTTAAAAGAGGACGACATTTGAAAAACCCTGATGCTTACATACATCTAAACGCTTCTCTCCAACAGCAAGGGTTGGGGGTAAACCCAACTCCATTAGTCAACATAGAACATGACACCATTCTAATAGAGGTGGATAACAGCGACTTAAAGGGTATTACTCTAGCCGCAGGCACCATTATTGGAATGGCGGTTGATGACCGACATTTTTCCATCGATTTAGGAAATGAACTGTTAGGACCAATCCCCAAGGACTGTTTTGACAGTGACAGTGATGACAATACAACACCAGGCAGGATTTTTACCCGGCATGGGGGGAACTTCCTGGTGAACACTTCCTGCCCCTATGGTAAGGAAGATGTGACTTGTGACTTCAGGAGGGATGAGGTGATTTTCCAGGTCCATGAGGGGTGCCTTTCCCACCTGAGGCCTCCAGTCCAAATCAGCACTCTGACCAGGGACTTCTCCACCCAGCTGGAGGAGGCCGCTGAGATAGCTAAACCAGAAGTCTTTCCAGGCTTCAGGCAGATGGTGGAAGAGAGAGTCAACCTAGCTGATGCCTGTGTGACTCTGGAACAAAAGCAAAAGTTGAAACAAGTTTTCTTGGATTTCCAAGATCTCTTTGCGGTGGACTCATATGACTGTGGCCGCACCGACATCCACACAACAACAATCCCCACATACCCTGGAATGACTCCAGTGTTTGTGAAGCAATATCGTTTGCCTCTCGCATCCATGGAGTCCCTTACTGAAATAATTAAGAACCTTGAGTCCTGGGGAATAATCCGTCCAGTCCAAAGCACTTTCAATAATCCGGTGCTGGGAATATTGAAGCCAAACGGCCAGTGGAGACTCTCTGCTGACCTCAGGGAGCTCAACAAACGGGTCCATACTTCCCGATGGCCTCTGCCCTACATTGACCAAGGGCTGGCCCAGATTCAGGGGTCACAGGTATTCACAGCAATAGACCTGACCAATGGATACTGGACCGTGCCTGTCAGTAGGGAGGACCAATACAAACTGGCTTTTACCTTTGGGGGCCAGCAGTACACATGGACCCGGACTCCCTTCGGATACCTCAACTCCGGAAATGAATTCAACATTTTCCTACACAAGGCCATGCCCGACCTGGGTGCAAAGGGTAACCTGGCTTATGTAGATGATGTCCTCATCAAAAGTTCATCTGCGGAGGAACACATAGCGGAGATCCGTTATGTTCTGACCCAGTTGAGGGCCGCCGCAGCAAAACTTTCCTTTCAGAAAGCACAGTGGTGTAGAACCTGTGTTAATTTCTTGGGGCATGAGATTACTCCTCAGGGTCTCTGTCCCCAGGAAAAGAAAGTGGAAGCACTTCAGAAACTGAAAGACCCCACAACTCTGCGGGAACTAAGGAGCCTCCTTGGACTGACTAATTACAGCAGAAAGTTCATTGAGGGCTACACAGAGATCACCAGACCCCTGATTCATCTCCTGAAGGGGGGGGTCAAGTGGGAATGGGGTCCAGAACAAGCCGAGGCAGTAAGTCAACTCAAAAGAAGCCTCTCACAAGCGCCTTGCCTAGCTTACCCTGTCAGAAACAAGGAGTTCTTCCTGGAGACAGGGATCTCGAATACATGCTTGACGGCAGTATTATACCAAAAGCATGACAAGGTCAATAAAGTAATCTCCTATGCGAGCAAAACTTTATCCTCCGTGGAGGAAAAATTCAACAATTGTGAGAAGGCACTCCTGGCAACGGTGTGGGCATTGAAGAATTACCGCCCGCTTATCCAGGGGGAACACATCATAGTGGAGACTCCACACCAGCCTCTGCAATATCTCCAAAGTGACAGAATCCGGGCCGGAAATGTGAGTAATTCCCGAATTACTTCCTGGATTCTGTCAATGCAAGGCTTTCCTGTGGAGGTCAGATGTGGCCAAAACAAGAAGAGTACCCTCGCACAAGGTCTGGCTGACTTGCATGATTGTGCCAGAGAAAACTGTCTCGAGGACGAAAGTCTAAAAATCAAGGACAACATGGAGGCATACCTTAATTCCCCACACAAAGTCTTTGAAGAGGACAAGTGTGAGGGAATGCCCACTGTCTATGTGGATGGATGCTCTTACCATGTTGACAACAACGGGGAGAAAGAACTGGTGGCCGGCGTAGGGAATGCATGGGTGAATGAGTCCCCAGAACCCTCCTCTGGATACAAAATTGGTCCCCGAAGTAGTCAGGTGGCAGAATTGATGGCTGTGCATCAGGCCATCCTCACTGCTGTCCAACATCAACTCCACAAACTGGTCATAATTCACTGATTCGGATTATGTACGGAACCGGTTCGTGGAGCACCTGGTTAATTGGAAAACCAGAGGCATTTTGTGTGCTAACAACAAACCCTTGAAACATGGGAAGTTGATCCAAAACATTGATGATCTGGTCACATCGAATGGGATGACCATCTACGGGAAGAAGATCAAGGGTCATTCCAAAGTAGAGGGACCAGACAAAACTGGAAATGACTTCGCTGATCAGCTGGCCAAAAAACGGGGCCATCCAAGGGGATCTAATCGAAATAGAGTCCCTGTTGGGGGAAATCCAGGTCACTGCTATCACTAGGTCCCAGACAAATGCTCACAATGATCTTTCAATTGCACAATGGAGTAAGGAGACCCCTGATGCTGATTTGATTACCGCTCAGAAGGGGGATCCAATAATTGGTAAATTTTACCAGCACCTTGAGGACCCTGAGAACTTTCCCCTGACGGATACCGATTACATTGGGAAAGAGGACCTAAGAGTGTTGATGAAATGTCCAAAAATGTTCCGAATCCAAGACAGTTTGCTGGTAAGGAAATCCAAAGCTGGCCACGATCAGTGGGTGGTTCCTACCTCATTCCGAAGCCTGATGTTAAGTCACGCCCATGATGCGGCCACCGCCAGTCATAGGGGGTTTCACACAACACTGGAAATCTTAAGAGAGGTTGCATACTGGCTACACATGGGGCAGGACCTTGACCAATACTTGAAGGGGTGTCTTGTGTGTGCACAATTTCAGCCATCATCCCTCACGCACCGTGCACCCCTCCAAAAGAGGGGGATGACACTGCCATGGTCAGATTTGCAAATCGACTTTGTAGGCCCTGTGATTCGCTCGACTAGAGGAAACAAGTACATGTTGACCGTTACATGCTTGTTTACCAAGTGGGTGGAATGTCTCCCAGCCCCAAATTGCAAGGCAGAAACTGCAGCTGCCCTGATGATTAACCACATCTTTTCCCGTTTCGGTCTACCTCAAAGGATTGAGTCAGACAGGGGTAGCCACTTCACAATTGAAGTAATGACAAAGATGTGGGAGATACTGGGGGTTAAAAGGAAGCTACACATTGCTTACAGGCCAGCTTCCTCTGGAGCAGTAGAGAGATACAACCGAACCATTGTGAGCATATTAAAAAAGTTTGTGGCAGATTCTGGGCCAAGTTGGGATATTCGATTACCTCTGGTCCTAATGGCCATCAGATCTACCCCTTCATCTGCAACCAAAATGTCACCATTCGAGTTGATGACTGGACGCAAGATGGTGCTTCCGCAGCATTTGCTCTACAGGACCCAAGAGCAGACACTAATAAATGCCTCCACAACTCATGAGTATGTGGAGAATTTAAGGAAACACCTTCAACATGCTTTTGCCTATGCTCAGCGGAATCTAGAAAGATCAGCTGAGAGTATGAAGACCCACTATGACCTGAAAACTTCCAGGAAGGAATATCAGGTGGGGGACCGGGTCTATTTATACAATTTCCAAAGGAACCAGGCCAAACAGCGAAAATTTTTGCCTACATGGAAGGGACCCTTTGAGATTATAGACAAGATCTCCCCTGTGGCCTACAAGATCCGCATCCCCAAAGGCGGTTTGGCAGAGGGGGAAGACAAGTGGGTCCACATTAACCAGTTGAAGTGTTGCCATCCCAGGCACACTCTGCAACAACTGGAGGAATCCTCTGGAATCCTAGAGGGTACTGTCTCAGATTAATTCAGTTCTAACTTAAAATATCCTACATATCGCCTATCAAATTCTGAGTTTCTCAATGTGGGTGTTTTCGTTTTTGAATGCAAAAAGAAATGTGCATGTTCATATGTTTTGACTATAAATTTATATGCCACCCCACTATATCAATGGTGGGGGAAAAATGTCTATGAATAGGTATTGCCGCTCTTCCTTTGTCGTCCTAGGAGAAAGAGAACCTGGAGACTGGCCAAGGAGGACGAGCCGGAGACTGGGAGGACGATCCGAGGGGCCCAGGGTACCGCCCAATATTCCCATCAGGACCGGCGAGGAGAACCGATCGATTCGACCGGATGGAGGAAAAGATGCTGAACTGTGCCATTTGCAGAATTGGAAGAAGATTATGCGGACATACCAGTGCGTGGGTCATCACCCTTGTGCACCCGACTCCCCATCGACTCAAATTCAAAGTGCAGTCGCGTGGGGGGGCTTTGTTGGGTGTCCTGACCCACGTTTGAGCTATCATGCTGCAACATTTGGCGCTGTGGGCTTAGAAAATCCAAGATGGCCAAAAAGCCCACAAGTGCGCCAGAATCCAGGAGAACCACGCAGTTTGCGCAGACTAAAATGGTTGCCTAAATTGCCACCCACCAGTGCGAGCAGGATGGGCCGGGGTGCCATGAGTGAAATGTGTGCCAGAGGAAAAACCGCACTTTAAAATCACGTTTTGTTTCCCTGAATGCCAGCTCAAAATGCTTATTTTCAAACATTGCAACACATCCAAAAATCTCACTGAACACCAGCGGACATCTGGCAGAATGAAGTATGTGTGCATACTAAATCTGGGAAGATGAAGAGCCCAAAACAATGTTCATAACAAAACTGGCTGAGCTATGCATGTCAGCATCCTAACTGAAACTGGATTAAAATCACCAAAATCGAAATGTTTAAATTAACTGAGTGACCTACTTTTGAGTGTCACATAGTTTGTAACTGTTAAAATGTCATAGTTTTGAACTTAGAATCAGCATTCTAGCTGCATGTGTAAAAATTGTTAGTTTACTTGAATGCAGAAAACTGGGTAACTAGAAGTGACATTAGCTGGGGCCTGGCTTAAGGAACTGAATTCTGCCTGACATCTACCCCCACAGGATTTAAAACCTGCTCAGCCACTCTTCCCCTTGCCAAAAGGAGTTGTCACCTCTCTGATTAGATTAGGGGTGGAGCAGCTACAGGGAGTTGAACAAAGGCTTGTCCTGGGCCCAGGCAGAGGGTTTATTGGGGGGAGGCCATAAATGGCTTCCTCTTGAACAATGGGCCTTCCAGGGCCCAGGCAGATGGTTTATTAGGGGGACCGTAAAATATCTTCCTCTTGGCAGAAGCTGGGAGGGGCAGGGTCTCTGAGCTTGGCAGAAACTGGATAAACTGGTTTCTCCACCATGTGACCTGGGAAGACACACCCCTGTTGGCCAGAATATGATTTTAAGAAAGATGTATAACTCATGGTGCGGACTTGTCAAAATTATTTAAATGATACCATAATTCTTGTGATTTTTCTGTGCACGTTTTCAGACGCGTTGGGAATTTGTGTGATGTTCTGGGGCAAAACCCTGCTATTTATGTATACTACAGACTCTGTGTTTAAGCTAGAGACATGGGAGTTCACTGGAGTATGTATGGACAGGCCGTGTACATGTGTATAAATCTGGAGAAAAATCCGATGTTGCAAAACCCACTAAAAAGCACCAAATGTTGCCATTTCTGAATGCAAGCCCCCAGGAAGAACAGAGTTTGAACAGGGTATACCTCATGTGATATGTGATGGGTGCATGTAATTTCAAACCACTGTGTATCTATGAAATATATCTTTAGGTCAAATATAGATTGTGCGTAATTTGACAGGGGAGTGTCCTTTCTGCAAGCCATTAAATGACATCATTCTGACACACAATCCTGCTCTCCAGTGAGAACGCAAAGAATTCTCCAACCTATCAGAACTCTGAAGGGGTTGGGCCTAGAAAGCTAGCTTCTCCACCCACTTTCAAAACACATAAAAAGAGACTGCTGGGACAGGTAGGGACATTCAATTCCATTTGCTGCGGAGCATGCTGCTGGACCATACAACATCCAAAAGATACCAGATTCAACACTTAGACTTTAAAACTCCAAAGAACTTGATTCAGAACTCAAGGCAATGGCCTAAACCCACAAACTGAGAACTCTTCTCAGTTGGCCTCAGCATCCAGCAAGCCAAACAGCGGTAGCAGCATCCAGGAGCCGTGCAGATCAGCGCTGGATCCAGAGAAAGCTGTGCAGAAAGATCCAGAAGCAGTGCTGTACCCAGAGAAAGCAGAGCAGTATCCAGAACCAGAGGCCAGAGATCCAGAGTGACCCAGACCGCTGTTAGCAGAACCAGAGAGCTGACCCAGATCACTGTGAAGTGCCGAGACCAGAACCGGAGTCCAGTCCAAAACCTGACCAGATCCGTGGCGAGGCCTAATTCAAAAATATATTGTGAGTACCTAGCAGAACTGTGCAGAACCAATCTCTTAGTTAAAATAATATAATTCAATCTATTTTAATCTAACCAGAACTGCCTTCTAACTGTCACCTGTCATTTGCAAAGCTGTCACTTGTCATTTTCTAGCTGCAAGCTGTAACCTGTCGCTTTGAACTTTTAACATTTCAAATCCGAAAAACAACCTTCACAAAATCGTCCGTATCTCTGGAACCGTTTGGTTTAACTTCCCTCTGAAAGCTTAGAATCTCAGCTTTTCAACTAGCCTAGAACTGACTTCCTACTCCTTATACTTTCTCCGTAATCACGATTCTCGCACCCGCGAATTTTGCCGCGATTTGCGATTTGGCCCGATTTCTTTACTTGTAAAAAGATAGCTGCTTTGGCCTGAACTACTAAATTTCGTTTGCCTCTTAAGAACCATCCCTGAATCATTGCTAGAGTGAGCCTGGACTAATATTAACTAGATACCACTCACCCTGAACCTCCTGAAGGGAATTAAAAGCATTTTCAGCATATTTCTCACTGCATTGTCACCACATTCAAAGCATTTTGCCTGTGTTTCAAAACTCCTATCTGTTGTATAAGCTGCTGGGGGGTGAATTGTCCAAGAGAGTGATTACATTGTCTTTTGCTGAAACCCTATCAAGTTATTTCTGTACTGCATTTTCATTCCACCTTGCATCCATTTGAAACCATAAAAGTATTGTTGCTATCTAATCCATCCTATAACCACTCATCATTGATTATAAAGAAGTGTGCTAGTGCCAGACTATCCATTATTGATTACTGCTCAGATTAAGTGTGATATTCAATTATTAATTTATTATAAAGTGTGATATATATATATATTGTTTAAATTATCAAATAAACCTTTTAAACTTGCAAAACAGAACTATGATTCTGTTACTGAGTTACAGGTGGATGTATTCCCGTAGGACTCGGCATTCCTAGCTATCTGACAGCTCAACATCCACCAACCAGAGAGGAGCCTTCGCAAACTCCTCCTCCCGGGTGCGTGCTGCCGCTGCCCCTTACTCCCACATGAAGATCAGGCCCTCCTGCTTCTCCATTGCCTTCATTGCGCCGCTGCCCCTTACTCCCACATGAAGATCAGGCCCTCCTGCTTCTCCAAAGCCTTCATTGCTTCTCTGTGGGCATCCACATGCAGCTCTGCCTTCTCTGCCACTGTAGTGGCATCTGCAGGAGGCTCTTTCTCCACTGCCTCTGTGCTACATGTCGCTGCCAGCACCTCCTCCAGTGGCACTGTGCTGCCAGGATCCACGAGCCAGCACTAACAAACAGCAAGAGGCGCCCCTGCTTATCCACTATGTGGGAATACCCCTTCTCCAGGGCCGAGAAATGCTTCTCCTCCTCTCCAATATTCTTCTCCTTCCTCAGCCAGCATTGCAGAACTACCATGAGTGCCACAAAGGGAAACACTGAGAACCACGTGCACAACCCAAGAACCCAAAGGTGGATGTTAAAAGTAGCGCAGAGATAGCCAGAGAGAACCAAAGCATAACCCCAAGTGAACAAACAAGTCAACAAACAAGTCAACAAGCCACCTTACGCATAAGACTACTACTAATTGTAATGCACTGCTCTTCTACAATGCTATGCCAATACTATCCGACATGAACACTACTATACAACAAATACACAGGGGTTAAAGTTTATACCAATGTATTTCTTTTTTTGTTTGTTTTGGGGCTACTCTTGGGTGTAGGAAAAATGTGCATTTTAAACATCTTATAGTGGGACACAAAATGGGAAAGACAGAAGGGGAAAAGCCAAATGTTTTTTATATGGGGAAACTAACACACCACATTACAGAATTAACAGAAACTAAGACAAAGTGGCACAAAGGTTGGATACAAAAACACACTAAACAACGGGATACTACACAAAACATCAGCAACAGACAGATATAACGCAATCAAATCCCTCAAAGCACTACTGCAGAGCTCTGACATACCTCCAACACCCTCAGAGAGTGAACCTGCCCAGTGCAACATCGTCCCTCACAGCCTACCAACACACTCAAAGAAACAGAAATTGAGCTGGGCCTTATTTAGAGGACGACATTTCCTTTAGGAATGTGGGCTGTGATTGGCTGAAAAAACTCGAACTCAACAAATCACGTGGGATGTCTCTGATTGGTTAGACACCCCAACCAAGGAACCTGTTATTCTTAACAAGATCTGACGCTTGACATTAGAGACTAATCAACTTGGAAGAGCCAGAAGCCCTTTGCTTGTTGCCAGCACCCAAAACATGTTATATTCTTACAAAAGAAACACATCTTTACTGAAGGACGTGCACGCTACTGCAAAACCATCTTTGGCGAGTTTATGCATAACACACAATGACCAATAGACATATGATGCAATACACATAATGCATAAACCATACGGCACGAGACACTAGACACAATACACATAAAACTATTCACATAATACATAAGGAAGACTTTAGACTATACACTAGGGACATAATACACTATACACAATATACTATACACTATACCGTATAGGAGGGAGATAGCACTCAACACACCAAGGACATAAGGTACTACATGAGAGACATAACACAGTAAAATACGGAGCCTACAAAATGGTTTCATTGTTGAAATTAAAGAAAGTAGCCTTGTTCGGAATCCCTGGACACAGAAAGGGAACAGTTCCACGGGTACGAAAGCTACCATGTAGGCAGCACGCATATTATTGAGGCGCATGTTGCCTTGTAATACACGTAGTTTTCCAAAACACAAAACATTATTACAAAATAGCATTGACAGGAACTCAACGTTTTCCAGACCATTGATACAAATGTAGCTGTAGCATTCCAAGAAGCATTGCAGTTTTTATGGAAAGAAGGTGCCATTGAAAGAAACAGAGGACGGAGGGATGTAGGAAGGAATTAAAGGTGGGGTGAGGGAAAGGATGGATGGAGGGAAGGTTTGAGCGATACTTAGACAGAGGAAGGATTGAGGGGTGGAGGGAGGGCTGATGGGATTGTCAGTAGGATGGATGAATTGATGTGCAAGTATCTGGTGTATAGACAGATGACAGATGGATGGATGGATGGATGGATGGATGGATGGATGGATGGATGGATGGATGGATGGATAGATGTGTGTATGTATGTATGTTACGGCTGTCTGTGTTTACCACATAAACACACATACATATGGAGGCGATTGACACAAATGCACACATTGTCACCAATCAACGCAAATACACACATTGTCACCAACAACAAGACTGACACATAGGGGAGGGAGGGGTGTCCCAATAACAAATAATTTCCAGTCTCCAACAAGATACACAATGAACACAATATACATTATATGCATAACAGTGGTAGACAATATACAACATGGGTGCAGAGTACTCGTGCATCCAAAACACATGGACAACAGGGAAGAACAACACATGTCATGGCTGAATACAATTAATCACAATAGTGCAAAAGAATGGAACCACTATGCACGTGCATTGAAAATGTTATAGGCTATAAAAAAAACAATCACCCTTGCACACATATGTACACATCAGGGCCACGCCAAACTGCAACAAACGCGGAACAATAGGTTTATAATAGAATTTACGATAATTCACAGCCTGCACAGTTAACAAGCAAAAAACATATGCAAGATAAATACAAATGACAACAACTAGGCTATAGTTCACGTATCTCCACTGTGCAAAGTCAAAACCCAAGTGCACACAAGGACCATCATGTAAAAGCATAGCATGAAGAAAGCACAATGCCGCGTAGGTGTCACAACTTACTTTATTCACGTTCTTTCCTGGAACTTGTGGGGGGGGGGCATGATTCGGGGTCCATTCACTATTGAACTTTGTTGCCATACCTTCTGAAACATTACTCTCGTAACTGGGATCTCTAAAACTACATTTCCTACATGACATCCTATCTGGTTCCATTTCAAGTTTTTGAAAGCCAGTATGATTTTTTGCCCTAGTGACTCTGTATCCTGGAATGCCTTGCCCACGGCTTAATTATTTGCACTCTTGCAAGACAAGGTTGGGGGGAGGACAAGGAACACCTGTTAGCATTGATCACAACTGAGGCTTGTGGTCATTAGTCAGGTTTCAATGACTCACTTTACTTCAGTCCAGCACTGGTCATTCTGGCAGGCTTCCTGCTTTTGGACGTTCCATTGTTCCTGGTTCTATATTCCTAGATTATAGTTCCTAGATCCCTTTTCCCTATTCCTGTATCCTTGAATATCGATATGTGCTTGATGATTAGTATTTTCTGCTTCCTGGATTCCTTTTCTACCTTTCCCATGTTTTTGAGTCAGCACTTTCTACTCCTTTCCTGTTCCTAAGCAGCACAGTTTATCTTTATTCAATAGTGTGTTGCCCTTCCTGTGTGCTACATTGGATTCACACAGCCCTCTTTAATCTTTCTTCCTGCACTTATCAGACCTACCCATCCTGATGTCTTAAACACAGCACTTGCCCAGCACTTGCCACTTACTGGCTGCACTCCCATTGTTTGTTGCCTTTTATTTATTTATTATTATTTATGCTTTTTCCTCCTCGCTCCGCACTCTCCTTTTGTTCCCCCTTCCATGCACTTCTCCCCCTCCCACTCTAACATTCAATTGCACGTTCTCAATGTCACTGGGCCTAGTAAGATCGTTGTTTTTTTTTCTCCCCTGTTCCCCTTCCCTTGCCTTGTCGCGCTCTGAAACACTTGTGTATGAGTGAGATAGAAATAACATTTCAATATCAATATCCTAACAGTGTTTTGCCTGTGCAATCTTCAAAGAGGCAGACTTTGCTTGAATGCGCACTGGTGTCTATGGTTAATAACAGATACAGCTATGATATCTGCTTGCTGTCATTTTTCCTGGCAGCAGGGAACCGGCTCTTGCCCATTACATAGATTTAACAACCTCAGTGGAAGAGAGGGAGCAGTCAACAGTGTTTCACTTTAAAGGCAGCCATATATCACCCTGGTGCATTCCCCTGGATCCTTCATCTCCTTTGAAACATCTGTTTTCATAGAGTGGAGAGGGGTGCACTATAGTTCCCTACTTGCGTTGCCAAGCAGCCCAGTGATCTTCCCTCCTAACATGTTCATCCATGTGGAAACTTCAAGGAGGTAGTCTTTGCTTGAACGCAGTTCAGATGTGTATGGATGATACAATATTTATATTCAACTAATAAACTATGAAAATTAAATTTTTACAATAAAATAACCACTGCAACTTTCTTCAGAGCAATTCAGGTCACGTATAAATACTCATATGTCATCCACTGGATTTAGTAGAAACCACTTTAAAATTGCTTGGGCTCCGGCATGGATCGACAGGCCCTAGTTGAGGGTCTGACCTGCTTTGGTTTCTCCACTCTCTCTCTCAGTGGTCCAAAAGCAATATTCCGTGATTTTCAACCCCAACTGAAAAGGGCAAATCCTTGTGCCCCTCCTCAAAGTACTAGTTAATCGAAACAGCTTTCCCTGTAGGTATATTGCTTGTATTTGTAAGCTTTTCAAGAGTGCAACATATGTCTGCTGCTCACCCCTCCTGTGTGCCTCAGCTTCTTGCACGTGACAGCGGTTTGTGGTCCAGCTTGGACCTTCTGACTCTACTTGAAGGTCTGATTTGATCAGGTTTTCTGCCCTAAATGAGTATCTTTGGGTCTCAACTGGGACTGGGCTCTTAGCTCTAGGGTGGGTGTTTCCCTTTTTCTGTATCTTTTTATCATATACTACCCTTCTGGGTCTTTCTTTTTCTTTCAGACTCCAAGTAATCCCTCTTATTGTGACAGCTTCTGATTCACCTCCTTTCGGTATTTAATTTCTCTTATTGTTTCTAGTAACCCCTTCCAGAGTAAGCGACTTTATCTCCCCCTCTTTAGATATTTTCCTCAATTTTGCCTTTCAGATAATCCCTCCTGGGGCATTTCATTCTTGTTCAACTACTTTGGGTGTGCCTGTTTGCCTCAGGTCTCTGGTATCCCCAACAGGGCTTTTTGTGTTGTTTTCGTTCACTTTTGGAACACTCGGGAGCGCAGACGCCCTCCTCCCTTTCATCATTGTGAACCACGTACTTGTGTGTCTACGGTGTTTGTCGGTGGAGGCAGTGGCTCGGATTGCATCAGAACCGTTCTTCGCAGGTCATCGGTTCATTACTGTTCCTTCTCCGGTGAGGCGTCATGATTCAAACGCTCCTAGGTGCTGCGCTGGCGGCTGTTTGGTCTCTCTCCACTAGAAACCTCAGAGATTGGGACTCGCAACCCTCCTGGGCTCAGCAGTGCACACCACAGATGGCATGTGGTCCTGGCTCCAAGCTCTACTGGCTCTCTGCTGAATCATATGCTCTGGCTATGCGCAGAGTTCCTCAGGCTGGCACTCTCCCATCTGCCGTTCGGCTCTCCTGCCACTCCTCCTCTTCAGGGAAGGGTCTTGGCCATTTGGGGCCTCTTCCTGTAACGAGAGCCACAATACCATTCCCAGATGAGCTGATAACAATAGGCACATTTGGTCTAAGGGAGTCCTTGTCCCATAAGGGGGAGGATCACCCCTGTGCCCTGTCCTCTCCGGAGGGTTTTGCATAGCAGGCTCACCTCCTTAGTCCCTTAGTCTCAAAGGGGGAGCCTCCTTCTCTTGGGAAATCTGTTATATGAGCCAGAAAAATAATCGTGTCCCACATCTGCATTCTGTTAACCTGACACAAATGAATTTCAGGTGAAATCTAAACCTCAGCCACTAAGCTTACTTCAATTGCTTGCACTTGTAAAATCTGACTGACAGCAACAAATAGCCAATGAGAACTGTCCCCCATGTCATGTTGTGATGTGGGCCACCAATGTCTGACTGAATGAGTATTAAGAGAATGGATACATGGCCAACGCACGTACCTTTATCACCTGTCTGAGAATGGCAGTGACCTCTTTTTACACTCATTGAATTCATTTTGGCTAATTGAGGTAGGAATATCTACGAGATAAAACCTAAAAAACACAGCAAACTCAACTTAAGTTACATGTAAAGATGTAAGGAATGGCGAAATCACATGTAGACAGCTTTGTATGGTGGTGTAAGTCAAGTACATTTCCTACACGTTGTATGCAATGTGTGCTCATTTCTTCAGATAGGAACATAATGTCAACTCTCTAGTTTCATTGGAAACACTAACTGAGTTGATGTGACACTGGAAATCCCCAAGTATAAACACGTGCTGAACCTATATGGCAGAAGTATCTTGAATAGAAACTGGGGAAAGATATGTTCAGCTGTTCCATGTGCTGTAAACTTTGCCGGCAGTTCTTTCAGATCTGAGGAAAACTTAAACATGTAAAAAAATGTCTCGTTAACATATTTATTTTCAGTTTCTTCTGCCTAATCCCGACCCGAAGGAGAGCCAAGAGTCCTGACACAACCACTTTAATCAGAAAGCTTTGTCAGGTCTTAAGTCTCAAGCTCTTGCACAATGTGTGCATGCAGTGAAATCCCCCCACGGGCAGATGCTTGACAAGCCAGCCCAATAGACGGGTACAGGCCTTTGCAAGAGAATGCTTAAATGGTTATTCACATAGACCTTCTAATGTTCCAACTTTGGTCTAACTTGTCCTACAAACTGTGGCAAAATACTGCAATTTCCACTGCGTGTGTAGCTCAGCAGAGGGTGCTTTTCACATTCCCTGATATTTTTCTGCTACCTCTTTAGTGACATCCGTCTTCACTCCTGACCGCCTGAATAATGTGTACTTTTTATCAGTCTAAGGTTGGCCTTCTTTCTTTTCATGAGGCATTGAGAGAAGGAATCTCAGAGGTCTTACAATGTTCGCTGTGAGTTCATCCCACTGCCTAACAATAATCACCTTCTGAGCACTTAATTGTTTAACAACGAGAACATTAGGCGTCCTGGTGATTTACTATGAGACCTCTTAGAAACAAGGATTGAAAAGGTCAATAGTTCTGGTTTTATTAAATGCAATTTGCAGCCTCATGTACCCAGCTACATTGATCATATGCCCGATGAAAGACTTGCATGGCCAGATATTGCCATCATGTGCCAGATACAGCCTCAAAATACTCAGACACTGCAGCATATGCCAGGTAAAGGCATATATCAGTGTCTACAACCAGTTTATGCCTGATCCGGAGCCTACTTTAAAAGAAATATATCACTGCATGTGGATACAACATACTGTGCTGGCAAATGGCTACTGAGTATCAGGACCTGGAAATACAGGCTTAAATATATACGGTGACCTAAAATATTACTAGACAAACGGGACACATTAAAATAGGCCCCTGACCAAGGTCCAAACTCATATGCATGCGTGCAGTAATCATATGTCAGGCGCAGTCTCGTTTACTGAGTGGAACCTCATTGTTATTGTTTATTTATTGGATATATGTAAAATGCTTGAGCAGAACAATATCTCACTTCAGAACAGGTATTGGCAAGCAGCATGAGTGTGAAGGATGCATGAGTTGTAAAGGGGAGAAAGGATGAGATGGGAAAGGAGGAGGCTGACTGCCGTATTACAACTGGAACAGCGAATAATCAGCAGGCATTATTATTATCATTATTATTAGTATTATTATTATTATTATTATTATTATTATTAGGGAATGCACTGAGCCCGGACCTAGCTGAGCAAAGCAACAGAGCACTATACAAGTCACAGTAGACAGGGCACAGTGAGGGTCGCAGAGATACAAGGGAGCTGGGAGCTAACATGGGAGAGTGGGCAATTTGGCAGCAAGAGATCTACATGCAACCGGGGAGGGAAGGAGAAGGGCAGGTCGCTGAGTCTCATGTTAGGTGGGGAGAGGAGGATGTGTGGACCTACGTGTTAGGGAGGAGCTCTTTATCTTTTGACAGCACTGAAGGTGTAGTTTTCCACACTGCCGGAGCCTGCATTGCTAATCTGTGACCTAATCTAGGGTGTTCGTTTTGGAAGACTTGGCATAGCTAAGAGTACAGGTGGGAGTTGGCAGATGTAGATCCTGTAGACTTATATCTCCTGACTCAAGCATGAATGTGGGAGGGATCTCAAATGGCAATAGGGGCCTTATTATGAGTTTGCTGGTATCTGGGCAGTAAATCCACCCAGATACCACCAGACTGAATTACTGTTACCACTACTTGAACCAATGGTATTACCGCGGGATTACAAGTGGAGGTGGCATTGTAATTCCCCATTTATTTTGAATCCATAGGACTCAATGGACTTTTTTGGCGGAAATACTGTGGTGGTAAATCTGCCACAGTAATTCCACCGATTTTGCTGATTATTTGCCAGCGTGTTGGAGGATTTACCTCCAGGGCCATAGTCGTAGTATGGCGGAGTGGGAATATTAGTGGTAATTATGTTACCGCCAATTATTTCCTGTTCTGCCATACTTGTAAGGAAGGTTCTCTTGTTAAATGCAAGAATGCATATTCATTATGACCTTAGGGCATCCTCTCACTGAGATTGGAGATTACCACTGAAATGGTTGTTAATAATAAACAGAATCCAGGTTTTGTAAACTTTTTTTGAACTAACTGAAATGTTATCCTGAGATGCTAGTTTCATTAGCTTTCAAAGTCACAGAGCCTTCATCAGAGGGTGGCCACATGATAAAAAACACCGTTTGCTGAAGACATCTTTGGCACTTTGAAAGCAAGTGAAGCTAGCATCCCAACATAATATTTTAGTTAGTCCTATAAAAGGTATCAAACCAGGATTTATTTGTATTTTAAAGCTGCACTAACATGTCACCAAACTCGTGTTCTGCTTGTTAATAAAAGCTATCATTTACAGTACAACCTTATCTCTTATGGGGTATAACTGGGCATGCCAGGCCTGGATTATAATTTGCATTTTGGTACTTGCATCATTGATTTGACTAGATTCCAAGGATACACGGAATAATTAGCACTCAGATCACAAAGTACCAGCAAGAATCATTGAGGTAGAAGAGTGGCATCGAAATAGGCAGATTCTGAATCAGAAAATAGACCCACTACTGCACAGGGGACCAAGATTCCTTGGTGATGGAAACAAAATGTGCCCCCCAGGATTTGAGATACAGCCCACACCAGTGAGAGTTCATGATGCTTTCATCAGCTTTGAGAATCCAAAGTAGCGTTTAAATTCAATAAATAAAGGCTTCTGAAAAGAACACTGCCTTAAGCTGCTTGCAAGTACGAGTAGCCATGTTTAATGCCGGCCTTGGACAATCCTGTTTCTGTGCAACAAATACAGATTGGGGTTGAAACCCTGAGATGGAAATGTTCGAGGGAGAAAAGACCGAAGATTATTTTTCCAAAATAACCTTCAGTCTTTTCTCCCCTGAACATTTCTAACTTGGCCTCCGCCCCCATTAACACCCCCACACCCCTACTTACCTTGCTGGCGACTCGATGTGTCCCTGCGATGCCTGTTCCCTTTCAGTTCTGTGATCGGGAACTAGTGCCTGTTCCATGATCCAGAACTGGTGCTGCAGGGTCCTTTCCTTTTTTTTTTTTTTGGGACCGCTGCAGGCAACACCTCCACAACCCCCGCTCACAATATAGTGAGAAAGGGTGCAGGGGACACCCCCACAGCCCCCGCCACTGAATAGGGGACTTGGTCAAACTTTTTGGCATTTTCAAACTGCCGAAATTCATCCAAATCTCCCATTCCGTCATTTCAACTCAGTAATTTTTGACTTTTGTGCAAGTCTGTCAATCTTCTGGGCATCAGCAGAGCCCCGAGCTGAGCTAAGTCTGACAGTCTTTGCAGGACGCTCTGCTATTGCCTTGCTACAGTGTCCATTGTTTGTCTAATTACTGCTGAGTACATTTGGCTCACCTGACTCCACTTTTGTTACAAAAGCCAAAAACAAGTGTGTCAGCGAGTGCATGCCAGTGGAGTCCCAAGCTGAGTCTGGTTGTCTTTGCAGGACGCTATGCTATTGGGCATCATTCCGAGTACGGCGCTAACCAATGGCGCTATTAACGCCTTGGTTGACGTCGTACCCGGACCGGCAGCGCCTTGGTGGATGGCGGAATTACCGCCCCATTCCAAGGTTGGCGGGGCGGTAATTCCCCATTCACCAAGGCTCTTCCCCATTCCCAAATGAGCCCCCATAGGGCTCATTGGGAATGGGGAAGATGCAAATAACGGTGACCGTTCATTACGGTCACCGTTATTGGCTTGGAGGCCCCTTTGCGCCCTCGACTTTAACACCTGCTCAAAGCAGGCGTTAAGGGCGAGGGCGCAAAGGGAACTCGGAGTATGGCGGTAAGGGATCACCGCCACCGGTCTCGTTACCGGTGGCCGCTATCCCTTAACGCCATACTCGGAATGAGGCCCATTGTCTTGCTAAAGTTTCCAGTGTTGGTCTGCCTTTCTCTAATTGAGTATGCTTTGCTCACCTGACTCCAATTTTGTTACAAAATCCAAAAACAAGCGTGTCAGTGTGTGCATTTTAGCAGAGTCCCGAGCTATATCGGCCAGTCTTTGCAGTCCTTGCGGTGTGAGCGGGGCTGCAAGGGCACTTTCTTGATTCAACATCACAGTTAAGAACTGCTCGGTCACAAATATTTCCATTTGAAGAGCTGCAGCAACGTGAGTTCCCATCATAACTGTAAATTGAATATGACCCTATAGCAGCTCATGGTATGCCCGGTCGTCAAATAAATAAAGACACTAACGCCTCTTTCAATCTGCGCTCTAGAGTAAAGGGTGCCCAGACAGGGTAATGTTAAACAAAACAACTGTATGAAGGCTAATACAACCCTCCCTATCAGACCGAGTAAACCTGTTGACAATGGACCGGCGGTCACTGCACAGGGAAAAATAACTAATAATTACTCTGTGTAAATACATTTAGAGGATAATACTGCACTATCATTGCTCCAATCACCTTTCATTGATAGTGCACAGTTGAACACATCTAAACCTACCTCAATAGACAACAATATCTCATTGCTCCAGCTACCTATGCTACTCTTTACAATGTAGCACTAATGGAGTAGAAAAAACACACCATACTCAAGCGCACCCACCTCATAATATTAATGTGAACATAAACGCTACTCAGGCTGCAATTTTACAACCACCTTGCCTGTCTGCCTCTCCTTTACTTTTTTCGTGGAAGACATTAACAAGGAAACAAACGAGGCCACATGTACTGAAGAATCTGGAGCAGAGGCAATGCGTTTTGCACTAAACATATTGTTAAAATTATGTGGCAAGATGTATGAGGAAAGTAAAACACATGGGGAGATGCTAAAATGTATTTTGGAAACTGGGCTCAACAATGAAATTAACAACTCGCTCCCTCGCAAATGTTCCAATAATTCTATCGGGGATCAGTCTGATAATACTAGCACTAAGAGATTGGTTGTGCCACTCAGGCTACAGGATAATCCTAATCCTGAAGATCAACCTGTTTCTGAAATAGTACAACATGACGTCAGTGAGAATAGTATTCATTTAACCCACAAGGAACGAAGACTTCAGAAAAGGAAAATACAAAGGGACTTGCAGAAACAAAAATCACCACGCATTAACAACATTGATCGCAAAAGACCAAGAAGGATCTGCTACTTAGGTCACTAACCGTCAATAAAAAAGCAAGGAAACATGCAAGAAGAAAGTTGAAACAACTGAAAAATGGTCCGGGAACCTTAAAATCTGGATCATAAAGAAACCTGCTTGTATAACTCTTAATACAGAAGACCAGGATGACAGTACTATTATTCTAAGTCAAATAGAGACTGCTAACAATGTTTTTTTGAGGACCAGTATAGGTTCCACTCTGGAATCTAACACGGAAGCTAGAGCGAGGAACTTTGATACACGTGAATATAAGTCTATTGAGGCAGGAACGACAGTGAATATATGATCAGGCAGTACCAAATTTACTGCCAGTAGCCTCTTTGCTAATCCATAAGTGAAATGGTTAAATAGGCAGGGCATCATGGATATTCTAAGTACAATCCCACAACCCAGAATATTATTATCCAAGGATTTGAAGTATGTTCAGATGATCGAAGGAGTGGCAGTACCCCCAACTATAGTTAATTTCTGTGCCCCTGAAACTGTTGATCTAATTGAACCACATTTGAAACACCTGTCAAAAATAGGATATAATGTAACCAACATGGCCTCTATGGCTTCCCAGGAAAACAACATAGTGAGGCCTCTTGTAGAGAGCCCCAGGAATAAGATTAACCGCCCTTCATCCACATCATCTTCTAGAGTAACTCCAATTGAAAATGGCTAAAGACAACAAGGCTTAATGTACCACCACAATAACTGGAAGATTGGTGGAAATGGGCAATCATACAGCCAAAGCTTCCTCTGAGGAAGGTGAACAGGCTTGGTTAGTGGGTTTTCTACCAGTAAAAAAGACCCTCCGCCATTGAAGATCAAAATGTATAACGTGGAACACTTGCGGGCATTCCCACCTGCTAGAGAAGGGTAAAGGATGTATGAATTTGCTCGACTCAGATGTGTTCCTATTGCGGGAAATGTGGCTTATGTATATATATATATATATATATATATATATATATATATATATATATATATATATATATATATATATATATATATATATATATATATGTTGATGGTTACACTGTGTTTCAAATACCTGCACTAAAAAAGGAAGAAAGGGCCACCCTAGTGGCAGACTACTTGTCAGAATAAACAACAAACTAACTAGTAGCACGCAAGGTTATTACCAGTAACACTATTTACAACGTATTGGCTGTCGATGTAGACTTTACAGACGGCCTTGAAAAGAAGTGAGTTGCAATCTTCAATGTATTTAAACCTTCTGGTGGAGCACTCACAGCGGTGATTCAAGATACCACAATATATGGCTGCTGACGGTAAGGAATGTTATGGTCCTAATTGGTGGAGATATTAATGCTTATTGCCTTTGTCTACCAATGCACATAGTAAAAGCCCCCATCTAATTGGTAAATGATGGATTACATTTATAACTGATTGGGGCTTTTCATTACTAAATGAATGCACTAGTGAGGATACTCCAGGGAAAACCACCTGGAGGGGTAATATAACCACTGCTACACTCAACTACTTAATCATTAGTACTGCAGAGGAAGATTGTGTTCAGAATATGCATATTTATTTTCAAGACTCCAGTGATCATGCTATAGTGACTTTGTCTATGAACGTCAACATTAACTATCCATTGGCTAAACAATTGGGGAAGTAAGCCTCAATGCTGGAACTAATCATATCACGTGATCTGATGGAAATATTAAGACTATGAATGATACACTGGGAAGTAGATTGTCTTATCTCTTATCCCATAACTTGGTCCTAAATGCAGACAAAATAATTGAATGGTATAAATACATAAGTGGTGTCATGCCTATGGGTCAGAAATGTCTGGTCAAAGAAAGGAAACAGAAAAACAAGAGATCAGATCCTGCTATTACGAATGCAAAATGCTTACTAAGACAAAAGATGAGATCACTGTTGAGAAATGAATCTGAATTTATCAGGGTAAATCAGCAGACTAGAAGGTAAATAAAATGCTTACCGTAATTGGGTGAAAAGATGGCATATGTCTCATAAAAATGCCCAGCGGCAGCAAATGTTTATGCTAATCACTAGGGCTGACACAAAGAAAATGTTGAGTTTATTTAATGAGACACAGGTTACTAAGAAAGGCGTACTCATTAACTCAATTAGTGAAGTAATATGGGCACAGCATATCTGTAAGGTATATGGCAGAGACTCTCCTGACAATACGGTTAGGCAACAAGAAGGGTGGCCCCCATACAATATCAAATTTGACACTTTGGATATTGTCCTAAAAATTAAGAAACTAAAGGGATTAAGGGCACCGGATCCTGATCGGTTGCCTAAACCTTTGCTAAAAAAACAGACCCTGAGACTTGATACACACTCTTCAGCCAACTATGTAAAGAGGGCACACTTCTTCCCAGCTAGAAAAAGGCTATTGTGATACCAATTTATGAAAAACCTAGGAGAAGAGAGTCCGCTAATTATCAAATGCTTTCTATGCTTGACGCTACCGCAAGTTGTTTGCATCTTTTATACTGGATAGAGTCAAAGCATGGGCTGATGGATCTGAAATACTTGGCCTCCTCCAGATAGGCTCTAGAGCAGGCTCTAGTACTGCCCACAGTCTCCTACCCATAACACCTTGATGCAAACTGCACACAAACCTGGTTCTCCCCCACTCCATCTGCTTTTTGTTGACTTTAAGTCAGCATTTGATATGGTGTACCGGGAGAGACTGTAGGCTATGTTGACAGCATGGAATATGCTGAAAGAATTACTAAACAGATTGCGTGATTTCCACACTGATACATCCGTACAGGTTCAAATGGATGGCATGGGAGAGCGCACTAGGGATATATCAACAACTAACGGCCTGAAACAAGGATGCATGCTTGGCCCATGCTGTTCAGTTTATGCATGGCTGACCTGCCGGAATGCCTAGAAAAATCGTAGCAAATTTTCCCTAAGATTGGGAATAACCACCTAGGTTGGATTTCATATGCTGATGATGTGATACTCCTGGACTGCACAATAGTGGGATTAAATCTCTCAGCACAGGCACTGTATGAATTCTCTCTAGTTAATAGCTTATCCCTGAACCAAGATATGATATGATATGATATGATATGATATGGCATTTATAACGTACCTATACATAAGTGTTTCAAGGCGCAACAAGGCATGGGAGGGGGAACAGAGGGAAGACAAACAGTGATCCTAATAGGCCAGGTGTCATTCAGATTGCGCAAGTGCATGGGAAGGGGGAGGGGAAGCGAAACAGTGCAAGGGAGAGGGGCAGGGGAGAGTGCAGTACATGGGATAATAGACTAATAACATAGTAAGTACGGCCAGCTGGTGGCAAGTGCCAGGCTAAGTGTAGACATCCGGTGTCAAGTGCTGGTAGAGGGACTGTAGGGATACAGCGACAGTCCAGAGTGCGGGAGTTGCCAGGAAGGCAGTGCAGGTGTGCGACTGGTGGTGGAGGGGACCTGGGCCCGAGATCAGAGGGTGGCCAGGTGACCAGTGCCGTTTCAGCCAGGGGTTGAGCAGGGAGCGGAGGAGAAAAAGCAGAAGCAAAGAGAAAGGTTTTGAGGTACTTCCGGAACCGGAGATGGTGCTCCTCAAGTTTCAGTGAGGCAGAGAGGCTGTTCCAGAGGGCGGCCCCTGCTGAAGAGAGATGTGCCCTATGTTCACATGTATGGGTGAAATCCTGAATAGCCAGGACCAGGGTGCCTTAAAATCTTTTGGACTACAGGTTGAAAATCGGTTTGAGGCTATTGATTGGTGCATAGACTGGGACAAAGATAAATGTAGTATCATCAAGGAGTTTATGGAAAAGGCTAACGTGTGGGATTGGGGACTAAATCATGCACACTTAGCCTCACTTAAACCCTATATAGATTACGCTACCACCCAGACTGCCTTTTTGACACCACAACAGTATCTTAGTAAATGCCCCTCACCTGCAATGAGAATATTCATACAACTTCTCTTCTTTAATTAGCGATTTGTCATGGAGATCCTTGAGCCCAGAATGAGGTAGTGTCGAAATGACAGGGGCAGTAGGTTGTGCACCCAGAAACATATATTGGAATCTGCACGACATGTGTTAACTGCTTGTAGGAGTTTGGATGATCTTTACATTAAATATCTGCGGCCACATGCACATAGACTAATAGACATTGGAGATGTTGACTTTTGGAGGCAATGTTCGCTGGCTACAGATAACAAACCGAATATGTCGTTGTTCATGTTATGGTCACAAATACAGGTGCTGTTAGATAGGATTCTCCATCATAACTAAGGTTGTGGCTGCATAGCCAATTTGAGGACTCATGCAGATTGTTTGAAATCACAAAAGATTAGATTGACATGTTACCATTTTTGAATTTTCTTTTCCAATATGTTTTTCTTTTTGGTGTGAAGAAAAGAAAATTAATTGTAACTTGAAGTGTATGATTATGAATTGTAATTATATGTAATAATGTGAAAAAGAATATTTTACAAAAATAAGCAGCTTCCGAAATACAAGAATAAAATATGCTCCATTCTAGAGTTGTTTTTGATGGGGAAACAACGTACACAGGCATCTCAAAGGCTATGGGCTGAAATCACCATGCTGCCTGGGATAAGCTCTTTTTTAGCAGGATCCTGGGGGGGCTAAGCACACCTGCACTAGTAGATCTATTTAATTGGGTACTGCTTTAACCTAGTTCTGCTAGGCTTTATAACGCAATATCAATGTCTACAATTCACACTAGCTCAAAAGGCAGCATTGTGAGGTATATAGTTTCTGGCTGCATGGTATCTATCATGACAGCATCAGTAAGGTTGAAACATGCGTATTGTGGTACCAGAACGTCTAGCGTATCAGTGTATCAGTTTGGAGCAATGTGGGAGAACTAGTCGAACACAGTATCAAGAAGGTTCAAAACTGCACATTAGCATTGCAGGTCATCTAAGAGACCATCATCATGAATTTGGAGAGGGGTGAAAGGGAAGGGTCTAGTAATGTGGCAAATGTAGTTCTGAAAATGTATATTGCAGTTACAGTAGACCAGCACATTCCAGGTTCAACCGTAATAGTATATCCTAATATGTGTCTTCATTTATGGTACCCTATTACTGTATGCCCTTGTTTTACAACTCTATGTTGCTACATGACTAGGTTTGTATTCTATAAAATCCATGAATGAATATATTTTTCCGAGGAGCATACAGTATATACTGAGGAGAACAATCCATGGACCTCTGTGGACTGACACATTGCTGCTCATACCTTTACGTTTATTGGCAGGTGTATTTTTTCGAATTTGCTCTCTTGGATTAAGCAACTGTATCTATTTTATATAGTCTAGTGAGAAAGATTTCTAAACATGGAATTCACTTTGATGTTAGGTTACCCTTTTCACGTTTGAATTGTAATAAGAGGTTTTTTGAAAAATGTGATTATGATGAAATTCGTTTTAATATCTTTTTTAACAGATTGATATCATGAGGTTGACAAAGGTTAACAATAAAAGAAGTAGTTTCTCTTTGTTAATTATGCTGTGGGCTTATTGGGTGCTCCCTGGCCTAAGCCCCTGCCATGGTCACTGTTGACAGTTCACCTATCGGTTGGTTGAGGGGGCTTGAAAGGGTTTATAGTCATTCCGTCGAAAAATAAGGAACGACATACAAAAGCATCTAAAAAAATGCATCGTATGCCAAAGCATCGACAGTCTATCTTTAACATGGAAAAGTGCTTTTCCATCTAAACCAGTCCACCGAAAATATAAATTGACTGGTTTCAATGGAAATGCACTTTTACAAATAAAAGATAACATTTCAATGCTTTTTTGTAACTTTAAAACGTTACATGGAGCTGTCCAGTGCTGAAATTTCGGCAATGGCCATCTCCTTGTAAAGTTTTTTTGTGTGTATATTGTGGGGTGGAGGGGTTCCCCCAACCCTAACCCTAACCCTAATGTAACCCTTAAACTAACCCTAGCCCCAACCCTAACCCTGATGTAACCCTTAATCTAACCCTTGCCCCAACCCTAACCCTAATGTAACCCTTAATCTAACCCTAGCCCCAACCCTAACCCTATCCCTAGCCCCAACCCTAGCCCAACCCTAATGTAACCCTTAATCTAACCCTAGTCCCAACTCTAACCCTAACCCTATCCCTAGCCCCAACCCTTACCCTAACCCTAGCCCCAACCCTAACCCTAATGCAACCCTTAATCTAACCCTAGCCCCAACCCTAACCATAATGTAACCGTTAAACTAACCCTAGCCCCAACCCTAACCCTAACCGTAGCCCCAAGCCTAACCCTAATGTAACCCTTAATCTAACCCTAGCCCCAACCCTAACCTTAATGTAACCCTTAATCTAACCCTAGTCCCAACCCTAACCCCCAACCCTAACCGTAAACCTTAATCTATGCAAAACACGAAAATAAGGGTCCAGGATTCTGCGGCCAGTAATATCAGTACGTGTTTTATTGAGTTGCCCTTTGGATTACACGTGTTTTGGCCTTCCTTGGCCTTTCTCAAATCAGGGCTATTGTATTATTATATTTCACTGTATTCATCAATTGGCAAAAATAAACATCATTAAACCAATATATTAGTTTACAGTATGTACCCAACCCAAACACCAACAAAAAGGAAAAAGGTATGCGTCCATTAAGGAACATTGATAAAACACACAAAATAAAAATGCAAATGGAATGTATCCATAACAATGTGTTTTTAAATCACCACATACACAAAGAAACAGGTTGGCATTGGAAATTGATGCATCGGGTAAGACAACAATAGAACACAATTATAAACATACAATGCATCAATGTAAGGTCAGTAAACATGTGTTGAAAAAATAATGAGAAACAAATATTGTCGGGTGAGAGGTCAGAAAAAAGGATGGAGACAAGAGAATCAAAAACAACAAAGGAGAAAAAGAAAAAGCAAAAACTGGTAAGTATACAACATAATTTCCCATGTTAGATACAATATTCAAAATTTAGTCGTAGTGTTAAAGTGGACTTACCCCGTGTAGGGTTAATTAATTAATTCTTAGCCTTATTGCTCGCATCCCCAAATTCCGGGTACAATCCCATGCTCAAATTTCTGGTGGGGTGTTGTTTAAATGAGAAAGCCATTAATTCCTATTTATAACTATTTAGGTTCTAAAGTTCCATATTAAAAGACAAAATATTAATTCTGTCTAGTTTAGGAAACAAATAGTCAGTGAAAGAGTATAATAGAGCATGTGTGTCCAGATGTGTCATCATATTATATCCTACTTCAATTAGCATTGTGTAAACAAAACACCCCGTATGCCTACCCAGATTGCATATGATAGCCAAAAGGAGATGCTATTACGTGAATGGTATCTTTGCCCTGTTTCGAAAGAGCCCTGTGTACTCGAAGTCTACGAGTGCTCCTTACTCGGATTCTATTACGCTATCAAAAGGCCCCCAGTAATCATCAAAGTTATATACACAAACAAGCAACAGTGCTATTTTATGCAAGTATCTACATTAGCTATGAACATTTCTGTATTACTTACTAGCGCTCGGTCATCTGCGTTGGTTGCTCGCTGTTGAATCACAGCGTACGCCGCCATTTTCGTGATATTTATATGTTGTCATGGCAATGCCAAACAACGGCCTCCATTGGCAGGAGAAAAAGGGGGAATAACATTTTCCCAGTTATTTCTATTCGAGTCAGAAAGAACAAAGCGTAACCTTGTTTAAAATACTCTATCTATCTGCGACATCAGTTTGCTCATATTTACTAACCATATAAGACTTAACTGTTACTATGTACAAACTCGTGCGGTTAGCATAGCAGACAAGTGTTAACCCTGCTTAAAGGCGTACTCACGGTTCATTAGGTCTGTGTATCACTTAAGTTATCCAAAACTGGCTAAAAGTATTAGCAGTAATTTTTCTCCTGTATCATTTGTATTTGAAATGTCCCGGACCTAATAAGCCGGAGCTTTGCATTATGGGAAATGTAGTTGGTGGTTTGGTCATTTCTAATTTAGATTGCCCCTGATGTAAGTGGCTGGGGAAATGAATTGTTGACTCAATAGTTATATTATGCCCAAATTGCAATCACCATAGTTTCAATTCTTACAATTGTGGCGGCAGATGTGATACAAGTTATCCTCATTCCCAGTATACGTGTAACCTTACCAGACAATATCTGCGACATTTTGTATATGAATAATATAAGTGATTGTGTGTGAGAATGTACTCACAATTCCCCTTGCAATGAGTTATTGAGCATCCCAATCACTTGTTATTGTTGATCCTATTTCATCATGAAACATTGGTTATCAATAATCATCAAAAAAACCATCATGTGTTAGTATTGGCAAAGATAGATTCTTTGTACTTAGCAAGCAATGGCTAAGTACAATATAAAAGACATCCCACTAAAACTGTCAATATAAGAGACACATAACAGAATGACATTATAAGAGCTTTTTTTTTTAAAACAAATATTAAACATTAAAATATATTGGTAAGTGACTTTACACTCTATCTTCCATCCAAAACTGTTATACATATATTAAAGTTTCATAAGGTGGTGCTACAGGGACGACACAATTTCCGTATCAAAATTTAAGCCTAACACTGTTGTGTTGAATAAGCAAATCAATCTCGCTTCTGCTTGGTGTAGTGCTTTCACTCTGTAGCCTCCTCTTTTGGATAATGTTACATGTTTTAAGCCCATGAAGCTAATAAGGCTCGTATCATCCAATTGGTGTTTCTTTTGCCAATGTGTGACTAACGGTAAAGTGGAGTCTTGGCTTCCAATCTCCATAAGGTGTTCTCGAATCCTAATCCTGAGTTCCCTTTTAGTGCTGCCAATGTACATTTTTTGGCAGGTACAAATTATTACGTACACCACATACTTTGTTCTGCAATTAATCATTTGATTTGTTGTATTGTAATGCTTTTCCCATTAGGGCCTACTAAAGCCACATTTTCTGAAACCTGGTTGTTTGGTATTCAACCATGTGCATTGCGTTTCTTCTTTTTGCGTCCGGTAACAATGATGGGCAAATTATTGATTTCAAAGTACTTGCTTTCTTGAAAGTGATATAATTGTGTAAGTGTTTATCCAGATGGAGTAGGTACCAGTGTTTATGTAGGATCTTCCTAATTCTTTGGTGGTCCTTGTTGTATTCTGTTATGAAAACTGTTGTCCTTTGTTTCTCTTCTGGTTATCTGAATATCTGGATGGTATTCTGAAACCAAGAGCAAGTCAAGTAAAATCTTATCTTCGGGACTCGTCCAGTGTTATCGACATACTTCAATCATTGTACAGACCACCAGGCCCATTAGGCAACTTTGAGGACGACCTATCCAGCCTCCTCACTAACAACATCAAAGACTCCACCCAGCTCCTACTATTAGGTGACTTTAACCTGGGATTCAATGATGATGAGGATAAACAGGCCCAGTCCATCCAATAAATCTTAGTCGATCATGGCCTTACCCAAAAAGTCTTAGCCCCTACACACCTTAAAGGACGCACACTAGACTGATAACACACTATGTTATCAACATACTTCAATCATTGTACAGACCACCAGGCCCATTAGGCAACTTTGAGGACGACCTATCCAGCCTCCTCACTAACAACATCAAAGACTCCACCCAGCTCCTACTATTAGGTGACTTTAACCTGGGATTCAATGATGATGAGGATAAACAGGCCCAGTCCATCCAATAAATCTTAGTCGATCATGGCCTTACCCAAAAAGTCTTAGCCCCTACACACCTTAAAGGACGCACACTAGACTGGATAGCCAACCGTAACTATACTACCACCATCTCTAATATTTTACCACAAACCTGGACCGACCAACACCTTATCTGCTTCTCATCCACCATAGAGCCTCCTAAATTAGATAACCTGCAAACAGCACCACCTATGCCAACCAGAAGTAAAAAAGAAATTACGGCAGAAACACTTCTCCCACTCCTACTACCAGCTCTCACTGTCAGCGATATCAACTCTGACCCTAATACGCTAGTCGAGGCATTCAACAATACTATGACCAATGCCTTGGACATAATTGCCCCCATCAAATTATGCAAAAGTAAACAAGAATCTCATCTCAACTCATGGTTCACTCCTCAACTTAAAGAACTGCGAATCCAAAAACGCAAACTCCAAACTATCTGGAGGAATACACCTTTAGAGGAGAATAAAACTCTACTTGACAACCTTGCCAAGAAATATAAGAAGGAAATAATCCAAACTAAAAAAGACACATTTAATGAGAGAATTAGTAAAGCTAACTCTAATTCCAAACAACTCTTTTCCATCCTTCGGGAAATGGAAAACCCGATTGGTCCCATAGATAATATCCCCAAGGACAAACAATGGTGTACTAATATCCAGAACGCCTTAGCTAATAAAATCACCACCTTACAATCCAAAATTGCAAAGAAGAAAGCGTCCTTGAGTTCCACTGGAACATATACTACCCATCAGTTAGAAACACCTACAACAGTCACACAAAAGAACTGTGAACCATTCAGATTTACCAACATCTCTATTATGGAAACTGAAAAGGTGATATCATCCCTAAAACCATTGAACTGCCATGGCGACAGCTGCCCAGCACACGTTATCAAGGATGCAGCCACAGATTTAGCACCCTTCATCTCTAAACTAATCAACGCCTCCTTTAGATCCAGCACTGTACCCACCAACCTTAAAGAATCTTGGGTATTGCCTCTCCTTAAAAAACAGACTCTTGACCCAGCCATCCCCACCAATTATAGGACTATCACCACGGTCCCATTTCTCCTTAAAATCATTGACAGAGTAGCATACCTCCAGATCCAAAACTATCTGGAGAAGAACCAACTTCTAGGATCACGCCAATCTGGATTCAGACCACTACATGGTACAGAAACAGCCTTAATTGACCTCAAGACACACATCGACGAGTTGAAGGACAAAGGTAAAACAGCTATGCTCCTCCTCCTTGACCTGCCGGCGGCCTTTGACTTGGTGGAACACGCAGTGTTATGCAACCACCTAGCGTCTGCCGCCCACTTCTCAAGTGAAGCTATAGCTTGGGTACAATCCTTCCTAGCCAACCGTACGATGAGAGTATTCTCCCCCCTAGCCTCAGCAGACCCAATAGAAATCACCTGTGGCGTCCCACAAGGTTCATGTGTCTCTCCCCCAATGTACAACATCTTCACTAAGCCACTCTTTGACAAACTTGACAGATTGGGGGTAATTTATACTAATTATGCGGATGATACGCAGATCCTCATACCACTATCTGGCAACTTTGTCAAAGACACAGCTCTAGTAAACAAGATTTACCTCCTCATTCAGGCATGGATGGCCTCTCACGGCCTTTGCCTGAATGACGATAAAACAGAGATACTGATCCTGGGTTCCGACTCTAACCTCAAAAAACTCAGCCCCAACTATCTCGCCTTCAACATAGATGACAACATAATGAAAGTGGCAACTGAGGTAAAAACACTAGGTTTCTACCTTGATTCCACATTATCTCTCAAAAAACAAGTCAACTCCCTGGCTTCCTCCACAGCCTACACCTGCAAATTAATCAGGCCCTGCAGACCCTACCTCTCCAAAATCAACTGCATCACATTAGCCAATGCCCTAGTAATGTCCAAATTGGACTACTGTAACGCCCTATATGCGGGTGCCAGTAAAACTGTCATAAACAAAATGCAAATACTGCACAACAATGCTCTTAGAGCAGCCTTGGACATAACACGCAGAGCGCACATATCCAACATCAGGAAAGATCATCATTGGCTAAAAATCAGTGACAGAGTCCTCCTCAAGACACTATCTCTCACCCATAAAGGACTGAACAACACTGCACCTCCCTACATCTCAGCTATACTCACCAGAAAATCCTCTAGTCACCACACCAGAGCCTCTAACCACCTCCTACTTGAAACTCCTAGATTCAGACTAACTAAAGCAGGCGGAGCAAGCTTCCCTGTTACAGCTGCCCGTGCCTGGAATGCACTCCCTACTGCACTGAGAGCTAATCTACCCCATTCTAGATTCAGATGCAATGTGAAAAGTTGGCTCTGGACCAAAGACGACTAACAACTTGATCCTCAGCTCTAGACCAGGTTCCCTGTATATATTACCTGGTATGACCTAATTGTGACTATAGACTCTCACATTGCCCCATGTGGTGTGAGGTTCTCCCACTTTTTGTACCTCTTGCAGTCATGTATTGTACATTTGTTAATAACTCATGGAATGTATCCTCTGTATGTATCTCCTCTATGTAACCTAAGCCTAAGTAATCTTGTTACTGCTGCGCCTGGCTACCCCTGGGTTTGGAGCGCATTATCAAATAAAAAACTAAACTAAACTAACACTTGTCTGCTATGCTAACCGCACGAGTTTGTACATAATAGCAGTTAAGTCTTATATGGTTAGTAAATATGAGAACATTGATGTTGCAGATAGATAGAGTTTTTTAAACTATTTTACGCTTCGTTCTTTCTGACTCTAATAGAAATAACTGGGAAAATGTTATTCCCCCTTTTTTTCCTGCCAATGGAGGCCGTTGTTTGGCATTGCCATGACAACATATAAATATCACCAAAATGGCAGCGTACACTGATTCAACAGCGAGCAGCCAACGCAGATGACCGAGCGCTAGTAAGTAATACAGAAATTTTCATAGCTAATGTAGATACTTGCATAAAATAGCACTGTTGCTTGTTTGTGTATATGACTTTGATGATTCCTGGGGGCCTTTTGATAGCGTAATAGAATCCGAGAAAGGAGCACTCGTAGACTTCGAGTACACAGGGCTCTTTCGAAACAGGGCAAAGATACCATTCAGGTACTAGCATCTCCTTTTGGCTATCATATACAATCTGGATAGGCATACGGGGTGGTTTGTTTACACAATTCTAATTGAAGTAGGATATAATATGATGGCACATCTGGACACACGTGCTCTATTATACTCTGTCACTGACTTTGACTATTTGTTTCCTAAACAAGAACAGAATTAATATTTCGTCTTTTAATACAGAACTTTAGAACCTAAGTAGTTATAAATAGGAATTAATGGCTTTCTCATTTAAACAACACCCCACCAGAAATTTGAGCATGGGATTGCACCCGGAATTTGGGAGTGCGAGCAATAAGGCTAAGAATTAATTAATTAACCCTACACGGGGTAAGTCCACTTTAACACTACGACTTAATTTTGAATATTGTATCTAAAATGGGAAATTATGACTGTATACTTACCAGTTTTTTCTTTTTCTCCTTTGTTGTTTTTTGATTCTCTTGTCTCCATCCTTTTTTCTGACCTCTCCCCCGACAATATTTGTTTCTCATAATTTTTTCAACACATGTTTAATGACCTTACATTGATGCATTGTATGTTTATAATTGTGTTCTGTTGTTGTTTGTCTTACCCTATGCATCCATTCCCAATGCCAACCCGTTTCTTTGTGTCTGTGGTGATTTAAAAACACATTGTTATGGATACATTCCGTTTGCATTTTTATTTTGTGTGTTTTTACAATGTTCCTTAATGGACGCATACCTTTTTCCTTTTTGTTGCTGTTTGGGTTGGGTACATACTGTAAACTAATATATTGGTTTAATGATGTTTATTTTTGCCAATTGATGAATACAGTGAAATATTATAATACAATAGCCCTGACTTGAGAAAGGCCAAGGAAGGCCGAAACACGTGTAATCCAAAGGGCAACTCATTAAAACATATACTGATATTACTGGCGCAGAATCCTGGACCCTTATTTTCATGTTTTGCATAGTTTATGATGGGTTTCCAGAGGCTTACCGTTAATCCAGTGAACTGTGACCTTAACCCAATATTAAACCGAGGGGAAGCAGGGGTCTCCAACTCCTCTGAAACTGTTAGATTCTATTCCACCCAAGTGGACTAAATAGTACCACCATCAAATATTGGACCTTGAAGTCGCCAAACAGACCAGCTGTACTCCTAAACCTGACATAGCGTATACCTAAACCTTAATCTAACCCTCCCTAGCCCCAACCTTAACCCTAACCCAACCCTAACCCCTGACCCAACCCCTAATCTAACTCTAGCCCCAACCCTAACCCCATTAATGTTGATGGATCCATCGAATTATATACAACACAATGGCTATTCGATGGAATGGAAATTCGTTGCATATAATTTGATGGTTTGGTATTAGATGCTTTGGTGTTCGGTGGATTGACCAGATACCGCTTGAAAGCAATGCCTCAACAAAGTGGCAAATTTGCAGTACTACAAAGTCAAACCCAGTGGGCACTGCCAATAGGATCATGTGAAATATCTTCTCACACCACTTTTGTAGTTGTATATGTTTATTTAAATATAGGATTAATAACCCACCGGTCACATCATAAACAGCTTCATAACTGATGCTTTCCTGGACATTATTCCTACAACCAATACATTCTAACATTCTAGTATCCTTCTCAGTACATTCTACATTCCATACCTATAGTCCATCTGTACATATGAATAACAATGTAAAACAAAACACCATTGAATTACTAATGACTTACACAATAAAATACTATATCATGTTTATCAATAAAACCCAAAAAGTTCAGTAAAAAATAATTCTTGGTTGAAAGAACATGATCCATTCAAAAAAATACAGAAAGGCAGTACAACACATGTAAAAGTATATTTTGCATGAATACTGCGTGATAGTAAACATTGGCCTAAGCACATTCACATTGTGCTGTAAATTGCATTTGAATGAACCTGAAATGGGCTTACTACTCCGCCATTTTAAGTTATCTGCCATTTTGATTAACTCCTGCTTTCTGTCCCATGTTAGAATTTGTATTTTCAGCTCCAGCATAGCAAAATGAACTTTGTACTGTGTCAACGTAGATAAACATGCTGAAGCTGCTAAGGTGGATTGTCTGTCCTGCACTAAGGAAACCTTGGAGCTAAACAAGAGCTGTGCTAATCAGTAATTTAGATGCCATCTGTACCAACAGTGTCTTCCCCATTCATATAGCGAAACAGAATGATGAACAGCTGAACATGTGCTTTTGCAGAAATCATTGATTTTGCTCCTTGAAACTAAGCTGACTTTAAACTTAAGAACAAATGGTAGACAAATATAAGTAAATGAAATGAGGACTGTTACCTTCATGTCCAATGTTTGAAAAACATATGAAGTGTTTAACAGAAAACAAAAAACTATTCAAAGAATGTTTGAACATGTATTAGTTATGTGGAAAGGCTATGTACCCTAGGTAAATGTGTTACATGAAGAGGGGCTGGTTGATGTGTCCGGAATTGTAAGAAAAATGTATAAATACTCATGTTTTTGAAATGTCCAGCACTCTCTCATCTCACGGTGTCTGCTTGCACACATTGCGGGGTGTTGAGAGCCAGACAGCTGTTCTGCTAAAATAAAGTGTACTTCTACCTTAGTACTCGTGACTGGCGTATTTCTATTATGTGGTATTAAGCCTTGATATACTTTTAATCTTTCAACATGTTTAAAGGGATGTTGTGATTGCAACACAAAGTAATAAAATACCAGTCAGGGTTTCTAACGCAACTATTACTATGCCACTGCCATGACTGCTCATTAAGCTGCATATTCCAACACAAACACACATGTAAACTCACTTTATACACGACTTGAGCAACCACAAAAAAATCTAAAGAGCAAGAGGAGTACCTCAAACTGGTTCAAGTATATTTAAATGTTATGTGAGGGAGAGCCTAAAAAACCTTAACAATGTAAATATTCAGTTGAAGGCCTGATTCTCCATGTGATTGAGAAGAATGAGAGATGTCATGAGCAGTGCATGGTAGTGGAAAAGCTATGGTACAATGGCGGTGGTACAGTTATGGTTGTTTTCGAAACCGTAACTGATCCATTTCTTGAGTTTTATTGTTTTGTGTTGCAATCATAAGACAGATTTGCTTTACTGAAGATTCTTTCATTGAATATTACAGAGATAACGAAAGCGACTCTATAGCTATCAGGAAGTTGACCTCCCCATCTGATAGGTCGATAGCTCAGCTTCCATTGGCACATCAATTGGCATTGCCGAAATTCTACTGACATTAGATCTGGTCTCTGATCAAGTATCAGGACAAAAACTTCATAAAAATATTTATTTGGCCTACTTGACTTGATTGTGTATAATTGCATGGAGGGTTTCAAAAGTTAGTACACTTGAAAAAACATGGATTTGTCCATAAGGCATTTTCTTTTGTGTTCTGAGGCTTAGTGGAAACCACTCAACATATTTACACCGGACTAATTTGGTTTGACACAGGAACTAGACAGGCAAACTCTTTGGAAGGTTTGGTCTTAATCTGATAAGTGATTACTTAGAAAAGTGAGTTTAAAGGTCACCCATTCTTTAAAGTCATATTTATGTATGTCTTGTCAATGAGATGGCTATATAAGCATGAAAACATTGAATGTACTATTGTCAGATGACATCATTAATGAAGTCACACATGACACCACAAATTACATCATCAATGACATTATTAATGACACCTACCTGTATTATTAATGGCACCTACAGCTGGCACATCTCCAATGCACTCCACCCCCTAGGAAGTACAATGTACCTCAATGTCAGAGGTTTTTCACCAGGTTATGTAGTGAAATGGATATAATGGAATAATGCACAATTGCACTTCATAGAGTGTCCTTCACCTGCATGGTCAGGTTAAAGGAAAGTGTCAGAGGGACTGTGCTGTTGGACAGCAGGCATGAGAGTAGACTGGAACATTGGGGAAATGTACATTCATGGAGGGAGCATCATCTAACACAAGGGTCTTCGCCATTTCACTCTAATGGATCCTGCACTTTGCGAGCCCTGCAGAATTCACGGGGTGTTGGAGTGCTCTTGCGAAGGGTGATTAATCTGAAAAATTAAATAAACCTCTCAGGTGATGGGGGTAGTTTCTGAGAGAATATAGGACTTTAGGAATTAAAAAGTCACATTCAAGTTAGTTCAAATGATGCAGGTAAATGTTGATTTGGGAGCCTGTAGGTATGCTCCAAATGGCACAGTGTTTCACAAAAAAACATCTATAAGGAGCTAATATTAGGTAAATGTCATGAAAGTGTATTGGAATTACAAAATAAACCTCTGTAGGACTAAATTAAGACTTTTAGGATTTCTTTTTGTAGGACTCAACAATGATTTTCTATCAGAATGTTACCAGGATACAGGCGATGGCCCACAGATAATTGACAGTATGGTACATCAATGCCATGAGATTCTATGAATGTGCACACGCGTGTATAACATAGGGAGAAATACTACCATGCATGGTCAAAACACTGCATTTCACCCCTCATTGAAATACATTAGAATTGAACTGAATATGTGGGCTGCTGTGTCCAGTAGCTGGGGATTCACTTTAACTTGGAAATGGTAGAGGTTGCTATGGGTTGACTGACCTAGATTATTGGTGGGAGGTTCCTATCGCTTCATCCAATGTGCTTCCAGCCTTTAATTTCCTCTTCCAGTATAAAGCATGGAAATATTTTCTGAGAAGATACAAATAAATTATCAATTTCTTTATTTCAGCGCATGTGGAAAACTTATAATAATACATGTCAGACTACAAAACCTGGATAAAATCCAGTAAATAATGTTCTTATAATACATGTCAGCATGGCATATCTGTATAAAAGCCTGCAAATAATGTTCTTATTACAGGCTAGTTGTGACATCACAACTGACCTGTAATAAAATAAATGACATCACAATTACTCCTTAATCTGTTATCATGCTTCTGTTGTGACGTCACAATGCCTGCAGCATTAGCCAGAAAGGGCAACATTTCAGCTTGTCACTGCAGCAGTTACTTAATACCTTTACAAGCTTTTCAAATTCATTGCTTGTTAAATAGTTTTCTGTGACACTTTACAGCGATTTATTGCCAGGGTACTGTTTATGGTAGAATGTTTAATTTGTACACTGCTGAAGTTTAGCACATGTGAGCAAGAAGCTGCATGTCATTACTTATGTGAAAGTACAAAATGAAAACCTGTGTTCAATTCATTGGGCCTCATTACGACTCTGGCGCTAATGGGTTAACGGCGCCGTAAAAGGCTACGGCACCATTAACCCATTAGCGCCTTACTACGAGGTCCCTTTGCGGGACCCGACCTGAACGGCTGGTCTAGACCAGCCGTTAAAGTAGGGACCCGCAAAGGGACCTTGGTGCTAAGTACGGTACCACAATTTGCGGTACCGTACTTAGCTCCTTCCCCAGTCCCATTGAGCCCTATGGGGCAAAAATGGGAATGGGGAAGGGCCAATGTTCAATGGGGAATTACCGCCCCGCCAACCTTGGAATGGGGTGGTAATTCCCCATTGAACATTGGCGGACTCGTTACGATACCGGCACCAACCATGGTGCTAATAGCGCCATGGTTTAGCGCCAGTATCGTAATGAGGGCCATTATATTAAAACTTTAAAACTATTTTTCTACAACACATTCAAAGCTGCATATTAGCTTTTTGAAATCCGAACAGATTCTGCAGGTCAGCAATTGAAAGACCTCTTACATTAGATTAAGCACAAGGCCAAGTATTTAAGGGGATGACAGTGAGTGGCCATGCATTATAAGTAATAAAATACCCCATACCGTATGTAACCTGTAAGGATATTTGGCGTGTTACAGCACAGAGTACAGCACTACTACACAGGTAGCAAACAGCACAGAGTACAGCACTACTGCACAGGTAGCAATTTCTTTTTTGCAGCACCACCACAAGGGTGCGGTGCATTGATATATGTGTTACCAGATTAACAAGGAAAGACAGGCCATTCAGTCAAAAACGATTTTAACATATAAGATGCAAATCTATTTTTACAGTTAAAAGTACACGTGCACATTCAAAAATGCACACTATTTTTCACCTGAAATGCCTATGGTGCGAGAGACACATTTGAAAATAATAACTAACCTTACTGACAACTAACCTGACTAATGAAACATAATCCACTAATAAAAATGTGTCTCCACTGCAGAATTAGGCCTATTCTGAAAGTGAACTTTTAAACGCACATCCATTTTTTTTTTCTGTTCTCTCTGCTGCCCTGTCCACATAACTACAGGAAGCAAATGGACTCGAAAGAACAGGAAATCAGTTGGTTACAAAGTATTACTATAAAAATGAGCCATTGTGTAGAGAAGGAGGAGATGGCGTGATTAATTCTGATTGGAGCAGCGTCATAGCAAGTATCATGCTAGAGGGAGTGATCAGGCTTTTTGCTGGGGGAAGTTTGAGGGAGGAGAAAGGCAGTCGAGATTGGGGAGAGCTGAAAGAAGGACCTTTCCACTGGCTGAGGCATTCCTATCTGCAAAAGCTGAGAATTCCAGGCAATGACCCCGGTTTGAGAAGGCAAGCGTTCCTTTTTACTGGAGTTAATCTTCAAGGGAGCCACATTCAGAAAGAGAACAGCCAAAGAGAACAACTAAAAAGATAAGGTAATTACAGAAGCGTGGGAGCTGAGTGTGTACGATAATATGCAGTCAGTGTAGGATTCCTGTGCATGCCTTAATCAAATGCTAATGTTGCAATTTGAGTTCTGTTCTCCGCCACTCTCTTTGCAGTGTGTCATAGACAATGCTTTTATTGTACCATTTTATTTATTTCTGTAAAGAATGAGATCGTGTTTAATTGCAACTTTTATAATACAGAAAAATATTTGAAAACAGACGGGTGGTGTATTTACTATTTACCATTACAATGCTGATGATGTGGGGAGATTTTAAACAGTGCAATGGTCATTTTAAGACAGATGTGTGCATGTCAGATTCAGTATGAACAGTTGTGAGTGACTGTAGCATAGCTCATTGGAGGTACATGAGCCAACGGGAAGAGAGACTCTCTGAACATAGCTCCCTACCGTATATAAGGTAGTGGAAATTACCACAAGATTACCATATATAGCTCTCTGTCGTAAATAAGTCAGTGAGATCGCCCATGGTGGCACACTAACACTAACACTGAAAAATGTGGTATTCCTAAAATGTAGGTCTGAGGTCTCTCTAGTGATTACACGAAAAATCTAAGCAAAGATAAGGGATTCTGGACATTGGGGCCACAAATAAAACAAGGGAATTATGCTCACCAAAATACCACCAACCACGCCTACCACCCACGCATACCAAATATGCATGCCTGGGTGCTGAAATAATGCATGTTCACTGTATTATTGTTGTACATGGCCCAATCTGAATACAAGGAGTGATTGTTGCTAAGTTATATTTCGGCGGTAAGAAAATACCGTCAGGCCCCAAATCTCCACAAAATACCCTACATATTTATGGTGCGTTGGCCGGGAAAGTGATCATAGAGTACCTACTGGGCGTGGCAAGCGTGACTCACACTGCCATTTGCACATTAAAGGGAACCCATTTTATAATAGCAGTGTGCCACTAAAAACGAATTTCAGAATGTCACAAAGGGAAACCACATTCTCAGATCTAGTGCAATATTTAGAGGCAAAGTTATTTGCACATGGGAATTGGTCTTCGAATAGCACGTTAGAATGGAGTAACCGCATTCAGGGTGAGGTGCAGAAAGAAAAACTAGACAATATTTTTGCAGAAGGCAGCATAATTCAGGTCTGCCTTACAAGATTATTGAATGCAGCCGATAAATGTGCAGAGAAAGACTGTTTAATACGGCTATGCGGCAAAATATGGTTTATTTTAAACAAGTCCCTGCGAATGCAAGAGAATGATACTCAGCTAATTAACAGGTTAAAGACTGAATTAGAGGGGGCAAGTAAAAATCAGGAAATGTTGAGAGCAGAATTGGATGTATGCCAAAAAGACATGCAATTAAAATGCAGAGACTTTGATACTCAGTTATCCAAAAGCAAGAAACAATTTGAAGATAGTGAGCAAGAATTGGCACACTTAAAAGCCTTAGTGGATCACATTAGGCAGGATAAAGATGAGGTTGTTTCAGAAATGCAGATTTTACAAAAAGAACATTGTGAAAAAGAAGGTGATCTCCAGAGTGCAGAACAAGAAATGATTAAAATGATCCAAGAAAGAGACAAGAGAAATAAAGAGTTCAATGAATGCCAAATGCAAATGTGCGAAATGCAGGAGGTGATTAATAAAATGAGTGATGAAAATAATTATTTGCAAAATGAAGCAACCAGACTCCTTAAAAAGTGTAAGGACTTAGAACAGCAAATGTGCATTCCCAGGTCCCAGGAGAGGCGGCAGGGTACCCCATTCAATGGAGTGGAGGTGAATTCTAGCTCTGCCCAAAGAGCTAGTGCTCCAGTGACTGGGCCGGTGACTGAACTTGGTTGCAGCGCCCTTGGGGGATTTGATACTCCCATTGGGGGCAGCCACCAATATCATACACCTGAAAACAGGATTGAATCACAAAATAGTGCAATTCCATGTATTGCAACAAGTAGCCCCATAAAAATAATGAAATCCATTAAAGCCCTGATCAAACCATTTAAAAAGGGAGGTGAATGCTGCATTGAGGATCACTTAGAAGCGGTGCATGACATTTTTAAAGCACTCCAGATACCTAAGGAACAGTACAGACAATATTTTCATTTAACTTTAGATGCCCCGACGGCCAGCATCATAAGGGGATTAAATGAACAGCAGAATATGACATGGCTGGAGTTTGAAAAAGAAATTAGGCGTCATTTTTCTCCTTTTCAGTCATTGCAGGAGGCAAAGAAAGTCGCGTACACAATTACTGCTGGACCTAATACATCCCCTCGCCAATTTTTACAAGACTTAAAAAGAGCATTCTCTCGCTTTGATGTATCTTTTGACTCAAATTCCAATGAGTTTAAAACTGCATACTTCTATGGGCTACAGAAAGACATCATATCCCAATTGGTCCGTGAATTTGACCGTGACAAGTCCCTTGAATGGATTGTACATCAAAGCACAAAGCTATATGAGGTACTCTATTGTCAGGGTAGAGAAAGTGATCAAATGAAAGATACTAGGCCTAAATCTAAAGAACCCTCAGCCACAGTAATGGAAATCAGGTCAGCCAAAATGTCCCTTGAGTCTGCTCAAAGCCAAGGTAAAAATAATGTGACACCTGAACAAAGGGGTAATCAACAAAGATCGCCATTTCCTGTACCAATGTTCCAAACACATGATCCTAGTAATAGAGAGAGCTACATCAGCCCTAGGTATTTAGGGGATAGACCCCGGGTAGGATATCGGCCTGATATGACAGGTATGAACAATAACCAGAGACAAAATCAAGATCAAAGAAATGATGGTCCCTACCAGTCATTGGGGACACAGAGCAGATTTGATCCCAGCACCATGATATATGGTAATCAGGATAGCCCTCGATATGTGGATCGATTTACTGATAATGGAAATCAACATAGGGGCCAGTACCCACAATCTGAGAGACAGGACATGAGGCAAAACGTGAACTACAGTCCACGCCAGTACAATGATTCCCCACCAGGGGACTATAATCAAAGGATGGGTGCAACCCGCTCCCCTCCACAAATTAATCAAGAGTTCAGAAACCATCCCAACCGACATCAATCACCTGAGAGGTATCAGAATAGATCCAATCAGGGGGAAAACAACCAATATCGACCTAGGCCACAGAAAGAGGATCCTAGAGAGATGGAAAGGTTCCAGTGCCTTGAGGCCCAAGTGAAAATGTTAGCTGAGCAAATAGGAAAGCTCTATACAGCGCAGAAACAACCTTCCAAAGAGGGGGCTGATGGCCATAGCAATGACCGGGGGGCTTCCGAAAAGTGACTAAGTACTCATGATAACTGCAGTGCCAAAATGACTGATTGCTCTGATATAATTTTGCATAACGACTCTGAGATGCCTAATGGATTAAAAATGAAAGTACCAGTAAATGAAATTGTGACAGAAAGTGCAAATACTTCTAAAAAAGAGGTACGGTTTAACTTAGAGCTAAATAAAACAGTAAAGATTTGCACAAATGAAAAAGAAACATTAGGAATTCCAAAAGAACAAAGGGACAGATTTAAGAAAAATGACTCATGCATGGGGAATACCAGTGAACAGGGAGTAAGTGGGGATGCCATAGCTCCTTCCCTGGGCAAGCAAAACAATGACCAAACACAGACAGAAAAAGGAAATACTCACAAGGAGGGTACAAGTCAATCACCTGAAGAATTCTTTGAGCCCCATATTTTTGAAGAGGCTGAAAGGGCTGGTATCACACTAAATGATCACAAATGCACAGAATTAAAAAATGACAAATTGCTGAATGATGTTGTTACACATGTTCAGTTGGAGGATTGTAATGTGGTCTCTGATGTTACCCAGATGGATGGGCGAACAGTGGCCACACTCCAAAAAACCTCTGAACATGGAGAAATGAATAAAATATCTCGCACAGAAATGGGTAAAAAGGAGGGAAAAATGTCTTTTCATTTACCAATGTGCTTAGCCAAAAGTGAAAAAGACCTGAGAAAGGTGAGCCCTGAAATCAGTAAGAATTCACATTTCTTATGTGTATTAGAGGAAGTTGAGGACAGATATTATGCACCCATCACTGTAGAAGAAAAATGCCACACCTTTGCTATGATTGACACTGGCGCACAGGCCACAATTATGTCCAAGGAGCTGGTAAAGAGTATCAATGAAGGGAGGCCTCCACAGAGTCAGATCACAGTGAAGGCAAATCAAGGCCCAGTGCATAACTTTAATGGGGAGGAGGTGCCCATCATAGGTGTAACTGAGGTTGACATAAAAATAGGAAAGCACAGAATGAAACAAGAGGTATTGATCACATCTATTTGTGAAATTCCATTTCTGATGGGGACAGATTGCCTGAAAAGATTGTCTCCTCTCATAGATGGGGTGAATGGAGTGCTGTGGTCCTTAACCAAAAAACCATTGAGGCCTAAGAAACAAAAATCACAAAACAGCAATATAAATGAATGTCACACCGTTGCCAAAACAAATGATGCTGTGGAGGTATATCTCCAGAATAGCTGCATACCTAGTGTCACTGGTATATTAATGTGTCAAGACAAAATGCAGAGCGACAATGAAAAACTACCTGTACAAATATACTTGGACCCAAGGAAAGATTGGCAGACTGCCATAGATGAGCACACATTACGTTTCTATTTAAAAGAGAAAACATGCAAACAGAATATTGCTCCTAAAACAGATTCAGAAAAACACATTACCACTCTGGCAGAAATACACATGGAAGATGAGCAACCATGGGTTCATGTTGGTATAAATAATTATCTTAAAACAATAAAAGCCACTTTAGCGCTTGAACATGAAAGGAGTTTCATTAATGAGAAATTGTTGCAAAAAATTATGGAGAGGGAAGAAATCCCGAAATTTAGGATTAAAAACCAATATGTTTCTGGGTTGGACAGTCCAGACTTTGAAAACCGAATTGCAGGCAGATGCATGCTTAAAATTAGCATTGGGCAAAAAACAATTTACCATAATGTATGGCTAGTGAGTGGAGCACAAAATGAATTTTACATGGGCAATGACATCATGCACAGAATGTGTATGGTGTTAGATTTCCTTAATCAAAAAATATGGTCACGCCTAGGTGGTCCGGCACCTGAATTTGAAGACAAAAGAAGGGCTTATCATTGTGCACAACTGGTTCCTTATGCAGTCGAATTACAAATGAGGAAAAATACTATTATTCCTGCATTTACAAAACAGTTTGCAATAACACTGAAATGCAAAAATGGACAGCAGATGAAAGGCTCTGATGCATTTGTATGCCTGAATGAATCCATAAAACAGCAAGGCCTGGATTATGAATACATTCCATTGGTAGACATTGGTGAGGGATCTGTAAAAATCATGGTAAATAATAAAGGTTGTCAGGATATTCATTTAGAGGAAAACTCCCCATTAGGAATGGCTATACAAAAATCACATTATACGGCAGATTTAAATAACATGGTGATTGGGAATATTCCTGAAAAATATGTAGATGCCAAGGGCGAGTTGCCAGAACACCTGGACTCTCAGCCCAAAGGAATATTTAAAATTCATTCTGTGTATCCTTATGATTCAAATGAGACAGTGTGCTGCCATCAAGAGGATTGCATAATATTTAATTTAAATGAAAATGAAACAGGAAATCAGCCCATTGAAGTGGAAGCTGATATGCCAAAATATTTAAAAGTGGCAGCTCTACAAAAAGACACAGCCACACAGTTAGAGGAAAGCGCTGAGATTCCTTTACCAGAAGAGTTTCCAGAATTTTCCAGAATGGTAGAAGAGCAGATCTCCTTAGCGGATGCATGTGACAGCGATAAGGATAGGGACGACCTGAGGGAAATATTTATGGAGTTTAAGGATGTATTTGCAAAAGATGCTTATGATTGTGGTTTAACTGATTTACATGTGGCCACACTACCAGAAGGTTGTAGCAGAAATCCAGTGTTTGTACGCCAGTATAGACTACCGCTGGCATGTTTAGAATCATTGGCAGAGATTATTAAAAATTTGGAATCACGGGGAATAATCAGGCCCATTCATAGCACATCCAATACGCCTATTTTAGGTGTGTTAAAGCCAAATGGTCAATGGCGGCTGTGGGCAGACTTAAGAGAGTTAAATAAAAGAGTACCAATATCTAGATGGCCACTGCCATTCATTGATCAGGGCCTAGCTCAGATACATGGTTCAAATGTATTTACCACATTAGATCTCACCTCTGGATATTGGTGCGTGCCATTGGCAGAGGAGATACAACACCTATTTTCCTTTACATTTGACAGGACTCAATATGCCTGGCGTAGAGCTCCATTCGGGTACATCAATAGTGGGAGTGAATTTGGCATATTTTTGAGAAAGGCCATGCCGGATGCAGCGGAAAGAGGAACAATAGTTTATGTGGATGATGTCCTGATAAAAAATGAAAGCCTGAAAAGCCATTTTGATGAAATAAGACATGTACTTGGCCAATTGCAGAAAGCAGGCGCCAAAGTATCTTTGCAAAAAGCACAATGGTGCAAGAAAAAAGTGAACTTTATAGGGCATGAAGTGACTGAACATGGGCTAAATCCACAAAGGAAGAAAATAGAGGCCATACAAAGATTAAAAGATCCTAAAAATGTGAAAGGAGTAAAACGTTTATTAGGGATGACAGGCTATAACAGAAAGTTCATTGAAAATTATGCAGAAATCACTCAACCATTGACTAAACTGCTTAAACTGAATACTCCCTGGAAATGGGAAAGAGGGCAGTCTGATGCAGTGGCTAAATTAAAGGAATGTCTTGTAAAGGCACCATGTTTAGCATACCCCATAAAGGACAGGGATTTCTTTATAGAAATAGGTTTTTCTGAACATTGTATGTCAGCAGTGTTATCACAAAAACACGATTTGAATCACAAAACCATTGCATATGCAAGTAAGGCATTTTCCCAAGTTGAAATGAAATTTAATGAATGTGAAAAGGCCCTATTAACCACTGTGTGGGCGCTACAACATTTCCGCCCCATTGTTCAGGGAGAAAAGGTGATTATTGAAACAAATCATCAACCTTTGCAATTTTTAGAGAGTAAAAGAATTAGATCAGGCAATCTAGCACAATCCAGAATCACTTCATGGACGCTGGCATTACAAGGTTTTCCCGTAGAAGTGAGATATGGACAAAATAAAAAGAGTCCAATTGCTCAAGGGTTAGCTGACTTACATGACTGTGCAGCTGAACAAATACCGAATGAAATGGAAGTGGAAACTAGTTTACAGGAATTTGAACAATCACCACACAAAGCTTTTGATGAAAGAACATGCAAGGATTTGCCAACTGTATATGTGGATGGTTGTGCTTTTCACATTGAAAATGACAGTAATAAACAATTAGTGGCAGGAATAGGAAATGTCTGGTTGAAATGTGAAGGCGTTCCCAGTATAGGGATGAGGATTGGAGATAGGAGCAGTCAGGTGGCGGAATTGGCAGCCATTTATAAAGCAATTGCTACTGCAGTTGATAAAAAGTTCAGTGAAATTGTCCTGGTGACTGATTCTGACTATGCACGGAATAGCTTTGTGGAGTATTTGCCTGGTTGGAAAGCAAGAGGCATGGTTACATACAACAAAAAGCCACTTAAACATGGAAAAATGATACAAGCCATAGACAAATTGGTGTCAGAAAATAATTTAACAATATACTGGAGAAAAATTTGTGGGCAGTTAAAAACACCAGGAGAGGATAAGGAGGGAAATGATAAGGCAGACCACCTGGCTAAGATTGGGGCTGTGATGGGAGAATTGCTACCTATTGATTATTTAATGGGTGAAATACAAATTGATGCAGTCACACGTTCTAAAGCACCAAAGGAGGTAGATCAACCGGTGGTGCAGTGGAGTCATGACACGCCAGACCAAGATTTGATTGAGGCACAAAAGAATGATCAAATTTTGGGAATCTATTATAATCATTTGATAGATCCTGAACAAAATCCTTTAACAGAAAATGATTGTATGGGAAAAGAAGAGTTGAGGGTGTTATTAAAGAACAAAACACGAATTAGTTTACAGGATGGACTCATGATTAGAGAGTCCATAACAGGGCAAATACAGTGGGTAGTACCCCTTTCATTCAGAGGACTAATGCTACACCATGCACATGATGCCATAACTGCAGGCCATAGAGGTTCACAAAAAACATTAGAAATACTAAAAGATTATGCTTACTGGCCTCATATGTCCCAAGATGTGGAATTATATACTAGAGGATGTCTAGTATGCGCCCAATTTAAACCTGCTTCACCAATGCATAGAGCACCATTGATGAAAATAGGCCTAACTCTCCCATGGTCAGATTTGCAAATAGACTATGTAGGTCCTTTAAAAAGGTCGAGCAGGGGACACCGTTATATTTTGAGTGTGGTATGTTTGATGTCGAAGTGGATTGAGTGCATTCCTGCACCAGATTGTAGTGCGCAAACAGCAGCCACATTGCTGGTGAACCATGTGTTCTCAAGGTTTGGGTTGCCACAAAGAATTGAGTCAGACAGAGCAAGTCATTTCACAAGTACTCTAATGAGTAAGGTATGGCAAATACTAGGTGTGAAAAGGAAACTACATATCGCATATCGGGCGGCGTCTTCAGGTACAGTTGAAAGAAGCAATAGGTCTGTTGTGGATATTTTAAAGAAATTTGTGGCAGAAGCAGGTTCCAGCTGGGATTTGCGTTTACCATTGGTTTTGATGGCAATCAGGTCGACTCCTGCCAAAGCAACAGGTGTTAGCCCCCATGAGGTCTTAACAGGTAGGAAAATGGTGTTACCACAACACCTACTATACAGAACACATGAGCAAACCCTTGTGAGTGCATCCACAGTTCATGAATATATTGATGAACTGAGGAGGCATTTGCAACATGCATTTGCTTTTGTGCAGAGAAATCTGGAAAGAGCTGCTGACAGTGCAAAGTCATATTATGATAAAAAGACATCAGTAAAGGAATACAGTGTAGGGGATCAGGTGTACAAGTTTCATTTTGGAAAAAGTAAACAGAAAAATTCTAAATTTCTAGCGGCCTGGCAGGGGCCATTTCGATTTATAGATAAGGTCTCTCCTGTAGTGTATAAAATTTTGAAAAATGAAGGTGAAACAGCAATAGAGCAGTTTGTCCATGTAAATCAAATCAAACCATGCCATCCCAGACATGAGATCAGGCAGCTTGAGCATGTAGAGACAGATAAAGTCCCTTAAAAAAAAAAAAGAGAAAATAAATGGGTGTAATCAGGAGGCAGTGACAAAGAGGTTAAAAAAAAGTTGATTGTTATGATGGTACATAAACACTGTAATATATGTAAAAATATATAATATAAATAAATAAATAAATAAATAAATAAATAAATAAATGCACATATAATGGAAGCTCATGGTTGGTGTGCAGAGAGAAAGCGTGTTAAATATTGAATATCTGCTTGTTTTCTTTTAACTTGTGTTTAATTTCAGGAAAAAAAAAAAAAAAATGAAATATTTTTACCAAGCATGTTTTATTTTTGGCAAAAGGATGAAGTTAGTATTATGCTATGTACTTAATTTGTTTATTTTCTATTTTGATTTAGACAATTAACATTATTTGGTCGGAGGTTCCGAGATCAGAGCCCACGGGAGAGACGATGGAGTCCTGGAGTCCCCTGGATGAAGACCAAAAGATGCCTGCCTCCAGGTGGAGGTGAAGACAAGATAACCAGAATGCTAAAAAGGATGACTCCTATGGATCTAAGATTGCCAAGATGGAAGTGTACTCGAATGAACCGAATAACATCGCTGGTCGGGACATATCAGAAGCGGACAAGAATACTGACATATGGAGTTCCACGTATTTATTATTTTAATTATTTATTTTAATTTGTTATATTAATTATTTGTTTTAGTTAGTTGTTTTATTTCTTTGTTTTTAATTGACTTGGAAAATCTAAACTTAAAGTAATGCCACTTCAACTGAGAAGGCAAATGTAGAACATTTTGTAAACTAATGAACTCAGATGAATACTGTGTTGATTGCAATTTTCATTGATGCACATGAATATTCATTTTGTTGGATTGCTATATTGTAAAAAAAAAAAAAAGAGAGAACAAATTGTTTTTAGGAATTGGCTTGGATTATAGCCAAGTTCTAAAAACAAAAGGAGGGTATGTAAGGATATTTGGCGTGTTACAGCACAGAGTACAGCACTACTACACAGGTAGCAAACAGCACAGAGTACAGCACTACTGCACAGGTAGCAATTTTTTTTTTGCAGCACCACCACAAGGGTGCGGTGCATTGATATATGTGTTACCAGATTAACAAGGAAAGACAGGCCATTCAGTCAAAAACGATTTTAACATATAAGATGCAAATCTATTTTTACAGTTAAAAGTACACGTGCACATTCAAAAATGCACACTATTTTTCACCTGAAATGCCTATGGTGCGATATGTAGGGTATTTTGTGGAGATTTGGGGCCTGACGGTATTTTCTTACCGCCGAAATATAACTTAGCAACAATCACTCCTTGTATTCAGATTGGGCCATGTACAACAATAATACAGTGAACATGCATTATTTCAGCACCCAGGCATGCATATTTGGTATGCGTGGGTGGTAGGCGTGGTTGGTGGTATTTTGGTGAGCATAATTCCCTTGTTTTATTTGTGGCCCCAATGTCCAGAATCCCTTATCTTTGCTTAGATTTTTCGTGTAATCACTAGAGAGACCTCAGACCTACATTTTAGGAATACCACATTTTTCAGTGTTAGTGTTAGTGTGCCACCATGGGCGATCTCACTGACTTATTTACGACAGAGAGCTATATATGGTAATCTTGTGGTAATTTCCACTACCTTATATACGGTAGGGAGCTATGTTCAGAGAGTCTCTCTTCCCGTTGGCTCATGTACCTCCAATGAGCTATGCTACAGTCACTCACAACTGTTCATACTGAATCTGACATGCACACATCTGTCTTAAAATGACCATTGCACTGTTTAAAATCTCCCCACATCATCAGCATTGTAATGGTAAATAGTAAATACACCACCCGTCTGTTTTCAAATATTTTTCTGTAGTATAAAAGTTGCAATTAAACACGATCTCATTCTTTACAGAAATAAATAAAATGGTACAGTAAAAGCATTGTCTATGACACACTGCAAAGAGAGTGGCGGAGAACAGAACTCAAATTGCAACATTAGCATTTGATTAAGGCATGCACAGGAATCCTACACTGACTGCATATTATCGTACACACTCAGCTCCCACGCTTCTGTAATTACCTTATCTTTTTAGTTGTTCTCTTTGGCTGTTCTCTTTCTGAATGTGGCTCCCTTGAAGATTAACTCCAGTAAAAAGGAACGCTTGCCTTCTCAAACCGGGGTCATTGCCTGGAATTCTCAGCTTTTGCAGATAGGAATGCCTCAGCCAGTGGAAAGGTCCTTCTTTCAGCTCTCCCCAATCTCGACTGCCTTTCTCCTCCCTCAAACTTCCCCCAGCAAAAAGCCTGATCACTCCCTCTAGCATGATACTTGCTAAGACGCTGCTCCAATCAGAATTAATCACGCCATCTCCTCCTTCTCTACACAATGGCTCATTTTTATAGTAATACTTTGTAACCAACTGATTTCCTGTTCTTTCGAGTCCATTTGCTTCCTGTAGTTATGTGGACAGGGCAGCAGAGAGAACAGAAAAAAAAAATGGATGTGCGTTTAAAAGTTCACTTTCAGAATAGGCCTAATTCTGCAGTGGAGACACATTTTTATTAGTGGATTATGTTTCATTAGTCAGGTTAGTTGTCAGTAAGGTTAGTTATTATTTTCAAATGTGTCTCTCGCACCATAGGCATTTCAGGTGAAAAATAGTGTGCATTTTTGAATGTGCACGTGTACTTTTAACTGTAAAAATAGATTTGCATCTTATATGTTAAAATCGTTTTTGACTGAATGGCCTGTCTTTCCTTGTTAATCTGGTAACACATATATCAATGCACCGCACCCTTGTGGTGGTGCTGCAAAAAAAAAATTGCTACCTGTGCAGTAGTGCTGTACTCTGTGCTGTTTGCTACCTGTGTAGTAGTGCTGTACTCTGTGCTGTAACACGCCAAATATCCTTACAAACCACATAACCACAGAGTTCTGTGACCTTATAAAGGAACTGAGCCGTTTTGGTCTTGGAACTCCTTAGTGACTTGCAATATCGTTATAACGTACAGTAAGGGGTACTTTATCCCATATATTAGAGGCTAGTTGTGGCATCACTAGCGACCTGTAATAAGAAAATTACATCGTAACTGTTCTGTAATCAGTTATTACGCTTCAGTTGCGACTTCACAATGCTTGCTGATTGAGGCAGCAACACACAGCTGCACTTAATTCAGGGGGGTGAAACATGTGTGGGGATGCTTGTGGCCTGATGCAGAAGGAATGTGAGCAAGCAGTTTGGGCTGGACTGCTTCCTTTGAGGTAAGAACAAGCCTGATTTGCATATGGTCTTTCCCCTTTTGTGATGGCTGAACAGGCGAAGAACGATGGTCTGGAGGGATGCCCAGAGCAAGAGGTTAAGATTAATTCTAAACCTTCCAGCCATTACCTCTTTTGTTTTGCTTCGTCACCTCGCGTGGGACGACTATGCCCAGACTTGGGTACTGTTCCAGCTGGGCTTAGAAACCCAAGCTACTCCTCATTGATGAGGCCCAAAAAGGCCAAAACATGTCTGGGGATGCGTGCGGTCTCATGCAGAAGGAATGTGACCAAACAGTTCGGCTGGACTGCTCCCTTTGAGGTGGGACCCAGCCTGATTTGCATATGCGAAGAACGATGTCCTGGAGGGTTGCCCAGAGCAATGGCAGGGGTTAAGACTAATTCTTAACACAGTCTCGCCATCCATATTACTAGTACTATGAATAATATTATATTTGTGTTAGCCCCTAAAAAATTGAAACCTGTTAAGAATAAAGTCAAAAAGAGTGACTGGTTTGGAGATTCGATTAGTGCTCTGCACCATATCAAGCGAAAAGCTGACAGAGCGTGGAGGAACACCCCTCCCCCTCCCTATTAGATCTTTACAAAAACTCAGTTAAAACTTTGAAGTTAGCAGTTGTTGCAGCTAAATCACAAGCTACAATTACAGGATTTCCTCAGCCCATTCAAACTCATGTGAACTATTTGCCATCCTTAAAGAGTTTGAGGGGAATATACCCGAGGCACAACTGTACCCATGGACTCTGTCCGGTGCCAATCTATTCATGATGAGTTTACACCAAAATCCTAGCTCATCAACAATCCATTTCAGTCCAGCAAATGAATTCCAGGAAAACAAGCACTGGTTCTCTTGCTCTTCGGAGCCTATTGTCTCCCCCACTCTCAAGCACCCTAATGTGGTTTTTCAGTTTCAGCCATGCACAGAGGTTCAGATCTGTAAAATAGTAACTGGCATGAAATCCACTTTGTGTTTAGGAGACAGCAGTCCCTCATCCGTCTTTAAAGCCTGCATTGATACCCTTTCTCCCTGGGTAACCACACTAGTCAACCTGTCCTTTGCCGAATCTACTGTTACTCTAATCTTAAAGGATTTGTGGATTACCTCTCTCCTTAAGAAAAATAACCTGGACCCTAACATATCCAAACATTATCGACCAATTACAAATGTGCCTTTCCCCTTAACAATTCCAGATCGTGTTGCATATATACAACTTTAGAATTTTATCGAAAATAATAATATCTTGAAACAACAACAATCAGGTTTCTGGTACATGCACGGGACAGAAACGACACTGACTGACCTTAAATCCAACATTGCTAATATCATAGATAAAGGCAAACCTGCTGTTCTTTTGCTGATTGATCTTTCTGCGGCGTTTGACCTGGTTGATCACTCATTGTTGGTCACTGGGTTATGTGAACAGGCGCATTGCTCCAATATGGCTGCTCAGTGGATTCTTTCTTTGCTCGGCCGAGAAGTCCCAGAGTTGCAGTACAGAATGCCAGTTCAGTACCCACGCTTACCACCTGCGGCAGCCCGCAGGGGTCATGTATCTCCCTACTACTATTCCATGTTTACATCATGTCACTGCTTGACCTATTGAATGACCTAGGTGTTCAGCTTGCGAATTATGCAGATGATACAAAAATCATCATCGAGCTAACTGGCTATTATATTACAGACTCTGATGCTATTAATCGCATCTACAATATTATTCAGGACTGGATGATCACAAACTCTCTTGCATTCTATCCTGAGAAGTCGGAACTCCTGAACCTAGCATCAGGACAAAGACTAAAAACTTTGTCTCCAGAGTATAAGAGTTTTGCCATAGCTGGAAATCAAATTCATGTTTCTACGAAGGTAATTGGTGTGGTACTGGATGCAGAACTTTCTATGAATCCCCATGTTGCCACTGTCCGTGCCTCATGTGGATATGTTTCAAAAATACTTAATCATATTTCTCCATATATTTCATTAAAAAACAGATCCATCCTAGCTACTGCATTGATCAATTCACACCTGGATTATTGCAACAGCTTGTTGGTTGTGACATCCAAGGCGAATCTTCAGGCCTTGCAAGTCAAACAGAATGGAGGAGTCAGAGCCATCCATGGGCTCCCTCCAAGGGAACATTTAACAAATGTCAGATGCAGACTCCACTCACTCCCTGTTAAACAATGTGTCATGCACAAGCTACTTTCCTTGACCGATAAATGTTGTCACAACGAAGCTCCTCAATACTTAATGAACCGCCTTACCACCCTCCCATCAGGTCGCAATCTTCGGTCTTATGACCCCCTAAAACTCATCCAGCTGAGGTATAACCTCAAAACCATTGGTGGCTCTGCTTTTCATGTTCAAGCTCCTCTATCCTGGAACAAACTTCAGTTCGAACTCAGGCAATCTAATTCTTGCCATGAGTACAAGAAAAGCCTAAAAACTCATGTGTTCAACCTTGATCCAGATTAGGTCCCAAGACAATTGATCAGAATAGCCTAGACCAGGTCCCTCTGCCCCCCATCCTATAATTTGTTCTTTAAGTCTTGCTCTGCCTTTTATGCACTTTGAGGCCTATGGGCGAGTAGCACTTTATAAAAACTATAAATAAATAAATAAACCTTCCAGCCATCACCTCTTTGGGTTTGCCTTGTCACCTTGAGTGGGACGGGTATGCCCAGACATGGGTTCTGTGCCTGCTGCGCATAGAGACTCAAGCTACTCCTCACTGGTGATGCCCAACAAGGCTAAAACCTGTTTGGGGATGCTTGTGGTCTCATGCAGAAGGAATGTGACCAAGCAATTCGGGCTGGACTGCTCCCTTTGGGGTGGGACCACGCCTGATTTGCATATGGTATTTCCCCTTTTGTAATAGCTTGGCAGGGGAGGATGGTCTGTAGGGTTGCCCAAAGCAATGCCAGAGATTAAGATTAATTCTAAACCTTGCAACCATTACCTCTTTTGTTTTGCTTAGGCGCTTAATTAAAGCCATGACAAGCTTTTCAAATTCCTTTCTTGGAAAATGCACTTTCTGTGCGACGTTACAGCCATGAATTGATAAACAACTATTTATGACATGTTTATTTTGCGCATTGTTGGAGTGTAACACATAAGAGCAAGTATCTGCATGTTATCAGTTATTTTAAAGCACAACATTAAAACCTTTCAGATGCATTTTGTTAAACTGCTGCCATTATTTTTCTGCCATATTACTTTGTTTCTTAATCCAAACAGACCCTACATTGATTATATGTAGTAGAAACTGGAACATCTCTTGCTTTACAAGAGGCCTGCTAATAAAGGGGGGTGGCATGCATTACCAGGGGGGCTGGCATGCATTACCAGGGGGCTGGCATGCATTACTAGGGGGGTTTACATGCATTACTGGGAAATCAATATCCCTGTACGTAAAATGATACTGCTTATAATGTATGGCAGGAGGTACTTTCTCCCATAAATTTACACCACATTGTAGGTAGCTTTCCGGACGACAGTAGGATGTACTTCTAATGTAGTTCAAATAGCTCAGTGTACGCCAGATTCAATTAATACATTTTTTATGTCATTCCCATTCACATTGCAAGCAGATAAGTGTCATGATCTAAGCCGCTGTGGTGTAAGACTAAGAATCCCAACCACGAGATTGAATGTATAAAATCCAAGAGAGTTTATTTCATTGTGAAGACATCTGTATTGTAAATCATTGTGAGGTAATAAAATGCTGTTTTTGTTGAGCACCAAAGATGTTCCTAATTTCCAAGTGTAACACATGTGTGATTTATTCGAGATGCATGCGAACACAGTATGAATTGATTTCACCAGCAAGAGCTCCAATTATGCACTGCCCTTTTTGGGGGCGAGGAAACATGAACCCCAAAAATTAAAAGAGGATAGCTCACGGACCCCAAATGAGTGATATATGTTGCAACCACTGTATCCTCGCATTCAAATCCTGACGATGTCCAAATTGGTAGATGGAGTATGGTTATAAACACTTCAATGTTAGGGCGAGTGTTGTGAAAAAGTAAATGAGCAAGAGGCCCAGTGTGCAGTATGTGCTTAGTGAGTCAAGCATTGTTTTGTCACAGACATATTTATCAACTATAAAGATCTGTATGCATTCTTATGTTCACAATATTCTAGTAGGTGCTATTTGCCACCTCCCCTTATATAGTAGGTGAAATCCCAGTGTATAAAAGCAGTGGTGTACCAAATGGCCCATAATGGAATTGTAACCTTCTAAGAGAAAATAATTGCTGTAGTAATTCTACGTTTTGATAATGTGCTTTTCCCAGTGAGGCAAGTGGAACATTCATGCAATCACTACAATAAATACTGGAGTGATCATTAGAAATTAACATCGTAAAAATTGAACAGTTACGTTTACAATGTGACTACAATTAAATCATTTATTTTTCCTGACTGCTTTTTTTTTGCTGACAATTCACACCATTTTGTCTCCCAAAACCTCATTCCTTACTGGAAAGGCTTTTGCTCAGATTAAAACTAATGATTTCTGCATTGTTTACCGTATGCAGACACACACACACACACTAATATATAACATTGCAAATGGCGTTGTAGACCATGAAACCTGGTCCCCCGCACCTCTATAAGGTTTGTCTAAAACCTTTGTGTGCTCCAAGTGGTGGCTGTTGAATCTTTTAAATGGAGGGGTGTAAATACATGTGTCTAATATATATGAGCAACCAAGCACAAAAAGGGAAACTGAACCAAACAAAGAGGGTGTGGTGGATTCTCCCCAGATAACGTTTTTAAAATAATGGGTTACATTGGTGCATTTGAAAGCACTTTCTGTGGACATTGGGTAAAAAGCCACAGGGTTTGCAATGAAGTGTGTTTGGTAGCACATGAAGAATACAATAGATGCAAGTTATCAACAGTGCAGAGTTCCATTTTCCAATGCATTTTCATTATGCTTTTGCCCACAACAAATGCCAATGTATAAAACATGTTCATGCTGGCTGTGCCTATATATGTCCTTGCATGCTGCACCAATATAATCCAGTGTATCAAGTACACAAAGAATATGTTGCTATACTTTATCTGCCAATGTAAGCCAGTCGAGCCATGTAATAACACTCATCATGTTTGCTTTACACTTAATGTCAAGTAAAAAGTAACAACTGCCATGCCACAGTAACAAAGTAAAGTCACGCTGACACCATATGCCAAGCTAGCCATGTCATAACACTTATCATGTTTCCTTTAACCTTGAAGCCGTGAAAAAAAAAATCATGCCACATTAAGAAAGTAAATGCAGATTGCACTACTCAGGTAGATCAGTCTAGCCATGTAATAATTTATGTTTGCTTTCCCTTGATGCCAAGTAAAAAATGTGATGCCAAATTAAGAAAGTATATGCAGACATATACTAGTAGTGGCAGTCTGCATATATGTCCTTAATGTGGCATGGCATTTTCTTACCTGCCGTTAAGGGTAACGCAAACATGATAAGTATGATTAGCTGGCCAGACAGGCCAACATTGAATGTAGGCCAGTGACAACACTTGTCAAGTTTGCTTTACCCTTGATGCACAGTAACTGTGGATCAAGGGTAAAGCAAACAGAAATGTTATTACTTGGCAAGACTGGCCTACATTGAATAGCTACACTGGCCTACTTTGATTGTAGGCCAGTCTTGACAGGTAATAACATTTATGTTTGCTTTGCCTTAAAACATAGTAATGTTGCATCAAGGGTAACGCAAAGATAAGTGTTATTATGTGTATAGACTGGCCTACATTCAGTGTAGGCCCATCAAGCCATAAATAACACTTCACTTACCATTTGTGCTTTACCCTTGATGCACATTATTTACATCAGACCAGAAGCCCATTCCAGTATTTGCCCATAAGGGACAATAATAGTAAAATGGCTCCAGATGCTATCTTCCACCAGCAGCAGCACTCCTAGCTGTCGTATTACCAGGAGCCCCAAGTCTTGATGATAAAACCTTACAGCAAAAAGGCTCTCCCATAAATAAAGCCCTATTCTAGATAAATGAATGATTAAGAGGGATGTTCCAATTACATATTTTAATGAAAATATTGTTTCCAATTTTGCCTACTTCATTTCTATCCTTATTTACACTTACTAAAGGATTATTCTAAGGACTTCATGAGTGTTTCTTCTTTACAGGGGAATTAGGGTTTTCAGAATCTCCGATGTTAATGTTTTGAAATTCGCATTTAACATTCCCTTGTTCATCACAGGAGCTTTCATCACCATAAATGGGGGTGACTTATTGTGGGGGGATTCTTGCTACCAAAAAATGAGTGGTTATGATTGTGTTCACCACCATCAAGGTAATTAGCTTAGGGAAAGAAAATCTCCGTCCTTCAGCAAGCCATTTCATACTCTGGCATCACACTGACATTTCTTCCTCTGAGGAAGACAAATACTGCCTCTCTCCAAAAGGAGTCCTCATGTACCCATGGGGACCTTCTCCTCCCTCCATCTTGCTGCTTCTGGCAGGGGCACTTGTACAATCTGTACCGAGTTCCTACACTGGTTCCTTGCATGTGGTGGTGTAGTCCTGTTGCGACTAAGCCACTATACTTCAGGTAAGTGTTACTGTTTGCCTTTGTTTTTCCTTGTCTGTTTTTGTTGTATTGTAAAGTGTGTTGTCTTGTATTGCTGTCCGTTCCACTTTTTATGTTTGCTCTTTTGCTTTCTTCCCTTGCAGGTGATGTTCCTGGGCCGGCAGAAGCTGCGGAGCTCGAGGCAGCAGCCGGAGGGAATGAGGAACGAAGCTGCAGCAGTACAGTAGCTGGTAAATTGTTAACTAGGGGGCGCGCGGGTTTCAAATGCGGTGCGGCCCTAGGATGGATGTTCTAACCTTGTCTTTCTTCTTCTTCACAGGGTCGGAGTTCGTGGATGCGGAGTGCGGTGCTGCGATGTTGGGATCAAGATCACTGGATGTCAGGAGATGAGTCTGCAGATGAAGCAATGAAGCACCGGTTTCCTGGAGGTGAGTATGCAGGAGAACGCCTGGTTTCAAAGGTAAGTCAACTGGTCCACTCCACAGTGAGCGTCCCATTGCACGCGAGTGCACAGTAACACGAAGCACCGGCCTTAAGTATGGAGCAGTTTATATAGCTGAGCTTCTGAAGCCAAGCCCACCAGGTTCAGCCTGCCTGCCACACCCTGCCACACCCGATGAGTCAGCAAATGAAGACTAGTCATAGGGTGCCACACCCGATTAGTCAGCACATGAGGATGTTCTCTGGAATAAAGGCTTTCAGCTCCTGGAAGGTCCTTGTAAAATAAAAGCACTCCTGCACTGAAATAAAGTAAAAGCACTACTGCACTGAAATAAAGTGTTCCTGCTCACATCTCTATATGAGCCTGACGCCAAAGGCGCCAGGACTGTTTCCAGCCAGGGCCCCTGTGTTTATGGGTCCCAAAAGGACACAAGTGAGTCAAGTGGCCCATTGCCCCCATCACTAGATGGTATGTTTTTTGAATCCTGGGGCCTGTGGCCATGACAATAACTGATTCCTGGACACAGAGAACTCTGCAAGCGCAATTATATCCTACATGGGGCATTTGTGTGATATGACTGCCCTAACTCAACTTCTGCCAGTTTATAACCTCCATTATGTTGGATTTTGACTGTTCTGCCTAGGGTCATGAATTGTTATAACTCTCTGGAACATGGCTGTGGGAACTCAGTAAACCTGAGGTGCCCTGACCAATCAGTGTACAATGTCTTGTCCTTGAACTCCGGGGCTTAGAATCTTTACATGTTGCTCTTGTATGACTTCACTAATGTGAAATAAACCCTGAGAAAGCTTTCACCCTCTTGCATCAACCAATCATTGTGCAGCATTCAACCTTTCCCTGCATGCATTGTTGCAACTTCAAATGTGTGTGTGCCTTCCTGTGAGGGGATGTCTGAGGTTCTGTGCTGAGGGGTGATGGGGCTGTTTCCGTGATTTGAGAAAAGCTAACTAAATCTTGTGGCCCATATGTGTTGCATTCAGCTAATGCAGTGCAATGGTGATCATGTATTCATCAATTTAAACACTTCTACTATATTTCTCTACTGATGTTAGATCCTGATGGGTCAGGTTCAGTGTACAGGGTTATGTCCATCTATATGGTGTGTGTTACAGTCTAACTAAATCATGGTTGCTGGGCCTACTCTGGAAACCCTTCATTATACAGGGCTGGTCTTTACTTCGCTCTGTGCTTTTTCATATTGACTTCCGCAGCTTTTATATGTGTGCACGTTTAGAACGCTGAATATATTCACCCATGTTTTGTATTCCCCCTTTCATCCAAGGGATGAATATTTCCCTACATTCTCATTCATAATCTTCTTCCCCCGCTTCAGGCCATTCATGGACACTTCTAGGTATTAATATTTCACTTACATCTCTCAGTTCTCCCCCATACACAATATAATTCCATGGCATGGGGCCATTGTAAAGTGTTATCTATAAAACACTCAATATAATTTGCAGGGTCTGGGCGTGTTGACCAAATGGCATTGTCTGGGCAACAGTGTATACTTGTTGGGTATCTGCTTGCTTCTCCTACCCGTGATCGCTCATCTGTTTGACTGCTTTCATCTTTCCAACGAGTAGAGCTACTACCTGTCAGAACTGCAACACAATTTCTTTTATTTTCATGAGACATGCAGCAGGTTATGATTAAATCGTACATGCACCACAGTAATACAAGGAGTAAGAGGATGGGAAAAATGCGACAAAAACTTTAAAATTCAAAAACCAACGGGGCATCCACAATGTAAATATGGTCATCCAGTGATAATCTCTAACGATTCCTCCTTCCTTTCCCATGTCAACAGTTAATTTGGCCATTTGTTTGATAGCAAGACTCAGTGGCCTATTGTCCGCAATGTTGGAGCGGGATAGGTACAGCAGGTGCTACCAATTTTCCTGAAGAATGCACCCTCCATTGCTGTATCAAGTTGAGTACCATATGGTTTTGGAGCTCCCCACCTTATCAATTGTAGCCATTTTGAGTAGGTGGCTACTTGTATTCCAGGTTCTAATTAGGAAGTGAAAAAGACTTCACCCCTGGTAAAAAGGCATTACTGGGAGGCATTGTTTCCAGTGCTTCATGAGCTTCCTTTGAGAAGTAACCACTCCTTTCCTTTCTTTGCACTCTAGGTGAGTACATTCATTGGGGGCTGGTCAGGGGACTGGTATTCCTTTCTGGGCATTTGTACGTGTTTCACAGGCATAACTATTACCGGTGCTGTATGGTGACAAGGGAACATAGGCCGCTCCACAATCGTGGAAAATAATAGTAAGCCTTAGAACCACCACACTGCCACACTGTATCCATTATGGTGGATGTGCCTTTGTTTAATGCTGGCATCTGATAAGTCTGGTTGCAGTTCTGATTGCTGTCAATGGGAACACGTCCTCAGCCTGTGAAACAAAATGAATATCGGGTGAGTTTCTGTACTTTTACAGGTTGCTCATGCTGATGCAGACTTGTAAATCTGTTCGCATGCAGTGCCTACACATTTCTACACAGTTTATCTGTTCATTTTATTTAATTTATTTATTTATTTTGACATTTGTAAAGTGCACCCAACCCGGGGGAATCTGGGCATAATCTTCTGTAAATCCCATTAGTCCATCATCATGTAATACTGCTTGCCCATTGACCCACTTATTATTCCAGAATGTTGAACCTTCCATCACTACTAATGTTTTTTTCTGGACACACTCCCGCTTTCCCAACCTTTCACATTCATCTTTTTATCTCTTGTCCATTTCTATGTACACTGTGCGTCCCTGGAATTGGCTCTGGACGTTGCATGTTACTAAATGTGCCTAGCACTGGGCCTCTAAAGTTGGCACTTGCTGCTATGAGAACCATCTGGGGGTGCCAACTGCATGTGGCATAAGCCCACAAATATAACATGATTCCTTCCCTTCAGCCCTACTGAATTCTTTCATGAGATTGTACCATGAATGTGTTCCTTCAGAATTATATTAATCTAACATACTACTTGCTTCCTTATTCACTTATCTTCTATGTCTAATCATGAGGTTATTTCTAAATGCAAATACATTTTCTACTTTTGTACCATTGGTTATAGCACTTCTGAGTCCTAACCTTAGCAATTCTGTTAAAAGGACAGACAGAAAGAAGGAAGAGGGAAATAAACAACATATCCCCATCAATAGGGAAGGAAGGCTAGCTCAGGGCCAATGCGTTTGTCTTGGAAGCAAGACAATGCAGCACAACACAGGTTCGAATCCCGATCCTGCGCTTAGAAACCACTCGTTAGTAAACCACTCGTTAGTATTAAGCGCATTATAAAAGAACAATTATAATATTAATAATAATATATTTTTCAAATTTCTACGACTTTTCTCTTGAGCTTTCTCCATATCAACTGGAGCATGCGCTCTGCTGTGCCTGAAGGCCTTCAGTTTCATCCTGTACAAATGTTGTTGCTTGTTCTGTTGTTGGAGACGGTTGTTCATCAGTGAAGAGATTCTGTGCTTGTGTCCTTGCACAAGTTGGTCAAGTGCACCCAAGCACAACTTGAGTTTCACAGCTGCTGGGGTCGACTGCTCCACCTCATGGGGACCAGTAAACTTTGGATCACACCATTTACGAACATGCTGTATTGAGCAGGCCTTGTCCCCATGTTGTAGCTGAAAAGGTTCCTTTGTTGTGGTACATTGTTGATCCATTGGGGCCCTTGTATTTGTTCTGAGGTTTATCTGTGAAGAAATTCGCTTTGCACAGGTTGACATATTCTTAAGATAAACATTGAATTCCTGGCCTAACAATTCTGCGCTGCAATGTGCATCTGACACTGTTAATGAGGGTACTGCGGGGACAAACATTCTCCTCCCCGTTACCACCTCGTGGAGTGTGATGTGGTGGTCTTTGCTGGGCTAATTCTTTCAGGTCAATAGGGCCAGGGGCAGGCAATGTAGCAAGCTCTTTTTAAGGATGCTGCCCAGTTTAGCAAATGTAAGTTTCATGGGGCAATTCAGCCTCTCTGCCAACCTGTTTGACTACAGGTGGTGGTTCATGTAAAGCTTGTGCCTAATTCCTAACCTTCAAGTGATCTCTACCAGGAATATATTCACAAAGTGAGGACCATTATCCAACCTCAATGTCTCAGAGACTCCATCTAATGAAGACTTCCCTCATCAAGCAGCGGATTCAGTATCTGCATTGACAGAAGGGCCTGCTTCTATCCAACTGGAGTATGCCACACTACCACTAGTACATACCTGTATGTGCTACAACAGTTCACCATATCCATGTAATACATATAGAGTTTTTTTGAATGGCCCTGTTGAGCGGGGCAATGTTCCCTTCAGTATCTTGAGTGTGTGTCATGGATGGAATGTGTGACATGTAGTGCAATTGGCCACAAATTTGTCAACTTGATGTGCCAGGTTTGGCACAAACCAGTCCTCACTTATGTCAGCAGCAATGTACTGCTTAGGTGATTATGAAAGATAATGGAGCTGTTATAGTTCGATTCTCAATAGCTCTATGGGCATCACTACTTTACCTGTGTTGTTTTGTCTCCACACAATGTCAGTTCGGGATAAGGTGCATCCCCTTTTCACCTATAGTGATGTTACCTCTGCTGGGGCTCTTTCCTGAAATTCAATTATGTATGTCTTTGATAATGCACAGTAGGCTTCTGGTAACCCTCTGTGTTGGGCTGATGTAACAGATATTCATCAAGAAAGGGCATATATGCTGTTTTGCAGCTGCACTGGCATTTCTGCGTGACACTAAGTCTGTTCTTTTGGAGTGTAGTGCAACCTTTACTATGGCTACCTGTACAGGACCCTTTAATGTTTGCCAATAACAATGAACTGTCGACCAATCTGCCTACCTGTAACCTCTCTCATCATGGTAAACCTCAATGTACTGTGAATGACATGTATGCCGAATCAGTGTTTAGGGTGACATATTCATGTGCTGAGATCTCTAGTGCTTCAATCAGTGCAATGAGTTCTGCTGCTTATGCTGAGTAGTGCCAGGGTAATCTCTGCTGTATTACTATATTACATTTCTCTTCTTGGTTTTTCACATATTTCACTATACTCCTGTGTGCATTTGGCCACTCTCCTGATCTATGCTCAATGACTGTCAGTACTCACTCAGTATCCCAGATGCCGGGGTAAACGGAATCCCAGTAAGTCGAGTAACAGTAGAACTCGGACTAGTCCCAGCCCCGGTCTCCTCACATGAGGGAGATCTTTCTTTAGATTCTCCCCCTTGGCGATTCACCAGAACAAAAGGAAAAATCAAATGAAAGATCAGAAGCTCAACACCGCTGTAACCCAAGCTGAAAAGGAAACAAACAAAGGTTAAATCCAAGGATGAGTCGTACATAAAATACAGATTGACAAAACAATAAACCGGCCTACGCAATGGTGATCACTCTTGGGTCAGCCTGGGGGCAGGTCCGTTAGCTCTCCAACCCGATCAAACCTCACTAGAACAGGAGACAGAGAAAAATAACAAAAGATGTTTTACCCACTAGAGCCTTGAAATGGAGTGTGGTAGAGAAGGAACTGTAATTCAATGAGGCTTACCAGAATGGGGGCAATGTCAGAACTAGGATGAGATGTTACAATCCAGAGAAAACAAATGACACAGGATAGGGAAGGTTAGTATGTGAACTGCACCCGAACGGCATGAGGGACGCATTAGATTCAGGCAGGTGCACTGTTTCCTTCCTGTAGAGCGTTCTGGTAGTACACTACTAAGTTTGTATATGGAATCAGGCAGGAAGTTGAGCAAGTTCAGATCAACGTTGAGCGGGCAATGAAGCCAAAAACAATTGCGGTGTGGAAAGCAGTATGAAGTATCACAGCGGGTTCACAACCATAGGATGGTACTAGAGGGAATAAAGGAGGTTGGGCAAGTATAGATGCAGCTGCGGTGTGGTATGCAGTATGAAGAATCACCACGGGTCTGTGGACCAAACAGCACCCAACTGCGCTGAAACAATGAAGGGAATTGCGAATGGGAGGTCGGTGAGTGGTACACAATCCAAAACAAAAATGAAACAAGGAGAGAGACAGACAGAGTTAATACCGTGTTTCTCCTAGCCGCAGTAGTCAGAGAAGCAGAAAAAGCGGTCCATTGAGCAGGCGAGGTTCATTATCGTGCGGTCGGGAAAAGTACAGAATTGGCATGCCAAGGAAAGTCGGGGATAAGGCGTAAAATCGAAGCTTCAAAGAGTGTCAGGATACACAGAAGACAGGAAGTACTCGTGACCTTAATCAGAAGCACCGTTCCACTGGTACCGGAAGTCTTTCTTAGTGACATGCTAGGTGGAAACTCCAGCGGAAACAATATGTGGAAATCACGTGACCCATACCTAACGCCGGATCCTCCTAGAACGCAATGCAATCAGATATGATTACGCAGCAAACATCTTCATGGTAACCTCCATTTTTTGTAAATTGGAGAAGCTGTGAAACAAGGCGAACAGGTTACATGTTTCGTTTTCATTTGAGGTGAGGGTGCGCTCTCAGAGGATTCACGGCCCACCAGGACAGTGACAAGGGCACTTCTACATAGAACGCTTCTCCTGTGTCAAGGGGGTCTTCACTAATCCTGCTAAACATATCTAATTATTTTTCTTGTGACTCTACTGGCTTCCCAACCTAGGCTGCTGGGTTAACAGTGTGGCACCTCACTATAGTGATAGCTGGATTTGTCAGACTAACCTCATACCTACTTACCTCTGTGGGATGAGTGGGGACTTATTTCTCTCTAGAATGGAAAATATTGCAGGATCAATGCGCAAAGTGAGTTGACACCCCATAACTATGGTGGCGGACTTCTGTACTGTAAACGCTGCTACTGCTAATGCTTGTTTGCAGGGAAAGTGTCCTTGCATCACTTGGTCCAGGAGACCACTGTAAAAAGCCAATGGTTTGTGTTTCGGTGATGAGAGCTGTGTGAGTACTGCTGTCATGACTTGACCATTTGAGTATGAAAATAGCAAGAATGGTGTTTTGTAATCTGATGTTGCTCCTACAGGTGCACTGCTGATTGCCATTTGAGATCCTCAAAATATTTGGCCATTTCTTCTGTCCATGCAATTGTACCCTTTATCTTGTGGGCTTCTTTGAGTGCCTGCAATAGGGGTCTAACATGTCAACACTAATCGATCACCCATGTGAACCCTAGGAATTGCTGCATCTCTCTGGTTGTGTTTGGCTGTGGTGTGTTTCTCACTGCTGTCTGGGCTTATCTTTCTTCCTGTTGTATATATGATCTGACCCAAGTATACCACTTCTTTCTGGCAGTACTGTAATTTGTCTCTGTCCACCTTGTAGCCCTTGTCTGCATGTATTTTTAGGAGCAGTACTTTTTTCGGCACTGGTCTTCTGTTGTACTGCACATTTGCAAGTCAGCTACGTTCTGTAAAAAGGTACTGTCCATATTGATGTTCTCTAAATCCATCTGGAGGACCCTATTAACGACAAGACACTGGGGGATTCACAGTACCCCTGGGGTCACTTAGTGCATAGGAATCTCTTTCTGCGATACAAAAAGGCTGTCAAGTATTGTAAGTCTGGATTTAAAGTTATGGTAAAGAATGCATTTTTGAGATCCTCTACAGAGAAGTAGACTGCATTTGCGGTATGCTGCTGCATATGGATTGAGCGAAACCTGAAGGTGTCTCCCTCGCTAGTCCCTGGGGATCTGTCATCCAGGTAGCAAAGACACAGCAATTGCTATTAGATCCAGTTCCTAGGGGTGGACCAGTTCGGGAGGATCACCTGGATGGGTGGTCTTTGAGGAGTGGAAGTGGGGCACTGAAAGTTGAGACACGGTATCACCTTCCTTATGACACCTTTTCCCCATTCTGCCCAGTAGGATATTTACAAACTCTGCCCCCCCCCTTTTCCAACACAAACACTTTCTCACACCGTGAGCGACAATGGACTGAAACTAAAACCAGAGATGTTTACCTGATATGTCCCAACAGAAGGGTCAGGCAGAGTTAGGCAGTTGCCGACAACTACACACACCTGACTGCCCTTTCCCTTCCCCATAGGGATAAAAGGCAGAGCACAAGAGCACACTCTTGAGCAAGGCCAAAAACTGAGGAAACAGTTGTTCCAGGATGGCATTTCAAAGTGAGGAGAAAGGCAGCAAGACCTGAAAGGACGTCAAGGAGGGAGTTGCCCTTGCCATTTTCAACACAGACCCACAAAGCCTCCGACAAAGAAAACATAAGACCGGGAATCGCAGCTGGCGAATGGTGTGACGGATGTCAGTGGTACTTGGAATCCTCCTGCACTGATAGCCAGGATGGGGAGACGCATTTGCCATCCTGGTACTGTCCTTGACTCCAGCAGCAAAAGAAACACCAACAAGTTCACCACAGCCAGAGAGTCGGAAGAACCTGATAGTGGACAGTACTGTGTTAGGCACAAGGTTGCAGTGGCAACATTAAGAATATTAATACACAGAGGTCTTTTTGTGAATGAACTTGGTACCAGAGATAAAGTGGTCCAGCGCCATGTGGGCACTCATTCAAAGGTCTTTAGCTGGTACCCCTCTCCTGAACAGAAAGAATGTGGAATTACAAAAGCTTTGGGACTACCAAGAGGCCATAGAGATGGCAGGTGTGAGGTGTCAAGGTGGTCGTACAAGGGTCAAGACAAATCCGTTGCACAATCGAAAGTCCTTGACACGTTGCAGTAGTTTTCAAGATTGTGAAATTGTGAACCCAACTGAGGGAATTGTGAAACACGTGTTTGCACCCGGCTAAGGGGAACGCTGTGCAAACTGTGATTTTGTCAGGCTAACAGAGTGACCCAGCGATACATGTTCGCCCTTCAGAAGTCTCTGTTTAAAAATTGCCAACTGCTTTGGAAGTTCTCAGCCCAGATGAGGGGGACCGGACTAAAACTAGATGGTTGTTTAAAAAGACATTGAGACTTTTGAATATTGTGAATGGAGAGATTGTGATTGAAAGGCGGTAGTGAACCCGACCTGAGGGACGTCAAGAGAAAAGCTAAGGGAAAAGAAAACCCACATTGTGAAGAAGCTAAGTGAACTACATTGTGACGACAAGTATGAATCCGCGTGTGGGATGTCCCCAGTGAGTGGTAGGTTTCAGCCCGACTGAGGGAGGCTGGTGACTGAGAGAGGGATCGGAGTCCGGCTGAGGGATATCCAAGGGTGAAGGGTAATCACCCGATGTGAAGATTAACGAAATAAACGTTTGTTTTATTGTTTTTTCGCATATCAGGCCCTCTGAAGCAAGATACTTTGCACAAGAAGAGACTTGGGCACAGAAGGCCCTGATATAGAGAAAAGGAGCTGTAAGCTTGCGCCAGAAAAGCCCATGAGTGTGCTGTGCTCAAGAGTGTTGCCTTGTCCCATGCTAAAAATGTGAGGAAGGGAGACCCCGGCCATAACAGCATGACATCATTTTGTGAACACTTCTTTCTTTTCTTGTGAACATTATCCCACACTATTTTGTAGCATAGTGTTAATGATTGGCAATCATTTATTTTGTAATGGCCCTTTTTATTTGACTAGACTCTACTAGGACTGTGTGATTATTATTTGATGGTTGTAACTCCCTTGAACTGTGATCACTTCCATTCCTGGTAACCTATCAGAATGGTGTGACTTCCTATGGCAATAGTGACTCGTGTAATGCTAATGTACAAATCGTGTCGGTACTGCAAAGTGTCTGTATGGCTGTGGCTATTCTGTTGTAATGCATGCCTGGTGTTCAACACACAATTCCCTTGTCTGTGAATGAGATGGCCTTGTTGAGTTTCTAAAAGAGATCCCTCCCTGATAGGTTTACTGGTGTGTCAGTATTGTACAATAATGGTGCTACTATCTCTTGAGTCCCTATAGTAAGTGGAAATCCTCTGTGAAGAGAACTCTTACAAATAACCCAGAAAACCCTTCAGTATCCATGCCAGAAAAAACACAAGTGACTCCAGGACTCGGCGCCAAAGAAAAAGATTGTTTAATAGCATAAACTATATGAGTCGTAGCTACATCTGAGAACAGTAGCCCTCTACTTGATTACGCATTTCGGCTACCACGAGCCTTTGTCAAATCAGGGCTATAATAATTAGATCCAACATAATATTGTATTGTAGTATTTGCATTCATACCACAGTTCGAAGTAACATAAAACATATTGAAATTAAAAGTTACAAACATGTCCACATTTAGTTAGACAGAGAAACAAGGGTTGGTGAAGGGGAGGATGGAGCGGGTTCAAGAAAACACAATATTGTCATCAGATAGACACATAAAATCATAACGTTAGAAAGCCCAAAGAAAAGAGAAAATACAAATATAACAATCATACCCAAAAAGACGGGACGTGGATGTTGGTAAACATATATGTAAAGAGAAAAAATAAATAAAAATGACCATTAGTTCAGTTGTAACAACAAAGAAAAGTTTTTTCTAAATAACATGCCGTGAAGTTTATGAAAATACGCTTACCCAATATTATTGCAAAAAAGTCCAAATGACTGTTGTCCGAAATATAGTTAAAGGGACAAATCCCAAAGGCTGAAAGTCTGTAATTAAAGAGTTGGAATAATCCCAAGTTACAATATAATATATTATATCATTCAGTTGGTCACCTATAATAAGACTGTGGCAACCCATATCTATTGTGGAGTGGAAACCCATAAAGGTCACGGTCACAGTCCCTTAAAGCGTTGTGGGGTACCTACTGGAAATATAATGGCATAGCAAAAACTATACCCTGAGTGATATCACAATGTAAAAAACAATGTGGTTAACCTTAAACCATCAGATATCATGCCCAATGCGGTTCAAGTTAACAAGGCATTCCTGCCCAAGTCTTTGGAAATACACACACTCATACAAGCGAGTGTACGAGATCAAACGTATCCTAAAATAAGCCTTGATATTATCAGGAAACTAGGAGGTTTGTCTTTGTAAGTCAGTACAAACACTCGCGTACGCGAGAAAACACGATTTAGCAACTTACTCTGCCGCTCGGGCTTCTATTCGCGTTGGCTGCACAATAGCTGAAGGCAGCCGGCGCCATTTTAGTGGAAGCTAATGAAGCTTTCAGATTTCCATGGCAACGTGTCTGCTCGTTGCCAAGGAGGTCTCTTTCCTATGTCCTCACAATGTCTGTGATAATCGGCTGCCGCTATGGCCGCCATATTGAAGTGTTGAAACATATATGCTGTGGCAACGCAAAGCGTGTTGCCACGGAGCTCTCTGAGCCAAGTCACTGCTGATTGCATTATAGAATTAGGATTGAGCCTGCATTCGAGCTAACATCTCGTTACTTCCATGTAAATTATTAACATGCACTAGCGCTAAACTGTTACCAAATAATAAATTGCAAGACACATGATATTTACATCCAAATCTATGAGTAATTGCATAAAGTCCAAAAAGTTATGACATAAGCTGAATAATAATGAGATTCACCTATTTAGGTGTATGCTATACTCCACAGAAATTGGGTTGGGTTACCAATATGGCCAAGCCCACAAAGTCTCCATGAGGGGCCGGTTCCCATAGGTTTCCCACCAACCCGCAAATTCCATAGGAAAAATGTTTACCGCAAACATATGAATACATTCTGTCAGCGAATTGACTAATGTAAATAAAAACAGTTATACCATCCGTTTTACAGAGACAAAAATACTCTATAGGAATGACACCATCTCCGTATCATTGTTGAGACCAGTAACAGAAGAGTTAAAAAAACATATGGTACGTGCTTCAGACTGCCTCAGGGCCTTCAGTCTGTCTCCTCCTCGTTTGTTCAGTGTAACTTGTTTGAGACCTAAAAATCTAATGTCAGATTTATCATGCATCTGATGACACCTTTGCCAATGCTCGGCTAAAGGCAGAGAGATATCTTGACTGCCAATCTTGGCCAGATGCTCACAAATACGTATTCTCAGTTCTCTTTTAGTGCTCCCAATATAAATTTTGTTACACACACAAATGATGCAATAAACAACAAATTTAGTTCTACAATTAATCCCTTGCTGAATTAGCCATCGTTTGCCATGAACATCCGTGAATTTGGTTGTCTGTTGATGGGCATATCTACATTGTGTGCACATGCCACATTTCCTGAAACCACTTAAATTGCTAGACAGCCAGGTTGTACGATTAATTCGCTCAATTTCCGGTAATAGTGATGGGCTAAGCATCGTTTTAAGAGTTCCAGCTCTCTTAAATATAATACGAGGGCTCCCCTCTATGAATTTGGTGATGTCATCATCGAGTTTCAAAAGGTAGCAGTGTTTCTCTAGTATTCGTTGAATCTGCTGATGGTCCCTGCAGTACTTTGTTATAAAGCAGGGTCCAGTTGGTCCATCTGTAATTCTATCGACTTTCAATTGGAGAGTATCTTGCTGTTGCATCCGTTTGGTTCTCTTATATGCGGTTTTGACACATTTTTCCGAGGAACCCCTGTTTTTAAACCGGTGTCATAGTAACGAACATTCTTCTTCGAATTTAATATCCTGTTGGCAGTTCCGTCTGGCTCTAATACACTCTCCTAATGGTATGTTCTGAATTGTAGGATGATAATGACAGCTGCTTGCATCAAGTGTGGAATTAACCTCTGTCTGTTTCCTGAATGTCTTGGTATAAAGCTGATTGCCATCTGTTTCTATTGTCAAGTCCAAAAAATTGATGCTGCTATTATTGCATTCTCCTACAACCTGGATATCATAGCAATTTTGGTTCAATGTGAGAACAAAATTTTGAAATTCCTCTGTACTTCCTTCAATGATACAAAACACCTTGTCAATGTATCGAGTCCACATTTTGATCCTGTTAAGAAAAAAATGAGCTGTGTATACTATTTTGTCTTCTAGCATACCCATAACAAGATTAGCTAGGGCAGGAGCATATTTTGTACCGATAGCCACTCCTTTAGTTTGTTGGTATATTTTATTGTCAAATGTGAATAGGTTTAAACCCAAGGTAAGTTGCAACATTTCTTTCAGCATTTGAATTTGATTATAATATGAGGCAAAGTCATTCCTGTAGGTATAGTCAATAGAGACAGTTGCCCATTTGTGATGAATGGATGTATAGAGGGGCTTGACAAAGTGGCAAGGTAATAAGTACTATGCCATTCAAAGTTCTGTAACCTGCGTATGAGACTTGTCGAGTCTTGCAGATATAACTTTAGAAGGGCTTCAGTATCCATGCTGTTGTTTGTTAATGGAAACCGTCCTTCCCTTATATAAGATTGGGTGGTTCCTGTGTCTTCCATGAGTAGTGAAAAAGTAAACATTCTGTTCCCTAGCTTTGCCTCTACTTTGGGTTCCCTGTCTGCATTTGGAGTGATTGAGAGAACTGGGCACATCAAGGCTTGCTTTGGGCTGTCCTATTGTGTATAAGTGTTGGATACTGGTAGAGGGAAAGTATTGTTGCTTATGACGTTCGCTGCAGTGTAGTGTGTAAGTGTGTAAGTGTTCCCCATGGTAGGGCATTCTGTTCCTATGGATGGTATTGGAGTTGCCTGTGCTGGAGCTTGCTGTAATTTGTTCTGCATTGTATTTGGTGTGGGATACTCCATGGGTTGTCCCTGTGTGGGGCGATCATTTTTATCTGTCCTACATTCTGAGGTTGTTCAGAGCCAGCAGCGTACATTGGCATAGGAGTTACAGCTTGCTTTGGGGCATAAAATCTCTGTGGCGTCCTTTGTGCATACTATGGCGGTAGGGGTGCTCCAGTATGATATTGCATGGGGGCTGTGCTTTAACAATTCTTAGACATGTGTCCTGCCTTCCGGGTTGTCCAACATGAACCCCCAAATCATGGCCTTAATACCCCAAATCCTCCCCTCATCCCTTCTGTGAGTTCCCTCTTGCTCCTTGGAACCCTGCACTGCCTTATCTGTTGTTGCTGTCATGGGAATTTCCCCAGTCTTGGGACGGTCCTGACTGCTGTTGTGCATCTGTGGGCGTGTCACCACTGCTCCTTCCATACTAACTTTTGCTGGTTTCTTCTGTACTAGTTTGACTTCTGCATGCTGCGCTTTCTCTTCAGCCGTTCTTTCGCCTTTCACGGTTGCAAAAGTGCACTATATGTGCCTGTAATTCTCTCCATGCCTTTGCTTCCATACCTACGATTCTATCTAACTCTCTTTGCACTCAGTGGGTATACCCTACCTGAATAGGTGGTAGAAGAATGGTACATTCTGTTCCCATATTTCCCTTGTCGCTTCTCGACACATTTCATGAATAGACTGAATATACAATGCAGGGTCTTCGTCATGTTTCATTGTGCATGCCATTATAAAACCTGCATCCGGTCTATCGGGGTATGCCCTTCTGAGTGCATCCCACACATGCCCTGCAGTTATAAAATGGAGCAATGTTGTGTGCATCACTCTCTAATCAAATCCCTGGGTATCCTGCTCGCTCCCATATTGTGGTCGCCTGATCTCCTATTATGCTAGCTAATAAGCTCTTCATGTCCCTAATCGTTACGGTAGCCCCTGCTGTGTACTTTTCTATTGCGCTAAGCCATTTACCCTGCATTTGTAAGGCGCTTATGCAACAAGTAAATTGTGTTTCTAAGCGCTCACAGGGAAACAGGGAGGGAACATGGGACTAATTAGATATAACACCATAAAATAGAAGCGGACCTACTAGGCCTTGTGAGCAATCAGAATGTGCAAGTGCAGAGAGAGAGGGGTGGGGGAGTATGGGGTAAGTGATAGGTGTATCAAGTGGAATATGCTATGGAGTGAGCAGCTGTAAGTGCCTAGGTGGAGTGGACAATCACCAATAAATAGGTAAGTTCAGGCCTGTGGTGGCAGAGGCCAATGGGTGCCAAGGCAAAGTGATGGGAGGGGTGAAGGCTGTAGGTGATTGGGTGTGGGAGGCCAGGACCCAGGAGGACACATAAGGGCCCTGGCCACCAATCTCAGCAGCAGAGGGAGGAAGGGAAGGAGGAGGTAAAAAGGAAAGTCTTGGGGAGACATATTGTCATCTACCCACTTCTTTTTGTATCAATGGGAACTGTCTTCCAGTCTTTAGGCTATGCCATGTTCTAGTTTTCTTCTTCCTTCTAACCACTAATATTGTTCTGGGGTGAGGTTTTAACCATCTTCCCCATGGGGTTCTCTCTTCCCGGTCCTCCTCTGTTTGCCAGTTTTCCTCATCTTCCTCTTGTCCAATTTCAACTTTCGTTTCGCCTGACTGATAATCTACATTCTGCAGTTCTAGCTCTTCCATTTCTACTTTCACATCCTTAATTACCACCTTGGACTTTGTACAATTTCAATTATATTTTTGTGCTGCCCACGTTTCTGCATCTACCGTGGGACATGGCCCCTCCCTTTTCCTTGTCGCCCTCTCAAATTCTTCCTCTATCTTGCATATTGGTGCTTCTAGGTCTTTGCTCGCATTAGTCTCTTGCTTTGCTTTCACTGGATCTCACCCTGTCACATGGTGGACTTGCTCCCTTTATGAGGTTTGTTTCTGAATAAGCAGGGTGTTTGTATTTGGGATTTGTCTACCCTGCAGCTGGCTTTAATGGATAGTTGCCTACTATGTATGGGGTTTTCGGCTGCACAGGCGTTGAAACCTGTGGCAAGTTTGTGCCTTTCTCTTTATTCATCTGGGACATTGACTGTGCAGACACTGAAGCCTGGGCCATTTTGTGCTGCCTGATAGGGGCGGGCAGATAAGCCCTTGGCATTCCCCTTTTCTTTGGGGCTACCTTCCTAAAATGTTCTCCCTATAGGTGTATAATTCCATATATATGTGTTCTAGGGGTGTCCCCATGTTTCGTCTATACTTTAAAATGCAAACACAATACAATGCAACAAAACAATGTCGTCAACGATATCCTAAAGTGCCGCCCCTCTTTGGCACACTCCTAAATGAATTTGAAAAGCAACAAACATAGCCTTTGATACAAAAGCAACATGAAAGTACAAAGTCAAAATGTGCTCTCGCACAAAACCGCAAAGTTTCCGAAACCACACCCATCTCCTGGCACGATCTCCACCCCAATCTTGCCCCCACACAATTTTTCACCACCAAGTTGTCTCTAATCTCTCACCACTATGTATAATATGTACAATGCAAATGAAAATACAAAATCACAGTTCTAAAATGTTCTACTATTATCTCCCTCACACCCCTTACTGCAGGTGGGGGATATGGCCCTTGCTCACTACAGCAGGACCTCCCATGTTTCGAAAGCAGTGCTGACCCTCCCTCCTTTACTGAGGGATGTGTACACTCCACTTACCAATTTCTTTTAACATGCTGTCATAGCTCCACACTACTGGAGCCCAGCTCTCTTTCAACTACAAAGAAGAAAGAAAAAAATATTGCCAAAACAAATCACTTGTCTCACACCAACATTTACTCTACTCCACATTTATTCTCAATTTTCCTGTAGATCTCGTATCAGGTGCAACAGCTTGTGGCGGTCACCCGAGGCCTACCCGGATTGCCTCTCACCTCAATGACCTGCACTCGAGGGGGGGGCGCAAAGAGGCAGGCCACAAGGGTGTGGGGCATAAGCCTGCAGCGGCCAGGCAGGCTTCTGGTTTAACCCTGGCACCTGCTTCCTTCCTTGTGGAATTTGCTCAGTCTTCTGTTCCCTCCAGGCGGACCTCGCTTGTCCCCCAAGTGCAGTGGAGGAGCCCACAGTTTTCCGGAAGAACCATTTAACCCACCAAAATGTAAGTCGGATCCCTTTTTTGCCCATAAAAGTAATCCAAAGAGCTAGAAAATGTAACGCAAGAGATACGTGAAACAAACATTTTAATTGTAACTGCCAGGGCATGTAAAAATGTAAAAGTCAGTCAAAACGGCAGGTTTTGGAGCAATTACAGAAAGGAAAAAACATGTGTTGCAAACTTCATCACTGCTTATTAGCTATTGTGATCAACAATATAGATGCTTCTATACATTTTGTACATCCATTGGCCTATTCTAACGTTGTAAAGTGACGTGCTTGCTAGTTAGCTCATCTAAAGTGAGATCATTTTGCTTCTCACACGCTACTATTGGACAGAGAATGAGAATGATTGCAGACATTTGAACCAATCATCTCCGTGAGATGTGAGATGTGACAATGTGGCACATGAAAGAAAACTCTTTAAACAACTTCCTATTTACCTCAATGATTTGGCACCATCGGGCTTCTCCCACCATGCGAACTGCTTAACATCAGTTCATTTTGCAACTCCATCGTTGGAAGAATTGCTTGCATGCCCTTCCAGTTCTCATGAGCTTATCTGATCAGTGTTAGACCTTACACACTGCAGTTTAGCTGCTTGTAGGATTACCTCCTTCGTAATAGCTCAATGTGTGCTATGTGTATGTAGAAATGTTTGTGTATTATAAATTATCTTGAGTGTCTGCATTCGGTATTTGCTTCATGTGATGAGAATTAGGTATATTCCATTATACTGATTACTGGCTCTCAGGTGGTTATAGTGTAGGGCAGAGGGGCTTGTATGAATTATGGTTTTATGAATGGTCCCAATCAACTCTGTATTCACCTGATATGAGTTAGATGTGAGCTTCTGTATTGGTTGCTAACTCTAATTAGGGCTACTTTATGGATTATGATGCTTTGTATAACTGATTCTTGGACACAGAGAACTTTGCAAGCACAATTGTATCCCATAGGAGGCAGTGTTGCGCTATGATTGTCCTAACTCTGTGATCATGATTCTTCATATTGTGCTGCTCAACTTCTGCCAGCTTATGGCCTCCATTATGTTGCATTTTGACTGTACTGCCTAGGGTCATGAATTGGTATAACTCTCTGGAACATGACTATGGGAACTCGGTAAACCTGAGGCATCCTGGCCAATCTGTGTACAGTGTCTTGTCCTTCACCTCTGGGGCTTAGTATTTTTTCATGTTGCTCATGTGTGACTTCACTACTGTGAATTTAACCCTGAAAAGCTTTTGACCCCCCCTCCATTGACCAATCATAATGTAGGATTCATCCTTTGACTGTGTGACTTGTTGCAACTTGGAAAGCGTGTGTGCCTTCCTGTGAGGGACTGTCTGATCTCTGCTGAGGGTGATGGAGAAGTTTTCGTGCTTTGAGAAAAGCTAACTAAATCTTGCGGCCTACATGTGTTGCATTCAGCTAATGCAGTGCAATCATGTATTCATCAATCTAAATATTTTTACTATATTTCTCTCCTGATGTTAGATGCTGCTGGGTCAGGTTAAGGATACAGGGTAATGCCATCTTCAAGGTATGTGTTACAGTCTAACTAAAGCATGGCTGCTGGAGCCTTGCTGGGCCTTCACTAAAAACCATTCATTACACAGGGCTGCTCTTTACTTCGCTATGTGCTTTTTCATAGGGACTTCCGCAGCTTGTATTTACGTGCATATGTAGAACGCTGAATGCATTGACCCATATTTTCGTATTCCCATTCAAGGCCATGTCAAATGAAACTATAGAGCTGCAATGGCTTTGGCACCAAATTTTAAAGCAATAAAGTGTGTCTGATAATGCTTCCAATCCATAGAACTCCAGGTTGCTTTTTAGAAAATGTAAGACAATTAAAGGCTCAGTATGGGTTTGCAGCTATCCTGGTGGTAAATCTGACAGGATACCGGCAAACAGAACTACTGTTACCAACATTCAGTCCAGTAGAATGTCCACTGGATTACAAGTGCCGGGGTGATGATGTAAATCCTCATTCATGGAGTCCCATAGGTGCCTGTAATACTGCCAGAATGACCTCTAGCTTCTAGGTGGAGGTCATTCTGCCACCTAACCATCCAATTTGTAGTTGGCCGATGCGGAAACGTGTTGGTATACATTAATACGGCACATTAATTCTGCACCAGCCAACTCATATTGAATCTATGTGATCACTGTGCTGCCTGGAACTGCGCAGACGAAAATGTTGATGCAATTATGCCGCAGCACAGTGATTGACCACATGCCCCTCAATACTCCAAGCCCCATCCCCCACGCCGCCACTGACTGCCCTGTACCCCTAAGGCGTCAGTTCCTCCCACTTATGTGGGGTGGTGCTGATGCCGGTGGGTCCTTTTGTGTAATTTATTTGTTCTTTCCTATTCCCTGCTTACCGTAATGGCAACCCCCAACTCCGGTTACTGTATCCAAGGAGTATGGGGGACATACCCGCAACCCCCACTCCAGTTGGGTGCAGTAATGGGAGTCAGCATTTTCTAAAATGCTGACAGTGCAGTAAAAGCGCAGTCAGCATTTTAGAGTCGCAGTGATGTGCCGGTTCCCTCATAATTAGCCCCTGTACTGATATCTGTGCAAAACCCTCATAACAAGCTATTTTGTTTTAATGACATTTCTATTGCAATAAATACCTAAATGTTGTCTCAGGCACACTGCCTCTGATTATCATGGCAGGGGTTAGCTCCGATATCGGTGACCTTAAAGGACTACATTTCTCAAATCCTGTTTGCACATGGACATAGGGCAACATGTACCTTCTCATGGATAAACTAGCAGCATAAACATCACTAAGAATTGAGAATTACCAGGTCAGGCAGGGGGCACAATCACCTGCTTTTTTCCTATATTTTCTTTTTATAGAATGTATACCAAATGTCCTATTGAAACATACTATTGTTTCACTTTGCACGTACGAGAGGCTGTTTACTTTTCTTTATTAAAGGTGACCAGTATGAGGAAGAAGCATATCTATCATTGCCTATAGTTATGGGTAATGATTTATTTGAGGTTAGAAAGAAATTGTATGAGGGTAAACATAACCCCAAAGGTTTTTATTGCACTAATTCCAATAGGCAGTGCTCAGTGCCTTAAGTAGGTGTAAAGATACTATTTGGGAATGGTGGCTCCTCTTGGAGGTCTGTATATTTTAATTCAAAAGAGCACTCTTTGAAATGAAAGGAGTCAGATTGGTCAGGGCTGCCTTTAACTCTATGGGCCTCATTACGAGGTTGGCGGAATGGGTTTACCTGCATTAGTAATGGTGCCATGCCAGTAAACCCATTCTGCCCTATTATGAGGTTCCCTTGCGGGAATCACGCAGAATGTCTGCTCAGACCAGGCGTCCTTTGCGGGTCCTGCAAGGGGACCAGGGAGCTAACAACGGACCCGTTATTAGCTCCATCCCCATTCCCATTGAGCCCTATGGGGGTTCGAATGGGAATTGGGATGGGTTTTTTGAATGAGGTTGGAATGATCCGGTAATTCCTCATTTAGGGAACCCGTACCCGGACATGATTTTGGAGGCAGCCATGGCGCTAATAAACCATGGCTACCTCCAAACTCGTAATGAGGCCCTATGTCACAAAAGAATATCATTAGATGAACATTAGCCCATATCCTGGAACACATTCATAATCTATGTGAAACCTGGTAGTAGGATCCTCTATCCCTCAGTATTTGTTCAGCCTGCCGTAAAGAGACTACACGGGCACCCTTCTGGGGTGCTCCTGACAGCGGTCAGGAATGATATTGGGGCTAGCTGTAAAAATTGGTATTGTTTAAAAATTCTGAGCATGCCCTTTAAGCAAACAAGTTACTTGCTATAAATATTTATTGAAACCTGCTCCCTATGCAGGACATGAACATCTTAGAGTGTCTTTCTAACATTTTGTCTGAGTGATTCGGTAATGGTACTTCTGAACACAGAATGCTGATGATCTAAATTGTGATTTCTGGAAGTATGTGATACACTTGCAAACCATTGCACACAATCCTGAGTATCCAACAAATATCAGTGGGCATAAATGGTGCAATTTTATGAGTACTTGCGATTTACTCTGCTTAAAAAGTGAAATGTCTGATAGCCAATCAATTTGCCCAACCTGGCATAAAGGGGTATAGGTATCGACATTTGATTACATCTTTGTATCACAAAATATTTGTGACGTCTGTGGTAATTTTAATATCTTGCATTCAAATTTTAGTGGCTACTCAGTCCTAATTTGTGCTTTGAGAGTTATATGACCCAAGGAGGCCACGGTGTTCTAATGATCCTACTGTAAACAATGCAGGCAATCACGTGATTTGGAGACATAACACAATCATTACAGTTAATAACAGAATAGTGACTTTTTCAACTTATTAGCTGAGGAGGAGACAGCTAGGCTATTTTCAGCACCCTCTTTCTCAAGTTATTTCCATGATTTAACCTCTAAATTGTTGGTCAATTGATTTGAGTTGTAGACAAAAAAATATTGCTTTAATAACCAAATACATTAACAGAAATGTTCTCTGATAGAGAAGCTTTGTGCGCTTAAAAACAAAGGTTTTGGGGATTTGAAATCTAATCAAAGATGCTTAAAAACTATTTTTAAAACTGGCTATAGAGCAATAAATACGTTTCAGGGAAAGAAGACTGCAAACTAATGCTTTGCAGAGTCCTTAACCGTATGAGCCAATGTATCTGGAAATTAATAAATTCTACCCATTATTAAAGTAAATCCTATTCCAGAATCACAGTGTGTAATATATTTGCTATACCCTTGGGGTTCTCCTGACTCCGATTTTCTGTGTCCTGTATCAACCACCTTGAGCCCCGCAGAGATTGAATTTGACTATGATGATATTTTGGAGTTTATTCTAAAATCAAAATCATCCAGTGCAAAAGACCTGGATGGTTTATCTAAAGGACACCCCAAAGTATGGGCCGCTGTTCTCCACATATTTTTTAAAGGCATCTTTGATACCGGCACTATACCTAAATCTTGGAGGACTGCTTCCTTGATACCAACATTCAAGAAGGGTGGTAGACTAGAGTCACTTAACTACCGTCCTATTGATTTTCTCAATGTTTGGAACAAGATTTTTGCCGCCTTAATTATGTGCAAACTGGACAAATGGGTTATGGAAGGTAGCTATTGGGACAAATATTATTCATTCTTCCATAGAGGAGTAGGCAAACAGCTAAATGGCCTTCTTCTATCCCTGATACAAAAGAAAAATCAGATGAAAAAAGAGCAACATGCGCAGCCTTTATTGACTTGTTGTCAGCTTTGGACAAAGTGAGCCTGGAGTATGCTGTGGAAAAAGCTCTCTGGCTGGGGTCTTCCCAAAAGTTTTTGGGGCCCATTATTCAGATCTACAATGATGCCGAGATTAGGGTTATTCTAGATGGGACAGGCAGAATGGCGGATGTTGTGGCCCCAACTCTTTCTAATTTATATAGTGCAGATCTTGGTTATCGAATTGGCGAGACTAAAAGACTTTCCTGAAACTAGTTCCATAGCATTACACTACCTGGCATATGCTGATGATTTGGTCATCCTTGATCAAACTCTGATTGGTCTGCAACACAGTCTGAACTTCCTGTGTGATTGCATGTCTGATAATAATCTGGAAATAAAAAGAAATTGTAATAAATCCAAGGTAATAATTGGTACTAATGCAAGGAAAAAGATAAACTTTTCATGGTATGTAGCTGTGAGTAAATTGGAGTCTGTATACCAGTTTACGTATCTTGGATTCTTGTTTTATAAAAAGTTATCTGGTCACAATTATATGGAACTCCATTCCAAAAGTGTAATGTTTGCTGCAAAGACGTAGAAAATCTTTTTGCATTTTTGTCGCTACTCCTTGCTGCAGGTCCTCACTTATTACAAAACCAAGGTCGCCCCAAGTTTATTATATGGATCTGAGATTGTATATTCTCCAGATTAACACATTTGGTCTAAACTTGAAGTGTTGATTTGGATGAGACTGCTGGCTTTGCCTAATTGTGTTCCTGCCTCTGTCCTAAGATACCCAATAGGCCTATTGTCTCCAGCTGTTCAAGTAAGGTGGAACGTGTTGGTGCGTTTAAGAAAATCATTGATCCTCCAGAGAAAACCATTTTGAAAGACCTACATATCCTAATGTGGATAGGAAACTGCATGGTCCTAACTAATTGGATAGAAGAATATGGGAAATTGTTGAGTAGCATAAATAGGACAAAGCTAACCCTGCTTGCTACTCCCCAGGTAATCAAAACAGTAATCTAGGATAATGATTGTTTTAACAACAGGAATGTCGGAAATGAATATGTCCTTTTCTAATATATTGCTACCACATAAAAAATGTACAGTACACTCAATAATTATCCCAAAATATGTGCATGTCATAAATTGAGATCCCTTTTTATGCAATTGAGATTGGATCTCTTACCAACATATGTGGAAACAGAGGCTAGATCCAATGTTGCAGGGACCAAGTGATTCTGTCATTTTTGCATGAATGAAGAGGTAGTAGAAACACTAGGGGGCCGATTCATGGAACAAACGTGCGCCGAAAATCTTTGCGCAAGCAGGCGCAAGAAGGCGCAAGCGCAAAAAAACAGTGCGATTCATGGAAGTCCCTGCGCATGTTTTCCTCGGGATGTGTGCCAAACCTGTCCATGGCGCACACGTCACTGCAACATCCCGAAAGGCGTGCGCGACGCGCACAGTGAAAGCGCACAACCTCGGCGCATACACCAGAAAGTGGGCGGAACACGGGGCGTAACGCGTGGAATGGGGAACAACGCGCGAAAATAAGGGCGTAACTAGGGATGTACTGCAGGGAAGCAGACGGAACGCCCACACGCACTCGAACCACACGTATTCATGGAATCGAATAGGGCAAAGCCACACACAGCCAAAGACATGCACAAGCCGAAACACGTCCGCAACATGAAGGCAGGCGATAGCGTCCCTGCGCATTACAAAAGTGGCAACATACAGCAATTGGGCCTGTGCGAGCGGGGCACGTGTATTTCGGGGGTGCGCGGGAAGTTACACACGCGATTGAGTGGGGTATGTGTATTTCGGGGTTGCGCGGGAAGTTACACACGCAATTGAGCGGGGTACGTGTATTTCGGGGGTGCGCGGGAAGTTACACACGCAATTGAGCGGGGTACGTGTATTTCGGGGGTGCGCGGGAAGTTACACACGCGATTGAGCGGGGTACGTGTATTTCGGGGTTGCACGGGAAGTTACACACGCGATTGAGCGGGGTAAGTGTATTTCGGGGTTGCGCGGGAAGTTACACACGCGATTGAGCCGGGTACGTGCATATCAGGGGTGCGCGGAAAGTATCACACGCGATTCCATCAGGGTACGTGTATTACAGGGGTGCCCGGGAAGTTCCACACGCGAATGTCCAGGCTACGTGTATTTCGGGGTGCGCGGGAAGTTACACACGCGATTGAGCGGGGTACGTGTATTTTGGGGTTGTGCGGGAAGTTACACACGCGATTGAGTGGGGTACGTGTATTTCGGGGGTGCGCGGGAAGTCACACACGCGATTGAGCGGGGTACGTGTATTTTGGGGGTGCGCGGGAAGTTACACACGCGATTGAGCGGGGTACGTGTATTTCGGGGGTGCGCGGGAAGTTACACACGTGATTGAGCGGGGTACCTGTATTTCGGGGTTGCGCGGGAAGTTACACACGCGATTGAGCGGGGTACGTGCATATCAGGGGTGCGCGGAAAGTATCACACGCAATTCCATCAGGGTACGTGTATTACAGGGGTGCGCGGGAAGTTCCACACGCGAATGTCCAGGCTACGTATATTTCGGGGTGCGCGGGAAGTTACACACGCGATTGAGCGGGGTACGTGTATTTCGGGGGTGCGCGGGAAATCACACACGCGATTGAGCGGGGTACGTGTATTTCGGGGGTGCGCTGGAAGTTACACACGCGATTGAGCGGGGTACGTGTATTTCGGGGTTGCACGGGAAGTCACACACGCGATTGAGTGGGGTACGTGTATTTCGGGGTTGTGCGGGAAGTTACACACGCGATTGAGCAGGGTACGTGCATATCAGGGGTGCGCGGAAAGTATCACACGCGATTCAATCAGGGTATGTGTATTACAGGGGTGCGCGGGAAGTTCCACACGCGAATGTCCAGGCTACGTGTATTTCGGGGTGCGCGGGAAGTTTCACACGCGATTCCATCAGGGTACGTGTATTACAGGGGTGCGCGGGGAGCACCACACGTGAATTGCACATGTGGGTCCTCCCAGGTGTTCCCTCTACACCCTCCACGGCCCCTGCAGGTGGCTCACACCACATGTCCTGCAGGTACCCCATCCACCATGGCCATGCCCCCCAGCCAACCCACATGTCAACTTCCACTACTGCCCACCAACGCATGTCCCCCTGCACCCCCAGCCACCAGGGGCACCCTCCACCAGGCCCCCACCCATGTCTCCCACCACCCCCACCCCCCAGCAGTGCAAGGTCACCCTCCACCAGGCCCCCACCCATGTCTCCCACCACCGCCACCCCCCAGCAGTGCAGGAGCACCCTCCACCAGGCCCCCACCCATGTCCAACTCATGTCTCCCACCACCCCCACCCCCCAGCAGTGCAGGGGCACCCTCCACCAGGCCCCCACCCATGTCCAACTCATGTCTCCCACCACCCCCACCCCCAGCACTGTGGGGCACCTGCCAGCAGGCCCCCACCCATGTCTCCCACCACCCCCACCCCCCAGCAGTGCAGGGGCACCCTCCACCAGGCCCCCACCCATGTCCAACTCATGTCTCCCACCACCCCCACCCCCCAGCACTGTGGGCCACCTGCCAGCAGGCCCTCACCCATGTCCAACTCATGTTCCCCACCACCCCCACCCCCCAGCAGTGCAGGGGCTCCCTCCACCAGGCCCCCACCCATGTCCAACTCATGTCTCCCACCACCCCCACCCCCCAGCACTGTGGGGCACCTGCCAGCAGGCCCCCACCCATGTCTCCCACCACCCCCACCCCCCAGCAGTGCAGGGGAACCCTCCACCAGGCCCCCACCCATGTCCAACTCATGTCTCCCACCACCCCCACTCCCCAGCACTGTGGGGCACCCTCCAACAGGCCCCCACCCATGTCTCCCACCACCCCCACCCCCAGCAGTGCAGGGGCACCCTCCACCAGGCCCCCACCCATGTCTCCCACCACCCCCACCCCCCAGCAGTGCAGGGGCACCCTCCACCAGGCCCCCACCTATGTCCAACTCATGTCTCCCACCACCCCCACCCCCCAGCAGTGCAGGGGCACCCTCCACCAGGCCCGCACCCATGTCCAACTCATGTTCCCCACCACCCCCACACCCCAGCACTGTGGGGCACCTGCCAGCAGGCCCCCACCCATGTCTCCCACCACCCCCACCCCCGAGCACTGTGGGGCACCTGCCAGAAGGCCCCCACCCATGTCCAACTCATGTCTCCCACCACCCCCACCCCCCAGCACTGTGGGGCACCTGCCAGCCGGCCCCCACCCATGTCCAACTCATGTTCCCCACCACCCCCACCCCCCAGCACTGTGGGGCACCTGCCAGCAGGCCCCCACCCATGTCTCCCACCACCCCCACCCCCCAGCAGTGCAGGGGCACCCTCCACCAGGCCCCCACCCATGTCTCCCACCACCCCCACCCCCCAGTACTGTGGGGGACCTGCCAGCAGGCCCCCACCCATGTCCAACTCATGTTCCCCACCACCCCCATCCCCCAGCAGTGCAGGGGCACCCTCCAACAGGCCCCCACCCATGTCTCCCACCACCCCCACTCCCAGCAGTGCAGGGGCACCCTCCACCAGGCCCCCACCCATGTCTCCCACCCCCCCACCCCCCAGCAGTGCAGGGGCACCCTCCACCAGGCCCCCACCCATGTCCAATTCATGTTCCCCACCACCCCCACCCCCCAGCAGTGCAGGGGCACCCTCCACCAGGCCCCCACCCATGTCCAACTCATGTTCCCCACCACCCACAACCCCCAGCACTGTGGGGCACCTGCCAGCAGGCCCCCACCCATGTCTCCCACCACCCCCACCCCCCAGCACTGTTGGGCACCTGCCAGCAGGCCCCCACCCATGTCCAACTCATGTTCCCCACCACCCCCAACCCCCAGCACTGTGGGGCACCTGCCAGCAGGCCCCCACCCATATCTCCCACCACCCCCACCCCCCAGCAGTTCAGGGGCACCCTCCACCAGGCCCCCACCCATGTCTCCCACCACCCCCACCCCCCAGCACTGTGGGGCACCTGCCAGCAGGCCCCCACCCATGTCCAACTCATGTTCCCCACCACCCCCACGCCCCAGCAGTGCAGGGGCACCCTCCAACAGGCCCCCCCATGTCTCCCACCACCCCCACCCCCCAGCAGTGCAGGGGCACCCTCCACCAGGCCCCCACCCATGTCTCCCACCACCCCCACCCCCCAGCAGTGCAGGCGCTTCCTCCACCAGGCCTCCACCCATGTCCAACTCATGTCTCCCACCACCCCCACCCCCAGCAGTGCAGGGGCACCCTCCACCAGGCCCCACCCATGTCCAACTCATGTTCCCCACCAACCCCACCCCTCAGCACTGTGGGGCACCTGCCAGCAGGCCCCCACCCATGTCTCCCACCACCCCCACCCCCCAGCACTGTGGGGCACCTGCCAGCAGGCCCCCACCCATGTCCAACTCATGTTCCCCACCACCCCCACACCCCAGCAGTGCAGGGGCACCCTCCACCAGGCCCCCACCCATGTATCCCACCACCCCCACCCCCAGGCACTGTGGGGCACCTGCCAGCAGGCCCCCACCCATGTCCAACTCATGTTCCCCACCACCCCCACCCCCCAGCAGTGCAGGGGCACCCTCCAACAGGCCCCCACCCATGTCTCCCACCACCCCCACCCCCCAACAGTGCAGGGGCACCCGCCACCAGGCCCCCACCCATGTCTCCCACCACCCCCACCCCCCAGAAGTGCAGGGGCACCCTCCACCAGGCCCCCACCCATGTCCAACTCATGTCTCCCACCACCCCCACCCCCCAGCAGTGCAGCGGCACCCTCCACCAGGCCCCCACCCATGTCTCCCACCACCCCCACCCCCCAGCACTGTGGGGCACCTGCCGGCAGGCCCCCACCCATGTCTCCCACCACCCCCACCCCCCAGCACTGTGGGGCACCTGCTAGCAGGCCCCAACTCATGTTCCCCAGCCACCATGTCATCACAATCTAGATCACTGGTCCCTATGGTCAGCCTCCAAATGCAAAACAGCCACCTGAGTATTGCATCCACCCACTCTGAAATGGCAATTACATGACAGAACACCAATTGCAAGTTTCGAAACAAACACATGTCCCTCACATACACCCAATGGGTGTCAGTGAATCTCAAAACCCATATCATGATATGCATGAAACCAATGAGATGATACTACACATTGAAGTTCGATAAAAAAATATGTATTAAAGGAAAGATAAATAGATTCAAAAATAAAGAAACATAAATGGGAATGTACAGAATTGAAAAGAAGCATGTCCGTGAAAAAAAGCAAAAGCAAAAATCATAATCCAAAGTAATGGTGTCCAAAGTCACTGTCCACAAAAGAAAATCCAATGGGAAATAATAATTGAAAGCCATTGCTCCATGGGTAAATTGTGAAAGTGAAATAAAATCCAACAGTGAACTATGTACAGACGAACAAGCCAGGGTCCATTGTCCCAACCAAAGAAATGAAACCTATCTAACAACACTAACTTATAAAATAAACTATATACAAAAATGTGGCTAATGTCGAAAAGGTCCAAAAAAAATCAAAAAACAAAGGAAACCTAACACTAACTACATAACTATTTACATGGGCAGCGGGCTAGTCCAACGCCTCACTGGATGTTGTCATGGGCCAGGGCATCATCGAACTCCTGTTCAATGGCTTGGAGGCGGGCATGTTCCCTGGCCCCGAGGTCTCGCAGGGATAAAGCAGTGTCCAGCTCCAACTTCCTGCGAAGACCCTCGAGGCACTCAGCCCGCCTCAGCGCCCTCCGCATGGAGTTCTCCGCCCTGACCATTGTGAGCCGTTCCTCCTCTGCCCGCTGCCGATCCGCACCTATCTGCTGGCCCAACCGCTCCCACACGGAAGCCACTCCTATTCCAGGGTTCTGCTGCCCTCCGGCTGATGCCTGCACCCCTGATGTTGATGGCCCCGAGCCATGATGCCTCCCACGTCGAGCCTGCCGCTGCCTCCGACGCAACTGCCTGTGCCAGCACGACGGCATCCAGGCTGATGGAATCCACCGACGCCGTCGTGCACGTGCCCTGCCCGATGATGCCGTCACATCCTCCATCTGCTGGGGTCCAGTTGCTGGTGTGTCCACCCCGACCTCCGACTCCCGACTGTGGCAGGGATGGGATCCCCACCGAGCCGGCTGCATTGGTCAGGGCAGGTCCACAGGGGGCCCTGGTGGCATCTGGGCCGGAAGACGGCATGGAGAACGACTGGTGCATAGTCTCCACAGAGGAGGAGAGGGTCGCCAGATTGGCCGACACATGTAGGAAACCCCCGACCATTGCCGTTCCCAACTGGGCCACGTCGGCACGGTGCTCTCCGTGATGACGTGCATGCTCCTCCCGGGAAGCACGCACCTCATCACGAATTGCACCTGTGCGCAACGCGACACCAATCAGGACCTTCTCCATACGGCCAGGGGTCCCCACTCGTCCGCAGGTGGAGGGGAGTCAGATGACATGGACATCCCCCCTACCTGCGGACGGGCCTGGGATGGGGCATCCCTGCTGGTGCATGGTGGTGCAGTCACAGTGTCAGGGACAGTGACATGCACAGGCCCCTCCACGGCGACCTGTGCTGCCTCCTGCCCCTGCCCCTGGACTGCAACACTTGCACCAGCAGGTATGCCCCCACCAGGCCCCATGTGCGCCTCAGTAGCGGCCTCCTCCTCCTCTGTGGAAACCACCAACCTGGATGGCTCCACCCCGTCTTCCACCGTTGCAAGCCCCTGTGGGGGCTCACCCACCCCTTCCGCTGCAGCCGTGGGGGCATCCCTGCCCCTTTGCTCCACAGAGCCGTCTCCACCCTCTTCTTCACGTGGCGCTGTGTAGAGGGAGACATAGAACACAAGCATCAGGGTACTGTACAATGGTCCCCTAGACAGGAAGCAATAGCAGATGAGTGGCACTGTCAAAGATCACTTCCATCATGTCCCTCCACAACACATGGCTCAGTGCAGGTAAAACACATGCGGTAACAGGCATGGCGCATGCTATGGACATTAGCATACATCTCCAAGGGATTCTTGGAACATACAATGTTGTTTTGGAACTCACATGCATCATGGGCCATGCCTATCACATGCACACACTTCACCCTAGTTTCATCCATCTGGCCTCGTACACCACAGACACAGTGGATACAAGGATGACTAGGCTGCATCAGTGAACCTGAACATTGCGACGGACATGTGTCATGCATCCCTGGCATTCACAAGTCACAGACACACAGGTCAGACACACAGACATGGACAACATGCATGTACATGGCATCAGCACCCATCCCTCACCCCCACCCATGTCCAGGAACAGAGACTGGCATGCTTTCATGTGGCCACTCCGCATAGTGCAACCCATGTTGCATTTGAACACATGCACAACCGTGTGGTTCACACATTACTGGTCTCACATGCATGACGTCCCTGCACACACACATGCATACATGGCCTATGTCACACATACAGGCAAGTATCAGACAACCAGCACACTGCAACATGCCCTGTCTCACACAGCAATGCTTGGCCACTTACCGCTCAACTCCAGACGGGTCTGCCTCTCAAGGATCTGGGCATGGAGCGCTGGGCCTACGCGTTCCAGGACCCTCATCTGGAAGGGACTCATGCGGCCCCGGCCCCCCTCCACGAGGCGCCGGGCCTTCAAGAGGGTCCTGGACCTGCAGTCATCCCAGCGCTTCTTGACATGTTGGTAGTCGCGGACTGCCACCCCCTCCGGGTTGATGGCAGTCACGATGTCCGTCCAGATCCGAGTCCGTCCTTCCTTGTTGGCACGCTTACTTCCGAAGAGGGCATCATACTGCCCCAGGACTTGCTCCACCAGGACACCAACTTCGGTGGCAGTGAAGCTGGTGCCTCTCTGCCTCTCTGGCCGGGGGTTGCCAGTGGTGCCAGATGTTTCAGTGCCCGACATGGCATTCCCAGAGGCAGGAGTGAGTGGGCAACTGGGTCCTGGGGCTGGGCTGTGGAGCGATGGTATCCCAGTCGGGAGTCTTCTGTTCCAGCAGGGGTGGACACAGCAAATGGACCCCTGCAGATGGCTGATGTGCAGGCACCAAATGGCAGGGCACGGTGGCAGCAGGCAGGCAGGCAGCAGCAGATGGCTCGTGGGAGGCTGCTCGGGGCTCTGGGGGGCAGTAATTCGGCCTTTTGGGCAGGAGCGTAGTCTTCTGTGTGCTTACGCGTGGCCAGCTTGATACGGAGTGAATTGGCACGTGAAAATCCTGCACGTCTGCGTGTAATTCGAGGAAAGGCCCTTAGCGCGTATGCACGTCAGCACGCATATGCGATTTCATTGGACCAAAGGCCCTTAGCGCGTGAGCGCGTCTGTGAGGTGACATGCGCGGGTGTTTCCCTCATTGCACGTGATGACAGAACACACGTGGATTTCCACCAATCGCGTGTGAAAGTTCCCGCGCACCCCAGAACACACGTACCCAGGCTAATTGCGTGTGGAACTTCCCGTGCACATCGAAACCCACGTACCCAGGCCAATCGCGTGTATCACTTCCCTCACTTCCCTCCAATCACACGCGATGACACTCGGACGTGCAGTTTTACCACGTGTGCTCTGTCATCACATGTAATGAGGGAAACACCTGCGCGCGCCACGTCACAGACGCGCTCACGCGCTAAGGGCCTTTGGTCCAATGAAATCGCATATGCGTGCTGACGTGCATTTCCTCGAATTACACGCAGACGTGCAGGATTTTCACGTGCCAATTCACTCCGTATCAAGCTGGCCACGCGTAAGCACACGGAAGACCACGCTCCTGCTCAGAAGGCCGAATTACTGCCCCCCAGAGCCCCGAGCACGCTCCCACCTGCCATCTGCTGCTGCCTGACTGCCTGCTGCCCACGTGCCCTGCCATGTGCTGCCTGCACATCAGCCAGGGGTGCTGTTGCTGTGACCACCCCTGCTGGAACCGAAGACTCCCGACTGGGATTCCATCGCTCCACAGCCCAGCCCCAGGACCCAGTTGCCCACCCACTCCTGCCTCTGGGGTTGTCATGTCGGGGCAAACACCATCTGAGACCACTGACAACCCCCGGCCAGAGAGGCAGAGGGGCACCAGCTTCAGTGCCACCGAAGTTGGTGTCCTGGTGGAGCAAGTCCTGGGGCAGTATGATGCCCTCTTCGGAAGTTCCCGCGCTGACAAGAAAGGACGGACTCGGATCTGGACTGACATCGTGACTGCCAACAACGCGGAGGGGGTGGCAGTCCGCGACTTCCAACCTGTCAAGAAGCGCTGGGAGGACTTCAGGTCCAGGACCCTGAACAAGGCCCGGCGCCTCTTGAAGGCAGCGGAAGCCAAGGGGCGCCGGGGTCACTTGTCGGAAGATCAGATGAGGGTCCTGGAATGCATATCCCCAGTGCTCCACGTCCAGGTCCTTGAGAGGCAGACCCGTCTGGAGTCGAGCGGTAAGTGTACATGCATCCTGATTGTGAGCTGTGCATGTGGTGATGTTTCAGTAGTGTGCAGGTTGCACATCTGTTTGTATGGGGTCGAGTATGGGTGGGGGTGTACAGGGCCGTGGGGCTAACACATGCGAGGGCTGGAATGTGTGAGACATGGATGGTGCTTGTGTGTGTAGGCTTGCATGCCAAATGCAGTTGTGTGGGCACACATGTTTGGATGAATGTGTATGTAAGTAGACATGTCCGTGATGTCATGCATGTATGTTGTTTTCAGCTGCATGTATCAGCACTGTGTACATGTGCATCTATGTGTATTTGACAAGGGTGCAACAGTGATGCAACATGGATGCATGTGACAGCAGTATGTGGAAGCCTGATTGGCAGATGTGACATGGATGCCCATCTGAACACTGCGACACTTGGCAGAGGTGTACACATGCATGCAAGTGTGGTGGTGTGGTACACTTGCTGTGTTGCATGTGATGTCTGGCTCACCTTTGCCTGCTCATGCTGTTGTATGTGTATGGATGGTGCTGGCAGTTGCGATATGGCTGTGGTATGGCTCATGTGTGCGAGTTGAAATGACATGTGTGTTGGGGATTGTGATGGCATGTCTGAGGTTTGCCAATGCCACTCATGTACAACTGTCATGTGTGTATGTGTCCATTGTACATTGCCCTGATGCCTGTGTTTTATTTCTCCCTGTCTGCAGCGTCAACTGATGAAGAGGGCGGAGAAGGTGCTGTGGAGCACAGCGGCGGGGATCCGACCGCCAGCCGGAGACGCAAGGCCCGGCTCCCCTCCCATGCTGTCATCTCGTCGGGGAGTGAGGAGTCCGGTGCCGCGTCCCAGGCCGCAGCTGCCGGGGGGAGGTCCAAGAGGCGGAGGTTGGAGTTGGACTCCTCGGCAGCAGAAGGGGCAGCTGGCACACCACAGGGCCCAACGGGGGAAGATGGCACGGAGTCATCCAGGTTGGTGGGGGGTTTGGTGGAGGAGGAGGCCGTGCAAGCAACAGAGACGGGATCTGGAGGTGGGGATCCCACTGGTGCTAGTGGTGCAGTGCAGGACCAGGGACAGGAGGCAGCACAGGCCGCCGCGGAGGTGCCTGTGTGCAATCCTGTCCCTGATCCTGTCCCTGCATCATCTTGCACCAGCAGGGATGCCTACGCCCAGATCCGTTTTCAGGCAGGGGATGAGCAAACGACAACTGGCCTTCCTCTGCCTGCGGACGTGGCTATCCGGGTCCGGGTTGAGGCTGTCCTGACTGGTGTGGCATTGCGTCAACGGGCCATGCGAGGTGACCTGCAGTCTTTTCATGAGGAGACTGCACGTCATCTCGAATGGCTCGTTGACCACGTCAGCCTGCTGGGACAGGTCACCCAGGCCGGATTCCTCCGTATGATGGGGCTTGCTACGACCCCCTCCTCAACTGAACCCCCTACGCGCCAGTCGTCCTCCGTGCCATCTTCCCACCCATCAGTCACCTGGGTGCCCTGTGGAGCTGCCTCTGACGGTGAGGCCAGGCTGGTGGAGGAGGCATCCCTGCCACAGTCGGGAGTCGGACGTCCAGCAGGGGTGGCCACATCAACGACTGCACCTCAGCCGGCGGAGGATGTGCAGGCAGCAGGAGGCAGTGCACGGGCAGAGGCACAGAAGCAGCAGCAATGTGGTGGGAGCCATGAAGGCTCTGGGCCTTCAACATCGGAGGGGCAGGCATCGGCCGGAGGGCAGGAGGACCCAGGACAGAGAGTGTCTTCCGTGTGGCAGCGGTTGGGCCACGCCATAGATGCGGAGCGGCAGCGGGCAGAAGAGGCACGGCTCATAATGGTCAGGGCGGAGAACTCCATGCGGAGGGCCCTGAGGCGGGCCGAGTGCCTCAAGGCAATCCGCAGGGGTTTGGAGGTGGACACGTCGATGCCCCTGCGGACCCTCGGGGCCATGGAGGAGGACCGCCTCCGGGACATTGAGCAGGAGTTCGATGATGCCCTGGCCCGGGACATCCAAAAGTGAGCCGTCAAACTAGCCCGCTGCCCTTGTATATAGTTATGTAGGTAGTGTTAGGTTTCCTTTTTTTTGGGATTTATTTTGGACCTTTTGGACATTGGCAACATTTTTGTATATAGTTTATTTTATTAGTAAGTGTAGTTAGATAGGTTTCATTTCTTTTGTTGGAATAATGGACACTGGCTTGTTCGTATGTACATAGTTCACTGTTGGATTGTATTTTTCTTTCACATTTTAACCATGGAGCAATGGCTTTCAATTTTATTTCCCATTGGATTTTGTTTTGTGGACAGTGACTTTGGACGCCATTACTTTGGATTATGATTTTTGGTTTTGCTTTTTTTCACAGACATGCTTCTTTTCATTTTTGTACATTCCCATTTCTGTTTCTTTATTTTTGATTCTATTTATGTTTCCTTTAATACATATTTTTTTATCGAACTTCAATGTGTAGTATCTCATTGGTTTCATGCATATCATGATATGGGTTTTGAGATTCACTGACACCCATTGGGTGAATGTGAGGGAAATGTGTTTGTTTCGGAACTTGCAATTGGTGTTCTGTCATGTAATTGCCAATTATGAGTGGGTGGATGCAATGCTCGGGTGGGTGTTTTGCATTTGGAGGCTGACCATAGGGACCAGGGATCTAGATTGTGATGACATGTTGGCTGGGGAACATGAGTTGGACATGGGTGGGGGCCTGCTGGCAGGTGCCCCACAGTGCTGGGGGATGGGGGTGGTGGGGAACATGAGTTGGACATGGGTGGGGGCCTTCTGGCAGGTGCCCCACAGTGCTGGGGGGTGGGGGTGGTGGGGAACATGAGTTGGACATGGGTGGGGGCCTGCTGGCAGGTGCCCCACAGTGCTGGGGGGTGGGGGTGGTGGGGAACATGAGTTGGACATGGGTGGGGGCCTGCTGGCAGGTGCCCCACAGTGCTGAGGGGTGGGGGGGTTGGAGACATGGGTGGGGGCCTGCTGGCAGGTGCCCCACAGTGCTGGGGGGTGGGGGTGGTGGGGAACATGATTTGGACATGGATGGGGGCCTGGTGGAGGGTGCCCCTGCACTGCTGGGGGGTGGGGGTGGTGGGAGACATGGGTGGGGGCCTGCTGGCAGGTGCCCCACAGTGCTGGGGGTGGGGGTGGTGGGAGACATGGGTGGGGGCCTGGTGGAGGGTGACCCTGCACTGCTGGGGGGTGGGAGTGGTGGGTAACATGAGTTGGACATGGGTGGGGGCCTGCTGGCAGGTGCCCCACAGTGCTGGGGGGTGAGGGCGGTGGGAGACATGGGTGGGGGCCTGGTGGAGGATGCCCCTGGTGGCTGGTGGTGCAGGGGGACATGCGTTGGTGGGCAGTAGTGCAAGTTGACATGTGGGGTGCCTGCAGGACATGTGCAGGGTAGGCCCCTGTGGTGTGAGCCACCTGCAGGGGCCGTGGAGGGTGTAGAGGGAACACCTGGGAGGACCCACACGTGCAATTCACGTGTGGTGCTCCCCGCGCACCCCTGTAATACACGTACCCTGATGAAATCGCGTGTGGAACTTCCCGCGCACCCCTGTAATACACGTACCCGATGGAATCACGTGTGGAACTTCCCGCGCACCCCTGGAATACACGTACCCTGCTGATGTCGCGTGTGAAACTTCCCCCGCATCCTGAAATACACGTACCCTGATGAAATCGCGTGTGGAACTTCCCGTGCACCCCTGTAATACACGTACCCTGATGGAATCGTGTGTGGAACTTCCCGCGCACCCCTGGAATACACGTACCCTGCTGATGTCGCGTGTGAAACTTCCCCCGCACCCCGAAATACACGTACCCTGATGAAATTGCGTGTGGAACTTCCCACGCACCCCTGAAATACACGTACCCTGCTGATGTCGCGTTTGAAACTTCCCCCGCACCCCGAAATACACGTACCCTGATGAAATCGCGTGTGGAATTTCCCGCGCACCCCTGAAATACACGCACCGTGCTGAAATCGCGTGTGAAACTTCCCGCGCACCCCTGTAATACACGTACCCTGATGGAATCGCGTGTGGAACTTCCCGCGCACCCCTGGAATACACGTACCCTGCTGATGTCGCGTGTGAAACTTTGAAATCGCGTGTGGAACTTCCCGCACACCCCTGAAATACACGTACCCTGCTGAAATCGCGTGTGAAACTTCCCACGCACCCCTGAAATACACGTACCCTGCGGAAATCGCATGTGGAACTTCCCGCGCACCCCTGGAATACACATACCCTGCTGATGTCGCGTGTGAAACTTCCCCCGCACCCTGAAATACACGTACCCTGATGAAATTGCGTGTGGAACTTCCCGCGCACCCCTGAAATACATGTACCCTGCGGAAATCGCATGTGGAACTTCCTGCGCACCCCTGAAATACACTTACCCTGCTGAAATCGCGTGTGGAACTTCCCGCGCACCCCTGAAATACACGTACCCTGCGGGAAATCGCGTGTGGAACTTCCTGCGCACCCCTGGAATACACGTACCCTGCTGATGTCGTGTGTGAAACGTCCCCCGCACCCCGAAATACACGTACCCTGATGAAATCACGTGTGGGACTTCCCGCGCACCCCTGAAATACACGTACCCTGCTGAAATCGCGTGTGGAACTTCCCGCGCACCCCTGAAATACACGTACCCTGCGGAAATCACGTGTGGAACTTCGCACGCACCCCTGAAATACGCGTCCCCTGCTCGCACGGGGCCAATCGCGTGTGGAACTTCCTGCGCACCCCAGTGATACACGTAGCCCGCTTGCCGTGCTGGTACAGGGTTAGCGCAGCCCTTTGCGCTGGATTGGGGATTTTGATGGCTTTTCCCTGCGCGAGAGGCGTTCTTTTGGGCGTAACTGGCGCTGCTGCAGGGTCGCTGCGCCACTGTGCGCCACGGCTGGGTTTGGTGGCTGGAATCCATGAATACGCTGTGCGCGGAAATGGATCTTAGCGCACGCGGCTGGCGCAGGGATTCGCACGCGCACACTGTGCGCCAGTCGCGTGCGCCACTTGTGCGCTGAATTCTATGAATTACCCCCTCAAGCATGTCACTATTGTCCTAAGTTACATGAAAGAGGAGTAAAACATTTAAAGTTTTTTTTGTCAAATCAAACACAACTACTTTGATCTGCTGTTGGACACATATTCATGCTGGGAAACAAGTGTCATTAATTCTGTCTAATTATGTGACTGACATGTTTCATCTGATATACTTGCATATGACGTATGAGCCCTGAAGTTTGTAAATATGCCCTTTCTTGTAGAAGTCTGTTGGGGAATTTCTTGTAGTTGTATTATATTGTGATGACATTTCTCTATTATACAATGTTTTCGTTTTTATCTATTGATGTAGTCTATGTAATGTCTTTTTAATGGTTGTGATTTAATGTAGTAAACTTGTGTAAGGTTTGATGTAAACCAACTCTCAATAAAATAAATAATTGACAAACAAAACAGAGAGAAATAAACTGATATGACAAAATCTGTTTAATAGAAAATGGTAAATGAATCATAATACTGAAAAAGATGAACGCCTGTCTATGTTAGGGAGATTTCTGCACAGGCCTCTGGTGAGGGCTGTGGAACTATCTATGCTAAGAGTAACTGTTAGGGGGAATTCTCTTTTTAGGCTGACTTTCCTAACCTAGTGAGTCCCCCAGCGGCTTTGCTGGATTTCTGGAGTTTGTTTTTTTCCATCCTGCCACGAGTGAGACTCTTTTCCTCCCACTCTTGGACATGAATGTGTGTAATTCCTTTGAATGTCAATGTGTTATATGGGCTATGGGGTCTTTTACTCCATAGGGTCTCATATGTTTTTCTATGTGTGTTACACCGCACCCTACGTGCCGTAACACTGGGGCGTCCTAGCGGGCCTCCACCATAGACTCCATACCCGGGGACTGACTACTGTCTCCCCGGGCATGTAAAGTCACCATTGGCTTTACTAGACCTAAATTTACTAACAGAACTAGTACCAACCATCTTATTGTGGACGTGCTAGTAGGGGTAATTCAATTACTCCTGGGTCTGTTACTCGAGGGGGCACTGACCCGTCCCCCCTCGTCGAGTTTTGGCTGGTGGCAGTGGAAACTACTTGTTATGTTCGACCCCGGACATAACCCTATGGGATTAGTCCCATTGTTGGAGATTGATACTTTTCCTCGTTAGTCTCTAACGTACCACCGGTCTACTTATCTTAAATAAGTTTATCGGATGGTATTTTCTGCCAGAACTCGGTTTTTAAAATGGCATCTGTGTTCGTCTCTGTGACTCCTAAACCAAAGGTTGAGCCCTTTGTTCCACTTTTGGCGGGCCTCTGTACAGAGACCCTCCAAAGTGGTGCCATTCTGTCTGGGTTACCACAGGGGTGTGGGAGGGGGTTTAGGCACCCTGGACCGAGTTGCCTTGCCAACTCCGGTCGCACTCTGGAGTGATTGGCCCAAGTGGTGAGCCTCCCCGCTCACCACTTAGCGAGTGTTGATTGACAGCTAGACTGAATGAATGGGGGTTTTCTGCATAAAAGCAGGGCTTTTGGGACTGGATCTTCAGAAGTCGCCACAGGACCTAAGAATCCAACGAGGGTAACGCTGAGCCGACCTGCAAGACGACACCTCCGGTGGAGCCCTGCGGTACCGACTCACCACTTCCCGACGACAGAGGAGATCTCCCTGCCGGAGAGTCTCTTCCCCTGACTGGTGGGAACAACCAGTCCCCTTTGCTTTTTCTTCGCCTCAGGACGCGGTGGTCGAATTGCCCGTGCAGAAGCACCCTGGCAACCGGATAGCCACTTCCCCTGTACCGCGACCAAAAGGTGGTGCCTTGTGACGGAGCACTCCGCGGCTGGTCTCTTCCCTGGTGGTGCACCGGACTTCACTTTTCTTCGACGACGAGATCATCTCTACTCTTGGCAAAGACCCGTCGTGCATCCACCACCAGGAACAACTGCCCCCGCCGGAGCTGTCTCTCCACAACAAGGTACCGTGTCCGCCTGGCTTCCCTTTCGATCGGTTCGAGTGAGGTGTCTTAATCCTCGCCTTTCCGTTGGGTCGCCTCCAAGCTTTTTCTCACGTATTGTTCTGAACTGGTTCAATCTGCCGATAACAATTTGCTACAAAGACTCGGACGCATTTCCACTAGAGACTTTTTGGAACATATCGCCTTGCCTCTCTCCGAGTGGGCCTGGCCTCTGAACTTTATGATCTATTGTGGTTCTTGCCTTCGTGCCTTGCATTTTATCCGTGAAGTATTGAACTGTGTTGATTTCGTAACCTGCCTATTTTTCTCTCCCGTCCTAACTAATATTAGAGTGCCATCTAGGTTGAGGTATACACCTCTGTCTGAAAATAAGTGATACCGGTAGAACCTAGACTTGTCGAAATATTGTTAGGGGGATTGATCGTTTTCTTCTGCGTAGAGTAATTGTAATTGAAGTGTTTGCCGTGATAGTGCCATTGTGTTTTCTATAGATGTTCCGTTATAAATAAATACCTTAATATCTTTACACTGAAGCCTTGTTGCGTGTTTGCTTGTCTTACTGTGAAGAATTGTCCTATATTGTATACTCCACATACTGCTCAACTCTTCTTGAGAGAAGTCTGACTGCTCAGCGACAGCTACCAAGTGAATCTGTGTGGTACAGACTGCTACCAAGTGGGTTCACCGCCAAACACCTCTAGTCCTAAATCTTTTGCAGTGGTCCCAGAGGGAACTGCACAGGTTTCTGCCTAACAGTAACAAAGCGCAGAGCTCCAACCAAAAGGAAATTCCAGCCCTCTGTAATGTTAGGTATGGCAGAGTAGTCAGGTGAAACTAAAGGAAGGGAGGAATGCTGGCAGTGAAGTACAGTTATTCTCTATAGTCAAAAATATGAAAAATATACACTTTATTAAAAATCACACATAGAACAACTATTTGTTCATAATAAGTAATTTTGCTAAACATAACACAGAGTAAATGACAATGCATGTATAAAACATGTACTAAACCAGTAAAGGTCTCGGGAGGATAGCTCAGGGGCAACGCACTCGCCATGGAAGCAAGACTATGTGGAGCAGCACAGGTTCAATAACCAGGTCCGCGATTAGAAACATCTGGGTATTAAGAGTGTTATAAATAACTAATCATAATTATATCATATCATATAAAGGTCAGTTAAGACCCAACCCACACCTGTCCCCACAATGACAGGTTTCGTGCCTAGAAACACTTGTGTACAGGCATGGTATAAATGACTTATCATATCCTAACATGTAAGCCCACTATAATTATAGGCTTAAGAGGATGTAGGTGAAGGGAATTCTCGATAATAAAAACAAACAGTAATATCATCATTAACAAGACCCAAAATGGCAAACATTAATTAGTCACAGTATCCTTTCTACACTTTAGCACACAGTAACAAGAACATTACAAATGCACACTTGACAGTTGCATAGCCTCTTGAGAGGAAAAGGGGTTTATACTTCAGTCAGCAACACCCTGAGGTCAACCAAATGTAGGACATATTCTTTATTACACAACCCAGAGCCATAACACCAAATTAACTCCAAGAAAAAAACACAAGTAACAAATAATGAAAAACTGTAACTTAGTACATTTCAATAGGCGGGAGTTAAATACAGGGATCTAAATATATGGAGTAAATCAGGCATAGTAGCTTAGCATGCATGTTTTGTGGAAAACATCAGACACCCAAGAGGACCACAAACAAATTTCACTTTTCAAGTAAGGGCCTTTTGAGATCACTTAGCTTGAGCTCACGTTGTCTATAGGGCTCAACGGGAGAAAGCCTGTAGCCAGACCCATGGTTATGGGGAAAAGGTAAGTCCCAGTTTTATCCCACCGGTGTGGAGAAGAAAGCAACCAATCCCAGTACATTCCAGAGGTAAGCACGCCAGGATTCAGGTCAATTTAAGTCACTGGCTAAACATGTGTGAAAGGGGGTCTGTAGAAATTCTTGACCACAGAATGTAGGGGCACGTCAGGCTATCTATCTATCTATCTCAAATAATCAACCACCCATGAACCAGAGGCAAGTACTCCTGGTGCTTTTTGCAGGCGTTAAAGTCCAACCTGCTAAGGGACCCTGGTGCTAATTACGGCACTGTAATTTACGGTGCCGTAATTAGCACCTTCCCCATTCCCATTGTTCCCTATGGACCAAAAATAGGAATGGGGAAGGGGCCATGGTGAATGGGAAATACCGCCCCACCAACCTTGTAATGAGGCGGTAATTCCGCCATCTACCATGGCGGAATCCGGCATTGACCATGGTGCTAATAGCTCCATGGTCCAACGCTAGGGTCGTAATGATGCCCAAGGTCTAGAGTTAGATGTAATCTTCCCTCCCCCAACAAGAGAGAAAACTGTTTTGTAAAATGACACTTTTAAACTGACAGATGAAAGGACTTTGTAAAATACTGCAAAAGAGTGCAAAAATGCTTAAATGGATAGAAATTCTAAGGAAAGCAACTCTAAACAAGTCCAAACACACATGAGCAATAATATAAACAACAATACACACTTGAGATCAGGATGGGATGGAAGAAGCACTTTGAAATGGGCAAAAGACACATGTAACTTTGGCTAAAATTGCAAATTTGCAGCAAACTTTTACTATGCGATATTGGAGAAAAACGGGTTGAATACATTGTTCCGCAATGCAGGTTTTAGTTGTGGATGTAGCTAAGGGTCTTAGGTATCAGTGATCAGTGAGAGTTGAAATTTCGTTTCTATCTTTAAAACTGAAGGTTTTAGTGAGAGGTGTTTTTGCAAAATAGGTGCGAAATTGAAAACAGAAATTAAATTTTAAAAATTACAGATGGGTTTCATTACACTATATTAATGACTATGAAAAAGAGGATGCCACACATGAAACTTCACAGCTACTTGGCCAGCGCAACCAGTCCGTGGTGGATACTCTATTTCTGGGATTTACTTTAGTTATTCAAAATCACTAAGGACATACGGTTTTGGTTTAATGAAACAGATTACAAAAATCAGCGCAAGAAGGATTCTAACAATACAAGGGATCTGAATAAAAGATGTGTTGGATTGAGATTGGGATAATACAATACAGATATGCTATGGGTTACCATTCTTCCTATTATACTTACAGTTGTTTATAATTAAATTGGACCGTCAGCTCTGGTCATTGGGTGGATCAGGTCTACCAGAAGCAAGGCACCTCTGGAGGAATTTGGATCAGCGGCGCGGTTGTGGTCAATTTTGGACTGCACCTCAGACTGGATTTGGTTGGGCCCTTCTGGTCACTGGACATGGCAGATTACAGGATGCAAATTTCAGCAGGCAAGCCTTAATGGTAGCAAGCCAAGCTGAATCAGAATTATTCTTTTAAGTTCTGGAGATTTGCAATTGGGTCAAGCTAGCAATAGTTCAGCAATGCTAAGTCTGGATTCTGAAAAGAAATCTGGATCTTCAAATAATTCTAGAGTCAGCTACAAGATGAAGAGTTCTGGAATAAGGTGCTGCGCGGACATCTGGATGGGTTCTGGAAGCAGTGTGTCTATATGTAGTGAAACTCCTATATTTGTCCATTACAAAGTTTATGGCGTGGTTAGAACTTCAAAACCACACCCCCATGTTTGTGAGTGGCTACAGGCATGTGCCTTGTCCTGGTTGGCAGTCTGAACAGAGCTGTCATTTTTACAATGCAATTTAGGAACTCCCGCCTTGATTTTTACCAAAACATAACTTTTGCACAAATGTACATTTCTAACATTATGTACCCTAATAAAATTGGACACATATATTTTATATTCGATTGTCTAGATTCCCATTCAATCCCCATCCTTGTGCGAGCTGTCTAGGTCATTCTACGGATTTCTATCAATTTCAACTATAACGGTTTGGATTAATCATTTCTAATTCGGTATATCTCTGGGCGCAGATCAGTGGATCATGTACATACAATTTTAGGTTTGCAACATTGATTGTTTTGCTACAATAAGACATTTTTCATAACTTTGGTTCCATAAATGGTACACGTTTCATCAATGTCTTCAAATCACAAGGCTGAAATTAGTTTAATGTCTACCAATTTTCAGATCTTTAGGTTGCTCAGTTAAAGAGTTCTAAACTTTAATCAGACATAGGGATTTAACATCAAAGATCTCCTTTGTAATCTCCCCTTCTCAGGTAGCAGCTGTTCAGTCTTTTGATCAGGGGGAGGGTGTTTCCTTCCTGGAGGGGGAATTTCCTGCCCCTCCCAGCAGAGGTCAATGCTCAGCCTGTCCTTTGTTCTTTGGCTCAGCCCCAGACGAAAGTCTACTGAGGTCCCATTGTACTGCTTGTTGTCATTATGCGGGAACCATTACATCACTTAAGCCCTCCTGTAGCAACTGAGTGTCAAGCTGACATGTGAATCTTCCCAGGCTGGGCTGTCAGATCAGAATTAAATAGTTGATTAGCTCCAGACTGGGTTCCTGTAACATTCACCTACAATCTTTTATTTAAAAGATATAAAATGAACAGAGTTTATAATGGATTTTGACATTTTAAAGGAATGAAGCCCTTCCCAGAAAAATGCATTAAACAGGCGGATTTTTCACTTCCTCAGGAAAAAGAAAACACCTTTAAACTGGGTTTGACAGCCAACTTCCTTAGGCAGCTGTCAGGCAGTGATGCCTGGATTCTTCTGAGTGCCTGGAGATCCATGATTTCAGCACACTTTCCTTTCCACAATTCTCTTGGAAAATGACTGAATTTTTAAGGGCATTTTCGGATTAGGCCATTCTGTGGCCTTGTTTCATGTGACATTTAACAGATGACAGATGACAGGTGACAGATGACAGGTGACAGCAGTGATTCCTGTTTTTACACCAACCTTGCCTGTGTGTGTGGCAGGGTGTACAGCTCTTTTGTGGTTATGAACCATGCGCAATTTTGCAGATTTTGTGTGCACGGGGGCTATCGCCTCCATTTTTGGCAGTTTTCTTTCCCCATTGGAAAAGGGGTGCAGTGTGATACATTGGTGTGGATAAAAATATTCCACAATGTATCGACGTTGTAACAATAGGATTGGTTATGTTGTTAACTCAAGTATTTTGTTTTACAGCAATCTATAATGGAAGCACAGCATAATACACATCGGCTAAACGTCCTATACTAATCACAGTATTTAAAAAAAACTTTGCTGTGCATTATAAAGGTGTTCACCTTCCTGTCACTTCTTACATCCTTACCACTGCGATGCAGACAACATACTTGTGCCGGTCCTCTTGACTCATAGGCAGCAGTCACTGCTGGCAATGTTTACTATATACTTATGGACGTCAACGTCAACTGCATGAAGTACACACATGATGACATCATCCAAACAAGGCTCTCCACTCCGTATTTGCGTGATGACGGCCATCTGAAAGTATGATGGGCTACGTGTGTAGTCAAAAAACGAGCAATCAAGTGTCCTCTTTTTTTAGGGGCTTGTTGGGAGAGGACTTAGAAACATGTATAAACGACCAGGGTCCACAACAAACTACCTGCTAATGTCGTAAATGGCTGTAAAATTAGCTACACACCTAAAACAAGAGAAAGGTGAGAAATCGTCTTTTCAAACATATATACAGACGATAAGGTCGAAAATTGTCCAAAAATATATCTATTTTTATTTTTTACACATGATTAAAAAAATGATAAAAAGGACATAAAGAATAATGTCCATACAGGTAACACATGTATATACAACAGAATAGACAAATAGACAATCTGGTGTCTTGTACCATCAAAAAAAAAAAAACTTGTCCTATATCTACAGAGTGATGTTAGTAAATGGTGAGTGAATTTTTGCACATTTCTTAACACCAAGCAAAAAAGCTCACTTCTCTAACGAGCTTTTTTGCTTGGTGTTAAGAAATGTGCAAAAATTCACTCACCATTTACTAACATCACTCTGTAGATATAGGACAAGTTTTTTTTTTTTTTTGATGGTACAAGACACCAGATTGTCTATTTGTCTATTCTGTTGTATATACATGTGTTACCTGTATGGACATTATTCTTTATGTCCTTTTTATCATTTTTTTATCATGTGTTAAAAATAAAAATTGATATATTTTTGGAAATCAGCGGGAGGGGGGACTTCTGGTCATCTCCCTAGATGCGCACAAAGCATTTGACCTCGTTGACTGGGAATATATTAAGCACACACTTATGCACATGGGTTTTGGTCGTAACTTTATGAAATGGATAATGGCGGACACCAACATCCAACGACGAAACTACGGGTGAATGGGAGGAGATCAGAGAAAATAACCATAAATCGGGGTACTCGCCAGGGCTGTCCATTATCTCCCATGGTGTTCGCATTATCTATGGAGCCTTTCACTGGAAGGGTCCGACAGAAAAAGGTTATGCAAGGAATTTCGATGGGAGGCAGATAATATAAAGCAGCACTATACCCTGATGACGTTCTCCTAACAATAACCCACCCGAGTACCTCCCTAGACCCTCTACTGGAGGAGCTCGAGGCGTTCAGAGAAGCCTCTGGATTCAGGCTAAACTATGACATATCTTCGGCACTGGTGATCAACCTTACAATAAAGCAGAAGGAAGAGCTCAACCCCAACCTTTTTATCCCATGGGCGGATGCAAAAATTGGATAACCAGGTGTCCACATTCCCAGAAACCACACCCAGATCTACCAGAGAAACTTCCCACAATTGTTCAGGGACTTGCAGAGGGATATGCGCCACTGGGGCAAACAGGAGATCTCATGGCTGGGCAGGGTGGCAGCGATAAAAATGGCACACATCCCAGAGAGCGAACTAAACACATTACAGAGATCTATACTAAAATTTGTCTGGGGGGGGGGAAGAAACCTCGACTAGCAAAACAAATCATGACTCGGGCTGAAACTCAGGGGGATTAGGGGTCCCAGATGTATCCAGATACAGGAGAGCAGCACAGCTATCCCACACATTCACATGGACGCAAACTCTTGATCCACCGTATTGGAAACAGATAGAAGAAGCATGGTGCAAATCCCCCTTAGCTGACCTCCCGCACATGTGGGCTCCGAAAGACCAGCCTAACTCAGGCCCCCTCAAATCAATGCACAATACGGTGGCAAATTGTAAAGCAGCAGCTCGGAAATGGGGATGCACAGGAACCTTAGGCCCCCTCACACCAGTGTGGGACAATCCAGACTTCTCACCAGGTCTGCACTCTCAGATCTTTTCTCCCTGGCAGGCTGGAGGCCGCAGGACAGTCTTGGACTTTCTAGAGGGGGTTGACCCATTCACATTCGAAGGGTGTAAGGCAAAATTCAAAATTTCAGAAGGGGAAAGGTTCAGATACTCTCAGATCCGTCACTGGCTATCTCAGAGGATGATTAAGGAGAAGGGCTCCAGGGCCCTCACAGCATTGGAATCGACATTAACAACCACTCCCCCAAAGAAAAATCTCTACAATATATGGGCTTCTGGATGAGTCGGACACTACCATCAAAGAAGGGTATATGGTCAACTGGGAGAGAGACCTGGGGCGAACGATAGACATCGAGGCCTGGAACAAAATCTGGGCGAGAATGCACAAAAGCACCCAATACATCACTAATAGAGAGTGTGGGTATAAGGTCTGTTACAGATATTACAACACCCCGGCACAACTACATAAAGCCAACCCAAACATCCCATCAAGCTGCTGGAGGGGGTGTTCGGACGAAGGAACACTATTCCAACTGTTATGGACCTGCCCAAAGGCGTTGAGCTACTGGAGAGGAGTACTAGACCACATAAAATCAATCACATGCCTCGCAATTCCCTGGGACCTGGGATCATATTGTTGGGAGATGCAGGTGATGGGGAATTCCTGCTGACAGGCCACACAGCACGCATATGTACACACCTCCTGACAGCAGCAAAAATCGCACTAGCAAGGCTCTGGAATAATCCTGAAGGCCCATCAATCCCGATATGGTGGGCAAAATGCTGGGACATTGTAGAGGCCGAAAAGATCACAGCACTGCGAGCAGGGAACCTGAACCAATTTCGAAACACATGGGATCCATTCATGGACTTCGCAGTAAAGTTCCCTGGCCTCTCCCAAAGGCCTCCACTAACACGCTGCCTGGAATGAGCCGAGAGACTAAGAGATGATACAGCACTGATGCACCCCCTCGCCCGTCCACCCTGGAAGGCTATCCATACCTCAGGCCTAACCCTCCCACCCACCCCACACCCCAGGCACTATGCTCAGAGCGTGTTAAGTATTAAAATTCTGGAATATATGCATTGTATGATGGTCTTGTTATCTCTAAAAAGCTAATAAAATGTTGAGTTGAAAAAAAAAAAAGTATGAGGGGCTGCTAGCTTCTTTATATCTGAAGCTGCGTAACATGTATTAATTTCAACAAAAGGGATTGGTTCATGATTCACGACATTGCAAATCAAAATAATCACCAATTCAGCACCCTGCTTCCCCTAGATATACCCATTCACTCATCGGCTGGATTAAGCCAGCCCTCAAATCAAACATGGGGGCACCTAAAGAAATTAATTCTTAACCAGCCAATTAGGGTGGCCCCAAAAAGTGCCAAAGATTTATCTCCACCCCCACAGGATACATATTAGTATATCTAGGTATAGGGACTGGCCTAAATCAGTCCAAACCAAAATAGAGGGTGCAGGGAGCCCATGTTTAGATAAAGGACATTTTAGAACTGCATCATGGTTGCCCTAAACAAAGAAAAGTCCCAAATACTAAATGGCCAAGAGCAGGACTTAGACAAATATACTTGAGGTATGCCAGTCCACACGAGTTAAAATAAACAAAGATGTTTATTTATCAATTACAGCCGGCGCCCTGCATGCCGCTCACAGTCTTCTCCCTGTCTCTCACCCTCGTTCCGTTTCGCTTCCTTCAAACATAAACATTCCCTAGCCTAACCTCGCGGCATGCAGGGCGTCATCAAAGAACACATGGCATACTACACCACCTCCCCCTTTTCAGAGAAAAACACATTTTTAGGAATACGCTGTGAACAATCCATAAACATTACACTTTAAATAGTGTGAATGAACCTAAAAACTTGGGAACCATGTGTGGCTGTGGATGGTGGTAAAAACTAACACCTATCCTTTCCCCCTTAAATTATTATTATTATTTTTTTTTTTATGTAACCAAAAGTGTGAAAGAAAACAACAAACAAAAAAAAAACAAATGTTAACAATGTAGGTTAACCCAAATGCTATGTATAAAACAAAATTGGTAGTGTGCAATATATATAATTATTTTCCCATGACATAGTCTTTTGTCCAGAATGGCAATTTTCTATCTCTGTGGTTGTACATACTCCCACTAGCCACACATCCTTCTTGAATTCCATCCATGCTTCTATCATCATTAGTAGCAGTGCCATTACTTTCTTGGACAGATTCAAACTCTAAAGGAGTATCTTCTTGACCATTGCCTCTCAATGTTTGACTATCCGTCCTGACAACTTGGTCCTCTCTTACATGTATGTGTCCCTCCCCAACTTGAGGTCTGACTTTAGTATCTGAATTCAATATGTCTCTTATGTTATATTGAAAACCTATATCATTTCCAAACCAATTACTTTGATCCTGCCTGTGATTCTGCCTGGGATAAAATCTTCTATTATCCTTAAAATCCCAATTCCATTTGCTTACTCTATTCATATTCCATACTGATCCACCCATTACTCTTATGGCTTTGCCTAGGACTTGTAAAACTTTAACTGGTCTGCTGTATTTGGACTCACCCTTTCTAACAGCACGCCCTAGTTTTATCCTTACCATGTCTCCTGGTACAATTCCGACTTTGCATTTGTGACTATTATTCCAATTATTCTTGCTTTCAGAGTATTTACAATGCTTTCCTTTATCTCTATGCTCTGATGTCCTTTTGTAATTCACCCACTCTGGAGTAAGTAATGTGTTAGGGGCTCTGCCTCTCATCAATTCAAACGGAGATACTCCTAGATCTCTTTTGACTGACATTCTTGTACTCCATAACCTATCTTTAAGTGCCTCTTCCACAGACATGTTATTCCTCAATGCCAACTCTACCGTCTCTACAACCATTCTGTTACATCTCTCGACTAGACCATTTGTTTGGGGATGATACAAAGCAGAATATTTCCATAAAATCCCAGATGTGACGGCAAACTCTCTTATTTCTTTGCTTTTGAATTGAACACCATTATCACTGATAATGGATTTGGGAAAACCCTCTCTCCCGTGAGGTGATTTTCCGTACGTTCTTTTGTTCTTATTGCATTGACTATATTTTGATCTCCAGATTCCAATGAGAATTTATCATTCTGTAATTGCATGTTTATGACAGCTTCTTGTTTCTTATTTTTTATCTCTTTAGAGCACAAATGACTGTGTTCTATTCGCTTGGCAATGGCCATTGTTTCTGGCAGAGATGGGTTTCCTACCATCCAAAGTCTGTCTTGGAGCAAACTATCTTTGGCATGTATGATAATTTGATCTCGTATGAGTTCATCTAGTGTGATCCCAATGCCAAATCTGCATGTGCGTGATAGTACCCTTAGAGCTGATACGTAGTCTTCAATAGATTCATGTTCTTTTTGAGTTCTGGTATAGAAATTATACCTGTTTATGGCTACGTTGGTCTCAGGGGTATAATATTTGTCTAGTTGCCTTATGGCCTTTTCGTGTTCATCAATATCTCCAGCTTCATCCACTGGCAAATCCGGTAACTCCCTGTATTTTCTCTGTCCTTCTAGGCCCAAAGCATGAAGCAGTAGCGATTTCTTTTTATGAGTAGATAGGCCTTCTTGATCAATGGTCTGAACATAGTTTAGCCAAAACTCTTTCCATTCTAGCCAGTTTACAACAGGCTGTCCAGGTGTTGGAAGAAAACATGCCGGGGGTTGTATGCTAATACCTTGCATACTTCTTCTGTATTATGTCAGTATGAGAGGAAACCAGAATACTATTTATCCTGAATTACGTTTTGTTCTGCTTCTTAAGCTTCTTTTTTTTTTTTTTTTTTTCCAGGGATGAATACCATGTACTGCGAGGAGGATGAGGAGTCTATTCTTTACTCCTCATTCTGCCTAAGGCCAAAGGGTGAGTCATGCAATCGGCGGTCCTTTACTCTGAAGTGGAAGTGGTGTGGCCAATGGGATCGTGTCTAACAAACTCGAGTTAGACAGACAAGAAAAAAAAAATCATCACAGTGATGAAATGTCAGCACAAACCAACGTTTGATTAACTTCAGTTCGGAGCATCTGCTTTTCCTCCCTCTTCCTATCGTGCAGCACAAGCCAGGCGCAGCGTTGCACAGCGGCTCGGAGCTCCGCTCTGGATTAATCCTTCCTGGTTTCTGTGGGTTCTGGGACGCCGGCTATCCTCGTCGCCAAAATGAGGTATGCCAGTCCACACGAGTTAAAATAAACAAAGATGTTTATTTATCAATTACAGCCGGCGCCCTGCATGCCGCTCACAGTCTTCTCCCTGTCTCTCACCCTCGTTCCGTTTCGCTTCCTTCAAACATAAACATTCCCTAGCCTAACCTCGCGGCATGCAGGGCGTCATCAAAGAACACATGGCATACTACACCACTAATGCCCCAAAGGCTACCAGTAAGGTACATTGGGCTTCTAATGCAGTAAATTGACCTATATCTTTGGTGAAGGCAAACTAAACTATAGATTTAACCAGCCTACTCTCAACACCAATATAGGATGGTAAAATCAACCTAGGGACCAAATGGAGTCCTAAAAAGCACCACTGTCCAAGGAGCCATATGCACCACCATAGGACCATATACTAAAATAATAAGGGTTTCAACAGCAGAGGGACTTTAGTAGAAGTCCCTCTGACAGCAAAAAGAACACAAATAACCTAGAAATCAAAGTGGGAAAAAGCAAAAAAAAAGTAGAGGTCTCAAAAAATGGGATGGCAGAAACCCAAAAATGGTATTCTGCCCTAACATTGACAATATTGTTTTTTTCAATAAAAGCATTCATCGGAAATTTCAAAAGTTTGATATATGAAATTGGTATATTTATTATCAAATAGATTGTCCTTGAGAAGAGGGGGTCTTATATAAGTACTATTCCAGCAAAGCATGTTGCCCGGTATTACTCAAAAGATATGTTTAAATGAGATTTACTGCATGTAATTTCAATATTCAAAATTGGTAAATTGTGAATGTCTGAATTGGCTTATTTAAAAATAAGACATTCACCAATTTGTATCCCCAAAATAAAACTATACTGCCTCGAAAAAACCTTATGTGTTGAAGGCCAGGATAAATGGAGAGTGTTGAGTTGCGTTGTCACTCATTGTGTGGCCCTGCAGAATTTTTGGACTAGAACATGGCAGTATGCTTGTTACTATATGCTTGTTAACTAAAATTAAGTGTATCTAAAGTAGAGATACTTTGTAGGAGTATAGTATGCAATTATCCTATCTCTCAGCGTGGTGTCACTGAGGTCAAATGTCAAGTAATGTCCATTTGTTTATGTCATTGTGGGTAAAAACCATGTGATGGAGCATCCTGTGATCTTGCAAGGCGCGCATTTGGAGGAAGTGCATTGAGAAGTGCTGGCGGCTGCTGAGGAGTTCGAATGCCCGATTTGCTGTGAACACGGATTTACAAAGTTTGAATTGAGCCACGAGCGTAAGCTCCGCCCCCTTCTCCCATAATCCTTTTAAACAACAGGCCGCGCGCATTTGGCGCGCGCGCATTTGGAGGAAGTGCATTGAGAAGTGCTGTCGGCTGCTGAGGAGTTCGAATGCCCGATTTGCTGTGAACACGGATTTACAAAGTTTGAATTGAGCCACGAGCCTAAGCTCCGCCCCCTTCTCCCATAATCCTTTTAAACAACAGGCCGCGCGCATTTGGCGCGCGTGCATTTGGAGGAAGTGCATTGAGAAGTGCTGTCGGCTGCTGAGGAGTTCGAATGCCCGATTTGCTGTGAACACGGATTTACAAAGTTTGAATTGGTAAAGATACTCTGGTTACCGAGGAAAAGAGACACTTGTATAATATACTAAGGACACTAATTATTGTGCCAAAATACTTAAGACATCTCTTTTATTTTACTTAAATTACAGAGCCACGAGCGTAAGCTCCGCCCCCTTCTCCCATAATCCTTTTAAACAACAGGCCGCGCGCATTTGGCGCGCGCGCATTTGGAGGAAGTGCATTGAGAAGTGCTGTCGGCTGTCTGCTGGCTGAGGGCTGGGGGCTAACATACTGGTTTTTATTTTCTTTTTTTTCTTTCTTTTTCTTTTTATTGTGCGTAAAAAATTATAAATGCTACACTGATTAACTGTTTATGCATCTATGAACACACTATATTTCTTATTCTTGAGTGAACCTTACGGCGTCTCCACACTTAAGTAGTCATATATTTGAATTTAAAATACAACGTAAAGGTGGGCCAGAAACAAGATTGTATTTTTCTTTTTTGATAGTAAGTGTGACAACGAAGGGATTTTCTTAAAATCATTGCATTTTGAAATGGTCATGACATTGCGAACCGGGATGCCGCCGAAAGAAGCTATTAATGCATGCGCGCGTGGGGCTATATCCACGCCCAAACTGTCTTCTAGAACAATCAACCTAGTGCGTGCAAGTAAATCGGCCTCAAGTATAAGAACTTGTTCGGCGCTACCTGATATTAGAAAATTTTGTGCCCTTGGGGGGTAAAGATGAAAGTAACACTGCGATTGTTCACACCCAAAGGCAAATAACAGCTATTGGCGATCGAAATTCAATTGGTATAGATATGATGGAATCTAGCCAGAGCATGCAATTATCTCTCCCGGATTCCCTAGTTGCTGCAGGAATATGTGAAGTAATTGATCTTCAAGATAAAGCGGTTGTGGAAGTACCAACTGCAATCTCTAAAAGTTTACCGAGCACTGACATAACAATAAATAATGTCCTAAGCAGTGAGAAAAAAGAACAGTATGTCTCCGTAGATAAAAGTAGTAGAGCGAATGTGAATGAGGAGAGAATAGAAGTCACTCCTAAAAGAAGTAGACACACTTCTTCTGAGTTAAAAATGCTAAATGATTCAAAACAAAATCTAGACGATAGTATAGATAAACAAGATCTATATCACTCACCCATGATGTTTTCACCCACACACAATATCTCATCTGTGTCGTCCTCATTTGCACAACCAACTCCACGGCGTAACCATTCTGTCCCAATTGAAAAAACACAACCGATGCCGGGAAATTTTGTAATAGGTTTAGAAACCTCACTACAGACTATGAATGCTGCTCTTTTTTTGCTCACACGCCTGTATGATACACTGGACTCTAAATTAAGTGACCAATATGCCCTGATAACGAAATTGCTTCAAAAAAATACTGTCAATGAGTCTAGTTGTGTCTGCAGAGAGGGTCAAAATAGGGGTTCTAACTGCAAGCTAAGCAATACAGGTTCGAGTACGGAAGAAATAATTTCGAAACAAAAGGAAATTTTGTTAATTGATTGCACACAGGGACAACTAAATATAGCTCAATTGGAAGCCAAAAAGAAAAAAGGTGAAAGTATGAGCGAAGTACTGAAGGAAAAGCCCCCCACCAAAGTTATAATTGTCGAAGATCAGGAAAGCATCCCAATAGAACTCCTTAATGATACACACGAGGAGTGTAAAAGAGGACAGGTGTGCGCGAAAAAGAAGAAAGACAAAATAAAAAATCTGGAAGTGGGCATGAATGAGCTTCCGTTACATGAGGAAAATAACATTGTTCAGATTGGGGCTGGGGTCTCTGAAAATGATAATACCCCGACCTACAACATCTTTGATTCTAAAAAAAGAAAACCAAATGTGACGGCTAAAATTATCACGGAAAAAACAAAACATGTCTTTAACCCTAAAATCACAAGCAGTTCATTCGTTCCTTAACCCTACCTAAATCAGCTGCTGCGATAGCACGTACAGCTATCGCTAATAAGTACAAAAAAGTGATATCTCAAAAAGCGAGTCAAGGACTAATTACATCACGTATCCCCGCAGACTATGAACCTCTGAATAGTCTGATTCAGTTATCTGAACAACAAAAGGAAATTGACAATGGTAAAACAGTGAAAGAACTAAACAACAAGGTGACTAGCGGTGCAATCAAAACAACGACAAGTTCATCAATGAATTCAGTAGATGATAGCCCGAGCAGTTCGTCCAAGTCTGTGTCACAGCCAAGAAAAGATGAAGTTGTATGTTCTGGCAAGATGGGTGATAGTCATGAGAGTAATAAACAAGGACAGGATAAAGATTTACAAATGTTAGAATGGAAAACAGAAATAGAGCAATCTTTAAAAAGAATTAGTGCTCAAGTGAATATGAAAGACATCCCCATGAGTAATAACTGTGGAGTAAGTACACACACACCCATGAATAATTTTGGGAGACAATCTAATAATCCCCTGCAGTCAAAAGTTAACTATACATCTAAAGTGGGCTATCGAACATCTATGAGAGACTCGAACATAAATTGTCTAATGATGCAGTGCCGGCCCGAGCCCTATCAATCTTTCGACTTGAACAGACAATCTGTGATGAACATATTTGCTGAAGTACAGGCTTTGGAAGGAATATGTTCGAGCGACATAGATCAAATTGAATTTCCGCATAGTAATGATTTATCTATGATTAAAATATGGATGAAGTCATGTTTTGTTAAAAACGCAGTATGGGAAGCGAGAGATCATATATATGAATTGGGCTTTATCTTGTTAAATCCAGTATTGTGGGACCAACAACAATTCCCTAATCACAGAAATCAGTTTGTACCCAAGGTAAATGTGTACCAGAAAGGCCAAAGTGGCATTCCACGGATAGCTGTGTCAAGTGGAAATGAACAAATATTTGCTGAGAGAGAGATGAGAATGAATGGTAATTAGCTAAGACAAAACTTAAAAACGTTATCCATGGCCTCTTGGAATACAAGAGGTTTCAAGCATTTAACTTATTCCAAAGACAATCTATTGCTAAAATATGATATATTGGCTTTTCAGGAAATATGGCTCTCTGTTGCTCCAGTGTGGGACAATCATGTAATAATATTGACTCCTGCTAGTGTGCCAGTCAGAGGTAGACCCATGGCAGGTTTAATGGTTGCCATAAAATCCTCACCCAATATGAAAATTGAGCCTTGGTTTTCACCGAACAGCTTTTTACAATTGGTAAGGCTAAAATTTAAGACATCCGATATTGGTTTACTAAACATCTATTGGAACCATTCTGCGATAAGCGATTCTAGCTTTTTTGCGGCTATGGATGAAGCATTAAAAATAACACTACTTGATCAAATGTGTAGTAATGTAATCATAACGGGCGACTTGAATTTAACTTGCTTGAATAAAATGGGGAAACCTCTGACGACAATAGCCAAAAGGTGGAATGCATACATGTCTGATCGACAGTTTTTAATGCTAAATGGAGCGAAGAACGGTGATATGCCCTCTAATAACACCTGGCACAGAGGTGTCCAAGTAGCTACAATTGATTACACCTATGTGGATAGAGATTTGTTTAAGTATGTATCCGAATATCGGATTATAAATCAAAAAATAAGTGATCATGATATCCAATCTATGAAATGGTCCTGGTTAGTTGACGACAAGAAATATGACTCATCCTCGGCCCGTAATTTAACAACTAATACGGCACAGAATAGATTCCATTGGACCCCAGTGTCCTTACAACTTCTGGAGGAAACCTTGAATTGCCCTCAGAATGATGACATAGACTATGATTCCAATACCCGTCTTTCCTATGTAGAACATATGCAGATATTCAAGTTGAAAAGAAAAAATCATAACAACGCGAAGCCGAAATCCCTGCATATATTCGATCAAGAGGTAGCTATGTATAAAACCCGATATAGAGCTAATAGAAGGGAAATTATGAAGAAAAATCTTCCAGATTATTTAAGTCAACTGAAATCTTTGAAAACCAAGTATAAGAATTGGTTAAAAGCTAGGAAGGCCACAATGTACCAACGAGATGCGGAGGCTATGTTACGTAGTTGCCAAGAGAAGAACTCTGCCAAAATATGGTCACTTTTAAAACAAACGCAGACGAGGATTCAAATAGTGGATCAGATGAATCCGATTCCACAAGAGGTCTGGTCTAATTTTTACAAAACTATATATGCGGGTACCTTAACAACAAGACAGCAGCATATTGATACACCTAGTCAAACTGATAATCTTAGCTTTGATATTGATGACATTCTAATGTATATCTCGAGGTTGTCTACATCTCGTGCTCCGGGGCCTGATGGACTCTCCAACTTCATGATAAAAAAGAATCCCACAGCATGGGCTCAAATTCTAACTATTATCTTCAGACAAACAGTGCTAATATCCTCTATTCCCGACTCGTGGAGAAAATCCATCACAATACCCATCCATAAGAAGGGTGACAACAAAAATCCAAAGAACTACCGGCCCATATCTCTTTTAGATATACCGAGCAAAATATTTGCACGATTGCTACTCAGAGATATTAATAAATGGCTAAGTGCTGTGAGAATTAGAGACCCCAATCAAACTGGCTTTATGCCAGGAATGGGAACAGCGATAAATCTTCACATATTAGAGGTCATCAAGAAACAGGAACATCTGAAAGGACAGGCAGTTTACCTGGCCTTCATTGATTTTCAGGCGGCTTTTGATTCTATATGTAGACAATTGCTAATTAACAAACTGCAAGATGCAAAATGTCCAAACTATATTATATTCTGGATTAATGAACTACACTCTAAAACCACAGTCCAAATTAGACTGGCTTTAGATGGCACCTTGTCAGACCCCATAGAAACATTTCGGGGTTTAAAGCAAGGATGCATTCTGGCAAGCACCTTGTTCAATTTTTTTATGTCGGCAGTACAATATGACTTCTTGAAAATATTATCAGATGCTCCACGTCTGGGAGGCCAGGCAATCCCTTGGCTATTTTATGCTGACGATCTAGTATTATTGTCTAAGACTCCAAAGGGATTGCAAGCCCTATTATCTTGTTTAAGTGATTACGCTGATGTAAACTTACTGAAAATAAATCAAGAAAAGTGCAAAATAATGATAATTGATCAAAAAAGGAAAAGGAATAAAACTACTTCTTTGGACCGATGGCAACTACAGAATGTAGTCATAAGCATTGTCTCTGAATACAAGTACCTAGGTTTGACAATTAGTAATGAACCACAAGATAAACCTTACTATGATGAAATCAATATTAAGGTGAATACTGGAATAGCCCAGACCAAGATAATCCAAGCCAAATTTGGCAAATTCTCTTTACTCCCTGCTATTACATTTTACAAACAAAAAGTTACTCCAATTGTAACCTATGGAGCAGAAACTAGAGGAACTATTAGTGAAAATATATGGGTGAGAATTGAGGGTCGCTACTGGAAAAAGGTTTGTGGGCTTCCAATGTCTACATCCATGTGCCTTATACGGCACGAAATGGGTCTTGTATCCTTATATGCAGTTTATACATGGAAAGTTCTACAACTATATCGCAAATATCTAATGGCAGTTAGTGAAAATGGAATACTATATACAATAGGTAGACATATGTTGGAATCGATTAACTCTCCGATTCTGAGATGGAGACATTGGGTCAAAGTGATAATGGAGAAGTCTGGAATAGATAATGACTTACTCATGAATAATCCTGAGAGGGCGAAAACAAAACATAGGTTGTATGATTGGATAAAAACCAGAGATGAATGCGTGGAAACCCGAGTATTCAAACAACAATCCTTTGCAATTAAGAAACTCCATGTGATTGAAAATTATTTAACTAAATTTCCTGACTCCAAAGCGAGATATACTTATATGAGATTGAGGTTGAACATATGTCAGACGAATGAAGTGCGGTTCAAGTGGAAAATTTCATCCTATGCCAATTGCAGATTTTGTCTTGTGCCCAGGGTTACAGAAACATTAAGACATCTATTCTCCGAATGTCCTGCCCTAGCACAACAGAGATGCAAATTGTTTAAACATCTGTTTGAGGCTAACTTTATGTTAAGCGAGGCGACCTTTTGGAATATTGTGTTTAATAGTCAATCTCCAAAATTGAATATTGCGAGTGTTTTGTTCATTGATTCTTTAACTTTGTTGAATCAAGTTGACCCTATTGTCTCTCAAGTAACATAAATGTTGCTAAACCACTATAATTAGAATGAATGATTGAAAGTGAACTGTATTATTATGCAAAGATATCAACTTCAAATGTAACCACATGCAATTTCTGTTAATTGTGTTCTATTTTTATATGATAGGTCTTTTTAAAAAATTTTTAAGCTTTATATATATGATTGTTTGTACTTTCTACTTCTGTTTTGAAAGGCTGTATTTTACAGCTATATCAATAAAAAAAAAAAAAAAAGGAGACAATGGACAGGTGATATCTCTTCAGAGGCACCTATAGTTTTGGTAAACTCACATCACTACCAGGGTAGGCATAGTTGCCAACATGACCCATTCCGATCTGTAGGTTCTCATCCATTCTTGTTTTTTTCTTTGCATTCTGGGATTTGTAGTTCTGCTTTGCCGATTATAAAAGTCAGACTACAGGTCCCGGAATGAAAAGAAAAAAACCGAACTGGAGAATCACCTACATATTGGCATGGGTCATGTTGGCATTGATGTATAAGTGCCACAACTACACAGAGGAATCTGTTCATCTTGGGCAACTTTCTCTTTGTGGTCAACAGAATCAAGCCTTTGGAGCCTTGCCAGCAGTCTCCTTGAGACAGGCTACTGTTCCCTTGATCGTGCTATTGTGCTTTACATTTCTTTAAGAGACTGTGGTCACAATAATGGCATCATTGATACATAGTGATTGGGTCTGGTTTCCCGTGCAGAGCTCCAGCCCTGCGCTCAGATGTCGGCACGTTCAGTTGAAAATTCACATAAATCATCATGAATACTCTTCAAGCAACTCCTCACTTGACAAGCCTCTTAAAGGAGCATCAGGTTTGTCCAAGTGAGACTGGAAAATGAAATATCAGTGGTGCAATATAGTGTTGTGACTGCAAACACTTGCGCTGCCAATCTCATTTCCCAGACGCCTGCACGTGTATTTTTCACAATCTCATTTTTATAATTCTCATATCATCAATCTGACAGAGGAATAGCTGCAGATTTGGAAACTTGTTAAGATCTGGTTGTGGAAAACTGCTTTTTAGAAAATAGTTTTTAGAGTTTTATGAAATCATGTATATTCATGAAAATGTAGTTATTAGAGAAATATATTTTAGGATCTAAAAATAATTGTATATAGGTCTATTGTCTGACAAATGTGAAGGATTCATATTTGTACATGTTTCTTCTGTGCAGCGCTCTGATGCCCTTGTGGCCAAGTTTGCGCTTTAGAACATTTTTTAAATAAATAAATAAAATAAAATTATGTTTTATTATATTTTTATTTGTTATTTTATTTCATAATGTATTTCTGAGACGCAATTTGATGATTAGAATGTATTGTAAATATCCTCAAGAAAAGCAACCACGGCTCTCTAGCCCTTTGCTGACTCCATAATCTAGTAGTCACCAAACGTGCTCAATCCAAATCCATGTGCATTTCTAGTAGAAACTTGGACCTCCATGTCTCTTCTCAAACTTTAGCAATCACCCCAACCAGAAGCCATCATTCAACTTCAGGTAACCTTTTATTCCCCTTCTATGCTCGCCAATAACGCACAAGAGGGCATACCTCGTTGGATGCCCTCTTCTATCCACACTATGAAACTGATTACTGCTCCACATCGGGGTCAGACCTAACCAGCTGGCCTTCCGAAGATCCATGAAACAGCTAATTTACTACTCCCTTTTTGGAAGAACTGGGGTCGACAAGTTGTTACTCTCTAGATATTTTGACCTACAACTTCCATGATCCCTCACTATAGTAGCTACGGCTAATGGGGGTTGTAGATAAATACATCTGGAGAGCTACATGGTGTCTACTCTGAATGTTGCTCTCTATAAATCCTCATATCAAAAATAATATGATAATACACTTGTCAATGAGCAATTTATGGACATGCTTTAATGATGATCAAAGGGTCTCATTACGGGGTCAGCGGTAAAACCCGCTGGTAGGCGGCTGGCTACCGCCGACCCCATAACACCGTTTCCGCTGCCTGACATCCCCGGTGCCACCGGGATTTCATGGTAAATCTCCATTCCTGTGGAGTCACATAGGACTCCACGGTAATGGAGTCACTGAAGCACTGTTGGTAACGGTGCCGGTGCTTCAGCCTGTTGGGAGTTCCGTGCCCCTACTGGCAAATTTGCAGTTTGGTAGTCCGGAAAGGGTGCCGGTACGTTGCTACCGGCACCCTTGTTTCCAGACCGCCAAACATGTAATGAGGCCCAATGTGCTCAATTTATCACTCCGGCAAGTATGATATAGCATAAAAAATCTCTGTTCAGTCTAAAAAATGCTCCATCTTCATTAATAAGACATTTTGGAATTGTTAACAGTATTTTAATCCTACTTCCTCATTGCATAACATGTAAACCATGGTATTAACAGTAATCTTGTAATGTGTTTACTTAATCCCCCTTACGGCACAAGCTGTTTCCCACAATTTATTATCGTTTCTGTTGTCTCTGGATCAATTAGCAAATTCAAGAGTCTGAAGTACTTTCACTGCAGGTTTGGCTATGTTTTACCAGTTACAAAAATAGCTATCATGTGTCATTCCCAAAGGAGACTCAAATAAACAGGGTGTACTGTTTGACTCTTGTCTAGACATTCAACTATTTCTTACAGGAATTGAGGCTGTGGTGCTGCTCTGCGGATGTACCTTTGATGTTTCAAAATAAATTGTTCCTAACTTTTGCTTCACTGCCCAGTTTGCAATGCTTTTCTTTCAAAGTCACAATCCTACATGTTTTAAGAAGAAATATATTAAATCATGTGACTTTCAATATGAGAAACATAGGGTAGACGGACCAGGGCAGACCCAGGAGCTCTGACTGTGAGATCCATCAAAGCAATAGGTCGGATCCATTTTATAAAATGTTTCCTGATAGCATTGTAAGGGACAGATCAAACTAGATTTGCCCTTTGTTCCAGTTCTGTCCCTTTTAACTCAGCAGAAATTATGCCAAAGTATTTTTTGCTTCCATTGCATCATGCAACACGTTCCTAATACGTGCCATATTGCATAATGTTTTGCAGCTCTAGAGAACTGACTTTGCACTATTTTGCTGCTTGTAGTTCGGCGAAGGCATCAGTGGTGAAATCATTGTTTAAATACTTGGGCATAGCACTAATCACTTGTTGGATATTCATGACTGTTTTTAAAGTGGGTTGCAAGGTCTGTAGGGGGTGGGTCCTTACTGCATTATGGCAGTTTTCTTATCTTGTTAATGATGTTGAACATCTATCTTTGTGTATTGATTGCCTTCTAGATCCGTTTGCATGTTCTTTGCTTTTCTGATTTCTGCTTTATGGAGATGTATATGTTTTTGGTGAGCAATTTGTGTTGTTGTTTATTTTTCCTACAGGCTTGTTCTAATATCAGTTTTGTTTTCTTCAAAGCACTCGGGTGGAGGTAAACCATTTTGCAGCTAATTCCTTTCGGGCCAGAGGTGAATTGTTTCTTTGTTGCTACTTAGTCTAGGGCTTCTGTAATCCATTATTCAGAGCTTCTCCATTATTTCTTCTGATGAGAGGCTGTCCAAGAGAGAGTTGTGTGGTTTTGTGGATTAATATGGTGTTGGGTTCTGCTGTGTTGGGGGATTTCCAGTTTTTCTCAATTGGTGCTAGATTTTTGTAGGCCACGTGTGCTCGCACTAGAGAGTAAATCACAAAAGGAATCAGAAGGTCGTCGCTCCAGGGAATATTAACTGGGGGAGCACTTTTAGTTAGAATGACTTTGCAGAAACCTACATCCAATCTTTGTCTGGCAACATGAGTTGCCCCTTCACAATATGTTGTAGGTGCACACTGGCTAGTTTGGAGATTAGTGATTTGGTACTGTTGCTACATAGGCAGCAAAAGGAGAAAAATCATTCAGCTCTATTGTTCACAGGTAGATTTTCTTTTATACAATGTGGCCTATCAGCATTTGCGGAAAGGTGTCCACGTGTTGGACCTTGAGGGTAGTCTAACATCCGAATCTTCCCTCATTCATGGCAGTCACACATTCAGATTCAGATGATTTTGTTTAATAGTTTTTTTGCAAGATCAATATTTGATTTTCATTTTCTATTGCCTTTATACCATATGAAGACTACCTTCCAAATGAAACATTCTTTTAGTCTTTATTCAGTTTCTATGGAAAGCAGAAATTTATTTAAAAAAACCCACAGGTTCTTGGCAGTTGTCTTTATGTTTTTACCATAGACCAATGATATCTGTAGGGTGGTGAGATTAAAAGTATCAGAGAGATGAGTGGACCAAAACAATTCAATCAATTCTCCTAAATACTAGTATGTGGAGTGGTTTACATCATCCTCAACTCCAAAACGTACAATCGTGGAAATCCGAAAACCTCTTCTTGTTTGATTCATAAGAGGATAGAGCTGCAGGCTGGCGGGGAATTTTATGAATTCCTCAATCCTTCTTTCACCAAGTTGAAGCCCAATGATAAGCCGACCGGTTTCAATGGTATTCAGCGGTTGCACCACTTTTATCAGGGCTGGTGAAGAACAGAATTAAATCATCTGCTGTCTTCGTGAGTTATGATACTGCATAATATGGCTGTTTCTAGGAGGACCCACCTAATAAAATAAATTAAAGGAGGGAAGAGGAGGAGACAAAAACATAAGCCCTAGTTAGAATATTCCTAGAGGGAGCAGTGTATCATATATATAGCACCACATGGGACTAAATCGTACCTCATAGTCAGTGTTCCCCACTTGTGTATGCTGGTCCTTGATTCAAGAAGCATAACTTCGATCTTCCCAAAAGGGCTGTTCTTAAGTAAGGCAATTGTTGTACAACCTTCAAAAAGAAAAAAGCCCCAAAAGGGTCCTTTAGTCTAGTATTATGGCTGTATGGCAATAGTAGTTTCATAACTGCAGTGAAACTTAAAACCCATGTTCACAAGGAGAACATGTACTAGCTTGAGTTATTGATACATGAGGACGGCTCCTAGGCGAGTCCATCCTCTTACGCATACAGAATTACCTCATGGTGACATGTCTGTATATAGGTTGTGCTTCAACATATCATTAGCACATCCTAGGTAAAAGCACATACTAACCCCTTATGTGTTAGATATGAATGCGAGCGGGTGCCAAATGGGCTGTTCCTCGTAGTAGGTTGATTTGGTGTTAGGCACCAATGCCCAAATGGCCCCACATTTTTCCACAGGGGACAAGGAAAACCAAGAAACAGCGGCAGAGGCCAATGGAAGCAACAGTGGCAGAACCAGACAACCCGAGTGACATGGAGCAGAGGACGTGGAGGAACAACAGTACCCTTGCAATGAGAAAGAAAAAAACAGTAACATGGCAAATTGATAATGGACTAACTGGTATAGAAAACCCTCCAGTAGTTAACCTTGAACAGATATTTATCCCTGAAAATACCATTCCTCATTCCTATTTCAGCCCCCATAGGGCTCAATGGGAATGGGAAAGTGCAAATAATGGTACCGCAATTTGCGGTACCGTTATTTGCTCCCTGGACCCTTTGCGGCTCCCGCTAAGGCCGCCTGGTAAAACCAGGCGGCCTTAGCGGGAGCCGCAAAGGGACCTCGGAATAGGGCGCAAATTACTGGCACTGGTGTCCTTACCGGTGTCGGTAAACCCTTTGCGTCAGCCTCCGAATGAGGCCCATAGTCTTCATATGGTATAAAGGCAATAGAAAATGAAAATCAAATATTGGTCTTCCAAAAAAACTATTAAACAAACAAAATCAACTGAATCAGAATGTGTGTCTATCAGCATTTGCTCCATTCAAAGCCACAACTATGGTGCAATATAGATTTGCTCAATTTTTTTTATCAGCGTACATCTTTACATAACACTGATTTTGCCCTCAACCCACCAATGATGTGATTAGCGGTACAGAATGCATTCCCTCCTACAAGTCACTCAAAATATTAGATATTTGAGCCCTTAAATAAATTGAGCATTTCCTAAAACAAATTCCCATTTGGTCCTCATTTTGCAATTACTTTACACCCAGCAGATAAAAGCACATGTCCAGATCACATATGCGCAGAACTGTAATGTCGTACTCACCCCACTAAGGAGTAGTCAACGAACATGCTACGTTTTGGACTTTTTTACCAAATTTCTTTAACTCTTTCCAGGAAGGCTCTTTTCCAGCCTGTTACAAACATGCTACTAACTCCCTTTTCTTGAAGGAACATGGATAGACCACAAGCCTCCAAAACCCTGGAATCGTTTGCTGCTCGTAGCTACAAAACAAGTTCTTAACTTATCCATCTTAGAAAATGAGACAGTCACATTTCTAGTGTTTCTGCAGCACTGTCCTCCATCCCGAATACCTGCTTTATGTAATAAGAAACTAGATGTCAAACAACCTTTTTCAACTAAATCAAAGAATAAACGAATATTGTTTGTTCAGTCCCCCAAGCATCTTCAACCTCTACTATCTTCCCTCCCATTGCATTAAATGCTGTAGACCGCTGAAGTCACTAACACCATGGTCCATTTGTGCTTTTGGAGAGATCCAGCGATGAAACTAGTCAGTGACATACAAACATTTTGTAAAAAGTCTGTTACTTTCAGTTTAAGGAAATTAGACCTTGATTTTGTTACCACACGTTTTCAAGTTCATAGTCATCAGGCCATATAAAGCAACAAGCAACATCCTTTACACAGGACTACCAGTCTCAACACTTAACAAGCTTTATACCATTACAATTTGTCAGTCTGTACCATATTGAGTCTGCCCAAAATACACCAAATTTCATAAGCCTAGGCCTCTTTACATCGGCTGCCAATATGAGATAGACAGTAGTTTAAAATGGTCTACCGGTATATGGTCATTTCATCTAAAACATTACCATCGAATGCCATTCCATCGACAAAATTGCATTGAAAAAATATGCATCGAATCCATGTTTTTTCAAGGTAAAGGGTTTAGTGTTTTTTAAATGGGTTTTAAAGGGTAAAAAACAGGAGGTTGGAGGGACCCCCCATTTAAAAAAAAAAGGAAAAAACATGCATTCAATGGTAATTTTTTCGATGCATTTTTTTAGATGGAATGGTCATGCGATGGTAAAAATTTGATGGAATTACCATAAACATGATCTACCTAACCCACAAGTACATCCATAAATCAGCACCTGCCTACCTGGCTGCTACAATTGACTGGTATTAGTCCACTAGATCCTTCAGTTTGTGAGATGCAGCCCTCCCAGCCATCTCCAAATTCAAATACTCCAACAGAGTATTCTAGCAGACTGAACAATGGAACAGCGTGCTCCATATCATTTGCTCCGGAGCCAGACACTTCTGCTTCTGACTCCTTCTTAAAACCCACCTACTGTCCACCTAAGAGTTTCTGGTTAGAGTGTCTCAGAACATCAGCACCAAGAAGAGGAAACATCTGCAGTGTGTGCTATTTAAATGGTCACACTCGCTCAGTAGAAAATAAGTTTGAATATCACATATAACCTGCAAATGGGTTAGATATGTCGCCTAACTGGTACACATGCACACTTGTACTCATAGGTTTGTCGAAGCCTACTTCAGAAATGTGTAGGTTTCCATGTAAGGTCGAATATCAAATACATCAGAGTTAGATTTTGGTCCCCCAAATACTGTTATTAACATATTAGTTTCCCCAGTTTATAATACAGGAATACTGTACGTAAGAGCAACATTTGGAAATGTTTCTCTTTTTTCTCACCAAAACAGTTTTTTCATTGACATTTATCACCAGTGTTCTGGGACCAAAATATTACTGAGATGTTGCTGTTAAAACTATACAGGGTGTTGTAAATTGTTTCACAAATTGGTGTCTCTTGGTTATTCAACAAGTTTCATTTAACAAGGGTCATCATGTCGGCACATGCATGACCTCTTCCCAATGTGACAGAGATTCTGAGCTGAAAGAAGACTTGTAAGTACTCAGGTGTGTGTTGTTATTATCCAAATTGACCTTTTGTCCTAATTGACCTAATAATCATGGCCCAAATCTACCTTCTGCACAATTGAACTTTTAATTGCACTTACCGTAAGCCTTGTTCTTTCTTCCCTTCTGCACTATTGAATTTTCATCTGCCCATTCGATTTATCTCATTGTGTGCCACTGAAATCTTTTCTATGTTGGTTTGGAATAAAAAACAACAAGCATTATGACATTTATAATATGTTATTTAACAATGAATAAATCTAGTAACTTAACAGTCAACAATGTTTTTTTCAATCTAATGTTTCTGGTGCACAACTTTTCTCTGTTCTCTGAAATTCTACTTCGATTGACATTCCAAAACATCATTTAACCTTTATAATGTTACGAAAGTAATGCCAAAGGCCATGCTGGTTAAATAGTCTGACATGCTCAAGGTTTTACATTTTCCAGCAATCGCTTTCATTTTTTTTACGTTTTGCACTCCCTTAATGGTTCTTTTTTTCATATCCATGCCACTCGAAGTTTGAATAATTGTATTTTCCTGCATTCCCTGTTCCGTTTGCAACACGTTAAGGAACTTCCAAAAAGTAGGTTTTGCATGCACCATTGCCAAATTTAGGCTACTATGCCAACCTTCCAGTTGTTCTTTTTTGGGGACTCATTCAATATTGCACCATAACAATTCCAGTAATCTAATTTAATTTTCTGAACTTTGTGACCTCATAATAATTGAGGAAGTCGACCAATTCCTTTTCATGTGTTTTATAATATGTTTAATTCATTAGTGTTGGATATCCCATAAGCACATCTGTCTTTGGCAAGAAGGCAAGCACACAGGGTTTGCACAAATTGGGCCTCATTAGGACTCCGGCGCTAAACCATGGTGCTATTAGCACCATGGTCCATGCCGGAGTCCGCCATGGCGGAATGGGGAATTACCACCCCATTCCGAGGTTGGTGGGGCAGTAATTCCCCATGCCGCCGTGGCCCTTCCCCATTCCCATTTTTGCCCCATAGGGCTCAATGGGAATGTGGAAGGCAAATTGCGGTACCGTAATTAGCACCAAGGTCCCTTTGCGGGTCCCTACTTTAACGGCTGGTAAAACCAGCTGTTAAGGTCGGGTCCCGCAAAGGGTCATAATGAGGCCCTTTATGTTGAAACTCACTGGGGGTCATTACGACCCTGGCGGTAAGGGGTTAATGGCACCAGTAAGGATGCCGGTGCCGTTAACCCCTTACCACCGCATTCCGAGATCCCTTAGCGAGTCCCAATAAGGCCGGCTGGTAAAACCAGTCGTCCTTAGCGGGAGCCGCTAAGGGACCAGGGAGCTAATAACAGGCCCGTTAGGGAATGGTTTTCAGAATGGGGACTTACCGGGTCCTCCAAGGTTGTCCCTTCTGAGAACCCGGACCCGAGTTTGGACGCTAATAGCGCCATGGCTGCCTCCAAACTCGTAATGACCCCCAATGTCTGAGCAATACATTTTCTATAGTCTGTGTTTTTGCATGTTGCGCCACAGTGCCTGATTATAGTGAAAATAACAACCTTGAACAATGACATTGGGGAATACATGTGTGATTGCTTTTATTGCAGCCATTTGGAAGTCCATGCTACAAGTTTTGTTTTTCTCAAATGGATTGTTTAATGGCTCTCTAATGTTTTCAAAAATCTCTTTGTAACTTTTTTTCTCTCTTTTCGCTCATCAGAATGTATAGCAGTGGAAGAAAATCTGCATTGTTCTCTCCATGTACACGGTACAGTTGCTTAAATGGTTTGGGGCATATTTTGAAAGTTCTGTCCAACATCCAATTTTTGGACAACCCCAGTCTTGTTAAGTTTTGTTCAGTTCCAAATATCATATACCTGTTCTCTTGACTTCCACTATCAAAGTATAAGAAATTCACTTCTTGTATAGTTTTTGATTTTCTGGCATTTCAATTACACTTACTTTTTTGGGGATTTTTGGCACCATACTTGCTAAACGTTGTTCGTATTGAACCTGTTTGTTTAATAATTTACCACACAGCATTGCTCCTGCTAAATGTGGGGGCACCTCTCATAGCACTTGTCGCACTAGCTTTCGGCCAGTACCTGCGTCAATTTTAGCCTTTTAAAAAAAATCATATAGCTTGTTTTTCACCTCAATTTTTGTTACATTTGGTTCATGATTATGAGTCTGTGTATGTTGTACAAAGGCCTTCTCCTTTTGTAGAGGTTCTTCCTCTACAATTTATTTTTTGTATTCAATACATTTCCACCACCTTTTCTCATTCTGAAATCTTTCCAGATTATATATATATATATATCCTTCATGTATCAGTTGATCTTTGCTTCTTTCAGATTTGACATATTCTGGCCCTTCCCCATTCCCATTTTTGCCCCATAGGGCTCAATGGGAATGGGGAAGGTGGTAATTACGGTACCGCAAATTGCGGTACCATAATTACCTCGAAAGTCCCTTTGTGGGTTCCTTCCTTAACGGCTGGTAAAACCAGCTGTTAAGGTGGGGACTCGCAAAGGGACCTCGTAATTAGGCGATAAGGGGTTAACGGCGCCGCCACCTTTTACGGCGCCGTTAACCCCTTACCACCTGGGTCGTAATGAGGCCCAATCTCTTTATTCATATATATTATGTGGGCCGATGTTCCTTTTTCCCATTCGGAACGTCTATTTATATTGAAATCATTCTACTTTTCACGAGCCAATGCGCACAGTGATTTGCATAAAAGCGTCTCGCCACACAATCGGGAAGCTACTTCACGGCGAGCATTACTTTTTAAATAAGTATAGATCTATATGACGTAACTTGCTTTATGTATATTTCTAACCTTTACTGTGTACAAATGAAATGAAAGCACTGTTTCATACATGTTATTCCAATTCCAATGAAAAAACGAACGTTGTTTATACAAAAAATTGAAACGTAATCTATGTACTCACGATCAATTGTAATGTGTGCACTCGTATACATTCGTATACATGTTCTACCTCCATGGGCATGAAATTCATATAGGTACACACATTGTATTCCTGCCCAATCAACAGCTTCCAGATCTTCGGTTTCTTCCCCAATGAATCACCAGCCATACTCGTTCTTTGATTAATTAATTAAATCAAATCCAGATATCTACTCTGTTCTCTATTTCCTAAATTATACTTACCTTGCAGCTCCTCAAATTGCACTAGTCTACTTCCATCTAACAAATCACTTAAATTTAATATGCCTTTTCTAATCCAACTTTACCAATGCAAACACCTATTATTGAGTTGCAATGTCTCATTATGCCTTATAGACGCATCCTGACTGAAACCAAAACTTTGTTCATTTTCTCTAAACCATGACCATAGAGCCTGTCTAGTCTCAGCAATTGGTTGCAATTTTAGCCTTTCATTTCTCAACTTTCCCATAGTATAAAAGTTATCTAAGGGATATGGCACAAAAGTCTCTCTTTCCATACGTAACCAAATTGGTCCTTTAACATTCTGTTCTTTAAAATATTATGAACTCTTCTTGAGCAAAAAGGCCTCATAGTATTTTACCAAATACGGATAGCCAAACCCACCCTCTCCAACTTTTTGCATCAATATATATTTAGGGATACGAGGTCTTTTGCCAAGTCCCCATAAAAAGGATTGAAAAAGTTTGTCAATCTTCAGCAATTGTTTCTTATAAATCAATAGCAGTAATGATTGTAAAATATATAATACCTTATCAATATTATGTAGAACAATTTTGTTCAAATCACCAATTATATTTATACCCAAATATTTAACACCCCCGGGAGACCATTTACAATTCCAGGACCTCAAAATTCCATTATCGCATGTCCTAGACACAGGAAATTTACTTTGTGTCCCAACAGCTTTCCCACTTCTTCAAACCTTTGTTTCAACATGGTTCCACATATATCAGGATTTGACAGGAAAATCATCATATCATCTGCATAGGACATCAGTTTAACTTCTGTGTTTCCGACACAAAGTCCCTTAATTTCCTCACATTATCTGATGTATGCTGCTAATGGTTCTAACGCCAAATTGAACAAAAATATGTTGCATGCCTTCAGATAGAGGAAAGGATCCAGAAATCAAACCATTAACAAATACCTTTGCCTTAACATTATGATGAATACAATCAATCATTTGCATAAATACTGGACCAAACCCCATCTTCAACAGTCATCAAATGCCTTTTCAGCATCGAAAAAACCTATAATCCCACTCGACTCCTTACCATATTGCACCCCAATAACATTCAACACAATCCTTATGTTATCATAACCAAACCTTCCTGGAGTAAAACCCACCTGTGATTAATCAGCCGATTCACCCAAATGTTGGTAAAAATGTTAAGATCCACATTCAACAAAGAGATTGGCCTATAGTTCCTGCATCTTTTAAGATCTTTATCCGACTTTGGAATAACAATGATCAATGCATCCTTCATCGAGTCACTGAAAACCCCTGATGATATAAAATTATTAAAGATCCCACATAAAATTGGCGATAGCTGAGTCACAAACATCTTATAAAATTCTGAAACAATGCCATCTAGCCCTGGTGACTTTCCCTCCTTTCCCTCCTTCAACTGTAATATTGCATTATAGATTTCAGCAACATCAATCATAGCTTCAAGTTTAATTTTCTTTTCAGCCGATAACTCCGAAACAGTAATTTTATCAAAAGAGTTACCTAGGTCTTCTTCACTTAGAGAGAGTTTTTCCCTATACAACCACATATAGAAGTCTAAAAAATACTCACAAAATATCCATATTCCTATGCAAAGTGTCCCCTTCTTTAGTTTGTATGGAAGAAACACACGTATCAATCATCATTTTAAGTTTATTGTCCAGCAACTTACCATTTTTATCGCTGAGTTCCCAAAACCTTTGTTTCGTATAAAATAAGTATTTTCCCGCCAATGTATGTACATAGTTCCTCATTTAGCCTTCTAGTTTTTTAAATGTTATCTTATTCAATTCTGCATCTATAATCTCACAAGTCTTTTGTAACTTCTTAACCGCCTCATTCTGCTTATCAATTCACCTCGTAACACCAATTTAAAACAGTCCCAAGCGATTTTAATATCAACAGAGACTTCATTCTCCTCTAAGTAGTTCTTAATAAAGTCCTCTAACCCTGTAGCTATCAATGGATCCTTAAGTATATTTGCTTGCATCCTCCACCTTTTGGATTTCTCTCTCATGCCCTTTACATGAAGCTGCATGTCAAGCAGCGCATGATCTGAAATACCTCTCTGTTTAATGCTCGTGCTCAATGTCTGACTAAGCAGTTCATTAGTAATAAGATAATGATCAATCCTCAAGTATGAATTATGGACTGGATAATAGAATTAATATTCTTCTTCTCCATGATGAAGTTCCCACCATACATCAACTAGTCTATACTTGAATGCAAAAGCCTGTAACTCTTCACTAACGTTTTCATTATTGTACCTACAATCTGATCTCCGGTCTAGCTTGCTATCCTTCACTACGTTGAAATCACCTCCCAAAATTACCACTTCTCCTTCCATTTTATCCAGCAGAGCACTTAATAAAGTGAAAAATTGCACATTTGGAGAGCATGGGGCACATACCGTCCCAACTGTCACCTTCCTACCATCATAAAGTATATCAAGCAATAAAATATGACCTTCCCCATCCTTTATTGTCTTTTCAATTCTTATTAGTAATATCCCCTCCTGAATATTATACTGACCCCCCCTTGACCTGGAGTCATAATAATTGGAAACATCTGGGACTAGTCAAGTAACATTCAGTCTGTTCACTTAAGTGAGTCTCTTGTAGGAAAATCACATCTCCATTACTCCACCAAATTCCTGCCATTAGCTTCCGTCGTTTAATAGCACAGCCAACACCTTTCACATTCCATGTAATAAAAGTTAACAGATTTATACCTCAATATTCTAAACTAACCTGTTTTTAATATAACCAGAACAAATATACCATATCCAACACACCAATTCAATCCATTCCGCAATACAAAATGTGAGGGAGAGGTGAGAAAAAGAACAAGAAAATAAAAAGAAAACATAACAACACAATACAAACAAATAGACTAACATTTAAGAACCATGACTATTTTACATCTTGCAAAGTCTGATAACCATCAGCCCTTGAATGAGCTAGCATATATACAACTAATACTGAATCCCGAACCATACTTACCAGTAATCCCATTCCCCAATAAACATAGTAGTGATGATTACAATCATCACTACTTTCCCCAACTTATTGTCACAATATCTAAACCCCCAATTTCTCAAACATCCACAACCCTTTTCATTAAAACCAAATCTATCGAATAATATAGAGCTACTCCCGTTAAACAATATATATTCTTGAGAACCCATGAATTAACATCTTCGTTTGAAGTCCACAGCTTCCCTGTTCTCCCGTTTATCATATTTCCATAACATGGCCCTATCTACCTTTATATACAGTCTTCCCATCCAATAAAGTCAAACCCCACTAATAACACTAAAAACCCTCACCCAGTTCCAGTTGTTCATATCATACAGTTCACAATAACCTTCATAATCTAAAAACAAAGGAAATATCCATAAAAGCTAAATATATCAAGGAAGTCTATTCTCTCCCTTAAGGATATAGTCACTGAAGAGCTCATAACATTCGATATGCACCACATTTGACCGCAGTATGTAATACATTTCCCGTTAGTCTCTATTCTCTACTACAGTAATTAATACTCCCAAACCCGACCACCATATTATCATTTGGTATCAATGTAGCAGAGGGGCCTTTACAGAGCAAACAGCCAGTTAGCACGTAAAGGAGTGGAATTTCGCATCTCAGAAGAATACAAGCCTTCCCATCCAGTTGACAGTATAGATATGACTCCACTCACCCATTATCGCTAACAATAACAGAATACAGGTTCAGCAATACACTAAGTCTATATTCAATTGCTCCAGAAAATCACAATCCTAGATATGTACCAGTATCACATCAAATCACGCATGTCATAGCCTCACATGTATCAATATCTGTCAGTTCCTTTCCTATTACCAGGTGTCATTCACCAGTCTACATTATGTCCGGCACAATATTTGCCAAATCCATCCCTGATAATGAAATAAAATTGCTACCTATGTATTCCTCTCTTTCTGCCATATATACCTATGTAATCATAATACTGTCATCATTAAGCACACAGCATTGTAGATAGAAGTAACCTCAAAATGATATATTCAACGCATATGTAAAGGAGTTTTTTGATTTCCTGAAATCAAGTCAGCCATTAACTACACATTTTTTTTTTTATTTTTTTTTTATTAATGTTTTATGGTTAAAATTTTCTTAACCTTTAACATAACATGATACAAAACATCCTTCGAAAAGAAAGAAGAAAAGCAAGGCTCCATCTTGGTCCGTCTAAATTTGTGTCACCTCTTGCTGGCCTAATAGAGGGAACATGCTAGACGGGGTAGGAAGACCATGGTGATGAGTTTCAGTTAAGTTGGGTTGATCGGTTAATTGACCTTTGTAATTGGCCAGGTCAATTGTCCATCTGGTCGGCGCCCAGTCAATCAGCCGTCTTCCTTACCAAGAGATGTTCAATAAATTTGAGCACCTCGAGTGTTTTTCCCAGCTTTTCCACTGTCATCAGTCTCTCCCAATATTCTTCTTCTGTATCTGCGGTAATGCGTGTGACAAAGTCTCCCAACCATAGCTTTTGTTTTTCCATTAGTTTTGGGCAGGATAATGCCAGGTGCCTAGTTGATTCAATTAGATTGTGATTTTCGCAGTATCGACACATTGAGTCTTGTGGCTCAATCAATTTTCGTTGGAGTTGCACCTCTTTGGTTGGTAGAATATTGAGTCTACAGCGCATCAGAAGGTCTCTATAATGGGACGATGGAAATCTCCTCAGATAAGGTGGGAGGTTGTTTAATGCTTTCTGCTCCCAGATGATATTGTGGCATAATTTATTTTCCTGTTTCCGTATGCTCGTCTCATCCCAATCGTTTTCTTGTAGGATTTTCTTTGCTTTGTTCAGATTTATTTTGAGAGTCTCTTCTTTTATATTGTACTGCGCTAGAACCATCAAACATTTCTTCTTCCATAGTTGCAGAAGTTTATTTCTTTCTCCACCCGATGATTTTGCCAAGATCTCAAAAGGCGCTGGTGGAGAGTCCAAAATACACTTCGTATACACCTGTAGAAGGAAATGGTTTTCCACAGTACTATCGATCTTAGAGATTGTAGTCTTAGTTCCTGCCTTATTGTTGAAATTGCCAGACAGTTTGGCAGTCTTAGGATCCTCCACAAAAAAAAAAGCTTTGATGACATCCCAGGTTTCCCACTTCAAGTTGAGCAGAGATTCAGCGCCGTATGTCAGGGTAGCCACCACTTTTTGTTTGTAAAAGGTCCAAATTGGGATTGTGGAGTATTTCTCATATCTTCTATGGAGAGTTATTCCCTGATTTGTTAATTTTACCAGTTTGTCTATGATCAGGTTATATTGGCCAATATCGTTTTACATTTTTGTTTATTCTTAATCCGAGATAGATCATTGACTCAACCGTTTCCAGGTTTTGGTTGTCAATTGACCATACAAAGGTCTTTCTTTTTGATTTCAGCCCTCCAACTAAAAATGGAAATGAATAGAAATAGAGTCAGAAGTTTCATAAACCATGGGAGAACCTTTCAACTTTAGATGCTCATATGAAATAGCATAGAGGCAACAGTCATTGTTCCTGCGTTCGAAATAGGTCCATTTGCACCAAATCTTCGTGCATTTTCCAATTTCAGACCCCAGCAGTGGTATTAAGAGTCTGCACTAGTAAGCTAACTGTAATATGTTCCTTATCATCACTGACCCACAGTAAATGCAAACCACATAGCCACAGATGCAAAAACATGGAAAGGGATTACAAGTATCCAATATGTTTACATATAACAATACAACCAAACATCCCATTCTGTAAGGCCCTGTTCTTTATGGTGCATCTGCTGTCTCCTAGTTTGCACCATAACTCCACCACATACAGGTACATTTCTCCTTGTTCATCAACATTCTTGTCACAAATTACTCCTGACACTTTCCAATTTCCGGGCAGCAGCAGATGGGCACCGAAATCCAATGACTGCAGTGCATGCCATATGCATTTCTTTTAGCTTCCGTTAACGTGTATTATACTGGTAAGCGGAGTCCTGCTCCAACTTCTGAAAATATATACAGAAGCAAGATGCTGCAGCTGTCACACGCTGTATGCCATTCGTTTGTTGTTCTTTAAGGTACTGTAAATCAAATGGGTGTAAATGGCAGTGTATGCTTTCACTCTACATCAGGTCTCGAGATTATATATGCAGCGTATTTCATGTCCATTCCTGATCACTTTCTTAGTCATTTTACTGTGGCATGACTTACACCATCTTGCAGCACAACTGAAGCAGATCTATTACCTTTTCATCTGCAGGGCCATGTGATGCCAAATTTGGTATTGTGCAAACCCATGTAGAACTAGAAAATGCCACATAACGCAGTTGCATTCATTCCCATATTGTAGCCACCATGCAGTCTGTAGCACTCGCTTCCATGACCATCTTGTATTTCCCAAGCTAGAAACCACTTAGGGGTGAGTTAGTAGCGTCATGCAATATAATGCCACTGAAAGCAAAGGGCACCCTGGCAAGGTCATCTGGCATGTGCTTGAGTGGCATTGACATTGGCAGATATATGTGTGAGCCCAGGGACTGACAAGTAATGCTGTATCCGTGTTATTTTATTCTCATGGGCATCATTACGATAAAGTATCTCTTCCATGTTTCCCAAAAGTAATGTGCCTATTGATTACTTCCTGTTCCCCAGTTTAACTCTTTATTAATTCGATTAAAAGTATGGTATTTAATGAGCCCTGACCTACCTTCGAGAAGCAATGGAGCACTTTAGAGAGCTATACAACAATACAGATACATAACGGAGCGCTTTACAGAGGTATACAACAGTGCAGATGCAGATGCAAAACGCAGAGATTTTTAGAGGTAACAACAGAACAGATATACAGTGGGGTGTATACAGGGGGGCACAGAGGAGGGGTACACCTTACTGAATGGCAGGGAGTAGAGAGGTGGCCGGTGTCTAGCGAATCAGGTGGTGCAAGGGGCAATGTGAGGGCCTACGTGTTGCAGCAGAGAGATTCCTTGAAGAGGTGGGTCTTGAGATCTTTTCTGAATTGTAGGAGTGTGGAGGCGAGTCTGATGCTGCGGGGAGGAGGTTCCATTGTCTTGGGGCATAGGCAGAGCAGGCTTGTTTTCTGGTCCTTACACATGGAGAGTTTTTCTGAAACTCTTAATGTGTATATTTCTCTCCCTTTACTCTAGTGTTTAATGATTAGGTTGTTTTATGTTGTTTTGATTCTATTTTTAAAAAAATCTCCCTTTAAATCACTGATTATGGTATTTATTTTGGATTTTATATTGAACTGCACAGATAGTATTTGCATGCTAAATATAGAGGAATAGTCGAATTGTATAGATAAAGTTTATGTAGCAAAAGCATGCAGTATTAGCCTTCTTCTTTATCAACCTTCTAAAGGAGAGTTGATCATGTCTTCTAGAACTGAGGCCACTCCAGCTAGAGGGCATGGCAATGGGACAAAACAGATGTCTCTTTTTTATAGGTATAAAAGAGTGTAATTTCTGTACGATGAAATATCTAGCAGGTTACTTACTGCATATGTGAAAGTGGGGTGTCACAGTGACAGAGTGTGTGCGCCTTTCCTTGTTTTCACATCTAGGATCATAACATTGTTTTAAAAATCGCCATGTTTCTGCCAGGTACCTATTCTCAATGATGCACTGGAATCTACCATAGGGAGTACTTTGAGGCAAACAAAAAACTGAGGGAATAGGACTGAGGACTAGCAAGCATGAAATGTAAGTGGTAGAATCTGAGATTACAGTTCTGAAGACACAAGCATACAATCCGCCTGTATTTATGACAATATGAACCTGTGGTGTGGAACATTGTTGATGGTAAGAGCACATGGGCAACTTAATGTGACTGGTAGTGTTGCCATCCTGAATGATGCATTGACCAGGTTTTTTTAGGGATTACCATCCAGTATCAACAGAGGCAACCAATTCTTTTATTTTCCAGACTATAGTTCCATGCAAATGTTGGGCCTGTTCATATTGCTACTTGCTAGGCAAGTTATCAAGTCATTGTATGCAAGAGCTACTGACCGAGGGCTAACTATGCCCGCTCCGAAATACCACTACTGACAAAGAATGTTCTGTTATGTCATAGTTTCTGTTACTGACAATATTGTGTGACTATTTTACATCCATAAGAAACACAAGTACGACAGACCAGAAATCCATATCCTTGGTCTATGCATATGTTTCTACTTTTGGGGCAGAAATGGTGGTTCTGAAAAGAGCTGTTCCGTTTCTGCTTTTTGTTTTTTGGTGGATTACAAATTATTACAAAATAGAAAACTAAATTTGTTAAACAGGAGGTGGGGGGGCAGGGGGACTCAAACATGCTCCTTTAATGCCAGGTCAAAAAAGAATACAAAAATATAGGGTAAGGGGCCACTGGCCCCGACAAGTCTTTATTGCCACATGGACAAAACCCTCATCGCACTGAATGCACAACATCTTCGTAAGAGGCAAAAACCGGTCAGCTGTTACAGCATGGCAGGCAGAATGTGCAGGAGCGGTATGCACCAGGAGTTATACAATGAGAGGTTTTGCCTCCACTGGCAGTCAGTTTTGCTGCCCTCGACATCAACTAGTGTTGAGTATGGCCATCCTAGAACATCTAAAGGAATATGTGATGACACTGTTAACCCGGGAGAAGATACAGCCAAGCTTGGCAAACAGAACTCCACTCTAGACCGAGAATGTTCCAGGAGAACTAAAGCACTAGACCTCTAAAATAGGGAGCAACAGATACCTCGGCAGGCACAGGAAGGTAATCGGGAACAGGGGACCTCTTCCAACTGCACAGATACTTACACATACCAATATACTGACTCTCTACTCTGCACCAACGAACAATAGAATGCAGCTATACTCCACGACTAAATCAGCATAGCTGCACATATAATTATACACCACTATGAACACCTCAACAATCTTTAGAATACAGTTATCCCCCATGAAAAGAATTGGCGTAGCAGCACACATAATCTTACATACAAGCACCACCTCTGCTAAAATGCAGCTACTCCCAAGACAAAATGGCCTTGCTGCACACATACCACTGATCTCATACAACGTTCACATCACTCTTAGCATTAGAATGAAGCTACCCACAACGAGAATTCGGCCTGAATGGACAAATACAGAGTGCACACATGGACTACTTACTATCTCACTCCCTCCAGTGACCTGGACTACGGTCCCCGAGTACGTTCAACCCACAGCGCTTTGCGATCATACCAATGGTAAAAAGGCACTATACAAATGCCCAAAGAAAACATATTTGTATTTTCCAGGAATCCCCTTGGTATGATCATGCTTGGCTTGGCCTTTAGGATTTCCCAAACCAGAACTCAGTGACAAAAGCGTCAGTTGACTGGCAATTTATCAACCACAATTTCCTCAGGTTTCCTTCACACTTCCTTCATTCCTTCACACTCTCGCTGGTGCCTCCATCTGCCATTTTTTTAATTTTTAACTGCTTCTTCTGGATTACCTCTTCCTTCTCTGAAATACAATAAGACATGACCTCAGCTGTCAGGGCACTTGCTGTTAGGACATGTAAGATTGGTGAGAGCAGAGGTTCGCAGTGATGAATCGAATAGTTTCATTTAAAAAAAACATCATGTAATGGCAGTTGAGTGCTATATTAAGAAGTTTGCTGGCAATCAAAAAAACATGTGATTGATTTATTTTCTGATATAAACTTTATTTGAAGACTCATTCAAGTTCTACAGTCCTCGACATGGCCCATATAACTTAAAAAAACACATCCTACATACGAATAGGTAATCCCATTGTAATGTACAGTTAAAGGGGCGTGTACAGTAATTCAGGTATTAGGCTAAACAGAGTTACACCCATTTCAGGTAGTCCACAAAAGGGCCATCCGTCTAAAACCATGGATAGCGGCCAATGAGCTCGCCATTGATGCAACCCATGGGTATGGTGCTTACTCTGTGAATACAGTGGGTCCAACTTAATGGCATCAAGTGGTAGAAAGTGGACAATAACATGCAGTAAAAGAATTTGGAACATAAACCTATTTAAGTAGCTATAAAAAAATACTTTGAGCTAGTGTAAACACTTCCCTTAAAAGGGTGTTATGATTAAGGGACCCTTGCATGGCCATGGGAATTGAGTGAATAATCTTTCTGAAAGGGACGTTAGTTTAACTTTAAAAAAAGCATTGCAATTCAGTGAAACATCTTTGCTAAAGTGACATTGTAGTTGCAGCACAAAACAGCAAAGCCCGCGAAAATTCATCAGTTATGGTTCATAAAGTAACTAAAACTCAGCCCCAGCATGGCACTGCTGATGACATCACCCAACACACCACCTTTGGCATCGCAGATATCACATGTGAGCATAACCTATGACTATATGCTCACTTTGGCGAGGTGATTGGGGTATGGTCTTTGTCCTTTTCCTGTGAACCCGCAAACTGCCTTTCGATCCTACCCCGACAACCTCCTACCACACGGTAATCCGACAAAGCATGTCCGGCATCCATGTCCAGTGGCTACTTTGACTGGGTGGGATATTTGGCACACACCAGGGCTCCTTGAACCACCCAATGGAACTATGGGTCATGTCAAGAGGCTATGGCCAGTGGACATTTTGCCCTAGGCAAAGCATTTAGGCCCTGACACCAGAATCCCAGAACCGGCCGTTGGGCCCAATGGTCAGCACAATGGCTGCTGGTCATGGCCATTGCCCACTTGCCCTCTGGCTCCGTTGACCAGGGCATGGACTTCAGTCATGGCCCAAGCCACTTAAGAGGGGCCACTATCCCCCCTCGCATGGCCCTGATGCTCTACATTCTTGGATGCATGAGCCTGCTCCATCCTTTCACTCAGAACATATCAATTTAATCCATTCGATTTTGTGAGTCAATAATTCATGTTGAACTCTGAAAATGCCAATATCATAATTTGAATGTCTTTTTGATCTGTGAATTTAATGCCACAGTTGTCATTACACAAAAGGACACATCATGGCATTAATAAAAATTCTTGTTATGTTACTCTGTATGAAACATTTTAAATGATGTAATCAGTTAATACACAATCTTATGCCTAAATCCTTTACCTAATCTGAAAGTACCCTGTTAGATATATTATCTACATCGCTGTGTTTTACAGTTTTTTAAACTTTCATATATTTTTAATTATTAGAAGAAATCCAGATGCATGACAGTTACTGTATCCCTCATGTCTAGACCTTCAAGTATTTTTAAGAGGAGTACATCTAATCTTCATACTTTTTAAATGTAAAATTGATATGTGTAGACAAGTTGTAACACAAACATCTGTCACTGGCCAACTTATAGTGTGCTTCTTCCACAGATAACACCCTTAAATGCTGAAACAGAAACTAAATAAACTGTTCATCTACTCTTTGCTCTTCATGATATTTCCATACACAGCTACACTGATTTATTAAGTATGCAAGTGACATTTTTTCTTTTTACCCATTTAGCTGTTAAAACTCATTGTGTCCAAGTATTATTTTTTAGTCATTCTTGCAAAACCTCATTTTTTAGTCTCCATCATTGAGTGCCCACACCTGTTCTATGCTTTCCTTTATCCCCTATTTCTGCAGCAATGGAGACAGTTTCTTTAAAAAAAAGACATAAAGGGTGGTGCTGTTGAGCAGCCAGCAAAATGACTGCTTAGTATTTGAGCTCCGCTAACGGCCCATCTGAAACTGTGTTTGGTGGCAACAATATTGATCCTTATCTACCCCAACTCGGGGCATCGGCTCCCATTGCAACCCAGACCTACTGGTCCCAGTGGGGTGAAAAACTGAGAACGGTATGACCCACGGTGAGCAGTTACGATCTGCTCCGCTCTGAGTGGTAGGAGGTGCTGGAGCACTGGGGTGACATGACTGCGTGAGCAATGGACACTGGAGCCTCCACCCTGCTATGGAGGTAGTGGTCACCAACATCGGCTGACACTACACGATCGGAGAAGAGTACAGGGTGAGACCTCGCTGACCTCTCGCATTGCAGTTTCGGACCGACCGACCAAGGCAGGCGATCCAGACGCATTGGCTGTGCAGGACTATCATTGTGTGTCGCACCCCAGGACTGTGAAATTCCCCCTGCGGGCGTCCCTCATAATACTGCCAGCGTCCCTCAACACAAGTGCACCAACCCCCCACCTCTAGGAAGAGACTGGACCTGCAACAGCATCCAATCCCACACCCTGCTTGCCAATGCTGTCCACCCTCACACTGATCAGCCTGTGTGATCTTCAATATCAGACATTCCAGCAATGCCGCCACCCATGACCACCACCCCTGAAGCCTGATCCGACCTCCACCATCCAGGCTGGTAATCTATACTCTTGCGGGCCACACACAGGGACCAAACAGCATGCCTGCCACCTTGCAGGGCTGAAACAAATACAACCTCCAGTCATAGGTAGAGCAGTATTGTGCACCGTGATCTGTGCACCAGGAACCCGCACAATCTCCCGTGCCCATCCAGCTACACCCGCCAGGGCGACAGGCAGCTAAGCCGGCCAAAACCGACAGCGCAGACGGGACCCCACAAGCCAGGTACAAGCAAGTCGCACCAAATTTAAAGGCTAGAACTGCACTACCACATCCAGAGACTGGGCCGCAACTGCGGTCACCATACACCAGAAATAACAACAGCCTACCTACTCCTCGGACACTGCTGTACTGGCGGTCCCACGGCCGAGTCCAATGTAACAGTCATTCTGCCGATGCATAGAGGAAGTGCAGAGGGGACCTGACTGCGCCAGACCCCTGAACCCTCAGGCCTGGCGCACTCCGGACAATTCTAACTAATTCCCTCGAGGCAACCCTCATTAGAGGGCTCCTGTTTGATCTCAAAAAGAAAGGAGGCTCAAGCGAGGAGCAGAGTGCAGGAAGATACAGTACAAGGCCTCCACAACACAGTAACAACTCTTGTGAAAGACATGAAAATGGTGAAATCCAACTGTGATGATTTGGAATCACGCTCCAGGAGAAACAACATCAGAATTGTTGGGGTCCCTGAGGATGCATTAACTGAAGGCATGGAATAGGCAGTGAAAAACTTGCTTAGAGACCTTCTGGGAACCCCAGTGCTCTCCCCATTCTTCGCAGTGGAGTGGGCCCATCGGGCACTGGGCTCCAAACCAAAGCCAGGCAACTTTCCACGACCCATTATCACGAAGATTCGTAGTTTTCGTGACAGAGATCGCCTCTGATAGAGATAGAAAAGAACTTTGACAAGACTCCAAGATAACACAGCTTTTCCCAGATTTCTCCGTCTCGGTCCAACAGGAAAGACACCAGTAAACTACTTCAAACCCACAACATCCAATACTGTTTCCTGCTCGACAAGAATTTCAATTTTGAGGCAAAATTAACTTTTTTACCGTCCCGAATGAGCCATTGAAATTCATAGAGGCTCAGATATCAGTCCCGGATAACCTGCAAGAGGATGAAGACGTACCTCAGTCGATCAAAAGGAACTCCTCCTTAGAATCATACCATCAATGCCCTTAACTCCATGACGAGCATATAGTACCCGAGACGCAACTCACCACCACCACAAACACATTTGAGTCAATGATCCTGCAATAAACTTGTGGAAGGCGCCGCAGCAGCTAACCCTGCAGCAGCTGCTAAGTTAATGTTGTGTTATGATACAGGAAGTGGACCATGTTGGGGTAGGCCACAGGGTGGGGGGAGAGGGTTTTACACTGCTAGGTTGGGGAGGGCACTGAAGGTGGGAGCAAGCACTGCAGATTGGGGGTGACAGTTGGGGAGGGAGAGGGGGAGGTTGGCCTAGTATTACAGTGAGATATGGTTGTGCGCCAGGTGCGCAGTTCAGGTAAATTGTGGAGATAAAAAAACTTAAAACACCGGCAATTGAGTGCCCAAAAGGCAGGCTCATATGATGCACAGAAGACTGTACTAATGGTCCACACAGTGTAAATTATGTAATAACACATATGTTATGGCACAACAGCTGAATATTTTGTTTTGGAATGTCCATGGTCTGGGGAACTTCACTAAAACACGGAAAGTAATATCCTATGTACAAAGACACAGGGCAAATGTCTTATTACTGCAGGAAACCCATGCTAAAGAGGGGAAATGTTGAAGTATTGCCCGTACATGGGGAAGGAATAGGTACTTCACCTCCTACTCGTCGCAATTCAGGGGAGTCATGATACTCATACATAAAGCCCTAAAATGTGTAGAAAAGAAAGTACACATTGACCCTGAGTGGAAGTACTTGTGTCCTATAAGGAACTGAATTAGTTCTTGCTAACACATATGGCCCTAATGTTAACTCCTCTGAGTTTTTTTACTTGTTGGGAGGATCATCTCTGGTTACTGTAGAATACCCATAGTATGGGGAGGTGATATGAATCTGATTTCAGACTGTGAACTAGACAGAACAAATGCTACACCCAGGCCTCAACCCAGAGCTGCCTGCCATTTGCTTTCCCTTATACAATCACTAGCCTTGTGCGATGCATGGAGCATGTCACACCCACAGACGAGGGATAATACCTTTTATTTATCAGTACACAACATGTCATCCCGCATTGATATGGTTCTAATATCCAGCTTACTCATGGGGAAAGTACTTGAAACTAATATTAAGCCTTGCACATTGTCTAATCACTCCCAAGTGACACTTTCATTGAAATTGGGAAGGAACAGCTTGAGGGGTGCTTGGAGGTTTAAGTCAGAGGCTTTGAAAGATACAGGGCCTCATTACACGGTAGGCGGAGGACCAAGGTGCTATTAGCACCTTGGTCCATGCCAGTAAAATACCGGCACCGCCTTGGAGGAAAGGGGAATTACCGCCCTATTCCAAGGTTGGCGGGGCGGTAATTCCCCTTTCCCATTTTTGCGCCATAGGGCTCTATGGGAATGGGGAAGGCGCTAATTACGGTGCCGCAAATTGCGGTACCGTAATTAGCACCATGGTCACTTTGCGGGTTGGTTTTTAACGGCATCTAAACAGCAGGCGTTAAAGTACCAACCCGCAAAGGGACCTCGTAGTAATTCGGTAAGGGTTTACCGGTACCGGTGCACCTTACTGGTACCGGTAAACCCTTACCGCCGTCCGTGTAATGAGGCCCTAGTATTCTGGGCAGAAATTAAGTCTGACATTGAGACTTTTTTCACCTGTAATGCGGTAGATTCCACCTCCGTGGGTACTAGATGGCAGGCTTTCAAGGTCCACATTAGGGGCATGGCGATGTCGATAGAAGCTGGAGTCCTCAAAAGCATTATGAAGGACTCGGGGGGATTCTGCGGCCACACTGAAAAAGCTCAAGATTGAATACTCCAGTTCCCCATATCCCTGGCTTCTAGTACAAATGCGGACGGAATTGGAAAAATTTGAGGCACATGTTCAGAGGGAAATGCATTATTTCTCCTGCCCGCAGGCGGATAGAAGATACAGGGAGCAGGGACGTCATTTGGGGGTCGCCAGAGGTCGCTACTGCGACCTCTGGGTCTGTGGGCTGCGACCTCTGTGGTTCCCTTGCGACCGCTGTATTTTCTTTTTTTGAAAGCATTTTTTTTTTTTTTCACGGACCGAAGCTCGAACTGAAAAACGTGATATTTCAATGATCACAGGCCATGGCGAAGGCAGGCTGCCCTTTCTCATCGAGATGAAAAAGGAAGAAAATGCCTATTCTTCCGCCTGGTCGTTCTTGTTTTTACAATTTCACAAAAGCTGTGTCTACAAGTGTCGGACTGCGGCTGCCGTGCTGGCGCCACTGATTGAGTAAACATCCCTGCCCTTCCGTGACCCTGCAACAATTAAAACTCCTGGGAGGGGAAATGTGAATCCTGGTCTGTGCGCGGCTCATTAAGCTCCTCTGAGTATGTAGCAAGCTAGATATTCACAAAAGGGCCATTTAATCAAGCACGGACAGGACGGACTTGCAATGAATTTCCTTTCCATTAACAGAGTACATGTGCACATAATATCCAGGCAGAGAGAGGACACACGGCATTCTGCAGCAGGCAACTTGCAGTGCTTCAGTAAGTACGCTATCTTTTGATACTATTAAATCAATATGTGAACTGATGCAAGGTTGTCACATCCAATACAATTGGAGGTTCTTGAGTTGGCACGGACATTGGGAAAACTACACCGTGTGCATTCATACCCCACTTGTGTATAGGCGCGATATAAATACTGTATCATATCATACCCAACATACACATGTCCTTTACTATCCCCCATCCCGCCGCTTAACGTCACACCACACATTCGAGCAGAAGGCATGGTTTGTGAGCGGGCTATTAACGGCTTTTCATAATTACACAGAAAGACCCTTGATAGCCCAGACAGTCGTCATCTGCTCCCACTGCGTGGGGCCGGGCGAGACCCACGGCAACAGCGGTATGCCTGCCCAAGTGGGCCTTGGCCCATTGGAAAGCAATGTTGTTTAAAGTGCCCTGTTAAAATAGTCGGGTTTGCACCAGAACTGTGACGAGTGGCATGTGTGTGGCCGCGTTAACGCCCTAGAGGTCACTGTCACTGTCACCGAACAAGAGAGGAGTGGCCGAAAGACATGGGCGCAGCGGCTGCGTTGCATTTTAATGCATTTATTTTGCAATGTGTATAGCGCACCTAACCGGAAGGCATCTAGGCGCTGTTCTTACAGAGGATGGCAATAAATACCAGTTGTTTTTCATTTCCACTTTCTTAGGTGCTTTCAGTTCAAAAAGCGTAAAGTGCTGTGATTATTTCTCCGTTTTTGTCTTATTTTGAATGTAAAGCGGGCATGCATGCTTTCGATACCTGCGGTGCTCCTGGCTATGCGGGGATGTGGGTCTTGCCTTCAGCGTGTAGTGCCTTGAGGGCGGGATAGTGACAGTGCCCAGGGGATTCCAGGGGAGGGCAGCTCCTCTGACACGTGGGCCACGGGCAGGGAATGGTGCCAGAGTTTCACCCTTAGCCCCTCGCTATCTGCCAGGGTATTAAGTGTTAAGCTCCCTGTCTGTCCCTCCCGGAGCCCCGCCAGAAACTCTAGCATGCCAGCTGCAAGCCCCGACTTGCCCGCAGCACATGGCACACCGGCATCCCTTACACTTCTTCCGCGATTGCGCAACCTCGGGGCGGGGGTGGCTGGCGGGGAATGGAGGGCAGGAATGCCAGGCACGCTGCTGGGCGCTAGAACGGGGGCAAGCAGGGTGAGTTTGCTGAGCACGGGGCGTAGGGTGCAGAGATGTGCACAGGGAGTGGCTCTTTACTGTGCAAGCGTTCACGCAGTGAGGTGGACTAGCACCTTGAATCTGGGGGATTCAGCTCGCAGCGCTGCTTTTAATCACCATTCAATAATGCATGCCCGCGAAATGGTTATTCAATGTAAAGGTGTGCACAGAGAGTGGGGGTGCACACAGAGGGGGGTAAGTTGCTATCTCCAGCCCAGGAAGGCAGGGAACAGAGCCACTTATCCACAATTCAATCATTCATCCACTCTCTTAGCAGCTAGACTTGGTAAATCTGCCTGGTGGGAGGATGGTACAGTGCACCCAGGTCTTTTAATTTTGCAAGGAGCTGGGCTAGGGCATGGTGAATGGCAGCAGGGGGATATGCCCGGGCATTGCCCACGATTACTGAGGGGGACGGGGGAACTCTCAGCAACGCGCGCAGTCCAGGCTCGAATCCCGATCCTGCACTTAGAAGCCTATCTCCGGTATTAAGCGCGTTATAAAAGAATAATTATAATAATCCATGCGGCCTCCCCTGTGGGTTTATCCCCCCAGAAAGCCCAGTGCTGTGAAAGGCTGTGGCATATCACACAGAAGCACAGCGGCGTGCCCCCAGCTTACCCGCTGTTGGCACTGTCTTATTTGGTTTGCTTATCTCCTACCATCAGGCAATACGAATGGCTTTGAAGGGCGCTGAGGGTGTGATAGTGTTAAAGGGGATACCTCCGTGGTCGATGCAAAAGTCAGCTCGGCGTGTGTTGTGCTGGGATCCCCCGGCTTCTCTGCGCTTTCTTCCATGGGAGCCTGCGCTGAGCCACACGCAGACAAATGCTTCAAAAATGTATGATATGATATGGCATTTATAAAACGCCTATACACAAGTGTTTCAAGGCGCGTTATAAATATATTCATATGGAAATATAAACACATTGGTGAAATGCCAGTGGCACCAAAGTGGAAGTTAGGGGTAGCAGGAGCTACCCCTATATAGCGTTGCTGGTTAGCAATGCCCAAAGGGTTTGCAGTGAGTTGCGTGGGAATTTTTATAGGGGTACAACAGTGCATTTTTCGAGTTTTATGGAAGGGGTCCCTGCTGGTTAGGTGCAGCGATGTTACTGGTTTGATGGTATTTTGCTCCACGCTGGCTGAGCACAAGATAGGGTGGTGGGGGGAACTTGCATTGTTAGGTTAGTGTGCTGGCCGCCACACCTTAGGTTAAACAGCTTTCCAATGGGGCTTGCCAACTAGTTAAATCCTTGAACCGACGCCGGCATTGTTCCACTCACCTGACTGCCACGGTGCTGCAGGGCTTAGCTAGTGTTTGCAAGGTTATGCACAATGTCCGCGTAGGATGTAAGACTATGTTGTTGTTTGTAATGTTGGTGTGTAAGCTAATGGGGCCTGTAGAGAGCATTCCTGCTGGAACCAGTACAGTGGGCGCTCGGTGCTAGATTACATGTAGGTTTTTTAACGATGGTTCCCGTAATGTCACTTTTTGGGGGGAGGGGTCAAATGACATCACTTCCTGTGATGTCATCAGAGGTCAAAGGTTGTGTGATGTCACTTCCGCGACCCCTGGCATTTTGGTGAAATGACGTCCCTGACAGGGAGGGTGACAGACCAGGTAGAACTCTGGTGAGACTAGTACAGGCAGAGAGAGGGCAGACCCAGGTGGACTGTATTCTGGATGAATGTGGTAACACTAAATGGACAGATGCTGAGGTGGTCGGGACATTCCGTGACTTCTACAAAACACTCTACACTACAGGCCCATTTAGAGGGGAACAATCTATTCAGTCATTGCTAGAAGAGATCCCAGTGTCACGCCTTAACACTCAGACTAGGGTGGACCTTGAGGCCCTCATTGCACTTGAGGAGATCATGGTGGTAATCATCAATTTGCCCAAAGGAAAAGCTGCAGGCCCGGACAGTCTCATTAAAGAGTTTTGGTGTCCGGTCAAAGTTTCGACTCAAAAGGGTCGAATGACAAAAGGGTCGAGTCAATTCGACAGAAAACAAAAGGATCGAATTTTGTTTTTAAATGTATATATATTTTTTTTGCTTTAGTATAGGAAAAAAAAGGTGTTTTTACACCAAAAACAGGGGTTGGGGGCACCCCCCCCCCCCAACAACAAAAAAAAAGAACAAAAAAAACATTTCAACCCTATTTTTGGTCGGATTGACTCGAACCTTTTGTCATTCGACCCTTTTGAGTCAAAACTGTGACCTATAACCAAGAGTTTTATCAAGAATAGGTGATAGTGTTGACCCCCAACTGCCCCCAGGTTTGGGATGAATCACTTTATGACTCTATTCTGCCTTAGTCGCTCTGTGAGGCCGTGATCCCAGTAGTTAAAAAAAAAGGACAAGCCCAGCAATGAGTGAGGCTCCTATAGCCCTTACGCTTATGAACTGTGACACCAAAATAAACGCCAAAGTCCGGCCAATCATCTTCTCCTGCTGATGCCATATCTGGTTAATTGTGATCAGGCCGGGTTTGTACCTGGAAGATCTACAGCTCTCAATATTAGGTGGCTATTTTATATCATGGCCAGAATAGATCCCAAGGTTAGTGCTATTGCAGTGACTATAGATGCTCAAAAGGCCTTCGACATTTTCTCGTGGGAATACTTACCAGTGGTTGTCAGAAAGGTGGGGTTTGGGCCAGTCATGGTACAATATACTAAACTGCTATACACAAAGCACTTAGCCAGAGTACTGGTTAATTCATGCATATCAGAACAGTTCCTACTAGAAAGAGGCACTCGGCAGGGTTGCCTTCTCTCCCCGATCCTTTTTTCGCCCTGGTCATTGAGCCCATGGAGGATTTCATCAGAGAACGCCACGGCTGACGTGGCTTACGATTGGCGAGCCCGCCCGAAATAATTTCCCTGTATGCTGACTAGGTGATGTTATATGTGAGAAAACGTCATACCAACCTGGACCCAATCTTACATGACGTTAAACGAATTGGGGAATTCTCTGACTTCACTATTATCTTTTCCAAATCAGAAATCTTTCCACTGACGGACAACACGGGTGAGTCTTGTGTCTTCCTCCCTCTGCAACGGTCACCCGACCACATTAAATATGGTCTCCAAAACACGCACCTCCTTGCTATGGAATAATCACAAAGCAATCATAATTTATGTGGTAAATAAATTCAACAGATGGAAATCTATCCCATTTTCGGCTGTGGCCAAGCTTTCACTAATAAAAATGACCTTACTACCTAAGATATTGTATATGTTTACCAATGTCCCACTGCGGCCGTGGAAACCATACTTTGCCAGGATGCAGGGACTCTTTGCACAATTTCTGTGGCACTCTGGAGCGGTCCGGAAGAAATGGGTGGAGATGGCCTTCCCATGAAAGAAAGGAGGGTTCTCAGCCCCCCATATGGAATTTTACTGAATAGCTGCCCAGGCCCAGTTCGCCACATACTGGTATGTGGCGGAATACCCCCACCTCATGTCAAACTAGAAACATTGGGGGTCATTAAGACCCTGGCGGTAGGGGGTTAACGGGGCCAGTAGGGTTGCCAGCCCCATTAACCCCCTACTGCCTCATTACGAGGTCTCCTCGTGGGACCCGCTAAGGACGCCTGGTAAAACCAGGAGTCCTTAGCGGGTTTCGCGAGCAGACCAGGATGCAAATGGGGGTTCAAATGGGAATGGGGATGTACCGGGTCTGGGTTCCCTGAATGGGGAAATAACGGGTCCCCCGAAGGTCGGAAGGGCCTGGTATTTCCCCATTCAGGGAACCCGGACCCGGTACCCGGTATGGGGGTAGACATGCTGCAAATAGCGGTATGGCTACCTCCATGGTTGTAATGAGGCCCATTGGTAGCGGGTCACTCTGATCTTAAGTCACTACTAATGGGCCAACACTACAAAGACAAGCTTGGCAAGCAATATTTGCCTCTGATCTTAAGTCACTACTGATGAACCAATACTACAAAGACAAGCTTAGTGAGCAATATTTGCAACTTACAGGGGCTGCCCACCCTTACTATAGGTGGCTCCCATTATGGAAATTTGCAGAACTAGGACCGACATGGAATGGGGCAGTGCAATCAAGATGGGAGGGTTTGGGATATGAAGCACTGTCGGATCTATACAGCAAAGGGAAATTCATCACACCCCCAACTGAAAGCCCGGGCACGGGGGCGCTTTAGGTGATCTGCTCCAATACTACTGGATCCAGTCAGCAGTGACTACCAGATGGCCCCTTTACCCCAATGAACCCCCTGTGACACCTGAACTGGCATAAATAGTTAACTTCAGGAATTGCAGACACATTCTCTTCACCCTCTATACAATGGTATTAAACAAAATCGTTCCACCAACCTCACACGCACTGACCCGCTGGTCAGAAGAAATGGGATTGGAAATTACTGATGCCCAGTGGTTACACATGTGTTCCCACACCAGGAGGGTATCCCTCAGTTTTAGGTACACATTCAGGAAATTCAAAATACTAAATAGGCTATATTACACCCCTGCCAGATTCTCCAAGATGTTTCAAGCCAAAGAGCAGGTCTGCCCAAGATGTGGGTATACCCCGGCGGATCACCTGCATATGTTCTGGGAGTGTCACCACCTTAGAGAATTCTGGAACACAATCTTGGATACCTTGTCTGGGGTGGTGAGCTATGGTCAAATCTGCAGGGCAAATGTCATAGAGCATTTGTAAATATGGGTTGCATGATGGCTAAACGAAGCATTCTCTTGAAGTGGAATGATTAAAAAAAAACCTGGGCAGAAAGACTGACTGCTAGCATTGACCTGGGCTCAGGAAACAGAAGACCAATATGTGACCACACTGCCCCTCCTAGCCAGACCCAGAGATTTCTTTGTAGAGTTTTGCTCATACCTAGCTGAAATTGCAGCTGTGGATTAGGGGAGTTCTCAATACAGTGAGAAACTGTTGTAAGGTAAATGCCTGTATTTTATACAAAGTCTGTGTCTATTCCACTTGTTTCAATGCTATGCGATTATCTGTGTACATGCTATGCTTGTTTGAACCCATGTGCTCTCTGTTGTACTCACAAATTGCCAATAAAAATAAAGTTAAAACAAAAGAAAAAAAAGAAATAAATGTTCACAGTCTTGGAAGCACTGTACATTGACTGGCCTCAAGTTTTCATGTTGTCTGTAGGGAAAGGCTGGTTGACCCCCTGAAAAGTAAAAGCCAGTCAGATTTTAAGTAAATCAAACGTATGCAAATAACCCCCATCCCCGCAAACTCCACTGGAATTCACACTATGTACAAATTTCGTACATAATTATTGTGTACATCATGAAGACCTGATTTTATTATTTAGCCCTAGTGGCATGGGAACAATTAGGTGAATGTGGACGGGTAATTCTTAATGTGCCAAATGCATACGCATAATACGAGATTGAGAATGAGAGGATTTGCTAATGGAACTGAGCTATCATAGTGCTGATACCCAAGCACATACTACGTATGTGTTTATCATCTTAGACACTGATCGCACCATATGGATGCAGCATCTAAGGTTTTTGCCAAGATCGCCCTGGGATGTTTGGAAAATATGAAAATATGACAGCTTTCAGAATCAGATTCCAGACTCATAAGCTTTCATAGATGCTCTAGTACTAGAGATAACTTCTACACCATATTTATTGTTACCTTGGGGACCACTGATATGAATCCAAATATGTTTTGCTGTTCTGTGGACATCAGGGTGGACTTTAATAAATGTATTGCCCTTTCTAACGGGCTAAAAGTGAGGCCATGGGAATATGCCTGAGGAGTATGGGCATTTATTTACAGGGTACATACTGCTTAAGAATGCCACCGTGAAGGCATTCTTATAGTAATACGATATTCTATATAATACGATAGTTGGATCATATTCATGCCTTTTAAAACTTGGCTTCCCACCTCCATTTTCCCCTTGTTTGCATTTTTGCAATGGGACGTCGTAAGTAAGCCCGTCCTCCTCAAGATGTTTGTTATTTAGATCTTTTGTTATGTTCTTTATTTCCCCCGTTTTCAGTCGTAGTCTTTTTCGACTCGGTTCTAGCTCCACTGGATGATTTCAAGTTGATGTCACTGCTGGCACTTCTGTTTCCAGGGTCATTTTTACCAAGTTATGGTCACTTTCTCTCGTTTTTTCAACTTTTAAAGATGTTATGTGTTGGGCTAGGGCTTCTGAAACAAAAAAGTAGTCCAAGATAGAACTTTGTGCCCCTCTTTCCCACGTTACATTTGGCGGGTTGTCCCCTATGATGTTTCCGTTTAGGGAACTCATGTTTCTTACATCCATCTCTTCCGTCCAGACAGTTGTGACTTTGTTTGTTAATCTTTATTGCTTTTGTGTATTCAATAAATTCCCCAATTCTGTGAGTATTTCAAGATTAAAGTCTTCACAAATTATAATTTTTGGTTGAGTGTTGTGCACCATTGCACCGAGTGTTGTGGACTCGTCCATTATGTCACATAAGTCGTCTGCAAAGGATATTCCTCCTGCTGCTTGGTGATGCCAGTATATATTTATTATGTGCATACCTGGGTTTTTTGTGGCACTTGTTCATTATTCTGAACCCACTTTTTCGTTTAATTAGTGTCATTAAGCCTGACATCGGGCGGCCCTTCTTGTTTAGGATTGCAGGATTAAAAGCAATTTCGTATTCTTCCACACAAGGTGGTGTTGCCAACCATGTTTCTTGTAGGCACACGAGGTCCAGTTATTTCGGCAATTTTGAGGATCTCTCAATTAAGTGCGTGTGACCCCTCATGTTCCAAGTTCCAAATTGAAGGTTGGCTCCCTTTGAGACATGGCACTAACTTGAATTTGTTGAGTTCAGGGTTCTTGCAAATGTATGTATGCAAATAGTACCATCCTTGTAGGCCTAACACTGATTGGTCTGCACAGATAAAATATCTCCCCTTGAACATACAGTGAAATATTCCAGAGTCAATGCTGACAAAGCTCAGACTCTGGTTTTTAGTTCATCTATAATTTCTCGCTCTTTCTTTTTAAACTTTCTTTTTAAACTTCACCAAGATTAATTGATTATTTAGGTTCTCCTGTTCAGCTCATCTCTAAAATACAAGCCCCTTCTACTTTCTGCAATGGAGTTGGTGAAAGCTGCAATGAAGGGCCTGATCAAATTTAACAAGATTGATGGAGGTCTTTTAATCGACCCACTAAAAAGTCATAGCGTCTTTTCCAATAAAATGGTACCATGGTTCATGTATGGCTAGTTGGTGCTGATTGTGTGTAGGATGCATTTATCATCTGCTCCACTTTGCGCCATCCAACTGGACGCAGGTATGGAACCAAATAAATTACCTTTGCCTAAATGGCAATTAAAATACAAATCAATGATGCACCATAGCATATCCCTTCAGTGGTGTTTGGCCGAAGAATGCTATTATTATCCGTGCCAGGATCAATGCCCAAAGAGATTAAAGCGAGGTCGCTGAGTCTTGACAAGCCAGTGGCCTTTTGATAAATGCACAAATATTCCAATTAGCTGTCAGCGTGTGTGAACTTCGATAAAGCTCAACACTTTCGGACGCTGATTATTATAGCTGGTTATAAAAAATGTGGTGCAGTGAGAAACATATATATCCTTACTGCCTTATCCAGATAATAGGCACTAATTTATGCAATTTAAATTAAGACCGGATGCTCCCGTGGAGTATTTTCTAAAATCAGTGTGTTTATGGTACAGTGATTAGGGAGTGATTTAGAATCTTTTACATGTCCTGCCTTCCTGCAGGCTACTTGTTTTCCATGTTTGCTACTTTCAAATGCCATTTGCCTCAAGTACAATATCTTCACAAGGTAACATGTTCCACAACATTTCATGACTTCGAGTTTATTGGAATGTTGGTTGAGTGTTGTAGGTTTTTTGGGATCACAACAAATCTCAAGAAATGTGAAAAAGTGCTATGTAAAGAATCAAATTTCAGTTTATAAACTACAAATTAAGAATAGAATTTGCAAATCAAATTCCCTCAAAGCATTATTTTGATATTCTGCCATTTGTATCAGAATGAATACAATGCAATCTAATTTAATGCTTGTAAGTGTTTTTAAATAATCACAATGGCAATTAGCAAATTACCCATTGGGGGTTGTGGAACAATTCATTGCACTAAAAATAGAAGTCCAAAAATAATACAGTATAAGATTTTTCAGCAACACACCACAGATCCCAACAAATTGAAATGTGAAATTACGTAAAATAATGTGTCTCTGAATCACACTATTTCTAAACTACCCACATTTCCAACTAATTTCACGCAGTGTCAGTGGATGTGTTGTGACTAACAGACACCATATCTGGTGGCAAATGCAATGATGACACTGAAAGTTAATGTAAATGGAGCAATTTACTAGTGACCCTAAAATCAAATGTATTGTGCAAAGTGATAGGCATTATTAGGATGTGTCTCTTCGGATGAAAGGTGATAATGTTCTGTGAAAATAATGCACACTTCATTGTATCTCCATCTCCGCAACAACAGCCTGACTGCTGCTTGTAGGCCAACATACCGTAAGGATAACATGTTACTGTGCACAATAAGAGAGCATTTTTTAACAAACTGTCAGTGAAATAACGAGCCGAATAACTGCTCGTCCTTCTGTATTGTATTGGAGTAAATTCATTTGTAGGTGGTGCTTTTAAATCTTTAGATAACTATACCCATATGGCTTGATAGTGATTATATAATTGAATGGAGAAGGGGAAGCTTTTGCTAGATAACTGATGATATGCACCTGCACTATTGTTAGACCCTAATGGGGTCTCTGCATGCATAGTGTACACACATGACACAGAAGTCGCTTTCCCTCTGACCTTCTCTTTATTCTCTCCTATACAGACTGCCCATCGCTTCCCCTGTACCTCCCCTTCCTTCTGCCTCCCGCTCCCTCCCATCGTCCTGAGTCCTATGCTCTTAAAGGGGCAACACCCCCCCTCACTTATCAAAGAAGCCCATGGGCTACAGCTGTTCACTCAGACGTTGGGGTTTCCATGTGGCTCGCTGGGGCCGGCCAGGTGACTCGTGCGTCTTGCCTGCATTTTCTCGTTGCAGTGTTTTGTTTGCCTCTTTGCCCTCTGATCCCTACGTCTCGGCCACCACCTCTTCCTTTGGTTCCGGTTCCTTCAGGTATAACTCGTGGAAGAGAGAGGCCTTTGGCGTCTTCTCGCCGTAGTCCCCTGTCGTAGTTATCACATGTCCTTTGTCCACTGTCACTAGGAGGGGATCTCCGCGGTCTTGTGAATCCCTCCTTTTGGATTGTCTCTGGCGCTCTGTGGCAGTCTCCTTGATCAGGAGTTGTGGCTCCTTGTCCTTTCGTTTTCAGTCTGCCCTTTACTAGGCTTTCCTTGTCTCTCCAGCATCTTGCTCAAGCGTGTAGTCCTTCACCTGGGTGACTTTGAATGATCTGTACTGGATGTCGATGAGGGCACGCGCTAGTGCCGTCTGATGGCTGAGACAGCTGTGCCCTGTGGCGGGACTCAGCACCATATGGATGGCGGCGGGTACTATGCGGTCTCCGTGAGTTGGGTCACAATGCTTCCTCTCTGGTTTGATAAATGTGCTTGTCCATGACGACTGTAGCTTCCGTGTTTTGGCCGGTTGTTGGGCCCGCTTGTTTGTTCTGGTCATCCGGTCAGGCTGGTGGTGGTGCTGGCTGGTATATGGGGGTGCAGGCAGTGTCTCTCTCTGCATATCACCTGGAAGTGGTTTTCTTGGCCACACTGCATGCATCTCTGTCCGATGGCCGGGCATGGTCATCTATGTGGGATTTCAAATCCGCACCTGTAGCATTGTTTGTCACTTAGGGTTTGGTGCTGAGGGCTTCTCAGTCCTTGTCTTCTCCAGGGTCCTGTAGTCCTAGTGTACCCCGGCTGTCCTACTGTAAGGGCTGCAATGATGTCACGCTTTTTGGTGTTTTCAATGGCGGCTGCTTGTATGTCCACTCTCTCGAATAGTCTTGCTAGGTCAATGATTTCTTGTAGGGACAGGGGCATTTTGAGTAGGTGCTTTCTGAGCATTGACGAGGTGCACCGTTCTATGATCCTCAGTAGTATTGCCTCATCATCAATGAAGTTGCATTGTAGCACCTGACTTTCTTCTGGAGACGCATGACAAACTCTCCTATCGACTCATGTGGGAGCTGCTTGTATTGATTGCATGCGTAGCGTTCATAGTCTTTGTTGGGAGGTTTTATCAGCTTGTTGTTGACTGCATCGGGAAGGCGTTGATATGTGCTTCTTTCTTGCGTGGGGATCATTTTCATGACCCCTTTGATCTCTTTACCTGCTAGGTTGGCGAATATGTCCACCTTGTTTGGCGGGTCGTGGTGGCCTACTGCCCGCATGAAGTTCTTCGACCCATTCTTCCCACCTTTGTCCTTGGGCGTGGTGCGGGTGAAGGGTAAATGGGTTGGGCCGTTGTAGAAATGTGGCACGGGAAGCAGGCTCTATGTTTGCAAGGGCACTTGCTCATGCGTCGGCAGCTTGTTGTGCTAGTCAACCATCTTGATGGTTTTTTGTGATGTTGGTTCCTTTTCCCACTGTTGGCATTGTCAGGCAGTGGCTGCAGCAGTGTTGGGCCGTGCAGTGTTGCTGTCCTGTGGTCCTCCTCCTCCTCGTCTGAGGCTTTAGTGCTGCCTGCAGTTATGTGTTGCATATCTGCCAGTTGTTGGGACCTTCTCCATGACTGTGGCCCTGAGTATTTGGGTGTGGCATGGGCGTGGGCGTAGGGGTTCTGGGGCCTGTGGTAGTGTAGCGGGCCTCCAGATGTTCTGGATGTGTCTTGTGGCCATGCATCTTTCGTGCTGCGTGCAGTTCTGGGGTGCGCTGGCCTGAGGCCTCTGGTGTGAGCTGATGGTTCTGGGTTGTTTGGGCTTGGCGCTGGTCTGGGGACACTGTTGTGCTGTGGTGTTTTTGCCACATTGTGGCCTGGCCTTATGTGGTGGCGCGTAGCATGGGCTCACACATGTGTCTCGGGCCGTGTGTTGTTTAGGGTTGCACCAGTCTAAGGCCTCTGATGCGGGCTGGCACTGCTTTAATTGTTGGCATTTACCAGCGGCGGGTAGCGCAGGATTGGGTATCTCTTACCGGAGACCTCCGTGCCACTGTGTGGGTTGGCATGTAGGTGTGCTCTGCTCCCCTCATCTGCTTTCCTATTGGTGTCGGATGCAGTTGTGTTGTTTCTCTCTTCACTCTGGGCCTTGTCCGATGTCAGATGGGCCGTTCTCCTGTGCCTGGGCCGCGGCACTCTCCCAGGGACCTCAATTGCTGGGCAGCCGTCTATGCACTGCTGGGCTGCCCGTGCTCGGCTCACAGCTGTACCGTGGACGTGTGCAGCCTTTCACAGCAATGCAGTCTGGTCCTTGGGCTCTCCTCACCCTCTGGGCCACCGGACTGTGGTCTAATGGGCTTCTCCTCTCCTCAGCGCTGTTCCGTTGCTGCTGGGCTGTATCTCTGCTGCTGACCTTCCTTCGTGGGTCACGCGGTCTGCTTGGCTGGTGACTCCGCCTGTCCCCTGCTGGGTGTTGCATGCCCATCCAATGCTGGGCTCTGTTGACCCTCCAACTCACTGGGTGTAGCTCCTCCTGCTGGGCTCCGCTGGCCCTCCGTTCTGCTTGGTGCAGCGCACACTCCTTCCTGCTGGGTGCCTTGCCCACCATGGCTTCTTCTGCTGGGCTCTGCTGGCCTTCAGTTCTGCTTGGTGCAGCGCACTCCCTTCCCTGCTGGGCTCCTTGCCTGTTGTGGTTTCTACTGCTGGGCCTTGCCGACCCTCAGTTCTGCTGGGTGCTCCTCACCTGTCATCTTGCTGGGCTCACCTCACCCGTTGTACTTCCTGCGTGGTCCACTCCGCTGGGTTCTCCCCTCCCATCTATTCCACCTGCTGCATAGCGAGGGGACTCATTGGCCTCGTCGCCAGTTGTTAGACCCCAACGGGGTCTCTGCATGCATAGTGTACACACATGACACGGGAGCCGCTTTCCCTCTGACTTCTCTTTATTCTCTCCTTTACAGACTGCCTGTTGCTTCCCCGGTCCCTCCCCTTCCTCCCGCCTCTCGCTCCCTCCCATTGTCCTGAGTCCTATGCTCTTAAAGGGGCTCTGCCCTTATTCTCTGGTAACAACTATCAATATGCTTATCACTGCTGCTCTGAGCTATACGTGTCCCTGAACCAATGCACCATTTTACCAAACAATAGCAAATATCGGGCTTGACAATACATGATGGGAGCTGACTATTGTTACTACACCAGCACTCATTAGACAGGACGGAACTATCTGCATCATAGACTAATTTAAATGTTCGTTTCTGTGACATTGTAGTATCTTATTTAGGCTTAATGTATCTGTTGTAAGGTGACTTCTCCATATTAAGCTCAAGTACGTTTCCATGTAAGTTGCTTTAACAGATATCTTCTTAGGTTACATCTTAAATAATATATAATGCAGCAGAATTCACTGGTGCCCACCACCCAAACGACATCATCGCAACTGTCACTGGTTGGAACACCAGGGTCAGAAAATTCTCATACCCTCCACTGTTGAAATCACACACACGCACATACAGTCACAGATACAACATATCACCCTTCTTTACAGAACACACACACACGCAGATGCACACATTCTCATACACTTCACCCCAATGGCACCACACTCCACTTTCCAAACGATGCGCACCCATCCGAGAACCCTCAATAACCGATATGAAAACACCCACACACACTACGGTGCCTCTTTATCAATGCATCCACAACAACCAGCACATACACATTTGTGGCGCCACGATACACATAACAATACAACCAAACCACATCAACATACAAACGTGGTGCTACAATAAACTATATTAACATACCAATAACAAATATGGCACACACGTGGCACCACAATACCCAATTTCTCAATACTTCCAAGCTTCTATTTCTCGAATACACTACCCAACAATGCCACCCCTTAACCCCTAAACATCAATGCATCCTCTTGTTACATCATATATATATCAACAAGATTTCCATAAACCGGCAATGAATTTGCTCTATTAGTCATTTTGGCTAGCAGCAGCTCAAAACCTGCAATCCCTACAAAAGTGTAAATAATCTACATGTCAAGCATACATTTACACATACACATGCACAGTTTCCACCAAATTATGCACAACCCAACCTCCTACAGTATCGGCTAGACCACACTATCACATGTATCTCACAAATTCAACAGTCGCATCCTACATACGTCACACTCCCACCAAAATATACACTTTTGACGTGCCCGGCCAGTCTTGCACTGCATACCTCTAAGGCAAGCCTATAAGTCCCAAAGGGTTGGTATCTTTATTTACATGCAATTTATTTTTTCATTCCAGTTCCGCGCTGCCACTGAATGAAGTTGTCAAATGTCACAAACTCACATCTGCTTAAATTACACAACTGTCTCCATATGCATACCACACTTCACCACAACAGAGATCTTCAAACATGTACAAATCTAAAGTAACAGTTCAATAAGTATGCATCCCTTCTATTGGTATTATCTTAAGTGTCAATGCAACAACTGTACCTCCATTTCATTGGCAGTAACTGAAATTATGATGCCATACAAACATTGATAACTGCTTATAGTTGTCATACAGAACACGCCATTGCCCAGCCGGTACATCAATCCCTACGGTCATCTAGCATCTGTCAACATGCTTCTCCATTGCATATTTGCATTGTTTATTCTTTTATTTAAACTGCTTTGTAACAGAAGCGGTGGTCGCCTTGTTGCCATATTATGTACGGCTTCGTTTTTGCTGCATTTTTGCTGCAACAACACAGACGACACCAGCGTTGGGACGCCACAGGGTTCTTTGCTCAAACCCTAGGACCACAACACTACCCAGTTGCTTGTAATAACGCTGAAGGGTTCTTTGCTCTCCCCTCCGCCATGTTTCCTCATCGCAGGCACATCTCTTTTGGAGAGTCTGTTCTACAATGCTATTGTCACGTTTTCGGCTCAGTTCGCCACTGAGCAGGTGCACACATACATGTTCTGGTGACCGATGCCATCATTACTATGGTGGCTGTTGGGCCCAACAGATCTACACTTGCTCAATCACCTCTTCCCAACTGCAGTCTAGTGCCTGCATATATTGTGTTTGCTGCACCATGGCACTGCCGAATATTGTCCATCACAATCTGTCATTACTCCCCTCCCATTGTTCCCAGTCCAAGCAGCTTCCTCTTCTTGCATTCCAAACTGCCTCACACAGTGCCCTGGCTGACACTGCCATACATAGCTCCGTTTTATTGCAGCCCTCTTTCTCCACAGCCTATATCCTTCCTTTAGGCCACCCTGGGTGGTGAGACCTTCTTTGGGGGGAAGTGGATCCTCTGATGGCTGCTCCCCCACCACAGCAATGCTTCAGCAAACTACAGTCCCTTTCCTGGCCTCTGCTTGGGTCAACCTATCTCCATGGTTGTAAGGTGACTTCTCTGGAGGCTCAAGTACATTTCCACCTAAGTTGCTTTAATAGATATCTTCTTAGGTTACATCTTGAAAAAGATAAAATGGAGGACACAAAGCCCTTTCAAGCAATTATCATGCAAGAATGACCATTGGCATGAACCTAAGTCCTAACTTGGTCCCATCTGGGTCAAATCATGCCCAGATCATAAGGTTATATACTATATCCTGGACCTTGCCCCAGGAGCAGTGAACAGCCTTAAAGAAAGCATTTTTATTGCAGCAGGAATATCTCAAACCTATCCTACTCCACATAAATCAGTATTTAGAGGTGCCTCCATTCGAAACGGAACTGCAGACATGAATGTGATGGAGAAAGATGTGATGGGGAAGTGGTAGGTAACAGATAAATGGGCTGTACCACTACACCACTGTCCAATCTAGTAATAAAAAAAACCTGGATGTTTACATTTTACATATGTGCAATTTATCTATAAAAAGATAATGTGATTTGTCCAGAATTACAGGATTATGGCCAAGTGCCAAAATGGGAATTAGGAACCAGGTTCTCAGTAATTTAGTCAATCGACCACATTGTGTGGAATTTTTTGCCTCAGGCCCAACCCTAACCCATCCTCCTTGGATTTATGACATGCCTTAAGCATACTGCCTTCGACCTAAACCTCGCTTCTACAATATCTCTTTTGGCATTTGAATCCAGTGTCCAACTGCCACCTTTAATGAAAAGCACCCTCACAAAGCACAAAAACAGCATTTCATGGTAACAAACTCTGTGCTTAACATGCCATCCTTTAGAGAAGATAGCAACCAGGGAGTGCACACCTGATATTGAGAATACTCTCAGGTGGAGTCAACGGGGAAAATGGCTTCTCCTTGTGAGGAATTATAAAGGTTTCAAACAGAGAACCTTATTTTTGGTGGTGGCATGGTAACGACAGGCTAAACACATGTCACTCAAGACATAAGATATGGGGCGTAGCTCACAAAGGCAACTTGCCTTCTTCCACAAAAGCCATCTGTTTTGGGACTTTCGTGTGGGACCCCTGCCCTCCCATTACCACCACCCTACCCCACTCTCACTATACCCCATACTCTGACTCTACCTCCGCCCTACCACATAAATAAAGTGCAAATACAGGGTCCTTCTTTCTGTTTGAGAATGCACAGATACTGCGTAAATATTAAAATGTAAATAAAAAATTGTAGTATTTGTAACAATATATATGTATATATCTTGATGTTAACGATACTATCTCATCCTATATCGAATTAAAAAATATATCGATTTATCTCAAACTCGATATATCACCCAGCCCTATAACATGAGCTAAGCATACTACACCACCATTACTCCAATTCACCACTCAACACCTCCATATCACCACCCAGCACCACCATTCCACCACTCCATACCGTCATTCCACACCAAAACTCCATACCACTACACTCCACAGCACCACACTAGCAGTGCACACCAATGCACCATATCACAACTACACACCACCACACCCTTCCTTTTCACAACCCTATTCCATGCCACAAGACCATGCCACCACACCATTACACTCCACCACACCAATCTACTCCACCACCCAAACACACCACCACACCAATATACCCCAACTCTAACTTGCCGCTCTGTTTCCCTACTTACAGAGCCCTCCAGCTTCTTTTCCTTTGCAGATGGGGAGCAGGTGCAAGTGGATCTAGGTCACCTGGCCTAAGCCCCGACCACCTGGTGCCTTCCTGCCTGCCGCTCTTTATCATCACTTAGCAAGCCCCGATAACATGGTGCCTTCCTGCTTCCCGCTCTTTTTCACCACCTAGCAAGCCACGCCCACCTAGTGCCTTCCTACTTGCCGCTCTGTTTCCCTACTTAAGGAGCCCTCCAGCTTCTTTTCCTTTGCAGATGGAGAGCAGGTGCAAGTGGATCTAAGTCACCTGGCCTAAGCCCCGCCCACCTGGTACCTTCCTGCCTGCCGCTCTTTTTCACCACTTAGCAAGCCCCACCCACCTGGTGCCGTCCTGCTTGCCGCTCTTTTCCCCCACTTAGCAAGCCCCGCCTTCCTGCTTGCCGCTCTGTTTCCCTACCTAACGAGCCCTCCAGCGTCTTTTCCTTTGCAGATGGGGAGCAGGTGCAAGTGGATCTAGGTCATCTGGCCTAAGCCCCGCCCACCTGGTGCCTTCCTGCCTGACGCTCTTTTTCACCACTTAGCAAGCCCCGCCCACCTCGTGCCTTCCTGCTTCCTGCTCTTTTTCACCACTTAGCAAGCCACGCCCACCTGGTACCTTCCCGCTTGCCTCTCTATTTCCCTACTTAAGGAGCCCTCCAGCTTCTTTTCCTTTGCAGATGGGGAGCAGGTGCAAGTGGATCTAGGTCACCTGGCCTAACCCCCTGCCCACCTGGTGCCTTCCTGCCTGCCGCTCTTTTTCACCACTTAGCAAGCCCCGCCCACCTCGTGCCTTCCTGCTTCCCGCTCTTTTTCACCACTTAGCAAGCCACACCCACCTGGTGCCTTCCTGCTTGCCGCTCTGTTTCCCTTCTTAAGGAGCCCTCCTGCTTCTTTTCCTTTGCAGATGGGGAGCAGGTGCAAGTGGATCTAGGTCACCTGGCCTAAGACCCGCCCACCTGGTGCCTTCCTGTCTGCTGCTCTTTTTCACCACTTAGCAAGCCCCGCCCAACTGGTGCCTTCCTGCTTGCCGCTCTTTTTCACCACTTATCAAGCCCAGCCCACCTGGTGCCTTCCTGCTTGCCGCTCTGTTTCCCTACTTAAGGTGCCCTCCAGCTTCTTTTCCTTTGCAGATGGGGAGCAGGTGCAAGTGGATCTAGGTCACCTGGCCTAAGCCCCGCCCACCTGGTGCCTTCCTGCCTGCTGCTCTTTTTCAACACTTAGCAAGCCCCGCCCACCTGGTGCCTTCCTTCACCATCACCGTCTTGTGGCCAATGCTGGATTTGACTTTTATGGACTTCATTCATTCACGGTGCGTCACTCTTTCTTAACTCTCATGCTGGACTTCCTTTGCATCTTGTACTCATGGTGGCCCTGAATCATGCTGTTCCCATCTTCATCTTGTATCCTGGATTGCAACATTATGTGTTACTACTGACTTCTGCAATTGTATTTGCTCTCCAATCTTGCTTCTCCACTCTTTTTGACTGCTTACACTCTGTTCTCTCCTCCTTTCCCTTCTCCCTTTTCCTATCTCCTCCCCTTACTTTCTTCTATGCACTTACTCTATCAGAATTGTCCCTGGACCTAATATGATAGCAACCTCGTCTGTTTCCTCCACCCTCCCATTACTGTTGTTTTCCTCCCAACAACCCCTCCAGCACTATCTGAAATGTCGTCAGGCCTAGTATGATAGTCGCTTGTTTTGTTCCTCCCCTCCCTTTATGCACCCCTCTCCCTCACCTTTTGTTTTTCTCCGGCTCTACCAGAAATGTCGTCAGGCCTAGTACGGTAGTCACCAGTCTATTTCCATTTCCTTCCCACTCTCCCCCTCCCTTCCTTATCTATGTCTTAGCTCTTGCACTATCTGAAATGTCGTCAGGACGAGTTCGATAGTTAATTTCACATCCTTATTGTTCATGGCCTGTAAGAATGTGGTTGTATTTTCCCTTGTTCCCTCCCTTGCCTTGAAGCGCTTTGAAACACATTGTGTATAGGCGCTATATAAATAAACGATCATATCATTTCATCATAACTCCCACTTTAAATTCCTCCACTCTAAACCCTCCCCACACTCTAATCCACTCCCCCACTCAACCCCCTGCATCCCCTATTCTATCCCCATAGTTCCCCACTCTACCCCACATTCACAATCCAACCCCTGCCTTCTCTCCTTCGAATCTCCCCTTGCCCTGCCCACCAAAACCACTGTCTATCTTCACCCAACCACTCTCTACCCTACCCCATCATCACTCCTCTGTATCCCAGGGTCTTCCACCATTTCCCACCCCTCTCTACCTACTCCCACCATTCCTCCCCTCTCTCACCCATGTACCATTCCTAATCCCTTCCTTCCCACACCTACCCTTCCTTACACTGCCTCTAGCCCCTACCCACCTTGCTTAACCCCTTCATCCCCACCTTTCCTCACCTCTCTCTTGTCACTTTCACCCACCCATTCTCCCATGTCTACACACGCCCACATTTCCTTATCCCTCTCTAACTCCATCCATGCACCTCACTACACCATATCCCCATCCGCTATGCCCACCCTTCCTCGCCCTCTCTACCCCGACTCAGTCTTCCTCAACCCTCTCACCAAGCCTAACCACCACTCCTTACTTCTCTCTACCCACACCCACCCTTCCGCATCCAACTAACCTTCACTCACCCTTCCTCGTGCATCTCCACCCCCACACACCATCCCTCAATACTCTCGACACCACACCCATTTCTCACTGCTTGCTTCCCCACCACCCTTTCTCACCTCTCTATCCTCATCCATCCTTCCTCACAACTCTCTCTACTGCAATCCCTGTTCACACCACTCTACCTCCACCCACCTTCTCTTCCTTCCTAGCCCCACTCACTCTTCCTCAACCCCCTTTACTTCCACCAGGCCCGCATCCCTCTCTATTCATGCTGTTCTCTTCCCCATCTACTGTAAATCTTCCATCATGCCTTACTCCTCTTTAACCACACAGCATACCTTACTCTTCTATACCATACCCCTCACTACACCCACTGCATACAACTCTCCCCAACTGATACTACCCCATCCCACTCTGCCCCCACCTTCCCTACCTCACCTCTGCCCACCATACCATAACCACCCTGCACCCACCCTAGCACTCCCTGACTATCCCCTCCAGCCCACCCACATTGCTCACCTCTGCTTACCCCACTCATCATAGCTCATCCACACCTACCATGCTCATACCCAACAAGTGCCTGCAACCTTGGCTCACCCCTTCTGTTTTCCACCTTAGCTCACACTTAAAGTCACCATGCACACCTTAAAAGCACCAAAATATCTGAAATGTACACAGTGGCTGGTGGTTCCCGTGAGTCGCGCCTGTAGATTTTGGCTACTATTATATATGTTATATGACAGAATAATGTCTGTATAATACACAATAAGGTCAATGTCATTTAAATCCTCAGATAATCGTTCTGTTTGAAGTTTATTTTCATATTTTAGCAGACACGTGTTTCGACACTAAGTTGTTGTCATGGCTTATGAATTATAGATAGCATCATATCCATATGGCAGCAATATTATATACATATTCATTGCAAAATAAAAATTATACATTTGAGCCAAGAAAAATAAGTATCATGATAAAGTAAAGTTAAGTACCCAAATCATAGTAAATGGCCAGGGAGGTGTGACATGAGGAAAAACAAACAGGAACAAAAATAATTATTGACTTCATCTTTTTGCACTTTATACAATATCATTTCGGTGTGTGGGTTGAGTGGAGCACCATTCTTCACGTCGCCGTAACACAACACAGAGCACCACATCAGGGGCAGGAGGGGGGTCAAGTGGAAGCTCAGACAAGGACACAGGGCCTACAGGCATGCTAACCAGATCCAGCTCCAAGAAACAATTAGCGAAATGACCGAAAGCAATCTGGTGGTTAACCTATGAGATAGACCACTTACGAAGGTAGAGGAGGACGTCTTAAACAAAGGACTATCATTTGCACCAACTTCAGGCACTAATTATGTGGATTTTCAGATTGACATTTACAAATTTGTAAGAAAACTGAAGTTAAAGAAATGTTTTGCAACTCAAGTAAAAGCATATGTTCCACAACCACATTAAGACCCATTGAGCTTATTCACTACAGGCGACATTGACAATACCCACTTATTGATGTCTCTAGAGTCATATACAAGGCAAGACAAGGGGGCTATATACTCTGAACTAGGGGTTCAGGCTAGAAATCTGAAACTACAAGAATTGAAACACAAATCGAAATTCACTCCACAATTGACAAAGGAAAGTGTGATTGAAACGTTCCACCAAGCTGTCACTCAAGAAATACACTAACACCTAGACAAGAGCAGCAAACATAAGCATAGAACTAGGCCCAACCTCAGGGTTAGAAAAAGAGAAGGGAGAAAAAGAGAAGTTTGCAGGTGCATATTTATTGGGAGAAGAAGGGGAGGCCTCATACTATGAGCTAACCACCTGATTCCAAACCTGAAGTAAAGATAGAGTGTTGTACTACAGACCTTGGGACCAATGTTGGCAGGCATGTTGTTAATGCGACATAACTTCCCAATAAAGATGTTTAGCCCCAGTGCTTAGTCTTTTACAAATTAAGCACAGCCCCTGAATCTATGACTGGTCCGATGTTGAACAGATCCCAGTACTAGCCTAGGTGGCTCCCTAATCCACAGGGAGCTCAGTCCCTGCCAACTACGAATTGCACCAGTGTCCCAGTTCCCAGCACTTTCCAATTTCCCTGTTCTGTATGATTTTAAAACCTCTTCACCCATCCGTGCACTCGGCCTCATGTCACCTCAATACCCATACCACTCACCTCTGCCCTCCACACCTCCCCAATGTTACTACCTTTGCTGTCTCTGTGCAATAGGTAGGATTGCTGTGCTGCTCCAAGATCTTATCTGTTCTGTTTGTATGAGGGGAGCAGTTCTGCTCCTGCTTGTCCTGTTAATGATTTCTGTGTGAGGGAATGTTTTGCAGCTGCTGCTTGTACTGTACCTGTTTTAGGAATGTTAAATACATTCTACCACTGGAGCCTATGATTCATGTGTGACAGAAAGTCTGCACTACTACATCTTGTGTTGCACTGTTCTTTGTGTTGAATATTTTTGCATTGCTGCTGTATATGATGCACCGTTGTTGTGTGTGAGTGCTGTTTCATCTGCTGTGCAATGCGTTGTATATTTGTTTGTGTAAGTGGATCTTGCTGCGTTGTTGATGCAGTACTTGTGTTTAAGTTAGTTAGGAGAAATTGTGTTCTTGCTGTATCTATGTTCTGTATGGAATAAGCTTGCACTCGGGTTGTCTGTGTGTTAGCAGTTATGTGCATATGAGAGGAAACGTGCACTGCTGCTGTTTGCAATTGCACTGTTTTCTATGTATAAAGAAAGCTTGCACTGCTGTTGTAATTGCTATATTTAGTGTGTGTGTGTGTGTGTGTGTGTGTGTGTGTGTGTGTGTGTGTGTGTGTGTGTTTATGTGTGTGTGTGATTGTGTGTGTGTAGACTTTGTTGAAGGTGTACTGCTGCTGCCCACGCTTTTGGTATTTTGAGGGAAGTTTGCTCTGATTATACCTAGTAAATACCTGTACTGTGTGCAAGTGTACTTGCATTACTGCTACAACCCTCCTCACAGGAGCTACTGGTGTGGAGAACTTTGGAACAAATATTGACACTAAGAACAATTGTAGTTGGAGGAGTTTTTATCCTGGCAGGCGAGCAAACCAGGAAAGGGATCAATAGAAGTAAGCCCTGGCAGGCGAGTGGACCAGGAAAGACAAAGATGTTTTGAAAATAGGTGTTTGTGGCAAAAGGTGTGCTAGAAAGAAAGTGTTGCCACTATTTTCATTTTGACACACTTTTGCTTTACAAGAAGACATGTTTATGCTATTCTGACAAAAGTATTCAGTTGCAGGAAAAGTGTGATATGCTAATAATTGCTTTATATCCTGAAGTGAATAATTTTCATATGAACGTTTGTTTTGTGAGAAAGACTGGCCTTACCAAGAAGGATATTGTGGAATATATCAATTGCTTTGAATTTTGAACAAGTGTGTTGTGAGAAAGACATCTGTCTTACCAAGAAGGATATTGTGGAAGACAACAAGTGCTTTGCTTTTTGGAACAAGTGTTTATGAAATGCATTTACCTAATCCAAGGGAAGGTCAAATTGGGAGGAAAATAACGTTTGTGTTGAACTGAATATAACTTTGTTAAATCAAGTGTTCTGTTGGGATGCATGTGAAGATTGTCACCCCTCCTAGACGATTTAGATTGCGAAAAATATATTAAAACATGGAGAATAGGTGCAGGACGGTGTAGGGAAGAGGGGCGGACACTTATTTATTTATTAACATTTATAGAGCGCACAGCAGCCAGAGGCATTGTGGCGCTGTTACAGACAGTAAATAAGAAAAATATTGCTGGTTACAGTAAAAAAGCTTGGTTACAGGAGAGTGAGGCAGATACATCACACAAGATACAGTGAGGTAGATCTCAGCCTTAGAGCTTTACGACCTGCACTAACTGGTGGGAATAGGGAATCATATAGAGGAGAAGTAACCACTCACTTTTACAATAGAATCATGTAAGATACATAACATAACATATACATGGTAATTACAACATAAAAGTAGCGTTTCATTTAGGAGTAGGTCTGGATCCTTGAAGGCCGTGTTCAAAACACAGAACAACAAGGCCTCGTCTTCTGTTTGAACACTACACTCTGATTCCCAGGCAATGTGATAAACACGAACATACACCCACACCAGCTAGGCTTTTGATCAATTAGGCAGGAATGTGTGTAGCTGATTAGGCGAGGGGCTGTGGCCTAGCACAAAGGTCATATATTTGGGGGGCGAGGTAGAGGTCATGGAGTGCCAAAACACAAACTGAGATTTAAGACACTAGCACCCCCAGAATGATGGTCATTCTATTTGAACTACCAGATGTGAAGGGAAATGGGCCCTAAAACCTTCGTGAACTGGACTGATTAGTGGGACACTAGGTTCTATCTTGGGGATTATAACTAATAAAGGGGAAAGCGGAGAATATGACTTATGATATGTGCCAGGGAGAGCCAAAAATGATGCCCATACAGTGGGGAGGGCATGATGGGGGTGCCAATGCATCTGGGATGAGAAAAAGGGCTGCTTTGTTTGTTGGGACCAGGCTGATCTTGAAGTCAACTACTGGGTTCATGTTGATAACTAGGTGTACATCACGTGGTTAGGATTTAAGGTAGGGTGGTGCCTGTCAAATGTAATCAATTATCTTGCAGTGTCTCAAGATGGACAAGAACATTGCCCATGTGTGATTAAGATGGGTGAGAAGACAGTGGAACCAATTGGAAAATGGGCTATACGTAATCATTAGCATGTGTATAGGCGGTAGCCAATGCAGGAGGGGGATTAACTCTGTATATCGAGTGTGTCATATGTGACGATTTTTGTGTTTATAATCTGAGTCTTGTTCAGAGGATGATAGAGCTCTGTGGCATTCGACTTGTAATACCATTGTCACCATTTTTCTTTTGTATACAAAATAAAGCTCTTGTCTTTCTCGAAAAAGGTACATCTACACTTTTTCTCTATTGGGTTGTATTTTCTTGGTCTGATTGCTGGGGAGTTAACCCACATTATTGGTGACCCCGCCATGATCCCAGTATCCTCCACGAGGACAGAGGAATCTGGTTCCACACCTGGATGGGCCACGTCCAACTGCAGCGACCAGTCCCCTTTGTGAACAAACTTTGAGAGGTTTACAGGAGCTGTGTTATCAGAATTCCTGTCTGTTCTTTGGAGCGGGCAGATTGTGCAGGCCATGACGGAGGACTTCGGGTGAACATGATGGGAGAGTGGAGATATGTGAGTGGTGAAAAGAGATAGGATTGATGGTTTAGGAAATGACATCGTATTGTATATATTTCTCTATTTTAATGACTTTTGTATTATGGATTGTGGAGTAAATGGTATCCTTTCCTTAAGTAATAGTCGAGAAGAAAGAGCTGTGTATTGAAGAGAAAAAGGATATGGATAGGGGCTCTATATATTTAGTGAGTCTGGGATCTCGTTGTCAAGTGGTAACGATAAGTAGTTTTGGCAGAGGCCATTGTTGGTCTGGGATCTCCTCACCTAATGTAAGGGGGGTGTTGGAAGGAAAAAGTAGAGATAATTGTGTTTATATTCCTTTTTGTTTTTGTGGTTCTACGTGGTGGTTGGAGGAAGGTCCAAAAACCCTGTTGAATTACATGTGTAAAGCTCTGCATCTGTACCACAATAAGATTCTTAAGTAGCATAAGGAATGGGTTGCGGAAACAAAGTGGGGGGGTATTTTAGCCCGGGCCAGAGCAGGAGACAAATAATAGGGAAATAATGAGTCATATGTATATGTTTTTGACAGCTAAATATAAAGGAAGAAAACTAAAAAATAGAAAAGAAGTGTTAGAATTATGGAAAATGGTGGACGATTTGGACGATAGGTCTATGGATTCTTTGAAGGCAATATGTAAAGTAATCACTCCATGTAGCACAACTACTACCACGGCTGTCATCCCGGGTGCCCCTCTGGCCCCTGTTGAGACAGACCTGTGCCCCCCGTTAGAGTGTTATCCCACACGTGCTACATCGGGATACACACATCCTATGTATGGGTCTTTGCCCATCACTGCTCCCCGCCACCCACGCCAGCACAATATCAGAATCTTCCTAACCCTACTGCATCAACCACTGTGAGGGGTAAGGGATCGGAGGGAAATGATACAAAACCACATAAGCAACTGACACATGCACTGAGGAAGGTGGAGGGCGTATTGGCACGATTACAAATAGAGAAGAGGAGCAGACAGCGGACTTCAGTAGGGGTGGATGAATAGAAGGCAGGAGATATTTTATTTTGGATAGATAGCACACCTATCAAGGATGTACATATAGGGAAAGAAAGGAAAGATAGGAGGAGGTGCGAGGAAAGTGCACATTATTGCGCAGCGAGGTCGTAGGAAGAGTATGATTACACACACGAAGGAGAAGAAGGTAGATGAGTTGGAAGGGAAGAACAGCCACCTGTGATTTCTCCATGAGTAGAGAGCTTGTGGGGACCTAGGCTACGAAATGGGTTTGGACGGATGGCAGTAGCTTCGAGGTTGGTGATGGGAAAGAAGAAAGTTGTGAAGACACTAGGAGCACAGTTTCCATTACTAGATAAGGGACCAGGAAGAGTGCAGTATATACCATGGGCACATATGGATATAAACAACATTATAAAGGCACTCCTGCCCCAGCTGGGGCAGGTAAGTGGATATATGCATTTCAGAAGCATACAGCTGGTACTACGTTGGCTATAGGGGACTTGAAAAGCTTGTTTGTGTCGATTTTGGGAGATCAGGCTGACATAGGGGCTAAAGCACGGTACCCGGGTGTGAAGATGGGTGATGATAGCCATGATAGGGCACATTTTAATGATGTTGGTCCTCAAGTTTGTGCGGCACTACCGCGTGCGTACCCCGTTACGCCTGATATCCAGTCGATTATGCAAAGAACAATGCGTGATGATGAGGACCCCCAATATATGTTGCATGTACAAGTGATGTGGCAGGCAGAGACGGATGATTTGTGGGATCAAATGATTATTTTTCTATTTTGTGGTCAAGAGACCTCCCAAAAGAGGTGCTTGATAAGATAGTGGGGATTGAGGCGAAGATTTGGGTGGAAATTCAGTCTATTATTATCCATCATTGTAAACGGTTGAAAGAAAAAGAGAAGGAAACTGCAGTGAGCTCAAGCAGAGCAAGCAAAAATGGTTCAAAAGAAGTTAACAAAAGTTGCATTGGAAGGGTCTGTAGCAACAGTACAGACGGAAGGGATGCTGATTTCAAGGCGATTCAAGCTGATGTGCGTGCAGCATCTGCACCTACATGAGGATTAGAAAACAAGGGGGCCGGTGGGTATTAGCCTCAGTATCAAGGAGAGTTTCTAGGGGGATTTCAGCAGGGAAGAGGGGGGTTTGCAGGTGTTCGAGGGGGGCCAAAGGGGTTTGGAGGGATGAGACCAGGAGGAGGAGAAACAAGTCAATGATGAAGGTGTGGGCGAATGGGTAAATTTTTAAGGGTATGCAGGAGCAGACAAGCATATGCGTATCATCAACAACAGATGTTTCTGTACCCTCAGGGAGGCCTGGTCTCGTACCCCCAGCCATATGGTCAGTTAATTCTGGCCTCCCCCTACGGTGCGCCGGTGCCCGCGGCCGCACATGCTCCCCTGCTTCCACAGCTACCAGCCCCTGCTTCTAGTAATGTAGCATCTTATGCAGTTTTTAGAAAAGGGAAAAGGGGGGTCCTCTTTCTGTTTTATAGAGGGGCCTGAGTCTGGAGGACAAATTTACACTGCAGACAACAGGGGGTGGACTCTGGTTGCCTCTTCCTCTGAGACACTAACAGGTGTCGCACTGGCATACATGAAAACAAGTCTAAACTGATAGGACTTGTATTTCTTATAGTAGAACACAACAAAACTTTTTCAAATGTGCTAAAACTTATTTATTTAACACACAAGTTTTCCTTTTTTTTATAATAGATATACAAACTAAAAGTCCACTTTCACAAATTGCATTTCCATTATATTGTATCGGCATATAATGTCAACAACAAATGATTGTTAGTACAACATAGTTATCAAGTACAATTTTACTGCGCATGCACTGAAAAGAGTCGACACTCAAATGTGTCTACAGCTATGTAACAACACAGGTGTTGGTGGTGGGTTGTTCTATAGCTTTCCTCAGGACTGTTAAATATGAAGGAATCGAGTAGTCTTTCGTGTGTTGCTCAGAGACAACTGTGGATAAAGAAAAGGAATGTGTGTTGTTTAAAAAGGTTCTACTAGATAAGTAACTAAAAAGCATGATGCAGTGCTCAGACATACCTGTCTTCAACAGTATTTTGTCTCAGGGCAAAGTGATGCGTGGGGAATGGCTGATCCAAGTGTGCCAGACCAAGGAGAGATTGTTCTCTTGGGTTGCAGAAGAGGCTTCCACTACAACATAGAGGACACAGCATGTTTCAAAGAAATGTGTCCTTCTTGTGTCATGTAATTGACTACAACGTGCACGTGAAAAATAAGTGCTAGTGACTTATTATTGGCCGGTGTAGAAATCGTGAGACAATGTGGCTAACTGTGCAAGGACGAGTGTCCTACTCGGTAATCTCTATTCATTATATGAGAAACGAAAAATGCTTTTATATGGGGCCTGACAGTCAAATGTAACAATCCCCATGGTGCCAGTACTTGTGATCTCCTGAAGGAGAGAGCGGTATGCTTACCTTCTCGTACTGGGAAGAGCTCCCGAAGTGAGCTGTGTATTCTGTTCTTCGCTGGACGTGCTCCGCGCATGCGTTGTGCCATGCCGGGGACACGAGCGATCAAAAAAAGACGAGAGCGAGCGATTTGCGCATGTGCGAGCGAATAGTGGTGGAACTGCCGCGCATGCGCGAGAGGAGAATGCGAGAGCCTACGTGTGTTTGTGGCTTGGTTACTGTTGCTATGTCGCGTCAAAGGAAGGCGTAGTATGTGTGTGCGGGGAACTGGTCCCGTAATTGTTATGTATGTAGGGGGTACCTCTGTGTGGTCCGGGTGCTCATTTTGAAAACAACAAAAACACAACACAGTATACATTATGAGCTTGAATCTCAAAAATTTAGAACTGAACGTGTATATTCGTTCATAGAAGCATGTTCATATTTAAATAAACAGACTTTTGATACTTTGAAAAACATTTTTGAACATATTTTTAACACAAAGCCCGAAGTGGTTTTAAATGGTTTTAAAAACCAGGCGTGCATCTCCCTACTGTAACATCTTTGTACCACTTTCTGCATCTTCATTGATTAATGGTGGGAGGGGCATGGTTGGGAAGTACAGTGCTGGGAGATAATTGTATGGAGGTGTAAATCGGGTGGTTATGCAGTACATCAAGGGCAAAAACAGGGTCCTCATATTCTGAACAATACTACCGTTCTGGGTGTTACAGTGACACATTATCAGGGGGCCATAGTGGTCAGAGGGAACCCATTCATCTTTCCAGGGATAAACACGTACCCAGACTAGGATAGCACACCCAGAAGAGGAATCCTTGGTGGGTGTGCAGATAGGAAATAAACCATTCATTTTCATGATAGATACAGGTGCGACCAAATTGTGTTTCAGTGACGGAGGATTCCCTTTATCAGATGAGATCATGGAAATACAGGGCTTCTCTAGGGCAGTTCAATCAGTTCCTTTCACAAAGAAATTACCTATCAGGATACGAGGCAGAGAGGTGTGGGCCCCCTTGATGTGCTCCACTGCAACTCTGATTAATCTGTTCAGGAGAGACATTTTGAGTAAACTCAAAATGACTATCTCATTAAAGGAAAGGGGTGTAGTCTGTTTAACACCCAGAATGTGTGCTGTGAGGGTAATGTTGACCTTTACATGCATGATGCATTGCATCTGCTGCAAGAAGAATACCAGTGACTCCAGATTTGTTCCTATATGGCATTACCATATTGTTTAGTGCAATACCACAAGTAACAAACTAATATTGGCAGGTACCATCATAGTTTGTTCGGGCCTGCCCAGCCCCAGAAGGTTGTTGCAGGAACCATCCTTGAACTGGACATAGAGGGAGTTCTAGTGGCAGAAGACAGAATTGAGTTAATAGCAGTTGATTCAAATAAAGCGGAATGCCATACAGTTTTGTGTTTTGACCCAACCATCATGATGAAACATTTCTCAGATGAGAACTTATTTGAGAACAGCAAAAATGAAGGGGAAATTATATTGGATGTGTGTGTCTCCTATGAGATCATGATACAGTACCAGCATGTCACTTGTCCCATGTTATTGGTAGGGAATGCTCCCTCTTTTGCTTCTACAGATTTGTCTCAAGTACCCGATAAATTATAGACAAGTAATTCACGTGAGGTGGGACTTTTACAAATTGTTGCACCAATACGTATTATTTAGAAACGTGGCGCTGTGTTAGTGAGTGAAACAATTCCCTTTATAAAAGGCAGGAGAGGACGGAATATATGACACCATCATGGTCCTTTTGCATCAAGGCATGATAATACCATCTAACTCGCCCTGTAACACAGCTATTTATCTGGTGAAGAAAGCGAAGGGTGCTAGTTGGAGAATGATTCAGGATTTACACCTCCCAGGCAGAATTTCCAGTGGTTCCAAATCCTGCTACCATATTATGCAATATACCAGTGGAGGCCACCCAGTTTACTGTGGTGGATTTGAAGAATGCTTTCTTCTCAGTATCTTTGCACCCTGATTCACAGTATTTTACCGCATTTATATTTGCTTAGAGCCGATTCCAACATACTAGGCTTCCCCAGGGTTACTGTCAGTCCCCGAGCATCTTTAATAGGGTGTTATACAAGGACTGGGGCAATATTGCTGTCCCCAGTACTATAATTCAATATGTGGATGACTTGCTGGTATGTAGCAATACAGAGCATCATTGCAGGGAGTATTCTATTGCACTGTTGCAATTGTTGGCTGACAAGGGGTACAGAGCAAAACAGCAATATTGTCAGCAAGAGATGTTGTACTTGGAGCGCGTGGCAGCAGTGCATGCTAACCCGCAACCAGTGGCAGTTAAGGATATGCAAAAATATCTTGTTGATGCAATTAATTTAGGATGTGCATTTTTGAATGCACATCATATATCAAATCATTGCTTCAGGATCTCATGAAATCGCAGCAGACAAAAAACCCTGTTATTTGAACTGATGAGATGATTACTAAATTTCAAGAACTAATATATAATTCTACTGCCCCTTTCTTGGCCACCCCAGATTACACTTGAGAGTGATAACCTCTTCTTGCGTTCTGATGGGCAGATGAAGACTGCTGTATTGATCCAGCACAGTACAATGGGTCATAAACCCCTGGCGTATTACATTGGCATGTTGGATTCTGTTATGTAAGGACAGTTTCAGTACGAACAAGCATCGGCTGCTGCTATCTTTGCTATTGAGAAATTGGCAACTATTTTCATGGGGTGTTCACTACTGTTGTACATGGAACACCCTGTTTTTGCAGTATTAGATTGGTCTACATCTACCTTGACCACTCAATAGGTTTCTGCATATTAAGTTATTCTTTCAAGCCCATCCATCTATATTGTTTGTTGTAAAACAGTGACTCCAGACAACCTTTTGACTGAGCCTATTGATGATGAGATGCACGACTGTACTACATATGAGGGTCCAGAGGATGGTATTCCCAAAGTACATGATTATGCCTTGGATGATGCAGAAGTGTTTTCGTTGACGGGTCATCAACTATTGATCAAGAGACTGGTCAGAGACATACTGGTGCAGCAGTGGTTCGGTTGGAGGATGGAGAATATGTTGTTTTTCTGACTCAGAGGCTTCCAGGACAAGCAGCAGAATGAATTGAGGCAGCACAAGGATGCAAGGATGTCAAGTAACAATTTATTCTGACAGCATATGCCACATTCAGGATTGTCAAGATGGAAGCAGAGGGGATTTTGTAGGGCGGATGGGACTCCAGTGCAGCACGCAGCCTTGTTAGATTGACTCATTGTAGCTCTTTCTGAGCCTTCACTCGCTGCAGTGGTTAAATGCACCACCAACCCGAGTGGTGTGATTTTGTTTCTCTCAGTAGCCAAGCAGCAGACACAGCAGAAAAAACAGACTGTGTATTTGGCACTCCAAGACATTTCTGAACATCCTGTTCTTGTGAACATGAAGTTGCAGTTGCAAGTTCCATACATGGCCCTCCCTGTGGCCGAAATTATTCAGATTCAGGGCCAGGCACCACAGAGTAAGAAGTTGATGTGGCAAATTAGAGGGTGTGCACAATCTCCAACTGATTTGGTATGGAGAAAAATAACACGGAAGGTAGTGATGCCCCAAGTATTGGCGATGGTGGCATATGATGAACTCCACTACCCCTCCCATTTATCCAAACAGCATATTGCAGCAGATATCCAAGAGGATTGGTATGTACCCAACATTCAGGAATTACTATCTGAAACATTGAAAACCTTGAGGGGCACCCTGCCATGCCCAATTGGTCCATTTTGTGACTTGCATATAGATTTTGCTGACATGGGACAAAGGTGTAACTCTTACCGCTATCTACTAGTGGTAATTTCTCCTTTCTCCCATTGGATTGAGGCTTGTCTGTGTACACATCCTGATGCTAAATCAGCTGCCATACTTTTAGTGAGACAATTGTTTCCCCAATGGGGAGTGTGCGATACTCTTAAAAGTGACAACGCCACCCACTTCTTTAATGAGCTGTTCAAGGCGATTGCAGCTCTTTTGGGAATAAAGCACAAACTGAGTTCCATTTACCACCCTCAAGCCAACACAGTTGTAGAAAGGATGAATGGAGTGCTTAAGAATAAGTTATCAAAGTTCTTTGCAACACTGAAAAGGAACTGGGTGCATTGTCTCCCTTTGGCTTTGTTCAGTTGGAGGACTCAGCCTGTACGGACCACCACCTTTCCCCTCATAAAATAGTGATATGGAAATGTATGTGCACACCACTATCCCCTGTGTGTATTGCTCCATACGCTCACAGAGCTGCGTCTATTGTGGGGGATGAGTTCCATTCATACTTAACTCAGTTAACAAAGTGTATTAAATACCTTTCTCAACAGATTGCTCCATGGCAATTGGAGGAAACTGATAACAGCGCTGCACCAGAATCTGCGAGCTCACCACCATTGCAATTGTTTCCTAATTATAAAGTGTATGTAAAAAAATCTGTTAGAAGGTGGAGTGAACCACATTACAACGGCGTTACCTACATGTGGTGAAGATAGGTGAGAAGACCGCGGAACCAGTTGGAAATGGGCTATACATAATCATTAGCATGTATATGTGCAATAGTTAATGCAGGAGCGGGATTAATACTGTATATAGAGTGCGTCATATGTGACTATTTTTGTGTTTATAATCTGAGTCTTGTACAGAGGACGAGAGAGCTCTGTGGCACTGGACTTGTAATACCATTTTCACAATTTTTCTTTTGAATACAAAATACAGCTCTCGTCTTTCTCGAAAAAAAAGGGTGCACGTAGCCTTTTTCCCTAGTGGCTTGCCTTTTCTTGGTCTGATCGCTGGGGAGTTAACCTACAGTTCCTGCATGAACACAACCCTGATCACAAGGAGTACTCTCTAAAAGCTTTAAATCTGAACATTTACACTGTGGTGTTGAATTGAAGACAGCCAAATATTCCTTGTTTATTTTGTTGTCTGTATTAGTGTGAGCGTCAGAGAATTGTTGCCACTAGATCATCCTTCATAAGTTAGTTTGCTAGGTAGGGGCATTCTCATTAGTATAGGGAAAGATAGGCATTTATATCAATCCTTTTCATTTCATAAATGGCAAACTGTGAGAAAATTATACTTTTGTGTCTGTCTCACATTTCTGACACCTCACAGGTTCATCTACCCTTGCTCACACACCCATCAACTTATCCATCAAACAACCAACTAAACCAGCCATGTACGTGTAGAAACCTCTCAAACTTCACTGATACGTCCATATATGCACCCAACCACTGACCTTTTCACAAAACCTGATAACACACATATACAGTTGCACACATTCACCCTATAACTCACCTACACAATCACCCTAACACAAAAAACTCGCTCCTCAAAAAACAAAGGAACATCTTAAGATAAAAAGGCATACTTTGTTCATGTTTGTTTATGATGTTGGGGTATTGTAATACATTCCCATGTTTCACATCTTTGTAGAAGTAAAGTTGCTCAGCCGGCACATTCATGAACATTAATTGGTCAAGCCACCAGTTTTTGCCTTTGGGTAGAAGATGGACAGGCCTTTTCCAATCACTGATAGAGTGGTATTACATGGCAACAAGATGGCATGAACTGGCAAATGGTATTAGTATCTGGGCAAATTATGGCAGTTACTGGCAAATTCCTATCTAAGTTCGATACAAGAGTTGCAATGTGTGTTTTAACAGGAATTCACTGCAAGAAACGGATGCAAGGACACTCATAATGCTTATAAATCGCCCGGTGGTGGGTCAGGAGAAGGAATCAAACTTTCGGAAGACATGATTCAGGTTTTTAATGAAAGTAGAAGTTGTAGGCCTAACTTTCCCTATCACTAAAGGGACTACCTATCTAAACAAGTAAAGGTGCTCATCCATTGTCAAAAGAAATGATGTCCTCGATCCAAACTACCCTATCTGGCCTTGTCACTAATGTTAACTAACTTAAATAAAGCAAGGGAATGATTTGTCTTTGCCTAGTCGCCCCTCCAGGTCATTCAATAATCTTGAATTATGACACCTTTCGGTGATCAACCCTTCTCGCTCCTCCAGAGCACTTTTCTTTCTTATGCTTTCTGTGGTCCCCTTTTCCAAATGTCTTTTCACAAGAACCTTTCTTGCTACTCAGATAGTTATTTGCAACCTCTTTCTAGACCTTCTCCTCAGGAGCAATTCATAAGAGTTTTCCCTCTGCCCCTTTCTGCGCTTCTATTTTCATCTCTTTACTTTCACCTGCTTTCAGTGGTCTCCTTTTCCAAACATCTTTTACAATAACCTTTCTTGCTACTCAGAGTGTTATTTGCAACCTCTTTACAGGCCTTCTCCTCAGAGCACTTAATAGGCGTTTTCCTCTGCCCCTTTTTACTCTTCTGTTATCATCTATTTTCAGACTTTGAGTGTCTCTTTCATTATTGCTTATCCCTCAGCTGTATTGATGCAGTGCCTCTCTTCTAGGCTGTTATCCTCTGGTTCGGGTATCTCTCCACTTATTACTCTTACAACAACTGTGTGTGCTCAGCCACTCTCTTCTAGGCGTTCTGCTTCATAAATGAGATTGTTGTGTTTTTGATAATCTCATTTTGAGTACTGGGATGCATTTCTTCTGATAGAGAACAATATCCCATGTGCCTCCCCTCCTCCACTCCTCCCTGTCCCCCAGGTATCTCTTACGTGGTAGGAGCCGGCGGTTGAGCTCGGCTCTTGCTTGGGACTGATCTCTCTCGTCTTCTCATTCACGGGTTGGGTCGGACTCCTGCTTTGTATTATTGCTGCTAGTGTGAAGCGACCCTCGCTTCCTGAACAGGCAATATCAGCATTGTTCCTGGGGTGTCCTCCCCACTACGTCCAGCTTGTGGTCACATCACCACCGGGTTGTTTGCTTGTCTTTCGGTAGACACAAGACTCTTCTCGTTTCTGCATGCAATGGTACTCCGGCATCTTTTCTCTCTCCAGGAATTGCAGGCTCCAGAACTAACTTCTGCTCTACCTCCAGTCGGCGTAATGATGTCAGGGGGCTTCCCCTGTTAATCAGGCTTCTCCTCCTCCCTCTTCCTTCTCGGCACAGTTGTATATGTGTCTTGCCTTAAAGAGATATCTTTCTTTTCTGGTGCCGTTAGGTTTCGTCTTGCAATGCCTTCAGCCAAAGATAAGAATGCCACATTCTGAGGGTTATCAGGTAGTCTCATGTATGAAATTGCATTAGCTGGTGTAGGGAGTTGCTCACAGGAATTGGAGTCATTGTCCCCAAAGGGGGAGTCTCTCCGGTGAGGTCACACTTGCCACAACCCCTAGGGAGGGCTTTGCAGAGCGGGCTTCCAGCCTCACAGGGTAGGGCTTCCCCTTGGGGAGAAGGGGCGAATACCTGCAATTCATCACAGCCCTCTCAGTTAAGACTTTTTATCATGCCAGAAAATGGTGTATGAATGCAATTAAACCATTAACTTTCAGAAGACTGCTTAGAAATAACATTGGCACCCGCTTAATAGCACAGGGCTACCTCAAAGAGATCCTGGGGATGGCTTATTCTGGGAGGGGCAGGAAGTCAGGAATGCCATTTAGGGGTCGCCAGGGGTCACAACCGCGACACCTGAGGTCTCCCTTGCTACCTCTGTGGTCTCCCTTGCTACCCCTAAAAAATACATTTAACATTTTTTTTAAAAGTGTCTTTTTAAAGAAAAAATGTTTTAATGCAAGCTCCTTGGCTGTGGCCAGTGCCATGTGGCTCTTTGCGTCTGGAGTGGCTGGCTTTCTTGTTCAGGCCTCTTAAAAAATAAAAAATAAAACAGGGGTTCCACAAGTCTAGCCCTTTCAGCAGTGACCCTAATTAAGAAAGAATAGGAATACCAAATAATGTGTCTTTCTGGAATTCTATACAATAATTGCTAGACTCATTAAAGGTTTATTTCAGGCACACTTCGGGGGGTGAGTCACTGATTTAGTCTGTTCTTAAACACCTTAACTCAGCCTTTCATCCTTCTGAGGTCGATAAATGAGAACCAACACAGGTTGGGTGATATTGCATGTATATTTTTTCTATATGAAGGGCTTAAGCGTAAGTGCTATATAATAACGCATCATTATCATTTGGCCACGGACGTGATCTTAATGATGCATATGGCGATCCATTCTTGTATGAAATGTATATCACATTATAGTGATATCGTTACCATATTTTTCGTAGTGTACGTAGGGACAATACTATGTGATCATTCCGGCGATATCACTTCCTGGTGTGGTCAAATGACATTACTTGCTGTGAGGTCATCAGAGGTCAAGGGTCATTTGATGTTATTTCCACTACCCCTGGCATTTTGGTGAAATGATATCCATGCAGGAAGTGGGTGTGAATGGCCACAGGGGCTAGCATGACTATGAGTCCTCAATGTATGAGTAAAAAACCCAAACACCCACAGACTGTGTGTCTCCTCACATACCATCTCTCTGATATGTTTATTTCCTGTGCCAATAGTTTGAGATTATAGGCAGAACATACAGGGCCGCATAACAGCCGAAACTCAAAATGTGAAGCATGTCTTAGTGGATCTATGTTCCGGACTGGGATGTCCTGGTCTCGTGTGGAATATGTTCCTGAACATCCTGATAATACCCATCCTTAAATGTGCTCGTGACCAGACCATATGGGATACATTAAATATTTCACTTCTGAAAATCAACCAAGAATGCAGTGAACTCAAGTGCTTCTGGGCCTGTGGCATTAAAAATGTTTGCTTTGCTCAGAGGCCACAGCAGATTAAAACAGCTGCATTTGCTTAAGTTCCACGAAGCTTGGCTATTATTATCATTGTTTCAATTGCCAAATGGCTGTGTGCGATGACTGCATTCCAAAATGAAGTCTTGTTAAAGGAGGCGGCCCGTGGAGTTGGGCAAATCGTGCTCACTGAAGTGCCCACTGAAGTGCCCGCCTTGCTCTTGACATATTTACACAGCAGCAGACCAGACAGTGTATGTAGTTTGCATTCCTGCATAGTGATTGGCTAGTGTACCTGCTTGCATGTGTAATATTGCTAGCATAACAAACGACCAGCATACCATACTTAAAGTGCAACCCGTGTCTTTCTCCAAGCGCCTTTGTTCCCCCTAAAAAGATGTATTTGGCCACTCTATTGACATTTCAAAGTATGCTCCAAAAGCCTTTTTTAAATATTTGAACTGCAAATGCTTAATGGATTAGTTACGGGGCCTGAATCATACATGCGTATTTAATTAGCATTGCCTTTCCCCTGATGACAACAATTCGCTGTTCAGTGAGTTGCTGTTTTCTCATGTGACCAGAGTGCCTCCTGGTTGAGAAACCAAGGATGTATGTGTTGTCAGCATCCAACCTTCGCCACTAGTTCTTCTATCGCGCAAAGTTCACGTATTTGTAAAACAGCTGAAAGATGTTGTTGAGTGAAAGACAGTTGGCCTCATTACGAGTGAGCCTGTCCGGAATTAGGTGCTTGTAGCAACGTTACCAGCACCTTTTCCGAACCGGCTCACTCCAAGGGCCTCATTACGACTTTGGAGGTAGCCATGCCACTTTTAGTGGGATGGCTATCCCCATACCGGGTACCGGGTCCAGGTTCCATGAATGGGGAAATACCGGATCATTCCGACATTGGAGGGCCCGGTATTTCCCTATTCAAGGAACCCGGACCCGGTACATCCCCATTCCCATTTGAGCCCACATAGGGTTCAATGGGAATGGGGAGGATGCTAACAACAGGCCCGTTAATGACAGGGCCGTTGTTAGCATCTTGGTCTGCTCGCGGGACCCGCTAAGGACGCCTGGGTAAACCAGGCGTCCTTAGCGGGACCCGCGAGCATACCTCATAATGAGGCTGTAGGGGGTTAACTCATCGGCAGCTCTACCAGCGCCGTTAACCCCCTACCTCCTTCCTCGTATTAATGCCCATTGTATGAACAATACAATCTTGCCACGTAAAGGAAATCAAGACTTCTTTCTACTGCCTAAAAAGCACACACTTGTGAGTTGCCACAGAAGTCATCCACATCATTCCTTGCCATTAAGGTACTGTATTTTCATGATGCCATGCTGATCCTGATAGGGTCTGTGCAGAAGGTCACAGAACTAAATGCCACCCTAACACACACAGGTGCAAAGCTGACCCCCACCCCATCCCCAGACGGTCTTGTCAGTCAGACATGACATCAAGCAAGGTCTGCATCCTCCATACTGTTAATTGGTTATTGTTAGAATTTGTATAGCACTTCTCACAAAACTAATCACTGCTAAGTACTGTTCCAAAAATTGTGGACACAGCCATGATGGGGACATTTGGTGGAAGAGAAAATGGTCACATTCAATTATTTCTTCAGAGTGACATGAATAGTAATTGATTCTAAACATGCAGGCAATTTATTACAGTTATACTAATAGACCAGAAGTCCTTTATCAGTCCAGACATTTTTACTCCTGCAAATCCTCCTCCATCTTCAGCTTTAACTGCTTCTCCTCCTGTACCTACAGTCCTTTATCTACCTCATCACTGCTTGTTACTCTACTACTCCAACTGCCCATAACTAAGCCACTTCTCACCGTGTTGATGTACTCATCTCTTCTCTCGCCCTGGGCCATGTGGCACCAGGAAAGGATGATAAGCTCCAGGGGCGTTGCTAGGGGGGCTAAGGGGGCTATAGCCCCTGATCTTTTGGTTGTAGCCCCGGATAGAATCTCAGGAGCTACAGCCAAAAGACTAGCTAGCCCCCAGTCCCAACAGTTCCGACATTAGCTTAGCCCCGGGTCTTTTCCAGATCTAGCAACTCCCCTGATAAGCTCTCACTGAGAATTGGCAGGTGGACAAGTGGTAAGGGTTTCAGGTATGTAACTGGATGCAAATCAAGAAAATGAAGCTTCCCTTTTACTGTCTGCATCAATGGGCTCTGGAGGATTGGTCAATCTGGTTCCAGGTTGCATGGGTTTCAAAAGAGATACGTGAAATACAGGATGTATTCTCATATGGGTTGGCAATTCTAATTTAACGGCCACTGGATTAATATGGCCGTAATTGGATATGGTCCCAGGTATTTGGGGTTGAAGGTGCGAGGCCCTTTAAGCGATAAATGTTTGGTGGACAGCCAGACTTGTTCCCCAACCTGGTATTGAGGGGCATTGCTCCGGTGTTGATCTGCTCCTTTTTTGTACCTCTCTTTAGCTTGTTGTAGATGTGCAGTCGCTTCCTTAAAAGCTTGGGTAATAACGGTGTGCAATTGATCCACGGCGGGTGTTCCAAGATCTTGAGGTGGATCAAGGTTGGAGGTTCGAGGATGAATCCCATACAAGATGTAGAAGGGACTCTTCCCGGTACCTGAATGAACTGAATTGTTGTAAGCATATTCAGCTATCCAAAGGATGTCCTTCCAGTTACTCTCCGACTGTTGTAGCATGCATCGTAAATATTGCTCGAGAGTCTGGTTTGTTCTCTCGGTTTGCCCGTCGGTCTGGGGATGATGGCTGGTCGAAAGTCTTACATCGATTTGAGCTAATCGACAACAGCTACGCCAAAAGTGGGAAATAAATTGGCTCCCCCTATCTGAGATTAATACTGACGGGAAGCCGTGTAGCCGGACGATGTTTTCAAGAAATACTTTGGCTAGGACTGATGCTGAAGGTAAGCCTTTTAGCGGAATGAAGTGGGCCATTTTAGAAAACAGGTCCACAATAACAAGAATGGTGTTGTACCCGGAACAGGATGGTAAGTCTGTGATGAAGTCCAGGGAAAGGGTGTGCCAGGGACACGGTGGGATGTCTAATGGTTGCAGAAGACCAGCCGGCCTCTTCTTCTGACCCTTGTTTTGAGCGCACACACCGCAGGACATCACAAATTGCTTTATGTCTTTTCTCCACGAAGGCCACCAGAAGTGTCTCTTCACCTTTTCTGTGGTTTTGGCAATGCCAGGGTGACCCTCAATTAATGAATCATGATAGCAGGAGATTACCTGTCTTTGTAAATCGGCGTGTGGTAGGAACAATCGTCCTTGGAAATAAGGCAAGTCATTGCTTATGGTGAAATCTTTTCCTTTTTGTAACCAGTTCAGTAAGTCTGGTGAGGTTACAAGTTGTTTAGTTTTTTCTTCAATATCCTCAATGGATTGTGAAGAAATCAGACCCACAATCCTTTGTTCAGGAATTATTGGTACAGGTTCTGGATTGGCAACGTTATCTCCCATTCCAATTTGGGAAAGAGCATCCGCTTTGCCGTTCTTGTTGCCGGGGCGATAAGTGATCACGAAGTCAAATTCAGCAAAGAATAGAGCCCAGCGAAGCTGTCTGGAGGATTGAGCCTTGGCGGTTTTCAGATACTGCAGATTTCGATGATCGGTGATCACTGTGACGGTGTGTCTGGCCCCGAGGAGATAATGCCGCCATGCCTTAAAGGCTGATTTAATCGCTAGAAGCTCTTTGTCTGTGATGGTGTAGTTGATCTCAGGCGCCGAGAACCTCCGAGACCAGAATGCCACAGGATGCAGTTGGTTAGTCTCTGGATCTCTTTGTGATAGGACTGCTCCCATTGCTAAGCTGGAGGCGTCGGTTTCAACGATGTAAGGGAGGTCCGGGCGTGGGTGTTTCAGTATTGGCGCCCAGGTGAATTTAGCCTTTAGCTCTTGGAGGCTTGTTCTGCTTCTGCGGACCATTCAAAGCGTTTATTTTTTCTTAAGAGGGCAGTGATGGGTTGTACCACTCGTGAAAACTCTGGAATAAATCTACGGTAAAAATTGGCAAAGCCTAGCTTGCTTTGAACGCCTTTCACGGAAGTAGGAGACGGCCATTTGAGGATAGCGTCTACTTTTCTCGAGTCCATGTGGACTCCTTTGGGTGTCAGAATAAATCCCAAAAATTCGACCTCAGTGACATGAAAAACACATTTTTCGAGCTTGGCAAAAAGTTTATGTTGGCAAAGTTTTTCAAGGACCGCCCTAACATGATTTCTATGGTCAGCTTCTGAAGATGAGTACACAAGAATGTCATCTATGTAGACGACAACGCAGACATCAATGAGCTCTCTGAGGACATCATTCATAAAATATTGGAAGGCGGCCGGTGCACTGCATAGTCCAGAGGGCATCACTTGGTATTCAAATAGCCCATACTTAGTGCAAAAGGCTGTCTTCCATTCATCTCCTTCCTTGACTCGTACCAAGTGATAAGCTCCCCGGAGATCAAGCTTAGTATAAATACAGGCGTTTTTTACCTGGTCAAGGAGTTCCGGGATCAGAGGTAAGGGGTACCGGTTTTTTTACTGTTATCTGGTTCAGAGCACGATAATCTATACAGGTTCTGAGGTCACATTCTTTTTTTGGTACGAAGAACAGAGCCGAGGATGCAGGGGACTTCGACGGACGGATAAAGCCATTGGCCAGGTACTGGTCTAAATACTGTCGCAGATGAAGGTTCTCAGGCTCGGTAAGGGCGTAAATCCTACTGCAAGGGGGAGTTGCACTGGGTAGCAAATCTATCTGACAATCGTATGATCTGTGGGGTGGCAAGGTGTTAGCCTGTTCCTTTTGAAAAACATCTTGGAACTCTCGATACTCTAGAGGTAATTGTGGACCGTCAGTCGTTACTGACGCTAGGCCAATGTTGGGTCGTGGATAACAAGTTGGTGTGCACTCTGGGAACTTTATCGTCTTTGCTCGCCAATCAATCTGAGGATTGTGTTTCTCCAACCAAGGAATCCCTAGAATTACTTGGAATTGAGGATCCTTGATCACGTCGAACACAATTACCTCCTGATGCCCGTCTTGGCCTAGTATCGTCACTTCAGTAGTGGTATGGGTCACTGGTCCGGAGGCGATTTCCGTCCCATTCACCGTGGTAATGGCGTCTTTAACCACCTTTGGACAAAGAGGTAAGTTCATCCTGGAAGCCAATTCGCGGTCCACATAATTTCCAACTGCTCCGCTATCAATGTATGCCTTAATTGCATGCAAACGATCCGGTTGCTCTGGGTTTACGAGGACCATTGGCATTATGAAGTGCGAGGTCAAAGAACTGGTTTTTACGCTCGGCAAGCAGACCTCTACACTTGTTGGGCGAGGTCGTTTCCCGGCTCAGGCTTTTCAGAACTCTTATCAGAAGCTCCCACTGTCTTCTTAGGTGGTTTCACCGGGCAATCTCGAAGAAAATGTCCTGAATTTCCACAATAGAGACATAGTTGCATTTGTCGTCTCCTGTCGCGTTCTTTCTGGGTTAGGGGACCCTTTACAACCCTAATTTGCATAGGTTTGATGGCTTCAACTCCTTTGGTGTGACTTTGAGGCTTAGGGAACACTTGTGTTTCAAACCTGGATCGATCCGCCTTTTTGTTTTGTAGTCTGTGATCCAATTGGACCACCAAATCAATGTACTCTGAACAATCCTGAGGAGGATTCACTACCTGGGCAAGGACGTCTTTGAGTTCTCCACGCAAACCCCGGTGAAAAAGCGTGATTCTTTTGTCCTCAGGCCATCTGGTTTCCACAATTAGCCTATTGAATGATGCAATGTAGGCCAAAAGATCTTGATTGCCCTGTCGTAGGGAAAGGAGTTCGTTGTCCAGGGCCTGCCCCTGGGAATGCCTTGCAAAAAGTCTTTCCATATTTGCCTGGAAGGTCGGGAAATCACGAAGGATCGGGTCATCCTGTGTAACCAGAGGGATCGACCAATCAGCGGCACTGCCGCTAAGATACGAAAGCACAAAGGCTACCTTAGTCTGGTCAGTCGGAAAGGCTTCAGGTCTACAAAGAAAGTGCAATCGGCATTGATTTATAAACACCGCAAACCTTTTAGGGTCACCAGAGAAGCGTTCAGGTGGTGCCAATGGCACATTTCCGGGTAGGTTGATTTGAACAGGATTGGCTGAAGCCGCTGGGATATAGCTCCCTCCTGAATTAGGTAGTGGGGTTTGCCCCGCTTGTGTCTGTAATAACTGCCTGGCGAGATCATCAGTTCGTTCTTTTGATATTATCAATTCCCTCTTAAGGGCATTCGTTTCCTGGCGGGCAGCATGAACTTCAGCTCTTAATTCCCCTAATAACTGGGCCAGTTGGTCTGTGTTGGAAGTTTCCATAGCACCTGGGTAGGAGGTTATTGGTGTGCTTCGCGTTCTGTAACGCTCACCTGATTCCCACGGAGGCGCTGATCCCGGCTGGGCTGCTATCGTTTCTTCAATTGAGAAGCGTAGAGCTCGGACGACTCTCAGGACTGGGCTTCCTCTTATGTCTGACTTGCAGGGTAAGTTTTCTGCAGGTGGAAGAAAAAGGGTTAATCACCGTTTGATGGGATTCCTTCTCCCACCAATCGCCAGTTTTTCCCACAGCCTAGCTTTCTACTTGTCTCGGCGAGCTCTCACCTTAGGCGTATAAATGCTGAGCTCTCCATCCTGCGTCTGGTGCAGGGGTGCGTGGATTCCAGTTACGTCACTGGATGAGTTCAGTGTTGAGGCTCAAGTCTTTTGCGGCCTTAGTTGTGGCACTGGTGCTGGGATGCCGAAGAGCGATGCCGCCGTTACTGCACAAGCGGATGCCTGTAAGTATACTGTAGTCTTTAGGCTTTAAAAGATGGGCACCTCAATAATGTCCCTTTTTCCTTTGTTTCAGGCCTCGGGATGCTGTGGGCGTAGTTTTCCGTTGCCGCTGCACGTGCCGATGCACGTAAGTATAATGTTCGTTGGCCGCTTTTAATGGCACCTATAATAATGTCCTTTTTCTAGTTTTCAGGTGCCGGGATGCTGCGGGCTTTATATCCGTTGCCACTGCACGTGCCGATGCACGTAAGTATAATGATCGTTGGCCGCTTTTAATGGCACCTCTAATAATGTCCGTTTTCTAGTTTTCAGGTGCCGGGATGCTGCGGTTGATGCGGCTGCTTCTGCGCGTGCAAAAACTGGTAAGTTAAGATGAATGCGACTGCCTTCACCCGAACCTCTTTTTAATTATGTCCTTTGCCTTTCAGGTGCAGAGAATCTGCCGAAGAGAAGGCCGCGGTTAGCTCAGTTGCAATCACGGATGGATCAGGTAAGCGGGCGCGGCTGCGAGCGAGTTGCACTTTTCTAAACTTATTTTTATTCTTTGCAGGTTTTGCCGGTGACTGGATTCCGGGATCTGGTAAGTATTGTTCTGTGTCTTTCTTCATCCACAGGTTGCTGAGCGGAAGCTGAAGATGACTCTGGACCTGGAATGCAGGAGCCGACTCGGTGAGCGTCCTGCTGCTGCTGCAGAATAACGCGAAGCACGTGTTTTCCATCGGGCGTGGTTTAAATAGCAGAGAAGTGCTTCCAGTGTGTGTTCTTCCACCGGTTCCACCCAGGTAAGAAAAGAGTTCCTGAATGGAGGAAATAGTTCCTCCCAGCCCTGATGGCTGGGGACTTCAACCTGACTGGATTGTTCTGGGTAAATATGCAGCATGGTCTGCCTCAGGTAAGTCCACCCAAGCATTATTACACTGTTTATCAATATGAGCCCGGCGCCAATGGCGCCGGGACTGAAACCCTTCATGAGCCTGGCGCCAAAGGCACCAGGACATGGTCCAAAGGGCCCCTGTAGGGGTCTGCTAGGTCCGGAGTAGTGGAAGACGGGTCTGCTTCCGAGGGCGCTGGGCCAGTCCTGGCCCCTCGGGAGTAGCGCCCATGACAGTTATAATCAATACCCGTCTCATCTTTATCTTCTTTGTTTGTCTTACCCTTTTGGTCCTTTGTTTAGTACCCTATTTCTATTTTACAGTATGCAAACTCCTGGTTTGGGTAGAGTATGCTCCTTTTCAGGCAAGCTTAGTCCCACTGGGACTACTATGGTGCTGATAATGGCACAGTATAAACACTTCATAATTAAACACCTGTTGAAAGTTAACACTATTCACAAGTCATTGACATTCATTTTAAATGAGGTGTCCTCCAAGTCACCTGCTAGCATTGCCAGCTTAACCCTACAAGACCTCCTGTAGCACTTACTGTACTAACAAGAGTCTACATCGCCTACAACATTTTTCTCAATGGGTCCCTCCTAGCCAACAGCAGGAAACAAATTGATCTCTAAGACAAGATAAGTGTACCATTGCTCTCAAGCTTCCCGGGGCCATTTGTGAAAAGGCCCTCCAGTCCTGTTTGTACTTGTATTTCTGGGACTTATCATTTTTCTACATCTCAAATGGGCAAGAAAACCCCTACAAGTCCCAGATTCAAAAGGGAAAAAAACAGGACTGGCCTTCTCACGCATGGTCTTGCAAAACCAGAGGGCTTTGGTATACATTAACACCCTTGTCAAAGGTGCAACTACTAGGGGGGTTAAGGGTGTCAAAGGTGCAACTACTAGCGGGGTTAAGGGTGTCCTAAGCCCTCAAAATAAGGAACAAGACCTTTGGTCTCCCCAAATATTCCACCCCACCCTTGTTGCGAGGAAATCCATTTGAAGGGACAGCTGCTTAAGCAGGATTGGCCAAGCTCTGCACCTGAAAGAAAAGGTATCCGAATGGGTATATACATGTATCATGTTAGAGAGAGTGTGGTGATAAATGAAATAAACACCACGACCAGTGTTCATTATTTGCTCAGAAGGGTTCCAACTTAAATCACTATTACAGGTATATTTGTTTAATATAAAAACCTGTTGTCCATCTTATGATCCCAAAGTGCTCTTTGAATTATGCAAAGCAGCCAGGTGATTCTTGTTACCTTCTCCTTTTCCATTGTGTTTTTATTTACAGAATGTGGACAATTGACTCACTGGAACTCATGTTAAATGATGCAGTGCAGTAAAATAAGTGTAAGAACAAGCTGTAAAAGGCTTACACCAGTTTGAAATTTCTTACGCTGCTCCAAGGCATTTTAAAATTGGTTTGCAGGCAGAATGGGAGGTACGGGGGGGGTGTTCTTAACCTCATTCCTGCTGCGCCTGCAAAACCATCCAGTTTTACGCCTACATGAGATATTCATGTAGGCATAAAACTAATAGATAAATGCTGCATCCGCCTGCATTTAGGACATGCTAAAAGCAGATGGATTACATTGGAATCCATTGTACATTCAGGGGGTAATTCATGGAATTAAGCACAGAAGTGGCGCATGCAGCTGGCGCACAGAGGGAGCATGCGCCAGTTTTCGCCAGCCGCGTGCGCCAAAACCCATTTTGACGCACCGCGTATTCATGGATTTAAACATCCATAACCAGCCGTGGTGCAGCGTGGCGCAGAGATCCTGCAGCAACACCAATTATGCCCCCAACCATGCCCCGTGCGCCAAAAACATTGCACAAATACCCTACATGGCGCAAAGACCAGTGGACCAGCATACAGCCCCCAACCACAAAAACTTGCTAAAAACGCCACTCAGCCCTCATGCGACAACCCAATCGCGTGTAAAACTCCCTGCGCACCGCTCGGAATACGCGTACCCCGCTCGCGCCATGCCAATCGTGTGTAAAACTCCCTGTGCACCCCTCTGAATATGCGTACCAGGCTCGCACCAGCGAAATCGCGTGTAAAACTCCCCACGCACCCTTTGGAACATGCGTACCCCTCTCGTGCAAGACCAATCACATGTAAAACTCCCTTTGCACCCCCCAGAATACGCATACCCCACTCACGCCATCGAAATCGCATGTAAAACTCCCCACGCACCCCTCAGAATACGCGTAACCCACCCGTGCCAGCGAAATCGTGGGTAAAACTCCCTGCGCACCCCTCGGAATACGCATAACCCGCTCGCGCCAGGCCAATCCCGTGTACAACTCCCCGTGCACCCCTCAGAATACGCGTAGCCCGCCCGCACCAGCGAAATTGTGTGTAAAACTCCTCACGCACCCCTCAGAGTACGCGTACCCCACTCACGCCAGGCCAATCGCATGTACATCTCCCCGCGCACCCCTCAGAATACATGTATCCCACTCGCGCCAGTGAAATCGCATGTAAAACTCCCTGCGCACCCCTCAGAATGCGCGTGCCCCGCTCACGCCAGCGAAATCGCGTGTTATTCTCACTCGCGTACCCCGCAATACACGTACCCCGCTCGCGTCAGCAAAATCGTGTGTTATTCTCACTCGCGTACCCCAGAATACACGTACCCCGCTTGCACAAGCAGAATTGCGTGTAATTCTCACTCCCGTACCCCCAGATTCACACAGCAGTGTGGTGAGGAGCCACAAGCACCCACCTGCAGCCAGACCACGCTACAGGGGTCCACCCTACACCCCTCCTCATGCCCCGCAGGCAGCCCATCACCCCTGCACATGCCCTGCAGGCAGCCCATCCACCCTCCTCATGCCCTGCAGGCAGCCCATCACCCCTACCCATGCCCCGCAGGCAGCCCATCCACCCTCCCCATGCCCCGCAGGCAGCCCATCCACCCTGACCATGCCCCGCAGGCAGCCCATCCACCCTCCCCATGCCCTGCAGGCAGCCCATCCACCCTCCCAATGCCCCGCAGACAGCCCATCCACCCTGATCATGCTCTGCAGTCAGCTCATCCACCCTCCCCATGCCCCGCAGGCAGGCCACATGGCACCATGCACTTGGGAGACCAACTCATGTCCCCCACCCCACCGCCAGCAGGCCCCGACTCATGCCCCCCCACCTCACCCCCCATAGACGGGCACCTGCCAGCAGGCCGCGACTACTGTCCCCTCCCCTCATTGATGGGCACCTGCCAGCAGGCCCCGACTCATGTCCCCCCACCCCACCCCCATTGATGGGCACCTGCCAGAAGGCCCCGACTCATGTCCCCCCTCCATTTATGGCACCTGCCAGCAGGCCCCGACTCATGTCCCCCCATTGACGGGCACCTGCCAGCAGGCCCTGACTCATGTCCCCCCCAAACACCACGTCATAACTACACAGACCCATGGCCCTAATGCCAACCAAAACCCCACCCCCCCAGCCCCCAGTACAAACAACAAATGATCCACTGCACCCACTCCATAGTAAATTACCCATTCCATGATAGTCTGAAAAGAACCAACATGCCCATCAACAAATGTCCTACAGAGCCACACAGTGGCAACACATGACAGCCAATGCTCATGGAGACATGCACAAATAAATCATAGTAGACCCCACCAATAATGTCGAATCATGAAATGTATTAAAAAGTAAAACAAATGACCAAATTAAAACCACACATGCAAATGAAGAAATAATTAGTGCAATAAGAAAAATAAAGTCAAATACAAGGAAAAAACCAAATCCAAAACATGAAAAAATATAAGTGGTCCATACACAAAGTCCATAGAAAAAAATCTTAAATTGAAAAGCATAGAAAAACATTAATCCATGTGAACATAAATGCAACTATATACAAAAAGTGGAGCAAGTGGAGTCCGGGGACTCCAAATCATAATAAAAGCCAAATGAAACCTAAACCTAAATAACTATCTACAAAGGAGGCGGGCTAGTCCGGCGGCTCACTTATTGATGTCCTGGGCCAGGGAATCATTGGACTCCATGTCGATGTTCCGGAGGCGGGCCTGCTCCCTGGTCTCGAGGTCTCGCAGGGATGCAGCCATGGACTCCTCCAACTCCCTGCGAGTTGCCTCAAGGGACTCAGCCCGCCTCAAAGCCCGGTGCATGGAGTTCTCCACCCTGACCATTGTGAGCCGTGCCCTCTCAGCCCTCCGCCGCTCTGCATCTATTCGCTGGCTCAACCGATGCCACATGGAAGACACTCCCAATCCTGGGTCCTCCTGCCCACCGGCTGATGCCTGCCCCAATGATTTAGAGGGCCCCGAGGCCTCATGCCTACTATGCAGAGCAGACAACGCCTTTCTGCTGCCTGCCGCCGCCACCACAACTGCCTCCGGGTAGATGGCAACACCGGGGCCATCGTGCACGTGCCCTGCTTGTATGTGCCTGCACATTGTCCGTTGCCAGGAGTCCAGTTGCTGGGGTGACCACCTGTGCTGGATCTCTGACTCCCGACTGTGGCAGGGATGGGATCTCCACCAGCCTAGCTGCGTTGGTTGGAGCAGGTCCACAGTGGGCCCTGGTGGCATCTAGTCCAGAAGACGGCACGGAGAACGACTGGCGTATAGTGTGCACAGAGGAGGTGAAGGCCGCAAGAGAGTGCGACACATGGAGGAAACCCCCGACAATGAACCCTCCCAGCTGGGTCACGTTGGCACACATCTGTTTGTGATGACGTGCGTGGTCACTCCAGGAAGCACGCACATCATCACGAATGTCACATGTGCGCAATGTGACACCTATCAGGACAGACTCACTCCTGTCACAGTTCCCCACGTCCGCAGGTAGAGGAATGGCAGATGATGTGGACCTCCCCTTACCTGCGGACGGGCCCTGGTGCTTGGTGATGCAGTCACAGTGTCAGTGACATTGACATGCACAGGCCCCTCCGCGGAGACCTGTGCTGCCTCCTGCCCCTGCCCCTGGACTGCACCACTTGCACCAGTGGAACCACCCCCACCAGGCCCCAGGTGCGGCTCTGAAGTGGCCTCCTCCGCCTCCGTACACACCACCAACCTGGATGGCCCGCACCGTCTTCTGGCGTCGCCAGCCCGTGTGGGGGCTCACCCGCCCCTTCCGCTGCACCAGTCCCCTCGTTCCCGGATGATAGAATTACCTGGGAGGGTGACTGGGCCTTGCGTCGTCGGCCAGTAGAGGCATCCCTGCCGCTTTCCTCCACAGCTCTGCCTCCGCCCTCTTCTTCACTCGCCGCTGTGTAAAGGGAGACATTGAACACAAGCATCAGGGTACTGTACAATAGTCCAATAGACACAAAGCAATAGCACATGAGTGGCACTGTCAAACGTCACTTCCATCATGTCCCTCGACAACAGATGGGTCAGTGCAGGCAACACACATGCAGGAACAGGCATGGCACATGCAACAAACATTTGCATCCATGTGCAAGGCACCGTAGAAACATCCAATGGTGGGCTGAAACTCACATGCATCATGGGACATGCTGATCCCATGCACACACATCACCGGAGGCTCATGCATCTGGCCCCGTATACCCCCAGACACAGTGGATACAAGGATGACTAAGCTGTATCAGTGAATCAACACATCATCACGGACATGTGTCATGCATCCATGCGCTTCTCAACGTATTTGATGTCACGGGGTGCCACCCCCTCCACATTGATGGCACCCACTATGTCCGTCCAGATTCTCCCCCGTCCTTAATTGTCGGTGCGCGATGGTGAGAAGAGGGCATCATAATGCCCCAGGACTTGCTCCACCAGGATGCCAAATTCATTGGCAGTGAAGCTGGCAGCCCTCTGCCTCTCTGCTGGGGGGTTTCCACTAGTGCCGGATGGTGTTGGGTCTGACATGGCAACCCCCAAGGCAGGTGCGGGTGGCCAACTGGGTCCTGGGGCTGGGCTGTGGAGTGATGGAACACCAGTCGGGAGTCTTCTGTTCCAGCAGGGGTGGTCACAGCAACTGGACCCCTGCAGATGGCTGATGAGCAGGCACCAAATGGCAGGGCACTGTTGGCAGCAGGCAGGCAGGCAGAAGCAGATGGCTCGTAGGAGGCTCCCCGGGGCTATGTGGGGCAGAAAAATGGCCTTCTGGGCAGGAGCGTGGTCTTCCGTGGGTTGGTGGGTGACCAGCTTGATGCAGAATGAGTCTGCACTTAAAAAAACATCACGTCTGCGTGTAAATCGAGGAAAGACCCTTAGAGCGTAAGCATGCAAGTGATGTGGAGCGCGTGGGTCTTTCCCTTGGCACGGGTGCATAGTGAATCAGCATGTGCAAAAACAACACGTCTGCTTGTGAATGCGTGTAATCCGAGGAAAGGCCCTCAGCGCGTAAGCGCGCTAGTGATGTTACGCGCATGGGCGTTGCCTTCAGCACGGGTTAAAGGTGCGTGCGGGCCAGCAGTTCATTGTACATGCTTTTCGTGGACACCGTTACGTCTGTTTACTCTTCAGGATTCACACACGATTACTTTACAGCGTTTGAAGTTCGTACCTCTTATTTTGGCGGGATGTTGCCTACGCGCACAAGCGCGTGTGTTTTTCTTTTTCTTTTCCATGCAAAGCAGACAGTGAGTCATGCACGCTATTTTTCCCACTACGATTCCCCCTGTGCATCGCGTACCTTTTTTGAGGTGATAGTAGCCCACGTGTTCCACGCGTACATGTTTTTTGTGTCCCTGGGTGCCACAACATGGGTGTGCGGGAGGTTCATTCCACGCACGTGGGCTACCGGGGTCGCGTGCACCTTTTTTTTAAATATTTTTAAATGTTTAGTTTAGTTTAGTTTATTATTTGATAATGCGCTCCAAACCCAGGGATAGCCGGGCGCAGCCGATACAAGAATACTTAAGCTTGGGTTACATGCATAGGAAACATACAGAACATAAACAGCAATACAAGAGTACAGGGTATAAGAAGGACTGTTATTGAGTAACAGGGCAGTAAGGAGGTAGTAACTCCCGCCTTAGCGCCTCAGCGCTGAGTGTGGGTTGTCATTAGTCCAAAGCCAACTTTTCACGTTGCGTCTGAATCTGGTGTAGGGTAGATTAGCTCTTAGTGCAGAGGGTAATGCATTCCAGGCATGGGCAGCTTTAACAGGGAAGCTTACTCCACCCGCTTTGGAGAGTCTAAATCTGGGATTTTCAAGTAGTAGGTGGTTAGAAGCTCTAGTATGGTAAGTAGTAGTTTTTCTGGTCAGTCTAGCTGCAATGTAGGGGGGTGCAGTGTTATTCAGGCCTTTGTGGGTAAGGGATAGTGTCTTGAAGAGGACTCTATCGCTAATTTTTAACCACTGGTAGTCTTTCCTGATGTTAGAAATGTGGGCTCTACGGGGTATGTCTAGGGCTGCTCTCAGCGCATTATTCTGGAGTATTTGCAATTTGTTTATGACTGTTTTACTGGCGCCCGCGTAGAGGGCGTTACAATAGTCTAATTTAGACATTACTAGGGCACTGGCTAGTGCGATACAATTGGTTGTGGAAAGGTGGGGTCTACAGGATCTAATTAGTTTGCAGGTGTAAACTGTGGATGAGGCAAGGGCATTAGCTTGTTTTTTAAGGGATAAAGTGGAGTCGAGGTAGAAACCTAATGTTTTAACCTCGGTTGCTACTTTAATTATGTTGCCGTCTATGTTGAAGGCACGGTAGTTAGGATTGAGTTTTTTGAGGTTGGAGTCGGAACCCAGGATCAGTATCTCTGTTTTGTCGTCATTCAGGCAGAGGCCGTGGGAGGCCATCCATGCCTGAATGAGGAGGTAGATCCTGTTTACTAGAGCTGAGTCCTCTACAAAGTTGCCAGAAAGTGGTATGAGGATCTGTGTGTCATCCGCATAATTAGTATAGGTTACCCCCAGTCTGTCAAGTTTGTCGGTGAGTGTCTTAGTGAAGATATTGTACATGGTGGGAGAGACACATGAACCTTGTGGGATGCCACAGGTGATTTGAATTGGGTCCGCTGATGCTAAAGGGGAGAACACTCTCATCGTACGGTTGGCTAGGAAGGATTGTACCCAGTCTATAGCTTCACTTGACAAGTGGGCGGCAGACGCTAAGTGGTTGCAGAGACTGCATGGTCCACCAGGTCAAAGGCCGCCGATAGGTCAAGGAGTAGGAGCATAGCTGTTTTACCTTTATCTTTCAACTCGTCGATTTGTGTTTTAAGGTCAATGAGTGCTGTTTCGGTGCCATGAAGTGGTCTGAATCCGGATTGGCGAGATCCTAGTAGGTGGTGCGTCTCCAAATAGTTTTGGATCTGGAGGTAGGCTACTCTATCTATGATTTTAAGGAGCAATAGGACCGTAGTGATGGGCCTATAGTTGGTAGGAATAGCTGGGTCAAGGGTCTGTTTTTTAAGCAGGGACAATACCCAGGATTCTTTGAGGTTAGCAGGTACCGTGCTTGTTCTGAAAGACGCGTTAATTAGTTTCGAGATGAAGGGTGCTAAGTCTCTGGCTGCGTCCTTAATAACTTGTGCAGGGCAACTGTCTCCTTGACAGTTAGAAGGCTTAAGTGATAAGATCACCTTTTCAGTTTCCGAAATGGAGATTCTGGTGAATCTGAAGGGTTTGTGGCTACTTTGGGTAGCTGAGCTAGGTGTGTCAGTTAGGTGGGAGGTATGGGTTTTTGTCAGGCTCAGGGCGGCTTTTTTCTTAGCAATTTTAGTTTGCAGGGTGACAATTTTATTAGCTAAGGCATTTTGGATGCTAGTACACCAATGTTTGTCCTTGGGGACATTGTCCATAGGAGCAATAGGATTTTCCATTTCCCTGAGAATAGTAAAGAGTTCTTTCGAGTTGGACTTAGCCTTAGTGATCCTTTCGTTAAATTAATCTTTTTTGGTTTGGATAATTTCCTTCTTGTATTTTTTGGCGTGGTTATCAAGAAGGGTTTTTTTCTCTGCCGTGGGTGTGTGCCTCCAGATGGCTTGGAGTTTACGTTTTTGGGTTCGAAATTCCTTAAGGTGCGGAGAGAACCATGAGTTGAGGTGGGATTCTCGTTTGCTTTTGCGTAGTTTGGTCGGGGCAATAGTGTCCAGAGCTATGGTCATGGTGCTGTTAAATGTCTCAACTAGTACATTAGGGTCAGAATTAATATCATTAGTGTTGAGAGCTGGCAGGAGGAGTGGGAGTAGTTTTTCAGATGTAATTTCTTTTTTACTTCTAGTTGGCGTAGGTGGTACTATTTCCTGGTTGTTTGGTTTAGGATGCTCAATGGTTGAAGAGAAGCAGATGAGGTGGTGGTCGGTCCAAGTTTGAGGTAAAATATTAGAGATTGTGATATCACAGTTTCGATTAGCTATCCAATCTAAAGTCCATCCTTTTATGTGTGTAGGGGCTAGGACTTTCTGGCAGAAGCCGTGATCAGCTAGTATGGATTGAATGGAATGGGTTTGTTTGTCCTCGTTATCATTGAATCCCAGATTGAAATCTCCTAGTAGGAGGAATTGGGTGGATTCTTTAATGTGGTTGGTAAGGAGGCTAGATAAGTCATCCTCAAAGTTGCCTAGAGGACCTGTTGGCCTGTACAGCAGTATTATAGTGAGTGTGCTATTATTAGAGATGGGTATTTTGGCCAAAAGGAGTTCTCAAGATGTGATTTATGGGTGAGAGGTGAGTCTTGCATCTAGCTTGGTTTTGGTAATGATGGCTATGCCCCCTCCCCTGGAATTGGGCCAATCAACTTTTAGTATATTGTAATTGTCAGGTATGGCGGTCATGAGTGCGGGACCTGCAGCGTCATGAAGCCACATCTCAGTAATTGCGAAGAGGTTTAAGTTATCTAAGGCAAGTATATCGGCAATTTCAGAATTATGTGCTATAAGCGACCTTGCGTTGATGAGTGCTCCTGATAGGGTGGGAGTTTTTTTCTTTGGTAGGTTTAGGGGTGGGAGTGTAGGGCCTCTTTTGGTTATAAGGGGAGTCTGTATGTGTTTTATGGTACCATCCTACCATCGGTGCAGGAGAGTTAGAGTCGGGCGTATTTGAGGTAGGTGTAGGGCCAGTAGGTCTAGTTCTTTTGTTTTTGACATCTTAGAGGCGAGGCAGTCTCGCTCTAAGTCGTGAGTTTCTGTCTTGTAGGTTACAGGGTATAGAAGTAGTCAGGGTCATTGTTATGGCAATGGTTAGGAGAGTCCCGAGCAGGGTACAGAATGTGTATATAAAGGCAATTTTAGTAGTACCCATGATGGGCTAAGTCACAAAGGGCAGCAACAAATATCAGACTCAGAGAAGCATAGATCAGGCTACCTAGATTCGACAGTCACAGCAGTGGCAAGAATGCATAGATCAGGCTACCTAGATTCGACAGTCACAGCAATGGCAAAAATGCATAGATCAAGGCTACCTAGATCCGACAGTTACAGCAATGGCAAAAATGCATAGATCAGGCTACCTGGATTCACCAGTCTTAGCAATGGCAAGAATGCATAGATCAGGCTACCTAGATTCGACAGTCGCTAGCAAGATTAGAGTACGTTTTTGCATAATACTATGTATGATAACTTCCAACCATAGCTAGAGTGCATATAGTGGGGAATGCTTGATTAGGCCGAAACTTGGGCTATGTTTGCTTATGGTAGAGTTGGTGCAAGCATACATGGCAGTGCAAGATGGTGCAGCTATGGTTAGCTAAGGCTATTGATGATTAGTAGCGTTATACATTTGCGAAGTGCAATAGCAGTGTATTTGGCAAGTCCGTAGGCGTCCGTGTAGTCTTAGCACTAGCTAATATGTTCCTCCCATTGGATTCAGCTGCATATGGGACGTGCAGCATGTGGTGGCTTGGTCGTTGAAAAAGGTCGCAATAAGTCAGTGAACAGGAATAAGCCAAACGTTAATGAACTTTCTTTCAAGTGATAGCAGCACGTAAGCAATAACGATAGAGGAGTATGCTGTACTTACAGGCGTAAGAGAAGAAATCAGATAGAGGGGTATAGCCGCGGACAGACGCAGACAGGCCCTTCAATTCGCGGCCCTTAAATGCGAGCGGCCGGCTTCCGCCTCCGGTCAGCTGTAAGCACGGAAGTATTGGTGCGCGGCCAATCAGCTGGACTGGGAGGGGAGGCTGGCTCAGAGGAGCGTGTTGGTGATCACGATCACGGGAAAAATGGTTTATTTTGTAAAAAAAAAAATTAGGGGTGCCTGAGCGTTGCGTGACCCGTTATTTTTCCCCAGGGGTCACAGACAGCCTTGCAGGAGCACAGGGGTACCTATTCCATCTAGTACCCTTCCCCCTTCAGCCCAATTGCCCAGGACAATTGTTGACTGCACCTCCCATCGGCTATTTACCATCTGTGCCATGGTTGGGAGGCCACCAAAGGCTAAGGAGGGCACAGCTGGGCACCTCCCAGTGGTGTGCATGGCCGGGCACATGGGCACGGAGACCAGGGGGGGGACAGGAAGTCCGGGGTGGCCAGGGTGGCTACAGAGGGGGAAGAGGCAGGGGTGCCCCACTGGGGCAGGATGCCCAGCCACGTGCTGGTGCAGACATGCCACCACCCCATGTGGCTCCTGGAGATGCAGCTGTTGCCTCACAACCTGGCACCCATATGACCCAACAGCAACTTTCATCTGCTGTCACGGGCCCACCAGTGGTGGTAGCTGCAGGTGTAGCTGTGGGGACCACCACCTGGGCTTGGGGTCGGTCAGTGCATGTTGAATTCTGTGATGAGGACTCCCAGGACAATTTCCATCTTGTCAGGAGGTGCGGGTCATGTGTGTCCAGTGTGGCTGGGACCAGGGCACACGTATCTGGGGCAGTTATGACATCTGCTGCCCCAAGCAGCCGGGTGGTGGTAACTGCATGGGCAGATGCAGCCAACACCACCCCGGCATGAGTCAGACCCAAGCCAGACCTTCTGTCCTCATTCAAACACCCACTCCCTTGGTCCAGTCCACCAGCGCCACTGTCCCCACTGATCAGGGCCGCATTGGCCACTTTGGGTCAGTACCACCGCCCATAAGGAGGAAGCGTGCTCCTGCGCAAGGGGCTGAGACCCCAGACACGGCTCCGGCCTCCGGCACATCGAGGAAGAAGCCTTTCAGCAAGCAGGAACTGGACTTCCTTGTGGACTATGTGTTGGCATACCGACGCGATATGCTTGTGGGCCCACAGTGCCATACAACGCCTCCCCAGCATTGGGTCCACTGGTAGCATGTTGCGGAGGGTGTGACATCCATGGGATTCCAGGTGTCCACGGCTCAGGACTGCTACAAGCGTTGGAATGACCTCTGACGCTGTGCAAAACAAAATCGTGCCTCCAATTATGCCATGTCTCAGGTGACTGGTGCTGGGCCGACACCAGAGGAGGATGAACTCACTCAGCAAGAGGAGATCGCTTCAGAGTTCATCCCGCAGAACAAATCCATGGAGTGGGAGAGAGGATGGATTATGATGTATCATCCGGTGAGTATTGATGCATGTTACTCAATGACATGTGTGTTTAGCGTGTGTGACCCTTCCAGCTACAACTTGGGTCCTTCCTTTCATCAATCTCCCTCTCTACCTGTGGTGTTCACCAGGGGTCTGACCTCTCAGCCTGGCTTTTCAAACAGCACCTGGCAGCTCTCGCCTACTGCATTTCCATTTTCTGCTACAACTTCCAGTGCTATGCTGATGACACTCAACTCATTTTCAGGCTGCACTCGGCCACTTCTTCTCCCTCCCTCATTTCTGATTGCCTAATTGCCATTTGAGATTGGTGTACTGCCAACGATCTCTGTCTAAATTCTAGCAAGACTGACATCCTCCTCATCAGTACACCTTCACCATCCTTTCCCCCTCATTCTCTGGCCAGCCTCCCTTGGCCATCCTCCTACCCCCACCTGCAAGGCCAACAACTCCGGGGTCACCTCTGACTCCACACATTCCTTCTCCACACACATTTCTGACGTTTCTTGAGATTATTACTTCTTGCTTAACCTCCTCAGGGGTACTCTGCCTTTCCTCTCGTTCACCTACAAGTACACTGTCTCTCAAGCTCTGGTTGTCTCAAGGGTGGATTACTGTGACAGGCTCTTTCAAAATTCTACCTGCCTCCACACTCCGCCCTCTACCACTAATCCGGTACAGGACTGCAAGACTTATCCTTGGCCTCAAGCCCTGGGATCCTATCTCTCCAGCTCTGAAATCCCTTCATTGACTACCAGTGAATGCAGGGATAACATTTTACATCCACTGCATTGTGCACAAGGATTTTTGGGGCCTGGGTCCAAAATACCTTCAACTATCCCTCTGCCAAACCTCCCCTCTCAAGTCCTTTGCTCCTCTACCTCTCGTCAGTCGTTTATCGAGGAAACAAGCTGGGGGCAGATCTGTGTTTACGGCTGGGACCTCCCTTTGGAACAGCCTACCTGCCATATTAAAACTTGAGGAGACACATCTCTGCTACCGAAAGCACCTCAAGACCTTCTAATTAGCTCCTGCATTAGCCCATTTTCTCCCCAGCTGAACTGTTTCCTCTCTTGGCACTGTGCACCTGGACACCCTCTGTCCTTCGGGCCCAGGTACCTACTCACCCTGCCGTCCTGCTGCACTGCCTCCATGCCTCCCATTGCAAGGGGTCCTGTACATGTACCCATACAGTCCCCCACTCTTCTTCTGCACTCATCAGATTTGCCCTATCCAAATGATCTTGCACTTGCCACTTGCTTGTGAGTGCCTATTCTATCATTGGACTTCATTTTCATTCTTTGGTCTCCTCTGTTTGGCACTTTCTACTTCTCCCCCTTCCAGTGACTTTACCCCTTTTTTCCTTCTCCGTGCACATGCGTGTTCTCAATGTCACTGTGCCCAGTAAGATAGTTGTTTTCATTTTCTTTTCTCCCTTGTTCCCCTCCCTTTGCTTGGTTGCGCTCTGAGCCACTTGTGTACAAAGGCAATCTTGATGAGAAGTCATATCATGTCATATACATCCTTTGTCCTTGGTGCAGTGTGTCTCACTCGGACTGTGCTGATGGCAGTGGCTCCCCGTGCACATGTGTGCACAATCATGCTCCATGTGCATTCCATGTATGCCCCTAGGTGCCCTTGACCGCCTGCTCATTGTAGTATGCCTCTAGGATGATCCAAGTGTCATGTTATTTGGACAGCCATTTCATGCTCACTGTGGGTCTGTGTGTCATCACGCACAACTTTAGGGTATCAATATCTGTGTTGTACACATGGCTCCCCCTGTTACAGGCCCCCTGCCTCTGTTCAACTGGTGTTGTGTCTTCTGCATACATTGGTGTACTACTGATGCTTCCTCATCTGTCCTGCATCATGTCCACGTCTCATCAGCTGTAGTGACATTTGAATGACGACATGCAATAGACGCATGCCAGCACTGTCTGCTAATCCACCATTCTGTGGGGAAACTTTCATTGACATGCAGTGCCTCCCCGCTATTGCCCAGAGGGTGGGTGTTTCACGGTATCCATGCTACATGGTGCATGCCATTTGCACATGATGGCTGCAATTGCCCTTACACTGCCATCATGTTTGTAGATTGACATCACTACGTACGTGTTGATGTTGGAAGTTGAGGGGGTACACATGCAGTGCACAGCACACACCCACTCCTGTGTCAAGTTCAGCCCTTCAACATGCCAACACAATGCTGCTGGATGCATGTTAGGGTTTGAGTTTCGTGTGACATGTCTGCTTCATGTATTGGCTGTCAATGTTGTGATCTGTATGTTTGTGGTATGTCCTACTGACATGCGTGTTCATGTTTCTTTTGTTAATGTTGCAGGTGATGACACACTGGAGGCAGAGGATGAAGATGTCCTCCCAGACACGGTGGTCAGTTCACATCAACAACCAGGCACCAGTGGTGGTCGTGGGGTGGCAGCCCACGAGAACCCACTGGTGCTCCAGGCCATCGTGTCCAGAGCAGATGGCTCTGATTGATCCTCTGACCACTATGTTGAGCTGGATCTGCATCATGACGTGTCATCGCTGGCAAGTGATCCTGTGTTGGATGATCTTCTGTCTGCGACACCTGCAGTACGGGGCCAGGCGGGGTTGGAATGTTCGCCTGTGGTGGTTACGGGTACAGGGTCACACTCCACACCAGTTGGCCATGTTCCGGGGGCATCAGGTCGACGGAGGGATGCAGTTCTGCAGCCGCGGGCGGCACCAACTCAGCAAAGACCATGGCTCCTTGAGCCCGGCAGGTGTAGTGTCTGGCATCGTCACCGAGGTCAACTGAGTGGGAGCATACCATTTATGCCATCGCACAGCAACATGGGGGAGCAGTTGAGATGATGGGTCAAGGTATGGAAAGTGTGGCCCGTTCCATCCTCACCCCTGAAAGGCAGCTGGAGCTCCAGCCGCAGGCAACGCGGTCCACGTCCCGCTCACTCAGGCTGGGCATGGTGGTCTCTAACAGGGCGCGCCAGGTTGAAATGGTGGCACTGCGTCAAGCACTTGCTGCTCAGGCAGAGGCACACCATGAGGCCCTGAGGAAGGAACACCAATCCCTCAATCAACTCTGGGTGCGCTCATGATGGGCGAGAGAAGGCGGGCAGAAGACAGGATGGAGCGGCTTGAAAGAACCATCTCAGCTGAACTCCATGCAAGCCGGGAGGTGCTCCGTGTGTCATGTGAGGCCATGCAGGCAGAACTCCGTCTTACACGTCAGTCCTTGCAGGAGGAAGCACGTGTGACACGTGAGGTAATGCATGCTGACCTACGTGTCATTGCCATGCAGGACCTGTCTTACCAGACCCCCATGCTTGCTGCCGCTGAGGGGAAGGCACGGATAGGCATGGTCAGGCAACTGTGCCGCGTTCACCTTCTGATTTCCATCCAGATGATGACGACGACAACCTATCTCTCACATAGGTCGGGCCGTGCGGCGCTGAACCCATGGAGTGTTTTATTTTTATCTCAACATCTACACATGTGGGTGTTGAGGTGCGCCCTGTACCTCCTCCCTCCTGGGTGCCCCCTCTTACCCCCCGGGTCGTATGTGGGCATTTTTGATTTTTTTTTCCTGCAAATAATTTTTTTGTGTGTCTATTGTGCATTCATGTGACAGTGTGGTGCTTTGTGGCATTGGAAGGCATCCACTGTGTGTTCCAGCAGGGCCCATTCCGGCTTGTCTCCTGTATGTGTTTTGCTAGGGGTCCTGACACATATGCTACTCCTGCTTATGGCTTGGTGTGACAGCATTTTACACAGGGGCATTGGGCTTCCATCATATCTGTGGCGAGCCTGCAGTCCTATTTGTGTGTACACTCCTAGTGGGTATTCCGGATAACTTCTCCAATGCATGTGTGCACTTCAATTTGGTGAGTATTCTGTTGACTGTCTATGTTCATGCACTTCCTGCTGTAGGCGGTACCATGCACCCTTTGGCTGTGTGACACACACTGATGGTGGCAGGGGTCCGCGTGCTGACAATGTTGCATTGCGACACTTGGCCTACAGTGATTTTGATATGCCACATGAATGCTGCACACTGAGTTATCCTTGTGACCACGTGTTTCATCGAACCCCAATTCCTTGCTTCCCCTGCTTTGGCCATCTTGCAGCCCTGCCTGGTGTTTTGTTGTGCCATTTGAAATATGGCCGAATTGCTTTTGACTTGACTGTCCTTTTTGTGGCCTGGCCCCTCTCTTCCCTCCCATTGGTTGCACTTGGCCCTTGTGACAATCCTAGCAACCAGGAGGCTGGAGCAAGCCACCACTACCAAAGGTCCACAATGGAGGCCCTGTCTATCCCTGTCTACCCCTGTCCACTCCTGTCCACCACCCTTATGGGTCCCTTGATTGTCCCCCTGTCTCCCTTGCCCCCGCCAGTCTCCCTCTGTCTCCCCCCTTAACTGTCACACACCCTCCCCTTCTGCACCCTCTTCTTTCCCCCTCTCCCCCTTCCTGCCTTTATACCTTGGCCCCCTCCTCCCTTCTCTCCTCCCTCTCCCTCTCCACCACCTTTTCCCCTCCTCCCTGTCCTCTGCCTGTCTTTTTCTGGTACTTTCCCAATTGCCGTCAGGCATTGTGATACATAGCTGCTTGTTCTTTGCAGACACTTCCCCCTCTGCCTCCGTCCATCCACCCCCACCTTCACCTTTTTGAGTTTTATTTTGGCACTTACTTTTATCAGCAGTCCCTCCAGCACTGATTACAGCTCGTCTGTTCCCCCTTTCCCTTCTGTGTTTCTTCTCCCCCTCCCCAGCACTATCTTGATTATTCATGCACTTCCCATGCACTTGCGCGATCTGAATGTCATCTGGCCTAGTACGATCGGTGTCTGTCCTCCCTTTGTTCCCCCACCCTTGCCTCATCGCGCCTTGAAACACCTGTGTATAGGCGCATTATAAATGCCATATCATATCATATCGACCTTCCATTGTTTGCAACTATTGCCGTATGCTAGTTTTGTTTTCCTACATTCCCTCCCTAGACTCTCCCTTATTGTTACAAGCACTTGTACTATCTAATTTGATTTGATTGTTATTTTTCACATTCTGGACTGCTTGAAGGACTTGTAGGAAGGTATTGTTATTCTCCCTTGTTCCATCCCTACTTGAGGCACTTTGATGCACTTTGTGTGTAGGCCCTATACGGATTTACTATGAATCAGTGATTGCTCACTGTCTGCCATTGTCGATGTGGGTTACTCTGTACATGACATGTTCTGCTGGTCAATGGCTGATCCTATGTTGGGTTTAATTTCGAGGTGTCAGGGGATTGGTGTGGTTTAACACACAGGGGGGTCCTTCAGTGCAATGTGCACATGTGCTGTGTACAGGACACTGAGGCTCACTTCATTTCACATTCATGTATTCGATGCATGTCCCTACTGACACAAACACCTACCCAACCCCCCCCCACACCAACTACGACAACACTATGCACACACATGCACCCAGATTGCATTGTCAGGCATGCTGTTTCCCTATAATCCATTTTCAGTTCCAAGTCATTGATCATGTGCATGCATCAAAGGGTTCAATTTTGTTGATTGTACTTATTTTTCATGATTCTCAAGGGGTTTCCCCAACGCAATGCACATTCACTGTGCTATCCAGTGAGCGGTGTGTTGCAGGGGACACACACACAGCACACAGTGTTTGTAATGCCAATTTGTTATTGTCCAATGTGCATGGCAACAGGTATTCTGACTTTTGTTGCTCACACCACTGGTGGCATCCATTTGTGCCACAGTTTTCAGGGTGTGAGGTTTTGGTCAGTCATTTCTTCAGATTCCATGTCAGGTGTAATTGTCTGGTGCCTATTTGCATTTGTCACGTGGCACTTCATGACTATTGTGTCATGTGTTGTGCATATGGTTTGATGTTTTGCCATTGCATACCATGGCATGGTGTAGCAGATGGGGATTATGGGGGTTTGGAGGGTTTGGGTGGCATACCAGTCCTTTCATGGCCTGGTGGTGGGTTGGATATGCACCTTGCATGTGTTCCTTTTGGTCACTCAGGGTTGGTTGTGTTTAAGTAGCTAGGGATGCACAAAATGTGGCACTTCAGTGGACACATTCTCAGGGTGGTAAGGTTGTGACAGTTAACTGTCCGTTTCTCATCATCGATTGTCATCTGGTGTGTGCCAGGCCTGTGTGCACTCCGCAGGGGTTGGAGTTTAGGTGAAAAATGTGGCCACAAGCTGGGTACGGGCTGCCACGCCACATGCCCTTTCCCCTCCCATGCGCAGCAGCCGTGCATGTGGTTGGGGATGTGGGGAAACCTCCATGTTCACCGGTATGCCCCGCCGTGTTGCAACATTGTGCAAGACACATGCTGCCACAATGATCCTGCACACTACTGGGGGTACATATAGTACCTGTCCGCCAGAGCGGTCAAGGGAAAGGAAGCGTGACTTCAGCACTCCGAATGTGCGCTCCACTATGGCCCTGGTTGCAATATGGGCTGCGTTGTATCTTACCTGGGGTGCTTTGGTGGAGTTCCGTATTGGCGTCATCATGTAGGTGGTCAGAGGGTAGGGACTGTCCCCTGGTAAGGTGATAATGGTTGTCATTTGTTGGGCTTGTGTATTTGTCTGTGACATGCATGCATATGCACAGGCATTTGTACTCACTTGTGAGCCATGTGTCGCCATGCTTCCCAGCTTCCAATGCCCGGCTTAGGGTGGACATTCTGTATGTGAAACTGTCATGGGTGGACCCTGGATAGTTTGCATAGACAGAGGTGATTATTCCCTTGGCATTGTATACAACCTGCACGTTGATGGAAGGCCAGTGCTTGCGGTTGCGATATATGTTTTCAGTGGCCCTAGGTGGACGTAGGGCCACATGGGTGCAATCTATCGCACCGAGCACTTTGAGGAAGTGTGCTACCCTGTAGAAGTCCTGGACCACGGCCTGCCTTTCTGCGGGTGTTCTGGGCACATATATGTGCCTGCGGACTGAGGGGTGCACAGTGATGATTGCCAACACCTGGTGTAGGCAACGTGACTGCGTGGGCTGTGAAACGCCCCATAATATGGCAGTTGTCCGCTGAAATGACCCAGTGGCCAAATAATGCAGTACATTGAGCACCTTCTCCAAGGTGCTCAGTGCTTGGGAGCACAAGGTGGGTGATGTGAGGTCATCCTCCCACTCAGTGACCAGGTCTAGGATGATATGAGGTGGAAACCTATACCTGCCATAGACCTCGTCATCAGGCATCCCAAAAAGGCTGATCCTGGGCAAAAAAAATGAGGTCCTGGCTATTCTCCTCCACCTGCGGTGTCCCACGATCACTGCTGCGAGGAATGGGGCATTCATCGTAGCTGTCTATGCTTGTTTGTTGTTTGCATGCACTTTTATGCTGTGTGGGGGTGCTTCCGCCTGCTTTCGTATGGCGGATGTATTTGTGCGTGTGCGTGTGTTTTGACATGCACGGGTTTTCCCTATTAGATTCCATGAATACGTGTAGTTCACTAGTGTGTGGGTGTTGCGTGTGTTTCCCAGCGGTACTTCCCACGTTACGCCTACATTTTCACGCATTGTTCCCCATTCCCCGTGTTCTGCCCCCTTTTTAGGTGTGTGCGCGAGAAGTCGTGCGCTTTCCCCGTTCCTGCTGCGCAGGTGTTTGGAAAGTCACAGTGACGTGTAAGGTAAGCGCGGATTTGGCGCACATCCCGGGAAAAACACGCGCAGGGCCTTCCATGAATCGCACACGTGCACTAGATTTTTCACGATTGCGCCAGCTTGCGCCACAAATTTCTGCGCACAATTATTCCATGAATTACCCCGTCAGTATTTTCCTGACAGCTTTTACATGTTTTACAAAATGGAAAGTAAAATGAAAGAATGAAAGTGATTTCTTCTGTATATACTCTCCTTTTGCACTTCTGCATTTTTTATAAGTAGAAAATTGTGTGACGGGGATCCACCAGAACATAAGTGTTAATGTTGAAGGTTGCCTGTAACAAAAATGAGTCTTTCTGATTAATAAGTGCCAGGCCATTATGCAAGTCTATGCAAAAACGACGAGCATACGCGTCCTTGGCACTTAAGGGGTTAAATTGTTTACATACTGAGTGAGAGAACATTTTATTTAAAGACAGTGATTTCTCCACAAACTGAGCTGGAGAGATGTATTTGCAAAATGCTGACTGGACACCAACAAGGCCCCCAGAGATCATGCTGTTTTACCCAAAATTTATTTTTTCAGGGCCTCATTCTTTATTGTTTGGGGCAAGCACCACCCTTCCTCTTAGCAATGCCCATCACTCTTTCGCCACCCCATCTATAAGAGCACTGTACTGCCCTTTACCCAATTTTTCTCAAAAATAATGTTCTAAAATGTTGCTTCGGTAAAACTCACCTGAACTGCTCTAACTTGCTTGAGGCTATCGCGCTACGCTCAGTCGCTCGCTATAATTTTGTGGGAGATGTTAATGCCCCTACACGAAAAGATATTTACCTCCCACCTGTGACACTGAATCATTAACAATGACAGTGACCCTCATGATCCCCCCTACACCACCAAAAGCTGACCTGCCACTGACATACACATAATAATGTTACTAGTCATTCACACTGGTGGTTGGTATGTTTGGGCTCCAGCGGTAAAGAACCACCACCCCTTGTACATATGCTCAGTGAAAGATGTACGGTTTCATTAAAAAATATATACTTACATCTTTCAGCTAGTGCAGTGTGTGGCGTGCCCTGTGGCAGCATGGCCACCATGTGCATTGCACAAGCATGCTGGCCCAGGTAGGCTTGGCAATCTGTAGCGTGGTGTGCGCTTCTTAGGGGAGAATCCAGGGCGGACCCATTTTGTGCCGCTGACAGGCATTCATCGGACCTGGCGATAATACAGTCACGTGATGAGATTGTCCAAATCTGAGCATCTTGCTTTTAACGGGCTGCTTCCTATATTTGATTTATGATGTTTTTTTTCTTGGGCCTCATCTGCTGCAGCTGACTACTACTTTATTCAACATACAGTATGATACTCAGGGTCTGTCCTGGGACCAATCTGGCTTATGTAAAATTGATGCAAATGTTTCTTCATTGGGCAGGTTCATGCATCACTCTCTACTGGCATAAAGGTATGAGCTGGTGGCCACAGTATCACCACAGGGCCATGCCACTAAGCCAGAGAGAGGGGCAATGTCAGGCACTAGTGAGGCACAAGAGCCAAACCATCCACAGTCCCAGTCCACATCAATTCCTCCTCGAGTTGAAAGAAGTGCGCCTCAAATTACAATCCATAAAATGCACTGCACGAGCCGAGAGTCTCATTCACTTGGTAAGTATTCAGGGTAACATTGGGATGAATGCTTTGGGGCATGAGAGAATGTTCTTCTCTGCAATATGATTTTCTTGTTTTTCACAATTCATGTGTTTCTCCCATGGTCTCCGTACCACCATGGCTCCTATATTGCCCCCAGCCATTGTCAGAGCTAAGACTGTTAAGATAAAGTGCTGCATTTATTAGACCCTAATTTTAATTCTGCCTAATCACGAGTGTTGCGTAGTGAATACGCCAATGTACGCATGCGCGGGCGGGATCGAGGCACGCGCATGCGCAGTTGAGAATAAAGACGGTCCGGAGGCAGTTGCCGCCGGGGACCTGAGCAAGTCACACATCTCCGGCGTGGCTCATTGTGCAAGTGTGTGAGCGCACGTGTGAATGACGGTGGGGGCCCCTGGCACACCCCTGCCACCATAACATTGGCGACGAGGACGACTCCGGAGAAGTTCTCCACCCCGACGGCGTTGGAGGGAAAAACGTCGCTCCGTGTCGGCACGGATCCACGCACACGGCCGGCTGCCATTTTGCTTCAAACGCTGATCGCAGTGGTTGCGGCCTGTGAGGGTGCTCGTGCGCCAGCTGCATTTCGTCAATCTTTTCAGGCCAAGTTGTGGAACGTACACAGCCTGTGCTGCCATAGGGCTGTGGCATTAAAGAAAAGTGAACCAGTCGGGAAGGAGTGCCGGAGGAGGACACTGTGTCGCAAGTGGGCCCACCTGGCCAGACCACCTCGACACCCACGAAGGACTACATTCCCCTGTGAGCACTATACATCACAATGGGTGAGGATGGAGAGCAAGAGGGTGCCATGGCCCCGCTCCCACGCAGGATGCATAGTACTTTGGCTCCCATGCCCGAATTCGATACCACGGGCCATCCATCCAAATTAAGACCGAAATGGCTCCTGTGGGTAAAAAAATTAGAAATGTTCTTCAGAGCCTCGGGGGAAACGGAGAATGAGGCGAAGATAGCCATCATAGTATACTCGGCAGGGATGGAGGTCCACAGAATATATGATTCGCTCAACATCCCAGTAGTCACATATGACGCAGTAAAACAAGCGCTCAGAGACCATTGTCTTCCCATGGCAAACGTAGACTTTGACAGGTTTGTCATGAGCGCCGAAAAGCAACTGGAAGAAGAGTCACTAGACCAGTTTTGTGTGTGGCTAAGGCACCTAGCAAGCTCCTGCCGGTGGGCGAATGAAGAAGAAATGGTTCGTAACCAGCTGCTGCAAGGGTGCAGTTCCGGGAAACTGAGGGGACAAGTTCCGAGAGAACCTGGGCTGACGCTGCAACAGATTTTCAACCCTGGGAGAGCCTACGAACTGGCTGCGGCCAGGGGGGCGAAGATGGATGCAGCCACGCACTCGAGAAAGGAGGACGAGGCATTTGCGATCAGACGTTCTGGTCCAGGGAGAGCAAGGTGGACACCAAGGATTGGGGACGGCTCCACGGCACCAAGCACTGCTCCGTCGTGCTCCTACTGCGGGTATGACCTGCCACAAGTGGGTGAGTGCCCAGCCAAATCAAGAGTATGTGGCCGGTGTGGCACACCAGGACACTATGCTAGGGTGTACAGGGCAGCGACACCAGTAGCGGCCTCGAGGGGGCCTGAGAGAGCTGGCAGAAGCAACACTTGGAGAGTGAGTGGTGTATCGGCCGTCGAACAGGGTATGCAAGACCTCAACATCGCAGAATAGGAAGAGGAAGAAGAGGACATTTTCTTCATCTCCAGCATTGCCAAGGGCCCTGGCAGAAGTCGACAACCAAAATGTACAATACTCATCGGAGAGGTCCCTACTCCGGTCCTCATAGACACCGGGCCGTCTGTCTGTGTGCTAGCTAACGAACACTACAATGCACTCCCAGGGCCGCCAAGTTTGACTGAGTCCACAACACGGATTTGGAGGAGATGCACCCCTTCCCATCCAAGGAGTTTTCTTGGTTACAGTATCTCATGGACAGAACAGAATTAAAGCGAGGTTCTTCGTCACCAGCGTAAGCCCACATTCCCTTTTAAGTTGTGCCGCGTCAGAAGCGCTGAACATTGTGCACTTCACTTTGGCGGTATATCATGCCGATCTGGAACGTCTGATGCAATGCTTTGAGATGATTTTCCACAGCATAGGGAAACTAAAGGGAAACTAAAGGCCGACCCCATATGTTTGCACATCGATGGGTCAGTGAGACCGACAGCGCTCAAACATCGCTGCATCCCATTCCATCTGCGGGCTCAGGTAGAAAAAGAGCTACAGTCACTGGTTGACTTAGACATTATTGAAAGAGTGGAAAGACCTACCCCGTGGGTCTCTCCAATTGTGGTGGCCCCAAAGCCCAAACAGCCGGGCGCAGTACGCATCTGTGTGGATATGAGGCTGCCCAATGAAGCAATCAAGAGAGAGCGCCACCTTACGCCCACCCTAGACGACATTGGTGGCGAACTTCAGGGAGCGAAGGTCTTCTCGAAACTGGACTTGAGATATGGTTATCACCAGTTAGAGCTCCACCCCGAGGTGAGGTATATTACCACTTTTACAACTCACAAGGGGCTATACCAGTACAAAAGGCTCAGTTTCGGGGTCTCGTCCGCAGCGGAGGTCTTCCAAAATGCCACCAGGGGGGCCCTGTCAGGACTCAAGGGGGTCATAAACATGTCAGACGACATCCTGGTCTTTGCAGGCAGAACATCTAAAGCGCCTGGAAAACACCCTTGATAGACTTCGCAGCCTCGGTCTGACTCTGCACAAAGAAAAGTGTGAATTCTTGAAGGACAGGCTGGAATTTTTTGGTTTCATATTCCACGCTGGGGGCATCTCCCCAGATCCCGAAAAGGTGAAAGACATTCGAGAGGCAGCACCACCAGCATCCCCAGCAGAAATCAGAAGCTTCCTGGGGATGGTCAACTATTGCGGACGATTCATTCGTGACCTAGCCTGCTTGTCGGAACCCCTGAGGGCTCTGACCAGGAACGACGTAGCGTGGACCTGGACGGGAAATGAACAGAGGGCGTTCACGGCCATCAAGAATGCCCTGTCCGGACGAGAGACCATGGCCTATTTCAACCAGGACCGCGAGTCGGAGATCGTGGTCGATGCCAGCCCGGTGGGGCTGGGTGCAGTCCTCATGCAGGCAGACCATCAGGGGACCATGCAACCCATCGCCTACACGAGCAAGGCACTCACTGAGACAGAGAGGAGATATTCTCAGATTGAACGTGAGGCCTTGGGCATATTGTGGGGGTGCAAACACTTCTGGATCTACATCCTAGGGAAGCCAGTTGTTGTGGTGACAGATCACAAACCTCTCATCCCAATTCTGTCAGGCACATCGTCCAAACCACCACCTCGCATAGAAAGATGGATGCTCTCGCTCATGGAATATGGGGTCAGGCTACTCTACCGCCCAGGGACACACAACCCGGCAGACTCTTTGTCCCGCCATCCGGGTACCAGACGACCCAGAGACTCGCAGGAAGTGGCTGACTGCATAGAGGCTATACACCTGGTGGTGGAGTTGGCACTGCCTGTTGCCCTAGCGCGCCACAAGATCACAGATGAATCCAACACAGATGAGGCATTCCTCGTAATTAAAGAAGCCGTAGCCAGTGGGGAGTGGTGGGAAGTCCTCCAGAACAACTCCCGGAGGAAATTAGGAGCACAGAAGGACCTACAAGCGCTCTGGAAGGCGCGCCATGAGCTGTCGGTTGCAGATGACGGTCTTCTTCTGAGAGGCCACCAGATCGTGATACCAAGAACACTGGTGAACAAAGTCCTGCAGCTCACCCAAAAAGGCCACCAGGGGATGGCTAAGACGAAAGCACGGCTTAGGTTGAAGGTCTGGTTTCCTGATCTGGAAAGCAGGGTCGAAAAATTTGTGAGGGCCTGCATTCCCTGCCAGGAAGCAAGTCCCGTGGAGAGAGGGCCACCTATTCAGGCAATAGAATGGAGTGACCGCCCATGGGGGATGGTGCATGCCGATTTCAGATCTACGGGCAGAGGAACACACTTCCTGGTGGTGACAGACCAATGGTCGCGATATCGAGAGGTGGAGCTGGTCGAATCCACAGCCAGTGACCACACCATCTTAGCCATGGAGAAGATGTTTGCCACCGATTGGTTTTCCCCTGGAGATATGCTCGGACAACGGAGCACCATTCAAAGGACAGCAATTTGCTCGCTACTGTGAGGAAAGGGGGATAAAACATCGCAAAGTCACTCCCCTTTGGACAAGAGCGAACAGAGAAGTCGAACGTTTCATGCGAACGCTCAACAAAGTGTTCCGCATATCGATGAACGGGTGGAAGAGCTCAGACGCAAGCTGTTTGACTTTCTCCGAGAATACCGCACAACGCCGCACCAGTCCACGGGAGTCGCTCCTGGGGAGGCCCTTTTTAACCGTGTACCAAGGGGACTGTTACCTGAAGTGGAAGGGCGACGCCCGGGAGAGATCGACAACAACCACGTGCGAACGGAGAGGGCTGCTCAGAACGAGAGAGACAATACGGCGAGGATTACCAGAGAAAGGGATTGCGGTGGGAGACATTGTGCTGCTAGGGAATCAGAGACCGGAAGGAAAGCTGTCGCTGCCCTATGAAACACAACCACTGGGAGTGACGCACGTCAAGGGGTCTATGGTCACAACCGCCAATACACGAGGGACAGTCACCAGGAACGTATCGTTCTTCAAGCGAATAGGAGCGGCGAACCTGGAAGAAATTGTCACGCAAGGCCCAGGTCCGGATACATAAGCGCCACAGGGAAACGATGGACCACCAGAGACTCCTGGGACACCAGAGATGCCCAATGTTGAGGCACACAAGTACCCGAGCCGGGCGGGGCGCAAGCCGCTGCAGAGGTTCCGAGACTTTATCATGGACCCTGCCTCGTAACCCGTGACACACTGTCATTTGCAGTTTGAATAAAACACTGTTGATTCTAATGTTTGATAATGTTTGTTGTTCAAGGGAAAAGGGAGGGATGTTGCGTAGTGAATACGCCATGTACGCAAATGCGCGGGCGGGATCGAGGCTCGCGCATGCGCAGTTGAGAATAAAGACGGTCCGCTGGCAGTTGCAGCCGGGGACCTGAGGAAGTCACAGGTCTCCGGTATGTCTCATTGTGCGAGTGTGTGAGCGCACGTGTGAATGACGGCGGGGGCCCCTGGCACACCCCTGCCGATATAACAACGAGTTTGGGGCTAACCCTTAAATGTGTCGGTAATGCTTTTACCGGCAAGGCTACCGCCAAACTTGTAATGAGGCCCAATGACTTTTAACCAACCAAGGTCAGTCATATGTAGGGATTCTAGTCGGTACACAATGACATGGCAGAAGCTTTGTTTATATAATAGCGTAATACCCACATAACTATATCTCACGCTGTTAAGGGCGCATTTCTGTATTAGTGCAGTCTTCAGGGTTGCTTTTCATCTCTTTTCAGCCCTAGGTTCTACATACTTTCCATTATCAAAATATAGACCCAGATATCTATAGCAGAGGACCATTTACATCTTACCCTCCATGAGAGATAAATGGGTTCTCCTGCAGTTCTTGTCGTAGCACATAAACACAGTCTTTTCGGTGTTGAGAATCAAGTCATGAGCTGCAGCATACCTGCAAAGCTCACTGACTGTCTGACGCAGACCCACGTAAGTGTTTGAACAAGACGATATCATCTGCGTAGGACAACCAGCAAACAGGAATGCCTGATTTTGCGGGGAAACTAATCATTGTCCCAAGGTATTCTGGCAAATCAGATACATAAAAGTTAAACAGTAGAGGAGCCAGCACACAGCCCTGCTTAACCCCAAGATTAGTAGACACAGGGTCAGTGCTGGTCCCTCCACCATACAACTGCACATGAACATAGGTCAACTTGTGTAATTGTTTAATAGCCTCCAGAAGCTAAGGTGGAATACCAAAACTATAGTTTTTGCCACAAAGTTGCATGATTAACCAAATCAAATGCACCCCGTAGGTCCAAATATAACACGTAAAGCGGAAGGGAACTCTTTCGAGAGGTATTCCCGATCAAAGAGTTCAACAAGAGCAGATTGTGTGATGTAGAGTATCCAGCCGTAAATCCCGTCTGGAAGGTTGTCAACAATTGTTCAGAGTCAACCCAAACCTGCAGGACATTGAGCAACAATGTGGTGAATAACTTGCTAGTAACGTCTAGCATGGAAAATAGACAAGAGTTAACTGGCAGGCTTCTACTGCCCTTCTTGAAAACAGGAATCAAAATCGAACGCCACCATGATCAAGGAAGTGTGCCCGAGCAACATACCTTGCTAAAAAGGACAACTCAAATCTGAGCCCATAACTCTGGATTTTTTTTTAAACCACATTAGCAAAGTAGTTAGAGCCTGGTGATTTCAAATGTAACATTTTTAAATTATGATTTCTGTGTCGTCTTTGTCAAATTGTACACTCTAATAATGAAGCCCGATTAGAATGTGGCGGTGCATGGAGAGTGAGGCTGATGGAATCATAGAAGGGGATCATTGAAAGCTGTGGGCAGAAAGAAGAACAGGGAAAACGTTGGTGAGGGTGAATGGGATGGTGGGAGGTTTCCCACTGTTGGGAATACAAGAGGATATATGAGGAAATAGAGTGTGCACCTCCCCTTTGGTTAGAAAATTCTCCAGACAGAGGATCACGATTGGATGGGCATGAATACAGAAAGCATCATTTCTAGAGGTGTGTTTACAGTAATAGACCAGGCACTACATTGGCCAAGCATCCAATACCACTCCAAGATTAATTGTCTTTAGAGAGAGGCCAAAGAACGGATGATCAGCAAATTCAACAAACACAATGCAATGCCTCAAGATGACCAAGATCCCTGTCCTGAACCTTTTAAATGGTAGGGTGTTGAGTTAAGCATCACATGCAATTCCTATACTCTTAATCAAAGAGAGTGTTGATATGGATCACAATCCCTTTTTCAATATCCCAAACCCCATGTTCCTGCAAATAGCTCTGAACCCATCAAGTCTGAGAGATAGAAGGTTATGTTTCTTTGTTAAATACTTTGTTCCTTTTCAGTCTTATTATACCTATCCACTATATAAGGATAGCAACTTTTTATGCCTGCTCTGATTCACTGAGCTCATCCTGTACTGTAGGTGAAAGGCTCTGTGTCTATGTTATAACAACTTCAGCCCATCCTGTCCTGGAGGAGGAGCCGTTGTATCCCGGTAACAGTCCTCTGCACGATCCAGCTTCAGTGAAGCTCTGCACCTATGTGCTAATTCTAAAGGTGTATATTGTTTGACAAGTTGCCTGCTACTAGGTTAAAAAATAATGTTTGTATGTAGCACTTCCTGCTGCTGAGCCTCTAAGCCCTGTAATGATCTGTGTTATTAGACACTGTAATGGTAGTTAGTTTATAGTTCTCTGCCTCTGCCAGCCCGTGAACCTGTGCCCTCTAGAATATAAAAAAGTGTGAAGTGAGTCTTTAACTCACCATGCTACCTTATTTGTTTAATCACCAGAAAACATACTTTCTGCATATGACCGATTCTATTTACCCTGAGTGAATCACAGTATTTACCCTGAGTGGACACAGTAGACAAGAACTGCAGGCACTTTCAGTGAAGGTCACCACAGTGTGGTGACACAGGGACCGCAAATGCTCGTGGCGTGGCGCACTCTCGTAAATCGTGACCCAGAGGAGCTAGGACAACGTGTTTTGGCGGGAGAGGGCCCAGGACACAAGCTAGCGATTCCCCAAGTCTCAAGTCTCCTGGACAGTTCACTGCATGGCCCCGAAACACGATGGGACAACAGCGGGATCAGGGTGCCAAACCTTCCAAGCATGTCACTGGTGGGTCCTCAAGTCTGCTTTCTTGTTAAGGATTCTTGGCTCCTTATGAGGTTTAGTATGAGCCTCAGTAGATCGATTTAGAATGGATGAATCGCCCCTCATCTTATCCAACATTCAGTTTGTGCTCAAATCTCAGATAGCCAATGGAAGATCTGCTCTCTTGCATGCACACCAGGCATGGGCCAATTGTGGCCCACTGTGGTTCAGGTCATTCATGGCTATGAGACATACTGGCTCTAGTAGTGTGGATTGGGACCAGACAGTCCCAACCCTCTTCCTGGGCACTATCACACGTGACAGGCAGGAGCCTGCGAAAGGTGTGGCTTTTGCGGGAGACTGCATGCCCAAATAAGGAATATCTGGGTCTCTCAACCTGGGGTAAGGCAAAGCGACAAAATGGCCAACAGGACAGAACAAAAGACTTTGTGGCACAGCCATTTTCATTAGAGGGTTGCTAGGGCCTTTAAAGAAAAGGATCCCTTTGCGCGGTACAGTAAGGAACTTGGCACATAGACACAAAGTTACCAAGAAATGGCAACAAAATCGAAGACTAAGGGAAACATAGTTTCCCAGTACTGACAGCCTGAAGGACGTGTCAGTTGGCCCATAACAAATTACCAAAAGCCCAGAGGAGTGCAGCTGAAGGCTGTGCTCCACTGGTAATAGTCAGGTTAGGAAAGTCAAACAAAAGCAAAATGTTTGGGGGTTCAAACAGGGAGGGAAAATAGCATATAAAGGGAAACAGTAGTCTCTCTTCTTTCCCCTAACATTAATATTAAGTTCCTGAAAAGCTTTATTCGGCGGCGCTACCTTTGAGGCACCACACATTTCTATCTCCGGGATCTTTGTGTCTCTACAATGACATTTCTGAATGAGATCCATGTACATTTTTGCTGACTTGATGGACTCTCCTGCTGCTATGAAAAAATTGAAGGGAAACACAGAGGTCTGGGAAGCAAATACCTAATCTCTGCTGATTACACAAAAAGACAAGTCTCTCAGAATTCTCTAGACAGGGTTTCACGCCCGACACCCCTCGCACTTACTTAGTTAAGCCAAGTACAAATTAATTCAATAGATTCCTTACTTATATTTCCTTCAACATTCTCCTCACTAGGGAGGTCTTGGGATGCTGGACTGGGGTACCACATGAAGAAAGGTTGTGTTGATTCTGTGTGTCTGTGTGGGAGAAGTTTAGACCTCTTGTCATTTATTTACCAGCTGTCCCAGGCTGTCTGATTTATATATAAAAGGCTATGCCACCTTAACTTCTAGTTTGGGATGCATAGTAAAAGACCAATTTATTTTGAAGTCACACATATACTGCAGAGTCTGTTGTATATACAGTAGCAGCATTTTACATATGGAAAGAGATATTGTGTAAAATGCCATAATTTGTAAGAGAAATTTTGATTATTTATATGTATTATCTGAGTCTTATGAAATCGCATTTATGCTAATGCTGCTCTTCTGTTTTATGTGTTTATGGGCGTGATAGTGTAAAGACAGGAAAAAATGTATTCTTTTATTGCTGTTGATTTTTATGACTTTTGCTTATTTATCTGTTTTTTGTAATCATCTTTGTTTATTTATGTGCTTAAGGTTTATTATATTTTTAACCAAATGCACAATAATAGTAAACACATTTTAAAAGAAGAATCTAACAATCCATTCTACCTACAGGTATTAGAATGCATACCTTGCGGTAATCTCATTAATCCATTATTGAGCCTGTATTTATATCTCGAATTTCTTAATTGCATTGTACTTGTGGGTCATTATTCCCGAGCATATCTGGCAGGGATAACACTGAGGTTGGCCCATGCCACCCATGAGGGTACTTTGCAGAGGAACATGGCCTTTCTCTGAATGTGACAGGTTGAAGATGGTGTTGTAGGAGCTCACCTTGATTATTTAAGCCACGCTGTTTGCTCCTCACAGGTTCTTGATCACTGTCTAATTTCCTAAATCTCCAGAGTCAGGTGACCAAAATCTCTGTCTTTGGTGAATTCCACAAACCCACCCCTCCTACAAATGACTAGATTATTATCCTGGGGTTAATCCCCAGAAACAATCCTTCCTATAGTGTAGTGTGGGAGGACATATGTATAATTAGCATACGGGGGCACAGAGCGTACAGAGGAAAGGACTTATTTAGTTAATGGAAGTATATATAAGAGCAAGTATGGATAGATGTGAGCCCCACCAGACTCCAGCTCAGATTGAACCGTTGCTCTTCAACTTCTGCAGGATTCCATCACGCTCACATGCCATGACATACAACATGCTCACGAGATGGAATTATCATGAGCAAATGTCACATAGCGAGCTGGACAGGATACTGCATATAGATAACTGTCTCTCCACCTCTGCTAATTATCAGCACCCATTTTTATAACATAACAATAACTTTATTTAGCGCTTGCTGGCGCAATTTGAAATATTAATGGTAGGTTATCATGATGATCCCCAAAGCCCATTCTTTCTACGGGTAGCAGGACATTTGCCCACAGGCACAGGCAAATCACCCAACTTCATCCTACCTACAGTTGACAGGTTTTTATCCATGGGTAAATCCCCCAAAACCTATTGTTTTTGTCCCCCAAGCAAATTCCCTGACCCCACCCTCCCGACAGGTGACAGATAAATTATACTCTAAGAAGCCATAGAGCCATCCATTCTTCGAGTAATAAGGCAAGTATTGTTCCTGGGAGCTTGCATTTTCTCTGAACCCATTATTGAAATGGGTAAATGTTTATTACCCATCCTTCCTATGAGTGAGACGATGCCCAGAATCTAACAGGTGAAATGTATCAGTAAAAGGTAGTTTGTCCATGAACAAATCTGCAGTCTCCATCCCTACAAGTGGCGATTACCTATCCACAGCAAATTCCTAGAGACCATCAAACCTTGGAGTAACAGCCCATGGGGATTGGTGAATCCCCTTAGCTCATGCTTTTTCACAGGTAAAAGATCAGGAATGTCATGTGACCTCTGCTTGGTTATTTTGCAACGCCTGGCAATCCCTTGCAAACCCCCTGGCAATCCTGCAATCAGAGTGATAGGGGCATGGCTAAAGCGAGGCAAGACCACGGGTAGTCACGCTACTTGGGCTCCATTTTATGGTTCTATGTCCTTTCATCGTCAGGCATTTCCAAGCCTGCAATTTAAACGTGTATGAAATAAGGAAAAAGTTTATTGATTTTTTTTTGGAAGGGTTCCCCTCAGGCCCCCACCCCCCCTGCACCTATTTCTAACTATACCCAACCCCCCAACCACTATTCTGCCTTTCCCAACACCCCATCAATAATTCGCTGAAATTTCACGTTATTTTGTACACGTTTAAATTGCAGGCGATGAAAGGACGTCGTACCCATTTTATTTATCACCAGCAGACTTTTGTCGTTGATGAGCTGCAGCAGCCCTGTGCCTCAAAATGAGGTAATTAGAGTGGAAGAGGATGGGTGAGGGTGAGGTGGGGCCTTCATGGACTCCCAGCACTGTGTGCCCAGACATGTGTTGAGCAGCCCTGCACTTCTACCTAGAGCTGACCTGCTTTCTATGCAGGACCATGAGCTGCCTGGGACAGGCCCACCTGCCCTTCCTGGGGATCGAATCTCCATCTGTGGCCACCAGGCAGTCGCCCACCTGTGGCCACTAAAGACTCTGGAGCCCAAGGAGGTGGTGGATGATGACCCCAAGGTGCACCTGGAAGTCAAGGACCTTTGGGACCAGTTCCACAAGAGAGGCACTGAGATGGTGATGACTAAGCCTGGAAGGTGAGCGCAGGGCGCTGCTTTCTCTTTCACTTTTCCCCTCCACCCCCACCCTCTTGCTTCAATCAATCACGATTTCAAAATGCCAATAAATTAATTAATGCTAGGCCTCTGCCTGCGAGTGACAGGCCACTAGCTCCACGGTAAGAGCATGAGTGAGCTAAATGTACACAATACATATTTCCTAAGCATAACATAGCATAGCCCCATTCTTGCTGCACACATGCCCAGTGGGGAGCAGGAGCGAGGTAGTTCCATTCAGTGTGCACTCTACCTGCCAGGGGCTTCACACAGACACACACACACACACACACACAAACACACTGTACCAGAGGTGCTAATGTCTGTTTCACAGGCAACTAAAGCAAGTACGAGCTCTTCACAGATTTCCCCGCTAGTGATGCAGTATACGCTCAAGCATAACAATCCATGCACATTGTGGCTACATGTTACACGTGGCTTTAAATAAATATACAAAATATATACACATATCTACGTGTATGTATAGTTATATTATAAATGCATATATATGAGCTTATGGCCCTTTAGGAACTTGGATATGTAATGGATGGGATCAAACAGAATAATTCAGTGCCCAAATAACCGAACCAACTCAGGAAGATGGCAAAGTACTGTTTTATTAACAATTCGCTAAAACAGGGAGTTTACAACGAACATCAACGGACGTATGCTCAGGCTCTCAGTGATCTTTACACAAACAATAGCTTTTATATTAAAAATACATCAGAGGTGACATCATACTACGTGACAATAATGAAAACATATTAAGGGTCGGGATTGGCTAAGGGGAACATCTAAGAATAACTTCTATAGGAGCTAGGATTGTGATTGGCAGTCCACTATCAGGTGGACAACATATCCCTACCTCTAAAACATGTCATCTTCAGAAACATTAGATACACAGTTTCTCATTGGTCTTCAAACTATAAGATACTTCATTATATGGACTAATATAATTGGTTGGCATGCTTGTGCCATGTCTGGTACATTCAGTTCACTTAGCAGTATATAAGCCAAGACCCAGGTGCAAGAAGATGGGGCATAACTACCTCCCCATCCAATTAGCCCTGCATCTCTCATCGCCCATGCCTTCTGCCATGAAGATTGTCTTTGTGCTTGGCCTTGCAAAGTATCCTTGTCTTTGAGAATGCACGAGAGGGAGGGCGATCACTATCGGTCTAGGACTCCAAGTTCTAACTCTATTTTCATCCTTGGCTCACATGACAGGAGACCACAATCTAGTCAATTTTGCAGGTTTTAAATGCTGTAAATGAATTAAACTTGGCACTCTTGGTGTTCTTTTTTTGCACCTTAACAAGGGGTGATTCATCCTTCGTACGTTCGCTCATTTCCAGAATAGATATCTGACCTTGGCTGCTTCAGTCTTGACTTCAGGCCAGACAAAATTGTCATGCAGCTCCACGTTTCTACTTTTTCTTGCTGCAACACAAGTTTTCCCTTCCAGCTTCATGGGTTCTGGCTCACTAAATTCATAATACTGATGTCCAGCTTCCATATAATGGCGGCTTCGCTTGCGTTCTATTCACTACGTATAGCCAGCTTCTATGATGACTTAATCTACCTTGCAGTTCAGCATCTGTAAATCTATTGAATGGTTGATTTTCTGCAGCACTTCATGCATGTGTAATCTTCTTCGTATTTAAAAGTTCACTTGATTCTTTACTTCGCCATTAGTTTCTTTTGGATCTATACAGCCTCTTCAGCCAGTATCTCGAGATGTTGTACATACTGTTTTTGATGTCACTAGTTTTTTTTCTTTGCTCTTTCTCATATTCCTTAAGGGATACATTCGGTAGGTTCAACTCAATGGGTATTTTCTTTCAAACACACACTGCAATATTGGCACAAAGGCTGGTGTCAAACACAGCACGGTCTCTTGTCTCCAACATATGGAAGGAAGGTGGGTTGAGGTCTCCTTCAGAAGTATGAAGCTGCTCCTCTACATTCCCCCCTTTGGTTGAGTCCTCGACCAACTCCTCAAGGTTTTCTACATCTTGGTATTTTCTCTTGAAGAAGTGCTTCTTAGGTGTCCATATTTTCATCACTTCCTCGGGGTCAGGCTGATTTGACATGTTCATCTACACTCCTAGTCATGTAGTTGCATTTTCCATTCAGGGTACAATGGACCCATCATCCCACATACTTTTTATGATTCTTTGGATACAGAAACTTCATTCACTCAGATGCTACAATGCTATCCTTTATATATTCTTTAACAGCATCAAAAGTCAGCTCATTGGTGTTTGGTCCATCTTTGGCATCGATCATGATCTTCATTCCTACTACCTTCTTTGCTGTTTTCTTGCATTGGGCAATCACCATCCTGACTATACAGAATCCAAACATTACTCGCACCAGTATTACTCCAAGAACCTTGAATAGATTTGCCAACCACTGAGGAATCCATGAAAATAATGAGGTAAACCAACCACCACCTTCAATGTCCTCTGTCTCGTCTTCCATCTTGGTATGCAGGTGTCATGGCCACAGACCCCAGAACACAAAAACCAGACCATCTAGTGACAGGGTCAATGGGTCACTTGACTCACTTATGTCCCTTTTGGACCCATAAACACAGGGGGCCTGGCTGGACTCAGTCCTGGTGCCTTTGGTGCCAGGCTCATATAGAGATGTGAGAAGTTACACTTTATTTCAGTGCAGGAGTGCTTTTACTTTACTTCAGTGAAGGAGTGCTTTTATTTCACAAGAACTTTCCAGGAGCTGAAAGCCGTTATTCCAGAGAACATCCTCATATGTTGACTCATCAGGTGTGGCACCCTAGGCCTGGTTTTCATGTGCTGACTCATTGAGTGTGGCAGGGTGTGGCAGGGTGTGGCAGGCAGGCTGAACCCAGTGGGTGTGGCTTCAGAAGTTCATCTATATAAGCTGCTCCATCCTTAAGGCTGGTGCTTCGCGTTACTGTGCACTCGCGTGCAACGTGATGCTCACCGCCACTTGGACCAGTTTACTTACCTTTGAAACCAGGCGTTCTCCTGCATACTCACCTCCAGGAAACCGGTGCTTCATCTGCAGACTCATCTCCTGACATCCAGTGATCTTGATCCTGATGCCGCAGCACCGCGCTCCGCATCCACAAATTCGGACCCTGTGAAGAAGAAGAAAGACAAGGTTAAAACATCTGTCCTAGGCCTGTGCCGCATTTGAACCCTGCACACCCCCTAGTTAACAACTTACCAGATATTGTACCGCTGCAGCTTCGTTCCTCATTCCCTCCGGCTGCCGGCTCGAGCTCTGCAGCTTCTGCCGGGCCGGCAACATCACCTGCAAGGGAAGAAAGCAAAAGAGCAAACATCAAAAGCAGAACAGACAGCAATACAAAACAACAAACTTTACAATACAACAAAAACAGACGAGGAAAGACAAAGGCAAACATGAACACTTACCTGATGTATAGTGGCTTAGTCGCAGCAGGACTGGACTACCACGTGCAAGAGACCAGTGAAGGAACTCGGTCCAGATCATACAAGCACCCCTGCCAGAAGCAGCAGGATGGAGTGCTCGCCATGGTTTGGGAGAAGGGGTCTGAAAGGGGATCAGGTGCACAAGCTGGCATACTCACTCCCCCTATTCTCCACGCAGGAGCAGTTCCGAGCAGCATCACCTATTACTACCAGTCACCAAATAAGTGCAGAGGGCGAAGTCAGACCTGAGCGACCTCACCCCCAGGAAGGCTGCAACCTTGCCCCAATGCCTCCGCAGAGACCAGGTGAGCATAACAGCAGGTCTGTCAACATCGGTATGGCCTCTGCCAAGGTCCCATTCTGGCCATCTTGGGAAGGTGTGAATGTTCAACATGATGGCCCAATATTGGCGCAAACTCCTCCTTCCATCGCTGTGATCATGTCAAGGACATATCTATTCTGGAGGGTGATCAATGTATCTATATGACAGAGTAGAAGCGCAGAGCACCCCAGCCAAGGTTCTCTATTGTGGTAGCAATGGACAAGCAATCAAGGCTTAAGCTCTGAGTAGGTGATGCGGGCTGGTTTTTAAGTACAGTGTAGTCCCCAAGCCCCCCACAAAGGAATGTCAACACACTATGTTATGTGCTAACACAGATCTTTATATGTAAATAAGGTTCAAGATATATACATCAATTAATAACACACTTTGTACTCTGGCAATTCTAATATTGCAAATATATACAATGTCTATGTGGTACCACACTGTCAAGATACACAATAATAGGAGGAGAGGTCGACACTCTCCCCCGAACCACAGAAGCCGAATGAAGTCGACCCTCCCACCGTGGTTGGCACAGGTACCTGATATATATATATAGACAGGACACCACGTGGCAGCCAGTGGGGGGAAGAGGGTTAGGGAGAAGTTGTGGACAGGGTGAGGAGTTTTAGGTACACCGGATAGAGGGTAGAGGAAAACCTAGTTTGGATAGGACTGGGGGAAGTACAGGGAAAAATCCTACACTTAGTAATACTTGTAACACCAAAACCTGCAATACTTTGATTACTTGATATCATATGTGGTAGTACTGCCTGGTACCTGATAACCTATACCTTGAGAACACCTTAATACATGTGTCTCATGTCACGCAGCTTCGACCTCCAAACAAAATAAGCCACACCTGCCGTGCGCCGTGAGCCGCTCATAAACCGTTAGCAATCAAGGTCAGCTGGCCCCCACGCGCGCACGGCAGTAAACTACCCAGCCTCCCAAGTACTGCTGGGAATTGTAGTTTTGCTGGATTTTTCAGTGTTTTAGCCCTCTGAGCCCAGTATACACACGCTTGCCCTTATTCCTGACACACACTTAGCTATTGACTCCTTTAAAATGCATCAACTGCTGACAGTTAAAATGGCATACAAATCATACAGCAATGGGAATCAGCATAGAGCATGGAAAGGAAGACAAGTTGGGTTAAACAATGGCAGAATGGTACTTTAGCTACTAAGACATATTTCTGTGTGAGGATCCCCCCACCTGGGCAACCTATAATAAAGAGTATCAACAAGCCCAGTCCATTTATGTTTAAATAGTCCTAGTCAAAATGTTCCACTACCACAATGTATCTGTGTTAGAAGAGTTTCTTTGACGGTTCGTCGATGGATCCTTCAAGAGTGAACTCCCTTTAAAGCAGGAGCCACAGGGCATCGAGATTCTTCAAAGAAATGTGAACACTGGCGTCGAGACTGCAGCATTCGATCTTCGTTGTGCTCGTCGATGATCGTTCAAGGATGTCCTGGGAAGGTGAGGCATGCGGTGCACCTCAATGAAAAGTGTTTGGTGCCGCGAAGAAGACTTGGTGAGGAACGTAGCATATTTGTGGACTTTGGGTGACAGGAAACCCCCCAGCAGACTTTTCCTTTCTCTGGCGGGACAAATTTGTTGACAGCGATGGCAAGGGAGACCTTTGTATAATGTTCTTAGGCAAGGTGGAGCGATGCGGCTCTGGTCGTCGAGCAGCACAGCGTCAAGCTGTCCCCGATTCTGGGCAACATGACTCAACAGGCTTCTAGTGGTTATAGAAATCATCTGAACCCCGGTCAATGCTGATGGACTTCAACTGCCTCAATGTCCTGGTGCTTAACTTCAAGATTTCTAAACGGACCCCATCTCCAGTCGACAGCCTTTCGGGACTAACTTCCAGGGAGCATCAATGAAAATCAGTTTCTGCACAATGTTCCCTCGTAGCTTGGGGAGAGGCCTCCTAGCCAGGTTCTCTCTCAGATCCGTCCTCGACAGACTCGACAGCTTTTATATTGGGTCAAGGGAAAGCAGCAGAAATTCTTCTTCTTCCAGCTGGTCTTAAAGTATAAGCAGCTTCAAGTTTCAACTTCAGCTTCTGAACAAATTGAGAAGTGAGAGGTCCCCAGATATACATATCTGTCCCTCATTCAACTGCTGAGCCAAGCTTAGTAAGCCAATCAGACAGAAGGGCATTCATACAGCCAGGCAACCAATCAGCCTCACGGTGCATTCAGGCCATTCACTTTCACCCACACACTGATGATAAGGATTGTGGATTGGGGCAAGCACCCAGCCTTTCAGCACACCACACTGCATTCATGTCAGTTCTGATAGGGCTGTCTCATTCATTGTGTCACACACATAAACCAGACACCCATAACATGGAATGCATATTGGTCACACACTCCATTCAGCCAGGTCCCACCCCCAAGGGTTTACCCACAACATACAATCACTGGGAATGCGCCAGCCAGTCTGGCCTGGACATCCACACAATACCATACATGGTTCTTCCACCCAACAGCTAGTCAGGGGAAGGGACAGGGTCAGGGCTTCCCAGGACTTTGGAAAAACCAAGGTTACAGGTAATAGAAACCAAGAGGACACATGGGCCATATGGCCTTCTATCAGGAATCCATTGATTCCTATGGCAGGGTCTGGGTATCCCAAAATGGAGGATACTCAGAGCACCTGTCAAATTCAGCATGGAGCTGCCTCCAGCCCATACCCTGCTCTGTGTTCCACACAATAGGGGCACAGTATTTTACCCCCACACATGGGTGCCATAAGTGTATCCCAAGGGTCTCTGTTCACCACAACCAAAAAGAGCTAGAGATGCACTGTCAGAAGTCCCAACTGGGCTCCTGTGCAGAAAACAACACAGAACTCACATGATAAGGGAGTACAGGACAAGGACATGGCTGCCCTCCAATGCATTTCCAGGATTACAAATATAACAAAGGGACATACATGTAACATTATCCTATTGAGACAGGTAATTTATCAGTAAAAAGAACTCAGCTCATAGTTCCAGAGAATCCTTGAGTATTCATGGTAATACCTGACATTGGATATTTTCCCTCTCGTATACACAAACGAGTTTCCCCAGTATCTACAGGAAAAGAGAAGGATTTGCCTCCTATGATCACATCGACCCTTGGTTTCTCTTGGGGGTCTGGTGTCACAGATAATACTAAACACATCAAGTCACCCTGTGAGCTGTCCTATTGTGGGTATAAGCTCATCCCCATCCCTGTGAAAGGATTTCCTTCTTCCACAGTGACACCTCCTATTATAGGTGGCAGTACTTGTCCTGTATTCACATACTGCTGTGTCTGTATAGGGGTCTGTTGCCACTTCCCATGGAGTTGATTCATTTGTGCTTGTACCTGATGTAGCACCTGCTGTATTTGTGGTGCTTGTGCCTGATAAAATGTGTGATCTTGGGTAAAGCCATCTCTGGTCTGTGTGCTGTATGGTGGAGGTTAAGCTGTCCCCACTCTGGAAATCTGGCCATTTTGTACACTCTCTCAGCTCTCGCATACACCCACAATATGTCCTGTCATTCTACAATTCCAACATTCTGGGGGAGCTCTTCTAGTAAACCCTATTTGGTTATATCCTCCATGAGGACTCTAGCTCTCGTGTGTGTTTTGAAACCCACCTTGGTTATTGGGAAATCCCCCTCCTCATCCCATGTAGCCCATACCGCTGCCTCATGGCATAAACCCATACCCACCTTGCTCCATCTGGTTCGCATTACTTGCTGTGATGTACCTATTGCTTCCTGCATTCCCAATTCTTCTCCACTTGTCAAAACCGCCCCTTCTATGGCAAATTTTGAGAACTTTTTCTGAACTAACTTGGCTTCCTCAATTTTTCTATTTTCATCTTTCTTTTTGTTCTCTTGTAATAATCGACAATGGTGTACTATTGTCAACGGTATCTCAGCCCATTGCTTAGCTTCCATCCCCACTTGTTTTTTCATCTGCTTCTGTACTGGCTCACGCAACACTTTGCATAAAATATGATAAAATAATTCCATTGTCTCTTCCCACGGCTTGCGAGTTTCAAGCTGCCATTTCTCCTGAATATCTTGAATATAAGCGATAGGGTCTTCATCCTCTTTTATTTTTTGTGTCATAATTGCACCCATATCCGATGTATCAGGATACTGTACACTGAGAGCCCTCAAAACATCTGGCCTACAATTATTGAATGGTGCTCCATCGTGCGCTGTGTTTTGTGCAGTCACACTTGAATACCCCGCTCTCCTCCATATGTCATCAACCCTCTCTCCAAGAATGGCTGCCAGGAGACCTTTTAGGTCCCCTATGGCCAGGGTATTTCCTCTGGTCATTTTCTCTGATTCGTATATCCATTTTCCAGCCCCCGAAGTCAAACTAGGGAGCTTGCATTTTAAGTTATCCTTGTTCATCTGCGACCATGGAATATATTGGAGTCTTGCTCCCCCCTTCTCTCTCAAGGAGAACTGGGTGAACCCCATCCCATAGTCGGTTCCCACTATTAGTCTATCCATGGCCGCGATAATTGTCCCTGCCTGTCTCCTTCCCGGTAATGACCATAACCTGCTTACATATGGTGGAGACTCTCCCTTCTCACTATGTGATCATCCTCGGGGATGCTCAGGATATGCTATGGGATCTGGCATTATTTCTTTAGGCTTTTCCAGATTTGACCATCTCACGCTGGTAAGATAGCTCAGCGGGTTGAGCGCTCGATGCTGCGATCTGAAGGTGATCTGCAGGTTGCAGTTTTGAATCCCGGCAACGCCAACTCAGCCTTTCATCCTTCTGAGGTCGAGTACCAATTTCAGTTGGGTGATATTGTATGTAAATATCTGCTCTGTAAAGCACTTTGGATTAAGGTGCTATATAAATAACACATCATTATCATTATCATTATAGATTTGCTGGCTTCTTTCAGGGGCGCAGGCACTCCCTCTGTCTGCCCCAAGACCAGACTGTCTTTCCTCGTCCTACATATCTAGGCCCCAACTAGTGTGACTATCATTCCCCTCACCCTTGTCTAGGTTCAGTCTGTGAAAGAACAATGACTCCAAAGTTAATGTAACAATGGTGTTTATTTCAAGTACAGTAGAAACAGACCCCCAGCACGTCCTTCCTCCAGACTGGGACACTGCAACTGATACAGAACTAGCATTCCAGCCTAAACATTCTGCGTTACATCACTCTACCTATAAACATTCCACTAAGAACACAGAATATATCATAATTAGGCTGTACTGACAGCCTTCTACATAACAAAATGGCAACATAAATAACTATATACATAAGCATGATCATAACATATCTTTGTAAAGCACCGGAAGGGGGTGTCTGTACTCCTGGCAGAGGAGAGGCGGAGGACAGCCCATCTAAGATTCTCTATGGGGTAGCTATGGTCAAGCAATCAAGGGTTAAGCTCTCAGGAGGTGATGCGGGCTGGTTCTTAAGTACAGTGCAGTCCCCAAGCACCCACAAAGGAATGTACATACACTATGTTAGTGAAAACACAGTCTTCATATAAATAGGGTTCATAATTATATACATGATCACAATAACACACTTTGTACTCTGGCAATACTACAATGGCAAATATATACACGTCTATGCAGTACCACTCTTCCTATCGATTCCTTTAAAATGCGTCCATGGCGAACAGCCCCAAATAGCATACGAATCAGATTGTAAAATGAATCAATGATAGACAAGGAAAGAAAATCAAGTTAAATCAAGCAATGGCAGAATACTGGGTCCCTACCAACTGGACACAGTTCCGTGTGAGAATCCCCCCACCTGGGCGACCTGTGAATAAAACGTATTGACAAGCACAGTCCAATTATGCTCAATATAGTCTCGATTCCTTCTCAAAGGTTCCATGACTCCAAAGTACCTGGTTTCGTAGAGTTCTTTGATGAGTCATCAATGGGCCCTTCTCGAGTGCACTCCCTTTAGGGCAGGAGCCACGAGTCGTCGAGATTCAGTGAAGAAAAGGGTGAACACTGTCGTTGCGGCAGCAGCTTCGGTTCTTGCGGTGCTCATTGACGATCTGTCAGAAACATCCTGCAAGCTGAGGCATGCGGTGCACTTCGATGATGAGCGTATTGCCGCAGAGAGGTAATGAAGAACTTTGGCCCAGCAAGGGTGTCACGTCGCCGCCGTCTCTGTGGTCTTCGGTGGTGGGAAACCCACCGGAGGATTCTCCTCAGTCGTTGGCAGCCTTGACTTTCTCCAGCAGAGTCCTTGGATCAAAGGTCTTAGGCAAAGGAGCAATGCAGCTCCAGTCAGCGACGGCGGTCGTCGACGGTGATGGACTTCAATGTCCGGGCGCTTTGCTTTGTGATTCCATGGCGGTCCCCGTCTCCGGTCGGCAGCCTTTTGAGGGTCTGATGTCCAGGGAGCTTGGGCAAAGATCAGCTGGTGCACGATGGTTCCTCATAGCTCGGGAAGAGGTCTCCTATTCAGGTCCTCTCTTGGATCAGTTCCTTGAAGGCACAGCAGCTTTCAGATTGGCGAAGGACAGCAGCAGCAATTCTTCTTCGTGTGGGCTTGAAGGTTAAGCATCAAGTATCAACTTCAGCTTCTGAACAATTTCCATCAGTGAGAGGTCCCCAAATATACTGTTTGGTCTCTCATTCACTTTGCTGGGTCACACTCAGGCAACCAATCATTCAGAAGGGCATTCAGGCAGTCAGGTAGCCAATCAGGCTCACAGTGCATTCAGGCCATTCTTCTCCATCCAGACACTCACAACCCAGAATGTGGATTCGGACTAGCACTCTGCCATTCAGCACTCCACACTGCACTCATACCAGTTTTGGGCAGGGCTGTCTCAGTCGTTGTGTCAAACACCAGATACTAGACACCCATAACATGAAATGTGTATTTGTCACACACTCCATTCACCCAGGTCCCACCCCACGGGTGTACCCACAACATACAGTCATTCGGAAGTCATTCCGAAGTCTCCAGCCAGTCTAGCCTGTACTTCCCCACACTACCATACATGGAACTTCCACCCAACAGCCAGTCACGGGTAAGGGAAAGAGTCAGGGCTTCCTGGGACTTCGGCAATACAAGCTAACAGGCAATAGAAAGCAAGAGGCCACAGGGGCCATCTTGTCTCCTATCAGGAATCAACTGATTCCAATGGCAAGACCTGGGTATCCCAAAATGGAGCAACTGTCAAATTCAGCATAGAGCTGCCACCAGCCCATACCCTGCTCAGTGGGCCACACACAGGTGCCCAAAAACATACGCTAGGAGTACAGGGCAGTACTCCCACCCATGAGTGCCATAAGGGCATCCCAAGGGTCTGTTCACTAAACCAAAAAGAGGAAGAGCCACACCTCCAGGAGTCCCATATGAGCTCCTGTGCAGAAAACAAGACAGAACATACATGATAAAGCAATAAAGGAGAATGATACGGAGGCCCTGTCACTCCAATGCATTTCAAGCATCACAATCTCCTTCTCTTATCACACGCAACCTCTCTTCACAACAGCAATCCTATTTTTATTCCACACCTGTCCTCCACTCACTCTTACAGCACCCTTCATTACAGCAACCACTGTCACAGGATCAAAATATAGTACATCACCTTTCCTCTTTATCACAGCTTTTCTAATCCTTATAAAATCCCTACACTCCACTCTGAGTTCCTTTTTCCCCTCCTGACATTCTCTCTCATTACATACTGCTCTTTCTTTCCCACGAGATTTTTTCTTAACTCTTCAACCACACAATCTGAATCACATCCTGTCCCTAACCATTGTGGACAAACCTCAGAGTAAACTTTACGCCCCCTCATGAGCTCAAACAGTGACACTCCAGTAACTGAATGCAGAGCCATCCTCAATGCACCTAACATTTCCTGGATAGACGTGTTCCTATCTATGCCACACGCACCAGCCAGCTGAATTCCTTCCATTATACATCTGTTCATACTTTCCACCAATCTGTTACCTTTGTGATGGTATAACACTGACCTTTTATGAACTATTCCATAGTTGCGCACATACTCTTTAAAACAACCGCTCGTAAACTGCAATGCGTTATCCGTAAGTATGCAACTTGGAAAACCCTCTCTTGAAAAAATCTCCTGCAGGAATGAGACAATACTTCCACCACTCACTTCTCTAACCACTTTACACTCACACCACCTGGAAAACATATCCACTAAAACAACAACAAATCTGCCTTGTCCAAATCCGATCTCTACAGGACCCAGGATACTGATGGCCACCTCATCCCACACTTTGCATGGGACAGCATTCATCATCATGTGTTGCTCCTTCGCCACGACAACTTTACAACTCTTTATACAACCTATACAATCCCATAACATTTTTCCACCTCCCTATCAAACCCTGGCCACCAGTAATCGCGCTTCAACACAGCCTTGGTTTTACTAACCCCAACATGTCCATTATGGGCAATATCAATAATGCGTGGCCTAATAACTTCTGGCACAACAGCTCTTCCCCAGCGAAATATAACACCATCCTCCAGACTAAGTTCATTGCAAACTTCCCAAAACAGCCTCTCCCCTCAAGACATCTCTCCTTTGCTGTGCCACCCACTCTCAATATACATCTTAACTTTGGATAAAACAGTATCATTAACCACAGATCTCACCCACTCCTGCTTATCTATGATACTATCACACGTGGCAAAAATGAACTCCATGGCATCATCCAGATGGTTTCCTCCCTCCTCCTGGGCAATCTCGATACACAATCAGCCAAGATGTTGTCTTTACCTGCCACAACACACATTTCAAAACAATAGCACAGTAAGCGTGTGACCCATCCGGCCACTCTTCTGGATACTTTATTTAAACCTTTACACTCAAAAATGGCCTTTAAGGGCCTGTGATACGTTTTAATTGGATAATTTGTGACCCATACAAAACTCTTGAACTTTGCAACTGCCCAAAAACAGCCCAAAGCTTCCTTTTCCAATACAGAATATCTTAATTCTGCACCTCTTAGTGTCCTAGATGCTTGCGCAATGATTTCCTCCTCTCCTTTGGAATTTTTATTTATTTTTATTTATTTTACATTTGTATAGCGCATAGGCAGTCCTTAGGCATCAGTGCACTGTTACTTGTGAGGAGCTTAGTTACAGGGAGTAGTTGCAGGGTTATTATACATAGCAGTTCAGTTACATGTCATAAAATATGCATTTCATACAGTGTATTAGTAATGTACATAGTATTTACAGGAATTCATTTGGGATAAAACAACTCCTAGGTCTATGTCACTTGCATATACAGTGAGAATATTCCTTCTCCTCCTATCAAACTTTTTTAATGGCGCAGCCAAGTCAATTTCCCCCTTAATCTTTTTTAATTCAACACTACACTTTTCATTCCAGAAAAACTCTACCTTTTCTCAGCAACTTCCACATTTCAATAACTCTTTCAGACGAGTTCTTTATGAACTTCTGATAAAACTCCAGCATTCCTAAAAAGAAGCATAATTCTACTTTTGATTTGGGTTTGACTACATCTTTGATTGCACTCACCATGGAACTCTTGGGACTTATTCCTTGGGCCGAAATCTCATGGCCTAAATACTCCTCCTTATTGACACGAGAAACACACTTTTCCTTTCTAATGTTATCTCTCTATCGCCCAGAATTTCTAACACTTTCTCTAACCTTTCATCATGTACCTTGACGCTATCCCCTGACACTAAAATCATCCTGGAAACAGAATACACCTTCAATTTTATAGAATAATGTATCCATTATCCTCTGAAAAACAGAAGAAGCTGACACAAGTCCAAATGGCATTCTCCTGAATTGAAAGACACCCTTGTGTGTGATGAAAGCTGTCAGCTTCCTGCAGTTTTCCTCCAGCTCTACTTGAAGATAGGCTGACACCATGTCAAAATTTGAGAAAAACTCACCCTGACTCACCATGGCCAGCATCTCCCCATATTGGGCAATGGATGCCTATCCACCAGAACAGATCTGTTCAGTTCCCCCAAGTCTATGCATAGGCGCAAATCCCCTGAGGGTTTCATAACAATTACTAATGGCACGTCCGTTCCACTCCCCTGCTCTTTCAATTATTCCCATGCTCAATAGTTTGTGCAGGTCTCTCTTCACTTCTTCCCTCAACGCCAAAGGCGCAGGTCTTAATTTGGCACTCACAGGCATACCATATTTTTTTAATATGATTTGATGTTGCATCCCTTTCACTTTGCCTATACCCTTCCTAAAAACCCTTTCGTGGGCATCCTTGGTTGAAGTGTTTATCTGCAACACTTGATCATCTTGGTTGGGGTGTAACCTCACCATCAATTTCTTCTGGTCCCGCCAACCAAACAGTGTCCCCCTCTTTTTGTTAATGTAAACTTTACGCTTGGGAAACCTCCCTTTCAACTCAAAATCAGCCACAAAGTACCCTAACAGCTCTATTTTGTCTTGATTGCATCCGCCCGGATTTATGTCCGGCTCAAGTAGATTTCTTACGGTTTATAGTAATAAAACCGAAAACAAAAATCCCGAATACAATAATCTCGAATCCAAAATCTCGAAAAAAAAAAAGTCGAATTTTTTTTTAATGACGTTTTTTGTTCGAAATGGGGGGGTTCCCCCCCCAACCCCCCTTTTTTCTATTTTTTTTTTATTTTAACCCATTTTTTTTACTTACCTGACCCCAAAAAAGCATATAATTAAATAAATAAAAAATTCGACTTTTTTTTTTTCGGGATTTTGGATTCGAGATTATTGTATTTCGAGATTTTTTTTTCGGTCTTTTGACCGACCACCATTTCTTACACACCTAACATCTCTTCTTCAAATAATTGTATAGACATTAATGATATTTTGGACCCTGAGTCCATCATCATCATAACACTCCTTCCATTTTACCTCACATTGGCATAGGGATGCTCACACTCATTATCGGCTCCCTCTTGTATCACTTTCACGGTGATGTTCTCAACATTAACATTCTCTTCCTCCTCCAACATACATTTACATCCTCATCCTTTATTACCATCAATCTCCTGTGGTTGTTCTGATAGTTTCTACAGCAATTGGCGAAATGACCACGCCTCTTACACTTGGCACAAACTGCCCTCTTTCTGAGCCATGACATGGAGGCCGCAAAGTGTGTGTTCCTTGCACACCTAATACACAAGCACTCCTTCTCGTCTCTTTTTTCACCTTTCCACCTATTTGTTTCACAATCCACTCTTTCTTTCACATTAGGCCTATCCTTCCCCTTTTTCTTTTGTTTCGCATCCACGACGTTCAACACTTCGATTGTTTCATCTTTGTTATCCTTCTCCGTTATTTTTGCAACGCAGGCCATGGAATGTTCCGCCCTCTTTACAATGTTCAACACTTCCTCCAGAGATGGTTCATCCCTCAACCATAATTCCTCATGTATTTTGTTACTTCTGCAATTAATCATAAATTGGTCTCTGATATGCTCAACGTCTTCCCCCTTATGCTGATTAAGCATCCACTCCTCGGGTGGCGGATCATCTTTTTCCTCTTGGTACATCTTCCAAAGTTCTAAAATTAATAATCTTTTCTCTAATTTCTTCCCTGTGTATGCGGTGTGCCAGTGTGTGGTCATGTGTTGCAATACCGCTTTTTTGACAATGATCCCCCTTGAGGCCATGGCATGAACATTTTATCTGCTGTGCCCTTTACCCATTCTGCACTATGCTGTTTGAGCTTGGGTGCATGTTTTGGCAGTGTCTTGCATAGGTGCATGAGAGTAGTGTCCTCCATAATGACAAGTCTCAATCGACTGTCAATACTTACCAGACCGTTAAATAAACCTTTTATTTTAACTTAAGTCACCGCTTTTAACGATTTAAAAACAACAAATATGAGCAAGCACCACCAATTGCTGCTCAAACCTCTTATTTCAATAACCAATCTATTCTTCTGATTGGCGCCAATCATTTTGTTACACTTTATCTTAAATCACTATTATCTTTTCAAATCTTTATAATTCTATCGCTCCTCGATACTTTATTCAACAAACAACATTTAGACTAGTCACACATTACATATTATAAAACACTGTGATCACCTTCTCTTGTCTTTACTTTACCCTGTACAGGGTTTGAGACATCACCTTACATGCTCCTGACCTGTGCGTTTTGCTGTATTTCTACTCCCGTTGGAGTTTGAAATGTCTTCTTCTAACTCCCGGGCGGTGTCTCTTATCTTCACAATATTTCCTGTTACTCAAAATGATCACAATCCCATCCCCTTTATATTGCCATTCCCCTTAGTCTACTTACCATTCGTTAATTGACTTGAGGCCTTCGGTATTGACTCCTCCTTCAATCCGACCACTTTGCCTTCCGTCTGCAGAGTGCCCGTGGAAACCGAGCAGGGATTTCTTCAAAGGAGGACCTGCCCACCGTCTCGGTTCTCCTTGGAAGTTTATTTGTATTCAGCCGCTCTCCGCAGGAAACTCTGCGATCTTCCAGCTAATGGCATCTCATTGGTTTTCAAACTATAAGGTCCTTCGTTATATGGACTAATATAATTGGTTGGCACACGTGTGCCATGTCTGGAACATTCGGTTCACTTAGCAGCACGTAAGCCCAGAACCAGGTGCACGGAGATGGGGCCTGACACTACCTCCGCACACAATTAGCCCAGCATCTCTCATCGCCCATGCCTTCTGAAATGAAGATTGTCTTTGTACTTGGCCTTGCAAAGTATCCTTATCTTTGAGAATACATGGGAGTGAGGGCACTCACTATCATGTCTAAGACTCCAGCTTTGAACTCTATTTTCATCCTTGGCTTACATGACAGGAGACCACAATTTGGTCCATTTTGCAGGTTTTAAATGCTCTAAATGAATTAAATTTACCACTCTTGGTGTTCTTTCTTTCCCCTTAAGAAGGGATTATTCATCCTCCGCACGTTCTTTCATTTCCAGAATAGATAGCGGACCTTGGCTGTTTCAGTCTTGACTCCATGCCACACAGCCTCCCCATGCAGCTCCACGATTCTGCTTATTCTTGCTGTGACACAGTTTTCCCTACCCGCTTCATGGGTGCTGGCTTACTAAGTTCATGATACCGAAGTCACTACGTATAGCCAGCTTCCATGATGACTTAGTCTACCTTGGGGGGGCGTGGCCAGCACGCATGCTGTAAGGACAGGCTCCCGCGGAGCTCCGTTCCGAGATCCTTGCAAATCGAGCTAATATCGGTATAACTGGTCTGCAAACTTAAAAAACTGAATAACATCGAAGGGGAACCGATTACCGACACTCGACCCTGTTCCTGGGGCGAACTGGGGCAGGGAAGGCTGAAAACGCGAAGCTGGACGCTGAGCCCCTGGGACCCACAAGATGGCGGCTCCCACCGCGGAATAAGAACGAAGCTACGGAGGCCTAAATTACCTTGCGGAGCGCGCCAACAAAGGACTCTCTCCCACACCGAAGCCGACGGGGTGGGCCACTCATTCCCCAGCTGCGGAGAAACCACAGGGACTGAAATTCGAGCCCAGCGATACCGGCGCCGAAGGCACTCTGGGGAGCCGTCACCGCAGGAGGAACGAGGGCTGGAGAGACACACTCGTGGTACAGTCGAGAGGAGCTGATGGGAAGATCGTAGAAACACTGGGCACTGTGTGCCAGAAAATAACACAGTAAGTGAGGCGGAAAAGAACCCGGGACCCCCCCACCACCCAGATTTGGGGCACGGGTGCGGGTGCGCAATGGACCCCACCCCACACGGCCAACCAAAAAGCGGGGGCGGCCAACTCGACCCACGGACCCGCTACCCTCCGCCCAAAGACACGAAAATCATAACACAAACCAAGAGCCGCAGGGAAGGCCTACATAGCTTGCGGAACCGGACCTGGCATAAGAGACTATGGGACCGGACACCGGGGATGTCTCCCCCCAAAAATAAATCGAAATTGGTTACGATGGATTCCTTCACGACAGTCAGACCCCAAAGACAATCACAACAAGACCGGGAGACCTCAGAAGAGCCACCTCAACAAGAAGAGGAGCTCAAACACACGCAAGTCCTGCAGGCAATAGCGGCCCTCCGCACATCAGTCGAAGGGAAGATAGAGGAGGTGAAATCGAACATACAGCTCATGCGTCAGGACACCCGAAACCCAACTGAAAGGGTCACGGCAATAGAAACTACCCTGCAGGACTTGCGTGTGACATGGAGAGTACCCAAGATCTAAAGGTAAAAGTCTAAGACTTGGAACAAAAAGTGGCAAGGCTAGAGGCGCACTCCGAGGATGTCGAGGGTCGAGCCTGCCGAAATAACATTCGTATACTTGGGGTTCCAGAGGACTTGGAAGGCCCAGACCCAACAGAATTTATCGAAAACATTGCTACAACAGGAAATTGGTCCAGGAAACCTCACCCAGGGGTTCTCCATTGAAAGAGCCCACAGATGTCTCCAGAAATGCCCCCCACCTGGCTCACACCCGCGCCCAATCATTGCCAAAATTTTAAACTTTTGCGACCGGGAAACTATATTGCGGTACTCCAGAGAAGGTGGAGAGATCAAGAGGAAAGACTCGACAATAGTCATGTACCCAGATTATACCCCCACAGTTCAACGAGCAAGGAACTCCTTCATCCCAATAAAAGCACAATTACGAAAGCTCAACCTAAAATACATGTTGCTCTACCCGTCATGCCTGAAAATTCTGTACAAAGGAAGAGCAATATTTCTGGAGACCCCAGCCGCAGCAAACATGTGGCTCGAACATAATAACCTGGCTGATGGCAAGGAGGAACCACCACGGTCAGACTTGGGCTGACTACGCACCTGCCATGGCAAGAAGAGCAAAGCGATTCCCCCACACGAATACAGACAGCAGACAAGTATACTACAATCGATTCGTACTGTGATGTAAGCCAGATCGGATAGGAGCTCGGAGGACCACGCGAAATAAAAGAAAGACGACCCACCCCACCAGAATCTGTGCAGGCAATCCGCCTACACACTACCTGATCGGGAAGGCCAGGAGTGGCCTGGAAGGCTTGGAACCCCCTGAGTGCTGAAAGTTGAAAGCAACTGCTAGGGTCAGTTCATGTTGTTTTTTGTTTGTTTTCCCCATTCACACAATGGGAGTTACTCAAGTTAAAAAGTCTCCAGCAGGTGTAACAGGTGGTGCCGGGGAGGACGGGCACGGAGGGAGGAAGCCAAAAAGGGGTGAGCGAATGGAAGAGGTTGAAGGTTGCTGGACTGAAGCAGCGGAAATCCTATTAACCCACCATGGCAACTAGAATAAAAATAATGACTTGGAACGTGAGGGGCTTGGGAATTTACCTACGCCGGAACAGAATCAAGTCCTACTTGAACAGAAAGGGAGTGCAACTGTTGCAGGAGACACATTGCACGGCGGACTCTCTGGCCAAATTAGGCGAGCATTGGGGTGGACAAGGAATTGGAACCACCTACTCCAAATATGCCAGAGGAGTATACACCTGGATTCACCCCCAACTCATATTCCATTTTATTAAGTCCGAGATAGATCCGGGAGGCAGGTTTGCGATACTGTGGGGCCGACTCGAACAGGAAGAGGTATGTATAGTGAACTCCTATCTTCCCAACACTAATATTCCGGCACATCTGAACTCAATGTATCCCAAAATCGCCCCATAAAGGCACGGCATCTTTTTTTGGGCAGGGGACTTCAACTGTGTACGAGATCCCAACCTTGATAGGTCTCAGCCCCACCCGAAAGGTCCCTCAGCAGCCACGGTAGCCCTATCCCTAGTAATAGACGGACTAGATCTTGCTGACACATGGAGGGAGCAGCACCCCAACGCCCGCGGATACTCTTACTTCTCCTCCCCACATGAACTTCATACGAGGTTAGATTACGTTTTCATTAGCAAAGAACACCTGTCACAAATAGACAGTGCACAACACCTAGGGAGAACCATCTCAGACCACTGGCCACTTCTAGCAGAATGGAACCAAGCTGGCCCTAAACCCCTTATCCCTATGTGTAGAATGCCGATTGACGCCCTGGGTGATTTGGCATTCAGGGAGGAGCTGCACGACTTTATAGACAACTTTATAGAGGTAAATACCGGAAGTGTCGACCACCTGAGCACGATGTGGGACGCCCTAAAAGTAGTGATAAGGGGGGAAACTATAACAAAAGCGGGAGGTATTAGAAAACAGCTGCGAGGTGAACTAGAAATAGGACTCCCCAGCATAACCCCTGAACAGACTGAGGCCCTAGATACAGACAACACGACCGAAGATATAACAGAGGCGATTAAATCGCTGGCCAACTGCAAGACCCCTGGGACCGATGGGCTACCCTCTGAGTTTTATAAAGTGTACGAGACCTCCCGAACACCTTTATTACATGAGGTTTTTCAAGAAGCATATGAGAGAGGGATATTGCCCGACAGCATGAGAGAGACCCTTTTGATCCTGATCATTAAACCTAATACACCTGTCGACAAATGTGGCTCTTACCGCCCAATAGCCATGCTCAATTATGATGTGAAAATACTGACAACGATATTAGCGAAGAGGTTGGCTGGAATCATAGGGGAGATTGTGCACATGGATCAGTGCGGCTTCATACCGAGCCGGAACACGACCATGAACTTACGCAGATTACAGCAGGTTATAAACCAAACTGAGGCTAGCACGGAGGCATGTGCACTGCTATCCCTTGACACCATTAAGGAGTTTGATTCTATATATTGGGAATGGCTCATAGTGGTTCTAGAAGGTTTCGGCTTTGGCCGGGGTTCATTAGGTGGATTAAGATACTTTACACAAAACCCAGGGCTAGGGTAAAAACTGGAAAGTATGTATCCGAGGTCTAGGACATATGCAGGGGCACTAGGCAGGGATGTCCACTATCCCCCATGCTTTATGTACTAGGACTGGAACCTATTGCCATCTATTTTCGGAAACAATTCTTCGATCCTGGGATACGCCTGGGGGGAGTGGACCACATCATCTCACTTTATGCAGACGATGTGCTGCTACATGTTACGGACCCACACAATAACGTGCCCACAATGCTAGACATTTTAGACAACTTTGCAAAGGTCTCAGGCATACAATTTAACAGGGCGAAGTCCTGCCTCTTCCCTCTAGCTAGCCTCAAGAGCAAGAATATTATAGAACTTCCTTCTGTGGGGATACAGTGGGAGGTCACCTCATTTAAATACCTGGGAATACACATAATGCACACCCCTGCACTGATGCACGAACACGACACGAAATCAGCAATCCCTGTCTTAAGAAAATCCATGAACTTCTGGGCAAACCTTCCCCTGTCTATGATGGGCAGAGCCTCAATAATTAAAATAATTGTCCTCCCTAGATTCCTGTGCACATTCCAAAATGTACATTACTACATCAATGCTTCCTTTTTTCGCCTGCTAGAAGTGATATTCCGTGATTTCCTATGGGGGAAGGGAAGACGCAAGATAGCACTCACCACCTTGGTCCTACCGCATAGCCAGGGGGAATTCAACTTCGAGAAATATTATTTGGCAGCGCAACTCAGTTTTGTGACCAAAAGGCTAGCAGACGACACCACATCTGAGATGCCCCTGCTACAACCCTTGGTCTCCCCGATCCATCTGAAGGAACTTATTTGGGCCCCAAGCCACCTGATGCGAAATGCCCCCTTCTTGGCTGCCCTAGGGCGAAAAGTATGGCACAGAGCAGAGGCATTCGCCCACACAAAGCATCACTACTCCCCAGACATACCAATGATCTCGGACCTATGCAGATCCGGCATGGACCTGCAACACCTCAGACGCTGGGAAGAAAAAGGGATATATACGTGGGGAGACCTATAAGACGATGGCACCTTTAAGGAATTTGAAACACTACAGGAGGAAGCTGGAATCAACACGGGCCAGTTTCTGTGGTATCAAAGGATACGGACAACAGCACGAAACAAGTGGACAACATGGCCGGAGGAACCGGAATCAAACCCTCTGATCACACTATTGTACAGCTTGGGAGAGGGATGGAGACCAGTGTCCCAGATCTATGGCCACTTGAGTGACACCCCCAACCCACGAAGTGCCGATCTGAAAAGAAGATGGGAAACGGACATGGGCCGGGAAATGGCTGATGGAGAATGGGAGAGGGCTCTGGCATACCCTAAAGCAGTCTCCAGAAACCACAGATTTAGACAAATACAACTGAACCTGTTATACCGAACATTTTTAACCCCATCCAGGCTGCCGAAATTCAATAAATCACCACACTCTGTCTGCACCTGGTGCGGAGAGAATAATGCGGACTTGATTCACATGTTCTGGTCGTGCACCAAAACACAGTCCCTGCGGACCACCGTACAGCTGACAAGTGAAAAAGCAGGGTTGACTAGGTACAAGTGGACCCTAGACGAATGCCTTCTGGGAACGTACCGCAGGCTGGCCAAACTTAAACACCTGGCCAAATTAATGGACATCATGTGCATACTGGCAAAAAGGACAATTGAAATGTCCTGGAAAAACCTGCAGGACCCCAACAAAAGGTATGGCACAGAGAATTGGAACGTTGGGTACAAGCTTAAACAAAGGCATGGGAAGACAGTGTCGCCAGGTCCACGGACGCCTCGAGCATGACCCTAACGGCCTGGAAAGAACTCACAGGATCCTTGTTTCACCCCTCAGATGACAAGCCCCCATGAACAAGAACAAACCTATGGAAAACGGATTCACAACCAACATCACAGGACCCCGAGAGCAACTAGCCACAACTTCACAGGGTCCTTACAAGCTCAAGTCCCCTATCCCCCTCCCCCCGGCTTGCCCAACCCCCTCTGAACTGGCAGACTGCCCTGCCAGGATGGAAGGAGCACTTGGAGACAGTTAAAGTTGAATTGTTAAATGTTAATGTTTTATTACGAAATGCTTATTATCCTCTAACTATGGACATATTTTATGTCATGCAAATGTAAAAATGATAAATGCCAATAAATAAATTAAAAAATAAATGACTTAGTCTACCTTCTGTTTCATCATCTGTACATCTCTTGAACAGTTGGTTTTCTGCAGCACTTGGTGCACGTGTAATCTTCTTCTTTGTATTTAAAGGTTCACTTGATTCTTTACTTCATTAGTTTCTTTTGGATCTATACATCCTCTTCAGCCTGTATCTCGAAACGTCGTACATATTGTCTGTGACGTCACTAGCTTCTTTTCTTTGCCCTTTCTCATATTCCTTCAGGGAGTTCCTCCCTTATATTGTCATCACTTCGGGGATACATTCGGTAGGGTTGTCTCAATGGGTATCTTCTTTCGAACACATACTGGAGTATTGGCACAACAGCTGGTGTCAAACACGGCACGGTCTTGTGTCTCCAACATATGGGAGGAAGGGCAGCAGGGTCTCCCGAAGAGGTATGCAGCTGCTCCTCTACGTATACATGAATGTATGTTTGCACAGATACAGTTATTAACACCCACACACAGGTCAGTGCCTGCTTGAAATAATAATAACAGGGGCCGCAGTGCCGTCACCCCTCTCTTTGATGTTTTTAATTCCTAGCGGTACATGATTTGCTCTCCGCGAACTCCTGCTCAGTTCCATGTCAGCGCCCTGTGGAACGGCATATTTTCTGGCTCTAATACCGGCTCCCAAAACATAAACAGGCCCATCAGAGAATCCGCACGCAGGCCCCTTCGGCCAGCCCCTTCTGGGTGTTAATTGCGCGGAGAGCCAGCAGAGCCGAGTGACCACCGCGCCTGTTACTGCCATGTCTTTCCTTTTAGAAAAACTGTATTTCAAGGCAACCAATTGACAAAATAAACAGCAAGCCAGTGGCAATTTAAATGAGACTTTGATGGTATGATGGGAACACTGTTGGAATAAATGTTTTGTCGATATAAGAAGAGTGTAATCGGAATCAACTCGGTTAGAAATGTATTGAAACTTATTTGTCTGGTTGCACCAGTCTGCGTTGGGCTGTCCAGTGCCAAAGAATATCCAGGAAACCCATTTCACTGTATAGATTACAGTTTTGAATTGCAGTTTCTTTTGAGGACATTCAATTCCCAGGAACATAGTAAGTACAATCATCTCGATCAGAGACGTTTTCATGGGAGGGCAAAGGGGCATATGCCCTGGGACCCCACCTTGGAGGGGCTACCCACAAGGCTGCATGATCTAAAGAAATAAGGTTCCATTGTTCACCAGACTTAAAATAGCACATGTCAGGATATTTTATGGCATGCTGCTGAGGCTCCAAACCTATTGCCTGTCGGCATTAAACAATTAATCATGTAATGCTTTCTGTGTTCACTTTGGTATGGTTTGTGCGTTCCTTACGGTAAAACGCCTGTAGCAGTCTTTCCTTCCTGTTGGAATTATGTTGATCATGTGCAATAGCCGAAGTTGAAATGGATATTGATACATTGAGTGCCACAATGGTTCAGAAGTTAGCTCAGTGTGTTAAGCACTCATTGTAGGAATGTGTGTTCATATGCAGGATTAGAATGGCACATTCAAGGAAGGCTGGCTGAGCCTTTCCTATGTGTGAAGTTTATAAACCTGCATGCATATGTACTTGGTTTTGCAGCACAACAGGTGCTAGTAACAGCAATGTATTTGCACCAGATAGGGGTTGCTATAAAAACGAACATCTTATCCGTAGGGTGAAGGTCTAGAAATCGGTTTGTTCAGATGGGGTGTTGTAAAACCGAGCAGTCACATCCAATGATGAGCATAAACTGATAGTCCAAGAGGTGAATAAGTATCCAAATTCAAGACTGTGGAACCAAAGCATTCATGCTTGTATCCTGGCTTTGCCAGCAGACGATACAGTGATCCTGGCCAAATCATCTAATATCTCTCAATATATCTGTGCTGTCTTCTGTGAGGTTTGCCTTCTCCCATGCTGGTAGCATCATTTAGCCCATTACTTGATCTTTCTTCTTATGTAGGCTATTTGAGTGGAAGGGTTTGTGGACAGGGGAGAGCGGACCAGATGTTGCAGTACTCGGGCAAGCATATTTTAAGGTCTGCTCATTTGACAGAAAAAAATGTTTGCTTTTTTGTACAAGCCAATGGTTTTTCTGCACGTTTATAAATGACAATTTCACAAACCAGTGTTTTTTTAAGTATTTCAGGCTTTAAAATACAAAACACAAACCCAGATTAAATCTGTTAAATCACAACGATTTGTATGCTGGTACTTAAATACTTTCCTAAATGATGGTGAAAACTAAGCTAGAATCATTCCCATTTTGCGTAAACACCTTTCTAGAATATTTTGTTTTAAAAAATGGTCATGTTTGGTAATGTGATTTGTGTACTATCCAATTCAGTTTTATAAAATTAGATTATTTGAGTTCATGGTAAGAACTGTAAAAGAAAGTGTTCAAATGCAGAAATTGCAGAGTTGGCAGAAATCCCAGCTTCACCCTTTAACCAATGTGTGTGTGATCCTGGGCATCTCATTAAATCTTGTATTGCCTAACCTCTACAAATTACCAGTCCCTAATCCTTTCAAAATTGTCAACCCTTCAGAACGATTTCTTTCTCAGGGCCTGATCTTCAAAAAAGCCTCACTCATTGTTTCACTGGCCTTAGTGTTGCTTCCACTATAACAGTGCGCCTTGAAATATTGCACACCACAGGCACGTGTTCCTTTGACCTGTAATGGCAACACTATTTGAAAACCATGTCCCACTTCTAATCTCATTCTGTCTGGATACAGGCACCTTCCTGGTAGTTTCTAATCTGCATCCACTATCCATGCTATGGCATGTGTAGCTTTCGCCTTCCTTACAATTGGTCTATTCTATCCATGCTTAAACACTTTTGCATTCTACGAGGCAGCTAATATGAGTTCTCTGTCTATTCTGGGTTACATGTGCCTTTTACATACAGTCCTGCATTAATACTACAGGCTGCATACCTTCCTGGATGCTATTGATAAAAAGTGTGCTGTATCTATACTAGAACCCAAGTAACCTCTTCGTAGACTGCTAATGTTGCCCTTCAAATGCTACTTGTTTATCATTCTTATTAGAGCAAGAATGGAGAGGGTAAGGGGACTTATAGGGAGTAAATATACATATTTCGAAAGCTGCGAGCCAGCATATTTGAGTGTGATCGCGACAGGGGTTGGCCGGGTGGGGGGGGGTCTTTGCGCCCAGATTTTCTAGATCACTTGATTCCTTTGGTTTGTTGGAGGGGGGGGGGCAAAGTTGTCGGGCCCACGGCCCCAAAAGTGCTTAAAATGGCCCTGATCTCGATGAGGGTTTCACAACCTCTGAAAGATCTCACTCTCGGCAATGATTGCGGAAATGCGCACAGTGATTTAATCAGAAGAACTTCAGATTTTCTTCTCTAAGGTTTTAAGAGACACATCTCCCTAAGCAAAGTGTGCTCGCCCCGGGGCCCCACGTGACCCATCTGCCACCAAAGAGGAAGATATTGCTCACCAACTCCAACCCCAAGTGTCAGCCAGAGCCTCCTTAAAGCGCTGGCCCGGGGATGCACAGCTAATGGACTGTTGATGTGGCACCTGCTGCAGTGTTAGGTCTCCATAACCAAGGGCGATGTCCACCCCGCTCTCGGAATTCTCGGCTCTCACTTTCACTTTCTCTTGCTCTCCCCCTCGCTCTGCCTTCCTATTTTCATCTTTCTTCCTCCCTTTATTTGTCTTGCTTTCCTTCTCAATGCAACCCTCCCTCACCTTGTTCTGCCTCTGTTCCCCTCTCTATCACTCTTGTGGTTTGGGATTTCTCTCTCCACCCTTCACTGCCCTGGCTCAAGTAATTTCTGTGTCACGGCTATCTCTCTTCTATCCCCACTGCTTTCTGCACCCTGCTTTCCCTTTTCATTCCGTCAATCCATCGTTTCTTTCTACGCTATACACTTCCAGCCCACAGAGTGACATCAATAAAGGTCAGTAATAGCATGTTATATATATATATATATATATATATTTTTTTTTTTATTTATTTTTTTTATTTGTATCTGCTTAACAAAAACCTTTTACAAAAAACTTACAATATACAAAGGAACCATTTCATCTAAATTTGATAAGCAACAATCATAATACCAAACACACATAGAACGAAATAGAACAAAACAGCAAGAACAAAGGGCAACCAAAAAAAAAGGAGAAATATAAATCCACACTCTATACATCTCCAATAATTATGACAATGAGAAAAAAAAGGGAACCAAGGTCTAAACGAAGTGGACATTATTTCGAAAATCACTCCCTATGGAGTGTAACGTTGACTAAATCAAAATGTTGGGTTTAATCTGAGAGAATCAAGGGAGACAGTACTCATTGAACATTTGCTTCTGATAACCCCATCAGCAGAGACAGCAGTGAACCCGAGATGGGTAAGAGGTTTGCCACTGATGTACCATAGTGATCCTTCATCCTAATATTGCACCAATTCTCAAATTGTTGCCTCAGCACCAGTTTCGACATATGATGCTACATTTTCCTAACACTTGTACCACGGCAGTTGTTAACATTGTGTCAAATCCAGATATCAGTCTATCCCAAAAGGTTTCAGATAGGATCATCTCTTCGCTAGCTACAAATCTCATAGAGAGGGAGGCTCTGGCCGACCAAGTGCCCCCACAGATCATTAACGGATGTTTTAGTGATTGATTTTCCGGGTTTTTACATATATTGCACAATAAATTGGTCAGCTCTCCTTGCCCCCTTTTAGCTAGAACCTCTCCCGCATGTAACACTTTTAAGGGAGTTCTAAGAAATGCATTCCTAATCTTCCAATCGGGGAATTTAACAAGATACCTGGGAGAGTCCCCACTTTCTTATCCACTTTCAAGAATGGATTTGTGGATACTGTGGACCGCATTTGTTCAATCGTTAGAATCCAGTCCATCACCTCCAAGGATTTCTTGGTGTTCAGTGGGTTGCATATTAGGGTCTCTACATTAGCATCTTCTTTGGCGAGTGACTCTCCTACTTTCACCTCCAACTCAGAGAGCATATTGGATTTCAAGTGTTTTAGCTGTGCACCAATATCTGCAAACAGCTTGTCCTCATATGCTGTTATAATTAGGCTAAGGGGGAAGCCAATCTCCATTCTGCTGAAACCCTTAATGATCACAGGCCCAACTCAAATCTCAATCCGGCCATAGAGAGACTCATGGGTAGACCTAGTACTTTCTTCCACACCACCCCTTCCAATCATTGCCAATTTGTATTCCAGAGGATGGGTTTTGCCTCCAACCCATAGAGAATTACTGGGATAACTTTTGCCCTGTAATATTTAATCAAGTGGAGAAGGGAAAATTTGCAATATTTGGCCAGCACCTTCTTCATTTGCGGGACTGCATGAGAAATGTTTCCCTGGACATTCATCTCCATCTTAGACACTGATGGAGATGCGTAGACCACATAGCCCAGGTACAAGACTTCCTCCACTCTTGGGATCACCTGGCCATCCAGGAGTCACTGGGAGAATGCCACTTTTTTACGTTGATGCCTTGACACAATTATCTTAGATTTTGTCAGGTTGATACAAAAGCCCATTTTCCTTAGCATACTCTCCCAGTTTGAGTATGAGATGCAGCCCCACCACTATCTTGTCTAATAAGACAATTTCGTCGGCGTAGGCCAGCCAGCATATCTTGAACTCATTGATTGCTGGACCGGCCAGGGCCGAAGATTCCAAAAACACCCCCATATCTGCCAGATATAAATTGAAGAAGAGAGGTGCCCCCAGGCAGACCTGTCTGACTCCCTTCTCCACCTTGATTGGGTCCGACGGGTTGCCTTCCTCATCAAGCCTCACTCTAATTGTGGTATTTCTATGCAGCTCGATTGACATTGCGAGGAGCCCCTCAGGAATACCACATTTTCTGAGCTTACTCCACAGACGTTCCCTGATGACCAGATCAAATTCCTTTGAGAAGTCTACCCATGCCTCAAAAAGTAGCAGACCGCCCCTTCCTCTGGAGTTCTCACTCATGATGTTAATAGCTAACCCATCATTCAAGGCAGTTGAATGCCCCTTTCTGAACCCTGTTTGAACCTTCGGGAGGATTTGGGCAATCACCACCCACTTTTCCAGTTCACTCAGCAAGATCTTCATAAATAATTTGCTATCAATGTCAAGGAGGGCGATCGGACGATAGCTTGCCGGATCATTTGATCACCCCCCTTGATCAAAGGGATGATAGTGGCTGTTTTCCATGAGTGAGGGAATGTTCTACTTTCCAAGATTTCTTTAAAAAACCAATAGAGCAATTTTGACCAAAGGGTGACGTCACTCTTGAGAGTTTGATATGTAAGACCATTTCGTCCCGCTGCCTTCGACGTAGAGGACCGAGTGATCAGGTCCACTAGGTCCTGTTCTTCGAATGGCAGAGACCAGGGAACACCTTCACATTGGCTATCCACAGATTTCACATTATTTTTTAAATGATGGGTTAGGTAATCTATCCATCTTGATTCCTGCACTAGATTGCATTGGCTACTATTATGATTTTTCTCCAAATCTTGCAAAGCCGCCTCAAAATTCCTGGAGTTGTTTTTACAATTTGCAATATTTGTTCGCCATCTTGCTGCAGCCGCAGCATCCGTTTCCCCATTGACCAATTTTTATATTCCAAATTTAAGATCCTCGACTCTCTCCTCAGTACCTCTGGGTCCAACTTTAAACTCTTGGGTTTTCTCAATTTCTTCTCCAAGAGTTTTTTATACACCCAAGTGTCTTTATCAAATAGATGGTAGTGGGTCTTTCGTTTTACCCCACCTGCCACACTTGGGGGATAGACTGACCATACAAACTTTACAAATCTCTCAGGGTTACAGTTTTTGCGGGGTATCTATTGCAACCTTCGATACATTTTTGTTCAGCATTGTACCCCCGGTCCATATTTAGAAACACACACTCTTCCCTTTTTAGCTGTTAACACCTGTGTCTGCTTATCTGATTGTCTCATCACCATGTCTAAGAGGACCAACTCGAACTGGGAGTGATCACTGCCTCCTCCCGGCTTCATAGACATGATGCCCTTTGATGCACTTTGTAGGAATAAGGCTGCTGACATAAAAATATAGTCTAAAATCGATGAGGACTTCCCTCGGGAACACGTTGGAGTCGGTGGGACGTCCCCCTCTGTGGACCCCTTGGCCATCTTAAATCCCCAGGCCTCCATAAAATCTACCCAATTTCATCCAATATTGGAGATTCTCTGTGTTATCAGCATGTCTTTTTCCAGGGTTAGAGGGACACATTGGGTATTTAGATCCCCTGCAAGGATTATATGGTTGCTCCCATATAGGAGTTTAATCCTTTCAAACAATGCCGATAGAGCTCCCAAAAAATCATGTAATTGAACCCCCGCAGGGTTCCAATATGCGTTGACAATGATCACCTGGAGATCTAGCTTGTGACATCTTATACTCACTTTACAGGCTTGAATGCCTATTTTGTGTTATGAATGAGGGAGATTTCTCCAAATAAAGAATTTCTGAGAGCTATCAGACAGCCTTTATATATCACCTTTACACACTGAGTTTGGGAGGGAAAGTTTCAGAGTTAGATAGAACACACATTAACAAATGTTACAATAGGATTTTCTCCTAGTGGGATGTAGGTAGTCTTTCTCCCAGCAATAACAGTGTCACACAATTAGAACCTTTGGGGGAACAAGCACTGCTAAAGCCAGTAGGATTCAGAAGGAGAGCCTTTAGGAAAGCAGGGTAGCCAAAGTCAGTAGGACATTTCCAGTTCTGATGCAGATCTTCTTAGAAAGAGTTAAACAGTTAGTAGTTCATTGAAGAAACCCAGGAACTCAAGGGAAGCCTACCTGGTAGTGCACAGGCTGTTAGGCCTTCGCAAGGAAGTTGAGGTCAACTCCAAAGGATTAAAAAAAGCACTTCCCAAGCTAGGAAGCACTGAAAATGGCAAAAGGTAATAAAACCCCAAGCCCCAACTTACTTTAGAAATGAAGATGTTCCAGCTGACTTCTTTCCTGATGTAGTGATGCAACCCTTGTTCCTGCTCCTTGGTTGTGGTGATGAAATGAGGGACGTCTGACAGGCTCCTGTGACAGCACTCCGGAGAGGGACTCGGCAGCAATGGATTCCACTTGATTCAGTGGCACTTGGCACCTTTTACTCGAAGCTAAGGAGGAACAAATATCTCTGGTTGGATGTTCCTTAGTCACTCGGTCCCAAACTCTGGTTTCCTGCTTCTGTAGACTCACACAGATGCCTACAAAGTTTCAGCTGGATTCAATCTTCCAAAGTGTTTGCATTTGATAATGGTCCAGGTAACCCAGGTATTGGTATTCTGCAGCCCAGCAAGGTCTCAGCAAGTCGGGGGATGAGCCAAAACGAATCAGGTCTCAAGGTTAGTTGGTCCCACCAGCCTAATGGAGGAAGTCGTCGTTGGCGGATCTTCCATGTTGATGTGGAAACGGGGTTAGCACAGCTGCAAGGCTTCACTGGTGCTTTTGCGGTCCTGGAAGGCGCTGTTGCCATCTCTCCTCATCTTCTTCAGATTCCTTGTTGCAGTGGTCGACTCTGCTGTAGCCCTAAAATCCTTACCTTATATGCGAAATCCCAATAATTATGATATGATATTTTATTTATATAGCGCCCATACACAAGTGTTTCAGGGCGCGATGAGGCAAGCAAGAGGCACATAGGAGAACAAAACAATGATATTACTAGGCCCAGTGACATTGAGAATGCGCAAGTGCAGAGGAGAGGGAACGGGAAAGTGCAAGGGGGAGGGGAGGAGTGGAAAGTGCTTATCACGTGATCAAACAACAACAGGTAGTGCAGAAAGCAGGTGGCAAGTGCAAGAATAAGGAGCAGACAATGGGTGTCTAATAAGTGCAGGAAGGGGACTGTAGGGTTGTATATACAGACCCAAGGGCAAGGATTGGCAGTGTGGATATGCGGCTGGGTGGGCAAGGATCTGGGCCCAAAATCAGAGGGTAGTCAGGTGCCCAGTGCCAAAACAGACAGAGATCAGGAGAGGAAGAGAGATGGCAGAACCAAAATGGAAGTCCTTGAGTTACTTCCGGAACCGAAGATGGTTCTCCTCAAGTTTCAGGGGAGGCAGGGAGGCAGGGAGGCTGTTCCAGAGGGAGGCTCCTGCCAGAGAAAGAGATCTAACCCCACCTTGGAGAAGTGACTGACCATGAGGGAGTTGGAGGCGGAGGAGCGAAGAGCTCGAGTAGGAAGATCTTTCCGAAGGGAGAGTTGAAGGTATTTCGGACCCAGGCCCAGAAGGGCTTGTGGACAATGCAAAGGGTCTTGAACTTAATCCGTCCAGCCACTGGCAGCCAGTGAAGAGATTTCAAGCTTGAGGCCAAGGACAAGTCTCGCAGTTCTGTTCTGTATGAGTTGCAGAGGGCGGAGAGTAGTAGCAGGCAGATTTAGAAAGAGGCTATTGCAGAAGTTAAGCCTAGACAGAACCAGAGCTCTAGAGACAGTGAGCTTCTGGGGGAAGGAGAGGAAAGGAAGAATACGTCTGAGGGGGTGCAGTTAGTAGTTTGACTTGTTAGAGACATCAGAGATGTGTGGAGAAAAGGAAAGCGTAAAGTCAAAGATGACCCAGAGGTTCTTAGCCTCACAGGTGGGAGCAGGGAGAGGGCCAAGGGAGGCCAGCCAGAGAGTGACAGGAAAGGAAGGTGCAGGAGTGCCGATGAGGAGGATCTCTATCTTACTGGCATTAAGGCAGAGGTCGTTGGCAGCACACCACTCCTGGATTGCAGACAGACAGTCAGAGATAAGAGATGAAGAAGAGGTGGCAGAGGGGAGCCTGAAAACGAGCTGGGTGTCATCCGCATAGCACTGAAATTGGCGCAGAGAGCAGCAATGCAGTGGTCAAGGGGTGCCAGGCATTGGTTGAAAAGCCAGGGAGAGAGGTTACACCCCTGGGGAACACCAGAAGTGGAGAATGAGATAGAGGAAAGGAAGAACCCAAGTTAGACCTGTGAGGGCCAGTTGGAGAGGAAGGAGGTCAGCCAGGCTAGTGCCTGTCAGCCAGGCTAGTGCCTGATCAGTAATACCCAGGTTATTACAGAGGCGATTGAGCAGGATGGCATGGGTGACCGTATTAAAGGCAGACAAGAGATCGAGTAGGATGAGGACAGAGGGGAGATTAGAATCAAGGTTGGAGGGCAGGTCTTCACAGATGTTCATGAGAGCTGTTTCCATGTTTCTGGCTGCTCTGAAGCTGGGAGATGGTCAGCTTTTCCAGGAGTCTGCCCAGGAAAGGAATAATAGAGATCAGGCGATAGTAAGCTGGGCCGGAGGGGTTGGCTGTGGGTTTCTTGAGAAGAGAGTGCTTCAGAGGGGAAGGCTCCAAAGGCAAAGGAGTGGTTAAAGAAGTCAGCCAGGGCAGAAGCGATGGTGTCAATATGGTCCTTGATGGTTTTGGACGAACAGGGAAGAACCTGTTTTGACAAGACTTTTATAGATGTCTGGAAATCTTGCCAGGGCGGAAACAGAGGAAAGGAAGAGAAACAGGGAGGAGAGGCAGTTGCAGAGGGGCTGGAGGTAGCAGAGAGAGAGAAGGGAAGCAGAGGAGGAGAGGATGAGAGGGTGGACAGGATGTCTTCGGTTTTAGAGATGAAATGAGAGGCCAGGGCCATGCAGAGGGACTGGGAGGGGATAGGAGAAGTAGAGATTGCTGCAGGATTGGCCAGCTCCTTGCAGATTTTAAAGAGTTCACCTCAGGGGCATAGGAGACACATACAATCTGGGGGTGGAAAGGGGACACCTTGGGGACTTTGCTACAGACACAAACCACAGAGTAAAATGATCTGTCAATTTATTTGTAGTGAGTGATCACGCACATTTGTTAAAAGACACACATTTTCTTTGCGCGCTCTGTACGCATGATAAATTCTGTTGCTATTGTTTGTATGTCAACCAGATACATTTTATCTTTGTGTATATTGCACACACAAACATGATTGAGTCTAATGTGTAATGTGAATATTGGCGAGTTGGCTCAAGACAGATACCCAGCTCATCTGCAATTTCAGATGCAAGCGATACAAAAGACAGACCAGTAAGAGTTTTAACATGATAATACTCACAGCGCCAAAGGTTAATCACATTAGCAACAGCCACGTATTTTTAATCAGAGCACATGCAAATTGCACATGGGATAATGTATATGCAGTCACCGACCGAGGAGAGCCATGACCACATACAGGAATGAAGCTGAAGCTCAAATCAAGGTAAAGAAACATAAACTATACTATACTTTTGTGTCTCATTGCAGAGTAACGACCGCTTAAAATTTATGGTCACCCCACTATCTGCTTTAATATTTGCAAGCGAATTCGAATGGTGGCAGAGAACCTGGCAGAGAGAGCCAGAGCACATTTGGTGGAGGGCGGGGAGGCAGATCTGTCCTGCCTTGTTTAGTCCAGTCTGCATGAACACCCAAAACTGTGAGAGGTAATATAGGAAGACAAATGGAGCGCCTCAACAGGAATGCAGGGTGATCCACAGAGAGTGAATGTTACACAGCATGAGAACCTACCAATGTAGCCCCCAGAGGCGAGTTCCCCACATCAAGGCACTCAGGTGAAAACTGTGCTTGTGAAAGAGACTACAATGAGAGCACCCAAAGCTGCTTCATGTCATTACAGGAAATAGGAGCGTGTAATTAATGAACTATTGCTTTCAAGCAAACACATATTCTTTCAGCAGAGGTGACAAACCCAGCACATGCTGAACCCCCAGAAGCAGAGGAATGTCAGCGTTCTAAGGATTGGCTCATTCTGGGCTGGATGTGGGTAGCATTGCCAGGGCACTCCTAGAATCTTAGATTGAGGCAAGTAATGGTTTAGTGCCACTGTCAGGGATTATTCTATGGAGCAATTCCTTATTACTGTCAAAAAAGTGTGGCGTAGCCTTGGAAAGCTTACATGCTACAGTGAAACATTGTCCTGTGTAGCGCATAAGCTTCGGATTAAGGGTGGTTGCAGAACATACATGCCTCTGTTCACTTTCCCCATTTAAGAAACTTAAATAGAGTTTCTAGTCCTAAAATGTATTATTTTCAACATCCCTCCATCTAGAGGTTCCCTTCCACCAATGTGCCTTGATTACAAAGGTAGGTAAACCACAATTCTCTCCCAAATTTCCACCATTGGCGATTCCCATTGTTGACCATTAATGGTTAGAACAAGAGACATGGGCAGCTCTGAGCCTTCGAAGCCTGGACATTTTCTATGCCCCCTTTATGCATGCACATCAGTTAGGGGCTGGCGGCAGCCTTTTGACAGGTGATGGACGTGCACACCAAAGAATGCAAGGGGTGTAACCCAGTGGGCTGCCGTGAGATTACTGGCTGGCCTCTTTGCCTTGGCAGTTTCACGGGTGTTGAAAAGACACACAGAGCACCTCTTAAGCCTGTGACCAGTGCTAGGCTTTTCAGTAATCATCCGAAAACCACACCTCCCCTAATGCCTGCACTGTGCTCCAGTTCCCCTATTGCGTTTCAGGGTAGCTGCAGGGTGACCGGGTCACCGTGACCCGGTCCCTGTTGTGGCATGGGGCCAGCGTGGTTTACGGTACGACTATGACTGTTCTCATTTCCAGCAGCCGACCCGACCCATCACCCCACCCATAAGCAGAGGGGAGTGAGAACAAGAGGCAGGATAGAAGAAAACTGGGAAAGAGAAGGCCGGGAGACACATAGGCAAATGTGAAAGAAATAAAAAGCAGTTTCTATATTTTTAAAGGTGGATCCAAATTAAACACTTGTCCACCTATGCAATGAACAACCACTGACCTCTGTCCACACCCGAATCCCTGCTACTGGCATACCCCTGCCCACACCAGAACCGCTGATGCAGGTATACCTCTGTCCACGCCAGAATCCCCGCTGCAGGGCTACCTCTGCCCACACTAGATTCCCTGCTGCAGGCCTACCTCTGTCCACACCAGATTCCCTGCTGCAGGGTTTACCTCTGTCAACATCAGAATACCTGCTGGAGGCCTACCTCTGCCCACATAGGAATCCCTGTGGCAGGCCTACATCTGCTCAAATCAGAACCCACATCAGAATTTCTGCTGAAGGCCCTCCTTTGCCCACACCAGACTCTCTGCTACAGGGCTACCTCTACCCATATTGACCAGCCTAGAACCACTAGGCCTAACTCTTCCCATATCTGTTCAGCCTACAACCTACACAGCCTAGCTTCGACTGAATGGCATATTTCCAGTCCATCCAGAGCACCTTGCTCCCCACTAACCCATTTCTGAGTATCCATAGTGCACCTTTTGTCCACCTTGCACAATACTTGCCATCCCATGCTTGATGCCCCTTCCCTCCTCTCTCTTTTCGCATACTACCTGCCCATTCCTGAAAGACACCCATGGCAACCTCCATGCTCCTGTCTCCACGGGCCCGTCCATTCCTGACAACAGTTCAAGCTCACCTGGGAAACATTAACCTGGGAAACATTCTGGCCAACATCTGCGAGCACCCCACCTCCCACAGTCAATTCACACACTACAAGTCCATACCTGGGACCTGTTCCTACCCCCTCTCACCTAAAACATTATTAGCCAATACAAGGAATTACTTCAACACACCTGGCACATTGCTATATATATATATATATATATATATATATATATATATATATATATATATATATATATATATATATATTCAGTGAAAAAACTTTGTTAAAGGGACGTTATGGTTAAGATGCACTACTAAAAACCTATGGAAATCCGTAAAAAAAACTTGAATCACCCCCCCAAAATACTATAGTAAGAGGGTCTGTGCTCATCTGCACCCAAGTTATGTTGTTGTCATTTTTTGTTGCGGGGAGGGGTCCAAATGATGCTTCCTGCCTGGGGTACAATCGTGTGTAAAACCGGTCCTCCTAATGGAAGACACCACACTTCTCTATATAAACAAATTATTACCCATTACTTTATGTATACTTTCCAATTTTCTTTTTTTAAACACACCATACAGCCATTAAAAATAATACAGAAACAGACCTTAGAAAATCATCTGCAACGAATGAAGCAAAAAATGGATCTATTAAAATAATAGTGCACTCAGAAATATTATTTTCCCAAGTGTTCGGGCATGTACTTCTAAGCATACATTGATCGATGGTACAAATATTTCCTATGCACCTTACCGTAATTTTCCTCTTTTTTACACATGCAAAATCAGGCAGCAGGGCGTGGCCATCTTGTGATAATCTTATCCGTTCCTGCATCACCCAAGGTGGACTGCCCTGTCGGCACTAATTCATATGCCCCGCCCCTGAGGTTCATGTTTAAAGAGGAGACAGAGCTATAGTGTAGATGCCACACATATAAAGAGCTCCCATTGGGAGAGCCACAAAAGGACCAGTCGTAGTTAAAATGATAAACATCAGATTTAATAGAATTATGACCTAAAAAGTGATTAAATAGTGTGGTCCACAGTACATACAATTCATAAACATTTAAACATATATCAAACAGTCGTTACGTGATAAGCTAGAATTAGCTAATTGACAGTGTATCAAAAACAGGGATACACTCAACATCAAGAGGTACGCTTTACAGAAAGTGCAACGTACTCTACAGTAATTAGAATCAGTATGTCAAAAAACTTAATAACTCTGGTGCCAGTACAGAGTATTAGCTCGACATGTTTCAGTTCCTACAGTTATTATGGAACATTCATCAGGAGATATACAGGTGACCACGTAACCAAGACAACATTTAAAAACGAAATGATGACATTTGAAGTATTCGTAGCATCTGCAAAGTAAAGAACAAAAAAAGCAAAAAGCGCAACACATGAGCTTCAAATTAGCCATTATTGTTGCATGTTCAAAATACATGAACCAAGGCATCCGCCCCTGAGGTTACCATCACCAAACCTAGTGATATGCTCCACCTATCTCCAGAACATTACTATATAGTGTAGTAAAACACACCCACTCATCACCTGCGTCATAACGCTACTTGACGCAGAACTTGATATAAGAACGCATTGAACGCACTGTGAATCACAAGACTCTGCCATGATCTTCGCGCTATGCCACCATAAACGATATCAAGTTGCTCCTTATCGCTGGTATGGCGTATGGCCATATGGGCCCGTGTCGATCATCCCAAAAAAGAGTCACTGTGATCCACCCACTGACGTTAATCTGTAGCTGATGGTTAAAAAAAAGTCAGTTGGTATCAGGAATCCATGACAATCGCAGAAAGTCAAGAGGTAGCTGTTTAAAAAAAGATAACAGAAATGTGTCTCAGTAACCGATCTTATTACAGTTTATCATTTTAACCATTAATTTGGGCCCCTGTTACAACTATTGATAAACACGGACGTCAAACAATGATAATTCACACAAAACAACGTGCAAAGTACTCTTCAGTTTGCTGTACAAGTTACTGCGACGGAGTATGGTCGGCTCGAAATGGGATGATAAAGCTGACGCTGCAATCAGAGAGCTAAGTAAAACCAAGAACAACACATACACAAAATTTGTATTAAATATTAGCGTTCAATTACGCATTTGTGAACCTGGGGGAACCCACTACTGAACTACACCCATATCGATGCTGCACTGCCCATGTGCTGACAACAAAACAAACTACACACACAAGCTGTAATTGCACATCATTGCAATATACCACACACAACAAAAATACAATTTACCCCACCAGTATTGTCACTGAATGACAATTTGACTAGTTTGTGTATAAAATTGTCTAAAGTAAAACTTACATAATATTAGGCATTTCCATTCTATCGGCGTAAAAAACACACACCGTTCACTTCAACAAATGTTCGTAAAATGAAATTACATGTTCCTTTGTCCAATTTTTAAATGGTCAACATTATCATATTTGAAAGTCTTACATCCCTCCCTTCGTGCATTCCGTTTGCAATACTCCCTTTGTTTCAAGGTCAAAAAACAATTGAACCTTATACTGCGTACCATGCGTGGGTTTGCTCAGCTAGGAAACAAAAATTCAACGGCGCTGACCTTCACTCAGAATGGGAACCGATAGCGCTTCACACCACAGTGGCATTACAAATATTTTTGAAAAACAGATAAATTGTTTGCTACCATTCACCAATGCGGATGACATTTGTGCAGATTTATTTTGTTCCTCTGAAGAACTTCGCACTCTCCCAGCAATTCCCACAGTCAGGCCACACCACCTGTCACCTCATCGCATCTCCTCTTCACACGGCAACTCACGTAAACATTTTTGAAAGAAGCAAGTCTCGAGCCCTGACAAAAAGTGTGGTATGAGAATGTCTGAACAAACCATGCTACAACACCCCCCACCCACGTTGCCGGCCCTGACCCTAATGACCGCAAATACAAAGCACCACAGTGCAAAACAACTACATGTGCAATGTTTACCCTGCCCATATCTCCACAAACCTGACCAATTCCCTGCACATTAAAACTAAGCATAGTGCTCTACACCACCTCCATTCCTTTAACATGAACATTTTTTGCCACATTCCTACATTTAGCAAACCACTCCTAACCATTCACAAACATATCTCCAACCACCAACACTCTGTTTTTCTCCACCTCCACCATCTTCACTACACACAGCCTCTTTCAACACAAACCACAACCTCAACATCTGATTGGCTCATCCCTACAGTCCCCTTTACATGCTGCATTTGCTGAGAAATCCCAGATGTAGCACAGTCTGCCCGCGGACACCCACGATGTTCGAGGAGCGCGTAACACTGGGGCAACCCTTCTACCCTTTCCACTTCACTCTCTGCACCATTTCCTCATTGGCTACTGTTAAACAGTCACACAATCATCCACCAATCACATCCAAGAACTCAACATCTAACTCTATCATCACACATTAGCACTTTAGATATACTATTAATCACTCTCAGTACAATTCCGCTGTCACTGCAACAGACCTACAGCAACAACTACTATAAAACTGGACAATATTTCTACTTGCAGATTCATGCACATCCACATGCATGAACACAGACTACAGGCATGAATATTCTCAACACAGTACATGTACAGCTCTTCTAAGAATACATATAAACAGAGTAACTTTCACTTACCCTGTATAAACTGTAAAATGACCTTACTTCATTCATCCCATCTGGCATAATGTAGTATCAATTGCAAACCTGTCTCCTCTCCAAATTTTTGTTTACTCACAGAGCTAAAAAAATTGTATTTCATATTAAAAGATGAGAGAAATAACAATATAATTATGAAAACGACTGTCCAGTGTGTTATAAAATTACACGCAGCTTGGATGAGTACATGCATGTTCATTCAAGCACACACACAAACAATATAATTACAAAGGCTCCCAGCTCAAACAACACCACTGCCTCTATATGAAATCCTACTCCTTTATTTCCCGCACCTTCACAAATGCATACATTGCATGCTTCTCTTTACAATCTCTGCCATTTACCCTGTAAAAATAGCAATAAATGCATGAGTATTTCTTCCACCTCTTGCCATCCAATAACATAACATATAAAACAAGTGTTCTCTATATGTTTACTATTATACTCATTTGTAAAACATATTCAACTAACAGATTCTAAATAAAATATTCAAAATGCACAGACAAAGGAAAGTGCATATGCATACTATGCTCACTTGTAAGAAAACACTACTACTACTACAAAATAAAAAAACAATGTCTACATTATCAAAAGTGCTATAAACACACATATTCACTAACTTCTTTCTTTTACAATTGCAGTGAAGACCACTCTCCTGAAAAGCAGCAGCGTCTAAAGTACGAACAATGACTTCAAAGAAACCTACTCTTTCCATACAAAAAAGTAAGTACAATACTTGCATAATTTTCTAACTGTTAATCAAACACACTAGCATTTTACTGTTGTAGAACAAAGAAGCGTATTAACCCTTTGCCATTAGATGTATTATTACTGCTTCCCCTTACCAGTTGCATACTTTATATTGTCATCCAAAGCCCAGTATACTAGCACCCAAATACAAGAATAACCTTCCCAGCTTAATATAGCTGCCCATTGCACAATCACATACCTCCACAATCATCCTTACCATCATACTCAGACACTCATGCACAAAGCAGGCATACACTGCACAACAACCCAACCCACACTTTTTTCTCTCCAACAAACCTAAAAGAATGCCTACCAAAAAGCAACTCCATCGAAAGCAACGCAGAATTAGAGCAAATCAAAATAAAAATGTCCAAAATAATCAACCATCTCTACCAGATTTTGTACAAAAAGTTCAAACAAAACAGCTAATACAGTCATTATGCGAAACAAAACAAGCTTCCTCTACAGAAACTTTCCCTCCTCTATCAAAATGTAAAACGAAACAAAAAGTGATTAACAAGACTTCACTTACCACTACTACTAACGCTGAACCTATAAATCTTGATATAGTAGCAACTAACCATACCCAATAAAATATTTTACAAAAAATGTTCCGCCACAGACTCCTTCAGAACCTTATAAAAACAGGAGAGAAAACATGGACAACCCTTAAAACATACCATAGAAAAGTAATCCTAAAAGCTCTCAGAAACAGTGCAATCTTTGTTCACCACAGACTCCTTCAGAACCTTATAAAAACAGGAGAGAAATCATGGACAACCCTTAAAACCTACCATAGAAAACTATTCCTAAAAGCTCTCATAAACAGTGCAATCCGTAAGAGATGGGTGCAATATTGTATTTGTTTAGGCGGCAGGTGCTAATGATGTATTCGCCATGCCCGCGCTGTCCGGGATGTTTGTAATTACTGAAAATGAGGGGTCTCATAAGGATAGAATTTCCGTCCGTGCTGTGCGCAGGCAAGTTGAAACTGTATGCGTGGTGTCAGCGATCATTAAAATTGAGTACAACCTGGAGTTAAAATTTTTGATTCTATGGGTGTGGTACTGAGTTATAAACCGCCATGGGTGTGATATGCTGTGGTGGTTCTGGCCAGGGCCTAGAGTCTTGGGTACATGGGGTACATGTCCGTAGGCCGTAGGCCATACACCCAAGACTCTAGGCCCTGGCCACAACCACCTCACCATATCACACCCATACATCACACCCATACAATCGAATATCTATCAGGTAGGTGTGGGCAGGGCCTAGAGTCCTGGGTACAAATTGAGTATATGCTGCAGTTAAAATGTTTCATTCTATGAGTGTGCTAATGAGTTATAAGCCACCGTGGTTCTGATATGCTGCGGTGGTTGTGGCCAGGGCCTAGAGTCTTGGGTGGATGGCCGCAGAACATAGGCCATATACCCAAGACTTTAGGCCCTGGCCACAACCACCGCAGCATATCACAACCATAGATACACCCATAGAATTGAATATCTATCAGGTGGTTGTGGGCAGGGCCTAGAGTCTTGGGTGCATGGCCGAAGCCCATGCACCCAAGACCAAAGTTATAAGCAGTGAAGTTATAAGCCAGCAAGTGTGTGATATGCTGCGGTGGTTGTGACTAGGACCTAGAGTCTTGGGTGCATGACCAAAGGCCTTGCACCCAAGACTGAAGTTATAAGCAATGAAGTTATAAGTTAGCATGGGTGTGATGTGGTGCAGTGGTTGTGGCTAGGACCTACAGTCTTGGTTGCATGGCCGCAGGCTGTAGGCTATACACCCAAGACTATAGGCCCTGGCCACAACCACCGCACCATATTACAGCCATAGATCACACATATAGATGTGAATATGTATGAAACGTTTGAAATTATACTTACCGTTTCATTTGTTGAGATTCGATATATTTTTTACATGACTTTAGTACTTGGAGGAAATATTCTTTTTCAATTTCTGTGATAAAAGAAAAGAGCATGTTAGTGTATGTATTTTATAAAGACTTATTACATTGCATAATAGACATGTTAGCTTTTTTACCCTCATATTTAGTTTACAAACCAGTGCACTGTGCATTTTGCTCAGTGTCTGTGTTTGTTTTTCAAATCATAGGGTCTGGGGGAAAGAAAATCCTTGTCGGATTAAAAAAAAACTTTTTTTGCTATGCTACAAACTATTTCTTTGTTTCCTTTGAGTGTTCACTTGTTGTTTCTGGTTAATGGTCTATTTGTTGGCTGGTTACAGATTTTTGAAGCAGTCAGATACCTGTTGGCGTATTCTAACTGTGTATTTGTTGTTACAATTCAGTGCTATTCATTTGTCTGTGTGGTTCTTATATAATCTTGGGCAGTTAGATAACTGTTGGCGTATTCTAACTTTTTATAGTCTTTTAATTGCATTTTTGTTAATGATGAAGTACAGATTAGCTATTGCATTTTGGCTTTAAGAAGATTAAATAAGCATTTGTAAGATTTGCTGGTAATCTCTGCTTCAGAGTAATGGTACTATCATTACATTCGACCCATCCACATTTATTTTTAATATATGCAGTGTAGTGAACTGCATTGGTTGTGGATCCTGTGTGGTAGATTATACCTATTGTTGTGAATGTTTTCTAACCAAGTGACACTTGACCGTGTGTGAATCCAGTCATCTTGCAGTTGTTTTTGGTACCATCTGCATTGTAATGTAGAAGCATTGTTATTACGTAGTTACTATGTGTTTGTATTAGTAAGGCGGAGCGATTATCTGAATTGCAGATAGTACATAAACTGCCATGGTTTGAATTTTGTACAAGTTGTTGAAATGGAATGGATTCACAATTAGGTATGGATACATACACAAAGCGCTCATTAGGGATTTGTTCCTGTGTCACATTGTTGTAGCGAGTGCATGTATGTTTCCACATGTATGAAATCTGGAAGATTTCATTTACAGGTATGTTTTTGTTTTCCAGTACTTGAAGTAAGTACATTAGAAATTCTTGTGGATCTTCTTTTGAGTTTATAGTGAACCTAACCATTCCAGCACAGTAGTCCAATTCTTATCTTATTCCGCGAACACTATACGTGTTGTCAGGATTGTTTGTTGCATTTCTATGAAGGACTAACATTTGCAAACACAATTGGTCTGTACTGTGTAAGTAAATGTTGTTAACAATTGGTAGCAATTGAAATAGAATATTGATTGCTACATTTGAGTAGCAACTTACATCAGTTACATTTGAAAATTTGAATGGACCAGATAGTTCTGTGTCTTAATCATTTTTTCGGAGTTTGAGTTGCTTCTTTGAAGAAGTACCTGAGTTACTTTAAATAATAGGTTCTTCTTTGGTTGTGGTAATTGATGAAATATTAGCTTCTTTTACTCTCTTTGAAGGATTTGCAGTCAGATCCTGTTGCATTTCTGTTTGAATTAGTTTTCTTTTACAACATTTTCCTTTTTGTGGAACAGGATATGATTTCAGATGGGGGGGTGTACAGTGAACCTAGTCTATTGTATTCTAAAATGCAAGGAATGTCAGCATTTACTTTACTTGCATCAAAGTTGATTAGAAATAGACCGTCAAGTGTATGTAAGCGTGATAGTGCTACGTAGCTCATGCCTTCTTTAAAGACTGTGTTCCCAATATCTATCAATGCTTTGTCTAGGGTAAGACCTTGGGATTTATGAATGGTGACTGCATATGCAACAGTTAGAGAAAATTGTTCTCTACGTACATTCATGTCTTTGAAGAGAAGGAATCAAGCTGTTGAGCGCCCTATCCTTTTTACATCTGAAAATGTGTCAAAGAGAATATTGACAAACTGAATGTTGTTGTCACGTGGGTATGTTTGAAAGCCAACAACTGTACCCAGTGCTCCATTAACTAGTCCTTGCTCCACGTCAAGGTTACGTTTAAGCATTACTCTAGAATTTAAGGATAATTTTAATATTTTTTCCAATGCAGCTGTGTTGGAGATTGAATTTTCTAAGGTATTTAGTCTTGTTGTGGCTTGTTGACACATGGGTAGTGTCATACCATGTACGTCCAGTTTGTCTGTGGAGCACATTTCAATTATTGGTTGCATTTCTTTTTTTTAACATTGTTTCATTGATTTTGGAACAGCTTGCAAGAGTTGGCATTAAGGGCATACAATTGACATTTTTGTGCGATAATTGTTCCATAACATCAGTAGCACATGCGTTATCGACATAAAGTGAATGGATGTGCCGGGTTTTCAATATTGCTTGTGCTTCTTGAGATAGTACACCAACTCTAATACTTTAAAAAATGTTGGCGTAAGTGAGGTCTGCAGATTGAAGCATGTTTTCTGTTAATTCTCTGTATTGGAAATGTTGACAAAGGTTGACATTTCCTATGCTGCCAACAGTTTTACGGCACAGTTTGTCTCCTACGGTTTTAAAAATAGGTTAACCTTTCACTGGTGTCAATTTCAGAAGATCTCCAAAACCAATAATGTGTTTTCCTCCAAAGAGTTCATCATAGTTTGTTTTAAATACGTCTTGCAACATGAGGTGAATCCAATCCAACATTAAGTTGGAGACCATGCTCACTTCATCTATTAGTAGCATTTTCATTTGTTTTAATACTGGAAGGAGTAGTAATCAGTGAAAAGTGACAACGCCTATGTTGTAGGCAGCTAAACCTGTGGGGGCAGTTACAACAGATGACAGTTTGTTGTTTGTCAATTGTTGAAGGAACTTGCTGATGATTTTGATTAAGAATGTTTTGCCTCAACCAGCTTCACCACTGACGTACAGCAGTATAGGTTTGTAATTTTGGCGGGTACATTCTTTATTTTCGTGTTGTACACCATGTGCAATTTCTTTTGTTACTTCTTCAAAAATGGTGCTCTGGTCTTTGTTAAGTTTTGATTGTAGTGCAGTTAAGTCTTCTGTATCTTCTTCATAGTGACACATAGTGTTTTCTATTTCTGTCATAGCGAATTCTGCTTCATTTGCTATTAGAGGCTGTCCTAGTGGTTCTTGGCTTCCTGTTACAGAAGGTTGACTACTGTCGGAAAATGTCCTTATCTAGTTGGGCATGGAGTTCTTCTTTGTGTTGCTGTTCATTGTGCAACATGGTTTTGTACTGCGTAAAATTAACATCGATGATAGTGCTTTCTTTTGCTTTGAAAGAGTCTTCATAGCAGTCATAGTTATCTAGTATCTCTTCTTCTTTTTTCCATGGTTTAAAAAGTTGTAGCAGGCACATGTAATATAGTTCTTTCTGTTGAGGAGTTTTTAATGCCAATTTGACACGATTAATTAAGCTTCGTTTGGTAAGTCTCACTATCTGTCACTCTATATCTACCTTTGTTTTCATCGGGTTTTAAATTATTTCTGTATGCAAAGTTTTGGGCTATGTGGTATAGACACAGGGTTTCCAAATTGGTACTTCTGTTCGGGTAGTATGTGTCTAGTAAATTGTTTTTCAAAATGTCTTGGCTTTTGGGATCATTTTTGGCTATTGTTTCTATGTCCTCATATGATTTGAGAACTCTTTTTCTTGAATTAGCAGGACCAAGACTTAACCATACTATATTTTCAGATGTTCCATACAAAGCAGTACCGGTTAAACGATCTGCAGCTCCATAGGTGCCACATTCTCTATGAGAGAGCATTTTTATGCCTAGGCTGTACAATTACTGAGATAGTGTTTTGTCTGATGATAGGTCATTCCAGAGGTCTTGAAGCTCTGTTTTTTCGGCGTTTGTTAGGTAGGCTGTAACATATCGTGCAACTGCAGTGGAATTGTCTGCAATGTACTGCACGTCTATGTTTGCATTCCATAAGGATTGTAATCATTGATATATTTTGATATATTTTGATTCTTGTTCTTTTTATCTAATACGTGTTCTTAGGTGTTCTTAGGTGATTTACCTTTAACACTAAGTCGAACTGAAGAAACGTTTTACTCACCTGTTTCTGTAACTGGTCTAGGGAAACCAAAGCCGCATTTGATGTAGTATTTCCCTTTGTTTTTGTATTTGCGATGACAATATTTGACACATTTGTGTCTTTGAAATTGTACAATTTGTCCATGAAGGTCACTATGTCTTGTTTGTGAAGGGATTTCACAAGTGACATATTTTTGGATGAACTACAAAACAGTGGCATCACTGTCCTGACCAAATGTAGGTGCACCTTTAATCCATAAAAGCATGTGGATATGTGGTGCTCCTCTGGCTTGGTATTCTTTTCTCCAAAAGAAGTGTTGCACTTCTCAGAAGGGAGGAAGAGTTTTATTACAAATAAAGTGTAGCATAGCAATGAAACGATGGTGGAAATATCTTGAAATATTAACAGGATCTAGAGAGCAAAGTTCTCCAGGTGTTAGTATATCTATCTTGGTTTTGTTGTTTGATATGCGTAGGAAATCATGTAAATCTTCCCATGCATATTCTGCACAACTGAATGTAACAAACCAAGTGGGTGGTCCAAGGTTTCTGATCATACATCGTACATCTCTGTGACTTCGGAACCAGTATTCTTTCGTGCCACGCATATTTGCAAACAGATTTGTTATGCTTGATTGTAAAACGTCATCTTTTTCTTGCACTTTTTGTATTAATTGCATAGCTGACATATTTTGAAAGTGGGTTCCAGATTTCAATATGTGCAACTTCATAACATAGGGTTGCTAGTTCACTTTCAAAGAGTAGGTGGAATAAGTATTCCACATTTTGTCTAAATCTGGGATCTTCAGAATACATTTGTAATGAGCGGTATTCTGATGCTGTTATCTGAGTGGGTCTATCATCGTATCTTTCTCCTTTGCCAGTAGGAAATAGTAGTGGAAAAGCACGTGCTTCTATACTTTTTTCCTATATGCTCATGGTGAACCTTTGGTTTGTCGCATTTGGTAAGTTTCTAGTGCATCATCTATGCTTTCATTAGAATTGCAATGGATGAATTGTATAATGGTCCAAAAGAGTGGATGCTGCAGCAGGATCCAGAAGTTCAAATTGACCAGTTTCTGATGACTCTTGAATTATTTCAGTTGTTTCCCTTAAGCTTTCTTCAATATTTATTTCTTTGTAGTATTCATTATTGTCTTTCCGATATTTCAAGGCTTGTCTAACTTTATGTAAGTCCACGAGTTGTTGCCAAATTATTTTGTCTTTTGTTGGTACACCATTTACTAAGACAATTAAAGATTGCTCTATTGGACGTTGTACTCCTAGAGTGTGCACATTTTCTGTCAGATCTAATGGTAAATAAACTAATGTGCCACAAATGCCTTTCACCAATTCAGAGGGAGGTAATTTTGCTGTTTTTGGTTTGAATTATGATGCTCTCATACACATTGAGTTGTTGCATGGGTTTTGGTAGTGGGAATAATTCCAAGTTATTTGTGATAGCATGTGAAGGAGTTTGGTTGTTGTCAAGTTTTGTAGTACAGTAACTGCAATATATTAAGGGTTCACTTATTTCGTATTTGTTTTCTGCTAAAAGGTAGAGAGCTAATTAAAACCAGTCTTCATAGTCTTCTATTCTGTATGTTATGTCTATAGTTTTTGTGTTACTTTTGTAAAATGTTCTGCGGCAACACACACACACATGGTTTGGTACTTCAGCGGATGTACTTTTACATTTTATTATTTCTTTTTTATATGTGTGTAGTAGAAGGTTGCCATCTGTACAATTGTTGCTAGTCTTTTGTAATGCTATTGCATTTTGTAAGTGGCTTTTACTTCCAAAATATTTTCTCTGGATACGGTCGATTTTTTCTTGTAGGTATTTGGGTGTACCATGTAGAAGAGCGTTATTTAAATTGGCTAGTTCTAAAGCAGGACTTTTAACATAGTACAGTTTATACACTAGATTTCTTACATTTGATTGATGTGTTGATATAATTTTGATATCATGGAAGGTGCTTTTGCAAATAGGTCCTGAAATGCAGGCTAATGAATGTCCTTGTAGTCCTGCGTATTTGCACACTGGACAGGTATCCATATTTCGCAGCACTTTCACTTTGATTTTGTCTTTACCTTTCACATACTGATTGAGGAAGTGGCGTAAAGATTTGAAAGATTTGTTGGGAATGTTACACATTGACGTGCATGGCCATTTTTATACTGGACGTTCAGATTCAGTCGAATGGAGAGGTAATTCTGTGTTTTCTGGGGATACTTATGTAAGCAGTGTTTCTTGTTCCATGATGTATTATTGATTTTTTCATATCCTCGTCCACTGCTATGGATGGAAATTGTGTTTGTTTGGTTTTGTTCGTATGCTTCTTCATTAAAATATGGTTCTGTGGTCGTGGTGTGACTCCATTCACCTCCACAGATATTTAAGAAGTTATTTTTGTTGACATTCCGTTTATTAAGAAGTTTCTTTTGTAGTTTAGTACTTAGTTTTGTTAGTGGTTTCATCCTGTTTAAAACTAAAATAAATAACTTCCTTTTGAGAAGCATTGCACTGTCTACGAGAGCTTCTAGGATTAATTTTCTACGGTAGGTTTTAAGGGTTGTGGATGATTTCACTCCTGTTCTTATTAGATTCAGAAGGACTCTGTGGCGGAACATTTTTGCTAAAATACTTTTTTTAGTATGATTTCTTGCTAGAATATGAGAATTTATAGGAGCACATTTTGATAGAGGAGGCAACGTTTCTGTAGTTGAAGCTACTTTTGTTTCGCTAAATGACTGCATTAGCTGTTTTCTTTGAATGTTTTGTACAAACTCTGTTAGAGAAGGATGCTTATTTTGGACACTTTTATTTTCATTTGCTCTATTTCTGCGTTGCTTTCTACGGACTTGCTTTTTGGTAGGCATTCTTTGGGGTCTGTTAGAAAAAAGAAGGTATGGGTTGGTCTGTTTTACAATGTATGTGTGCTGTGTGCATGCATGTATGAGTTTGATGGGGAAGTTGTTTGTGGTGGTGTGTGAATGTGCATTGGGAAGTTACAATGAGTTGGGAAGGCTATTTTTCTGTTCGTATGTTACTACACACTAGTTCAGATGAGAGTAGAAAGTGAGCTAGTGGTGAGAGAACCATTATTAGTAAACGTAATGGTATAACATTAAAACATTTATTTGTTTTGGAGTACTAACATTCTAAGGCTTGAGTATGTTTTTTGTGTTCCAAAAAAAAGGGGATTTGTGTGCCATTCTGTCTGCTAATCTCTGTTTACTAAATGTGGATTGAGGGCAGAATGGTTCAGAAATCGATGTTTTTTTTGGTGCGCACATTACATGAATGAACCACAGAGTCTCTTTGAGGAACAGTGAGAATATAAAGGTAGTATGCTACTTACTTTAATGAACAGGTGTCTTCGGATATGTTGTGTGTAGTTTAGAAACTGTTGATTTTCAGGAGAGTGGTCTTCACTGCAATTGTAAAAGGAAGAAGTTAGTAATTTTGTGTGTTTGTAGCACTGATGTTAATGTACACGTTAACTTTTATGTTTTTGTGGTAGTATTCTCGTTTGATATCTGAACATAGTGTATGCACACATTTTATTTGACTATGTGCAGCCTTTATATGTTATTTGCAGTTTGTTAGTTCAACCTGCTTCGCAAATGAGTACAATTTTAAGTTCATGAAATTCCCTTGTTGTTTTGCAGCTGTGTTGTAGATAGCAGAGAGGTTTGGAAGTGATAGTTCATTATAGTAGATGAGAAAACTTTGAATACTTTCATATTATAACTAGACATGCAAACGATCGGGAGCACCTGAGCGGGAGATTTCACCACAGCAATCGGGAAAATGTATTTTTCTCATACGATCGCATTGGGATTAGCATTAATTTAGGCGGGAGACACTAAAAAATTGTGACATTTTTTAATGAAAAATCGAGTTTCGCATGTAAATGGAGAGGGTTGGCATGTATGTATAGGCTATGGGGGAGATTATAAAAAGTAGTGTGATTTTTCAATGAAAAATCGGGAGTCTCGCGCTTAAAGCGGGAGCGTTGGCATGTATGTATTGGCTATGCAGATTTAGTGGAATTACTTTGTTTATATGGATTCATAAGAGTTGTACATGTACTCTGAATAAAATATGCATATCTGTACTTTATAATCATGCATGTGGATATGCATGGAGCTGTAAGTAGAAATCTTAGAGACTTGCACAGTAGTTTTTGTAGTAGGTGCTTTTCAATTATATGAGACTTGTATTCAGAGTGATCAACAGTACATTTGAAGTGCGGAATTCTGATGATGGAGTTAGATGTAGAGGTCTTGGATGTGATTGGTGGATGATTGTGTGACTGCTTAGCTGTGTCCAATGAGGGAATGGATTCGCGAGTGATGTGGAAAGGGTAGAAGGGCTGGCTAAGAGTTACGTGCCGCACAGGCACCGTGCCTATCCGCGGGTAGGGCGTGCCACATACAGGGTTTTACAGCAAATCCAGCATGGAAAGGGGACTGTAGTGATCAGCCAATCAGATGTTGACATTGTTGATTTGTGTAAAAAGAGAGTGTGTGTAGTGAAGATGGCAGAGGTGGAGACAGTCAGGGTGTTGGTGCTCAGAGATATGTTTGTCCATAGTTTACAGCACTATTCTCAATGCAGGCATGTGGCAAACTATTTCGATGTTAGAGGAATGGAGGTGGTATGGAGCTCTGCGACTGACTGCAATAATTCTCCAAGTTAGCAGAGATATGCGTAGGATGAACAGTCTCCATGTGGTAGTATTGCACCATGGTGCTTTCCATTTGGGCTACGTGAGTTCCCCTACTTTGTTGGGAGATTTTGAACAGTTGGTTCAAGCAGTAATCAACATTTTTGCAACTGCAAAAGTATTTTTTTTCTGGATTACTTCCTAGAGCAAAATGGGACAACAGTTGTCTTTTTTGTCCTGATCAAAGCATTACTAGGTGTGCAATAAATCGAGGCATGTGTGCTTTCATGCTAAGAGCCGGTATGTTTTTCTGTAGCCACAAGAACATTGTTTCGAGTAATGCGGCTCATTTCGAAGCAGATGGTGGTTCTTTATCTTTTTTGGGAAATGCCATGTTTTTTTGGAATGTAAGGGTTGCTTTGGAACAAGTTATGTGAAGATTTTAGGAGTAAACTAAGAAGAAAAAAACAAAAAAATTCAAAATAACAGGTGTCTGTCAGGCATCTGCAAAAAAAACAAATAAAACTGCCCTTTTCAGAGCCCACCTTAAAGGGGAAATGGGGAACAATATTTAAATGTACATTCGCCATGCTCATATCTTCTACATGTCCGCGGACATGGTGGTAGTCTGCGGACAGCACGTTTACATATGGGGATTCTGGGATGGAGAGGCATGTAAATGAGAATGAGTGGAGCTAGGAATTGGTCAGTAAAGTTTAGTTGGTGTGTTGTGTACAGAGAGATTTAGTGAGGACGTCTTTTTCCTGAGAGGAGAACAGATAGCTATGTCTGTGTGTGCTCGAAAACAGATTATCTGGATTTTGGGAGACTCATGGATACATTAGTTGAAGGTGCATGCAGAACGTTGTGGTATATCTGCAGATCTTGGATTCTCTCATGTGGAAGTGCACTGGCATGGAGTTCATGGAATGAAGTGGCTGGACTTGGTACCTCTCTGTGCTACTTTACAGACAGAGCGTCATCCTGACATAATTATAATTCATTGTGGAGGTAACAGTTTAGGACATGTGTCTGGAATTTCTTTGCAATTTGCAATGAAGGAAGGACTTGAGAAGTTCATGGACATGTTTCCAAATTGCCAAGTAATTTTTTCACGTATTGCGCAAAGACAAATGTGGCTGCGTTCTTCTTCATTTGGTCCACAAATGGAGAAAGCGAGGCGCAATGTCAATAAGGCTGTTTGTGCCTTTCTAAGAGATGTTGGCATGTCATCTTTCCACAATGAAAATATTATGTTTCGCAGCACATTCATTTTTCACATAGATGGAGTCCATCTTACATATGCTGGCAATCAGATTTTTATTCGAAATGTCCAAAATGCATTGCAATCTTTTTTGGAAGTATAGTCCTCTATTTTGCATTACATGTTGACGAATCCAAGTTTTTGAAACACACAAAACACCACCAAAAGGCTCTTTTCAGAGCCACCACTTACTCGCAGAGAAAGGTGCATTGGTTTTGCTACGGTTGTACCCCAACATTTTATCTGTCCTAGGACTGTCTGTGAACTTTTTAAAAAATGCGCGGGGGCCTGCACCGTTTACTTCATAGTTCTATTTTTAAACTGAGAAAGAAGGCTCTGAAAAGAGCCTTTTAAAAATACTTTTTGTTGTTTTATATATTTTTATGGGGCTTTTTCTACACCCGACACACTAGGAGAGGAGGTGAAAGGAGGGTAAGGAAGGGACACCAACCACGGGGATAAGAAAGGGAAGGTGGAGAGAGGAAGATGTAGGGTGGGCCTTATTTAGGTAGGTAGCAGCCCTTCTGGTGCTCCGTGACCGTAGTCTCGAAAGGACTTCGAATACTCTCCCTCCTGCAAAGTACTGCATCGCAGTACATACACAATATTGTGACCCTCGAAAGGTAAGGGTCAATAGCATCGCAAATGGCCTGTGAAGCAGCTAGAGGGATGCAATCTCCCACAGGAGTGTCTCTTGTGGTGAGAGGACCGTAAACGGAGGATGCCGCAGAGGAACTCAACCTACTACGTTCTTTACGTGGTACAACTTTGCGAATGTTCGCACCGTGGAACGAAGTTAGGTGTCGCTTCATAGATGTCGTACCAAAGCTGTACAAACCACGTCTCCCATGACTCAGCACCAAATTGCACTGGTTACAGGTGACCTTGTTCGCACGTGCTTTCGGTACGTTACCATGAATGGTAAACAACCGCCACACCCACGACTCCCAGGGAGTGCTGGTAGTAGGGAGTTCCTCTGCCACATTCTCTTCATCCTCTTCATCCTCGCTCTCTACATCTTCACGTGTATTCCCCTCTGCAGGCCCCTGGAGAGGTGGTGCTGGTGGAGGGTTTGTGGGTGGTGCTGAGGCTGATGTAGCAACAGCAGTCATGGATGCCATTAGGGTTGGTGAGGTAATCTCCGCTAGAGCACTAAAGGCAGCAAAGGTCAATCTCCAATAGCCAGAAGTACAATGAAGATGAGCTCCAGGGTGTGGCCTTTTATAGGGGTGGAGGGGTGTGCCTTGTGACCATATCGATCACTCAAAAGCAATCAAAAAGTTACAAAAAATATGTGGAAAGCTAGGGCCATTGTCTGGGACACGTGAAATGGTGATGTTTTACTGTAAAATAATTTGGATTGTCTGCATATGTTCTTTTAAAATGTTGGGGAAGCGGACAAAGAGCACAAATTAGGACACACGCTCAGCGTGGGTGCGGTAACATGATGACATCGTGAACATGCCCGCGAAGGGAATGGGTGTCCGCAGGACACCCAAATGCACAGGAACGGTTGTGCGCGCGGGTGTTCCTCGGACAGTGTTCGGGTCCTGAAACTAATTGAAAGTGCGACACAAGTGAGACGGACAGTTACGGACAGGCGCGATGTTCGCAGGATTTACGGGTAAGGTGCGAATGTGCGTAGATGTTCTGCAGACTGTACGGCCAGGTATAGTGTCCTTAGGACACCTTCATTTTGTTTGACTACGGACATCGCGGCCAGGCACCTGTTCTACGGACAGTTCCATCTTGGTTGCGAACGGTAAGGCCAGGTATAGTGTCCTTAGGACACTCCCATTTTGTTATTTTACGGACATCCCGGACACCTAGTGTGTTCAAGAACAGTTTTATCTTGGTTGCGAACGCTACAGAGAGGTATAGTGTCCTTAGGACACCCCCATTTTGTTGATTTACGGACATCCCGGACAGCTGGTGTGTTCTAAGAACAGTTTCATCTTGATTGCGAATGGTACGGATAGGTGTACTGCCTTTAACACATCCATATTTTGTTAATTACGGACAGGCCGGACAGGCGCGCTGTCTGCGGCCATTTTAACTGTTTTTTTTTAAAGTAGACACAAAGAATTTCATTAAAACTAACATAACATTTATTTTATTATACACATATACAGCAATTAAGAAAGAGAGGGGGAAACAAATATAGGGGAATTAGGGATTTGCAGAGGACCGTTGTGAGGGGATGAAGGGATGGAGGTTTTGTTGAAATGTTTATGTTGTTCGTGAGGGTTTGGGGATACTTCACTGGGACATGGATAGGCGGGACAGATACAGGTAGTACAGTGGTATCTAATTTTTCCTTTGACGTGCTCCTCCACAAATTGCCTTAAACTATTGAAATTATCTTTCAGCATGTCCACTTTCTGTTCTATGCATTGCAAGGTGTCTTGCATTGTGACTTTTGGTGGAATTTATTCAATCTTTGCATGGTCTGTTAAAAATAAATATATATATGTTAAGTACACATAAAGTACTGACTATTAATTTGCTTATGCAGAGAAGTGTGTACCATTATTATCGCTATCTTCTGACATCGGAAAATTCTCCTCGAGCCACTCCAAAGTACTGCACATTTCTGTGTAAAAAACACAATACATTGATTGTTCTGTGCCTCATTCAGAAAGTATACAAGTATATAAGAAAAATTAAGTTTACTTACTAGTTTCTGGTAATTTGTATTCGTTGTGTTGTGTTTGTGTATGGTCGCCCCCAGCTCTGCAGTTTCTGTGAGGAAATTATGTTGGAGGCATTTCTTTTTAATTATGGTATAATCCATTTCATTACATATGGTATTTAAATGGATGGTTGATGTGTTAGACGTGTAGGTTCCACTGCTTATTTATTATTACTTATAATGTGTTCATGTGCTGCTTTTTAAACTTGTGCAGTTTTTCTATGGTATGATAGAACAATTTCAGATACCACCTGAGTGTTTGGGTAGTGTTGATGTAGTCCGCGCCCGTCCACGGACATAATCAGTCCGTGGCCTTCAACAATCATTAGCCGGGGGTTCAGTATGTTCTATGTTACATGTATATAAAGTAAGAGAATCCTAGTAAACATCTCCCAAATTCACACAATGAAAGTGTATATTCAGTAAAAAAACATTGTTAAAGGGATGTTATGGTTAAGTTGCCCTACTAAAAAGCTATGAAATTCAGTAAAAAAACGTTGTTAAAGGAATGTTTTGGTTCAGTTGCGCTACTAAAAACCTGTGAAATTCAGTAAAAAAACTTTGTTAAAGAGACATTATGGTTCCAAGTAAAACCGAAAAACCCTTGAAATTTGTCAGTTATGGTCAGCTAAGCAACCGTAACTCGCGCCACCACTGTGCACTGCTAAGACTAACACCCAGGACATCAAAGATGACATCACAAATGTCATTGATGACATCACTGATGACATCACATGTACATTTAGATTTCATGCAGAGCCTCCACAAGGGATTGTCATTATAATATTGGCAGAAAAGTATCAGAGATGATTGAAGAACTAAGATATGCCACGTAGTTCATTAAGCAATGCATTGCTGAAAAAAACATTGCATTACTGAGTTCTTTCAGTACATAAACGAACTCATGACGAAATGTAAGCATTATCTGCAGCATGCACTACAGAGATGCAATATTTGCAATCTTCCCATGTTGCATACTAAATTGATAAATGCCTCCATTACAGATTTTCACATACTGTGAAACATAAGTATCTAAGTATGCTTCCCTTACTGCATAATTGCACTATTACTCACAAAAACATTAAGAGAGCTCAATGCATACAAATATAAGCATATACAGGGAACGTAAAGCAAGCACCAAAAAATGCGGTATTACCACTAAATGTTCATATCCGAACTAATTAACTTCATGGACTGAAAAGATTCTTGTGTTTCTGGATTCCTTCTTTTTCTATACATATGTATGATATGATGTAACCATAACCTAAGGAAAGTATTGTCAGAATATATGAGACAGGTAAGGGCTACAAATATAGCACTTTTAACTTCTTAAACTGCTGACTGACAGTGAGGAAAGCCACGTGGCTTACATATGTCAGTGAACAAAAAATAGAAGGAGCTAGACATTTAATATCACCTGTGCTGTCATCATAGCACTTTGTACTATGGTATAGTGACTTTTTAGTTCCTGCCTGTTACTGCCCTACATATATCAGTGAAGGAAAAAAGAGTGAGCCAGACATGTGATGTCATCAGTGATGTCATCAATGGCATTTGTGATGTCATATTTGATGTCCTGGGTGTTAGTCTTAGCAGTGCACAGTGGTGGTGTGAGTTATGGTTGCTTAGCTGACCATAACTGGTGAATTTCAATGGTTTTTCGGTTATACTTGGAACCATAATGTCCCTTTAACGAAGTTTTTTTACTGAATTTATATATATATATATTAAATCAATTTCTCAGGATCATCTGACATGCTACCCCACCCAAGCCTGAGACTCCAAAGGAATTGCTCTCTCCTTCTAGTGCTGCTAGTGCTGCTAGTGCTGTGCAAGTCTACACCTTGGGTTCTCAGGGCACATTACCCAGATTGACAGCCCATATCGTACAGCCCTTATCATAGAGCTCTCAAGAATACCTCTGAAATCTCACAGCATTAAAGTTCTATGTCCAGACACACCTTGTATCTATCATCTTACACTGGCAGCTACTGCCACAAATCAAAGTCTCTGCCCCAAGCCTGGTCATGTATGACCAGTCCACCCTCAATAGTACCCTTGTGTCCTTTGCATGTATTCTTCTCTCCTTACACTTGGCTTTGTCAGCATTTGTTTTTAAATGCAGCTGAGCATGTTGGAAGGAACATGTATTTGAGCACTCCACAATGAAGAGTAAACGCTTGATAAATGCAGCAAGAGACCCCACATAGAAAGGGCTGGCGTGAGGCACATCGGCTTTAAATCTAACGATGCACTGTTATATGATGGGAGGATGAGTGTACAGATGTGCAGGTTGGTGATGGGTGCATGTGTGTCTGGATGCCTATTCAAGGCTTTCATGGTCCCAGTTGCAACCAGCATGCATACTCACCCTGCGTCCCTTAAACAAATATCTTCATTATGTCTAGGCTATCGAACATCAAACCATGCCACCAACAGGCAGCAGCCAGCTATCAATAATCCTGTAAATAAATTAAGGAGGTAATTAATTTAAGACGCAACAACAATATTCCTGACACCCGACGGAACCCCACTCATGTGAAAACAGGCAAGTTCTGAAAATAACGGTACTATTTCATTCAAGGCGTGATGATGGCATACAAAGTTTGTTGCTAAATTGGTGGGCCACACACACACACTGATACACAGATACACTACCTTAAGGTTAGCAGCAAACTCGTGGTCTCAGATAGTCCGAGGAATCGATTCTCAAACGCACGATCGGATTGATCAGGTCCAGCAAGTAAGACTGCAACCAATTGAATTTTGCTGGTCGCTGCTGCAAAAAGATCATGCTCCGTGCTCGCTTCGACGACAGTAGTCAGCAGCACTGTGACTGGACTCTGGAGGTTGCGCAGCAGTCCACTGCGCAGGGGCACGTGCAGTTTGTTTCTCGCCCGTAGTGCCTGGAGTCATATGGGCAGGTGTATGGCTCGGGCCGTGGCACGCCACAAGCAGAACTTTCGTCTTTGCATGCAAGTGAAGTTGCAAGCAACTGCCCGACCAGGGCTGTCGCACGGTTCAGTGAGTCCTGGGGCAAATAATTGGGTGAGGCCCCCTTACCATTTTTTGCACTGGGCCAGCAGCGGCACCAGCGCAAACAGGAGACACAAGAAATCTTCCCTTGAGTTTATGTGGAGGAACCTAAATATGGGTAATTATTACAACTGCAAATTAACTGCAGAAAAGTTAGATTTCTGTACTGAAGAAAGGTTTATGCCAGACTAACTTTTGTATCATATGCATAAAGATATATAGGATGGTATGACGATGTGTGGTGCATCATACCAGCAATAAGAAGCATCCTGCCCCTGTGTGCACATTAAAACACACCTCATAAACAGTGACAGACAGACGATGTAAAGTGGCAGCTGGTGAATTTCTGAACTGAAGAAGCTTTAATTCAATTGTGCAAGATCGACAAAGCACAGTGAGGGAGAACAAACCAAACACGGGAAGTTTGAGGGATGTCTCACTCCCAAGAACATTTTGAAACATTGCGTTCAAATGATACATTTTGCGGCACTTTCTTTGCAAAATTGGGTAGAAATCCATACAGTTTACAATCGATTTTGTACGGAAGCACATGAAAAAACCCAATAGTTGCAAGTCACCAACCATGCACAGGAACATTTTCCAATACATGTCATGCCATTTTTGCACACAAGATATGCTAATATAAAAATATATTTGTGCTGGTTGTCCCCATGTATGTCCATCCAGGCTGCACCAATATATGCCATTATTACCACATACGGACTCCCAGCCAGTAAAAGAAAGTATGATCAAGCTGACTATGCACCATAAATGTTATTATTGACTAGACAGGCCTATATTCAATGTGGTCCAGTTTAGCCAAGTAGTATATTTGCTTTACCCTTGATGTGTGGTCCTGTAAATCAAGGGCAAAGCAAAACAGGCATTGGCAATACTAAAAATGTGGGCGTTTGTGTAGGCATGGGAAAGGTACTGCTGTATTGGTATTAACTGGCCGTTGATGGTGGCAGGTGCAAAATGGTTTGAGTACCTAAGCATATAATAGCAGTGCTTGGCAAATGCGTAATACTTATGCACAAGCCAAAATGGTATTCTTTGTCATTGCTCCTTGTTAACAGGACTTCACTGAAAGACACATGGGGCCTCATTACAACTCAGGCGTTAAGGGTCAACGCCGTCGTTAACCCTTAACGCCTGATTCCGATTTTAACGGCTGCTTTTAGCAGCCGTTAAAATCCATGGCGCTAAACCGCCTTGGTGCTAATTACGCCACCGTAATTTACGGTGGCGTAATTAGCGCCTTCCCCACTCCCATTATGCCCTATGGGGCAAAAATGGGAATGGGGAAGGGTAAAATGGGAAATGGGGATTTACCGCCCCACTCACCTTGGAATGGGGCGGTAAATCCGCCATCCACCATAGTGTAAATGTAGTTTACACCATGGTGGTAAAGTTGGCGTACTTACCGCCTGGGTCATAATGATGGTGCTTTAAAATTAGGTGGCTGAAGGCCGACCTGGTCAAGACATTTTTATTACAGCAGTAGCGTGTTTAAAACTTCAATTAGTCATTCACTCTCAGAAGTCTCGTTTGAGAAACCACTCGCAGACACTTTGAGGGCAAAGTTTGATGGTAAGGCTTGATTGAAGTTAGCTCAAAGAGTTCCAATGAGGAGGTGCTTTGGGTGCGGGTAGGCAGGAACTGGGTGGGAATTGCCATAGGGATTAGCATGGCCATGGGAAGTTTTCTGCAATGGGGATCCCAGTGTGGAGGCAAGCTGTCTCCCCCACCGCTGGACACATTAGGGTATTTCTCAAAGGGTCTGTGCCTCTGAAAGGTCAGCAGGGTTGGGATAGACTCTGCCAGTCTCATATCAGGCTCTGATTAAGCACTGACAGACTCTGCAACAGCCCTATAAGTATTTCAGAGGTATTGGGCTGTCAATATATTTATTCTTAGGCCAGTATATGTTTGATTGTTCTCAGAGTGGATCACAGGGTGAGATGCCTGGGAGATTTGAAGTAGGCACATTTTACATTTTCAGATTTGCTACAAGGTGGAAGGCTATAGCTAATTTCAATATCAGTGTTCTTAATGCAATATATGGATTCTTCCATCTGTTTCAGAGTGGTAGGAGGCACCCCTTATTAGTTTTGGTTATTAGATGGTGCCTAAGCACCACCTATGAGCCAAAACTATTACACTGGATTACATAAAGGAGAGGTATAGGATATCAGGAGAGGCACACAGCTTGTGGGTGTTTTTGGTTATTGACTCACCCATTGACTATCCCATGCTAATAATCCATACTGCCGTACCAACCCACTACCTGCATCTTCTCAACCAAAACATATCCTCATGAGAACTCTTTGAGCAATCTCTATCAAACAGTAACACCAGACTTTTTGCAGTAGAGAGCCTTACAGTGTTATTTCTAAGCAGTCTTCTGAGAGTTATTGCCTCAACTTTCCACCTATCCTGAGACTGGGGGATCTGCTCCCTCTTCTTTCCTTCCCTGTTTGCTTGCATATTGATTGCTGCCAAACTGCCTAACCTCCCCACCCCCATTCTTCGCTCGCTGATCCATTGAATCTTTGCTTTCCTCAGTGTGTACTTTCTCCTAAGACTTGTAAAGTGCTTTGTTGCTTGCTGAAGCACGGTCTGTGCTCAATAAATACCCTAATAATAATAATAGAAATACAAAAAACAATTGCAGCTTTAATATTGCTACTGGTGTACTAGAATGTGTCTTAACCAAGTGTGCCTTCAGCCACTTGATTTATAAGTAGTGTGTGTGTCCTTGCATCTCTTCCTTGCACTGAAGTCATATGAAAAACAAGCATTCTCAAGGACAACAGTTTATGATTGTGTATAGGTATTTTAGGTGTGTGCCAAGCACTGGTATCATTTGCCCAGGTGTTCACACCATTTTGCAGACGTTGACGTATCATGGTCCAGTATCACCATTCAGGCAGTGCATGCCAAATGCCAATCCCATGGCTACACAAAATCCAAATCTGTTGGCTTTATCAATGCTCATTTGTATTGGTTTCATGCAGTACATATCACTCTTCCGTGTTATTGCGGGTTCATGCAGAAAATATCATTTTTCCATGTTATAGTGCATTCGAAGATGGAAAGTTTATATTTTACTCATGTCAAGTGTGCTTTATAAGAGGAGAAATGTGCATTAAAACTGAGTGTGGTTTGGAAGGTTGGCAAGAGTACATCCCACCCTGTTAGTGTTTTGGAAGGTTGGCAACATTCATTGTGAGTGTGGTGTGGGAGGCCAGCAGCCGGTACATTTTTTTTCTGGTTCTTTAGCTTAATAGGAGTCACTGGGGGTCATTACAACCCAGGCGTTAACCATGGCGCTATTAGCGCCATGGTTGACGCCAGTATTTTACCAATTGCGCCATGGTGGATGGCGGAATTACCGCCCCATTCCAAGGCTGGCAGGGCGGTAATTCCCCATTCACCATTGGCCCTTCCCCATTTCCATTTTTGCCCCCATAGGGCTCAATGGGAATGGGGAAGGCGATAATTACGGTACCGTAAATTGCGGTACCGTAATTACCTCGAAGGTCCCTTTGCGGGTTCCTTCCTTAACGGCTGGTAAAACCAGCCGTTAAGGTGGGGACCCGCAAAGGGACCTCGTAATTAGGCGGTAAGGGGTTAACGGCGCCTGGGTCGTAATGAGGCCCACTGTTCCTTCTGAAAATGATGTTCCGTAATCATTTTGTAAAATCTACGCCATCCTGCGGGTCTAATTCCTGTAATGTGTGTGTCCTCAGTCACTGTATACGAGCTCTCTTAGTCTTTGACTTGCTACTGCCCTAGTCATCAGGGATGTAAAGCTGTCAAGCCAAAAGATGGGCCACTGTCCAGTAGCGGCTAAGCTCGCTCAGCATTGCCAGAACTCCATGAGACAGCGTTCCCTGGGCCTCCATAGGTGTGGAATGAAGATCAGTCCTGGAATGCCCCGCAAGGTGCGCCCCCCAAGTGCATGGCCTGGGGCACTTTGCCCCTCCTGCACCCCCTGTGCCCAGCACTGGCAGCCATTCCTAGAGATTCTGGGGGGGACATGTGCCATTATATGCCCCTACTTAAAATTGTGGGGGGGTTAGTCACCCTTATACCCCCCATGTCCTACGCCCATGGTTCAGCCAAGTTGTTAGATGCCACAGAGACGCTTGAATGTGGGCTCTCCTCTTAGTGCAGACAGAGAGCTGGTATTGCCTTTGGAGCAGACGGCAGGCCAGTTTGTCAGAGGATGCACAAGATGCCCACCATTTACTCCTAGCCACCCTACACTTGCATTTAAGGGTGACTAGGTCAGAGTCATACCACGAGTTGCACTTCGCTTTGGGCTTCAAGTGGATCCTCATGACAGGGGCAAGAACATTGTGAGTATCAGAGATAGCAGAGTGGATCTTGGAAAGGGCAGAGTCAGGATGAAAGTCAGCCAGAGGTGTAGGAGGGGGAGAGAAAGTGGCAGTGAAAACCTCAACTGATACACTCTTCATTGGCTGGATAACCGAGAAGGTAGATGGCAGTGCTGGAGCAGGCTTGGCCTGCGGGGTAGAGAGGGAGAGAAGGGAGGAAAGGAGAAGGTGATCTCTCCAGGAGAGAGGAGTGGTGGGAGTGGTGAGAGGGTTAGGGAGGGGGAGGTCAGATGAGATGAGAACATCCAGAGTGTGCCCTGCAGAGTGAGTCGGGCCAGAGGGAAGAATAGAAAGATACAGAGAGTTGCAGAGGTCTTAAAAGAGTACAGAAGAGGGACAGGAATCATCCAGGTGGATATTGAGGTCTCCAAGGAGGAGTTGAGTGGTTGAGGCCAGGAGGGAGGAGGAGAGGTCATCTCACTCAGAGAGGAAAGAGGTAGTCTGACCAGATGGCCGATAGATAGTAGCAATCGTGAGAGAGTGGCCGTGAGAGAGAGAAAGCCTACAGACGAGGCATTCGAAGGAGAAGTAGGCCTGTGTAGGAATCACAGAGGCAGGAATCCACTCTGGGAAGATCAAGGCTACACCCCCACCGGAACAGTTGGATCTGGGTGCAGAGAGGATCTTGTAGCCATCAGAGAGGACAGTGTCAAAGCGTGTGACAGAGCTGGCGATGACCCATGTCTCGGTGACAACGAGGACATTGAGGTTGAGTTCTTCCAGGAGGTGGCAGATGTCAGAGGAGCGTTTGACAGCAGAGCGACAGTTGAGAGTGGCAATATGTAGAATGTAGAATGTTGTCAGCCTTCAAAGACTTCTGGAGAGAGGTACAAATCAGAGGAATGCCCTGCAGAGGTGTATGTAGCAAGTCACAGTGTGTGTGTTTTTTTTTAACATATTTTATTATGTGATGGATTGTTTTGTCTGCTTCCCCGCAGGGAATTTCACTACTTACTTGACCCCGAGGAAGGCGGTTCTTTAACATCAGTGGCCTTACAGGTGGCCCGCCGAAACGTATAAGTGGTCTCTTTCCTCTTTTTGCTGGAACTCATGTTTTGTTTCCAATTACATATAGATTTCTTCTCTCCGAGACCCCTCCTTTTCAAATCTGAATAATGTGAAAAGTTTACGTTGGCAGACCTGTACAAATGTATTTACATTTTGATTAATTAACAGAACTGGCAGACCTGTACAAATGTATTTAGATTTTTTTTTAATTAACTGAACTGAATAGTTCTTTCTCTTTTTTCTTTCTTCTTTTTGCTTTATACAACGTTTCTGGTCTTCATTCAAACAGTCAACCAGCATATTTATTAAATGAAATTGTTTGTTGTGTTTTTTTTAAATTCATGTATTTGTTAAAAGCAATGAATTTTATGCATTTGTCAAATATACTTACTTTTGTGAAATAAAAATTAGTGAGTAAAATTCTTGAAAAAAGACGTTTTCATTGTGGCATTACATTGCTCTATGCTTCTCATGGCTACCTTTGGCTGCTTTAAGTAAGAATAATCAGGATATCCAGTATCGGATACCATGTGAATTGCAAGTATAATTTTATAAATTTAGTTTTTACAGCTTTTGAAACTGAACAGCTGTTGTATGAATATTTGAGATCCCCTCATTAGCTGTACTACTTTTGGGGCGATCCCCTTTCATGTGTAAGAGGTGTAGAAAGAGCCTGGGGGGGGGCAGAGGAGGAAGGTGGAGAGGGTGAGCTAGCCAAGGAGGCGGCAAGGAAGTTGATAAGGTGCAAAGTCTATCAAAGAGGAAAAGGTTGGCCTGAGGGCCTTGGACCAGGACGGTGCCATTCAGGTAGACATTAATGATTACCTTGGAGGAATGGAAGGGGTTCAGGAGGGCCTCCCACCGGGTGCCACCATCAATGGGTGAAGAGGAGAAAGGAGAGAGCACAGAGACCATAAGAGGAGTCCAAAGGTCTGGCAAAGGAACGACAAAGAGGATGTCTGTGAGGGTCTGTCTAGAGGAGGTGCTGGTGTAGGTGTCAGAGATGGGGAGACCAGGGTTAGAGACCAAGATATCCTTTTTGAACTTCTTCCTACCAGACTTACTGAGAAGGGAGGGATAGTCAATGAAAAAACAGTTAGAGAAGATAGGAGAAACATAGGTGATGTGGAGGAGGGTGAGGAGGAGAGAGAGGGGGTGCAGGAAAGGCAAAGCAAAACAAGAACAGCAGGACAGAGTAGCATAATGCAGTCACTGGACAGTGAAAATCAAAACACAACATAGCCATAGGGCACAGCTAGGATCAGATTTTAGCAAAAATAAAAAACAAAGTATAGCCACAGGGCACAGCTAGATTCAAATTGTAGCAAAAATCAAACACAGTATAGCCATGGGGCACAGCTAGGTTCAAATGTTAGCAAAAATCAAAACACAGTATAACCATAGGGCACAGATAGGATCACATTTTAGCAAAAATTAAAAATACAGTATAGCCACAGGGCACAGCTAGGTTCGAATTTAGCAAAAATCAAAACACAGTATAGCCACAGGGCCCGGCTAGGTTCAAATGTTTGCAAAAATCAAAACACTGTATAGCCACAGGGCACAGCTAGGTTCAAATTTAGCAAAAATCAAAACACAGTATAGCCACAGGGCCCGGCTAGGTTCAAATGTTTGCAAAAATCAAAACACTGTATAGCCACAGGGCACCGCTAGTTTCAATTTTTTTGCAAAAATCAAAAACACAGTAGAGCCCCAGGGCACAGCTGGGAGCAATTTTTTGAGAATATCAAAACACAGTATAGCCATAGGGCACAGCTAGGATCAGATTTGAGCAAAAATCAAAAACAAAGTATAGCCACAGGCCACAGCTAGATTAAAATTGTAGCAAAAATCAAAAACATAGTATAGCCACAGGGCACAGCTAGATTCAAATGTATCAAAACTCAAAACACAGTATAACCACAGGGCACAGCTAGGAACAAATGTTAGCAAAAAGCAAAACACTGTTTAGCAAATTTAGCAAAACTCAAAACAGAGTTTATCCACAGGGCACAGCTATGCTCACATTTTTTGCAAAAATCTAAAACACAGTATAGCCACAGGGCACAGCTAGGTTAAAATGTTTCAAAAATCAAAACACAATATAGCCACAGGGCACAGCTAGGATCAGATTTGAGCAAACATCAAAAACAAAGTATAGCCACAGGGCACAGCTAGATTCAAATTGTAGCAAAAATCAAAACACAGTATAGCCATAGGGCACAGCTAGGTTCAAATTTTAGCAAAAATCAAAACACATTATAGCCAAAGGGCACACGTAGGATCACATTTTAGCAAAAATCAATACACAGTTTAACAAATTTAGCAAAAATCAAAATACAGTTTAGCCACAGGGCACAGCTAGGGTTACATGTTTAGCAAAAATCAAAACAGAGCCACAGGGCACAGCTAGGATTACATTTGAGCACAAATCCAAACACAGTATAGCCATAGGGCCCGGCTAGGTTCACATTTTTGCAAAAGTCAAAACACAGTATAGCCACAGTGCACAGCTAGGTTCAAATTTTGCAAAAATCAAAACACAGGATAGCCACAGGGCACAGCAAGTTTCAGATTTTTTGCAAAAATCAAAAACAAAGTATAGCCCCAGGGCACAGCTAGGAGCAAATTTTAGCAAAAATCAAAACACAGTATAGCCAGAGTGCACAGCTAGCTTCACATTTTAGCAAAAATCCAAAACACAGTATAGCCACAGGACACAGCTAGGTTCAAATTTAGCAAACATCAAAACACAGTATAGCCACAGGTCACAGCTAGGTTCAAATGTAGCAAAAAGGTGGAAATTGAATCGGCAGCTAGGAACAGCGAAAATCGTTTTGGCATGCTAAGGTGAACACAATACAGCAGGATGAGAGAGGTGGGACAGTCACAGGTGTGGGGACGATGGTCACTGGAAATTAGACAGAGGGAACTGACCAATGAAAAAGAGAAAAGGTTCACTGGTCCATAGTTTCACTGTCCCGGATATATGGGGAACTCCTCAGCCTCCATGTGCCCTTGGAGGGGTTTGGGGTGCCAGACACGGCCTGGCAACAGACAGGGGAACAAACAGGGACTTAGAAAGTGGTACTTTGAATGAGGGGGCCGGCTAAAGCCTGCCAGTGCCTGGTTGGCCAGACAGAGTTTACAGTGGCCAATGACATTGCAAGCGGAAAGTAAGAGAGGCACACCAACAGCCTTTACAAGTAAGCAAAGGCAGCGGCCATCTTGGAAATGCTGCGAGGTTGGCAAAGGCACACCAAAATGTGGATCTTCAGTGCGTACCAGCAGAAAAGCAATTAATTGGCCACAAAGGAAGGAAATGCCAAGCGGCGCGGTAGAAAGCGCAACCTTTCAGGAAATTCGGCCACAATAAACATTATCATCTTTTCTTTTTCTTTTCTTTGTGAAATCAGTTTGCGGAAAGATGCACAAAAGATGTTGGAATCTTCCAAAAGTACTCCTACCTCATGCAGGAGTGGACACCAGGCCGGCACAACCTCTAGACGTGCAGTTGGAATGGCCAGTTGGGTGTTGATGGTCCTTGTGCTCCGGTGCGAGATAGAAATGCAGGAGACTGATGAGAGGCCCTGGCTGTGGGCCTTGATTGGGGGGGCTGGTTAAAGCCTGCCAGTCCCCGGTTGGCCAGAAAAAGCTTCCAATGGCCATTGAAATTGCAAGAGACAAGTAAGAATGGCACGCCAACCGCCTTTACAACTAAGCAAAGGCGGCAACCATCTTCGAAATGCTGCGCGGTCGGCAAATGCACACCGAAATGTGGATCTTCAGTGCATTGCAGCAGAAAAGCTATTAATTGGCCACAAAGGAAGGAAATGCCAAGCAGCAGGTAAAAAGTGCAACCTTTCAGGAAATTCAGGCCACAATAAAAATGATTATCTTTTCTTTTTCTTTTTTTGTGAACCCAGTTTTCAGAAAGATGCACAAAAGATGTTGGAATCTTCCAAAAGTACTCCTACCTCATGCAGGAGTGGACACCAGGCTGGCACGACCTCTAGGCATGCAGTTGGAATGGCAAGGTGGGAGTTGATGGTCCTCGTGCTCCGGTGCGAGATAGAAATGCAGAATATTGATGAGAGGCCCTGGCTGTGGGCCTTGAATGAGGGGCCGGATAAAAGCCCTACAACTATCAATCACTAAGGGGGGTCGTCCTCTCGGACAGCCACCTGCCCGGTTGGAGCTGGTTTTGGCCAGGCGTGCCTACAGACAAAGGCCAGTGAAGTGTTGGGCTCCTCCCTCACTTCCTGCCTTCCCAGACAGACTGGAGCCAGGTCAGACCTGCCAAAGGCACAATACACAACAAACTCAAACCTAGTCTAAATGATAGAGTAAAAGCCCAGAAAGAACAAACAAATGAAAAATGGCACAAAAGAAGACAGGGGACATTTTTGGTCACCCATGGGTGCTGTACTGCAGCTGAGAAATCAGAATGCTAGTTCCCTGAACAAAAGGAAGCAAAAAGTAACCACTGCCATCCGCCATTCAATTAGTGTAACAAAATGTTACATGAGAAGTGGGATATGGGGTTTCTATGTAACCCACTAGCACTCCACATAGGGTGGTGTGTGCGGGACCCACCAAAGAGAAAGGTAGGTAAGATAAAAGTTATGTCACTATTCTTGGCGACTGTAGTTCACACAAGAAAATGTATTTAAACATTGAGAGACGTCCAAGGGACTTCTCAATGGCACTGCACAGAGGGTGCTGTGAGTCAGTATGCCAAAAGCAGATGCCTATGGAGTTTAGCAGACTCCATTAAACAGTTAATAAATCCCAGTCAGAGAAACATACATGATTGAGTGGCAAAAAGCTCCACTCACTGAGGTGGCTAAAAATCAAAAAGGTCCCAGGTTCCAGCAAAAGATCTTGGTGTCTCTAAGGATAATGGGAATTAGCACAGAAACTGAACATTCTCCCTGACACATTGTAGTTGGCATCAAGCTCCTAATATGTAACACAGCATTGTTCTGGTATCTGCATCAAGCAGGCCCAGCATTTTCTTATGTCTATTTTCTGTCTTTTTCTCCTTTTGTATTACTTTATTAATTTAATTTTGCAATTTGTTTCCTTTTCTCATTCGCCCCTCCAATGTTCTTGCTCTCTGACAATTATAACTTCTATTTCATATCTCCTGCTTGCTCTCTGTCTCTTTCTGTCCCTCCATCTGTCTGTCGCTCTTGCCTATCTTTTTGTCTCTATGTTATTTACCCCTCCCTCCTCATGCCTCTCTCGTTGCCTTTCGTTTCATCTATCTCATCTTTGCTAACTTTACTCTTTGTCTCTGTTTCTCTGTATGTATTTGTCATCTATGCGCTATCCTTCTATATATCTAGCCTTCTCTCTCATCCCTCTCTTCTCTCTCTCTTCCTTCTATCTCTTACTACTCTCTCTCTTCCCCTCTATTTCACCCCTTTCACTCTTCTATCTCACACTCTTCTCCCTCTCTCACCCCTCTCACTCTTCTCGCTCACTCTTCTCTCTCTTCTCCCCTGCTCACCTCTCTCACTCTTCTCCCTTTCTTGCCCACTTTAACTCTTTTATCTCTCTCACCCCCTTTCTCTCTTCTATCCCTCACACTTCTCTCTCTTCCCCCTCTCTCTTGCACCCTTTCACTCTTCTATCTCTCACTCTTTCCTCTCTTCTCACCCCCTTTCACTCTTCTATCTGTCACTCTTCTCCCTCTATCACCCCCTTTCATTATTCTGTCTCTCACTCTCCTCTCTCTCACTCACATCTCTCGCTTCTCTCTCTTTGTCAGGGCACTAATCAAACCCATTTTAAACTTAGCTCTAGGTTCAGAAGGAGATGAATATCTGAGACATCTGATTGTTGTTGCAGGAATAACAAAGTCCATGAAACAACGGCAAATAGCACAATACAACACATCCTACTGAGAGGTAACCCTGAAGGTAACTTGGCGAATCAGAAAAAAATGCTGAAGGTAAATTAAGAAATATTGAAAATTGTGAATGCCATCGACCATGGGAACACATGTTCTGTGGTGAAATAATCTCCCTCTCCCCTCTTATCCTGGCTATGTTACTTTGCAACAAAGACTACAGAGTAATTTTGCAAAGGAGTGCTGCTAAACTGCTCCAAGGTCACAATCCTAAATGTGCATCTGGTAATATTGGGCCCCCCTAAATTTTCAGCAGGTGGCTCCTCTGACCCTTGTCCGCTTTAAAAGAATTAAACTGGATCACCTGTTCCAAGCAGATGCCTGCGGCAAGGAGTGGCTCCAGTTTATTTTGAAATGTGCACCTGCAAGTGTGGAATGTCCACATCTCTTCATTGCTGGGTCACGTGGCAGAAGCGTGGACTCTGTTACAATCGTTCTCCCTGGTGTGCCTGCAGATCGCTCTACATATCCTCCTAAAAAGCTCTCAAAGTGTTGCTGAAAACATTTTGACAAGGATTATTCATACTGGAAGTATTGCTGCGTCTATAAACAATACGGATGATTTGGCCGTCGCGCGAAATTATTTTTCAAGACCAAAGGGAGATGAAGAATTTGTCAGCGAGCTCTTAGGAAAAATATGTTAAGAATTATACTCCTTTCTTTCCTTATATGGAGTACGCCATAAAAGTCACACCGCAGCTTGCATCTCCCAAAGAGCCATTCATTGGTGAAAAGGAGGCCGATAGCCACCATCTGGAGTTCGGCCTCTCGTTATTTTATGTGTTCACTCGAGCACGCACTGAGGACCGAGCACATCATTCTTTGAACAATAGTTAAATGGTTATCTGTTGTGTTTGGCCCGGGCCTTAACATGTTTTCCCGCCCTGTAACACGCCGTTCGCAGAGAGGCCATCCTTCACGCAGTTGTATTTCCGCAGCGTGTTTGCTCGGCGCGCGCTGACCGGGGCTGCAGGCGGGAAGAACAGGCCGTACTTTGACAGAAGGATTTGGACATGTTCGAGCGCTCTCGCGCAGCTCTAACGCGGCGGGAATGTTGGCACAGCAAAGGAATGCGAAGCCGCTTCCTCCAAACGGACTTTTTAACCGAGGAGATTTTTGTCAAGCGAAAGAAATGATGTGCACTCCCTAATGAGGCACTCAGGGGAAGAATCTATGTTGTTGGCATACTACTCTGATACATTTTTCTCTTTTCGGAAAACCAGCTGCAAATGGAAGGATTTGATAACCTTAAGCTCTGGAGACTTTAAACAGTGAGAGGGAAACAAACGGTAGCTTCCTGTTTTTTTTATAAAGCCCGCCCCTCCACGAACTCAGAATAACCCAAAGGTCCGTCTAACCACGGTCACGCTCGTTTCATATGCTTTACAGGTCAAAAACAGCAATAGGCGCTGTTTTTTTTTAATGCCAAGTGGCGTAGGATTGTCAGTAGTCATAGCCAGTGACATGGGCGTCGCCAGGCATAGGCTTCGGAGGGATAAAGCCCGTCCACTTTGAGACATAAGCTATCAATTGATAAGATAGCAAGCCTGTGACTCTGACGGCAAGAGCCTGTCGAGTTTCTCATCTCATGATTGTGGCGGCTGGCCCTTTGGCTCCCAGGCAGGCCACACTGAGGGTCGGGGTCACCCGGCAGACAAAGAACCTGCGAGCACACAGTTAACGGACTGCAGGGGGCACCCTGCCAAGCCGGATCACCAGGCGAGGATACAGCAGCTGGGAGCACCCTCGACTCTGGGGGCACCCAGGCCGAGGATTACCCAGCGGTCGCGGTCACATGGCAAGACACGCATAAGGAACCACACAGAGTCAGAGTTGCCACTTCCTGGGGCACTGCTGCAGAGCCCCTCACGTGCCAGCAGAGCCCCTTTTATTTAAGAGTGTCATGATGCACAGTCATGACACACTTTCTTAAAGGGGAAATGTGCCCACAGTTAAATGGGCCACACACAACAATGATGGCAGGGCAACAGCTAACACACAGGGACGGAAGACAGAAAACTGCCCAGACAATATCAATATGCTCTCTACAGGGGGTCTTCAAACTGTGAGGTGGCAGGACCCTTCTCACCTGGAGCTAGACATCATTGTGACCATGACAACATTAGCTGACTTGCAGCTTGGCCCTGCCAGAGTCATCACAAAGCGGGGGCGGGTGAGAGTGGGTACCTTCAAAGCAATGAAAAGGTGTCCGGTGCTCCAGGCACAGTAGGGGCTGGGTTGGTACCTTCCCTGCGTCTTTGTTTTTGGCACTCATAAATATTCAAAGGCGGGCAGCCATGATTGTGTAATGTTTCGGTGATCAGTGGTGATTTGCGAATTTTAGCAGCTGAAAGCCAAAACCTCAACGAGCTCTCAGTTTCTCTATCAAACTGCTTGCTCTTTGTTGTGTCTTGTGTTCCCTGCCTTGCTCCTACATGAATGCTTAATTGAGAGAATGCCTGATTGAATGCTATGCCTGTGAAATGTGGTGTGATTTCTGTGAATGTCAGTTGGAGCGAAGCAGCCTGCGAGAGTCGAGGCTGGTGGATGTCTCCTGTGTACCTTCCTACTTACTTACCCTTAGAATTACCTGATGTATATACCTTGTCACTGGAACATAGTAAAGAAGTTCTCTTCCCTTACCTGCAGTATCAGACTTTCAACCCCCCCGCTATATTCTTCCAGCAAAAAATCAATTATGCTGAATAACTACCTAAAACTCTTGAGACCATGACCATGACCTCTGTTCCATTATTTTATGGGACTGTGCCCTTTAATAGCATCACCAAGCTGCATGCAGGTGTCAATGACTGTCAAAAAGAATATATATTTATCAGAAGGATTTATTAAGACTTCAAATCTATAAATATAAAACAGATTAAACAATCTATACTTGCCATCCTGCCTCACCACATGCCCTGCCCACCTCTGGTTGCATCAGAGAAAAGGTGAGAACCAAGGTTGGTTCTAGGATTTGTGCCATCTGCAGCATAAGATGTGCATTCCACATAATTTGCATATCCACTGACAATAGTCTATACGTGGCATCACAGAAAATGAAATCACTGGCAGTAAACTCAGTCTTATATAATCCCGAGCAGCATGAGACGTCACATTGCAAAAAGTTCAATGAGGGCTCCAAGAGAAGAATTGTTATGAAATATATAAATAGTCACTATTATTATTTCATAAAGAACCACACTAGTATTGACCAGTAAAACCATGGTTAAAGCTGTCCTTTTGGAACTCACAATTTTGACAGTTAATGATTTGCCCAGGATCACACACTTTGGTTATGTGGTAAAGCCAGAATTTGAGGCCAGTTTTCATTTTAGGCACTTGACCACACATCTCCTCAGCTCTGGTTGTTATAGATAGCCTATGAATTGGAGTGAAGGATGCATCCAATGGGTCAAAGGAAGTTGAAATAGCTATTCATCCTCCTCGGAACAGAGGAAGGGGGTGAGGTGGTTAAAAGTGCAATGGTTTACTAGCCCTACGCACTAGCTCAGGGGCAACATGTTTGTCTTGGAAGCAAGACAACGCAGAGCAACACAAGTTTCAAATCCCAGTCTTGTGCTGAGAAACTGGTCGCTGGTATTAAGCACGTTATAAAAGAAACAATTATAATAATAATTATAAAACTGCCATCCAGCCCCTCCAAAATGTTAGCTGGCTACGCCCCTGGCCAGTGACCTGCTGAAGTGCAATGACTGAAACGAAGCAACTGGCACAGCATGTAGCATGTGGAACTAGTGGTGCACATTTCTGAGGTGGCACCGACAATGAGCAGGTAAGTGTAGAAAACTGTTTTCTGTAGGTATGTACGTACGTACATACATACATAAATATGTGTGCATGCATGCAAAGGGGTTTGTGTATGCGTGTTTATGTGTGTGTGCATGTGAATGTCTGGTTTGTGTGTGGGTTTAATGTGGGCATGTGGATGATTGCAGTGTATATGAATGTTTGTGTGGTTCTATGTGGAGAGGCAGGGTTTGTTGTGGAGGGAAGAGGGGATTAGGGGAAAGAACAAGCTGCTGGCAAGTAATGGCAGTACAATTTGGACAGCAGAACATGTTGTTTTACAATGACATTAGTGTCTTAGCAGTATAGTCAACATGAGTCTGTTCTTACATTGGGATACTTGCTCATATTGAGGCATCCACCTGGACATGGCATTGCTTACATTATTGGGCACAGCCAGCAAGAACATTTCTTCTTACACTGGCAGAACACTACCATATATTTTAAAAAAAAATGTTTTATTTGTATTTAATCATAATTAGATTTGTACAAAACGTAAGTAGGCTGTAGAAACTGTCCTGTTTGGTTCTTATTTACATTATTTGTCTCTCTAAATTGTAAAAGTCCTTCATGGTTAGCTAGTTCACCGGAAGATTAATGATTTGAAGAATTTTATAAGTTGCTAGTAGCCACTGCGTATTGTCGCCACCAATCAATCGGGCCCAGCACGTGGGTTCGTCCAACAGAACAAAGTCCAAGAAGATGTGCTTTAAGTATGGATCTCTTATCTGTTGATTACTGGGGCATTTTAGAAGTAAATGTTGAATAGTTTCTTTTTCTGGTGTTTTACAAAAACGGCACAGGTTCGAAGGGGACTTGCCTCTAATGGCCAAAATCTCATTTGTTGGGAGAAGGTTTAACCGAGCGTGCAAAAGCAGGTCTCTCCCCTTTTTACTTGGGAACTTTTTAATGTAAGACTGAAGCTTGTTTAATTTCTTTGTATTAGATGGAAGATGTGTTGTCAATTTGTTTTTTCCTGCATCTTCCAGCATAGCTTTCCAGTCTTGGTCATTCCGTTTTTTTAGGGATTTTCCGGGGTTACCAATCAGTGTACCTTCATCACATTCTATTTATTCAAGCACTTCGATGTTTTCCCTCTTCCACAAAGATAGCCTTTACTGCTGTTTGACTCCATTTCTTGGTTTATTCAATTGTAGACTGATGGGGGGTTTGCCATCAGGCATTTCCTGTACAGCAACAGTGTAGACTGTTTTACTGTCCCTTTCAAGGAAGGCAGACTTAGTTCTCGGCAGATGGAAGCAGCCGGGGTGGAGTTTGACAGACACAGAACTTTCCTCCAAAATGTTGCTTCTAGTTTCAACCAGATGTTCGTCGGTAGGTTTGGCATAGCGTCACTTCCATATGTTAATGAAGGCACCACTTATTAAAAATAAAACTCCCATACTGGAACCATTGAGTACCTGCCAAATCTCTTCTCAATGGCTCTACCTTGAGCCGCCAATTTGTTGACTTTAGCTCTTAATGACACTTGCATTGCACTGTCTTGCTTCATGCTACCTAGTATGACCCCAAGTATTTGAAGTCTTGTAATTTTTCAATAGGAGTACCTTCGAGGGTGAGGCGATTTTTTTCTCTCTTTTTACTGCTTGCTTCAAGAGTCAAGAATTTTGTTTTTCTTTTGTTAATTTCCAAATTGTTTTCCTGAATATATCTTTGTAAGTTATTTAGTTGGCGTTGTAGCCCAATCGGTGTATGGTCTAGCAGGACTAGGTTATCAGCGTAAAGTAACCTTGTGATTGCTGTTTTGCATATCTTCGGCGGGAAGGCTCTTATTTCTGCATCTGAGTCTTTGAATGTCACCCATAAAGGCCAGGAAGAGGGCCGGAGCGAGCGAGCACCCTTGCTTTACACCTCGGGATGTTGGAATCTGAGCTGACAGTGATCCTTGTTGATCTAGGCAAATTCTCATGCTGGTATCAAAGGTGATGGGGTCTAAAAGGTCTGTAGGGCAATCCCAGGCCTCGGGCTTTGACCATAGTCTTAATCTCTCTAATCGGTCAAATGCCTGGGTAAGATCAATAAAGGCGATGAAAATTCGAGGCCCTCCTTCCAATACATTGTTCTTTAAGACGTTTAGAAGTAAGATGTTTGCCGCTGTGCCCACATTCTTCTTAAATCCCGTTTGAAAACAATCTTCACAAGGTGCGTTTTTGGCCCAGGTCTTAAATCTGTCTAGTAGAAGACAGCCAAATACTTTCCCCATTACGTCTAATAACACAATTGGGCGGTAATTCGACAGATCTTTTTTGTTATCTTTCTTAAAGATTGGGACCACTGTTGCTGTCCTCCACGAGGGAGGGATAGTTTTCAATTCCGCACATCTCCCAAGGATTTTACTATGGAGACTCGCCCACTCGTTTGGTTGCGCTTTTAAATCCACACTAGTGATCCCGTCTGATCCAGGGGCCCTGGAGTTCTTTAAAGACTTAATCCGGTCTAATATCTTGCCCTGGTCGTCCACCCTTACCCATGGTGAGGTATCCACCCTGGCGCAAGAAGTCGATGTAATTGTCGGGCTTTGGTACAAGGTCTTAAAGTGCAGTGTCCAGGTATATTCGCCAATGTCATTTGTTATGGAATTTTCCAGACCTGTAGATGTTCTCAGTAGGCTCCAAAATTCTCTCGCTTTATTGCCACTTATGGCGTTTAAGATGTTTCAGAGTCCTGCTGATAAGGGTCTAGCCGATGGCTTTTAACCCAGGATTTGTATTGTTTAGAGGCTACTTCTGCCTCTTTAAATGCTAGCGGAGTTGCAGTAATTTTTGCCTTATGTTGAATTCTCCTCAGTTTTCGTTCTTTGCTTACTAAAGCTTTGTCGAACACGTGTCTTGGTTGTTCACCAGAATTGTACTTCGAAGTCGATACTTCCTTGTACATTGTTAGTAAAGGTAAGTAGTCTGTTCGGTTTTGGCAATTCGTGTGAGTCAAGGTATTGAATCTGTTTTCCAGCTCTTTAATTGAGGTTGATGACAGTTTTACTCTGTTCCCCTCAGCGTTGCTGTCTACCTGCGCGTGCATTCGGTCCATAGGTGGCGACGTTGTCCACCATGTGCTGTGGGATATTTTTAGCCATGCCGATGTGCCCCACTTTTGCCAATGGGGAAAGAAACAGCCAAAAATGGATGCGCTCACCCCTGTGCACGCAAAAACCTGCAAAACTGTGCATGGTTCACCATCACAAAAGGCTGCACACCCCTGCCACACACAGTCAAAGTTGGTGTAAAAAAAACAGAACTCACTGCAGGAGAATGCCAGTGGGTGCTGTTACATGTAACATGAAGCAAGGCCACAGAAGTGGGCTAAAAACCGAAAATGCCTTTTAAAATGCAGCTTCCCCAACCAATTGCAACCTTCAAAGTGCTGTTTTGGTGCTAAATTTAGTCATTTTCCAAGTTAACCATTGAAATTAAAAGTGTGCTGAAATCACAGATCCTCCAGGAGGGCTCAGAGAAACCTGACCTCACTGACTGACAGCAGCTAAGAAATGTATTTCATGAAAAACCAGTCCAGCAACAGTTTTTTTCAATTACACAAGAAAAATGCAGCTAAAAGTGGCAACATATAACAATCCATCTCATTTTCAGCTGTGCAGAGAAAATAGATGTGTATGCTGCAAAGGAAACTCTGGTGTAAAAGACTCAGTTTAAATGTGCTTTTTCCATGAAGAAATTGCAAAATTCGCCTGTGTAAAAGCATGTTTTGTGAAGGGCTCAATTCCTTTAACTGTCAAAATCCCCTATAAACTCTGGGCATTGTATATATTTTATATGAAAGATTTTAGGTGAATCTTAAAGTAACCCAGTTTGGAGTTAACTGGTTAATTCTGATTGGACAGTGCCCAGCCTGGGAAAGATGATACTTCAGGTTGACACCCCCATGCTACAGGAAGGCTTAATTGATGCTGGAGGTTCTCGTATATTGACAACAATGAGCTCTTAGGCATTCATCTGGGGCCAAGCCAAGGACAATGGCAGACTGCATACTGATCACTTCAAAGGAGGGGCAGGAAACTTCCTCCCTCTCAAGGGCAGAGTACCATACAATGATCAAAGGAATGTGACAGCTGTTGCATGTTGAAAGGAAAGTTACAAAGAAATAAAAATGCTGAAACCGCCTTCTGAAATTTGTTGTTTAAAATGCCTATTTGTGATTACGTTTTGAAAACCTTTACCTTTGCCCCATGAAGGAGGACAAATCTAAAAGTTGGTTGTTATAAATCTAATTTTATGCTCTTTCTGTGGAGACGTTAGTGAACACTAAGGACCAAAGTTACACCAAAACCCTAATTGTGGCAAAACTATTGATGCTGCAAATATGATATTGTATACCCATGTTCTAGGGGTAATCGCCCAGATATGTTTTGAATTAGAAATTGTTAGGCCAAACCGTTATGATTAAAATGGACAAAATGGCACAGAACGACAAAGACAGCTCTCACAGAGATGGGAATTGGACGTAAAGATAACGCACACAATATATAATTTATGTGTCGGATATTATTAGGGGGCATAATTATAGAAATGTGCATTTGTCCAAAAGTTAAATTGTGGTTCAAATCAATGTGGGATTTCCTAAATCACATCATAAAGATGACAGCTCTTTTCTGACTTCCAACCAGAACAAGGCAAGTGCCTTTGACCACTCACAGCCGTGGGGGTGTGGTTTGAAATTCTGCCCCTACCATAAACTTTGTGATGTCACTTGGCCAGCTAAATATACAAACTTCACCGCACATAGACACACTGATTCCTGACTACCTCTTGATTTCCGCGCAGCGCTTTGTTTCTGACTTCTTCATCCTGTCCATAACTTTTCATCTTGTCCTGATTCCAGACTTATTTGCAAAACCCAGGCTCAGCAATTGCTGAACTCTTTTCAGCTAGGCCCAAATCCAACCACCCCAAACGTAAGGGAAATTAATTCTGATCCAGTCTGGCTTGCTACCATTAAGGCTTGCCCACTGAAACTCGCCATCCGGCTAATCTATTGTGTCCAGTGACCACATTGGCCAATCTAATCCAATCCAAATCCAGTTGAGGTGCCAGTCCAATTGACCAGAACCGCCCAGCTGACCATCCCGCCAATGGTGCCCTGCTGCCAGTAGATCCGACCCGTGATGACGAGAACCCTGATGGACCAATCTTATTTACAGTGGACTGTAAGTATAAACAGGAATCAGAGTAACCCATAGAATATTGCCTTGTCCTATCCCAATCTTAACCTATCCCATCTTTCACTTCAAAACCTCTAATATTGTCAGAACCATTCTTGTGCTGATTTTGTTTCTCATTGTTTCATTAAACCATAACCCATTAGTGATTTGGATTAAATAAAGTAATTCCCATACAGAACGGAAAACAGAGTATCACACGTGAAGAGTTACAATCATGACTGTGGATATTCACGGGTGGCATTCTCTTTATCATAGTCATTAATATAGTTTAATAACCCAATCTGTCATTTTTAAAACCGAATTTCTACTTTTCGCCGTTCTATTTTTTCAAAAACGCCTCTCACTAAAACTTACATAACTTCTTCAATTTTATAGATAGAAACGTAATTTCACCTCTCAGTTAAACTCTCAGTTAAACCTAAGATCTAGTTACATCCACAACTAATTGCAGAACAGCATATTTGACCCATTTTAAATAAACATTGCATAGTGACATTTTGCAGCGAATTCTCATTTTACAAAAGTTTAACACGTGTCTTTTCCCATCCAAAGTGTTTCTTATCTTCCATTCCGATCTAAAGTGGGTACTGTTGTTTATCTTGTAGCTCATGTTTGTTAGGACCTGTTTAGTGTTGCTCTCATAGGAATTTTAATCAATTTAAACATTGTTGCACACTTTGCATTGTTCACAAAGCCATTTTCCACTGTTATTTTTAAAAGTGTCAAAGTGCCAAAAACAATTTCTCTCTTGTTTGGGGAGGAAAGATTATATTCAAACTCTACATACTGTTCTTTTATTCCTGAATACCTGTTGATTACTGACCCCTGTGTAGAACTGCTCCATTGTGATTTAAGAACTTTGCAGGGGGAAATATTAACCTAAGCACTCTCTGTTCACAAACCAAAACTGTCTTTTCCCTGTGTTTTATCTTCTGTGCTGCTTAAAAGTGAATTCAATTGCCTTACTTATTTTCTGATTGTATTTCCACCACATTGGTGATTGCTGCCCCATATATACATATATATTAAAATTTGTGTTTGATTTGAATTTTAAATACATAAATATTTACCTTTACAAACTAGCCTGATTCCTGGTCCACTGTGAGCTGGGGGGTATTTTGAGTCAGGTGTGATATGAGTGGTATATCACTCAGAATATTGAACCTATAGACATAATAAATATTTGTTTTTTTATTACGAGTATATAATCACCGAAGTGATTTTTACAAGAAGATGAACAAAGAAAAACTTCAATTATTTCTGAAGAGAAACTTCACAAAAGTATTTTGACCAAAAGTCAAACCATAAAGTCAATACAGAAGTCAGAGCTAGAAGAAGAAGAAGTGTGAGGATTGAAGATTAAAAGTGAGGGCGAGGGTAAAGGCGCCAGATGAGATCATTTCCAACCATCTTGGCAAAATGCACCGACCCACCCACCACCAAGAGGTGTCACCCCTTGTGCCTGACTTCATGTGGGGCCACACTGCTGAGTCTCCAAAGCTGATTGTAAGAAGATTTGATCCAGATTTTTCCTGGCTGCTATAGTCCAAGAGGGTCTTAAACCTCCTATTAGACGCTCCCACCAAAGTGCTTCATCAGTCAGGTAAGATTTCTTTAAGTGATGCAGTATATACAGAGATCGGAATTTGTCTGTTCCTGGGCACATTAATAAAAGGTGCCGTAATGTTTCACTTTGTTCGATGTCATTCCAAAAGCGGCAAGTATTAGATGGAGAGAGGCCTCTTATGTGCAGTATTTCATTTGTCGGTAACAAATTCAGCCTCGCACGTAAAAGAGTGTTGCGAGTTTTTCTGCTGGGATGTTTTAACAGAAAAAGGTTGGACTTCATTACATTTTCTGCATGTTGGAGGTAGGTGGCGAGTCAGTTTGTACTCAGATGCTTTATCCAATGTATTTATCCAATCCATTTCCTCCATACGGGTTTTGGTTTTTGTTGGATTAAACAAAAGTTCTTCCATGGAGCTGCCGCAAGTTTCAAGTTGCTGTAAACAGATTAATTCCCATTTGGATATTAGTATGCTTTTGCTTTTGTTCATTTCCGCCTGTACCATCACGAAAATTGACGGAGAATAAGGATCTTTGATCTTCCGATATAGCATGACGGACGTCTTTTTGACTGTTGACTCTAAAGATGAAAGAGAGAGTTTGCGTCTTATCAAAGCTATCGGAGTAGAAGATGGTAAGTTCAGAATGGAACGCCAAAAGAGGCTCTCAAGTCTGGCCCATAGAGAGTTGGGTAGAGATGGCATAGCGTCAGCTCCATACGTAATGGCTGGGATAACTTTGCCTCTATAGAATTTGAGTAGGGGCATCAATGAAAAGCGCCCATATTTTTTGTCCAGTATTTTTGCTTGTGAGACAAAAGATTTCATTTTTTCAAAAAGATGGAATTGCATCGCTGAATCTTTCGTTGATGAGTCAATGAGAACTCCAAGATATTTAAATTCCGCCACTTGTTCGATTTTGTTTCCAGACAAGAACCATGAGTTGATCTTTTTCTTTTTGTGATTTTTTGCAAACACCACGATCTTTGTTTTTTGTTTATTTACTTCTACGTCGTTAGCAGCTGTATATGTGGTCAATGCAGACAACTGACGTTGTAAACCGATTGGGGTCTGGTCAAGTTGAATAAGGTCGTCCGCATACAAGAGTCTTGGAATCTTCTCCTTGCCCAATTCTGGGGAGAATGCTCGTGTTGTGGTTGAGGTTTCTTTATAGTTCCCGAAATAAGAAAGAAAAAGGGCTGGAGCTAGGGGACAGCCTTGTTTGACCCCTCTATCAGTTGTTATAGATGATGAAAGCAGACCACTGGTATTCAATCGCACCTGCACCGATGTAGAAACATGAAGTGCTTTAATAGGGTTCAAAATCTCCTGAGGGCAATCCCAGTTGATGAGTTTTTCCCAAAGTTTCCTGCGATTGACTAGGTCAAAGGCCTGGGTGAGGTCTATGAATGCCAGGTATAGGTTCCGATTTGTTTCACAGGCTTTTGCCTTTAGTAGACTGAGAATAAAGATGTTGATACTCGTTCCTACTCCCTTTTTGAACCCAGATTGAAGAGGGTCATTACAGGGTGCACTTTTTGCCCATTGGTTGAAGTGGTCTAACAGAAGGGACCCATAGACCTTCCCTATGACGTCAAGGAGAGCTACTAGGCGTAAGTTCCTAGGGTCATCCTTTCTTCCTTTTTTAAATATTGGGATGATGACCGCTGAGGTCCAAGATGGCGGGATTGTGCTGCAGATTGTGCATTTCTGAAAAATTAGACTCAGGCGATTAGTCCAGTCTTCTGGGGCAGATTTCAAATTTTCGTTAGACAAACCGTCTGGCCCAGGTGCCCTTGATTTCTTTAACTTGGATATTTTGTCCAAGATTTCAATTTTGTCAGAGAGATCAAACCAAGGTACTGTTGACTGCAAAGGTGAAGGCCCCACGTCAGAATCTGGAGATCTAAACAGTGTTGAGTAAAACCCAATCCACGTTGCTTCCGAGATACTGTGCAGTACCATTGTGGTTGCTTCTTTGGCCTGTGGGTTAATTAGACTCCAAAACTCTCTGGAGTTGGATTTTTGGATTTGTTCCAACATAGCCTCGGAGTCCTGTTGATGTAATATTAGATGATAGCACCGTAGCCAGCTTTTGTAGGCTCTTGTAGCTCCGGTTACATGGGCTCTGTTGGAGGGCGTAGTGTATAAATAAGTATTTCATTTGTGCATTACGTGCTATCTAGGCGAGACCCGGGTGTGTGCCTGATTGACATCCTTAACAGATTTAGGGGACTCGTGCCATGATTTTGAGTTCGAGTTACCACCCGTGACAGTCTAACACAGCATACTAGCCTGCAGGGTACAGATGCCTTGCTGGGTTGGTGTACTGTGCTACAATGCACAAGCACCTCTCAAAATAAATACTCCAAAAATCAGGCCTGTTTGTAAAAGTAAATTAACCCTAAAACAAGTCATAAGGAAATTGATATTTCTAAAATGGCGACCCCAGTAGAAATTAGTATTGCTAGGGAACTCCTTATGCACAAACTGTTTGTCAGGGGTGAGTGGCCAGAAAAGAATGAGCAGATCTGGCTGCAAGAAATCCAAGAACAGGTCACTGCCATGGACCTAGATAAATGGCAGGACAAGGGCCTATTACACCAAGCTCTTAGTGAACTGTACATGGCCCCAAAAGCTAAAGAGGAGCAGACAAAAATTGCCAGGATAGCAGCCTACCTATACCTCCACATAGCAGTAATGCAGGAAAAGCATACAGAAAACATAGTTCTGGCAAAGAAGCGAGTGGAAACACTACAGAAAATCCAAACTGATCTAGACTCTGCAGGGCAAAGGCTACAGAAAAACCAAGAATTAGAGACAGAAGCTAGGCAGTATATTACCCAATTAAAAGAAGATCTGGCACTCTTACAGCAAGAGAAAGCAGAGCAAAACACCCAAATACAGACTGTGAAAGAGGAGTCTAGGGAAAAGGTTGACTCTCTGCAAGAGAGTCACCAGAAGTTAAATCAACAGATAAAATATTATAGAGCCTGCGCAGAACAGAAAGTCACCTTACAAAACCAGATAGAGACATTGGAAGAGGAGAATAATAAATTATTTATTAAAGACCTCCACACTCAAGAGGAATTTGATGGGGAGCGCCAGAAATCCCAGGCATTTAAAAAAACAAAGGGACGACCTGGCTTCACAGAGGGGCACTCTAAGTCAGGAGAGGGACATCTTAGGCCAGGAAGTGAGCCAATTGAAAACCAAGTTAGAGGAAAGAAAGCTGGCCCTCCAGGAGCTCAGTGAAGTAAAAACCGAATATGAGAAGCTACTAGAGCACAGCGGGTGGGTGGAGGATGCTCTGGAAAAGAACACCAAGACCAATAACGATAAAACTCAGAAGGTGAGTCTCCTGCAGCAGAAATTGGTCCAGTATTTCCAAACCAGGCAGGAAGCACAGAGAGACAAGGAGGCTCTCTGTGAAAAGAATGTAGGCTGCACAAACAGATAGCCATGCAAGAGCAAATCATTGAGACCAGTAAGGCCTTAATGGAGGAGCAAAGGAGTCAGATTTTGGCATGTCACCAGGCAAAAGGGGGTGAAAGAGAAGAGGTAGGGAGGGACAGAGAAACCCCTAAACATAACATCAGGACCTCTGTCTTCAGGGTCTCTAACCCCTTCAGTAACATGGACTCTGCCGCCTTCATGTCCTCTAGCTCATATGAACCAAGGGCCACGGGGATGGTAGACTTCCACAGAATTGGCAACATGGGACTGAGAGATCAGTGCCTCACAGAAATTGATGGACGGGCGTCTCTGTACCAATCCCCAAATGTTAGGGCTAGCCTCTCTGATCAGGAAGACTCCTGTGAGGGTAGAGTCAGGGAATTGGATCCTCAAAAATATCACCTACCAAAGGATGAGTTTGTCAAATTTGGTGGGGAACTCCAGGAAAGCAAGCCCAAAAAGAGTATCCTAAAGACCTCTTCCCAGGTAGGGCAGTGGGGGGGGGGTACTTACTCTGCCAATCCTGGGAGCAGGGGAGAGTCAGAGGACTCTTCCGAGTGCCACAGGCAGCAAGAAACTAGGCCCCGACATTCTGCAAGCCCTTTTCAAGCTCACAGAATCAGGGAGAGCCTAGAGGATCAGATAGCCACCTCCAATAGTAGTGCCTCCGAGTCAGAGTTGTTAAAGACTCCAATCAAGAATTCCCACTAGGTCAATGCCTTGTCTGGGATTGCTTAAGGGAAGCCCTTATTTATATATTTTTATGACACGTTATACTCTGGATGATAAACCCTTATATAACGCCCCTCTCTTTGAATTCCCCTGACCTCACTGAGCCAAGAAGTAGGCTTGTTTTGCAATTTAAAAGATTTATTGAATAATTAAATAATATATATATATATCACACTTTTAGAATAAATTAATATTGATAGCACACTTGTGAATATGACAGTAATCAGCAATAGGTAATCCTACAGTAGCACAGCTCTTGGTTACTTATGAATAAGAACAGAGGACTAAGGTAGCAGAGAATGCTTTATATGGTTCAAGGAAATGCAATAATTTGATATGATTTCAACAAGAGATAATGTGATCACTTTTCCTTTTGACAATTCACTCCCCCCCTTTGCAATGTAAGGAGTTGGAAGTAACACACACAGTCTTCAGGAATACAATCACAGTACCATCCGAATTCAGTTCCCCCCTAGCAAGCTTAGAGAAACCGGGATGATTTTAAAAACAGGCAAAGTACTTTAAAGGTGGTATGCAAAGAAGGGAAAAATATGCTAAAAATGATTTTAATTCCCTCTAGAGGTTCAGGGTGAGTGAGAGATACTTTAAATCAGTTCAGGCCAGCCCTATCAATGATTCAGGGATGGTTACCAGGTTGAAAACGGAATTCCGTAATGGAAGCAAAAGACAAATGTTTTTACACGTGGCTGGAATGAAGCAAAATGTCAAATCGCTGCAATTTAGTCGCGTGGGTCGAGCGCAATTATGGAGGAAGTATAAGGAGTAGCCAGACGGTTTTTGAAAAGCTTAGAATCTTAGCTGCAGAATGAAAGTTAAATTGCGTTCCTAGGACAAACGGTTCCAGAGATACGGACGATTTTGTGAAGGTAGATTCTCAAGATAAAAGTAAAGCTCAGAATGACAGATGACAATTTTTCAGCTTTGAATCAAAAGGAGGGACACGATTTCTATGATGCAGTTCTCAATAGGTTAAAATAGTTTGAATTAGATTATTTTAAACTAAGAGATTGGTTTTGCACAGTTCTGGCTGAGTACTCACACTATATTTTGGACAGGAATGCGACTTTGTCACGGATCGGGTCAGGATTGGCTGCGGTTCTCTCGCCACTGGGTTCTGGTTCTGCGCACAGCGATCTGGGTCAGCTCTCAGCACTGCACAGCAATCTGGTCTCTCTGGATCTCTGGTCTCTCTGGATCTCTGGTCTCTGGAGCTTGATGGATTTGAAGTCTGGAGTCTCCCGGCAAAGCGTCCCGCAAGAAAGTGGAAGAAAGTGGAAAGTGAATCTCCTTGCCTGGCTTCCAGTGGCTCTTTTTATGTCTTTTGAAAATGGGTGTGGATGCTAACCTTCTTTGCCCAACCCACTCACGATTTGATAGGTCAAGGATTTATCTTTGATTTAAGAAGGGAACAGTGAGTCAGAGTGATGAGGTAGGTTTATGGTCAGAGGATCCTCCCCTTGTCAAATTGCACACAAATCTATTTCTGATCCAAACACCCATTTATCTATGCACCATTTTTCTAATATTATATGTCCAGTTAACATATTTTCTGTAGCACCAAACCATCTGATCCCTGTCTTTGTAAGATGTCGTGTCCACTTATGACAGACTTCTGCCCTTTTCATCAAGAACACAACCTCTAAACTTTTCCTGATTTTACACAAATGTGCACAAGGAATATGGGTATCAGATGATAAGGTGTCAGATTTTTAACTTACATACATTTGGAGTAACAACCTATTTTCCGCTAATATCCCGAATAACATACCACAGAGTCCTAACACCTCTTAAACTGTGCACAGAAAAATCACAAGAATAATGATATTAATTATATAACTTTGACAAGTCTGTACTATGAATTATCCATCTTTTTAAAATTATGCTCTGGCCCCAAAGGGGTGTGGGTTTCCAAAGCACATGGTGGAATTTCTGGTTTGTCCACTTCCCCAAGCTCAGCTTGCTCACAGATGCAGTGCCCCTCCCCGTTTCCTTCCAAGAGGAAGCCATTTACGACCCCCCTAATTTAACATTTGCCTGGGCCAAGGAAGGCTCATTGTTTAGTTTCCTGCAGTCCCCAGGTGCCCCTCCCATAATTCAATCAGAGAGGTGTCATCTCCTTTTGGCAGGGGCAGCAGAATGCAGCCAGACCTGGGAACACAGCTGCTGATCAAGTTTCAACTCCTGTCGGGGGTAGTTGTCAGGCAGAATTCAATCTCTTTAAGCCAGGCTTCAGCTAAATGTCACTTTGGTTCCCAGTTTTCTACATTCAAACCAAACTTGCAATTTTTACACATGCAGCTAGAACACTGATTCTAAGTTCAAAACTATGACATTTAACAGTTGCAAACTATGTGACACTCAAAAGTAGGTCACTCATTTATTCTAAACATTTCGATTTTAGTGGCTTTAAACTCAAATTCACTCAAGCTGCTGACATCCCCAGCTATTTTCAATACATACATTAGACAATTACTTCCTTCAAGTCATTTCAGAATATAGTTTTACATTGTATCCACCTCTTAGTAAGTCTTTCTTTGGCCTGGTTAGGTTCATTTGTTCAGTTTTACACAAGTGTCTGGTGGTTTTAAAACGCCGGCTTTCTGGTAGTGGTGAGCACCAGTATTGCATCCCTTTTTGACATTAATAACAACAGATTTTGAACAGCACCATATTCCTTAGCACTGATTTCGCTCATGGCGCTTCTGACCCCTCACGCTCACACTGGTGGGTGGCAGGTCAGGCGACCATTTTGTTGTGCGCAAAGACTGCGTGGTTCTCCAGGATTCTGGCGCAAATGTGGGTTTTTCCGCCATCTTGGATTTTCTAAGCCCACAGCACCAAATGTTGTAGCATAATAACTTGAACATGGGTCAAGACACCCAACAGAGTGGACTCGGGTGACTAAGACCAAAGAGGCCAATAAAATTAAGAGGGCTCTACTAAAAGATCCCCTGAAGCAGATCAAGGCCAGCAGGAGCGTTATAACTCCCTATCACAAAAATGCAAAGTATTCTGTCTGGGAACACCTTGAATTGTACGAGCAGATGATGGATACTTTCGATCTGAAAGATAGTCAGAGTTGCATCCAATATGTAAAATGGACATTTTTCCCTGAGTACTCCAGCTTCTTTGCGGGCCTGGAGGATCAGAACCACTCAAGATGGTCCACCTACAGGGCGGCCATCTTAAAACATTTTTCTGTCCATAGGAATCCCCAAGAGGCCCGCAAGGCGGCCTATAATCTGCGGTGTGGGGAAGATCAGGCCCCACAAGAATTTGTGCAAGAACTAAAACGTGCCTTTGCGCAGACCACCAGGAGGGTGCGCACAGACAACAGGGAGTTCATTAACACCTTCTTTCATGCACTCCCTAAATACATCATGACCCAGCTGGTGAGGGACTTTCACGAGAAGAGATCACTGGACTGGGTCATTGAACAGGCGACCCGTATTTATGAACTGGATAAACCTGTAGAGAACAAAAATACCAATAAAAACCCCAAACCAGCCAACACCCTTGCTGCTGCTAAGGTGGCGGAGGTGAAGGTTCCCCCATTTTAGATCTGGAGATGGGGGGGGGCCTAAACATATTCCTGTACATAATTCATCTTCTAACCAAAGAATCAGAAGGCCCTCGGGCCAATCCCAAACAGGTAGTCAGGGAGGTAATCCCACCAATGGGACCCCTAACTCCCCCGATTATATTATCCCCTGTTACAAGGGCAAGAAACCCATCCAGGGGTATGTGTGGACTCCCCCAGCCCAAGGGGGGGGTCCAATCAGGTAGGCACTTCCCCGGGAAACTTCCCTCCTAACTGTTCCCAGGAGGACAGTAATCCCCCAAATGCCGGGTTGAGCTTCTTCCCCTGGTACCTGCAAAATTTCAACCCACAAAACAACCCTCCTTTCTTTCCTCACTTTCATGAGCCCAGACAGCCCAATCTGGGAGAGGGGAGGCCAAGGGTGGAAGGTTACCAGAACTATCCCAACCCAGGGTATTATGGGAGAAGGGACAGTTACCCTTCCCGTGATCCACCTAGGATGGAACAGAGACCCCTGTACCAGCCCGAGCGGGTGTCCCAACTGGAGCACCAGGTCCAAAACTTGTCCCAGGATCTGCGTTGCATGTTGAGGGCTCAGCAGAACTCTCAGATGAACATGGCAGCCCAGAACTCCACAAACCAAGGTTCTGGTACTCCAGAGCAATGATGGAGAGAGAACCCCGGCAACCCACCGGTTCTAAAGGAGGAGGGACGGGGAGGTGTAAAGCCTTAGAGGAAGCTTCCTTCCCCACTTGTGAAAAGCCTGTGGAAACCCAGGAACCAGAACCAAAATCTCCTGCCCCGAAGGTCTGCAACCTAAGGAACAGAGGGCAGGTAGGAGAAATAAAGCCAAAAAAGACCTATTTTGTGGAGGAGGTTAGTGTCCTCCAATTTGATGGAGAGGGGTCCTCAGAGGACTCTGGCAAAGGGTCTTCTCTGACAGGGATGGGGGAACTCCTCCCAAAGAAAAATGGGTCCCAAGAGATCCTAATCAAGACTGGGTAAATGGGGAGACTGAGTTAAAACCATCCATCATTGCACCCCAGAATGACAAGCCAGAAAGTCACCTTGCCCTTGGAAGGGAATACTCTGAAATTCTATACCAATTCACAATCAGAAAATCCCCCTTCCATAGTCCAAAATGATGAGAAACCAGCTCAAAGTTTAGCTGACATTCAGAAGATTAGAGAACAGTTGTTCATCCCTATTCAGTTAAATGAGGGGAAGGACTCTGTTCTCGCCCAAGTGTGCGTGAAGAACGGTAAGAGCTTCATCAGCGAAGCCATGTTCTGAAAACTCACAAATGATCCAGCCATTCCCACATTTAAATTGAAAGACAAATGGGAAATGGACCTGGAAACTGCCAATTCCAAACATCTCCTGCCTAGCAGGTGTATGCTCAATATTTCTATAGGCAACAAAAACATAGTGCATATCTGTTGGGTCGTGCGAGATGTCCCTGCTGCATTTTATTTAGGCAGTGACATTCTCAATCGCTTTGCCATTAGTTTGGACCTGATAAACTTCAAAGCCTGGTCCCGATTAGCGGGTAATCCCATGGACTTTGATGACATAGAGAAAGCATTTCGGTCAGCTCAACTGCTGCCATATGCAGTTGAAGTTCAGATTGGAGACAAAGTCACCATCCCAGAACGGACCCGACTATTCCCAATTAAAGTAAAAATTAAAAGAGGACAGAAACCGCAAAATCCTGATGCATATGTTCATCTCAACGCCCACCTCCAACAGCAAGGGATGGGGGTAAAACCAACACCACTGGTCAATACAGAACACAACACCATTCAAATAGTGGTGGATAACAGCGACCTTAGGAGTATCACTCGGGGCGCAGGCACCATTATTGGAATGGCAGTTGATGACCGACATTTTTCCATAGATTTAGGTAATTAACTGATAGGACGAATCCCCAATGACTGTTTTGACAGTGACAGCGACAATGACACAACACCAGACAGGATCTTCACCCAGCATGGGGAGAATTTCCTGGTGTTCTCTTCCTGCCCTTATGGTAAGGAAGAGGTGACCTGTGACTTCAGGAGGGATGATGTGATCTTTCAAGTCCACCAGGACTGCCTTCCCCACCTGAAGCCATCAGTCCAAGTCAGTACTTTAACCAGAGACTTCTCCACCCAGTTGGAGGAGGCTGCTGAGATAGCCAAACCAGAAATCTTTCCGGGCTTCAGGAAAATGGTTGAAGAGAGATTCAACCTAGCTGATGCCTGTGAGACTCTGGAGCAAAAGCTAAAGTTGAAACAAGTTATCTTAGATTTTCAGAATCTCTTTGCGATGAACTCATATGACTGTGGTCGCACCAAAATCCATACAACAACAATTCCCACGGACCCTAGCATGACTCCAGTGTTTGTGAAGCAATACCGCTTGCCTCTCACATCCATGGAGACCCTCACAGAAATAATTAAAAACCTTGAGTCCCGTGGGATAATTCGTCCAGTCCACAGCACCTTCAATAATCCGGTGCTGGGGATTTTGAAACCAAACGGACAGTGGAGACTCTGTGCTGACCTGAGGTAGCTAAACAAACGGGTCCATACGTCCCGATGGCCTCTCCCCTACATTGACCAAGGGCTGGCCCAGATCCAGGGGTCAAAGGTATACACTGCCATTGACCTGACCAATGGGTATTGGACCGTACCTGTCAGTAGGAAGGACCAATACAAGCTGGCCTTTACCTTCGGGGGCAGCAGTACGCATGGACATGGACTCCCTTTGGATACATCAACTCCGGCAATGAATTTAATATCTTCTTGCATAAGGCCATGCTCGACTTGGGTGAAAGGGGTAACCTGGCCTATGAAGATGATGTTCTGATCAAAAGCTCAACTGTGGAGGAACACATAGCTGAAATACGTTATGTTCTGACACAGTTGAGGGCTGCCGGAACAAAATTATCTTTCCAAAAGGCACAGTGGTGCAGGACCTGTGTCAATTTCTTGGGGCATGAGATAACTCCTGGGGGTCTCTGTACCCAGGAAAAGAAAGTAGAAGCACTCCTGAAACTAAAATACCCTGCAACTCTGTGTGAGCTAAGGAGCCTCCTTGGACTGACTAATGACAGTAGAAAGTTCATTGAGGATTTTGCAGAGATCACAAGACCCCTGATCCATCTGTTGAAGTGGGGGGGTCAAGTGGGAGTGGGGTCCCGAACAAGCCGAGGCAGTAACACAACTCAAAAGAAGCCTCTCACAAGTGCCTTGCCTAGCTTCCCTTGTCAAAAACAAGGAGTTCTTCTTGGAGACAGGCTTTTTCAAATACATGCTTGACTGCAGTATTATACCAAAAGCATGACAAGGTCAATAAAGTCATCTCCTATGCAAGTAAGACTTTATCCTCTGTGGAGGAAAAATTCAACGATTGTGAGAAGGCACTGCTGGCAAGGGTTTGGGCATTGAAGAATTACCGCCCGTTCATCCAGGGGGAACACATCATAGTGGAGACTCCACACCAGCCTCTGCAATATCTTCAAAGTGACAGAATCCGGGCCAGAAATGTGAGTAATTCCCGAATTACTTCCTGGATTCTGCGGAGGTCAGATATGGCCAAAACAAGAAGAGTCCCCTCGCGCAAGGTCTGGCTGAAATGCATGATTGTGCCAGAGTAAACTGTCTCGAGGATGAAAGTCTTAATATCAAAGACAACATAAAGGCGTACCTCAATTCCCCACACAAAGTCTATGAAGAAGACAAGTGTGAGGGAATGCCCACTGTCTACGTGGATGGGTGCTCCTACCATGTTGACAACAACGGGGAAAAGGAACTAGCGGCCGGCGTGGGGAATGCCTGGGTGAATGATGCCCCAGAACCCTCCGCTGGGTACAAAATTGGTCCCTGTAGTAGTCAGGTGGCAGTGCTGATGGCTGTGCATCTAGCCATCCTCACTGGCGTCCAACACCAACTCCATGAACTGGTCATAATTACTGATTCCGAGTATGTCTGGAAGGGGTTTGTGGAGCAACTGGTTAATTGGAAACCCAGAGGCATGCTATGTGCTAACAACAAACCACTAAAACATTGAAAATGAATACATAATATTGATGATCTGGTCACCTCTAGTGGGATGACCATCTACTGGAAAAAGATCAAGGGTCATTCTAAAGTAGAGGGACCAGACAAAACTGGAAATTACTTAGCTGAACAGCTGGCCAAAACCGGAGCCATCCAAGGGGACCTACTTGAGAACGAGTCCTTGTTGGGGGGAATCCAGGTCACTGCTATCACTGGGTCCCAGACAATGATCACAATTAACTCTCAGCTGCCCAGTGGAGTAAGGAGACCCCAGATGCTGATTTAATCATGGCTGAAAAAGGGGATCCAATAGTTGGTAAGTTTTATCAACACATTGAGGACCCTGAGAACTTTCCCCTGACGGATACCGATTGCATTGGGAAAGAGGACCTCAGAGTGTTAATGAAATGTCCTAAAATGTTCTGAATCCAAGACGGTTTGTTGGTAAGGAGATCCATATCTGGCTGTGACCAGTGGGTGGTCCCTACCTCATTCCATAGCCTGATGCTAAGTCACGGCTATGATGCGGCCATAGCCAGTCATCAGGGGTTTAATACGACATTAGAAATATTGTGAGAGGTTGCATACTGGCCACACATGGGGCAGGACCTCGACCAATACTTGAAGGGGTGTCTTGTGTGTGCACATTTTCAGCCAAGAACACTCACATACCGTGCTCCCCTCCAAAAGATGGGGTTGACACTGCCTTGGACAGATTTGCAAGTCGGTTTCATAGGGCCCGTGATTCGCTCCTCAGTACATGTTGACCGTAGCATGCTTGTTTACTAAGTGGGTGGAATGTCTCCCATCCCCAAATAGCAAGGCAGAAACAGCAGCTGCCCTGATGACTAATTACATCTTCTCACTTTTTGGACTACCCCAAAGGATTTAGTCAGACTCAGGTAGTTACTTCACCAGCAAAGTGATGACAAAGATGTGGGAGATACTTGGGGTAAAAAGGAAATTACACATTGCATACCGCCAGTCCTATAGTGGTGTAGTTGAGAGGTACAATAACATCATTGTGAGCATATTAAAAAAGTTTGTGGCAGACTCTGGGCCAAGTTGGGATATTCGATTACCTCTTGTCCTGATGGCCATCAGATCTACCCCTTCTTCTGCAACAAAAATGTCTCCATTTGAGCTGATGACTGGATGAAGGATGGTGCTACCCCAGCATCTTCTCTATAAAACCCAAGAGCAGACCTTGATAAATACCTCCACAACTCATGAGTATGTTGAGAATATGAGAAAACACCTTCAACATGCTTTTGCGTATGCTCAGCGGAATCTAGAAAGATCTGCAGACAGTATGAAGACCCACTATGACCTTAAACAACCAAAAAGGAATATCAAGTAGGAAACAGGGTCTACTTGTACAATGTCCAAAAGAACCAAGCCAATGAGCGCAAATTTCTGCTTAGCTGGCGGGGACCGTTTGAAATTGTGGACAGTATCTAACCAGTCGCCTACAGAATCCACATCCCCAGGGGAAATTTGACAGAAGGGGAAGACAAGTGGGTCCACATAAACCAGCTAAAGAGTTGCCATCCCAGGCATACTTTGCGGCAAATCGGAGAGCCTACTAGAAACCCAGAGGGGGAGAATCCGGACACCTAAGGAATTGGTAAAATATCATTGAATATATGCTGGGAATATTGTAAATTGTCATTCAATGTATGCATCTATCCCACTGCTGAAATCGCCCTGCGAACAGTACTGTGAGATTTTTCATAACCGTGCTATGTTTTGTTTTCTAGTTTTTCACTAAATCCACCTAATCACCAAGGAGGACCTCCTCGGGCACCCGGGAGGAAAAACCCAAGTGATCCGGAGTGTCGCTCCACACTGGAAAAGAAAGCAGGGGGGAAGATGGGAGTATCTTCCCATCCCAACCAGAACCGGTGAAGAGAGTGGGTCGCATCAATCGCTTACGGGAGAAGCAACCGGATTTCTTCACCTGGACAGAAAGAAAAATCTCACGTGCCAGACTTCCCACGACTGGAAGTCAAGCCGAAGTCAGGGAGGCTTTGTGAGGTATTTTTACCCATGCCGATGTGCCCCACTGCACCCCTGGGCCAATGGGGAAAGAAACAGCCAAAAATGGATGCGCTAACCCCTGTGCATTCAAAAATCTCCAAAATTGCGCATGATTCACCATCACAAAAGGCTGCATGCCCCTGCCGCACACAGTCAAAGTTGGTGTAAAAATTACAGAACTCACTGCAGGAGAATGCCAGTGAGTGCTGTTGCATGTAACATGAAGCAAGGCCACAGAAGTGGGCTAAAAACCAAAAATGCCTTTTAAAATGCAGCTTTCCCAACCAATTGCAACCTTCAATGTGCTGTTTTGGCACTAAATTCAGTCATTTTACAAGTGAACCATTGAAATTAAAAGTGTGCTGAAATCACAGATCCTCCAGGAGGGCTCAGAGAAACCGGGCCTCACAGACTGACAGCAGCTAAGAAATGTATTTCATGAAAAACCAGTCCAGCAACATTTGTTTTCAGTTACATGAGAAAAATGCAGCTAAAAGTGGCAACATATAACAATCCATCTCCTTTTCAACTGTGCAGAGAAACCTCCAAGCAATGGCTGAATATTTACTTTCAGATTGCAAACAAATTCCAGCACTCAAGGACAGAAATGGTGCTGAATGGATGTGTATACTGCAAAGGAAACTCTGATGTAAAAGGCTACGTTTAAATGTGCTTTTTCCATTATGAAATTGCAAAATTTGCCTGTGTAAAAGCATGTTTTGTGAAGTGCTTAATTCCTTTAATTGTCAAAATCCCCTATAAACCCTGGGCATTGTATATATTTAATATATAAAAAATGTTATATCAATTTTAAAGTAACCCAGTTTGGAGTTAACTGGTTAATTCTGATTAGACAGTGCCCAGCCTGGGAAAGATGACACTTCATGTTGACACTTCCCTGCTACAGGAAGGCTTAATTGATTCTGGAGGTTCTCGCATATTGACACCAATGAGCTCATTAGGCATACGTCTGTAGCCCAGCCAAGGACAATGGCAGGCTGCATACTGATCACTTCAAAGGAGGGGCAGGAAACCTCCTCCCTCTCAAGGGCAGAGGACCCCATCCTGATCAAAGGAATGTGACAGCTGTTGCCTGTTGAAAGGAAAGTTTTTTTTAAAAACTGCTGAAACCGCCTTCTGAAATCTGTTGTTTAAAACGCCTATTTGTGATTAAGTTTTGAAAACCTTTAACTTTGCCCCATGAAGGCGGACAAATCTAAAAATGTGTCTTTATAAATCTAATTTTATGCTCTTTCTGTGGAGACGTTAATGAACACTGTACTACATAAGGACCCAAAGTTACACCAAAAACCTAATTGTGGCAAACCTATTGATGCTGCAAATATGATATTGTATACCCATGTTCTAGGGGTAATCACCCAGATGTATTTAATTAGAAATTTTTAGGCCAAATTGTTATGATTAAAATTGACAAAATTCCACAGAACGACAAAGACAGCTCTCACAGAGAGTGGAATTGGACATAAGGATAACTCACAAAATATATAGGGCCTCATTACGAGTTTGGAGGTAGCCATGGTGCTATTAGCTATTAACACCATGGCTGCCTACAAACCGCCTCCAAACCGGGCTCCATTACCGGGTTCCTGCAATGGGGACTTACCGGGTCATTCCCACATAGGAGGACCCAGGAAATTCCTCCTTGCAGGAACCATTCCCCATTCCCATTTGAGCCCCTATAGTGCTCAATGGGAATAGGGAGGGAGGTAATGACGCGCACATTACAAGTGGCCCGTTAAAGGTCGGAATGACCCGGTAAGTCCCTATTCCGGGAACATGGACCCGGAATGCGGTAAGGGGGTAGCCATGGCACTAATAGCACCATGGTTACCTCCTACTGCGTAATGAGGACCATAGAAACACTGATTCTGGACTACCTCCTGATTTCCGCGCAGCGCTTTGTTCCCGACTTCTTCATCCTGTCCAGAACGTTTCATCTTGTCCTGATTCCAGACTTATTTGCAAAACCCAGGCCCAGCATTTGCTGAACTCTTTTCAGCTAGGCCCAAATCCAACCAGCCCAAACTTAAGGGAAATTAATTTTGATCCAGTCTGGCTTGCTACAATTAAGGCTTGCCCACTGAAACTCGCCATCCGCTAATCTACTGTGTCCAGTCACCAGAAATCCAATCCAAATCCAGTTGAGGTGCCAGTCCAATTGACCAGAACCGCCCAGCTGACCATCCGGCCAGAGGTGCCCTGCTGCCGGTAGACCCGATCCATGATGACCAGAACCCTGATGGTCCAATCTTAATTACAGTGGACTGTAAGTATAAACAGGAATCAGAGTAACCCATAGTTTATTGCCTTGTCCTATCCCAATCTTAACCCATCCCATCTTTAACTTCAGAACCTCTATTATTGTCAGGACCATTCTTATGCTGATTTCTTTTCTCATTGTTTCATTAAACCATAACCCATTAGTGATTTGGATTAAATAAAGTAATTCCCATACAGAACGGAAACCAGAGTATGACATGTGAAGAGTTACAATCAGCCGTGCGTAACTGTGGATATTCACGGGTGGCATTCTCTTTTTCATAGTCATTAATATAGTTTAATAACCCAATCTGTCATTTTTAAAACCGAATTTCTACTTTTCCCTGTTCTATTTTTTACAAAACGCCTCTCACTAAAACTTACATTACTTCCTCAATTTTATAGATAGAAACATAATTTTAACTTTCAGTTAGTTAAACCTAACATCTGTAGCAATATCCACAACTAAACGCATTCGAGAGCAGCATATTTGACCCGTTTTTATTAAACATTGCATAGTGACATTTTGCTTCGAATTCGCATTTTACAAAAGTTTTACACAGGTCTTTTCCCATCCAAGGTGTTTCTTAACTTCCATTCCGATCTAAAGTGGGTACTGTTGTTTATCTTGTAGCTTGTGTTTGTTAGGACCTGTTTAGTGTTGCTCTCATAGGAATTTTTATCAATTTAAACATTTTTTCACACTTTGCATTGTTCACAAAGACATTTTCAACTGTCATTTTTAAAAGTGTCAAAGTGCCAAAAACGATTTCTCTCTTATTTGGGGAGGGAAGATTATATTCAAACTCTATATACTGTTCTTTTATTCCTGATTACCTGCTGATTACTGACCCCTGTGTAGAACTGCTCAATTTTCAATTAAGAACTTTGCAGGGGAAATATTAACCTAAGCGCTATCTGATCAAAAACAAAAAACTGTCTTTTCCCTGTGTTTTAACTTCTGTGCTGCTTAAAAGTGAATTCAATTGCCTTACTTATTTTCTGATTGTATTGTCACCACATTGGTGATTGCTGCCCCATATATATATATATATATTAAAATGTGTTTGAATTGAATTTTAAATAAATAAATAAATATTTACCTTTACAAACTAGCCTGATTCCTGGTCCACTGTGACCTGGGGGTTAATTTGAGACGGGTGTGATATGAGTGGTATATCACTCAGAATATTGAACCTATAGACATAATAAATAAGTGTTTCATTTGTGCATTACATACTAGGCGAGACCCGGCTGTGTGCCTGATTGAAATCCTTAACAGTGGTTGAGAGTGGATTATGGTCGCTAGCATTGGCTCTTGTAACTTCAAAAGATTTCGTCACAGACAGTATTGATTCTGTGACAAATATATAGTCAATCGTGGCCTTTGCCACATCTCTCTCCCATGACGGTGGACGATTTGAATCCGGGAAGGCCTCGTCCAAGTTGTGCAGGTTTCTTGAGTCCATCAACCGCATCCACAGTTTTCCACGCTGCTGATTGATTCACAGAAGCGGGAGCAGCTCCTGCTCTTGATCGGCAAAGTACGTTGAGGTCGCCGCATATCAGAAAGTGCTGTGGCAGGTGGACTGCAAGGGCCTCATCTATTGCTTCTTCTACCATTCCCAGGTAAGCTGTTGGGTCCATAGAGGGTGGGTTCCAATGCGTATTCGCTATTATTATTGTTGTTTTTTCATACGTTGTTTTCTTCTTGCCTTGGTTTGTCCATATTGCTTTAACCATCAGAATAGCTTGATTGCTATTCAATGTCTGCTTCAGTTGGATCCCGCATCCGTTCTTACAAGCAATTAACAGGCCTGATGAAGGCCGCCCTAACAGGCCTTTTCTTTGCTGGAGCCAGCACTAGCTCATACCCTTGCATTGAAGGGTGCTCTGTCAGCCAGGTCTGCTGGAGGTATATTATATCGTAGGTCCCAATGTCAATATCGCCGGGAGTTTGCAAATGTGAATGCCCTCTCATGTTCCATGAGCACATCCTTATGGTTTGTCCTAGTTGGTTGGGGCGATGGATTTCCTGATCGGTGTGCTCAAGTTCCGTGGATTGCTACTTTTTTTTCTGTATAGTTAGGGCTTTCGGCAACCAGGACCATAAGCCTTGCATTGGGGCACATTTCTTCAGTGGGTTGCTCTCTGTTTTTTGTGTTGGCACCGCTTGTGTGATGGATCTTGTGATGGTGGTGTCTCTTTTTGTGTGATTTCCTTTTTCTGACCTACTGCTATCCTGTCGTTGATTATCTGTTGACACACTGGTCAGAACAGGTACCTTTCCCTCCCGTTCCTTGTTTTTTGGGGTGATACATTTGTTGCTTATCTTCTTGTATTGGGGCGATCCGCCACTTTTCTCCTCCACAGTCTTGTGCTTTCTGGCTGTCGCGTCCTCCCGGAGGCTAGATCTCACGTAAGGTTGATCGCAGGCACACTCACTTAGTGGCCCCAACCGCTGGTTTTCATCGTATCTAGGTGAGCTCTTTGTCATACTGCTTGATGGGTATGCACTAAAATCGTATCCCATTCCTAGCAGTTCATTTGCTTCTTCTTTTAAGATAGCCTATTTTTTTTGAGGCAATGTGTAAGTGTGCTCTTGCTTTCTTATGTTTATGGCTAGGTTCCACCACTAGGAGGTCTTCTGATTTAATTTGACACAGATTTGGAATGTGTTTGAAAAGTGTTAACACTGATCTCCTATTCAGTGTAACTCTATCGTTGTTTTCTTCAGATTGTACCATTTTGATTATCCATTTAGCCTGTTCCCATTTTCTTGGTTTTTCGTTGTAGATATGAGTTCTAGATCTGTAGTGCAGACCAGTCTCTCTCGTTTCCTTGGGCGTATGGCGGTACGCCGTCCTGTTCTCTTTGCTCATCTTGTTCTTTTCTTTGTTGTAGTTATGGGGCAACGATGGACTGTGTGATTTAGCCCTCCCACCAATTCGACGTTCGCTGTTTGGTGAGGTCTCATGTCTCTGTCTCATCTTATTCTTTTCTTTCGAATGGTTGTGGTACCTTGGCGAGTTACATTGTTTCGCCCTTCCAACTCTTTGACTCTCCTGTTCTTTAAGTGCCCCCTTTCCTCTCCATTCGCAAGCTTTTGGGTTTACTTGCATCAGAGTTGCTTGCTTCCAGTTTACTTTTTTGTTTAATCTTTTGCATTTGTCCTCCAAGGTTTGATGGTGTCTATCCCAGTTCTCATCCTTCCCACTGGAGTTATCCTCTGATTTGTTGGTGTCTTGCTCAATAGAATGGTACTTTGATCCACGATCGGTTGTGTCGGTGGTTGGTCTGGTAGATGTTGACCGAGATTCATCAGGGCCTCGTTCACGAGAAAGTCATCAATTGTATTTGGTGATGAAGCATCATCCATTTTAGGATTACCGTTAATTTCCTCAGTGTCCAAAATTCTTTTTAATACAGCTTTATTTGCCTGCTGGCTTGAGGATGATGCCCACATTGACTTTTGCTCTTTAGTGGCACGTGGCTGGGTAACAAAATTGGGAAATTGGTTCTGTCATTTGAGGTCCTGGTTTTCCAGGCGGTAATTTGACTGTTTTCTTGCGAGTGGTTATTCCCAAAGCCGTTGCCTTTAGAAGCCCACTCTTAAGGGTGACTGGAGTTTCATGGCAATCTGCCATGTAGTCAGCTGTAGGTCCATTTTGGATTTTAGGTTGTTTTTCTTGGTTTCCGCGTGACCACGTTGTGGTTTCAGTGGCCAGTGGCGCAGTTGATCCCGGACTGTCTGGTTTGTTAGCTGTTAAAGCAATCCATATAGTGGTTTGTGTTCCTGTCGTGTTACAGGCCACCCCCATTTTCTTTTCCTTTTGAAGATCTTTAAGAGTGGTAGACAGCTGTTCTTGGCAGGTCGCCAAGGGGACACCTGTCCAGCCCCGATCATTAAGGAGTCGGCTCATGACCTCGCTCCTTTTATCACCTCTTTCTTCAACGCCTCTTTTCAATCGGGAGTGGTCCCCAATAACCTAAAGGATGCTTGGGTTATCCCTCTCCTAAAAAAACCCACCTTAGACCCGGAGGTTCCAACCAATTATAGGCCTATCACAACGGTCCCATTTCTGCTAAAGATCTTAGATAGAGCAGCCTATCTTCAGATACAGAACTATCTGGAATCAAATAACCTACTAGGCACGAGACAATCCGGCTTCAGACCGAAGCACGGTACGGAGACAGCCCTCCCCGATCTCAAGACCCAAATTGAGGATCTCAAAGACAAAGGTAAACTAGCCCTGTTACTACTATTAGACTTATCTGCTGCCTTTGATCTGGTTAATCACCAAATCCTCTGTCACCACCTGAAAACTGCAGCTCACTTCTCCGACATAGCCACAAACTGGATTCAATCCTTCCTGGTTAACAGACAGATGAGGGTATTCTCGCCCACCTCCGCAGCTGACCCTGCACCAGTCCCTTGCGGAGTCCCCCAAGGATCATGTGTATCCCCTACCCTTTACAATGTATTTACTAAACCCTTATTTGATGTGCTCGACTATCTGGGTGTCACCTACATAAATTATGCTGATGACACCCAGATACTCATCCCCATCACGGGTGATTACACATTAGACTCAAAAGCCTTGAATGACGTTTACCATGTCATTCAAACATGGATGGCCCAACATGAGCTCTGTCTCAATGACGACAAGACAGAGCTCCTCATCCTAGGTACTCAGCAAAGACTAAACAAGCTGAACCCTATGTTCAGTTCCTTTAACATCGATGGAAATATAATAAAAGTCTCCAAAGACACAAAAATGCTTGGAATCTACCTCGACTCCACCCTCTCCCTTCACAGACAAACTAATGCAGTTGAGGCCGCCGCCGCCTATACCTGCAAGCTGATCACAGCATGTTGCCCTTTCCTCTCCTTGCACAACTGTACTACCCTTGCTAGGACCCTGGTCATGTCCAAACTTGACTATTGCAATGCATTGTACCAGGGCACTAATCAGGGTAACCTAGACAAGCTCCAAATCATACAAAATAACGCCATCATGGTAGCCCTCAATATCCCCAGATCTGCACACATTTCGGATACCAGGAAGAACCTTCATTGGTTGTCAGTCACCCAAAGGATCTCACTAAAATCGCTTGCCCTTACCTACAAATGCATGAACAACCTGGCCCCCACTTATCTCTCCTCACGATTCACGCTTTACACTCCAGTTCGCTCACTTAGATCTACCCTGAACCAGAGCCTACTGATACCTAGATACAAGCTCCAAACAGCTGGTGGTTCTAGCTTCCCAGACCTGGCAGCCAAACTGTGGAATGCTGTCCCCTTGACTATCAGAAACCTCCCCTCCCTCAACCTTTTCAAACATAGAACCAAATGTTGGCTCGCCTCTTCCAATGCCTAAGCTACATTCTGAAAACGTGTTGCAATAACCTATGTAGGGATGTACTACTTGACAAACCATGTATCGTTGTACTACCTACCTATGTCTATTTCTATGCCATATTTATTGTTTGATATATTATCACTGTATGCAATTTATGTAACCATTGCCTTAAGGAATGCGCCCGGTAGCCTCCGGGCCTGGTCTGCGCTATACAAATAAAATAAATACAAATACAAATGAAGTCTAGATTCCAGTGCCATAATGTACGCTTAAAGAAAAATGACCTTCCTATGCATCATTGCTTGCAAGGTTGTATGGTCTTTTAAAGAATCTGACACCGCTTTGTATAGCTTAGTGAATGGCGCTAAAGCTATCATCACGGCTGACATGATCGAGAGTATGTCTACTTTTTTGTTAGGTGACCCCGGCAGTCTAGGTGACAATTGCTGTGTTGAAGCTCTCCTCGTTGGGGAGTCGAGTCGAGACGTTGTAAGACCTGTACAATGGGGTTTAGCAAGCCGATGGGTGTCCAAAGAGCTTCTTCTGTTCCTGATCGGGTCAGGGGATAACGGAAGATGATCTACCCCCCAAATTCCTTGTTGTGTGTGCTGGCACCACCCCATACTTCCATCGGGGCATTTGATTGCCATGTTAGTGGAATTGTTTTATTATCTGTGTCTATGTCAGGGTCCAGCGCTCCTGGCTGCAGTGTTGAGAAAGGTTTTCCTCTTTTCTTGGATGCGTGTGGGTTGTTTTTGGATGTATCCTTGTCAAGGTCTAACAACAGGTCCTGGTCCCTCTGACATGGCAATGAATTGTCTAAAATTGTGTCGGGTAAACCTGCTTTTTCGAGATCGTTCCCCCCTTTAGGGTCTGTTTGCTTGTTTGGCGAAGAATGGTGGTCAGCACCATGCATTACTAATGGTGCCTTTGCCGGAAGCATGGGGAGATTGGAGACCACTTCCCCCCTCTCTTGGTGTTCTTGTTGTTTGGTCATGCACTCTCTTGCTTCAGGACTCAGAGGCAATGTTACCTGTTGGGAGTTGGTTGAGTTGGAGTCCAACCTGCGTTGTTTCGAGAGAGGTAAGCAGGGGAGTTGCTAGGTCTGGATAAGACCCGGGACTAGGCTGATGTCGGAAATGTTGGGACTGGGGGCTAGCTAGTCTTTTAGCTGTAGCTCCTGAGATTCTATCCAGGGCTACAACCAAATGATCAGGGGCTATAGTCCCCTTATCCCCCCTCTAGCAACGCCCCTGGAGGTAAGCATTCTCTGATGGCCTCAAGTATTTCAACATCGGATAGTTCTAATGAGCAGTGCCTATTCTCAAATCTAGCGTTAGTGCGTGTATGAAAGTAGTCTGTCACAAAGTTTCTCGGAGCCGGCTCCTCATACCTTTTTGTCTGCTTTCCATCTTTGGAGCCCGGGATCGTATTCGTTGCCAGTGATTTCTTGACACACAGGTCATTAAGATTAGATATGTTGTTTCTTGAGGATTTCAGGCTGTTCCTTGGTGTTTTTTGTTTGTTTTTCCTTTCAATGCTGCTGAGTCGTGCATTCTTTGTCTTTTCTTTGGGTTAGAGTTTGAGGTAGAGGTTTCGGGGACTGGTTCCAAGTCCGGCTCTGCTGTGCCAATCGGCACAGTTCTCGGTTGTTGGTCTGTATCTAGCACCAAATGCAGCCCAGTCTCCGGGGCTGCATGGATCTGCGCCTCCACCCGTGTTGACATCGGCCAGAGGGGCAGGGCCAGCTCCTGCTGTGCCTCCGGAGCTTGTTCCTTGCTCCAGCCCGCTCCCTCCTCTGGTGAATCCGGGGTTACTTTTGTCATGAGCTCGCCCCCGTCCTCGACTCCTGGCCCGCGAACCGGACCCCCTTCCTGTTCCCCACACGGGCGGAGGCCCCCCTCCGGGAGCTGCCGGCGCATGGCACAGATCGGACAACAGTTCCGCGCAGGGCGGATCCGCGTGGAGCACTGGAGGCTGCTGCATCAGTCCTGGCTGCGAGGTAAGGGGGGACTGACTTGTCTGTTGCTCCATGTTGTTCCCCGCCAGCCTCTCAGGTTCCAGCGGTGGTGTTGTAACTTGGGTACCACTCACTGGGTCGTCTACATGTATAAGTGTTAAGATGGACTGCCCTCGTTAGATTTACCGAGGGGTAGTCCCCACTCTGGCGTGTTTGTGGGCACCTCAGATTGAAGTATAGGTGTGTTTGGGCACAGCCGTGAGCTTTTAAGGCGGCATCCTTCTTCATCCTCTTTGGTCGTCACATTAAGGTCCACTGGCCTGACGGGCCTGGCAGTCCTGCAAGCCATGACTGCAGGACTGCCACTCGTTGTCCACTGAGAGCTGGTTTTGTAGTGTGGGTCCACCCACAGGAAAAAGTTAACAATGAAGATAGGAGACAGACTCAACAGGCAGTTTCACTAGTGTTTCAGGCTCAGCTCAGCTGCAGGACTGCCGCTCGTCGTCCACTCCGCGGCCGCATATGCATATTTTAATAACTCTGTTATGGGTGCATTGACGAAAACATACGATTGAGAATATTCTTGCAAGTCTGAATACATAATTCTTAGTAATATTACATGTCCACATAGGGAATTATAAGAAAAATGAATACTTCAGTCGAATTTGAGTCCTCATTCCTGAGGGGAGGGCTAGCTCATAGATGACACATCCCTTATTACACAGAAAACACATTGGGACAATAGAAGCCAGGAGGTGGGCCTGAGTTGGTGTGCACAAATGAAGAGATCCTATCAAAGGCCCTGTCCAACCCAAAATGGCAGATTCAAATTATACCTCACACAAAGCACAAGGACCCCCCATTTATTCTATGCATTACTTCTGCTCGCATTCAATGTATATTTTTCAAGAATACATTTCATTTGAAAAAATATAATTTGCATGCACATTCCAAAATTTGGTCACTTGATGTAAAACTATTTCATATCATAGTGGTATGGTTAAATACAAACAACATGAAATGTACAAATCATAAAAAAATCCTCTTGGCATACACACACTAAGCTGGTTTTCTACAATAACAATACAACAACTATTTTTTTTTAATTCAAACCGTTGTTTTATTAGTTCGATCAACAAACTTTTACAACTTTGATAAAAAATGAGTTTTTCTTGTTATAATACAGTAGAAAGACTTTTTTTTTTTTTGCGTTTCATTTCTGCAAATTAACATATCTTGTAAAAATATATTTTCTTATTGATAGCAATAAAAGTGCATTTTTTATGTATCACCTCAAAAATATCGATGTGGCGATTTGTTTACTTTGATATACTATTCCATTTGGGTAATATACACGAGTTATATACCTTTAGATCATGATAATAGGTCAACGTGATGAATTTCTTATCCATTATAATAACGCCATTTTAACAACTTTCCATTTACCTATTTTTTACAAGAGATCCAGCGGTAGACAACACAATATGATATAACTTCATTGTCACACTTGCAATAAGATTCGAAATTATGATATTAATTTCAACCAACAATAAGGGAATTCAGATTCTAGGAGGGATTATGAATAGGAAAAATCAATTTACTAAGGATAGACATATCATATTCTAACAGTAGCTCCAATGTGCTTTGTAGATCAGCTAATTGCCATTATTTTCTTGTTAGCCTCAGCAGGTAGGCTGCTCGTCATTCTTGTGAAATATCTTCTCAAGTTCATTGTTTATAATTACTAGCAGTCTGCACAGTGCTAGTATAAAGCTCGTGCGAGTCCCCCACATGCAAGCTAACCAAAGCCATTCCCTACTTGCCTCAGTTAATATACAGACGCTTGCAATTGTTGATACACGTATTGCCTCAAAATATGTACAAAATATAACCAGATGTTTTAAGGTTTCTTGAATCGAACCCTTCCTGCAGAACCTACATCCTAACTGCGCTTCTACTTTCCAGTGCAGTTTCCAACCACTGATTCTTTCTAGTGTGAGAGATTGGTTCATTTTAAATCGCAAATAAGTTTCCCTAGCCTTATCACAGGGAAACTGGATTACGTAGGGTTTGTGCGGCCGTCTTGAAGAGCAAAAACGAACTTCTTCCTTATAGCCTTCAAGACCCGCCATTCCTGCTAGCGATTTACACCAGTCATTTTCTATGATACGATGTTTGACATGATTAGGTCTACATTCGAGATCAGCTGGTACAAGTGCAATTTCGTCCAATAAATGAAGCATTTGTGTATAATAGATCGTGATGGAAGATCGTTCAGACGCGACCATGAGTTGGCCCAAATCTTCATAAAGACAATTTGCAGGTGGGTATAACATTCTTGCAAAATTAGCCAGTAAACGCCAATTACGGCGAGCGGATAAGGCAGTAATACCAAGTTCCTGCCTTATTACAATATTTGGTGTGGATTTAGCCAACCTCAAAACCCCCTTCCACATGCACCCTTGCAGTTGGTAGAGATAGGTGTTAATGTTTACCAGGCACATATCTAAAGCAAAAAGGATAACAGACTCTACTTTTAGGATGTAAAATTGCATAAGTGGCATCAATGAAAATTTACAAAACTTTAGATATACCATCCGCATTTGCGTGGCAAGAGGGGCAGCTTTTTTTTGTAATACCTCCCTCCACACTGCTAGAGATTGAGAGTCAGTTATGGTATATCCAAGATAGCGAATTTGAGGAACTATGGTTAGGGGAAAATTCTCAATTCTCCAATTTCGGTTGATGTTCTTTCTCTTGCGGTTCCTAAATACTACTACATTGGATTTTTCCACATTACATTTCAGATTATGAGTTAAACAGTAGGATGTGAATAAATCCAATTTGGTCTGCATACCTTTGGGTGTACGATCAAATATTATAATATCATCCGCAAAAGCTAGCCATTGTATTTTGAGATATCCAAGCCTTGCTGGATAAGAGATCTGATTGTTCCAAATATCATTGATGCCACTTAAATAAAGATTGAAAAGGGTGGCTGCTAAATTACATCCTTGCTTCACACCAAGGGCGATCTTTATGGGATGTGTTGTAGCACCTTGGTTATTTACCCATACCAAATAGGTGGTATTTGTGTGGAGCTTGGATATTAGTTGTATGATATATTGTGGTATGTTCATAGCAGCCATTTTTTTTCCATAAAAGTGATCGTACAACTGAGTCGAATGCGGATGTGAGGTCTATCGAAGCCATGTATAGAGGGCCAGAATCCTTAAGTTTATGTCTGGCTAGTAAATGCGCCATAATTGTAGCATTTAGAGGGGTCCCCATTCCTGCACGGAAACCAATCTGATATTTAGACAGGATCTTAAGGTTCCTAATGACTATTTGTAATTCCCCCAAGAGCAAACTTGCAAACACTTTAGCAGCTGTGTCAATTAGCGCTATTGGACGAAAATTGCATGTCTGCGACCTCACTCCTTTTTTATAAATTGGAACAATGATGGAATTTAGCCATGACGGTGGGGTGTACACAGTTGTCAACATGTTATCAAACAGTTTCTTGAAAATCCCTGCCCACAAAGCTGGATTGCGTTTAAGAACGCAAGGCGGAATCCCATCTGGGCCTGCTGCTTTTGAGTATTTCAAGGAGTTTATTGCAGCTTCAATGCTCAAGATATCCCAGAGTGGAAAGGAGGGTGATGCTAAACAGGTCCACTCATAAACGATTTCTACAAATGCAGATGGGAGGGCAAACTTTTTTTCGAAGTAAATTCTCCAAGATTGCGCAGAGATGGATGAAGATTGATCAGAGGGATGTACAGTAGTACCTGCCCTAAGCAAACTCCAAGTGGCGCGCCTGTCCCTGTGGCATAATGTGCTAAACATTTTCTGATTCTCCTGATTATGCATAAAATGTCTGTGATCTCTACATTTATTCCGATAAGTGTTCAGAATGCTTTTTTTCTCTGCTAGGTAAACCTCCCATGTGGGAGCGGTTTTAAGAATACTCCGCAAGGCCGCCCTCGTAAGTCTTTTTGCTTCATGAATAAGATTCAGGGCTATCGACGATGATCTTACTTCGGGAAGCGATGCATGCGCTTGGAGAGATTGAATTACCTCTGTTATTATGCGAGATATCGCAGTAATCTCCTCAATAGAATTGTTAGAATAGAAGTCAGAACTGTGGTGCAGTGTTAAACGTGCAGAGACCATGTCATTCACCTTATTACAGAGTTTAGTGGCCCAGCGAATTGACAGGCCAGGGCGGTCCCCTTCTATGAACCCTTGCTGGGGGTCCATGTGCAGGTGCATCATGTCACAATGAAGATTTAGTTGGATCATGTAATGGTCACTAAGGCCAGAATCATATATTGCTATGTTATCAGAATACGATTGCAACCCTCGCGATATGGCGAAGTAGTCAATACAGGTCGATTTCTCCCCTCTTCCCCAGGTGTAACACCCGTCACTAGTGCAAAACGTAATAATGTCAAGTTCCCAGGATTTTAAGTATTCTTGCCACAATCGGCCTCTATGCCATGTTTGGTAGTTACTCCCAGAACTCAGCAGAGTAGAGTTGCTTTTCATACAATAAGCATTGAAGTCCCCTCCTAATACAATATCACAAGCAGGATGACGAACCAAGATGTCATCAAATAAGGTATTGAGCTCTTGAAATGCACATGTTTGGTTGATCATATTTGGGTTGTGATATAAAGACACCAGAAGAATAGGAGTCAGCCGCGAGCCCTTGAGCAGTATTAGTACAGCCATCATTACAGTTGCTTTGAAAACATCAAGTACCAGTATATTTAGATTTGTATTCAAGGCTATCGCCAACCCCCCATATGGCCGACCACATGTGCCTTGTTTCGCGAGAGTTTGAATAACATTGAATCCGGGCAACACGAGATCGTATGTGCACATAGTTTCTTGACATAGCATAATATCACACTCCAATCCTACATGTGGCTTAGTAAACCATAGCTTCAAATTGCTGTACCCGCATGAATTCCAAGATAGGATGGAGAGTGATGCTGGCTACTTACTGGGGAATGTTAGACATAGCTGAGTTTCGAGTATTTTGTAATGCGGTTAGCCATGACCAATCCTTACTAGTATTAGATAGATTTACAAGTTGTGCAATCACTTCCGCAGTAATTCCGCTCTTAGAATCAACAGTGTCCGACTTTGGCAATTCCGCCGGACCAGGCGCCAAAGGCGTTTCATTAAATGAAATGGCATCATCGATGGAATCGAACGGATACAGCATTAGGGCAATAGAACGTAACTCATCCATGTATTGAAGGAGGAGGTTGGTGATAATGGCCGATTGCACCTTACATACCATGCGATGGTTTTGCATGGGTGGCAAGGTTATCCATTCGATATCATTCGAGTGCAACGTACGCAAACCAGGTATACGGTTGAAGGCTTGCATCAAGGCAGAGCGGTTAAGTCGCTTTATGCCATTCTTGAATGATATGATTTCCCATCCTAGGATAGTGGTGGATTGTTTTGAGGCTTCCCCGAGTTCTTCAGGGTGAGCCACAACCCGTTCTGGCACTGACGCCTGCTGCTTTTGCTTACCACCTACTCCCAATTTGTTTAACATAGGTGAGGATTTCTTCACAGACTCTCGATCATTGCAGGGATTAAATGACTCGATGTCATCGTCACCTTCTATGGTCATCGCATCAGTGATCGCCATCTCGGTCACCGTCCCCCCAATGATCGAGGGGGACACAACTACCTTACCTATTTGCGTTGATTTGTTATCAATAGGTTTAAAGAAGTTAGGTAGTTGCGTCTGAGATGAGGGATGTCCTAGCTCCTCATTTCCAGGGCGGGGTATTTGGAGGTGCACTTTTTTTGTTTGTTTAGTTACAATTTTTTCGTCAGTGTCCAAGTCATTTGCAAGATTTTTCCGTCCAGCAGACTTGCTCAGTGACTTCGCTGCACTCTTGTTCTCAATTTTTATTTTGGTTTTTTCATTCGATTTTGTGGGAGGAATTAATTCATCTTGGCACATCTTTGCTGTTTTTTTCCGGTCAGCTTTCCTTTTTAAAGCACGGAAGAATAGCCTTTTTTCCTTTCTTGATATAAAGGACCGCTCGGGTAGTTGCGGGAGACTATTCTCATCAACAGATTGATATCAGGGTCAGAAGTGATGTTATCAAGATAGGAGTCTGTTTGACTGGTGGTTTCAAACAGTTTAGTTAGTACAGAGGGGCTGTCCGGATGGAGTTCCTGTCCACCCTCCAAGCAGGAATGAGAGGGGCCCGCTTTTTCCTCCACCTGGCTGGGTTGCAGGAAAAATAGGAGCTGTTCCAGCTTTTCTGAATGGATTGCTACTTCGGTACATAGTTGTGCGTGCGAAAAAATGTTACATGTGGTTGGCTGTCTTGGGGCTGCCAGGGTATGTGCAAAGGATTGCGGGAATGCATAAGTGAGTGTGGGGACATTCATAGTAGTAGATTCATTTACTGGAATTTCTAACACATCTGTTTGGGTCGAGACCAAGCTGGTTAATAGCTCCTCTTTTCTCTGTGGTTTATGCACGTCCTGACCCAATCTGAGACTGTCTGCAAAGATGAAACCCTCTAGTTTATTTATTTTTAATAGGATTTCTGTAAGTGCGGTTTTGCAATCCCTCAATTCATAGTGCGTGTACTCATGGCCAAGATCCAACAAGTTTAGTATTCTTGTTAGTACCGGATAAGATGCTTCCAGAGATTGCGTGTCAGCTGTGGGTTCCAGCATGTCAAAGCCTAATTGATGATTCAATGCCTTTTTGTGGGGGAAAAACAGGGGATCCGTTGCTGAAATATTAATACCAGGTACAACCCGGGTAAGGGAAGGTGGCCGAGCAGGTGAAGACGGCCATGAGCTAGAAGCAGGTGAGGGGACAGACTGGTGTACATTAGAAGGGGGTAATGGTGAGCTATTTACGCCCTCCATGTGTATGGGGTCTTTACAGTGAATGTGAACATCAGCTCTTTTGGAACTTGGAAAGGTAACTGGTGTTGAAGGACCCACCGATAATCTTACCCGTTTCTCCAGGGCAGCAAGTACCACTGGCGCTAATATAGAGTTGTCAGAGGGGGAGGACGGAGTAGCGTCAATGGGATGCACGGGCTCAGCAACTGCCGTGTCCATGCGCATACTCAAGAAGCTTTTACGGTCAAGTTTGGGTGAGGGCTTCCTAGGCGGGAATTTGCAATCAGCTGGGGGAGACCCATCTGGTGCTGGTGCAAGTGCCTGTGCACGCGCATAAGAGAATGCCACCTCATGTTTGACTAGATTCTGATCGGTAATTGGACCCCAAAGTGCCGCTGTAGCATTGCACGCACTCATTCCAGGAACAGCACTTTTCACCACCTCTTTAGGCAGTGACATTTTTGTTTTATTGGTTCAGCTTTTTTTTGTTATTTTAGCCGGAGACGATTTCATGGGGCGCCCACTGCGCAAACTTGATACCATTTAATCCAGACGTGCAAGATTAGGACTCAATTTCATAAAAGAAAATATAAACTCACTTGTCCCGCGCTCCCAGCCCTCCCAGCCTCACTGCCTAACAGCCCAACAGTCCACTTGGAGCCCACTTCGATGCGCACGCGCGATGAGCTATTGCACGGGCTAAGTAGGGAAGCTGGCAGCTGGCAGGGGGCGGAGCTACAGGACCAGTGAACTGCAACAAAATAGAAAAGGGATACTGGATAAGCACAAGCATAAGCACAAACACAAGAGACTCCTTTAAACTGCCGCGGCAATGCCGCGGCAGTAATTCCAAATTGAGAAGAAAAAAGGGAAGGAGAATCTAGGCCAAGTCTAGTCCATAAAAGTTCATTACTTGGTCTCCTGTTTCGCACACAGAAAACTTCCTCTTGCGCACGGCACGCAGCGTTCCAAAGAAAACGAACAGGCACAGCCGATCCACACAGCAATTCGGGACAGCCCAACAGTCCACTTGGAGCCCACTTCGATTCGAATACAACAACTATACTAACTACCTAATGCACACAGGCCCTCATTATGAGTCAGCCGGTAAAATGCAGATAATACCATTGTAACGTTTCCGGCAAACCCGACTGCTGGAGCATATTCCGGGTCTGCGGGCCAGTGCTTTCCCGCTTGCGAAGGAACGGCAGAAGCCAATGGCTGCAATGGTTCAGCAGCAGCTGAATTAGTCTCACCTCACGAGGGAGTTTGTGCAAGCCAGCAGCCACAGGTGTGCATGGGCCCTGGGACACAGCACCGCTGCCCTTGTCATCCTTGCTCAAAGGGGCCGGCAGGGGAATGAGGGGGAGTCAGCAATGGAAGAGTCCCTCTCCCACACCCAGAAGAAGAGACAAGACAGACTGACTACCCCTCTCTCTAGGGTCTTTCGACACTACAGATACAGGTGCTAAGGTGCCGTTACATAAATCTACAGCGATTACCTTTTAGGAGAACAAATTATTAAACAGAAACCGTTGAATTCTAAAGATATAAATCACTTTAATAGTTGGTTTAAAACCACATTTATTTTTTTTTAAAAAACTGTACATTAATAGGCTTTTTCATACATCACTCATACCTTTCATACCAATTCATTCGTTCTGTAACATAAGGGTTCGGCAATTTACATTTTCTTTAAGCATATTGGTTGTTGGTAGTATGCATGACATTAGAAAAAACACAATTGGTTTTTCTATAGGTCGACATATGTTTCGGCCCCTTTCAATAGTCCCATCGTTGTCTACGGCGGTCTAAATAGTCATTATTGGGCCATCTTCAGGACAGTGATGATTTTGTGAAAGTTTACATTCTTCACCCTTTTTCATATGAAAAGCCAAATCTGTGGTCGAAAAATTATTGTAGACCACGGAGCTAAGGTTGTAGGGTATCTTCTGTATTACCCCTTTTCTAGGACCAGTTGACACCTGGATATGGATGAATCTTCAGGTTTCTGTACTTCAATGTCACGTTGTTAGTTATCTACAAGTTGGAGCTGTTTACATCGGCAACTTCAAAAGTTGTGCTTGTGTTATTTGTTTGAAGAATACGGCATTTTCACAGCATTCTCACTCTCGCCGGAACCCCAGACCAGCAAGACGTGTCGGATGCTTTATTGTGTGAAGGTGCATGCTTGAGTGACTGGGGCGGCCTTGGGCATTATGAATTAACATTGGCGACGAGGGAAAGCCTGTGTGGGGGTGCGGTGGAACTTTGGATTTCATTCCGGAACGTTTCAAATTCCAGTAAGAACGCCCGCCAGGTGTCTATCCCGATGCGGCACTCGCAGCCACCAATTTATACAAATTCACGACGGTTGCAGCCCTCACGGGTGCTTGTGCGCCGGTCGTGACATTTTATACATTTAGAAACTATTTTTGGACATTCCACAGCTGTCTATCCATAGATGGCTGTGGTAACATTAAAAAAAAAGGAGTGCATCTTTAGGGGCAGTTCATTCTGAAGCCTACCAAAAGCAGACCTGTGGCACAGGAGGCCCCATGTGCTGTCCAGGGCCCCAAGACATCTTTAATCCAGCACAGGACTTACTGAAGAAACAACAGACTTGCAGCCTCATAGTGGTGGTAAGGTGCTTGTGCGGTCTGAAACCATGGGAGATCAGGAGGATTCTGTGGTCTCAGCACAACCATCAGGCAGACAGCAAGGAACATTGGCAGCCATGCCTGAGTTCAACATGTCAGGACCCCATCCAAACTGGGTCCCAAATGGCTATTTTGGGTAAAGAAACTTGAAATGTTCTTCAGAGCAACAGGGGAGACTGATGATGATGCCAAGGTGGCGCCCATGCTCTATTCGGCAAGCTCTGAGGTGCATAGGATCGTTGAGTCGCTAAGCTCACAGCCAAAGACTTATGATGAAGTTAAAAATGCTCTCAAAGAACACTTTCTGCGCCAGGCAAATCAAGACTTTGACAGGTTTATTTGTGCGGAAAGACAATCTGGGGAAGAGACATTAGATCAATTCTATGGGAGATTGAGACAGCTTGTCAGCACGTGCAGGTGGGAGAATGAAGAGGGCATGGTGCGGAACCAACTCCTTCAAGGGTGCCGCTCAGGAAAGCTGATACGAAAGGTACTTCGGGAACCGGGCCTGACACTGGCACAAATCTTGGACATGGCGAAGAGTTGGCGAAGAGTAGAGGTGCCATATGGACGCAGCAGTTCGCCCCGGGAAGAGTGAAGAAGCTTTTGCGGGAGGACGCTCTGCGATGAGCACTGCACAGAAGACGCAGTGGCCTCCTAGGCGACAAGAGGGTTTTCAAAAACTGGAACAGGCACACCCCTGTCAGTACTGTGGATATGACCTTCCCCATGTTGGTGAGTGTCTGGCAAAGGCAAGAATATGTGGTCGCTGTGATGAGTCGGGGCACTCTGCCCGAGTTTGTAGAGCAGCTGTGCCAGTGGTCACATCAAGAGTTCCGGCAAGAGTTAACAGTGGCAGCCCGAGAAGGTTGAAAAGTGTTGCCACCATAGAGCAAAATATGCAAGAACTTGACATAGTGGAAGAGGAGGAGGAAGAAGAGGAAGTGTTTTTCATCCCCACCATTGTATCTGGGTCAAAGAAAAGACGCCAACCTACATGTGTGGTTCACATTGGGGAAACTCCGACACCTGTACTCATAGACACTGGAGCTTGTGTGTGTGTCCTGGCTGCAGGGCACTATGAAGCACTGCCGGGTCAACCAACACTAGAGGGAACTAAAGCCAAAATGTATACATTTGGGGGTGACAGGCCTTTGCCGTTGAGAGGGGCATTTATAGCACCTGTCACTCATGGACAGCACAACATAAAGGCAAGATTCTTTGTGATGGAGGCGAGTCCACACTCATTGTTGAGCTGTGCGGCATCGGAGGCCCTCAATATTGTACATTTTGCATTGTCTGTATATTCGGCAGACATACAGAACATCACTGAAAGGTATGCTGACATATTCCAAGGAGTCGGAAAACTCAAGGGTGACCCAATACGTCTCTATATTGATGAGTCGGTGAGGCCCACATTGTTGAAACATCAGAGAATTCTATTCTACCTGAGGGCACAAGTCGAGCAGGAACTTTAGACACTGATAGATCTGGACATAATTGAGAGGGTTGAGGGTCCCACTCCTTGGGTGTCTCCAATTGTTGTGGCGGCCAAGCCCAAACAACCGGGTGCAGTGCGCATCTGTGTAGACATGAGGCTGCCCAACATGGCAATCCGTCAAGAATGATAGCTCACACCGACAATGGATGACATTGTAGGCAAACTTCAAGGTGCCAACGTTTTTTCTAAATTAGACCTCTGCTCTGGGTACCATCAGCTGGAGCTGCATCCGGAGTCTTGCAACATCACGACATTCACAACGCATGAAGGTTTGTACCAATTCAAAAGACTCAGTTTCGGCATATCGTCGGCAGCTGAAGTTTTTCAAAATGCAATCCGAGGGGCGTTGACAGGACTAAAAGGAGTGATAAACCTCAGTGATGACATTTTAGTGTTTGCTTCATCCGAAACAGAACACATGAAGAGACTTGAAAAAACACTGGATAGGATAAGGGAGCTGGGCCTCACGCTGCACAAAGGAAAATGTGAATTTTTCAGGAACAAAATTGAGTTTTTTGGGTTTGTGCTCCATGCAGGGGGTATCTCCCCAGACCCTGAAAAGGTACGGGACATCAAGGAGGCGACACCCCCGGAATCTGTGACCGACATTAGAAGTTTTCTCGGAATAGTGAACTATTGTGGTCATTTCATACTAGACCTCGCTTCGCTTTCAGAGCCTTTAAGAGCCCTCACTAGGAGTGATGCCGCGTGGGAATGGTCGTCCAGGGAACAAATGGTGTTTGACACAATCAAGGCAGCATTAACCGGAAACGAGACAGGGCCTCATTACACGGTAGGCGGTAAGGGTTTACCGGTACCGGTATTTTACAGGTACCGGTAAACCCTTACCGCCTTACTACGAGGTCCCTTTGCGGGTTGGTGAATTTAACGCCTGCTTTTTGCTGGCGTTAAAAACCAACCCGCAAAGGGATCAGGGAGCTAATTACGGTACCGCAATTTGCGGCACCGTAATTAGCGCCTTCCCCATTACCATAGAGCCCTATGGGGCAAAAATGGGAATGGGGAAGGGCAATGGGGGAAAGGGGAATTACCGCCCCGCGTTAATTCCCCTTTCCACCAAGGCGGTGCTGGTATTTTACCGGCATGGACCAAGGTGCTAATAGCACCTTGGTCCACCGCCATCCGTGTAATGAGGCACTATGGCTTAATTTGACCCTAAAATGGAGTCGGAGTTAATAGTGGATGCAAGTCCCGTGGGGCTAGGAGCGGTTTTGTTGCAGCCGGATACACAGGGACAAATGCATCCCATAGGATATTCCATCAAGGCCTTGACAGAAACTGAAAAACAGTACTCTCAAATAGAAAGAGAGGCACTTGCAATTTTATGGGGATGCAAACATTTTCGTTTGTACATTTTGGGCAAACATGTGTCAGTTATCACAGACCATAAGCCATTGATACCCATCCTGGTAGGCGGATCGTCCAAACCGCCACCTCGTATTGAGATATGGATGCTCTCCCTAGTAGAGTATGGTGTGAAACTCCATTACAGACCGGGAACAAACAACCCGGCAGACTATTTGTCCCGACACCCTGGATCAGGCTGTACTCACACAAGAGCAGAAGAGGATGACTGTGCAGAGGTTGTCCATGAGGTAGTGGAAGCGGCCATGCCCATGGCACTGACCATCCCGGAAGTGACTGATGCATCCCGAGCAGATGAAGTGTTTCAACTGGTCAGGGGTGCCATAGACAGTGGAGAATGGAAAAGTATATTGAACAATAACACACGGAGGGAGAAGGGAGCTCAGCAGGACTTGCAGGCACTGTGGCAAGCCCGACATGAACTGTCGATCTCAGAAGAAGGGCTGATGTTGAGGGGGCGCCAAATTGTGATACCACGAGCACTGGGTGATAAGGTTCTTGAACTGGCGCATATAGGCCACCAAGGCACAGCAAAAATTAAGGCCCGCCTACAAGCCAAGGTGTGGTTCACAGACCTGGACCGTCGGGTTGATGAATATATCCATCAATGCATACCGTGCCAAGCCACCAGTCCGGCAGCAAAGGAACCGCCCATACAATCCATGGCGGGATTGAACAAGCATGGGGCACAGTACATGCAGACTTTGGTTCCACTGGGAGGGGCATGTACTTCCTGGCTGTGATTGAGCAATGGTCATGGTATCCCGAAGTTGAACTTGTGGAGTCTACGTCCAGCAACCACACGATTCAGGCCCTGGAGAGAATTTTTGCCACACATGGGTTCTCGGTCGAACTCTGTTTGGACAATGGACCTCCTTTTCATGGACAGCAGTTTGCTAACTACATGAAGGAGTTCGGGATAAAACATTGCAAGATAACTTCTCTCTGGCCAAGGGAAAATGTCGAGGCTGAAAGATTCATGCGAACCTTAAATAAGGTTTTCCGAATTTCGTTGAATGGAGGGGGAGAACTTTGATGAAATCTGTTTCAGTTTCTCAGAGAATACTAAGCGACCCCACATCAGTCCACGGGAGTGGCACCAGCGGAAGCACTTTTTCAGCGATGCCCCAGAGGCCTCATCCCTGAAGTTGAGGGTAGAGAGCCAGGGAACATAGGCAATTAAAGAGTTTGGGACGACAGACAATTACGCAATGAGCGGGAAAGTGTACGGAGGCACCTACATCATTCTACCATCTTGGTGGGGGACACTGTGTTGGTACGCAATCGACACGCAGATTGAAAATGGTCCCTTACATATGAACCAAAACCCAAGGACGTGACTCACGTAAATGGGTCCATGGTGACTGCCGCTGATGAAAGAGGGACGGTGACAAAAAATGTGTCATACTTTAAGAAAATTGAGAGTGGTGCGGATGAGGACAACTCTATGGACAGTGGGCTGAAGGACGCAGAATCCAGTAGAGCTGGTACTGATGGTGACATTGGTAGGGAACCACCCATCACAGACGCTTCATGTCCAGCCCAAGTTGAAAACCGGAGATATCCGAAAAGAGAAGGGTGAATATGTCCGGCACGATTTCAAGACTTTATCATGCACACGGATCCCTGAGCAGCAGTAATTGTGTTAATGACTCATGTTGAGTCCATTGTTGTGCGAGGGGGTTCACCCCAGCCTTGTCAGCCCCTGTTGGGCCATTACATAACAGGTTGTTTGTTAATTTCTGTTCTTTAAAGAAAAGGAGGAATGTTACGGAGTAATACGTTGTGTTGATGCGCATGCACGAGGCTCACTATGGGCCATGCATGCACAGACAATAAATGGGAGCCCGTTTTTATGTTGTTAAATGTTAAATGTTAAAGGTATTTGTACCGCGCACCGTCACCAACTGAATTGGTCCCCAGGCGCTCAGGCGGATCTGTAAACGATAAAGGTGGGATGGGTTAGTAAGGTGAAGAAGGGAGTAGGATAGTGAGAGGAGTGGTGTTCTGTTGGCAGCTTCAACTCAGTATACACCGGGTGCTGAGCTTTGGTGCAGGTATCGGATCGGAGTCAGTCCGCGTGTGCTGTTGTTCCGGCTTATGTGTTGTTGCAGTTTTGTGAAGTGCGTGCGGCTTGTTGTGCGAGAGATGGTTGTGTGAGTTTTTGAGTTAGATAAGTATGCAGAGTTTGAGCTTATATTGGTTAGTGGGTTACCTGACCTTTACCATTCTAACATTCGTAGTTCAGTCTGAGTGTGACGCCTGTTGGCCCTTCATCTTCCCATCTAGACGCGGCGCCGGCCAATGATTAGGACTCCATCCAGGAGTGGTCATGCCAACCCTCACACCCCCATTCTCATAAATGGCTAATTTCCCTTACCTACTGAGTCCCTCAGCAGCTTTGCTGGATTCCTAGGATTTATTTTTTCACTTGGTAAGAGTGTGAGCCTTTTATCTCACTCTTACATGTGTTTTGCTGTGTGTGTTTTACCTTTCTGTGTGATCTTGGGCTATGGAGCCTCACCTACTCCATAGGCATCATCTCTTTAATATGTTACACAGCACCTTCAGTGCAGTGACACAGGGTTGTCTTTTAGACTTCCCACTGACTACATTTTTCTGGGACTGACTACTGTTAGGGAGAATTCTCTTCAAAGGCTAATTTCCCTTACCGATAGAGTCCCCCAGCAGCTTTGCTGGATTTGAAGGGTTAATTTTTTTCTCCTGCTAAGAGTGAGACCCTTTTTTCCCACTCTTAGACAGATTGCTAGTGTGTGTTTTAGGCTATCTTGTGTACTAATGGTCTATGGGGTTTTCTCAGCGTCATAGGAATCATCTTTTTAACATGTGTGGTACACAGCACCCTCCGTGCAGTACCACAGGGGTGTCGTAGCGACCCCCAAACATAGACTCCATACACTGAGATTGACTACTGTCTCCCAGGGCATGTAAAGTCCCCATTGACTTTACTAGTCAAATCTTATGAACAAAACCAGTACAAACCATCTTACTATGGAAGTACTGAAAAGGGTTAATAGTTTTTCCCTAGTGTTCATTTTCGAGAGGGTACCATCCAGTCCCTCTCTCCAAAGTTTCTGGCTGGTGGCAGTGGTTACTACCATAAATATTCGACCGCAAATATTTCCCTGTGGGATTTTCCCATTGTTCAACGCTACCACTTTTACTGACAGCCTCTAACATACCACCGGGCTATTTTAATATTAACTTTAATCGGGTGTTTTTTTTGCCAGAACTTTAATAATATTTCTTTCTCGTGTCTGTCTCTGAAATTCTAACCTGGGTCGGGGATCCCTTGTTCGTCCTTTTGGCGGGCAGAAGCACAGAAGCCCTCCTCTTGGCTCCACTGAGTCTGGGGTAGACAGGATGTGTGGGAGGGGGAATAGGCACCCTGGACAGGGTTGCCTACGCAACCCAAGGCGCACTCTGCCCTGATAGGCTTGGGGCTTCTCCCGCCAGGAGAGCCATCCCACTGTGTGAGTGGCAGCTAGGCTGTATGAGTGGGGGTCTTGCTGCATAAAAGCAGGGTCCTGAGGACTGGAGGACAAGACGTCGCCACTGGAACTAGAAACCTGAAGAGGAGAGAAGCTGAAGACATCTGCAACGACTGAACCACCAGTGAAGCCCTGCTGCAGATTCTGCCCACTTTTCTCCAACGACTCGAGAAGATCTTCGCCTGCAAGAGTCTTCTTCCCTTGAGCTGGTGGGGCCAACCAGTTCACCAATTGCCTTCCAGGACCTGCCTTGGTCGAATCGCCAGTGCCTTGCACTCGGAGACCGGATAGCTAGGCACCCGTCCACCACGACCGCGATTTAAAGGAGCATACCTTTTATTCGATTTTGGCAGCACCGCGGCTGCCTTCATCCCTGGGCAGTGCAGTAACTCGAACCTTCCTCAATGACGAGAGCCTCTCTTTCTCTGCTGGATCTCCCGAACTGCAGGAACTGCCAGGAACTACCGCCACCGCAGGAGCCTCTTCCACTTTAAAGGTACATTGTTCCGCCAGGCCTCCCGTTTCATTGGGTATCGCTAAAGGTGTTTTAAATCCTTTACTTACCTACTGGGTTGGCCGCCCCCATCGTCTTACATTGTCTTTTAACTTCTGCAACCGCCTTTTCCAATCGTTAAAAAAAGACTTGACTGCAGCTGCTAGAACAGTTTGATCCTGGGCACATTGCCTTGTACCATTGACGCATTTCGAGCAAGGGCTGATATTGCTGTGCTGAGAGGACACTTTGACTGCGACTCCCTTCAGTCGTGAATTGGACTTTCTTTGTTTCCTGCATCAGCTGTCACGTGCTTGTGTGGACTCCGCCTCCCCCTCCCAGCAAGCACTACTTTAGCCCAGCGCACGCACATTTGCGTGCGCGCATTTCGAGCAAGGGCATTCGTAAGGGCTGATATTGCTGATCGTGCTGGAGGGTGTGGAGGGTGAGCCTGATTGATTTGTGCTAGTTTGTTGCATTTGTGACATTTGTATGTTTCCATATTTCCATATTGATTTTAGAGGTCTTTTGTAACTTTCAGCAAGGTGATCACACACGATGACAGTTATATGGCCTGCGCACTAGAATGCCTCCAGTGAACTCACTATCTAACTCTGCGTATGATTTCCATACTACGCCCAAACGGGCGTTGCAAAACGCACCATTGCGAGCTCCTACTCGGAGCAGATCAATCTCACACACTAGCGACATCCGGAAATTCCATTCTGAGAGTCTGCTTTTAGTGACTCTCGTAAATATGAGTAAAACTGACGATATATTGAAGCCATCTAGTACTGCGGTTCCCCAGGTGCTTGCACTGGCGTCGAAGGCAACTCCAGTAGATTTGCCAGTTGACCTATGTACTCCATCTGACTCTCAGCTGGTTGCCCCACCTCTTTATTAGCTGCCTTTATGGAACCAGCATTGTTGGGTGACTATGCTGTTCCAGTGCTTCCACAAACGGTAGTAAATGCTCTAGTACATGCAATCCCTATCTTACCTCAATCAACTGACTGTGAAGAAGCTGCGACTGCCTCTCCATGTGATGAAACGGATTTGTTGAAAGCATCATTGCCAGCCATAGCTCCTGTTGTACACCGAGCTAACCAGGATATAGCAAACCATCCAAGTGACTGCACAAACGATGAACAATTATCTCAATCACCGTTGATGTTTCCAGAATCTTCGCAAGAATCTTCAGTGTTATCTATCTCCTTTACGCAGTCCCCCCCGCAACAACAAGCCCATAATAATTCCATACCAACGAATCTGCCACTGTCACCTAAAAAGTAATCAACGGCTTTGATATTGCAAGCCTTGAATACGTCAGTGTTCTCATTGGCAAAACTTTATGAGACACTAGATTCACGATTATTGGACCAACATTTTTATTACGTGAATTATTGGAAAGCTCGGCGGAGCGTCCTTCATTAAATAAAGAAATGGCAACGTCTGATCCAAGCACGCCTTCTGACAAAATGGTGTGCTTATGCTGTCAAAAAAAACACTTCTGCGACTGGTCTTGCCAGCGAAAACACGAAGAGGAATGATGAAATCAAAAAGAATGAAATAGAAGGAAAACAAACAGACCCTCCAATCGGAAAAAAGAAAAAGCAAGGTTGTGTAACTCAAAAAAATAACGACCTAGAAATAATCGAACAGGAAACAATGGTTGCAGCAAAAATTGCAGATAATCAAACACCAGTGACTTTGCCTCTTCTAAAAGGCAGCTCAGTGTATAACATCTTCAATGCTAAAACTACAAATGAGAAACGTGACTCGGAACGAACTCTACTAAAAATCAGAAATTAAACAAACTGAGGAGGAGAAAAAACTCAAGACAAATCATCAAGCTGCTGACAGTAGCTGACAAAAGAGCCCAGGAAAAGAGTGCTGCCATCATACGCAAATACTCAGCAATATCAAGAAATAAGATCATTACTTCTGAGAAAAAACCCATAGAAAATGAGTCAGGTCCTTCAGTGCCGCTAGAATTGCGATATGACCCTTTAGACAATCTACTGGAAGAAGTGGTGAAAATTAGAAAAACCCTGTGGAACATTAAAATCTTATCCTGCCCCTCAAGTAAATCAAAGTAATTGTCCAAATACAGCTTCGAAGAGCCGGATGGAAGATTATACATCTATGACCCTGGAAAGCAGACACGAAGAAATCCAGAAATCAATGGGCGTATTTATGTCACGGCCGGTTCCAAACTGCAAACACAATGATGTCACTGAAAACACCAGCAGCTCCAGAACTACTTGGACTAACAAGTTGCAAGTAAACAATTTTCAGGCCATTCAAAAAAACGGGAATTATGGTCAAAGAACCTCAACTACGGATGCCACTTCTATGGTGTCAAACAAAAAACCTGAAATTAAGGCTAATCTGAAAAATCGGCATAATAAATGCAATGACACGACGCGTGTTAGTCTAATACTGCAATGCCGTGGAGGTAACTTTGGTCTATATGACTTGAATCGAGCTTCTGTACTGAACATATTGAATAACATCCTGAGCCTACAAGGCACCAAGTCTGATGACATAGCCCAAATTTAATTCATTCATGACCATGATCGCTCTGTGGTCAAAATCTGGATGCTTTCGACTCTGGTCAAACATACCATCTGGCAAATGAAAGACGAAATCTATCAATTAGGCTTCCTTCTTTTGAATCCAATGCAAACAACAAATATGCCTAACATCCAGCCTAATATATACAGAGGAATGACCCAAAAGGCCCCATGGGTGAAAAACCCAGTCACAGTTTCATATTCAACATCTAATAGCAACCAGCAAAGAGTTGTAGCCTGCTCTTCCACTGGAAATGAGGCAATTGGATGTTAGCTAAGTACAAAACAAATCAATCGAACAATACAATTAGCCTCGTGGAACACGAGAGGCTATGCCCACCTAATAAAGTCTTCGGTGTCCCTATTAGCTTATTACAACATCATCATGTTGCAAGAAGTTTGGCTGAGCTCCCCTCCCATCTGGGAAGATCACCAAATTGTGCTAATCCCAGCCATTACTCAAATCAGGGGCAGACCGAAGGGTGGCTTAATAACTGCAGTTAAAACTTCGAGTGGGTTAAAATTAGAACCTTGGCTCTCACCAAATAGCTACATCCAGCTGGTGCGCATGTCATCTGAATTAAGGACGCTAGCCTGCCTTAACATATACTGGAACCATCTAAGTATTCAGGACAAACGATTTTTCAGAGATTTGAACATCTGTTTGGACTTGATAGCAAAAACTCCTTCTATCAAGCATATCATTATAGCGGGCGACTTGAACATGAACTGTGTGAATGAGAATGGTGGAAAGCTGAAAAACACTGTCTCGCAATGGAGAGGATTAATGAAAGAGAGGGGCCTCAAGCTGATTAATGGTGCAGTGGAAGGGGACATCCCTCCAAATACAACTTGGCGGCAAGGTCTCCTGACCTCCATTATAGACTATATGTATGTGGTTAGTGGACTGTTTCCCATGATTACCTCTTTTGAAGTGATCGAACAGGCCCTAAGTGATCACAACATCCTACGTCTGCAGGAGGGAAACCGAATGAACAGTAAGGCTTTAGCGGTTTCCTCCAAAGGTAAGCGATTCAAATGGACTCCATCTTCACTGAATGACCTACTCCGGGTTATATTATACCCTAAGGATATATTTGAACCACACTTGATGCATATGAACGGAGACTATGTTGCTGTATTGCATACATTCAAAACCAAAGCAAGTATCAAGTATGGAACTAACAAATCGCACATCCATGTCTATGACAAAAGTTTGCAATCATAAATCAAAGCTCAGAAAGGACATACGTCGCTGGATGCAAATTAATCCAATAAATAAGATCCAAGAGATTTCCAGATGTAAGAACCAGTACAAAAATTGGATAAAGCAGCGCAAAGCAGCAATGTCTATGAGAGATGCTCAAACTATGCTATATTCTATAGCCTCTAAAAACTCTGCCTTAGTGTGGGGATTAATAAAAATCAATCCATGGTGACAAGCAATCCATAATACAAGTCAATGTAGTGCCTGAGGAGGTATGGACACAATATTATGAATCGCTGTATGCTGAAGAATATTGGCCTTGTTCAACAGCCGGAGTGTTGTTGGACAGGAATAACCAACTGGTATTTGACGAACTTGATATCTTACTAAATATAAAGAAACTTAGTTGATCCAGAGCCCCGGGCCCTGATGGGCTAACAAATACCATGCTAAAAGAAAACCCTGGGGCGTGGGCAACTTTCTTAAGGGTTATATTTGATCAGGTCATAAATAACAACAGAATACCGTCCTCCTGGCAAAGGTCTGTATAGTCCCCATATACAAGAAAGGGGATCGACTGGATCCTTGCAACTACAGGCCAATTGCCTTACTCGATGCTCCAGGGAAGATATTTGCGCGATTGATTCTGAAGAACTTCAACAAATGGACCTTCAATGCAGGCTTAAATGATCCCTTTCAGACAGGCTTTGTAGCTGGCTTAGGCACAGCGATCAATTTGCAAGTGTTACACGCCATTAAGCAGCATGAACTACAAGCCAAGCAACCAGTATATATGGCATTCATTGATTTCGAGACTGCTTTTGATTCAATTTCTAGGCAACTATTATTTAGTAAATTGTTAAAGAACCATTGCCCCTTACATCTTTTATATTGGAAAATAGAGTTTCATGGTAATACGTCAATTCAAATAAGACTAACAATGGACGGGAAACTCTCTAGACCGATTAATACCTATAAAGGTCTTAAACAGGGTTGCCTGTTGGCATCCACTTTGTTTAACTACTACATATCCGATGTGGGGAATGAGTTTAACGCAGTAAAATCCGACACACCTCGCTTGGGCACCAATGCAGTCCCCTGGCTGTTTTATGCAGATGATCTAGTGCTCCTGGCTAAAACTCCCAGGGGGCTGCAAGCGTTACTTGACCAGCTGGGAAGGTATGTCAAGACCAATAAACTGCGTATATTGTATCCAACTACAAGAACAGAATATCACATCAGATCTGGTCACTGCAATCCCAACCACTTGAAAATGTTGGACAGTACAAATACTTAGGGTATTGATAAACAATAAGGGGTCTGATGTGGCATACCATAATGAATTAAGAGCCAAAATGAGAACTGCCACCTCACAGGCATCCGTAATTAATCACAAATACGGACGCTTTTCACTAAAACCGATGATAACGTATTACTGCCAAAAAGCAGTACCTACAGTGATATATGGTGCAGAGGCCAGATCCTGGATGCCTGAGATATTCTGGACCAGATTGGAAGGCATCTTTTGGAAAAGCATACGCTGTGTACCCAAAGCTATTCCTATGTGTTTGCTGAGGTATGAGATGGGTCTATCCTCTCTGTATACTGTATATATGTGGAGACTGTCTAGTCTATATCACAAATGTTTGTTGAGTCGACAGGGAAAAACCATCCTGTATATTTTGTCCATATATGTACAAACAACAACTCATCATTTCATGGTAACCTGGCGAGACAAGATCAAAACTTTTCTGCAGAATGCAGATGTCACTGAGGAATTATTATTAACAAATCTCGAGAGAGCAAAACACAAGGTAATGTTATGGGATTTGATACACACGTATGAACAGTGTCAAAGCACTAAGCATGCAACCACGCACAATATTATCACAAAAAGAATGAGAACACCAGAAACGTATGTGTTAAAATTCCCAGGAGCCACGTTCAGAGATCTTTTTTTACGATTTAGATTAAATATATGGCATACTAAATGTGTCCTGGCCAAGTGGAATTTAATTTCCGTAGAGGATAACTTTTGTCGATTTTGTGAAAACACAAAAGAACCCGAGACGATGTTACATCTACTTGCAATGTGCCCAATGCTCCGTAACAAAAGAATTGATTATTTTAAATCTCATTTTCAGGCTCATAGTTTCTTGTCTGTTGAACAATTCTGGGATCACATTTTTAACACTCAGTCAGATAAAATTAGAATAACAATTGTTAATTATTTAATTTCATTGAACATACAGAATGTGCACCCAGCATATACATGATGTGTACGAAATGATGTTAAAGCCTGTTGGAACAAAATTCAAAATCATTTCGCCATGTGAAAGAAGATTTTGGATCTCAATCTTTGAACAGTGGACATGATATATTTTTCTCTCTTAATTATGTGCATTAATTTGGCATTGTCCACCTTTTACTTTTACTTTTACTGAGTCTTATATCTCTTCAGTTTATTTTATCTAGATGTAATGTTGTTGCTGATTATGGAATGTGTATTTTAAGTTTAAATGAAATTGTCTGTTTTTTTCTCTCTTTTTGTATAATGTATTGAAAAGTTGATTATTCAACTATATCAATAAAAAAAAAATGTTAAAAAAAATACCATTGACTCTGGCACAGGCCTATTGACTCTGGCTACATGTTACAACTTCCTTCTCTAGATTGCTTCTCACCTAGAAATGTGTTGGTGCACCTAACTCTTATAACCACCCTTTTCTTCCCATTATTTTAATATTGTGGATTGCCATTTTGCTTGGTTTTCACTTAAGAATTGCTTATGCTAAAGTGCTGCCTTGCCTAACTTGTTCACAATCTGCTTGGGAAGTGTTGCTGGTGTGTTACAGAGTCTAAACCTAAATAACTTGTGTTTTCCCTCCCTTTTGAGAAATTGTTAGAGTGCCATTTCTGCTTGGTTTACACTGTGCCGTTTTGCTCAGTTTTCACTCTTGCTCAACCATGTCTACAATTTAAATAGGGAGTTGTGTATACTTTTCTTGACTGTTTTAACTTGCTTTGATAATAGTGATATATGTGTTGAACTGAAGAGTGTGTAAAATAAATATATATTCTTTTAATACAAAGCTTTGGTCAGTGTTTCCTTGTCCCATAGTAATGAGGCCCTATTGTGTAAACCCTGAATACTGCTCATCTCCCTCTTGAGATAAGCCTGACTGCTCAGTCACAGCTACCAACTAGATCTGTGTGGTACAGACTGATACCAAAGGGGATTTATTGTATATACCTGTAGTCCTAATCTTCTGTAGTGCTCCCTAAGGGAACTGCATAGGATTCTGCCTAACACTGGTGTACAGCGGTGAGGATAAAAGTATTGGATTTACATTTTAGAATGCTGTAGTACCTTGGTTCAATTAACCACAAGGCTTAACAATCACTAAAAATTTAATTTTAAAAAGTCAATGATGGAAGGCTATAGCCAGGAGACCCTCCTTACAAATACTGCTGATTATTTAAGGGATCTGTGTAGACAGAAAGTTCTTCCTGCCAAAGGCAAGAAATTAGAAATGATAGAAAGATTGTTCGCAAAAACAAAGTCTGGAGAATGGGGCTGTAGTGCCTACTCCTCCAGCAACTGTAGCAAATATTGAGGATGATAATATTGAAGATGTTATTGTTGAAGCAGATGAGGAAGAGGATGCTGACAATGTAACCCCCTCTGGCCATCTGCCTGCTCAAAGGCCTCGAGCCTTGTCTACTGGACCTATGTCAGGTCCCACATTAAGTCCTGAATTTATCTCACTAGAAAAAATGAGGCTTGAACTTGAATTCAAAAGAATTAGTGCCAAATCTGAACAGAAACACCAGGAACTAAGGCTCAGAGAAATGGAGCTCAATCATGAGCTAGAGATGAAGAAATTGTCTTTGGAAAATGCTTCTCTCCCCGGATCCTCTAGATCTTCCAGTCCAAAGAGACCCCGGATGCCTAAAGAGATTGTGGGTATGTATGAACCTAAGTTGGATGTGTTAGATTGGTTAGCTATGTTTGAATACAATCATGGGCTCCAGTAAATCACAGGGAATCAGTTGCTTCCCTGGTTATTCTCTAGGCTCGCCCCTGTTGCATCTGATTTGGTAATGGAGTTGGGGGAGGTGGATAGGATGCATTATGAATGTGTGAAGCTAGCCTTAATTGCTAGATTTGGGAAGACCCCTTCCGAGTACCTTAAGAGATTTAGGACCGTCAAAAAGCATGATGGTACCCCTTGGGCTACCTGGGTGAGTGAGTGTTTGAATGACTTAGAGGGATGGATTAAGGGTTACAGAGTGAACACTTATGAAGGAATGAAAAATCTTGTCATGTTGGAGTCTATCTATGATGCCTGCTCTCCTGAGCTCAGACAGTACATGGCTGATTCTAAGGAAATAGATTCCAAGAAAAAGCTGACTTGTGGGTTGCCAACAGGGTTACTCACAAGGATTCTGGGGTCACTCAGAAAAAGGATGAGGGAAAGCAGCCTAAGAAAGACAACAAAGAGAATTCAAATAATTCCAATTCCAAAGAGGGCCACAAACAAAACTCTAAGGGTAAGCCACAAGGGAAACCAAATCAGGATAGTGTACTTGCTGGTCCCAGACCAGAAGGAGGTCAGAACAAGCCACCATTCATAAAGACATTTGGGAAATGTTATGTTTGTGGTTCAACTGATCATGTGAAAGGGGATCCCAGATGTAAGGGTAAACCTTCAGGGATCCACATGGTCTCCTTAGCCTTCACTCCAGATGAGGAAGTACCAATGACCAGTGGAAACTTTCAACTACTAGCTGAAGACCCCATCCGAGTCTCAGCGAGTGTATCTTTAGTATTCTTGGGGTTGTGGGAACAACAGAATTTAGATGTGTATAATTCAATCCCAAATAATACTAAAGAGTATTATAAAGACAGTATCCTAGTGAATGGTCAGGAAATCCCTGCCATTAGAGACACTGGGTCCAGCATAACTGTGGTGGATGAATCTTTTTCAAGGTGGAGGAGGTATCTAAGGGACCCGAAAGCCTCGCCCTGTTAGCTAGAGGGCCTGTATCGATGCTTCCCCAGTTACCAGCTCTGATCCAGTGCAATGACATGACGGTCAGAATACCTGTTAGTATCCAATCTGAAGTACCTGGAAGGGTGTTGTTGGGCAATGATCTTAAAGATCTTGGAGTAGTGTCAAGTACTCCCAGACCTCCTAGTAAAAGATTACAGGAGCTCACCAGACCTGCCAGGGAGAGGGCCTTGAGAGGCTCCCTTGAGGAGATGATAGAAAAATAAATCACTCCTACTCCACTGGGGTTACTGACTGCAATTTTTAAGCAACCAGAAGCAAAGGGGAAACCCAAGACCTCCAGAAAGAAACCAGCAGAAAACACCCCAGGGCTTCCAACCAGCAGATCTCCTAAGTTGTCCAAAATCACACCTATGATTCCTCCTCCAGCTGAGGCTGAGAGTGAGGTACAACCCTGTGTGGTGAACTAGAACCTGAGGACTCAGATCTAGTAGAAGGCCAGGATCTTATTGAAGATCTGGACCCTTTGGACCCTCCTGCCGTCTTTACTGGCAGAGGGGGGCCCAACAGGGCAGATTTCAGTAGGGGACAAAGAGAATGTCCAACTCTGGAAGGTCTTCGCCACCAGGCAGCTTCTCAGCTTGAAGGGCAAGAGCCTGGGAAGTATAGGTTACACTGGGAAGATGGCCTCTTCTATAGTGAACTGACTGATTCAACCCCTGGACACTATAAAAGACTTGTAGTGCCCCAAGAGAACTGACTCCAATTCTTGCAACTAGCGCATGAGATACATTTGGCTGGTCACTTGAGTTTCAAGAAGACCAAGGAAAGGCTCTCTCTCCACTTTTATTGGCCTAAAATGGGGGCTGAGGTAGATAAGTATTGCAAGAGTTGCCACACCTGCCAAACCATTGGTAAGAGTGGCTCCAAGAACGTGGCACCTTTAGTGCCTCTCCCTGTGGTGGGAGTACCATTTGAGAGGGTTGGAATCAACATTGTTGGTCCTCTTGTCCCTCCAACCTCTTCAGGCAACAGGTTTATACTTGTTGTAGTAGACCATGCTACTAGGTACCCTGAAGCAATTCCTATGAGAACTGTTACAGCTCAGGCTGTGGCTAAGGATCTTCTTGGTATTTTTACCAGGGTTGGGTTTCCTAAGGAGGTAATTGTAACGCTCACCTGATTCCCACGGAGGCGCGGGTCTTGGCAGGAGGGTGTCTGTGACTCGAAAAGTGATGTGCAGGACTCGATTGGCTTCTGGGGTCGAACCTCTTCGCACTGTGTGTCGAACTCGAAGAGTGAGGTTTCTTTCTGCAGGTGAAAGAATATGGAGGTTAATGGCCTGGGTTGATGAATGTCCCTCTCTCTCTCTCTCTCTCTCTTCCCAGCTTTTCTGTAGAGCCCCCCCCAGGTCAACGTGCTCACCTTAGATAGGTGAATGCTGGGCTCTCCATCTGCGTCTGGTGCAGGGTGCCGTTGCCAGTTCCTTCACTGGTGAAACATTGGCCTCTTGAATTCAGAGGATGGTTACCGTCGTTATCTGCACGAGCGGTGAGTTTCTGGACACCTTTTGTCTTTATAGTCTTTAAATACGTGGCACGTTAATATTGAAGACTCTGTATAATGCTTTTCCCTTATGTATTGCAGGGCTCTTGGGATGGAAGATGGAGTGAAGCGCCTGGAAATTCGTAAGTATGGCAAGCGCTCTAACTGTCTCTTTCCTTGCAGCTTAGTTCGTGTTAAAGAGACGCCGGAGTATTGGCAGGCGTTTTATTGCGACGAGCGCGATGGGCGTGAGTAAATACCTGCTTAATGTCTTTTTCTTTTGTCTTTCAGATGTTGGTTTGCAGCGCCGGAGTCAGCGGAATGCTAACTAAACTTTGTCTTCACAGGCGGCGATGCAGAATGAAGAAATCCGGAATTCACGGCGTGCCGGTAAGTATAACAATGCTTTTGTCTTTGCAGGCGAAGGTGCAGCGTGAAGACACGGCCGCTGCTGATGGATCAGGTGAGAAAGCACTGTGTGTAAAGTTCGTCTTGCTAACCTGTTGTTTCTTGTCTTTTGCAGGTGCTGATGTTGACTGGATACAGGAATGGTAAGTATAATTCTTGCAGGTTCAGGATCGAAAGAGGAAAGGCTGGAACAGACTCGGTGAGCGTTCTGCTGCAGATGCAGAATAACGCGAAGCACGTTTCATCTATCGGGTGTGGTTTAAATAGCCTTGGAGTGATGAGGCGTCTTCTTCCACGGCCCCGCCTAGGTAAGAAAAGAGTTCCATTTTCCAGAAGAGTTCCAGTGCTGTATTCAGGGAGTGGAGCTGCCCCACCCAGGTAAGAAAGTAGTTCATGTTCACAGAGGGCTTCTAAGTGGCTGGTAAGTAAGCAGCATGGTCTGCCGCAGGTAAGTCCACCCAAGCACTTTCACACCAATTATGAGCCCGGCGCTTCCAGTGCCGGGACCGATGGTTTTGATGAGCCTGGTGCCACCGGCGCCAGGACAGGGTCCAAAAGGTCCCAGTAGGGACCGGCTGGTGCCTAGGATTAGGGGTCTGCTTCCAAGGACGTTGGGCTGGTCCTGGCTCCTTGGAAACAGTGATCATGACAGCACCCCCCCTGAAGGCCCCTCCTAAACGTGTCTTCTCCGGGGGTTTTGGCTTGTTGGGGTGATTCAGATGGAATTTCTTGATCAGACGAGGTGCGTGGACATATTCTGAGGGTTCCCAAGACCTCTCCTGGGGGCTGTATCCTTTCCAATCAACCAGATAATATAACTTAGATTTGGAGATTTTGGAGTCTAGGATGTTCTTCACTTCGAATTCAAGTTCTCCATCTACTAAAACCGGTTCTGGAAGTTTAGTCAAGCGGGTTTCTGGTTGTACTGGTTTTAATAAGGAGACATGGAATACTGGATGTATTTTCATATGCATAGGTAATTCCAATTTGACAGCCACCGGATTAATTATGGCAGATATGAGATAGGGTCCCAGGTATCTCGGGATGAAGGTGCGGGGTCCTTTTAGAGGCAGGTGCTTAGTGCATAACCAGACCTGATCTCCTACAGCATAGTGAGGGGCCTCTTTACGGTGTCGATCTGCTCCTTTTTTGAATTGAGCTTTAGCTCTTTGCAGATGGGCAGTGGCTTCCTTAAAGGCACGGGTGATCTCCGAGTGCAAGTGATCCACAGCAGGTGCTTCAAATTCTTGGGGAGGATCCAGGTTGGAGGTTCTAGGATGGTGTCCGTATAATAGGAAAAAAGGAGTCTTCCCGGTTCCAGAATGAGTCGAATTGTTGTAAGCGTATTCAGCGATCCAAAGAATGTCCTTCCAGGGGTTTTCAGTTTGTTGGAGCATGCAACGTAGATATTGTTCTAGTGTCTGATTTGTCCTTTCGGTTTGTCCGTTAGTTTGGGGATGGTGACTGGTCGAAAGTCTCACATCAATTTGGGCCAGACGACAGCAACTGCGCCAGAAGTGGGAGATGAATTGACTTCCCCTATCGGAGACTAAAACCGAGGGAAAACCGTGTAAGCGAACGATGTTTTCCAAGAATTCTCGGGCCAATACTGAGGCTGAAGGTAGACCCTTCAGGGGAATGAAGTGAGCCATCTTGGAGAATAGATCCACGACTACTAAGATGGTAGTATACCCCGAGCATGGAGGTAAGTCCGTGATAAAATCCATGGACAAGGTATGCCATGGACAGGGAGGGATGTCTAGTGGCTGTAATAGGCCGGCTGGTTTCTGCTTCTGACTTTTATTCTGGGCACACACACCGCAGGAGATTACAAAGTCTCTAATATCCTTTTTCCATGATGGCCACCAGAAATGTCTTTTAATCTTTTCCATGGTTTTGGTAATGCCAGGGTGACCCTCCATTAGAGAGTCGTGATAACAGGAGATTACTTGTTTTTGTATTTTCTCACAGGGCAAGTGCAATCGTCCTCGGAAATATGGTAGGTCTTGATCCACTGAGAATTATTTTCCCTTTAATTGCCAGTCCTGCAAATCGGCCGGAGTTAGGAGTGATTTAACCGTGGTCTTGATGTCTTCAAAAGATTGAGAGCTAACCAAACCCAAAATCCTTTGTTCTGGGATTATGGGTATTGGTTCTGGAGTGGTCAAATGTTCATCTACTCCCATCCGGGAGAGGGCATCTGCTTTTCCGTTCTTACTGCCTGGTCGATAAGTAATTATAAAGTCAAATTCAGCCAGAAACAGAGCCCAGCGAAGCTGTCTGGAAGACTGAGCTTTGGCCGTCTTTAGATATTGTAAATTGCGGTGATCAGTCATTACGGTGACTGTGTGTCTGGCTCCTAAAAGATAATGCCGCCATGCTTTAAAGGCCGATCTGATAGCTAAAAGTTCCTTGTCTGTAATTGAATAGTTGATCTCGGGAGCCGAAAACTTGCGGGACCAAAAGGCTACAGGGTGTAACTGGTGTGTGACCGGATCTCTTTGTGATAAAACTGCCCCCATAGCAAGACTAGAAGCATCCGTTTCCGTGATGTAGGGGAGTTCTGGGCGAGGATGTTTTAGAACAGGTGCAGAAATGAATTTAGCTTTTAAGTCCTGAAAAGCTTGTTCTGCTTCAGAAGACCACTCAAAACGTTTGTTCTTTTTTAACAGAGCGGTGATGGGCTGGACTATCCGAGAAAATTCAGGAATAAATCTGCGGTAAAAGTTAGCGAAGCCTAACATGCTTTGAACTCCTTTTACAGAGGTTGGTGATGGCCACTTGATGATTGCATCGACTTTCTTTGAATCCATATGGACTCCGTTAGGTGACAATATGAATCCCAGGAACTCGACTTCAGTTACATTGAAAACGCATTTTTCAAGCTTAGCAAAAAGATAATGTTGACGCAATCTCTCGAGAACCTTTTTAACGTGTCTCTGGTGTTCCTCTTCGGATGATGAATAGACAAGGATGTCATCAATGTAGACAACAACACACACGTCTATGAGTTCTCTAAGGACATCGTTCATAAAATATTGGAAAGCGGCAGGAGCGTTACAAAGTCCAAAGGGCATCACTTGATATTCGAATAGCCCGTACTTGGTGCGGAAGGCCGTTTTCCATTCATCGCACTCTTTTATCCATACCAAGTGGTAGGCTCCTCTGAGATCCAATTTTGTATATATACATGCGTCTTTGACTTGGTCCAGGAGTTCAGGGATCAAAGGTAACGGGTATCTGTTTTTAACGGTGATTTGATTCAGGGCGCGATAATCTATGCAAGTCCTAAGGTCTCCTTCCTTTTTCGGAACGAAGAACAAAGCCGATGAAGCTGGAGATTTTGAAGGACGGATAAACCCGTTAGCTAGGTATTGGTCCAAATATTGTCTGAGGTGAAGATTCTCAGGCTCGGTGAGGGCATAAATCCTGCTGCAAGGAGGAGTTGTTCCGGGTATCAAATCTATTTGACAGTTGTAAGACCTATGAGGAGGCAGGGTGTTAGCTTGATCCTTCCGGAAGACGTCTTGGAATTCCTGGTATTCGGGAGGTAATTTGGGAACCTCCTCCGAAGAGATTGCCGCCAGTGAAACATCAGGCCTAGGATAACAAGTGGTAAAACATTCTGGAAACTGAACCGTCTTTGCTCGCCAATCGATCTGAGGATTGTGCTTCTCTAACCAAGGGATTCCCAGAATGATCTGGAACTGAGGAGCCTTGATCACATCAAACACGATTCTCTCCCGGTGTCCATCTTGACTCACTAGCGTCACTTCTTGGGTGGCATGCGTTACTGGTCCGGAGGCTATCTCCGTGCCATCCACAGTAGTAATGACGTCTTTTACAGCCTTAGGGACAAGGGGTAGATTCATCCTTGATAACATTTCACGGTCCACATAATTACCGATTGCTCCACTGTCGATGTAAGCTTCAATTGCATGCAAACGATCCGGACGTTCAGGACTAATGAGGACCATGGGTACCTCGAAATGCGAGGTCACGGGACAAATCTTAACGCTCGGCAAGAGGACCTCTATTCTTGTCGGGCTAGGTCGTTTCCCTGCTCAGAATTTGTGGTACAGGTATCCGCGGCTCCTACAGCCTTCTTAGCTGGTTTCACTGGACAGTCCCGAGGAAAGTGTCCTGAGTTTCCGCAATAGAGGCATAATTGCAGCTGCCTTCTTCTTTCCCGCTCTTTCTGGGTTAAAGGTCCTTTCATGCCCCCTATTTGGATGGGTTCCACCGTGTCAGCTCCCCTAGTAGAGGTTTGTGGTTTAGAAAACACTCGGGTATCAAATTTGGAACGATCTGCCTTCCTGTTCTGTAGTCTGTGGTCCAATTGGACAACTAAGTCAATATAGTCTGAGCATTCTTGTGGAGGATTCACAACTTGAGCTAACACATCTTTGAGCTCTCCACGCAGGCCTCTGCAGAAAAGTGTTATTCTCTTATCCTCGGGCCATTGAGTTTCCACTATAAGTCTGTTGAATGAGGCTATATAAGTCAAGAGGTCTTGATTACCCTGTCGTAATGAAAGAAGTTCATTGTCCAAGGCCTTCCCTTGTGCATGTCTTGCGAACAGTTTCTCCATGCTGGACTGGAAGGCCTGGAAATCATGTAAAACCGGATCATCCTGGGTGACTAAAGGGATCGACCAATCTGCGGCGCTGCCACTGAGATAAGAAAGCACAAAAGCCACCTTGGTCTGGTCTGTTGGGAAAGCAGCTGGTCGACATAAGAAGTGTAAGCGGCACTGGTTGATGAACACCGCAAATTTCTTTGGATCACCAGAAAAGCGTTCGGGCGGAGCCAAGGGCACATTACCGGGCAGATTGATTTGCACAGGATTTAAAGATGATGCAGAAGGATAACTTCCTCCTGGAGCGGGCAAAGGTGTCTGTCCTGCCTGCGTTTGTAGCAACTGCCTAGCGAGGTCCTCAGTTCGCTCCTTGGAAATTATCAGTTCTCTTCTTAGAGAGTTCGTTTCCTGACGAGCTGCATGTACTTCTGCTCTTAATTCTCCGAGCAACTGGGCTAGTTGATTAGTGTCTGAGGTTTCCATTGCGCCTGGGTAGGAGTTTTGTGGTGGGCTTCGCGTTCTGTAACGCTCACCTGATTCCCACGGAGGCGCGGGTCTTGGCAGGAGGGTGTCTGTGACTCGAAAAGTGATGTGCAGGACTCGATTGGCTTCTGGGGTCGAACCTCTTCGCACTGTGTGTCGAACTCAAAGAGTGAGGTTTCTGCAGGTGAAAGAATATGGAGGTTAATGGCCTGGGTTGATGAATGTCCCTCTCTCTCTCTCTCTCTTCCCAGCTTTTCTGTAGAGCCCCCCCCCCCCCAGCTCAACGTGCTCACCTTAGATAGGTGAATGCTGGGCTCTCCATCTGCGTCTGGTGCAGGGTGCCGTTGCCAGTTCCTTCACTGGTGAAACATTGGCCTCTTGAATTCAGAGGATGGTTACCGTCGTTATCTGCACGAGCGGTGAGTTTCTGGACACCTTTTGCCTTTATAATCTTTAAATGCGTGGCACGTTAATATTGAAGACTCTGTATAATGCTTTTCCCTTATGTATTGCAGGGCTCTTGGGATGGAAGATGGAGTGAAGCGCCTGGAAATTCGTAAGTATGGCAAGCGCTCTAACTGTCTCTTTCCTTGCAGCTTAGTTCGTGTTAAAGAGACGCCGGAGTATTCGCAGGCGTTTTATTGCGACAAGCGCGATGGGCGTGAGTAAATACCTGCTTAATGTCTTTTTCTTTTGTCTTTCAGATGTTGGTTTGCAGCGCCGGAGTCAGCGGAATGCTAACTAAACTTTGTCTTCACAGGCGGCCATGCAGAATGAAGAAATCCGGAATTCACGGTGTGCCGGTAAGTATAACAATGCTTTTGTCTTTGCAGGTGAAGGTGCAGCGTGAAGACACGGCCGCTGCTGATGGATCAGGTGAGAAAGCACTGTGTGTAAAGTTCGTCTTGCTAACCTGTTGTTTCTTGTCTTTTGCAGGTGCTGATGTTGACTGGATACAGGAATGGTAAGTATAATTCTTGCAGGTTCAGGATCGAAAGAGGAAAGGCTGGAACAGACTCGGTGAGCGTTCTGCTGCAGATGCAGAATAACGCGAAGCACGTTTCATCTATCGGGTGTGGTTTAAATAGCCTTGGAGTGATGAGGCGTCTTCTTCCACGGCCCCGCCTAGGTAAGAAAAGAGTTCCATTTTCCAGAAGAGTTCCAGTGCTGTATCCAGGGAGTGGAGCTGCCCCACCCAGGTAAGAAAGTAGTTCCTGTTCACAGAGGGCTTCTAAGTGGCTGGTAAGTAAGCAGCATGGTCTGCCACAGGTAAGTCCACCCAAGCACTTTCACACCAATTATGAGCCCGGCGCTTCCAGTGCCGGGACCGATGGTTTTGATGAGCCTGGTGCCACCGGCGCCAGGACAGGGTCCAAAAGGTCCCAGTAGGGACCGGCTGGTGCCTAGGATTAGGGTTAGGGGTCTGCTTCCAAGGACGTTGGGCTGGTCCTGGCTCCTTGGAAACAGTGATCATGACAGTAATATCCGACAGGGGGTCACGTTTTATGTCCCACTACATGAAGGCTATGTGGAAAAACTGTGGAGTTACCTACAAGTTCTCTACCGCATATCACCCTCAAACAAATGGGTTGGTAGAAAGGTTTAACAGAACCATGAAGAGCATGATAGGAGCTTTGGAAGACCCCCTTAAAAGAAAGTGCGATCTTCTACTGCCATGCCTTCTCTTTGCTTATAGAGAAGTCCCTCAGGAGGGAGTAAGTTACAGTCCCTTCAAACTTCTCTATGGCCATCCAGTCAGAGGTCCATTGTCCCTGATTAAGGAGGGGTTGGAGAGTGCTCCTTCCCCCAAGCCAGTCAGAGTGACTGACTATGTGATAGGACTCTGGAGGAGAATGTCACACATGATGGTTGAGGCAAGTGATAACTTGAAAGCAGGTCAGGCTCTGGTTAAGCATTGGTATGACCAGAAGGCCAACATGGTTGCGTTTGCTCAAGACCAGCTAGTTCTTGTTATGGTGCCAACAAGGCAGATGGCCTTGAGGTACAATCCTGAATGTCAGAGAATGTCAGAACCCACATCAAAGGAGAGATCAACAAGATGCTTGATCTCGGGGTAATAGAACCCTTTACTAGTCCATGGTTTAGCCCAGTTGTGTTAGTACCAAAGGCAGGATCCAAGGAGTTGAGATTCTGCGTGGACTATAGAGCTCTAAATGCAGTCACTAAGACTGATGCCCATCCTTTGCCAAGGACATCTGAGCTAGTGGATAGACTTGGTTCAGTCAAGTTCCTCAGCACATTTGATCTCACATCAGGCTATTGGCAAATAGACCATGCCAAGGAGAAAACTGCATTCTCCACCCCACTTGACTTATACCAATTTAAGGTTATGCCTTTTGGCTTAAATAATGCATCTGCTACATTCCAAAGGATGGTTAACCAGGTTCTGAATGGGATGGAGGACTTCTGCATGGCATACTTGGATGACATTGCAGTGTTCAGCCCTACTTGGAAAGAACATGTTGACCACCTATGATATGTTTTGCAGGCTCTTGAGCAGGTCCAACTGACCATAAAGGCAAGTAAGTGTCAAATTGGTCAGAGTAAAGTGGTCTACCTTGGGCATGAGGTGGGAGGTGGTGAAATAAGGCCGTTGCGCAGCAAAATAGAAGCTGTGCAAAATTGGACAATGCAAATAACAAGGGGGGTCCTGGGAGACTCTCTGGCAGACATGAGTCCTGGTTACAAGTGCCTTACCCAGAGTCTTTAGCTCACTATCTTTAACAGAGAAGTAATATCCCAAACATATCAGTCTTTGTCCTGCCCTGGGGCAGTCCAGCACCGAAATGCTAGGCAATTCTCCTCGGAACAAGAGTACCAACAGCAACCCCAGACACGTGTTTCGGTCTGGTTGAACCTCATCAGTAGGGTGTAGCTGTGCCTCTCTAAGAATAGTGAGCAAGGGGTTCACGTCTGGATTACCCTAGTAATTTACGGTGAGACCCAAAGTTACTTGAAATACGCAAATAACAAGGGGGGGTCCAGGGATACTCTCTAACAGACATGAGTCCTGGTTACAAGAGCCTTACCCAGAGTCTTTAGCTCACTATCTTTCACAGAGAAGAAATATCCCAAACATATCAGTCTTTGTCCTGCCCTGGGGCAGTCCAGCACCAAAATGCTAGGCAATTCTCCTCTGACCAAGAGTACCAACAGCATCCCCAGACACGTGTTTCCGTCTGGTTGAACCTCATCAGTAGGGTGTAGCTGTGCCTCTCTAAGAATAGTGAGCAAGTGGTCCACGTCTGGATTACCCTAGTAATTTAAGGTGAGACCCAAAGTTACTTGAAATATGCAAATAACAAAATTGGACAACACCTACTACTCAAACCCAGGTGAGAGCCTTATTAGGTCTCACTGGGTATTACAGGAATTTCATTGAGAACTATGGGACCATAGCTTCTCAACTGAATATAATTTCCTCTCCAAAAGTCCCCAAAAAGGTCAAATGGAATAAGGAGTGCAATCAGGCCTTTGAAAGCCTAAAAAGAGCCCTTTGTCAAGCTCCAGTTCTAAGAGCTTCTGACTACCACCAACCCTTCATTGTGCAAACAGATGCTTCCAATACAGGTATAGGTGCAGTCCTTAGTCAACTGGTAGGGAACACCCCATTTGCTTCATCAGTAGGAAACTGAAGGAACCTGAGACAAGGGGGGCAACTATTGAGGGAGAATGTTTTGCCATTGTGTGGTCTCTGAAGAAGTTTAGGCCATACTTGTATGGTTCTACTTTCACCATTCAGACTGATCACCAACCCTTGAGATGGTTGATGCAAATGAAAGGGGAAAACCCAAAACTGTTAAGATGGTCAATCTGCCTCCAAGGGTTTGATTTTACCATTGAGCACAGGTCAGGATGTCAAAACCAAAATACTGATGGTCTCTCTAGGATGTTTTTAACCGACTAGAGATAAGAGACTCATCCAGGAGTGTATTAAATTAGATCCTCCTGTCCCTTAGTCTGGGGGGGGGTCGAGTGTTAGGGAGAATTCTCTTCAAATGCTAATTTCCCTTACCTATAGACTCCCCCAGCAGCTTTGCTGGATTTGAAGGGTTTATTTTTTTCTCCTGCTAAGAGGGAGACCTTTTTTCCCACTCTTAGACATATTGCTAGTACGTGTTTTAGGCTATCTTGTGTGCTTATGGTCTATGGGGTTTTCTCACTCTCATAGGAATAATCTTTTTATTCAGTACCGTGCAGTACCACAGGGGTGTCGTAGCGACCCCCAAACATAGACTCCATACCCTGGGACTGACTACTGTCTCCAATGGCATGTAAAGTCCCCATTGACTTTACTAGTCAAATCTTATGAACAAAACCAGTACAAACCATCTTACTGTGGAAGTACTGAAAAGGGTTAATAGTTTTTCCCTAGTGTTTATTTTCGAGAGGGTACCGTCCAGTCCCTCTCTCCAAAGTTTCTGGCTGGTGGCAGTGGTTACTACCGTAAATATTCGACCGCGAATATTTCCCTATGGGATTTTCCCATTGCTATGGAGTAATACGTTGTGTTGATGCGCATGGGCGAGGCTCACCATGGGCCACGCATGCACAGACAATAAACGGGAGCCCGTTGTTATGGAGAATTCTCATAAATGGCTAATTTCCCTTACCTACTGAGCCCCTCAGCAGCTTTGCTGGATTCCTAGGATTTATTTTTTCACTTGGTAAGAGTGTGAGCCTTTTATCTCACTCTTACATGTGTTTTGCTGTGTGTGTTTTACCTTTCTGTGTGATCTTGGGATATGGAGCCTCACCTACTCCATAGGCATCATCTCTTTAATATGTTACACAGCACCTTCAGTGCAGTGACACAGGGTTGTCTTTTAGACTTCCCACTGACTCCATTTTTCTGGAACTGACTACTGTTAGGGGGAATTCTCTTCAAAGGCTAATTTCCCTTTGCTGGATTTGAAGGGTTAATGTCTTTCTCCTGCTAAGAGTGAGACCCTTTTTTCACACTCTTAGACAGATTGCGAGTGTGTGTTTTAGGCTATCTTGTGTGCTTATGGTCTATGGGGTTTTCTCACCCTCATAGGAATCATCTTTTTAACATGTGTGGTACACAGCACCCTACGTGCAGTACCATAGGGGTGTCGTAGCGACCCCCAAACATAGACTCCATACCCTGGGAATGACTTCTGTCTCCCAGGGCATGTAAAGTCCCCATTGACTTTACTAGTCAAATCTTATGAACAAAACCAGTACAAACCATCTTACTATGGAAGTACTGAAAAGGGTTAATAGTTTTTCCCTAGTGTTCATTTTCGAGATGGTACCATCCAGCCCCTCTCTCCAAAGGTTCTGGCTGGTAGCAGTGGTTACTACTGTAAATATTCAACCGCGAATATTTCCCTATGGGATTTTCCCATTGTTCAACACTACCACTTTTACTGACAGCCTCTAACATACCACCGGGTTATTTTAATATTAACTTTAATCGGGTGTTTTTTTTTGCCAGAACTTTAATAATATTTCTTTCTCGTGTCTTTCTCTGAAATCCTAACCTGGGTCGGGGATCCCTTGTTCGTCCTTTTAGCGGGCTTCTGCACAGAAGCCCTCCTCTCGGCTCCACTGAGTCTGGGGTAGACAGGATGTGTGGGAGGGGGAAAAGGCACCCTGGACAGGGTTGCCTACGCAACCCAAGGCGCACTCTGTCATGATAGGCTGGGGGGTTCTCCCGCCAGGAGAGCCACCCCACTGTGTGAGTGGCAGCTAGGCTGTATGAATGGGGGTCTTGCTGCATAAAAGCAGGGTCCTGAGGACTGGAGGACAAAACGTCGCCACTGGAACTAGAAACCTGAAGAAGAGAGAAGCTGAAGACATCTGCAACGACTGAACCACCAGTGAAGCCCTGCTGCAGATTCTCACCACTTTTCTCCAACGACTCGAGAAGATCTTCGCCTGCAAGAGTCTTCTTCCCTTGAGCTGGTGGGGCCAACCAGTTCACCAATCGCCTTCCAGGTCCTGCCTTGGTCGAATCGCCAGTGCCTTGCACTCGGAGACCGGATAGCTAGGCACCCATCCACCACGACTGCAATTTAAAGGAGCATACCTTTTATTCGATTTTGGCAGCACAGCGGCTGCCTTCAGCCCTGGGCAGTGCAGTAACTCGAACCTTCCTCAATGACGAGAGCCTCTCTTCCTCTCCTGGATCTCCCGAACTGCAGGAACTGCCAGGAACTACTGCCACCGCAGGAGCCTCTTCCACTTTAAAGGTACATTGTTCTGCCAGGCCTCCCGTTTCATTCGGTATCGCTAAAGGTGTTTTAAATCCTTTACTTACCTACTGGGTTGGCCAACCCATCGTCTAACATTGTCTTTTACCTTCTGCAACCGCCTTTTCCAATCGTTAAACAAAGACTTGACTGCAGCTGCTAGAACAGTTTGATCCTGGGCACATTGCCTTGTACCACTGACTCTGGCACAGGCCTATTGACTCTGGCTACATCTGTTACAACTGCCTTCTCTAGGTTGCTTCTCACCTAGAAATGTGTTGGTGACCTAACTCTTATAACCACCTTTTTCTTCCCCTTCTTTTAATATTGTGAAGTGCCATTTTGCTCGGTTTTCACTTAACAATTGCTTATGCTAAAGTGCTGCCTTGCCTAACTTGTTCACAATCTGCTTGGGAAGTGTTGCTGGTGTGTTACAGAGTCTAAACCTAAATACCTTGTCCTTTCCCTCCCTTTTGAGAAATGGTTAGAGTGCCATTTCTGCTTGGCTTACACTGTGCCGTTTTGCTCAGTTTTGACTCTTGCTCAAACTGGTCTACAATTTAAATAGGGAGTTGTGTATACTTTTCTTGACTCTTTTAAGTTGCTTTGATAATAGTGATTTATGTATTGAAGTGAAGAGTGTGTACAATAAATATATATTCTTTTAATAAAAAGCTTCGGTCAGTGTTTCCTTGTCCCATAATAGTGAGGCCCTATTGTGTAAACCTTGAATACTGCTCATCTCCCTCTTGAGATACGTTTGACTGCTCAGCCACAGCTACCAACTAAATCTGTGTGGTACAGACTGATACCAAAGGGGATTTCTTGCATATACCTGTAGTCCTAATCTTCTGTAGTGCCCCCTAAGGGAACTGCATAGGATTCTGCCTAACAACTACTGTCTCCCAGAAACATTGTTAAACGGGATATCATATTATGCCTTCTTTATTGTATATATTGGCCTAAGTCCAGTCGCTCTGCGAAGAAATCCGCGTTGCAAGGTTCCGACCTTAGATCGACCTAGCCGCCATTTTGGGAACATCCGCCATTTTGATTTCTGTTTCAAAGTCACTCTGTGTTCTAAAATGGTGGACAGTGTTCTTCTGCTCGGAACCTTAGCTGTTCTGACCTTTACATAAGTTAATGCCTGAATTGCCCGTAGGCTAAATGTTAGGACCGTGTAATGAGACCTTGCCCTAAATTTGACCTGTAGATTAAAGGATTACTTGCACCAACAAGTCCGATCCACGGACATACATTGAATACAATGTTGTTTAAAAACTGAATGTGAACACTTGTTGAACTATATTGTATAAAACATGTACTAAGACTTAATGTCAAAATTTGAAGATATACTATTGCCATTGTGACTTGTTGTTGTACTAACTAGAAGTAATCCAAATACATATAGTTGGACTAACTAGAGGTGAACTCGGCACGAACCCTAGACCAAGAATAATTAACCTGCAGGGGGGCTGAACATTGCGATTGAAAACTCACACCAAAAGGGCTGGTATTCGTTGTGATGTACTGAGGGCCAGATAGCTATCTGATACTTTGTTTCTTTGTACACTGTACAGTTATTTGAATAAAGATCTGAGAATCTTTATAAGCCCGTGTTTGGTGTATTTCCTTTTGTGATACTCATCCTCGATATTTCTTTTTGCTTTTACAGATGGCGCCCGAATAGGGACCCTCAAGATTGATGCCAGCTCGTTGAAGGATGACGCGGCTATCGGACCGGGACCGGACGGTGTAAAAGCGGGCCCCTTTCTTGGATGAGACGCAACACCTCAGCAGCGCTACACGACCCGATCCCTGGACAGTGAGCCCGCGGTCCGAGTCTGCATCTTGACGAGGGTTCATATATCGAGGCGGGCAGATTTGCCGAAATCACCAACCACAAGGGACCTTAGTTAGAACATCTGTATTCCGATCGGACCACCTTAGGATTTGATCAGGTGAGTCGTGACCCGATTCTTAAGCATCCTGATAATTTGTTTTGGCGTATTACACTTGCAAGTACAATTATTGACCAGGTAACACCAAATTGTCTGCCTGCTTCAGGGCGTTATTCCGCAGTGACAGACAATATTTGGAATTTAGCCGACCGGCACCAATGGAGGGGTTGCCGGCGTGTACTATGTAATGTAAGCACGCATTGGTAGCATAGTATTTAACGATATTTGGTACAGACAAACTAGACATGCTTCCGAACTTCAGTGGCCAATCAATGGTAGTTTTGAAATTCCTCGTATTGAATACTTAGAATCCATATTATTGAAGAAAAAGGCTAGACCTGCAGCTTTCGATGTATTACAAAATTGGAAGAAAGAAGCTATGCAGCAGCTTAAGAGTAGAGAAAAGCATGCGTGCCGTCATATGACGAACGCCGAAAAAGCGTTGTTATATGACCAAAGCGAACCGTTTGAGTCAGTTAGGAATATGGATAGGGCTTTTTCACTTGGTATCCAGAAAATGTATCCTTCTAAAGACTTTCATGTATCCAATGAACTTATCGATAAACTTTTAAATGAACGAAGGCCTGGTGCCACTGCGCCACCTCCGTATGTTCCTCTTCCTGCTGTTATTCCTCCTTCCGTTGCTCCTCCTGCTCTTCCTATTGCTCCTCTTAATGTTCTTCTTCCTCCAGCTATTGTTCCTCCTCTTGTCGTTGCTCCTCCACCTGCTCCTCCGCCTTTGCTTGCTGCTACGGGTCCGGTGTGCTTGCCTGCCGTGCCAGTGATAGTACCTTTGTTTCCAGATGTTCGAAATGTGCCCTCTTCCAAGTGGTTATACACCGCTTGTAATAGTTCAGGGAGCGGGTTCAAGGGTTGTAACTCGTAATACTGTATCTTCAGAGTAAAAGCGTGAGTTAACTGCGTGGGCTAAGCGTTGCATGGAGAAGGGTGACCAAGCTGATATTCTTGCCACACTTCATAATTTAGACAATTTTCCTGAGAAAAACGTTTTTATCGAGGGATTAGGAATTCATTTATGTGTAATGTGGAACAGACTAAGTGATACAGATCTCCCACAAGGGTTAAGGGATCTGAATACTTTAGCATTTTCTAGAGCTACTGTGGAGAAGGTAGAAGAGCATGCTGAGAGGGTTTTTGGGTATAGAAGGGAATTGGTAGGGCTAAAGAATGAAGATGTAGACGGTTTTCTCCTTGTCCAAAGTCGATAAATGAGGAGACACGAATTCGTACGAAAGATGCGATTAGGTGGATCTCAGATACATCGATAACTTCCGTTGAAGTGTATGACATGTATAGTCAGTATACGCTAGAAATGCAGAGGAAAGTGATACAGGTAATGGTAGAGTACCTACAGGATGAGTGTGTAAAAAGAAAGATTTGTTTTCCCGCAGTTATTGAGTATTTATAAGAGAGCTTTTTCGTTTGACACTTCTTCAGCTGCTTTAGCACTTGATTTAGCTCTGTTGCTTAGTAAGCGTTCGGAGTTGCCTACTTCTCAGTTGCCTATGAGAGAGGTTCCTCCAACATTTGTCCCAAAAGTTGAGATTCCTGCTGATGCTGCAGCAGGTACACCTGCTCGCGATATTCCTGCACATTATGTGTCACAGTTCGTTCATGTTCCGTTCTCGAGACAGGAAGTGAACACCATCAAACAATCTATTCCCGATATTAGGAAGAATCTGACAGGGTTCTACAAAGAAATAGAGTCTGTTTTATAATCCTCAGTATTCACCGTAAGTGATATTGATCTGTTGTTTCCTGTACTCCTGCCTGTTGATTTATGGAAACAGATTAGGACTGTAGATGATGTAGCAGGGTTAGGAGATTCATGGGATACTATGACTAGACTTGACAGAGAAAGACCAGCTGGTGGGAGACCACCACAGGTAATACTAACTTTACCTGATAGAATAGTTACAAAATTAAAGACTATAATTCCTGAAAGAAGGATTATTTGGCACAAGTTTACGGCCTGTGTCCAAGGGAAATCTGAGGGTGCTACCGAGTTCTTCAACCGGTTCGAACAAGTATTTTCAGATTACAGTGGGCAAGACTTAAGCACAGAGTGTGTGAAAAGGTTATTCGTGGACAAATTTGTGCGTGGATTGCTGCCTGACATCCAGTCGCAAATCATGTCCTCTGAGAGCGCTTGACAAGTGAAGTCACAGTCAGAAATACTGCACATGGCTCAGTACTATGAGAATCGTGTCAATAACGAAAAGGAAAGAGTTGAAAAGAGAAAAGGTGACTTAAAGACAAAAGTACTATTACAGCAAGTCGTTAGAGGCCCTAGAGGGGGTAATTCGCAATTTAGAGGTCAGTATGTTCCACAAGGAAATGCGCCATTGGGTCCTGTAAACATTAACCAGCGTGCTTATTGCAGACAAGAGGGTCCTTGGCATGCACAATGCCCGATCCTCCAGCAAAGGTCAAATAACACATTTGGGAATATGGGTAGATGACCCAGGGGCCGCCCAGGGGTAGGGGGTCCTGGTAGAGATCCGTTTTCACAAGATTCACAGCAACCTTTTTCGCAGGACAATCAGGCATCAAGTGTGGATAATAGAAACATTTGTTACCATCCTTCTGCTGCTTACCTCTCTAAAGAACTCCTTTTCCACAACATTCTGTTTCGCTAGGATTGCCCGAAGCAGGGTTTGGAACCAACGCCTATTCCCGTTAATCAGAAAGGTCCCTACGTTGAGATGTTAGTGGGAAATAGGAAACATCTATTTTTGATAGATGCAGGGGCACAGAAGTGTTCCATTGACCATTCGCGGGTTCCAAACATTCCACTGACAGGGCAAACCAATGTTTCTGTAGGGTTTTCAGGCACACCAGTCGTCTGTCTGGTTGCTTTGCCGGTACCTATTATTTTGGGTCCATTTACGGACCACTGTCCATTCCTTTTGACCACGAATTGTGGAGAGAATTTGTTGGGGATGAATCTGTTGAAGGAATTAAATGCAGTAATTCATTGTTCTTCTGACGCAGTGCGTTTGATGATTTCACCACAGCAACTTTCTGTCTCTCAATTCTTAACCAGACCATTGCCGCCAGAATTTAGAGATATTCCCGAGTGTTTGTGGGCAATTGACGACAATGATGTCAGTGTTTTGCCAATTGAGCCTGTTAAGATTATTTTGAAACATTGGGTAAAGTTGACACGTATTCCCCAGTATAAGATTTCAGTCGATGGTGAGCAAGCTTTGAAATGCATCATCTCCGATTTTGTGCACCGAGGGGTGATTGAGGAAATTGCAGGTAGTTTGTGAAATAGTCTGATTTTGCCCGTGTACAAAAAAGGCGATAATGCAATTCCCTTCCGTTTCATTATTGATTTACGTGCCATTAATAAGATTGTTTCTCCACAATTCCCTATTGTGCCTGATGTGACAACAATATTAACTATGATTCTGGCTTCAGCTACTCACGGTAGTGTTGTGGATCTAAAGAATGCCTTCTTTAGTATCCCTATACATAAGGACAGTAGATATTTGTTCACATTCACCTTAGGGGGACGCCTGTTTACCTTCACCCGTGCACCACAAGGTTATACGGAAAGTCCTAGCATCTATAGTAGGGCTTTGAAAGAGCAGCTCGATACCCTTGTGTTGCCCTCTACTTGTACACTGCTTCAATATGTCGATGACCCGCTTTTAGCTGCTGACTCAGATGGTGCTTGTAAGGAGGGCACTGTGTTGTTGCTTATTCACCTAGCATAACATGGACACAAAGCTTTGCTTAAAAAACGTCAATATTGTCAACAGGAGGTCGCCTATTTAGGCTATCTTCTGTCAAAGGAGGGAAGAAGGTTGACGCCTGAATGGATAAAAATCATTTATAGCATGTCTGTCCCAAATAGACAGAAGGAAGTTAGAGCCTTGATAGGAATGGCTTCTTACTGTAGGCAGTGGATCCTGAATTTCTCCTTAGTGATTAAACCAATGTTGGCTTTGACGAAGAAGGGCATTTCTTCGCCATTGCCGTGGAACTTGGAACACCAGCGAGCATTTGATCTGCTCAAGACTGCATTGTGCTCGGCACCAGTTTTGGGCACACCAAACTATGAAAAGGCCTTCGTGTTGTATGTGCATAAATTGATGGATGTGTTTTGGCTGTATTAACGCAGGAACATGGAGGGAATAATAGGCCGTGCGGTTACTTTTCTTCCGCCCTTGATCCCCTTGCATGCGCTTTGCCAAGATGTTTGAGAGCTGTCGCTGCTGATGCTGCTGTGTCCGTTAAAAAGAGCGAGGGAATGGTCCTAGGCCATGCTCTAACCCTGATGGTACCTCACTCTGTAGATATTTTATTAAACAGAACACAAACGCAACACCTCACCTCTGCACGATTTACGAGATACAAATTGATCCTGTTTGCACCGCATATCCAAATTAAGAGGTGTTGTGTTCTTAATCCGGCTGAACTTTTACCTTTCCCGCAAGGTACTGCTTGCAGTGATGAAGAGTCACATGACAGCCTTTGCAATACAGAACAAGAGACCAAAGGCAGAATCAAAGATAGACACTCCTTTGAACAATCCACTTGGGGAGCTGTTTCGTGACGGCTTTCGTGACGGCTCCTGTTTCAAACCTCATGATGGTACATCCACAGCTGCTTATGCAATCACCACATTGAGCACGGTCATGGAGACCAAAAGAATTACGCCTAACTCTGCGCAGGCTGCAGAGATTATAGCATTGACCCGAGCTTGTGAGCTTTCCGAAGGGCTTACAGTAAATATATATACTGACAGTCAGTATGCCTTTGGGGTGGTTCACAACTTTGGCAGACTTTGGGCAGAAAGAGGGTTCTTGACCTCACACGGCACTAAAATCCAACATGGCTCCTTGATAGTACGATTACTCTCAGCGTTTGCACTCCCTACTCAGCTAGCTATTATAAAATGCGCAGCGCATCAGAACATCATAGACAATGTAGGAAAAGGGAATGCTTTCGCTGACCAGATAGCCAAACAGACTGCCACTGATCTCTCTTCAGAAATATATACTTCAAGGGAAGCCACAAATGCCTGTACTTTGGATGAGGGTATTGACGCCGTAAAGAATATTCAAGCCGATGCCACGTTAGAAGAATCTAAGAAATCGGCTGAGGGCTTGGGAAAATTGGATGATGATGGGTGTTGGGTGGACAAAGTTGAAGGGAAATGGCTATTGCCTGATGTGTATGTTGGGATGATGTTTGTTATGGCTCATGGTCCTACCCATATTTATGCTCGTGAGGTCACTAAGATGTTGCAAAATGTGTGGGTAAATGACAAAATCCCAAAGGTAGCTGAACGCTTCGTTCAGGGGTGTATGATTTGTTTACAGCACAATGTGGGAAAGAGCACATCAACTCCTAGGGGTAGTTTTGGTCCACCTTCTGTCCCCTTTGAGGTGATTCATTTTGATTTTATTGAAATGGAGCGTTGTTATCATTTCAAATATGTATTAGTTGTCATCTGTGCCTTTAGCAAATGGGTTGAAGCTTTTCCCGTCAAAGATGCCACAGCCATGACCACGGCAAAGACTATGCTAAAGAAATATTTTCCAAGATTTGGTTTGCCAAGAGTCATCTGGTCGGACAATGGTCCACATTTTATCGCTGCTGTAATTCTGCAGATATGCGCCGGATTACAGATCAATAAACGATTCCATTCGGCCAGACACGCACAGAGTGCTGGACTAGTAGAAAGACACAACGGCATCATCAAAAACAAGCTCGCTAAGACGTGTGCCGGCACCAAACTAAAATGGCCGGACGCCTTACCGATCGTATTATTGTCCATGAGGATGACCCCTCAAACTAAGACTGGGCTCTCTCCCTTTGAGGGGGTCATGGGTAGGCCAGCTAACATTTGGAATATCCCAAGGGCTCGTTCTTTGCGCGAGATCGATAATGTACTTCTTTCTGACTACTGTGGCCAGTTAACTAAAAATCTGTATTTGATTAATCACCAGGTGCGAGAGGCTTTACCTGTAAAATACGAGGGCCCCGGCCACAGCATACGGCCGGGTGACTGCTTCCTTATGAAGGCATTCGAGCAATCCTCTTGCCTCGCACCTCGTTGGCGGGGCCCGCATCAGGTCCTCCTGGTCACACAGACGGCGGTGCGGGTAGCAGGAAAAAAGAATTGGATTCACGCGTCACATATCAAGAGGATTCCACACCCTGCGCCACACGCTACAGAAGATACAGAATCCCTCACCAGTACTGCAACCAATGATCACGAAGCAGTAAATAGCATCGAGAGTGCATCGGAGACTCTCCCTGAGCCCGTGTGGCCTGGGGAAACAGCCATTTCACTTCCACACTCTCCAACTGTTTCGTCTTTTGAATTTGTTCCGGATCTTGCATGAGATCCTGCTTTTGATTTGTCGCTTCCAAAGGGAAGTGACGACACGTTGTTCACAGATCACTCAGTACCAGGGATCACAAGGTACGATCTGTGTCTGAGGAAATAGACTTACCGCACGGTTCGGCTGTGCCTTCGAAGAAAAGTCATCAAGGGCTTGTCCTTTTGGCCGATCATTTGTGTGTAAGGGGTTTGTGAAAGGACTAAGAAGATGCTCGGCCTGGAGGTCACCAGTAAAAAACATCGGTGTAAATCGTTTGAAGAACAATGCCTGCAACCACTCCCGGTCATACGGAAAAGATAAGAGACTGTGTGACCAGCTACGGAAACGGACATTCAAATGTGTGGGCCCGAAAACGTATTGTTGTTCAGTGATAATGTTGATTGGTTTTACAATTGTCATTGCCTTAGGATTTTGGTATCTGGAAGAAGTACATCCGCTTGAAAATGTGTTACCCACTGAAAATGTACCCACTGTTTCTACTCCTTTTCGTGCATCTGCACACTTTATCTCCTAGAGATTCTCAGCACAGACAGAGTTATCACAACAACACTCTATTGCTCATTATGAACGCTACACATACCATTCTTAATAGGTCTAACTGTTGGGTTTGTTCACATCTACCGCAACACGGAGATAAGGGGCTGGGTTGGTATTCATCCTTTACCTTTGACAACTGCTTGCTATGCTTCTCTTAGAGCGCTATTCTTTGGCCGATGGAATGATAGCATCTCAGGAAACTTCGATGGGATGAATTTGAATGATTTTGAAAGACGTGTTCTGACCCCCCTGGGATGCTCACTCTTTGTGAATAGGAGCATGCCAAATGTTGCTTCTTTTAGGCCTTCTGACAGACTGTCCCGTCCCTTTCAATCTTTGATCACTTTTAAGATGACTCCTATAGGCAATAGGGATGCCACGCCACCTTCTTATACTGTTAACCACAGCCCCGATTCAGTTTCTTTCTGCATACAGAGGAATGGTACACAGTCAATGGGTGATGTTAAAGGTTGCACCAATGTTGCGAATTTGACTAGTGAGGACAGACCTTTGTATGTAGGCGAACCTGTTTACTTTGTTTGCGGTAATGTAGCATTTCCATGGTTACCCAGGGACTGGCAGGGAACCTGTTATTTAGGGATTCTGTTACCCGGGGTATTCATTGCCAGCACTGTAGAAATTTCAAAGGCTCGTCCACGACGGGACGAGAATGGCGATACTTCAGCGCAGGTTCTGGGTGATGTGGCTAAATCCTTTGTGCCATTTTGGGGGAAAATACTGAACTCAGAAGATATCAGGAGACTAGCGAGAGTACTGGAGAGGACCATCAAGCGGACCACTGACATCTCTATAATATGACGTTAGAACAAAAAGCAATAAGGTTAGTAGCACTTCAGAACCCGGATGGCATTAGATGTCATCCTGGCTGAACGTGGTGGGGTATGTAAATTAGTGGGGTCGGCTTGCTGTGTTTTCGTTCCAGATTCCTCCCCAACAATCTTTAGGGTGAACCAAAATCTGCATGTTCTCAGTTCAGAAGTGCATGTTCCCGAGGGAAGCCTTGCTGATTATTTTAGGTATTCTGTTGTTTCTTTGCTGCTGTATACAATGTCTTCCTGGTATATGTTCGATGTTAGGAGGATGTTGTGCACAAGCGATGGGTGCATTAGGGCACAAAGTATACGCCCCAGAGAAGATCTCCAATGAATTAGTGCTGAAAGAAATCTTAGTATCTGACGTCATGGCAATTGATATCTCCGATAGTGATTCAGGATGTATGGACATTGAGACATGGAGTTACTCGTAAAGCGAATAGAAGTAGTTTAGCGCTTGGCTTAGGCCAAAAGGAGGGTTTGTTAAACGGAATATCATATTATGCCTCCTTTATTGTATATATTGGCCTAAACCCAGTCGCTCTGCGAAGAAATCCGCGTTGCAAGGTTCCGACCTTAGATTAACCTAGCCGCCATTTTGGGAACATCCGCCATTTTGATTTCTGTTTCAAAGTCACTCTGTGTTCTAAAATGGTGGACAGTGTTCTTCTGCTCGTAACCTTAGCTGTTCTGACCTTTACATAAGTTAATGCCTGAACTGCCCATAGTCTAAATGTTAGGACCGTGTAATGAGACCTTGCCCTACAATGTTGTTTAAATACTGAATGTGAACACTTGTTGAACTATATTGTATAAAATATGTACTAAGACTTAATGTCAAAATTCGAAGATACACTGTTGCCATTGTGACTTGTTGTTGTACTAACTAGAAATAATCCAAATACATATAGTTGGACTAACTAGAGGTGAACTCGGCACGAACCCTAGACCGAGAATAATTAACCTGCAGAGTAGCTGGACATTGCGATTGAAAACTGTATAAAAGATGTGAATATTTAGACGTCCAGTACCTCTCATTTCTCACAACGAAAGGGCTGGTATTCGTTGTGATGTACTGAGGGCCAGATAGCTATCTGATACTTTGTTTCTTTGTAAACTGTACAGTTATTTGAATAATGATCTGAGAATCTTTATAAGCCCATGTTTGGTGTATTTCCTTTTGTGGTACTCAGCCTCGATATTTCTTTTTGCTTTTACAACATGTAAAGTTACCATTGACTTTATATAGTCTCTTTTAACCACAGACCCAGTACACCCCATCTTCCATGGATTGTTGGAAAGGGTTAATTCTTATCCCTTTTTGTCTGTGCCTCTTGGAGCACTGTTTTGCTCCCTTTCCAATAAGACTTGGTTGGTGGCAGTGATAACTACTATATTTTTTTCTACTGCAGTTATCTTGAATAACCATGGTATTGTTTTAGGCTATCTTAGTAGCCTCGAACTTCAACTTGCTTGACCATATTGATTTTAATATTGTTCCGGCTGGGTTTAGTCGCCATTTCTTTTTGGAAAAGTCTTTCTCGTGTACGTCTCTACTTGCCAAACCAGGTTTGGTTCCTTTGTTCACCGTCCTTTCGTGGGCTTCTGCACAGAAGCCCTCCTTTAGGCACCTGAAAGTCGGGGTAGGCAGGATGTGAGGGAGGGGTCTTAGGACCCATGCCATGGGTTCCCTTGGTAACCCAAGTCGCACTCCTGTTTGATTGGCTAGGTGACTATCCGGCCCGGACAGCCAACCTGCTGTGTGATTGACAGCCAGGCTGTGTGAATGGGGGAAAACTGCATAAAAAGCAGGTCTCTGGATCTGGAAGAGCAGAGTCGCCGCTGGAACGTAAGAACCGACAAGGACCTGACAGAATAGGACCCCTACAACGACTGAACCACCCGGTTAAGCCCTGCTGCAGGTCCGAATCTTCAGACTCCAACGACAGAGAGGATCTTCCAAGAATCTTCTTCCCTTGAGCTGGTGGGACCAACCAGTTCACCCAAACTCCGAGCCAGGACTCCCTCCTCTGGTCGAATTTGCTGTACAGAGCTACAGTGGGCCGGATAGCCAGGAAGGTCGGACCCTGCTTGGGTTTTAAGGAGCGCACCTTTTATTTGTTGCTTTGCTCTGCTGCTGATGTTTTCCCTGGGTGGTGCAGGACCCTCCAGTCTTCCTACTTCGTGTCAGTCCGACAGTCCCTTCAGGAACCGTGAGCCTGCTGGAACTACCAGGAATGTCCACCACAGCTACAGCTTCTTCTCCATTTAAGGTACTGTTCAACCTCCGGTTGTTTGTTTCTTTCAGCTGCGGGGAAAGTGTGTGAAACCTTTCTCCAATCCGAGGGCTTGTCCTTCTCTACTCTTTGAACTAACTTTTCTGCCGACCAACCTCGTCTTGAACTCTTGGTAAAGACTTAACCGCGAACCCCCTGAACCATGTGATCTTGAGCAAAAGACTTTTGTCCTATTGACTTCGGCCCTAAGCCTATTTGATTTGATCCTATCACTGGAGTTCCTCTTTCTAGATTGCCCTGCTTACTTACCTGTTGGTACACCTCCATGTCTGCCTAACGTTGTCTTTCCCTCCCTTTTTAAATAACAGAGTGTCATTTTGCTCCCACTTCATTTTGTGAGGTTAACTTGTCTGTCAACTATTGGGAGTGGTGTGGTGTATTAAGAGTGTGATTTTTGAACTGCTTTACTTTAGTGAAATGTTGTATAACTAAAAAGTAAATAAATGTGTATTCTTTTACTTGGAAACCTTGAGTCAGTGTTTGCTTGAATCATAGTAACTGCTGTCCTTTGTGTAACTATCTGATACGGCTCACTTGCTCTTGAGATAGGTCTGGCTGCTCAGCCATTGCTACCACTTTACTGTGTAGTACGGGCTTGTACCAAAGGTGAATTTGTGCTGCCACTTGTAGACTTAATTGTGTGTAGTGTTCCCAAAGGGTACTGCATATAATCCTGTCTAACACCCGTGCGGGACAGTTGCCGCCGGGACCCTAGACCAGCAAGACCTGGGATCCTTTATTGTGTGAAGGTGCATGCTTGAGTGACTGGGGCGGCCTGGGGCATTATGAATGAACAGTCCTCAACTGGTGTAAGAGACCGAACCCCCATTAATCATTTTGCTTCAAGATGAATCCCCCTTCTTGGCCGGCAGCGTGATCGAGGGGGGGGGCGGAAGGGGAGAGAAGTGCATACTTTGACAATCCCCCCAAAAAATCACGCGAATCTACAGCAGAGCGCTGTGCAAGAGTGATGTCCAGTGCCAGTGATGACTTGAGAGATTTCAATCCATGAGCTATTACTGTTTCTAAAAACCTATGACTGGTTCCGATAACACCGTGCCTCGTCTGATTCAGAAGCAGGCATGTTTAAATAACCTTGTATTATTTTCATTAAAACATTTGTCATTTTGGCATTTGCAGTGCGCTCGGCACGAGAATCAGAGTTCTGCATCTGCGTGACTGCAACTTTACCAATGAGGTAATAATCCCACAAATGCTAATCAATGAAAGGGTTAAACGGGAAGTGCAGAGAACGAGAATCTGTTCGAACTGTGGATGCATTGGTATATTCTTCGATTGTCACGACTTACTGGCACCGGCGTTCCCTGTGGCAACGCTGGAGATTGCGAGCACTCTCCGTTTCCCCCTCTTCCAAGATGGCTCCTCATCCTTTGGGTTACGGTGCAGTGTTTCCACGTTCGCATGGCAGACGTCCTCTGACGTCATCTCGTTCTCTCATGGATTCCGGATATGGCCCAGCAGAGCCGAAGCTCAGTGCGTCGCTACTCTCTACAGACGCTACGTGAGTTCGCATCTAGGGAATTTATTATTCTATACCTTATTCCTATGCTTATCTTTCCTTCCTGCTCTTTCCTACAGCCTTGCCTTCCTGCCCAGCCTTCCCGTTCTGCTGCTCGAGTCTACAGGAAACTCCGGTAGCCTCCCCTTCCAGACACGTTAGGTACATCACCAACTATTACATTGATTCCCCTCGTACCTAGTTCCTTCACTCATTTCTTGTTTACTTATCTAGAATCCGGACTTCGCCGAGATTCTGTGACCAGATCCAGTGAATCCTGTAAACTGCCAGCGGATTCGCCTCCACATCCGTTCCAGCAGGGTTTTTTCCCCCAGGAGGGTTTCCCTGGGATCCCTCGCACAACCCTTCGTTTCCCTCTCAGGGAGGAGGGAGGTGTTAGGGGCCTCAGGGGACTCTCCATTTGCCTCGTTGATTGCTGCACGAGTCAGGTTAGTGTTGAATCATTACAGCTAGCGACGCCGTAAAAGGAAGAGGCTTAGATACACATCATGGCTACTTTACAGGCAGCCTTAGACCAAGTGCAGCAATTAACGACCGCAGTACAAGGATTGTCCCATGAGGTACAAGCCTTAAAGCATGAAAATGCAATCCTCAAACAGCAAATGTTAATTAAGGCCCCCACTAGTTCAGAGATTCCTCCTGGCCCTCTACCAGGCGGGAAATACGACGGAAACCCGCATTCTTTAAGGGAATTTTTGGATGCATGTACGGTGCAATTTGCTTTTAAGACATCCTTTTTTCCCTCGGACAGAGATAGAGTGGGATATATGATTACTCATCTCACAGGTCCCGCGCTAGCTTGGGCCACGCCTATTGTCACTTCCAACAATGCCATATTGGATTCTGTGCCCGCTTTTACGGCGAGCCTAAAAGCTATGTTTTCTCGGAGGGAATACAATGTCTCCTCTCAAGAGAAACTTCTAGATTTCAAGCAAGGGTCTTTAGGAATTTTAGAATTCATTACCCATTTTAAACAAATGGCCCTAGGCACATCATGGGCCGATGATGCGCTTATTACGTTGTTTAGGAGAGGGGTTAATGAGGAGTTGAAAGATGAACTAGCTCGAGTTCCGAGACCAAACACATTAGCTGAACTAATTTCGTTAACCATGCAGCTGGACTATCGGCTGCAAGAAAGGCAAACAGAGAGGAGAAAAGGGAGAAGTCATCGCTCTGCGCCAGAATTAGCATCCTTCCCTAAAACAGCTACTCCGGAAGAACCTATGCAGTTGGGCACTACACGGGGTCCTCTGACTCAAGAGGAACGCGCCCGCAGAAGAAACCAGGGACTATGCATGTATTGCGGCTCTTCTGGCCATGCCGTGCACGAGTGCACAGTCGCTCCTCTCAGAAAACCATTTCGTTCGGGAAACGCCAGACCTCAACCGTAAGGGGACATACGGTCGGGGTAACAGATACAGGTTCCCAATCTCCTACAAGGTTGTCTCCCTCGCTGGACATGGTAGTCCTGCGTGTCACTTTTTCTCTGTCAGATGAAAACATTGTTACTGTCCCAGCCTTGGTAGACTGTGTGGCAGCTGGTTTGTTCATGGACGATTTTTGGGCGAGAAAACTGAATATTCCCCGATCTCCTAAAGCAATCGCTATACCTGTAGAAGGCGTGGACGGAACCCCACTGATATCGGGACCCATACGAGAACAGACTCACACTTTGAAGATGTTCATTGGATCACACAGGGAGGACGCCGTATTTTATATTATAAAAGCAGCTCACTACCCTGTCATTTTGGGCTTACCATGGTTAAGACTACATAACCCTTACATAAATTGGACAACTGGTTCCATTTTTTTAGGATCAGAATACTGTACCCAACACTGTCTTGCTGAAGGATCGGTCAGATTTTGTCCTCCTTCTTCGAATCCTGTTGCCCCTCAAAGGATAGTAGACTCGATTAGTCTTGTTCCTCCTGAGTACGAAGAGTTTCAGGACATTTTCTCCTCTTCCAAATTTTCTGAACTTCCGCCTCATCGTAGAGACGATTGTTGCATTCGTCTAGACTCCTCTCAGCCACTCCCTTTTGGAAAGATGTACATCCTTTCCGAGAAGGAAAAATCAGTCCTACGACAGTATTTGGATACCCACCTTAGAAATGGTTTGATTGCGGAATCGACTTCCCCTGCAGGCGCATCGTTATTCTTCATAGCAAAGAAGGACACGGACGAGTTACGTCCCTGCATTGATTATAGGGGTCTTAACAAGATCACAATTCCCGATCTATACCCAATGCCCTTAATACCAGACATCCTAGAAGCAGTAAAAGGGGCAAAGATTTACACAAAGTTGGACCTCAGAGGGGCTTATCACCTCATCAGAATCAAAGAAGGGGATGAGTGGAAGACCGCGTTTCGTACCCCCTTTGGTCATTTCGAATACCGGGTGATGCCCTTCGGACTCGCGAATGCACCTGCAGTTTTTCAAAGATTCATTGACCATATATTCTCAGACCTCCTTCTTCATACGGTAGTGGTGTATCTTGACGACATATTGGTGTTTTCCAGCAATCCTACAGAACATCACCAACACGTGTGTCAGGTATTACACCGATTACGAAGTAACCACCTCTATTGCAAGCCAGAAAAGTGCAGATTCCATCAGACTACGGTCACGTACCTGGGGTTCGTTCTGTCCCCTACTGGAATTTCCATGGATCCCCGCAAGGTGACCGCTATTCTGGAATGGTCCTCTCCTAGTTCTATCAAGGAACTACAGAGATTTCTGGGGTTTACGAATTTCTATAGGAAATTTATAGCGGGATTTTCCTCTATCGTTCTGCCCCTTACAAGTTTACTCAAGAAGGGAAAGCCTTTTAACTGGACAGAAGACGCCCAGTCAGCCTTTGATACTTTGAAGACTCTTTTTACTTCCGCTCCACTCTTGCGAACCCCAGATCAGAGCTTACCGTTTGTTGCTGAAACTGATGCCTCCCATTTTGCTTTGGGTGCGGTACTTAAACAAGCTTTTGCCCAAGGAACAGAATACCCTGTGGCTTTTCTGTCCAAGACTTTTTCTCCCTCTGAGATCAATTACACGGTGTTAGAGAAAGAGTTGCTGGCTATAAAACGGGCCTTTCAAGAATGGAGACATCTCCTTTTGGGCTCCCAACATCCCATCGAGGTCCGCACCGACCATCAGAATCTCAAGAGTTTACAATACGCTGAGACTCGCAACAGCCGACAAGCAAGATGGGCCCATTTTTTCTCTCCCTACAATATCACTTTCACTATCATTCCAGGTAAAATCAATCTTCAAGCAGACGCTCTATCTCGAAGAGATCCCGATTGCAAATCTGGTTTTCAGACCGAAAGACTGTTTCCTCATGCTACATTTATATCTATAGTTCAGGACTTCCTTCACTCTGTAGCAGCCCAAACTTATGTCTTAATGGACTCCATCTTTTCCCGGCATGGTCTCCCTGACAGCATAGTGTCGGATCGGGGTTCCCAATATATTTCCCGATATTGGCAACAAGTGTGCTCTGCCTTAGGCATAAAGAGAGCCTTGAGTTCGGGTTACCATCCTCAAACAAATGGGCAGACTGAACGTTTAAATCAGACTCTGGAAACGTATTTGCGCTGTTTTGTATCAGCGGCACAGGACAACTGGAAGGATTTGTTACCTTTGGCAGAGTTTGCCTACAATAACGCTCCTCATGCTTCTATCAAAACTAGTCCCTTTCATTGTACCTATGGGTACGATCCTTCCTGCTATTCATCCTCTCTTCTCAGATCTACGGCCTTTCCAGATGTGGACGCCCTAATGGGCGAAATTCAACAGGGACATCTTTTGGCCAGAACCGCATTACTGGAAGCTCAAGAGCATGCTAAACGTTATGCTGACTTGCATCGTTCACCATCTCCAGTGATTGTTCCGGGGGATTTGGTCTGGCTCTCAGCAAAGTTTCTGCCCAGACATCTGGTTCCTTCTAAATTGTCTCCGAAATATTTTGGACCTTTTACGGTATTGAGAACAAAAGGTTCCTTGGCTTTTGAGTTACGGCTTCCACCTTCTTGGTCCAGAATCTACCCAGTTTTTCACGTTTCACAACTCAAGCTTCATGTATCGGATCGTTTTGGTCGATCTACTAAGGCCTACCCGCCTCCGGTAGCTACTACGGAGGGTCCGGAGTTCGAAGTCTCGGGCATTTGTGATTCCCGTTATCATCACGGTCGACTGCAGTATTTGATCCATTGGAAGGGTTACTCTGTGGCCGACCGCACATGGGAACCAGCTTCAGCAGTCCACGTCCCCGTACTTGTTCGCCATTTTCACAGGTGTCATCCGGGCAAGCCAGGGGGTGTTACCCTCGGAGGAAGGCATACTGTCACGACTTACTGGCACCGGCGTTCCCTGTGGCAACGCTGGAGATTGCGAGCACTCTCCGTTTCCCCCTCTTCCAAGATGGCTCCTCATCCTTTGGGTTACGGTGCAGTGTTTCCACGTTCGCATGGCAGACGTCCTCTGACGTCATCTCGTTCTCTCATGGATTCCGGATATGGCCCAGCAGAGCCGAAGCTCAGTGCGTCGCTACTCTCTACAGACGCTACGTGAGTTCGCATCTAGGGAATTTATTATTCTATACCTTATTCCTATGCTTATCTTTCCTTCCTGCTCTTTCCTACAGCCTTGCCTTCCTGCCCAGCCTTCCCGTTCCGCTGCTCGAGTCTACAGGAAACTCCGGTAGCCTCCCCTTCCAGACACGTTAGGTACATCACCAACTATTACATTGATTCCCCTCGTACCTAGTTCCTTCACTCATTTCTTGTTTACTTATCTAGAATCCGGACTTCGCCGAGATTCTGTGACCAGATCCAGTGAATCCTGTAAACTGCCAGCGGATTCGCCTCCACATCCGTTCCAGCAGGGTTTTTTCCCCCAGGAGGGTTTCCCTGGGATCCCTCGCACAACCCTTTGTTTCCCTCTCAGGGAGGAGGGAGGTGTTAGGGGCCTCAGGGGACTCTCCATTTGCCTCGTTGATTGCTGCACGAGTCAGGTTAGTGTTGAATCATTACATCGATAGAGAGTTTGGCATTGGCCCACTGCCCCTTATGACAACAAGGTCTTGTGATAAACCGAGTTATGTGATTTGATTTCAATAGCATATGCACTTCGGGTACACTGGCATGGCCGATCTGCAGGCTGTGTCTCTTCCTATGTCCAGCATCCACCGCAGGCTCAACTACATTTTTTACTACATTTTTGAGCTTGTCGTACAAGGCGTTAACCAATACCATCGATCAGCTCGAGACAACCACGTGTTGGTGGCATGAATGTGTGGAAGAGTGTCTATGCAACAGAACACAAATGCAGACCATGTCCTTATCACAGAGCGGTTCCAAATATTCCCATCGTAAATTGATCTGCATTGGAGTGTGGACCTGGCGGCCAAAGGAAACACAGAGAATGATTTCTTTAATCACATTGCGCATGGCCCATCATAAGTGCCTTTGGTGGCACTTGTGGTTTTGAGTCATACGGCAGGTACTGAATGCTTCGTCTATAGGTTTAGAATCTTGCGGAATGTAGTCGGTCTGTGGTCTGGTGGTTCTGAGTCAAGCAGCAGGTAGTGGGGGTTGGTCAGGTGTTTCTGAGTCATGCAACAGGTAAGTGGGGCTCCAGGGACGCCATTTCACCAAAAAGAATGGGGTAGCAGAAGTGACATAACACGACCCTTGACCTCTGATGACAACACATGGAACATGACCTTTCAGAAGTGGTATCACATAGCATTGTTCTCAAGTACACTACGAAAAATATGGTTACGTATCACTGAAATGTGATATACATTTCATACAAAAATGGATCACCATATGTATCATTAATATTAGTGCGTGTATAGTCCCACATTACAAAATGACTGTGAATGTAAGGAGACGTCCAATGTCAAATGATAATGATGTGTTTAATGATGTGTTATTATAAAGCACTTACGCTTAAGCGCTTTATATAGAACAAATATACATGCAATATCACCTAACCTGTGGTGGTACTCATTTATCGACCTCAGAAGGATGAAAGGATGAGTTGGCCTTGCGGCATTCAAACCTGCAAATCAAGCACACATTGCAGCAGCGAGCGCTCAACCCACTGAGCTATCTTACAGGCAAAGTAAAATGAGCAATTACATGTCTGAATGTTCTCAAAGTCAGAAAGCAAATTACACTCTGTAGTGGATACCATTAAACTGGTAACTGAGATTTAACAGCAGGCCAGTTCATATGCAGGTCTGGTGCAAAGTTGGCAAATGTCAAGCCTGTGTGTATCTAATTTCCAGGCTTCAGAGGTTGGCAAAATACATACCACTGGGAGGGTTCATACCTGTGTATTAAAGAATTTGTAGTAGCGCATGGAAAGCAGCGCACTCCCACGGCATCCCGTACTCTGGGCACTCCTTACCTCATACATTCAAACAAACATCCTGAACAGCATGCCAGGGAGATAGGAAAGATAGACACATTACAACAAAGTATTAATTGTGGCCCAATGAAATCGAGGGCCATTTTATGTGCTATGGACAAGCATTTCTACACTGTACAAAAGCTTTTAGGGACACGGATTTTGTCAAGTGAGCGAGGACACCGGGATGGAATGTCTTGAGATGATCGTAACAGAGACAATGGGCCTCATTACAAGCATGGCGGTCCGGGAACTACGGTACCGGTAAGCATGCCGGTACCGTAGTTCCCGGACCGCCATACTACGTGCACTGCTTGCGGGTGCCGTTGCAGAGCACGTCGGATGCACCGGCAAAACTCTGTATGTGCCGGTGCATCCGACCTCCCCATCCCCATTTAGCCCTATGGGGCAGAATGGGGATGGGGAGGCCCTTGATTCTGGCACCCGCAAATGGGCAGTTACCGGGTCCGCCAAGCTCGGCATGACCCGGATCTTGCCCATTCGCGGGTGCCGGAATAAATGCAACTCCGGCGGCAGCCGTGCCCTTAATAAGGGCACAGCTACCGCCAGAGTTGTAATGAGGCCGAATGGCAGAAAAAAACATGCTATAACTGCAACTTGCGAAAAGCAAAATACAAAGTCAGAAATGGAAGTTTGTTCTACTCTAAATGCTTTTTGGACGTTTTTGTCTGCATTGTAAATTTGAGGTGTTTAAGGACAGACTTAATCAGTGACATCAGTGACTCACCCCTTGAAGTGTGCCTGAAATAAACATTTAATGAGTATAGCAAGTATTGTATAGAATTCCCGAAAGACAAGTTATTTGTTATTCTGATTCTTTCTTATTTAAGCTTGCTGCTCAGTGTTACACTTGTGCAATCCACTGTTTTTTTAAGAGGCCTAAACAAGAAAGCCAGCCACTCCAGAAACAGAGCCACATGGCGTTGTCGACAGCACCAGAGCATAACAAAACAAAAAAACTAAAACAAAAAGTTAAACTTTTTTTTAAGGGTTGCAAGGGCTCAGAGGTAGCAAGGGAGACCTCAGGGTGGCACGAATGATGTCCCTGTGTGGCTCTCGTCTGGTGGTGCTGAGTCACACAGGAGGATGTGGACATCTGATCTGGTGGTCTCGCAGACCCACAGCAGTTAATTGTTCTATCACTACCTAGAGGGGCAGTCCTACCTGCTTCCACAAACCTTACCACCAGGAAATGAAAGTATTATCACATAAAGAGTGCTCAAATAACTTCACTAGCTAACAGTGACTTTAGGTACCAAAGTGCATTGAGTAAACAAAGGTGAAGACTGCTCACAGCATCAGGAGGTGCAAAAGAGCTCAGAAGTGCTGCTCGCCATAGTCCCAAGTTCAAAACAGCACAGACTCCCAGACAATCCTTTTTCTGGAGCATATGTGACAACCTGGCCCCATGAAACAAAAACCGTGCACTGCTGCAAGACCAGTTTTGGCATGGTATTACCACTAGGGCAAAAATCCAATTCTTTCAATGCATTTCGGAACCATGGCAATATTTGCTTACTGCCCGTACCGTTCCATACTAACAGCAGGGCAAATGTGCCCTGTGTGTGAACGGAGGTCTCGGAGAGGAACTGGGAGATTGCTGCAATCAAGCAAGAACTGAGACAAGAAAAGAGAGCATGCATGAAAAGTGGACAGATTAGCGCATTCACACAAGGTAGTAGGTAGAGAAAGTAAGCAACTCCTCACATGTGTGTATATTCTGGATTATGTTCTTACATGAAAATAAAGCATTACAGTATTTACTTAAAGGCATGGTCTAGTAAAAAATTTTATTTAAAAAATAGATAGGCAACATAAAAAAAATACTAGCATTCTCTTTTTTAAAACTTCCTATGTAAAATTTTGAGCTATTCAAGCTCAAAATTCGCAAAAGCAAGCACATGGGCGCATCCATTTTGTGAAATGGATGCCCTCCTGTGCTGGCTTTTGCTTTTGCGGCACTAATGAAGGAAAAGCCAGCCAGCCGTAGTAAACAAAAGCTACCGCTGGGTGGCTTTCCCTTCATTAGTTCTGTACGCGGAGGACGGGGACCGGAGACCAGAGCAGGAAAGCTGCAGCTGAAACTCGGTAAGTGCTATTTATTTAAAAAAAAAAAAATAAGCACTAGCTGCGTTTTTTTTTTCTAAGTTTTCCGGGCTGGAGGAGCCCGGAAAACTTAGAAATAAAACCGCAGTTTTAAAAACGTTGTATTTATGTTTGCGGTCGCTTTTGAAGCGACCGCAAACATAAATACAACATTATTGTGTTGGAAAACACTGCAGTTTTTCATTCCAAGTTTCTCAGGCTCCTCCGGCTCGGAGGAGCCTGAGAAACTCGGAAAGAAAAACCACAGCGTTTTCCAACACAACCGCGTTGTTTCTGCCTGAATCTGCTTTCCCATTTGGGGCTCTCGGGCTCCCATGGGAGCCCGAGAGCCCCAAATGGGAAAGCAGTTTCAGGCAGAAACAATGCGGCATTGCGGAAAACAACGGCATTTCCCATTTGGGGCTCTCGGGCCCTCCTTGGGGAGCCCGAGAGCCCCAAATGGGAAATTAGCTGTAGGCAGAAATACTATGCGGCATGTAAACACAACCTTGTTGTATTTCTGCCTGCCTTGGCTTTCACTTTGGGTCTCCGGTGCTCCCCTGGGTCACAGTGGACTAGGAACCAGACCGGTGTGTAGTAAAAATATATATTTATTAATTTATTGATCCAGGATTTGACAAACATACTAACATCAGCCACCAATGCTGTAGCAACAGCCAAAATCACAACTTATGACTCGGTTATATAAAAAAAACAGGTGAAATTTTGAAACATGCAATGACAACTTACACCAGATTGAATTTCGATTTAACCAATAAAAAAAACATTCTCAATACAATACAAAATCCACAGAACTGACTTAATGTGAATCAATATTTTTCTCCCAGCAACCCCCACCCTCCAGGCCTCAATTTAATATGACCCCTTTGATTGAAAGGCAAGATGCAGGGAGTGAGGACACGATGGGAAAATCGTTTTGGGTTCTGATAGAAAAATGCACTCGTTGGACATGGCGATCCATGGGAAACATTGTTTTTCACTTATTACTAAAGATGCAATATGAGGGAAAGAAAAGCAATGGAAACAATCTTTTGCAACACATAAAAAAAGGCAGGACCTTGTGGTTTGGGTCAGAGCACAAAGGGAACAAAGGGGCAATTTTGTTTTTTCCACCACACATGCAAAGGAAATACAAGGCTTCACACTTCTAATTTAAAATGAAAGGGCGTCAATGGGGAATTTCGTTTTGCACCATGCACACTCCCTTTGAAACAGGGTTTTGGGATTCATTCTTTGGAATTCAGGACTCCCCTTTCTGTACTGAAGTCAGGGGGTTTCTTACAAATAGTCAATCAAATATTTATGTCTATACCAGCTCGAAACACACTGGGAGGAGCTTGTCAGTTTTGAATTCTAACAAACACATTTCTATAGGGGAATTTATTGATTTACTTTAATTAAATATACTAAGGATCTACTTAGACAAACAGGGTATTTTGCTATGGGGAAGTAACTAGAGCAATACTTGGGGAAAAATGCAGGGCCTACACCGTCTATGGCTTTGGGATAGTTTTACTTACAGGAGAGGCCTTGTAGCGGGCATCGGTCAACAGCAGGGCACCTCTGGGACAGCAAGGGTGTCAGTCAAGGATAGTCCCCTCTGGCTCTTCCTAGGGGTCCCAGTCAGCTTCTATGCCTCCTTGTCCCTGTCTCCAGTGCAAGATTGGGGGCCTCTCTGCTTGGGTGTTTCTCACAAGAGTTCAGCAGCTGGTTACCTCCCAGAATAAAGTGGAAAAGTCCAGTTCTGATGCAAACTGGTCCTCTTATAGGGCAAATGACATATGATATGATATTTTATTTCTATCGCACTAGTACACAAGTGTTTCAGAGCGTGACAAGGCAAGGGAGGGGAATACGGGAGAACAACACAGCGATTTTACTAGGCCCAGTGATATTGAGAACGCGCAAGTGCATGGGAGAGGGGGAGGGGAAAAGTGCATGGAAGGGGGAGAAGTGGAAAGTGCAAAGCAGAGGAGAAACAGATAAATAACAATAAATAAATAATAAAGGCAACAAACAGTTTTAGTGCAGCCAGCAATTTGCAAGTGCTAGGTTTAGGGCAGCAGACAGGGTAGGTCTGATAAGTGCAGGAAGAAAAGGGGGGGCTGGATGGGTACAGATACAGACCCCAGTGCAAGGGGTGGCCCGGAGGCAGTGCGGGAGGTTGGCAGGGTGAGCAGGCACCTAGGCCCGGAGGACAGAGGGTGGCCAGGTGCACAGTGCCAAGATAGAACAGATCAGCAGGGGAGAAGAGGAGCGAAGGCAGAAGAAAAAAGGAAGGTCTTGAGGTACTTCCGGAACCGGAGATGGTTCTCCTCAAGTTTCAGAGTGGCAAGGAGGCTGTTCCAGAGGGAGGCCCCAGCCGAAGACAGAGATCTACCCCCAGCTCGTTTCTTTGAAAAACGACTGACCCTGAGGGAGTTGGAGGTAGAGGAGGGAAGAGTTCGAGAGGGGAGGCATTTGCGGAGGTATAGCTGAAGGTATTTTGGACCCAGGCACCAGAAAGCCTTGTGGACAATGCAGAGGGTTTTGAATGTAATTCTTGCATCCACTGGGAGCCAATGGAGAGATTTCAGGGCTGGAGAGATACGATCCCAGGGCTTGAGGCCAAGGACAAGTCTTGCAGTCCTGTTCTGGATTAGTTGCAGAGGGCGGAGGGTGGAGGCAGGTAGATTTAGAAAGATACTGTTACAATAGTCCACGCTTGAGAGAACCAGAGCTTGGGATACCATGAGCTTCTGGGGGAAGGAGAGGAAAGGCAGAGTACCTCTGAGGAGGTGCAGTCGGAAATTTTACTTTTTAGAGACCTCAGAGATGTGGGCTGAGAAGGAAAGGGTGAGTCAAAGATGACCCTGAGGTGCTTAGCCTCGCAGGTGGGGGTAGGAGGGGGGCCAAGGGAGGCCAGCCAGAGAGTGAGGAGAAAGGATAGTGAAGGTGTGCCGATGAGGAGAATCTCCGTCTTGCTGGCGTTCAGACAAAGATCATTGGCGGCACACCAATCTTGAATGGCAGTTAGGCAATCAGAGATGAGAGAGGGAGAGGAGGTGGCAGAGGGCAGCCTGAAAATGAGTTGAGTGTTGTCAGTGTAGCACTGGAAATTTGAGCAGAAAGTGGCAATGCAGTGGGCGAGAGTTGCCAGGTATTGGTTGAAAAGCCAAGGCGAGAGGTTAGACCCCTGGGGAACACCACAAGTAGAGAGGAAGATAGATGAAAGGAAGGACCCAAGTTGGACCTGGGAGGGTCGATCTGAGAGGAAAGAGGTCAGCCAGGCCAGAGCCTGATCAGTGATACCCAGGTTTTCACAGAGACGGTTGAGCAGGATGCTATGGTTGACCGTGTCGAAGGAAGAAGAGAGATCGAGGAGGATGAGGACAGAGGGAATGTTAGCGTCAAGGTTGGAGAGCAGATCTTCACGGATGTTCAGGAGAGTAGTTTCCTTGCTTCTGGTAGCTCTGAAGCCAGACTGGTGGTCATGGAGACAGCCAACAGAATTAGAATGAAGGTTAAGCTGAGAGATGGGCAACTTTTCCAGGAGTTTGCCAAGAAAGGGAGTAATGGAAATTGGGCGATAGTTAGGAAATTGGGCGATAGTTAGCTGGACAAGAAGGATCAGCTGTGGGTTTCTTGAGAAGAGGATGCACAAAGGAGTGCTTCAGAGTGGAGTGGAAGGATCCCGAGGCAAAGGAGTGGTTGCAAAAATCAGCAAGGGCCGGAACGAGGGTGTCAATGTGGTCCTTGATGGTTTTAGAGGAACAGGGATGAACCTGTTTTGACAAAGCTTTCATAGATCGGACTTGTCTAGCGACCTCAAAAAGAAAAGAGGAAAGGACGAGAAGGATGGTGGGGGGATGGCTAAAGGAGGGTCAGCAAGCACAGATGGGGAGGGGAGGGGAGAGGAGGGGAGTGGGTGAAGAGGGTGGACAGGATGTCCTGGGTTTTTTAAATGAAGTGAGAGGCAAGGGCATTGCAAAGAGCCTGAGAGGCAACAGGCGGGGTAGAGACTGCAGCAGGGTTGGCCAGCTCCTTGCAGATTTTAAAGAGTTCGGCCGAGTTTTTAGATGCCGCAGAGACACAAGCTTGAATGTGAACTCTCTTCTTGGTGAGGATAGAGAGTTGGTATTGCCTTTGTAGCAGGCGACAGGCCAGTTTGTCAGAGGATGAACAGGAAGTCCTCCATTTCCTCCCAGCCACCCTACACTTACGTTTAAGTGTAGCTAGGTCAGAGTCATACCAGGAATTGCACTTGGCTTTGGACTTCAAACGGATCCTCATGACAGGGGCAAGAGCATCAAGCATATCAGAAATTGAAGAGTGGAGCAGAGACAGGGCTGTGTCAGGATGTGAGACAGCCAAAGGTGGAGGGGGAGAGAAAGTGGCGGCAAAAGCCTCAACTGACACACGCTTCATGGGCCGGATGTCTGAGAAAGTAGGTGGCAGTGTTGGGGTAGGTTTGGCTTGGGGGAAGAGAGAAAGAACTGAGAGGAGAGGAGTGAGTGATCGCTCCAGGAGAGAGGAGTGGTCAGAGGGATGGAGAGGGGGAGGTCAGAGGAGATCAAGACATTGAGTGTGTGACCTGCAGAGTGAGTCGGGCCAGAGGGGAGGATGGACAGGGAGAGTGAGTCACAGAGGTCACGGAAGAGTACAGAGGAGGAGCAATGAGAGTCTAAATGTATTTTGAGGTCACTGAGGAGGAGGAGTTGAGTGGTAGAGGCCAGGAGGGAGGAGGATAGGTCTGCCCACTCAGAGAGAAATGAGGTGATTTGACCAGGAGGCCGGTAGATGGTAACCACAGTAAGAGCATGGGTAGGCGAGAAAGAAAGCCTACAGACAAGGCATTCAAAAGAGGAGTAGGTCTGAGTGGGAATGATAGAGGCAGGAATCCACTCAGGAAAGATCAGGGCTACTCCCCACCAGACCGGGAGGATCTGAGTGCGGAGAGGATCTTGTAGTCATCTGGGAGGAGAGTATCAAAGCTCGTGACAGAGCTGGCTGTGAACCATGTCTCAGTAAGAGTAAGGACATCAAGGTCTAGTTATTCAAGGAGGTGGCAGATGTCAGAGGAGTGTTTGACAGCAGAGCGAGAGTTGAGAGTGGCAATATGAAGAAGGTTGCCAGCCTTAAAGACCTTCCGGGGAGGGGTACAGATCAGAGGTATGCCCTGCGGAGGAGAAAGAGCCCTAGGAGGGGCAGAGGAGGAGGAGCAGAGAGAGGGCAAGGTAGCCAAGGGGGGAGAGGAGGGGACAGCAGGAGATGAGAGGAAATTGATGAGGCGAGGGAAGCGCCTATCAAAGAGGAGGAGATTGGCCTGAGAGCCTTGGACCATGACAGTGCCATTTAGGTAGACATTAATGATGACTTTAGAGGAGTCGAAGGAGGCCATGAGAACTTCCCAGCGAGTGCCACCATTAATGGGAGAGGAGGAGATAGGTCAGAGCACCGAGACCATATGAGGAGTCCATAGATCTGGCGAAGGAACGACAAAGAGGATGCCTGTGGAGGTCTGTTTGGCGGAAGCATTGGAGTAGGTGTCGGTGATAGGAAGACCAGGGTTAGAGGCCAAGATATCCTTTTTGAACTTCTTCCCACCAGACTTAGTGAGAAGGGAAGGATAGTCAATGAAGAAGCAGTTGGAAAAGATAGGAGAAACAGAAAACGCCATTGGGGTGGAAGCGAGGAGAGGATGGAGATTGACTTTTTAGCACAAAGCAAAAACAGCAGGATTTGACTTTTTAGCACAAAACAAAAACAGCAAGATTTGACTTTTCGCACAAAGCAAAAACAGCAAGATTTGACTTTTCAATCTTGGAATCAGATGTTAGCAAAGGGTTTTAAGAAGTACTGCGCATCAGGATGACAACATGGGAGTAACAAGCAGAAAGAACAGTGATAGTCAACGGCAGTAGGAGTGAGTACATAAGGAGGGAACTAACCCATAGTTCTGGAGAAGGCAAAGTCAAGGCAGTCCGGATTTCTTAGAGGAGTGAGATGGCTGCATCATTGTGGTTAAGGTGCAGGGAGAGCCCCAATTAGCGTTCCGGAAGCGGACAGGGAGCAGACAGGGGACTTAGAAGTGGGCCTTTGCTGAGAGGGCCGGCTGAAGCCTGCCAGTCCCTGATTGGATGGAAGAAAACACTCAGCAACCAATGGGAGTGCAGCACAGGGAGAGGTGGTTCAGCACAACCTGCCTACACAACAAAGAAAAACACGGCGGCCATCTTGGAAGGGCCAAAAGACAGTCAAATAAGCAGGCAATAGTGGGGAAAAAACTTGTGCTTTCAAAATAGCAAGGCAGCTCCAGGTATTAAAAAGCTCAAAAAATGGCAGCACAATGAAAATGCTAAATAAAACAGTCCTTTCCAGCAATTTTATGCAAATTTCGTTTTTTTTTCCATTTCTTTTCAAATTTCAATTTTTCAGGATCAATTATTCCCCTAGAGGTGCAGTAATGCGCAGAAAGTGTACCTACCTAATGCAATGGTCAGCAGCCAGGCACAAACTCCACATGTGCAGAAGAACAACAGATGGCCAGGAGGGTGGAAACAGGGCCTCACTCTCCGTGAGAAGCAGATGAAAGAAACCACTTCAAGCCAGTGGGCTTTGCTGAGAGGGCTGGCTGAAGCCTGCCGGTCCCTGATTGGATGGAAGAAAACACTCAGCAACCAATGGGAGTGCAGCACAGGGAGAGGTGGTTCAGCACAGCCTGCCTACACAACAAAGAAAACCACGGCCGCCATCTTGGAAGGACCAAAAACAGTCAAATAAGCAGGCAAAAGTGGGAAAAAAAACTTGTGCTTTCAAGATAGCAAGGCAGCTCCAGGTATTAAAAAGCTCAAAAAATGGCAGCACAATGAAAATGCCAAATAAAACAGTCCTTTCCAGCAATTTTATGCAAATTTCGTTTTTTTTCTCTGTTTTTTTCGAATTTCGATTTTTCAGCATCAATTATTCCCCTGGAGGTGCAGTAATGCACAGAAAGTGCACCTACCTAATGGAATGGTCAGCAGGCAGGCACAAACTCCACATGTGCAGGAGAACAACAGATGGCCAGGAGGGTGGAAACAGGACCTCACTCTCAGTGAGAAGCAGATGAAAGAATACTCACAAACTTGTCATGATTCCTGCAGAAGGGATTGGTTGATTCTCTCCACCCACCTCGCACCTGTGTGCTAATAGGACAAGGAGTTGAGGGGTGTCGGTTAGGAATGCTAAGGGAGGAGAAAGCTTTGTCATCCCAAACCGACATGTGGATTTTGCATGTTTAAACGCAGAAAATCTATCAATGTGGCAAGTACCCCAATTTTTCGAATCTTTACATGTATGGATATCTTTTTAAGAACTAAATTTTAAGGCAAATCTGATGATGCTAATCCGAAGTTGGCATGCCCTTGCTATGCAGAGATACAGTTTTTCTTTGTTTAATTAGGAGTTGCATCAGTGAAAAATATGACACTTCATCATAAAAACATTAATTTTGTCCTTCACCCTCACACCAACTTTCAAATCTAAAAATAAAAGTCTCAAACGGGGGCGTTGTGGCATATAGGATGCGCTCTTAATGCAATAAAATATATTTTTCTATTAGTTAAAACCCTGCCTCACAGACCTCACTCACTCTCCTAGTCCCCACCTTTTTTTTAGGTCTCATTTATCCTCAAACATGTGGCCAGTCAGATGCTGGCTCATGTTTATCTTTGCCTATCCCTCTTTGGCTTCCCAAGGGTCCTGGCTATAGCTTAATGCACATTGTATGGGAGTTGGGGCCTCAAGGTGGCTTCTGCTGAAAATAAACGGCAGGACTTTATCTATTTCCACTGTGGTCCACATCTCGGGCTATGTATTTCTTTGTATTTTTAAGCAATGAACCTGATAGATTGTTGACAACCAGACCTCCATCCCTGGGACAACCTGAGGAAAGGTCTTTGAGGTTTCAGTTCAGTAGAAATGTCCAGCTGAATGTACAATTCTGCAAGGAATGGCTTTTAACTCACACACAATGAATGTTACATGAAGCATTTTATAAGACATCCAGGCCTTCTGTCCATGTGTAATGTATTTCCTTAATCTCACAGTTGCAAAGGACATGAGTATCACTTCTGGATTGTCCATACACAGGCCAGTTATATGAGAAAACCATGTTCACCTTGAAACCAAGTGGGCACTTCTCTTTGCATACTGTCATTTGGGATGAGGAAAAGGAGGTTCTTTTATTTTTTATAAATGCAATAAACTTGGCTTAACTTTAGATTTCTGGATCACAATCTGGTATTATGTAAATTTGATGCCACATGCTGCCATTTCTCCAAATTCCATTTCAAATGGTGGCTTTTCACAGTCTATGAAACCCTCCTTTCAGCCATGTGTCTTCCTTTTTCCTTGCTCACATGCATTGTGCATATCTTCAAACTTTTGAACTTCCAAGCACACTTTCCTTCATTTGGGATTTAGGCCTGTGTTTAGTTCAATAGGCCTCATGTCTGACATCACCATTTCTGTGCTGGCCTTAGACTTCAATGGGACTCAACCTTAGCCAGTTCCTTCAAATTACTCTGGCCTCTTCATTTCTGGCATTCAGGCGTTATATTTTACCCCACAAGGTCGGCCACTGGCACAGTGGGCACACTGGCTAACGTTATTCCCTACATACGTGGAGGCCCAGAGAGGAGCAAATTATGCTGAAGTGGTGAAAAAGGCCATGCTGATGAATGCAATGGGTCTATAGAGGTAGAGAATATTCACAGAGATTAACTCTGGGCCAGGCTTGGCAGCTGATGAAAATGGTGATGTGTACAAAAACGCCATAAGGATAGCAATGAGATTGCGATTTTACACAAGTAAACACTTCTGTATCAGAACCAGTGGATGCCGATGTGGTAACACTAAGAGAAATGTTGGCGTGGTGTTAGAGTGCACACAAACAGCATGAGATAAATTAATTCAAGACAAGAAGATACACTTTTAAGATAGGACTTAAAATACACATATGTCAACTACAACGAAGGACTTAGGATATTACAATGAACAGTATAGGGATATATGCAGTGAGTAATATGTAAACATGCGTAAATATGTATTGGGGATATTTTGAATCACAAAGAGTACTATGGGTATTTCAAGTAATTTATATAAAATCAAATGTAAAGGTATAACTTCAATAAAGTAAGTTATTTGGTTGTTGTATGGAGCTTAAGAAAATTGGTGTAACTTTCCTTATTTGATTGAGTGTGTAAAAGTAGTAGATCACAATGGATTCCCCCTGACTATGTATATGACAAAGTGCATTTGCACCTGGAGAGGGTGCTCAGCCAATCAGGTGGCTGGAACGTGGACGAGAACACAGTGTACCGCCCAAGTTTCTCCAGTCACTGAGGCCCTTCTTCTGTGCCACATTCTTGATTGTGGGGATGCAACAGAGAACCCCTCTCTGTTGCCTCTCCACAACCCCCACTCTCCGCCAACCCCCCCGCCCCAAGACATCCTAAACCCTTCCCCCACCCCTGTCCTGCCCCACTTGCCTTCTGGCCCAGAGCATTGGGCTCCAGTCCCAGCACTCCGACCCACCCGCAGCAGCCACCATAGAATTATTGGCAATGCACCAGAGCCCATCTCCAGTAAAGAACCCTGGGATGCGACTAGCAATTACCCCTGCTTTGGGGAGCATACAGGGCCAGCAACAGCCCGAGTCATTGCTGAGGCTCAGGAGGTACTGTGTGCCCCCGAAGCGATGCGGATTAATACAAACATGACAAGTGCATGTTTAAGACAGATGCTGTGGAATATTTGTGCTATGCCATTGCATCTCAAGGAATCAAACCTAAATTAAATGTTTTAAGGGCTATTGTGGTAGGTGCACCGGGACATAACTTCATTTTTATAATTGGCCGAATGTTATGCAAAGTTTGTTCCAAAGGCCCAAGAAAAATGGTTAAGATGGTGAATATGAGACTGTCACTAAAGAATGGTTTGGTCGCTACCGTGGCGCAGAAGCAAGGCGGCATAGCGTACACGGTGATGCAACTGGAACAGAACGATTCTATCATTGAAAAGGAAATATTAGCTTCTGTCTGGGCTGTTAAATACTGCTGAACGTATTTATTTATATTCATTTATGTAGCGCATTAGACGAGCCTGTAGGCATAGTAGTGCTAGACAAAACTAATAAAAACACAGGCGAATATAACTAAACAGCAATCACTCCGTGTTCATGGCACGTGGGGCACCACATCCTTCCTAGTAATGGAACAGAAACCCCTCATACACCTAATGAGTCCAGGAGAGGCCAAGACTTGCTAGAATGTCTATAAAGCAGCAGGAATATACAGTCACAATTCTCCACATTCCAGGGGGGAAAAGCTCACACGTGGACGGCATGCCTCGCACTGCACTCCAGACCGCTGCTGATGACGTGTTTAAGGGCGAAAGTGTGGTTGCCTCTATAGATGATAATGCTGAAGAGAAATTCATGGCTACAAGCAAGTAGCGGGGAGGGTGGGTGTGAAGCAGGACCCTGCGACGCCTTGATTTGCACTATGAATAAAGGCAGGTGGAGGACTAGATGAACGGACAGTCCGTGAAGGTTTAAGCCCATTCCGGAAGGTTGCGCCTGAATTGTAGATGGATAACGGCCTGCTATTTCGTAACAGAAAAATAGTGCCACCCCAAGGAAAAAGGAAGATCACCATTGACAGGACATATACTGATCCTTTAGGGACTATGTTGACAAGAAGAGTATGCAAGTCTGATTGGTGGGCAAAATGAATGCAGAAGTCGTTTCAGCATTGAGGAACTGCAATGGGTGTGCAAACGGCGATAGAGGTTGCAAGCCAGACAAGCTCTACTGATAAAGGCCCACGTGCTTTTGGAAGCATGGAATACAATAGGCCCGAATTTCAGAGGCCCATAGCCAGCAATGCAGGTTAAAGACAGGTCTGGCCTAGTCATAGTAGACAGCTTCTATCCATGGACAAAGGTTTTCTTTGTACCCAATGACCACTGCTAACATGATAAGAACTCGGAAATCATTACTCATGAGGGCAGAGCTAACAAGGGAAATGGCCACAAACAATGGACATTAAGAGATCCCTCCTGATCATACGATAAAGCAGATAAAGGCAGCCCTAATCCTCTCACAAGTAAACAGATCAGGCAAGCGGGCTAGCAGATTTATAAAAGGGTGCATCCAGTTAGCACTGGAGTCAGGCACAGATCTACTCGACAACACAATGGCAGCTGTAGCAGTGCACTGGCTAACGCCCGATGCCATTTCTGGTGTGTCTCCGTTTCACATAATGAGGGGTCGGAAGACTGCAGCCACACTCTTCATCATGGCGGTCTAAAGTGAGCAAGAGCACTGTGATAGACTTGAGAGATGTAGTGTGGTAAATGAAAACAGCATAGGACAGAGAGGAAACAATGGTATGATGATGGGCAATAAGCAGAGGCGTAGCCAGGATTGTCTAACAAGTGGGGCCTGAAGCTACTGTAGTTGGGTCCACCGGAGCGACATTAAGCGACTGCTGAGTGGGAATTTACAGATTTGGCATGGGCCCTATCATGTCTACGCCTCTGGAAATAAGGAGAATCGACGTCCAAGAAGGACTGTGCACCCTCATTTTTAGTAAGCCAAGGAACCAATGATCCATGCAGAGAGGATGGATGCAAATGGCACCTAGACAGAGTAGCACTGCTTGAGGAACCAGTGGTGAAACCCCAATTCCAGAGGACTATGCTAGGTCAAGGCCACAGGACATGGAGAGAGTATTCTAGAGGAGCTTTGAGTGACTGATCCCATGTGCGGAAGAGGATTCTCCCCTACTGCAAGCAGCCCGCCATCTTCCCAAAGGACTGAAGGGAGCATGGCCAGTGCAAGAGGTTATGAGAAAGGCTTTGCCGTAAGGTGATGTTTCCACTGATGCTGAACCATCCAGACCTGTGAGGAACAAGAAGAAGCGGTCGCTATCTAAGGACTTAATTGTGGACGCTGCCCGTCCTTTTTCCCAAAAGAAAAGACGCATGCAGGAGCGTGGGTCTCTGGAAAGGAAAAAGAAGATTGATGGTGTCTTGCGAAACGAAGGTAAGAAAAGAGCGCAAGCACGCAGGGGTGTTGCGAAGTCTGGAAAAGATCGGGGGCTACGCTAATGTCGGGACTAGGAGCTAGCTAGCTTTTTGGTTGTAGCCCCTGAGCTTCTATCCGGGGCTGCAACCAAAAGACGCAGACTATAGCCAGCTCAGCCCCCCTAGCAACGCCTCTGCAATTTGACAGATTAGCCCGCTCGAGGGAGGGTCTAGGTAGAAAATGTGTGTGGCTCCACCCACGTTTGCATATTCTGGAGTATGCACTTACCTGTAAACAAAACCTTAAAGTGTTTACTAAAGGCGAGTGACGCGTGCATAACTGGTAGACCACCTGACACGAGACATCATCTTTCTGTTCGTTTTCCCTTCACTTCTGGCCCTCTCCTTTCATTCCCCCTTCACTTCACCCACTACAGTGCTCCATTGCTTCCTGCCCAAGTTATGTGCTTCACAAAACCTCGATATACATTCATACATGCATGTAGATGTATATATGGATTACTCATAGAAAGTGCAGCTTCACCCTACGGAATATCAGATCATTTGACAAAGAGAGAAAGCGTAATACACTGCAGGTCGATTGCCGCACTACCATTACAAGAAAACATTTCCGGTTGACTTCACTTTTGCATTCACTTCGCAATACAATTACCTTGGTTGCTTTTACCTCTTCTTCAGTCCTTCACTTCTTCTAACTTTCACACAGTCAAATTAACAACAAAAAAGTCAGCATTTTCGGCTGTCGTAATAATAGTGGTCGCAATAATCACATAGATCCCAGGTGGAGACCCCCCCTGCAGGCCCCCTTACTTTCTAAAGCTACATTCTTACACCTATTGCCCCTTCACCCCCAACCCTAGCCTTACAGCAACCTTATGTAGATGAAGTAAAAGCAGGAAGTGCATAAAGAAGTTAATGTCTGACGTAGTGAATGTAGACGACATAAGGGTGGAAGATGTTTTCTGACTGAAATAAAGGCGGGCTACCCTGTAAACAAAGGGGGTGCACACAGACAGTTGCAGGTTGCATGCAGGGTTGCCAGGATGGGTCGGGGGAGCAGAGGAAGTGTGGCGCTCTGGGTGGGGAGAGGTAGGTAGTGCTGAGTGGAGCAGTCAGTGATTGACGGTCTTCAGGAAGTGGACGATGGAGGGGTCCAATCTGATCTAAATTGAGAACTTTTTCCAGAGACAGGATTTCTTATCAGGAAAAGATCTTTTGTTTAAAAGCCTGAAGGATATTTATGTGGTTTCGAAGCAATAGATGGACTGAAGCCCAGAAAGTTTTACTTCACAACGTTTATATTAAAAGAGTGTTATAATTTTAACACTAAGGCACGTTTCCTGTGCCACACATTGATAATCCACAAATTCCATGCTTTAAATTAGAAGCATTTATACGTCAATGGTTAAATTGCACATTCCTGCACGTAGGGGCATGATGGCCACCTGTGTAGCCCCTATAGCGCAGTGGGGACACTCTAATCAGGGGTTCAAGATTGGCCCAAGGACTGTGTCTGACTCTGAGTGGCAGAGAAACTCCTGGGATGATCACCGCGATTTGTAGGAGGGAACCTTAATTTGATATTACACCACTGTCTGCATGGGGCAGAGCATTGGGCTGCTCAGCAGACTGCCATTGCCTCTGTAAATATCAGCATCAGAGTAGTATGCAATGTACGGAGAACTGTTTAATTAACCCTTTAAGTGGCAAGGACGAGTATATGCTCGTCCTTTTTGCATAGACTTGCATAATAGCCTGGCACTTAATTAAAGTGCCAAGTGTTTACAGCTCTTCTGGTGGTAAATAGAATAGAGCGCTTCTGTTATTATTTCCAGCAGCACTGATTATCTCACTCTTGCGTCTTGGCTTCCACTTCTGATTACAAATGCTCAGTGCCTTCCAGGCCAACCTTGCGCAGTCGCACATCATTTTTCAATGGCAATGTGAATAGGTTGCAAAGAGCCATGTACAACTGCTTCTTATCACAGTGGGTTGCAAAATGCCTGTCTAATAAGGCACTCGTTTCCGTAAAATAGTTGAATTTAAGGATTTGGTCAGTGCCTTTTTGGGCAGCATTGCCTTTGCCCGAGTGACATGCAAGAATGCATCAGAAGTGTGTGACATATTCATCTGTAGGGGGGCATGGAGAAGGGGCAAGCCCTGGATGTGGCATGTGGAGAATGCCCAAAATGTACCCAGCATTCCCTGTTCTAAAGAACAGGGAGCCCCGAAACCCAACCTGAAGGAAAGTCCTCCTGGAAGGGCTGCTCATTACATGCGGTATACGTGTACACACATGGGTATGCCACGCGGAAGTCCCGGTGAGTGCATTCTGACAGAGAGCAGAAACACACATCAGTATTCTGCCTGTGATGACAAAATGGGTTCAGTGCATGTTATGAGTGGTCGGTTTCTTTAACCCAGAACCAGCAAACATGCCTGTGTACAGAGGTAAGCATTCAGCCCTCATCAGGGAAACATGAAGTTTGGGAATCGAGCACAGAGAAGCACTTAGAAGTGATCACGCACTAGGCTGGGGGTTTGGGGTGTGCGGTAGCGTACGTGCTGCATTTAGGCAATTACCAGAACAAAGAACAGTTACCAGCAGAGATGTGGAGAGGCCTGGCCACCATTACAGTTCTTTTAAGATGGCGAACAGCCTGCTTGTGGCATAACTATGACCCTGGTGGGTGGCTATAACTCAGACCCTGGTGGGTGTAGGGAACCCTGGCACCTGAGGAGGTGAAATACCTGCATGCTAAGCACGGAGCCTGGCCAGAGCTAGAAAGCTAGATAAGTGTAAACAGAGCTCTACTGGGTTCAAGCCCAGGAGGGGATTTAACTTTAGTCTTTAAAAAGTACCAAACGGGGGATTAAAGGGGGATGCTAGTAACCATTTTGGGTGTTCCCTGAGGATGGGTGAACTCATAATGTCTGGCTGGTAAGCATGTGCTGTGTCTACATCTACAGAGCCACAGAGGGCTACTAGAGCCCTTAATATACACCCGGAGCAACCATCAAAGTCGACAAGGAAACGTGCTGGAGTTCTATTAAATACCATGAGAATGTAAGTCACATGAAGGAACCGCACAGGGGGCAGCTTTTCCGGGCTCCTTTTATCTAGAGTAGTGCATTTATCGAAGCCTGGGGCATTATGTCCTTTTAATAAAGATGCATGCATTTGGCTTTGTTGATCCTCCGTCTTAATGTGGTTAGCCACAGATTTCACCTCTTGCGTTTTACGTGCCTCCCATTTTCCTTTGAGCTCTGATGTCCATGAGGTGATGTCAACCATTAGAGGAAACATTAGCAACCTCTCACAGAAGGATCAAGCCCGGTTCAGAGACAATGTTTGTTTTTTCCCCATTTGAATAGCATAGCCCGTAGCCTATCCTCATATGCTGCCCCTTATTAGAATTCATCCACCTCTGAACATGAAGAGAATAGAGCTGTTAAAACCCAATGTACAAGTGTGGTGTTTAATCTGTTCCTCCTAACCTGGGATGGTTTGATTTGAATAACGTGAATGGCTTGTGTTGGTGGCAACATTGTGCCAGAGTGGCTGAATTTTGTCAGTGTCAGGACTCATCTGCTTCTGAATTCGCTGAGGGCTATTTCTAACCCAAAAAAGTTAATCCCTGTCATCTCAGGGCCATTTCCCATTAAAATCCAATGTCTAAGCATCTAGCACTCCTATGTATCTTACAGAGTTTGCTAAGAGTTAGGTTTCTTATATATATTCTAAACAATCAGTTTTAAGCTTCAGGTGCAGAGGAGAAGACAATCAACCCTGGCATATGGGTTGTAAATCGAACAGAAAAGGAAAAAGTTCCAAGTCAGGGAACTCCCGTCCCCTGCACCCTATCAATGGCTCAAGAACTGAGCCCAACTGTTAAGGAAAAAGTCTTAGTCCTTTATACAAAAGGAACATTGTCTCTTTAAATCTTGATGATTTGAATTTATAAGATTAAATTCCTAAACTTTGTTACAGTAAATATACATCAAAATTTGATATGTAATTCACATACAATTTTAATGTTCATGTGGCCCAAAGGGTTTCGAGAAACTCTCTTCATCGGGGGAATATTATATTTTCTAAACTTTCTACAGAAAAGAAATTCAAACAAATCTATATATCAATATTCAATTCCTTGATAACCACAGTGAATAATTTAAACATTCAGTTTAAATAAAAGGAACAAAAAAGAATGAATACACATTTTTTCACATTCAATATTAGATTGCTTGCTAACTCCAGAATATTATTCATAGTTTGTCAGAGCACACAGCTTCTAAGAGCCTAGATTTCTGGATAATAATTTCTTATTTGCTAACCATATAACATCATAAGTGATTGATCAGAACACAAAGTTTCAAGTTGCTCATATTTCTGGGTATAAGTTCAATGGTCTAAACATACTTTTTGTAAAATGAGTAGTTATATATGAATTTGTTCAACTACTCATTAGTAAATTCGTTTGCATTTTATGCTGACAAAATTGTGTGTTTAATAGAAAGAATACTGACCTTCATCCTATTCCTATTCAACCAAGTATGAGTTAGGAGTACATTCTAGGTTCCAAACATCGTGGCAGATCCTCCAGTATTCACTAAGACTACTGGAAATTCCCAACCTGCAAATCTTTTTTTTTAATAAAAGGTACAGAGGGGCTTAAGTAATAAAGCTATCCTTGTTAGAAAAATATTTCTAATCTTATAAACGAAACCATTCTTACCCTTTAAAAGATAGGGCCTTCTATGTTGGTAAAAGTGGCCTGTGGGGGGGCATGGCTAAGAGGCCATGGAGTAAGACGTATCTCCGGGAGGGCTCCTACAGATGCGAGAAGATCCTGAGTGAAAAAGTGCATCTGCAATGAGCGTTCGTGCACAGTAAAATGCAGACAGGAGGGTGAAATGGTGGAGCATGCCTGGAAAGAAACTAGAACACTGAGGAAGGCTTGGGACTTGAAGCTGGCTGTTGCAAGATTGTAACCAGCAATGGAGGAATAGAATCAAGATGGCCGGCGGCAAGGAACAAAGGACGGCTGAGGTGAGAGCAGACATATGAGAATGAACGGCTGGAGCACGCGCATACAATAAGTGGCAGAGAGAAGTACCCGACCGCTACAATGTTTCATTGGAGGTTGACTGACTGTCGGGATTAATGAGAATGGCTACTGTTGCAGCCTTGTAAAACCTAAGAGACTGTGAGAAGAAGGAATGAATAGTGAGGAGCTGCTGCCTGAAAGGTAGGGGCGGAGCGAACAAGAGGATCACTGAGACAAGCCCCCAGAGGGAGAGCTGCTGGCAGGCGGCATGGCGACCAGGGCTGGGGCTAACAACATAACCACAGCTGCCTGCATGGGGGGGCCAGACGCGCCAGTCAACAACAGACCGAGTGAAGCACACAGAGCCCTGGAAAGCGAACGGAGGGGCTCCGCTACTATGACCATCTTAGATGTGGCAAGCGCAGTTAATTAAGGTACGCACAAGGGCTTTGCCGGTACCTACAGCTGCGATAACATCAGGGCATGAGGCGTGCCTGAGAACATTTAGTAGAAGGCAGCCTGGAAACGGACCCGCAGTAAACAGGCACACCAGCCTTACGAACACTGCTCCCAGTGCACACAGGGTGCATAACAATGAATGCACTTTCCGCAAACAAACCTGACGGCAACACAACTCATATGTATCCACTACACGCGCTTCAATGCACATCAGGAACTAGACACATCACTGAATGCGGGAATGCACATACAAAGGCAGTGTGATACGCTGTGACTGCACGTTGGTAACACAGTGAAGCCAGAGCACACAGATCAGTTCACAAGGAAAACACTGCACCTAATGCTTTCAGGCACTAGGATCTTGATGATTGGGTGCCTCAACTTCCCGGGAGATACGTAAACACGGCCGCAGACACTTTAACTGAATAGTGGCTGTGCAGCAGAGCACCAGCACCAGACGCCAAGTACAACGCAGGAGGGAGGTGCCACGGACAAAAACAAGTGCATAATGGTAATCCCGAATTGAACGAGATGCCGCAGATAGAGGCAATAGGAACAGAGGGAACAAGGCTCTACGGCTATCCTGAAGTCAACGTAAGGTCACAGGCCATAAGACCGGTACCCACGCAGAACTGTAGGGTATACCAGCAGACAACGCTGGCAGAAGGTGGAAGCAAGGACTGAACAGAGGATTGTCCAAGACTACGCAGCAGGCACTGGACTCAGAGGTCAGCACATAGGAGGACACCTGACCACTAGACATGGGAAGACTCCCAGACTGACCAGCAGAGCACGGTGAGGATGCAGATGGGGAACCGACCTGGACAAAGACCTAGAGGAGCTCCCCAGGATGAATAAAAGCCTGCTACGCTCATGAGGACGCATGAAGACTAGCTAGAGTGAGCACAGCCCAGTACTAAGCCAGCATGAGAAGTGCGCAGAACGACACCACGCAGTATACACTCAAAAAATAACCTACACCGTTAAGGAGGGATAACCCACCGGATCAAGGAGGCGCAGGGGCCACGGCCAAGCTTGGGAGGCACAGTAAGAGACCTCTGATTCCGGGCCCACACATCCAACCAGTGCACCTTAGGGCGCACTAATATCTGTAGACGCACCCCACACTCCGCAGATGCTGCCGGCAGCTCTCAAATAGAACCAAGCACCAGACGAGCCAGGGCAGGCTGAAGGGCCGCGAGAGACTAGCCCTTACTACTGTGAATTGATACACTAGGTGGCACCGTGATGGCATCCAAGTTGCCCAAAACAAAGGGCAAACAATCAATAATGGAGGAATTTACAAAAACACCACAGTCAACGGAGGGAGCCAGGAATAGGGAAAGGAACCCGCAGACAGACCCGCACCAGCGCGCAATGATCAGCAGATCCTGGACGCGATTGTGGACCTGAAAATTGCATGGGAAACCAAGCTGGAGGCAGCCATGGTCGAACTCAAAACATCACTGGATCTTAAAATTGGTGCGGTGCAAGAAGATGTAAACCGACTGAGACAAGACATAAAGAAAATAGCGGAACGCACATGCGAACTGGAGAAGGAAGCAAACTCAAACACAGCTGCCTGCACGTCACAGGCCTCGGAGATCCACATACTGTGGCAACAAGAGAGCAACCTGGAAAACAGAGCAGAGGAAGCTGAAGGACAGGCCTGCCGATACAACATACGCATTGTGGGGCTCCCGTAAGGAGAAGAAGGACTAAACCCCACTGATTACATCGAGACCATGTTGCTACAAGAAATCGAGGGAGGGGCGCTTAACCAGGGGTTCGCAGTGGGGAGAGCGCACAGAGCCCTGACAAGGAAACCACCGCCAGGAGCCCCCCTCAACCCCCAAACCCGAGACCGATAATTGCCAAAATCTTGAACTACCGGGACCAGGAGAAGATCTTGGAATCCTTCCGAAAAGGAGGTACAATACAAAAGGCATCCGCGTCTATCACGGCGTACCCAGACTATACTCTCCTGGTGCAGAGAAGGCGACTGAACTATGGGACTGTGAAGAAGAGGCTGCGAGAGGTAGACTTCAAGTACATGTTGATGTACCCGGCGAAACTGAAAGTGTTTCACAGGAACAGGGCAATTTTTTTTAAAACCCTAGACGGAGTGGCTGGATGCACAGACTTGCCTGTCGGGGACAGACAAACAGAAGGAGGACGGAACAGAGAAGTGAAGCAGCGGTTCCAGAGGCTGAGGTGCTGAATAAACTATGACATGGGGACTTGAATATATGATAGAATAAACGTAAGCTGGGAGACGAGCTAGGTTTTAATTAGAAGAATACGGTTGCACATAGTATAATGTGGCATGATTGCGGGAGATACAGTGGACTCACTCTCATACCCCAATAGTTAGTTTAGATAAATTACCAGTAGTGTGGTAACCCCCTGATGAGTTCCTAGTACCGGCAAGCCGAGATAGGACTAAATGCCGGATCAACTGAGATCCAGGGATGGAGCTGGGCAACAGTTGGGGATGGGAAGGTTGGGGGGAGGGAGGGGAGTTGAGGGATTTGCAGTGCTATTTGTTAGGGAACAAGCTTACACACACGCTCGCCTGTTGAAGTGGAAGATGAGGAGGGTCAGAGGTGGGGACTGGGTATGGTTGAAATATGGGAGACCTTAAGATATTAACCTGGAATGTCAGGGGGCTCAACAGTTACTTGAAGAGGAACAAGATTATGATGTTCTTAAGAAGGCATAAAATAGGTATTGCCCTAATACAGGAAACACATCTCACGAAAGAAAAGCAAGAGGTGATAAAGAGGAAATGGAAGGGGACCATCATAGGTGCAACGTATTCGGCTTATGCCAGAGGGGTGATCACTTGGGTAGCACCACATGTCCCTTTACAGCTGCTACAGTCCACGGTAGAGGCGGACGGGAGGATGGTGGCAATACGGGGATTCATAGAAAATAGAGAAATATGCATTATCAATACATATGCCCCGAACCAAGATACAGTAGCCTATTTCAAGACCCTATATAGTAAAATGAACCCGTACCTGGGGGGTGTGATTTTATGGGGAGGCGATTTTAACTGCACGTTGGACCCAAGGGTAGACAGGTCAGACAGTAAATTAGACAAACCACCGCTGCCAAAACCCTAAGGACCCTGTTGGGAGACCTCCGGCTGGAGGATATATGGAGGCTACACCACCCACACGATAGATATTACTCACATTACTCAGCCCCACTAAACTTGTACACAAGGTTAAACTATATGTTCACCTCATGGGAGATGACTGGAGAAATGGTGTGATCAGAATACAAAGTGAGGGTCCTCTCGGACCACTCGCAATTGGTTTTAACATGGAAATATGCGCCTCCAAGAGCTAGGATCCCAACGTGGCTGCTCAGAGCCAAAGCATTGAAAGACACAGAGTTTAGGGAAGACCTGAGAGAAGAAATTGTAGAATACTTCAAAAATAACACTGGGAGTGTTGAATCGGCTGGCACTCTATGGGAAGCATTTAAGGTGGTGATGAGAGGATCAGCTATAGCCAAATCTAAAGGGCTGCAGGGAGGCATACTTAGGGAGCTACAGAAGGCAGAAGCGACACTAGAGACGGTCTTGGGTAGAGGAGGTAAATCCCGGGAGGATGCTGAAACCATAAACCAATTCCAGCAGGAATGTGTAGGGCACTGGGAGAGATTATGCAAATTAAACTATAAGAAATACACAGAGAGGCAGCACGCTGGGGGAGACAGCCGGGGAGATTGCTGGCATGGATGTATAAAAGTGAGACCCCCAGACTTACGATCAGAGCAGTAATGGGGGAGAGTGGATAAATATTGGATACCCAAGAGGGCGTGAATGGAGAGTTCCTTGAATTCTATAAACGATTGTACGAGGACGCAGGAGGGGGTGAAGGGAGCGAGATAGCGGAAACACTAGAGGATATTGGCTTACCAGAATTAAGTGCTGAAGAGAGAGAGGACCTATAGGCCCCAATTATATTGGAAGAACTAGAAGCGATGATTGAGCAACTACCTACCAGTAAATCCCCGGGAGCAGATGGACTTCCCAGTGAGTGTTACAAAATGTATAGGAAAGAAGTGCTCCCACTGCTACTGGCAATGTTAAATGAAGTATTCGAAACAGGGATATTGCCAGAATCCCTGAGAGAGGCGATCATTATCCCACTCCCCAAACCTAATAAGCCAAGCACGGACTGCAGGTCGTATAGACCGTTGTCGATGCTGAACCAGGACAGCAAGATACTCACAGCTGTGTTGGCAAATAGAATGCGACAGGTCATAGGCAGATTAATACATCCCGACCAGACAGGATATGTCCCACACAGAAGCATATCTGACAACCTCAGACGGCTCCACCGGGTCATAGAGTACATAGAAGGAGACTCGCGCGAGATTGCCATTGTATCACTAGATGTAGTGAAGGCCTTTGACTCTGTCAAATGGCCTTGGCTGATGGCAGCCTTAAAAGAATATGGGATGGGACCCGGGTACATGAAGTGGGTGAAATTACTATACAACTCACCGTTAGCCAGAGTCAAGACGGGAGCGATCATCTCGGAGAGGTGGCAACTCAGCAGGGGCACTAGACAGGGATGCCCTTGGTCCCCGATGCCGTACATTCTACCACTGAAACCCCTGGCGATATACCTGAGACAACAATACGAGGAGGTGGGGATCTACACAATAGGGGGACCACACTTGATTTCATTATAGGCAGATGACATGTTGTTATACTTGAGGTACCCTGAGGAAAATCTGCAATACATTTTAGAAGTAATGGAGCAATTTGCGTTGCTCTCTGGCATTTCAGTTAATCCTAAGAAATCATGCATATTCCCCCTGGGGAGGTATATAGGGGTCCCGCGGGAACAACTGCCAGTTTTACAAATACCCTGGGAGACCAGTACTTTTAGATACCTGGGGATTGACATCTATCACACAGTGGAAGCAAAATATAAACATAATACTGAGAAAGCGGTAACAAACATTGAGAATAGCATGAGGTTCTGGACTAAGCTCCCCTTGGCCATGATGGGGAGGGAGGCGCTGTTGAAGATGGTTGTATTGCCTAGGCTGCTACACTTTTTGGGGAATATACCATACATGATACCCAAGCGATTCTTTGGCAAGCTCCAGAGCATATGCAGGGGCTTCATCTGGAATAGAACTAGGAACAGAATAGCCCTATGGAAACTACAGAACACATATGACAAAGGGGGTATAAAACTGCCTAACTTTGAGATCTATCATTTGGCCAGTGAAGTGCAATACGTGGCTAAATGGAAGACTCAACATCAGAGTCCAGACTGTTGAGATCTGAGTGTGCCCCGTTTTTTGTTGAAAGAATTGATATGGCTGCCCAAACCTGAGCTAAAAGGGCACCCGGGGATATGGAATTGGGATGGAAGATATGGCGTAAGGCTTGCCAGGCCATAGAGAACCTGACTCTGTGTTCTCCGCAAGTGCCGTTAGTGGCATTGACCGGAGGAGACGTGCAACTGAGGAAGATGATTCGTAGGCATTGGGAATCTGTGGGACTTGCAACAATGGGAGATATATGGCAAGAGGGGGAAGTAAAGGAATTTAATGCGCTGGTAGAAGAAACGGGTTTACACTTAGGGCAGTATATCACTTATACCAAGATTGGTACGGCGAGTGAGAGAGACATGGTCTGAAATAATGCTGGAATATTACCCCATTCGGCCATTGAAACGATGTATGATGTCGCAGAGGAGGGCACGAGGTTTCCCGAATCTATGAGCTGCTGATGTCCAGGGTGGGAAAGAAAGCGACCCAGTTAAGACAGGATTGGGAGGAGGAAGCAGGTGAACTCATGAATGACGGGTTATGGGAGCGGGTACAAGGGTATCAAGTGTCTAGGAATGCGAGGCTACAACAAATACAGCTATATGTAACACACAGGGCATACATGACCCCCCAGAGGATAGCTCGATTCAAGAGTGCTGAACGACAAGCATGCCCCAACTGCGGTGAAGAGAACGCAGGGATGATGCACATGTTTTGGGCATGTCCAGAAATTGGGAAGTTCTGGGGAGAAGTAGCCCACCGATTAAATGAGAAAGGCATCAAGCTAAACGTTGAATCAGTGTGGGCATGCCTTAGACTTTCAGAAAAAAACGTGTGTTTTTGCTCTCTGTAAAATGTAATCTCCTGAAAGAAAAATCTAAAAAGGAACATACTAGACTCATCCATTCCTTAAAATTCTCCAGTCAAAGATATCAGATTACGAGAATCATCAACAAGAATTGGGATCTGAATAAATCAGACCCCAACCTTAACCGACTATTTCCTGAACCACCAACGCTGGCATACAAAAGAGGTAAAAACCTCAGTGATACCCTAATCAGAGCAGAAAAAATAAAAAAAGAAAGTGCAAACCAGAGTAAACCAAAACAGGGCATTTTTGCCTGTCTTAACTGCCAACATTGTTCCAATCTTATAAAGGGGGATCACATTAGACACCCCAATACTGGCAAGAAAATACCACTAAAGGATTATGCTACCTGCAAAAGTAAAAATGTAGTGTACCCACTACATTGCCCATGTGGCAAATAGTGCGTCGGGAAGACAACCCATAGAGCTAAAGAACGTTGGACTGAACATAAGTCCAACATTAGAACTGGCAACACAAAATCACCAGTGTTCAGACACTTCCAAGAAAATAGACATAGCATATCACAACTGTGATGCATTATCTTGGAAGTAATGCACCCTCTACCAAGAGGTGGAGACTTGGCTAAAAGATTGTCTCAGAGAGAACTTAAGTGGATACACAAACTAGATGCTATGACACCACTTGGAATTAATGAGGAATATTACCTAGGTCCTTTTCTCTAAACACATATGTGAATGACTCAACGTCAGCCGACAATTGAGTCACTACAGAACAACTTGTGTATCTCATGATTGCATGATGGTACACCATCGTGAGGCAGCCCAACAAATAGAGTCATAGATCGATACGATTGATGTAGTAACTGCACCTAACATGTACTTTCATTGGAGAAAGAAATATATTTGTCCGCTAGGAATGTGAACTCCTACTTGGAGACAGATACAAGTAGGTTTGAAGATAGGACCTCCATTATTGGATTGGCTGTCTAATTTATTCTTGTTTTGTCTTTCCTTATTCTGGAAAATATGCCTAGTGGACACTAACTATCAGATGTAGCCTACACCATGTGAATTGTCGATCATAAAGAGGCGTCTACATGTTTTCTCATTTATATAAATGTAATAATTGGTGAAACTTGAGGTTCGGGTTTACAACCATACAGAATGTGAACTCCAGTTTGGAGACAGGAAGGTCCATTTTATAGAAGATACCATCTGGAGAGAGCATACATCTAATCATCTGAATTAACCGATCCAACCTGCGCCAACCCCTAACATCCAACAGAACAGAATTGTGGAAATTAGTTTAATCGGGTAGATCTACATAGGGACTATGATATTTGGATCCCTTAAATTAATCACGATGCTTAAGACCTCATCAACATTAGACAGAATCAGTTACCGTTGGGATTAACATACCTGGACAAGGGATAGAATCACAGCGATTGTCAGGCTAGAAGACTAGCTCTTAACTTTCCCTATATCACAGGAATAACATGTCCATATGACATGATTTAACAATATTCACAACAACATATTAGACATGTGCCTACGTTTTGATTTTTTACAAATAATTCTCTTTAGTAATCTTAAATAATATGATACTTGTCCTTCACAGGCCCTATGAAGAATATAATGACATTCCACTCATTTGGATACATTAATTAACTCACCCTTAGACATCGCAGGTGATGTTTACAAGTATGACATAATTCACGCCAATACATGATGACGTCATCATGAACCGCCGCTACATTAAGCGGCCATTTTGTTTTTAGAAATTACACTCGCTTTTGGAATACAAAAGTCAATACCCTGCCACCTCAGCTTGCCTGACTAAGTATCCTTGAAGGACTTCTACCCCTCACCCCTGTTTTTGATAATATGATTTTACAACATGACCCAAAAGCCTATTGCTTTGAACCCAGACCCTTCCTATTATTTATCTTAACAGAGAGGAAACACTGTTTTTTCTGAAAGTCTAAGCCAGCGACATCTAATCTCCCCATTTAATACTGCGCACTGCTGAGGGTAATATTTCTTTGAATAACACAAATATGCATATCACATGTTGTATGTGCTATGACAGCCATTAAGAGCACTCACGCATTTCTTAGAGATTTGGCAATCCACTTTTTATATCCTGTACCCAGTGGACATCTGCAGACACCTCTCCTTCAACTAACATCTGACAACAGGCCACTTTTACCAACATACCTTTTAAAGGGTAAGAATGGTTTCAATTATAAGATTAGATATATTTGTCTAAAAAGGATAGCTTTATTACTTAAGCCCTTCTATATCATTTATTTAAAAAAAATTACAGGTTGGGAATTTCCTGTAGTCTTTGTGAATACTGGAGGATCTGTCACGATTTTTGGAACCTAGAATGTACTCCTAACTCATACTTGGTTGAATAGGAATAGGATGAAGGTCAGTATTCCTTCTATTAAACACACAATTTTGTCAGCATACAATGCAAACCAACTCACTAATGAGTAGTTGAACAAATTCATATAGAACTCCTCATGTTATAAAAAGTATGTTTATACCATTGTACCTATATCCAGAAGTCTGAGCAACTTGAAACTTTGTGTTCTGATCAATCACTTATGATGTTATATGGTTAGCAAGTAAGAAATTATTACCCAGAAATCTAGGCTCTAAGAAGCTCTCTGCTCTGACAAACTAAGAATAATATTCTGAAGTTAGCAAGCAATCTAATACTGAATGTGAAAGAATTAGTATTCATTATTTTTTGTTCCTTTTATTTAAACTGAATGTATACATGATTCACTGTGGTTAACATGGAATTGAATATTGATATATATATTTGTTTGAATTTCTTTTCTGTAGAAATTTTTGAAAATATAATATGCCCTTGATGAACAGAGTTTCTCGAAACGCTTTGGGTCACATGAAAATTAAAATGTTATGTGAATTACATATCAAATTGTGATGTATATTTACTGTAACAAAGTTCAGCAATCTAATGTTATAAATTGAAATCATCAAGATTTAAAGAGACAAGGTTCCTTTTGTATAAAGGACTAAGATTTTTTCCTTAAGAGTTGGGTTCACTTCTTGAGCCATTGATAGTGCGCAGAGGACGGGAGTTCCCCAACTGGGAACTTTTTCCTTTTTCATGTCCCACTAAAGACCATCCCAAAGGCAATATATTTAGAGGCTCGGCGTGGCCTTTTTCCATAGGGTTCTTTGGGAAGAGAGATGAAGGTTTTAATGGGTCCTCCAGGGAAGTGAAGTTCTGGATGGTTCCAACCCCATAGGGCGGAAGACCAGGAATCTGGCCTCCGCCTGAATGCAGACTGGGAGTGTGAGGAATTCGAACATCTGCACAGTGTGTGTTCGCTCGTCTTGGCTTTTTTGAAATTTTAAATGAAATTGAATTATGGTAGATCAGCCTCCGAAAAATGTGTGGGGCTAATCCGCACACATTTTCCTATGCTCACTGCACACAGCCTACAGGCCCAGTCCCCCCTGTCATATTTAGTTGCAATATGACAGGAGGAATACACGATGCATCCCAGAAGGGGTGGGCCATACCTTCCCCCTGCCATGGCCAGCCTTATTAACTTATCACACAATCAGATCTCAGGTTGTTATTCATCATTACTTTCATTTTTATTGTTAGCAAGTGAGTAACTTTTACCTACCTTGCCCTCCAACCAAACTAAGCTAAACCCTCATGTTTTTGCTACCCCTAGGTTGCGCTGATCAGCCACTTATCTAGGATGAGGGGGATAGATTAAGATAACACACCCCTTTTCAGACACGTATCGAGATAGCCCAATTGGTCAGAAAGATATGCCTTAAACAATTCTTTGGCCCCATTACCACCATGGAAGAAAAAAGTGCAAATAACCTCAAGGGGAAATCGACCTACTACCCACCATTGAAGATGGCTCTAAAATCACTAACGGAGAATGACCAAATTGTCATGAAACCTGCAGACACAGGGGGAGCCACTGTCCTCATGGACACCGAGGACTACAAAAAGATGGTCATGGACACCCTGGGAGATCACACAAGTTATAGACAATTGGGTGGCGATCCTACAGAAGAGATACATCAACTTGTAACACCAATTTGGAAGGAAGCAATAGCAGAAGGTCACATCAGCGCCAAAGAAGATGACTTAATGAATCCCAAAACACCAAGAAAACCAGCCTTCTATGCCTTACCAGAGATCCATAAAGGAAAAACACCCCCTCGAGGTAGACCCATCATGTCGGGCACAGGTAAAATTTTAGAACCACTGTCACAGTTTACCAATTTCTTTCTGAAGCCAGAGGTATGCAAAGTGAGATCTTACTTGAAAGCTACAACTGCAGTTTTGCCCCTAGTTGTAACGCTCACCTGGTATCCACGGGGACGTCACTCAGCCTGTTCTGACCTCTTACGACCTCAAACCCTTCCCTGGAGGCTATTCGACTGGAGACTGGGTCTGAAACACAGGATTGGTAGAGTTTAACTCCCTATTGTCTCTGTGTGCTTGAACCCCTTCTTCCCTGGGGTCCAACCCTTCCCTTTGATCCACAGCTCACCTTGTTTTCTTGGATAGTGCGCTCTCCATCCTGCTTTCAGCAGAGGGGCGCGTTGATTGATGCAGGCTCGTTGCTGCCTAGTTACTTCACTGGCAGGAGTCCGACAGGTAAGTATAATGAGTCTTTTGAACAGTTCTCTAACTTCGTTCCTTTCCTTCCTTAGATGATGGCCAGCGTCTGGGGATAGCGGCGTGCTGCTGAGATGAGTAGCGCTGAAGGTGAGTGAGAGCGCGATGCGCGATGCACCCCTTTCTATTTGCATTGAACTGAGTTCTTTTTCTGTGTCTTTAAGGTGCCGCAATGTTTTTCAGCGTGGATGCCGGTTATGAAGAACAAATGAAGTGGGTAAGCGCGATATGCGGCGCCTCTAGATGTTTCCACGCTAACCTGGAGTGTCTTTTCCCTCTTGCAGATGGATGAGAAGTTCCGGAGACAGAGTTCCCCCAGAGCGGCTGGGGTTCAGGTAAGCGTTTGAAGCTCGTACAGTATTTAAAAATAAGCGAAGATTTGCAGAATGCTTACTAATGCCTTTTTTCTGTTCTTTTCCCTTTTCCTTAGGAAGCGGCGTGCCGGGATGGGAATGACACCGCCGAAGATGCCCGCAGAACAGAAGGAACGTTGAATTATGGGCAGAAGCGCTGCAAGGTAAGGCTGTTCCTAACAGTGTTCTTGTTCTTGTGTTCTTGATCTTGCAGGAGCTGAGCACAGACGAAAGATGCAGGACTACTGGAGACCGATCCGAACACGGTGAGTGTCACGCTGCAGGTGCAGAAAACGCAAAGCATGTTTCTCAGCTTGGGTGTGGCTTAAATAGTCTCTGGGTATCACAGGTGTCTCCTGGGCCGAACCACACCCAAAAGACTAGACCGCACATGCAGTTCTGGAACCGAAATATGTGGGGGTATCCATCTTGTCCCCATCAATGCACTATAAATCCAATCCCCAATGTTATCCTATGGGAGTGAGCGAGTCTGGTGCCACAAGCCCCAAGTGGGTCTTTGGAGGGATGGAGAGGCCCTTGAGGGCCATGTAGGGGATCGTGGTCTGGCTCCAGCCTGACATCTTGGAGGGTTGCGGACATGAGGGGCAGGAATCACGACACTAGTCAAGAACCGACCCTTTGATCCTGAGTCACAACTTCTGGTGACCCTGGACATAGAGTATCTGTACACAAGAATACCTCAAATAGCAACACAGCAGGTTATAGAGAGGGTTCTGAGAAACACGGACCCCCGCCATAAAAACACCCATCAACCTAATCATGCACCTAGCTGAAGTGGCCTTAACAAAAAAATTACTTCTTATACGAGAACTTTTTCTTCGAGCAAACATCAGGTACAGGAATGGTTGCAATGTTTGCACCAAGTCTAGCCGACCTGTATGTGGCCGACTTTGAGGAGAAGACAATCGATTGCAACACCAACCCCTGGTCCCCCAAAATTGGACTATGGTCAAGATACATTGACAATGTCATAATGATATACAACGGCAATGAGGAAGATTTAAAGACTTTTTATGACTTGGCTAAATGAACAAAATGCCTTCCTGACCTTCACAGAGACACATTGCCAAACCTCCATTCACTTCCTGGACCTTAACCTGGAAATAAGAAATGGCGAAATCGCTAGTACAGTCCTTCAACAAACCTACAGATCGGAACTCCCTGTTGATCTTTAATAGCTATCATTCATCTAGCTTAAGGAATAACCTGCCATTTGGGCAGTTCCTAAGATATTGGAGGAACTGCTGAAATATGGCAGACTACGAGAGCCAATCTGACCACCTAGCTGAGAAACTGCTTTGCCGTGGCTATCCAAAACACACGGTAAAACGGGCACGAAAAAGAGCAAAAAATATCCCAAGAGAAACAACACTTGAACAACATAGAAGGAAGACGGAATCAAGTGGGAAAATCACAGCAGTATTAAGCTTCTCACCATTGGTAAATAAAATCAGAAAAGAAGTCTTGAGACTGTGGCCTATTCTCAATGTGGGCGGAACACACCTGGAAAAACCAAGATTCGCTATTAAAAGGAGGCGAAATTACGCGACTCACTGATACACATGCACAAAGAACTGAGGGAACCAAAACTAAACACACTCTCAAATTAGTCGGCTCCGGCAGGTCACTCCCCATGTGGTGGGTGCAGTGCTCGCGCCAATACGGCCAGAACCTTAACTATTGAGATTGGGTGGCATTAACCTTGAACCCAAAAAATCTTCACAAATTGTTATAGTAATATTGTTATCTATTTAATTAATTGCCCATGCTCAATGCGATATGCGGGTATGACCACACGTCCCATATAAATGAGATTAGCAAAATATCCCTCATGTATCCGAACAAAAAAACGAACTGTGCCAATGGTAGAACATTGCATACTAAAACAACATGGCCTGACCAACTTTTTCTGGACTATTATTGAGAAAGTGGCAGTGCCCAATCAGAAGGGAGCATTTATGGATTTTTTGATTAAAAACAGATACCATAGGCCTCAATGAACCAAACACTTGCCACTCTGTGAATCATTGACACCACCTTGACAACACTGGAGGAAGTAGCAAATCCTGAGACCAGAACAACATGCCTCTTGTCCATCTGTGAAAGCCATGTAATGTTTACTTACTATATATATAGTTGGAAATGTACAATGAACTTTCCAAAAATGGATCTAAGAAGAATGGTCAGCTTGATAGCATTTTGAGTAAATTACTAACATTCAGGCATTCAGGCCAAAAGATACTCTCAGATAGTAGTTGGAATGAATCATCAATTCCAATAAAATCGGGGCAAGAGATATTAGAACAGTGCCCGATCTCTGAGCATGTGTGCACTCCAGATGCCACAGAGAATATGCAGATAATATCAAAATATAAAACTGCAGTTAAAAGGAAGCAATCCAAGAAGTGATAACTAGCCAGACTAATTACAGATAGACGGGTTCTCCGTGTATTTGATACTAAATCTAATCACCAGCATTTACGTGATTCCAGCAACAATAAAGACACTAAAAGATGGCTCGCACGGCATCAACATGTTTTCCAACGACGATTCCCGAACTGGAACATGCGCGTGTTAGATGTCACATGTAACGCGCGAATACAAACAAAAACAAACCATCGGAATGGACTGCAGCTACTGCAGCAGACCGCTCCGTATGAGGAAGTAGAGCGGTTGTAGCCCGAAGCAAAAGGTAATAGAAAAATGAAAAAGATGCTGCTTTACAATTAAATTGGGGTTCCTCTTTTTTTAAATGTATTCCCCTTTAGTACATATAAAAGGAGTTGTGTTCTTATACATGACCCATCTAACTAAGCACTAAAGATGTTGAAAATGTCAAAATAATAAAAGAGATGATAGCCCTCTGCCAGCACACTAGAGACTCATAGTATTTTTGAATGTCCTAGGGCTATTTAGGAATGCTCAAGGTTACGGCATCCGAGAGAAAAAAACAGTTGCCCCGTCTACATGGACCGAATGAATTTGAGACTAACAAGATAAGGGTAAGAAAAATGTTATTCACCCTGATCTTGACTGCTAGCAATAGCAAAGACACAGGAACATATACTAAACAAGAATATGTGTCTCTTCCCAAAAAAAAAACCATACCGTTCTATCATCTGCAGGTGGGGTGTACTTAAATCGAAAGAAAATTCTCTGCAGGTTGCCTGGAACAGCACACAACATAGTGCTGTAAATGTGGCCCTGAAGAAAGTGGTAACACCAAAATATACCACTGAAACCGGTAGTTCTAATCAGACCTCTCAAAAAGAAATTGACCACTGGACTGGTAAAAGGTAGTTGAGTCTCTTTTCTTCCATTCTAGAAAGGATGGAATTTTGCTACATGAACACTACAGAAAGAGTCTAAAACAACTAAGATTCTGGTGTATTGTTTGGGGTAAAACACTGAGTAACCTCGGTTCATTGTTTTTGTAAATGAATATACATAGATTGGTAAACCTTTATGATTTTCAATACCTGCTAAACAAAGAAAATGAATAAAATTGAAGTGATTTCATTTGTGAAGCAGATGACACATGATCTTGTCTTTTTGACATGTGCGTTTTAGGAATATTAGAATAAATGTAAAAATATGACTGGAAAAGATAAGTGACGGGGCAAGTTATCTTAATCTATCCCTGCACCCTAGATAAGCGGCTCATCAGCGCAACCTAGGGATTGCAAACACATGAGGGTTTAGCTTAGTTCGGTTGGAGAGCAAGTTAGGTAGGAGTTACAGACTTGTTAACGATAAAAATGAAAGCAATGATGAATAACAACCTGAGATCTGATTATGTGATATACTGATTAGGGGAGTCTTCAGGTGTGAGACCCCAATTAGTCCAATGTATTTGTATTTTCAGCCTTATTAACTAAGAAACGCTTCATGGATCCACCTTGTCCTTTTGTTGGGCCCTGTAGCCGGTGGCAGAAATGTGCATACTAATCAGAAAGTAATTCAAACAGGCCCACATGGCGCCTGGCTAAAGAGGCTAACAAAGGAGACAGGAAACCCCAACCACCTTTCATTTTAGTCGGGATATTACAGGAGGAGTACACAATGCATCTCCAGAAGGGGGAGGGCCAAACCTTCCCTCTGGCATGGTCAGCCTAATTAGCTAACAAAGGATCCATGGATACACCATGCCCTTTTGTTCGTCCATGTAACTGGTGGCAGCAATTTGCATACTAATCAGAAAGTAATTCCAACAGGCCCCAATGGGGCCTGGCTAAAGGGGCTAACAAGGGATACAGGAAACCCCAGCAACCTTTCATATGCAACTGTGTCAACCTGATACCAGCTGCCGCACTCAGTATCGATTGACAGTGAAATGTCATGCCAGGACTGTGTGTTTACAGTAGTGATCCCTGCAGGGGGACCCCATTTAGAAGGTACAAGTATGTGGTTTCACCAGGACAGAAAATCTGGTCTTGCTGCAGTTCCAAGGGGGACATGCCACTTCAATCAGGAACCACACAGAGCTCCATTAACCAGTGGGACCCTTTGATCCACAACAGACAAGTAGTATACATGTGTTCACCCCTTTACCTTTTCTGTTGCAAAGCACTCTGGTTATTACCTCACACATACAGGAGATTGATGGTGGGGACCCAGGATTGGTTCATTAAGGTAGGCCTTGCCTACACCTATCTCTGTGATCCATTTGACTTTAAAAGAGGGCCCAGCCCCTCTTTTAGCAGATCATCTGAAGACTTTGCAAGGAGTAACAAAAAGAACTCATCATTGCACCCTAGCTGAAGGTACAGTCTCTGCCTTACATATTACGCCAGTGAAGGAAGGCCAGGACCACCAAGAGGGAAGCAAGATCCCTCCCCTAAACATCTCACATGGAAAAGAGAGAGATACTGAATCCAGAGGACCCTCCAGCAGATCCAGATCCTGTACCCAGCCAGCACACAACATGCCTTGCTAGGCTCTGCAGCAAGCTTCCTAAGTGGGACGTGCCAGAGAGTCTCTGAACCCTAAACCAAGGACAAGGCAGTTGCCTGCAACATACTCCTCAGCTTTGGGTAGTCCACCTTAAAGGACGACACAAGCCCAGTGAAGAAGCTAGGAGAAGTACATCGACAAGCATCTACTGATGCCCTCCTTAAAGGACATTTTCGTGCCAGTCGAGCCCCTCAAGCTGCAACAAACCGCAAAGCTGACGTTACTCTGCAGTCGCTGAAAGCCGTCTGAGATGTCTCAACCAGTGCTTCAGAACCACCGTCCAGCAGTGAGACAACGGTTCCTGACCCTAAGCTGCCGTGTAAGCCAGCCTGCAGCCGTCCGTCCAGCCTTGCTCACCGAACTGGTTGCCTCCTGATACCCGCAGCTAGCTCCCATTTTGAACTCTGTCGCAGAAGCTGCAGGGCGCCCTGAAGCAGACTCGACTCTGTCAAGCACCATGAACATCTACAGCACAAGGTACATTGTAGTTCTGTCCCCGCTGGTCCTTCTCCGAAGGCCCCTAGAGACATTTTACAACCCATTGCTCCCTATGTGTTGAAACCAAGTATCCTTGAACGATTGCGATTATTTACTAATACAGACATCCCTCCTATCAGTATCCAGAATGCATTTCTTTTCCTTCTTTGAAACTGTCCTCTGCATTCCTTTTCAGGGTGGATTGTATTTCATAGTTTGCTAGAACTGTCTGTTGTGTTAATGATAAAAGTACATATTTGTCTACAAACCTGACTGGACAGTCCCTTTTATCAATAGGTAATACTTGTATTTCCGCTGTGCTACAACTAACCAATGATCCATGACCTTTCGGAGATAAACCTTCTGTTCGGTCCACGTTACAAAAATTGGACAAGGAGGTTTATAATATGCTTGCATTTCCAATCTGTTCAGATCCCCTCTGGTGTACTACAGGTTTGGGGCGGATTGAAGGTTTAGAAAACGATATTCATCCTTGGACCACTGGAGCCCCGGAAGTTGATTTGTCACAGGGAAATAATCAGCAAGAGTCCAGGCAGCCTGCCTCCATTAATGCACCCTTGACCAGCCATGAAATGATCTTGGCACCAGGTGAGTGCTCTGCAAAATCACTGATCAGATGTCAATCCTCAGAGATCATGTGGTCTCCCATCGATGCTCCATTTCCATCTTTGATCCTCCATCCAGTGTGGTCATGGCAGCATCTTGTTTGGGGTGCCTTGGAGGATGTATTGGTGGTACTGGTCCCCTTTGGGTACATTACTTGTGCGGCAATTTCTTGAGGTACCCTAGAGTGGGCAGTTATAGCTGGCAGTGGCGATTATGTGCAGCAACTGGTCTTGGATTATAGTGGGGACTAACAGGTAGGAGTGGAAGACATAGGCAGCATGAATCAGTGGGTACCAGGTAGGCAGTGGGGGTGAATAATGCAGAGTAAGGGGCAGCGTCCTGTAGAGGTCACTAAGAACAGTTCAGCATGCTATGAGGTCAAGGTGAAATATCTAGATGCCAGTCACAGTAATCACATTGAGAAGTGAAAACATGATAATAGTCCTAATTGCAGTGGACACCTGGCTACAAAACCTCTGTGGGGGCCCAGTGGTGAAAGAGCCTGTGCCTGCAAACAGAAAAAGCATGGGTGGCAAAGGTTCGAGCCATATATGAAATGGAGTTCCTAACACACATTTTTGGACGAGTCCCAGTCCACTATTCAAGGCCTATATTTGCCCTTTTTTGAGAACTATGGCCGGTGAGCAACAATAGGGGTTGCGGTTTAAGACATGGGTGGGCTGTATGGTTTGGTCAAGAAGGAATCATGTTGTGACCTATGGCCTCGGACACCGCTCAGAGAAGACGGTTAATTGTGAAACCGGTGTACAACCAGCCCTAGGACCTTGAGACTGTCCTACCAGGAGGGGCCTAGTGCACTTAACATTAACCAACTGGAGTTAATTAGAATGTGCTGCAGGAGGGTAGGAGGAGGGAATGGGGAGGCAGGGGAGAAGCATGGGGAGGGGTTTTATGCAAGGTTGTTTTTTGATGAAGGGAGTTGTGAGGGTTTGTAATGTATTACTGGAAATGCCAATAAAGTTCAATTTGGAGATAAAGTGGCAGAATTACAGTGGTACACATAGAAGAACATTTATAGTGGGACACATGGGAGCAACTTCTAGTGGGCAGAATCAGCATAACAAGGCACTGGAAGTCATAGTAAAGCATGAAAAGTCCTACAAATGGGCTCTTTCTCTCTACCTCGGTCTCCCCTTTGCTCTTGCTCTCTCTCTCTCTCTCCCTTTCCTCTCTCCCGCTCTTTCAAGTAGAATAGTATATTTATTTGGGAGACTTCAAATAACACTGGGATCATTTTCTATTAGAACCGCCTCAGTCTCACTTACCGAGATATATTGTAGGTTGTTTTTGAATGAAAAAGGGTATAACAATATTTTAGCACTGCTCATAAATAATAACAGTTGGCACAATATGGAGACATATAGGTGCCACTGATATTAACACTCAAGGCAACAGTATTAGGCAGCCACAGAAAAATATAACGGCTATAAATTCACACAGAGATATAAGAAACACCAACATAGCTTTGATCAAGAAACATGTGACCGATATGGGAGGTCTGGGTAATAATGCTTGTTCACTGGCACTTAGCGCCTATAAGACTCCACAAAATGTATCCGGGGGAATCAAAACACTGTTGGAGGGGGTGTGGTGGGGAGGGAACGTGGAGCCACATATGGTGGGAGTGTCGCAAAAGAGATGGATATGGGGGGGCATACAAGAGGCAATAGAGCGAGTCCTGGGGGTGAAGGACGGAGGAAATAGAGGCTTGGCACTGATAGGCCTAGATGGGACCTTGGAGGAACATCCTTCGAAACCGGACTGCAAGCTCTACGTCATCATGATGATAGCAGGGGCACTTGTGCTGGTGTAAAAATTGAGGTCCAGAGACCCCCACTGGAACATGAATGGGCGGCGAAAATCTGGAAGTTTGCAGCCCTGGAGTGACTCACCTATTCCCTCCAGGGGGAACGCAGAAGGTTTCGCACAGACTGGTCAAGGTTGTTGGAATGTCTACATGAGGGAACGAGGGGAGTATAGTGCCCAAGGAAAATACGCCTCCTGGGCATAGTGGAATAGCTCCTGAAGAGCCTTGGGCAAGGGAGACATCCCCGACGACTGAGCAGAAGGTTGCTGTTAAGTACGGACCCCTGACACAGAGGAATAGATCCCCCTAGGAGACACTTCTCGAATACGGACTACTGTCAGACCAAAGGGAGGTAAAAGGGGAGAGGGAGGGTGGGCACACCTATGCTGGACCTGTTGTGTATAAAAATGATCGTTGGCAGAAAGGCAATAACCTCACTCTGTGAATCCGCAATATACAGGCAGAATAGGAACGGGGCCAAGGCGCACCCTATCTTTAAACCACGATATGTAGTAATATTTTGTGATAATTTACCTTTGCCAGAGAGTCAAATTCTCACTGAGGTAACTGTATATAGCGCCTCCATGGCCTCAACTAAGTCACCAGAGCAGTTCCATGATCTTATTTGGCTCACAGCTTCTCCCTAATGACTCCATCGAACGCCTGTTTGAGATCACCAAATGAAAGATATAAGGCGGTATCCGTTTCCAGGGCTTTCTCTTGCAAGATGTTAATCATAAAGAGATTTAAGGTGGTACCAACACCCTTAACATCAGTCTAGTCAAATATTATCCCTGAAAAGGACTGGAGAAATATTTTTTGGGGGCTCTTTGAAGAAAGGATCCCTATTGGCTGTGAAGTAAGGCCATATGTAAAATGGGACATCCTCTTCGACGAAGAGAGGATAGAGGGTCCGATACGCACTTCCTCCAAATGAAGAATGGCAGGCCCTAATGGTCCCACTGATGAAATTATAAAAACATCACTTAGTGCAAGGCCCTCTATTCTGTTCAGTTTATTTAAAAACAACATGGAGATGAGGATGTGTGTAGTTACACGGAATAAAGCCATAGTCATTCCAATTAATAAAAAGGGGGATAGGGCAGAACCTTCAAACTACTGCTCTAATCGCCCTTATGGATGTCGAGAGTAAAATCTTCTCGAGATTCATCTTAAAAGAATTGGAAGACTGGGACGACCGGTCTAATATCATCTTGAAATTCCAAACGGGTTTCCGTAAAGGTTTGTCAACCACACTGAATAGCCTCATGTTAAATATATTAAATCTGAGTAGGAAGGTGGATCCCCCCTATCTATCGTCTACGGCTTGCTCTATCGAGGGCATTCAACGCTATAAATAGAGGAAAACTATGGGGAAGGTGAACAATTGGCGAATCCTGGAGGTCCTCCTGTCGATCTTAATACATCTCCACAATATTACATCTATTCAAGTGAAACTGAACCTGAGGGGTCATTTGTCTCACCCTATAAGAACTGAGAAAGGATTAATACAGGGATGCGTAGTAGCTCCTTGCCTTTTCGGTGCAGAGGGAAATCCCTAAAACAAATAAAGTGGAAAAGTCACTAAAGAGTCAAAGAGTCATGGAAGAGAGAATTGCTTTGCCTGACAAGGCTAATTTGAAATGCCTGAAATTCACTAATTGAGAATCAGAGGCAAAAAGAGGTAATGAAAAGACCGGATCAAAATGGATCAAGAGGAGGAGGAAGCTACTTGGGACTGGCTAGCTACAACCTTGAGTGGTGGCAAGAAGGACTAGATTTGGGTGACGGGGGGAACAACCTTTTGAAGATAGCTTCCTGGAACACAAGGGGCTTTAGGTCACTTTTTACAGATCATGCCTTGGAATTGGGAAAATATAGTTTCTTGTCCTTCCAGGAAACTTGGTTGAGAACTCTGCCTGTTTGTGATGGGTATAATGCCTTCCTGAATCCGGCCCCTAAGGGGATTACTGGCCAACCATACTCTGGACTCCTGACACTGGTTAAGATCGATTCAGGTTGGACTCTAACAAAGGTTAATTGCCCAAATCCTTATCTGCAAATTATGTTACTAGAACAGAAGCAAAAATTCTGCCTAAGCCCGATACTGTTGATTAACATATATTGGTGTGTTAATATGAGTAAAGAAATCAAGCTAGCGCAATGTGTGGAAAAGGCGATGGATGAAATGATGTGGGAGAAAGATGAGGTTAAAATCCTTATCTGTGGCGACTTGAACATCAAACTCTTGGGAAAGGGGGTATCCACTGAGTAAGGATGAATGGAATGTAAGGGAAAAGGAGTGGATGAATGCCATTATTACAAGAAACATGCATATGCTGAATGGCCAGACCCACGGGGATATACCTGGGAAATGTACATGGAAACGGGGCGAGCAGAGATCATGTATCGACTTTTTTTTTTATTTCCGGAAACCTCAAAGATAAAGTGGAGACGTTTAACATCATCCCACAGCAACATAGTGATCCTGACCTGCTGGCTATCTCCATTATAAATAACGTGGGGAAGGAAGAAAGGAAATAAATGGGGGAGGTAGAATTACATAGGGGAAGCAATCGTCTTAGATTAAAACAACAGGAGGTAATCCTGTTTATAAATCGATGTAGAGATGCTGCGCAAACTGATCCCGCCTGGGTGGTATATCAGGAGATCTTCCAAGAACTGGGATCAAGGGGAGGAGGGAAGTCTAATAACCAGGTGGATTGAAAACTTTGATACGATCATTCCCTGCTAAATAGGAGATAATTACTGCAGGCATCAATTAATTAAAGAAAAAACAAAGTCTGATCGCCAGGAGAAGATTAGGAGAGTCAAACAGCAGTACAGGAATTGGTGTATTGGAACTAGGAGCATACAAGCCCAAAATGACTCGGAACACTTGCTGAAGGTTCTCTGTGCAAAGAGTACTAGATACCTTTGGGAACTGATTAACAATGATGGCTCCTTGAGGTAAAGTGCCTCCTTTAGCATGGTGTCGGAAGCAGATTGGGTAGCCCATTACACAACATTATTTGCAGATCCAGGGTGGAAACAAAGTAAGGGGGAGGGTTCTTCCCCGTAGACTTGGAGTTTTGCATTTGATTATCTAGATGCAGAATTAATGATAAAGAAGCTAAGCTCTTCACGAGCGGAGGGGCCTGATGGTTTATCCAATCAGGAACTTTAAAAAGAGCGGATGGAATGGAGTACATTTCTGCCAGTTCTTTTTGCACAGATTATGTCAAACATAAAGATACCAGCATCATGGAGGGAGGCAAACGTAGTACCTATTTTTTTAAAAAGGCGATAGGGCTATTCCAAAAAACTATCGCCCTTCTAGATTCCATTGGAAAACTGTTCGCAACGGTCCTGTTGAGAGATCTTCGGTTATGGGCGGAAAGGAGGGGTATTTTAGACCCAAGACAAACAGGCTTTGTTAAGGGTGTTGGTACCACCTTAAATCTCTTTATGATTAACATCTTGCAAGAGAAAGCCCTTCAAACGGATACCACCTTATATCTTGCATTTGTTGATCTCAAACAGGCGTTCGATGGAATCATTAGGGAGAAGTTGTGGGCCAAATAAGATCATGGAACTGCTCTAGTGACTTGGTTGAGGTCATGGAGGCACTATATACAGATACCTCAGTGAGAATTCGACTCTCTGGCAAAGGTAAATTGTCACAAAAAATGACTACACATCATAGTTTAAAGATATGGTGCGCCTTCGCCCTGTTCCTATTCTGTCTGTATATGGCGGATTCACAGAGTGAGGTTATTGCCTTTCCGCCAATGATCAATGGTACACCAGTCCCTTGGATACTTTTTGCGGATGACCTGGTCTTTTGAGACATAACTTCGATAGGTCTCCAGCACAGGATCAATGCTTTCAATTTGTATTTAAGAGAGAATGGCATGAAGATGAACGTGGGAAGATCTAAGGTGCTTGAAATGAAATCGGCCTACAAAAAGAAAGTTCATGAGTTTACTTGGAGAGTGGAGGCTGAGGCCTTGGAAGTAGTGGATACAAAGACTTACCTGGGAGTAATAATTAATAGAAGTATTAGCGATCAGGGGCATTTTACTCGCTTGAGACCCAGATTGACCACCCTAATAAACCAGGGAAGAATATTGCATAGGAAGTTTGGACGATTCATGATGATCTCCATTCTATCCTTTTATAAACAGAAAATTGCGCAATCACTAACCTATGGTGCCGAGGCATTACTTCATCTACCCTGGGAAATATGGGAGAAATGTCAGGGTCTGTTCTGGCGATTGCTATTGAGACTTCCCAATGCAGTGCCTATATGCACAATCAGGCAAGAATTAAAGCTTCAGTCACTCGAATCCATGGTTCAGTGGAAGTCAGTGGCCTTGAATAGGAAATGCAAATGTGAAATAAATATTGCCCCATATTTGGGATCTTTAATCCCATTAAAAACATGAAAGATAAATATGTAATGTGGAAAAGTAAGATCAAAGGGATTCTTCAACAGAAGGATATGGATCTCAACATTTTAGACATAAACCCGACCAGAGTCAAGCAGAGATTGCGAGACAGCGATTGGAGGAGGACTCTGGAACAATGTGATCAATTGAAACTACATTGTGCAAGAACCCTTGAAAGGGAGGGCTTAAACTCCATTCCAAGCTATTTGCAAAAATTCCTGTCACAACACTATTGAGATCTGCTCCTTAGGTGTAGACTTAATTGTCTAGCCACGGGTGAAGTTATGTGGGCTCGGAAAATGGCAGGTATTAAAAGTGATAAATGTAGCTTCTGTATGAAGAAGAACATAGTTGAGACGCTAGGCCATTGGGTAACGGTATGTGATTCACTAAAAGAGATCAGATAACTTTATTTAGCAGATTTTATGATGGGTGGGTGAAAGTACCCTGAGCCCACAGGAGTCGTAGGCCTGGGTTATTATGGGGGAAAAGATCAGTCTAACAATTGCAGTACTGAGGTTTATTGAAAAAGTTTTAAACATCAAGAGTGAATGGAATGAAAAGGTGTAATACAATTATGTTTGGTTTTAAACATATTGAGAGATGACGAAGACTATTGTGTAGGGGAAACAAAAAATGGTAATTTAAGTTTATGTATGCTGGTAGGGAAAATGAATGAATGACTTTGAACGATGAGGATGAAATGGAATGAACGGAATGAAAGATTGAAAGTGAATTAAGGTTTTAATGTTCTTTTTTCTTCCTTTTAAATTGGTTGTAGTAATGTCAAAGGTTTATGTAATGAGAGAAATAATTTTGTGTTTTCTTTTGCTTGTCAAACAAATAAAACATTATAAAAAATAAAAAAATAAAATAGAAAGGGGAGCGAAATAGGCCAGAGAATTACAGGCTGTTAGTGCTATTAGACGTGCCCAGCAAGAGATTGGCTCTTATATTACTAAACAAATTAAGAAAATGAGCTGGACAAAACAATTTTTTACATGCTTTTCAGACCAGACTTTGTAGAGGATGCTCTACCACTCAAAATGTATTTAGTTTAAAATTGTTTACGAATAGAGCTAAACTGTGAGAAGGCACACCATAGTAAAGAGTATATATAGATTTTAGTTTGCCTTTGACACGGTGGATAATATATTGTGGGAGAAATAATCTAGCTAGGATATACCCACTGGGGGCTATATGTGATCCAATAACTATACAGTGATACTAATGTCAGAGTGTGATTAGGTAACACAGGCCAGTTTTCCCAAAAGATAAATACTAACAATGGTTTAAACCAGGGGTGTGTCTTGGCATCACTCCTGTTTAACGTATATATTGTGGATATTTATTTATAGCATTTGTGTAATGCCCAGAGATATGACAAGCAGTAGTATAAACAAAGACATTAATCGTATTTGTTGAAGAGCTAGATTTTCACACGTCTTTTGAAGATTGTGTAAGAGCGTTTGTTTCTGAGGTTGGCCGGTAGGGAGCTCCATAGGGAAGGATCTGTGACACAGAAGCTTACACACCTCTGGACTTTTTGTATCATGGAGTGACCAAAGCAATGTTGTCCGCTGATGCAGGGAGCAGACATGATGTTTCTGGGCAATGCTGTTGATCAGGTAGAGGGGGGGGCCTCTTTGTGGATGAAACTGTGTGCGAAGGTCAATGTTTTGAAGGCGATGCAGGCTTTGACGGTGTACCAATGGACCTTGTGACTGGTTAAGGAAATGTGGTCAGAACGACGTAGACCCAGTGCTGCATGCAGGGCTTTATTTTGGAGGAGATGGAGCTTGGCTATGTTAGAGGCTGAGATGCCCATGAGGAGAACGTTGCAATAGTCCAGTTTGCTCAGGATAATGGCTCTGGCAAGAGTGAGGCAGTTATCTGTAGAGAGAAATTGTCTGCTTAGGGAGATGAGTTTGGAGGTGTAAGCTGTTGATGAGGCCAGCGTGTTAATGTGTTTTGTCATAGTCAGCTCAGATCAAGGTAGACCACTAGGGCTTTGACCTGTTTCAGGACTGGAATGGTGGTGCTGTCGATGTGGAATTAGTTGAGGGCCAAGTCAAGGTTTTTGAGGTGGTGAAGAGGTCAAAAATATGTAGCTCTGTTTTATCATCATTGAGGCAAGGATTGTGGGTGGCCATCCAATTTTGAATGGTACTGTAGATCCTCTTTATGGCGACAGTATCAGAGGAGTGGTTGCCTGTGATAGGAATGAGAATGTGGCTGTCATCAGCTAAATTGGTGTAGGCGATGACCAAGGGAGTCAAGGAGGTCAAAGAGGGGTTTGGTGTAGATATTGTGAAAGGTGGGGGGACAGACAGGAGCCTGGGGGAACGCCTAGGGGGGGCCAGAAATGGGGTCAGCTGCTGAGTTACCAAGGAGTACTCTCGATGAGCGATCTCTTAGGAAAGATTTGATACAGGAGGAGGCTTCTGTGGAGTAGTGCAAGTGCATGCTGAGGTGTTGGCATAGCATGTCATGGTACACTAGATCGAATGCTGCTGAGAAGTCGAGGAAGAGAACGGATAGGTTGCCTGAGTCCCAATGCTGTCTAACTAAATTTTAAGGTCAGGCAGGGTTGATTCAGTACTTTGTTTTGGGTGGAAGCTGGATTGTCTTGCACCTAGGAGGTGGTGGTGCTCAAAAAAATTGTTGGACTTGGGTGTATGCAATGCAGTCCAGTATTTTGAATAGAAAGCGGACAGTGGTGATGGGGCGGTAGTTGGTGGGGAGGGATGGGTTGAGCATAGTTTTTAAGGAGTGGGGTGACCCAAGCTTATTTGATACTAGTGGGGACCACATTGTCCATGAAGGAGGTGAGAATGAAGTCGGTGATGGTAGGTGACAGTGTTGCGGCACAAAATGGGCATCTCCCTTGCAGTTAGAGGGTTTCAAAGACTGGATGGTTTCCAGAACAGACTGTTGGGATACTGGGTAAAAACTAAATGAGGGTGGCACAATGGATTTGGGAGGGTCTGGGAGCCTCGGGTTTATCAGGAGTAAGGAATTTGGTAGCCATTTGTGGTTTTCTGCAGTGATTTTATTCCATAATAGGTAAATTTTGTTGGTTAGGGCAGTTTGGATAGTGGAGCACCAGTCTTTGTCGGCCCTTGTCTGGGTATTGTTAGGAGAAGGATTGTCGAACTCTCTTAGTATAGCGAAGAGTTCTTTAGTGCTGGGACTAGCAGTGGAGATTCTAGAGTTGTATGAATTTGTTTTGTGCGAGATTACAGCCCTCTTGAGGGACTTGGACGCTTTGGAGAGATTGAGGCCATTGACGGGTGTGGGGTGCTTCCTGCAGTGGTGTTCAAGGGCATTCTTACTTCTGCGGAGTGTGATAAGCTTGTCAGAGAACCAGATGTTGGAGTGCTTGTTGTGAAGTTTAGAATATGCCTCATATGTTGGAGAGAACAAGAATATTTCCACCTAAAATAGGGAAAATACAGGAATTCGTAGGAAATGGCAAATAGAAATGAACGTAGGGCATAATTGTTCAAATTTCGGCAGTACGAACATTACGTACAGCTGAAACAAACTAACGATTATGCCATACGTTCACGTTACAGCGAACAAGGGTAGCAGGGGTTGCGAGGGTGTCCATCAAACCCTTGTTCGCTGTAATGCGATCAGGTGTTGCGGGGGTGTCCCCCACTCTGTGATAAATAAAGATGTGTAAAAGAAAAGAAAAAAAACAGACCCTGCGGCGCCAGTCCAAATCCACGTAATTAGAAGGAACTGGCACTGCAGCGAAACAAGTGAACGGCGGCACACAACGAAGTGTGCTGCCGTATGGTAAGTAGGAGGGTGGGGGGGCCAGATTAGTGAGGGAGACGGAGCGATGTGAAAATGTTGAAAGGGAAATGCAGTAAATAAAACTCTGGCTTTTCCTCCTGCTGACTTTTCCCTTTCGACATTTTCACGTATATCCATAATACACATACATTGGTTAGGCTATGCTGACAACATGGTACAGTAGTCAGGCTTAAATGAGCCTCACAGGTAGTATCTGAATATTCTTCGTTCCACCATTTCATTATCAATAGTGCCAAAACGAAGATGATGCACTGGTTCTATATCGGTTTACGGACAGTAGTTTTTTCGATCGATTTTTTACTGAAAAAAAATCAATTGAAATAACTCTTTAAAAAAAATTTAAGAGCCATTTTATTAACCCCAGCTCAACCCCCGTATGCAACCCCCATATATATTTCAATTATTTTTTTCGATGGAAATATTTCGGTAACAATTCAATCAAAAAAACTACTGTCGGCAAAAGGACGTTGTACCGATGTATTTTGGTCTGAAAAAATGTTTAAGTCATTCTTTCAATTTCTAAGCACTGTGTTAATCAGTGTCACTGTTATCTACCCACTCAAGGTGCCCAATTTCTGGACCGCAAGAGGATAAAGGACTGAGTTGGCCCGACTGTCATATTGAATGTTTTATCGTCCTTTTCCCAAATCGAGCATGTTACGATTGAGCTATCCACCAGTTGAAAGTCATGGCTGCAACACAGGGCTTCCAGGAGACAGACAGACTGAATATAAGGGGGTAGACCTATGCCGCAGCTGTTATCATACAATGCAAGTTAGTTTACCATACCAAGAACACATGAGTGCCACAAAGGGAAACACTGAGAACCATGCGCACAACCCAAGAACCCAAAGGTGGATGTTAAAAGTAGCCCAGAGATAGCCAGAGAGAACCAAAGCCGAACCCCAAGTGAACCAAAAAGTCAACAAACAAGTCAAAAAACCATCCTACGCATAAGACTACTACTAATTCTAATGCACTGCTATGCCAATACTATCCAACGTGAACACTACTATACAACAAATACACAGGGGTTAAAGGTTATACCAATGTATTTCTTTTTTTGTTTGTTTTGGGGCTACGATTGGGTGTAGGAAAAATGTGCATTTTAAACATTTTAGAATGGGACACAAAATGGGAAAGACAAAGGGGAAAAGCCAAATGTTTTTTATATGGGGAAACTAACACAACACATTACGGAATGAACAGAAACTAAGACAAAGTGGCACAAAGGTTGGATACAAAAACACACTAAACAACGGGATACTACACAAAACATCAGCAACAGACAGATATAACGCAATCAAATCCCTCAAAGCACTACTGCAGAGCTCTGACATACCTCCAGGACCCTCAGAGAGTGAACCTGCCCAGTGCAACATCGTCCCTCACAGCCTTCCAACACACTCAAAGAAACAGACATTGAGCTGGGCCTTATTTAGAGGAAGACATTTCCTTTAGGAATGTGGGCTCTAATTGGCTGAAAAAACTCAAACTCAACAAATCACGTGGGATGTCTCTGATTGGTTAGACAACCCCAACCAAGGAACCTGTTATTCTTAACAAGATCTGACGCTTGACATTAGAGACTAATCAACTTGGAAGAGCCAGAAGCCCTTTGCTTGTTGCCAGCACCCAAAACATGTTATATTCTTATAAAAGAAACACATCTTTACTGAAGGACGTGCACGCTACTGCAAAACCATCTTTGGCGAGTATATGCATAACACACAATGACCAATAGACATATTATGCAATACACATAATACATAAACCATACGGCACTAGACACAATACACATAAAACAATTCACATAATACATAAGGAAGACTTTAGACTATACACTAGGGACATAATACACTACACACAATATACTATACACTATAGCCTATATGAGGGAGACGGCACACAACACACCAAGGACATAATGTACTACATGAGTGACACAGTAAACACAGTAAAACACAGAGCCTATAAAATGGTGTCATTGTTGAAATTAAAGAAAGTAGCCTTGTTCGGAATCCCCGGACACAGAAAGGGAACAGTTCCATAGGTATGAAAGCTACCATGTAGGCAGCACGCATATTATTGAGGCGCATGTTGCCTTGTAATACACTTAGTTTTCCAAAACACAAAACATTATTACAAAATAGCATTGAAAGGAACTCAACGTTTTCCAGACCATTGATACAAATGTAGCTGTAGCATTCCAAGAAGCATTGCAGTTTTTATGGAAAGAAGGTGCCATTGAAAGAAACAGAGGACAGAGGGATGGAGGAAGGAATTAAAGGATAGGTGAGGGAAAGGATGGATGGAGGGAAGGTTTGAGCGATACTTAGACCTAGGAAGGATTGAGGGGTGCAGGGAGGGCTGAGGGGATGGTCAGTAGGATGGATGAGTGGATAGGCAAGTATCTGGTGTATAGACAGATGACAGATGATGGATGGATGGCTGGATGGATGGATGGATGGATGTATGTATGTTACGGTTGTCTGTGTTTGCAACATAAACACACATACATATGGAGGCGATCGACGCAAATGCACAATATTATCACAAATCAACGCAAATGCACCCATTGTCACCAACAACAAGACTGACACATAGGGGAGCGAGGGGCGTCCCAATAACAAATCATTTCAAGTCTCCAACAAGACACACAATGAACACAATATACATTATATGCATAACACCGGTAGAGAATATACACCATGGGTGCAGAGTACGCGTGCATCCAAAACACATGGACAACAGGGAAGAACATGGCTGAATACAATTAATCACAATAGTGCAAAAGAATGCAACCACTATGCACATGCATTGAAAATGTTATAGGCCATAAAAAAACAATCACCCTTGCACACATATGTACACATCAGGGACACGCCAGGCCAAACAGCAACAAACGCTGAACAATAGGTTTATAATAGAATTTACGATAATTCACAGCCTGCACAGATGACAAGCAAAAAACATATGCAAGATGAATACAAATGACAACAACTGGGCCACAGTTTACGTATCTCCACTATGCAAAGTCAAAACCCAAGTTCACACAAGGACCATCATGTAAAAGCATAGCATGGAGAAAGTACAATGCCGCCTAGGTCTCACAACTTACTTTATTCACTTTCTTTCCTGGAACTTGTTGGGGGGGCGCATGATTCGGTGTCCTTTCACTATTGAACTTTGTTGCCATAACCTCTGAAACATTACTCTCGTAACTTGGATCTCTAAAACTACATTTCCTACATGACATCCTATCTGGTTCCATTTCAGGTTTTTGAAAGCCAGTATGCTTTTTTGCCCTAGTGACTCTGTATCCTGGAATGCCTTGCCCACTGCTTAATTATTTCCACCCTTGCAAGACAAGGTTGGGGGGAGGACAAAGAACACCTGTTAGCATTGATCACAACTGAGGCTTGTAGTCATTAGTCAGGTTTCAATGAATCCCTTTACTTCAGTCCAGCACTGGTCATTCTGGCAGGCTTCCTGCTTTTGGACGTTCCATTGTTCCTGGTTCTATATTCCTAGTTTATAGTTCCTAGCTCCTTTTTCCCTATTCCTGTATCCTTGAATATCGATATGTGCTTGATGATTAGTATTTTCTGCTTCCTGGATTCCCTTTCTACCTTTCCCATGTTTTTGAGTCAGCACTTTCTACTCCTGTCCTGTTCCTAAGCGGCACAGTTTATCTTTATTCAATAGTATGTTGCCCTTGCTGTGTGCTACATTGAATTGACACAACCCTCTTTAATCTTTCTTCCTGCACTTATCAGACGTACCCATCCTGATGCCTTAAACCCAGCACTTGCCACTTACTGGCTGCACTCCCATTGTTTGTTGCCTTTTATTTTTTTATTTATTTATTATTATTTATGCTTTTTCCTCCTCGCTCCGCACTCTCCTTTTGTTCCCCCTTCCATGCACTTCTCCCCCTCCCACTCTACCATGCACTTGCATGTTCTCAATGTCACTGGGACTAGTAAGATCGCTGTTTTTTTTCTCCCCTGTTCCCCTTCCCTTGCCTTGTCGTACACTTGTGTATGTTTGTCAATATCAATATCCTAACAGTGTTTTGCCTGTGCAATCTTCAAAGAGGCAGACGTTGCTTGAATACGCCCCCGTGTGTATGGTTAATAACAGATACAGCTATGATATCTGCTTGCTGTCATTTTTCCTGGCCGCAGGGAACCGGCTCTTGCCCATTACATAGATTGAACAACCTCAGTGGGAGAGAGGGAGCAGTCAAAAGTGTGGCACTTTAAAGCCAGGCATATATCACCCTGGTGCATTCCCCTGGATCCTTCATTTCCTTTGAAACATCTGTTTTCATAGAGTGGAGAGGGGTGCACTCTATTTCCTTACTTGTGTTGCCAAGCAGCCCCTCCTAACATGTTCATGCATGTGGAAACTTCAAGGAGGTAGTCTTTGCTTGAATGCAGTTCAGATGTGTATGGATGATACAATATTTATATTCAACTAATAAACTATGAAAATTCAATTTCTACAATAAAATAACCACTGAAACTTCCTTCAGAGCAATTCAGGTGACGTATAAATACTCATATGTCATCCACTGGATTCAGTAGAAACCACTTTAAAATTGCTTGGGCTCCAGCATGGATCGACAGGCCCTGGTTGAGGGTCTGACTTGCTTTGGTTTCTCCACTCTCTCTCTCAGTGGTCCAAAAGCAATATTCCCTGATTTTCAACTCCAACTGAAAAGGGCAAATCCTTGTGCCCCTCCTCAAAGTACTAGTTAATCGAAACAGCTTTCCCTGTAGGTACATTACTTGTATTTGTAAGCTTTTCAAGAGTGCAACATATGTCTGCTGCTCACCCCTCCTGTGTGCCTCAGCTTCTTGCAGGTGACAGAGGTTTGTGGTCCAGCTTGGACCTTCTGACTCTACTTGAAGGTCTGATTTGATCAGTTTTTCTGCCCTCAATGAGTATCATTGGGTCTCAATCCGGATTGGGCTCTTAGCTCTAGGGTGGGTGTTTCCCTTTTTCTGTATCTTTTCATCATATACAACCCTTCTGGGTCTTTCTTTTTCTTTCAGACTCCAAGTAATCCCTCTTATGGTGACAGCTTCTGATTCACCTCCTTTCAGTATTTCATTTCTCTTATTGTTTCTGGTAACCCCTTCCAGAGTAAGCAACTTTATCTCCCCCTCTTTAGATATTTTCCTCAATTTTGCCTTTCAGCTAATCCCTCCTGGGGCATTGCATTCTTGTTCAACTACTTTGGGTGTTTTGTTTGTCTACTGGTTTCTGGTAACACCTTGTAGGGCATACGACTTGATCTCCCCCTCTTTACATATCTTCCTTAAGTGTTGCTTTCTTTTAAACCCTCATAAGGCATTGTATTCTTGTTCATCGCCTTTGGGTGTGCCTGTTTGCCTCAGGTCTCTGGCAGGGGCGTAGGAGACACATAAAATCTGGGGGGGACAGGGGACACCTTGGGGACTTTGCTTTTTTTTTTTATTTATTGTGTTTTAGTCAAAGAACTCGACTTTTCCCAAAATTTAAATTAAAATATCAGTACGTATTAAATGACAAGTATCATCACTGTATAAAACAAGAGAAAAGAAGAAAAAGAAAACAAAATAAAATTAAAGGATGCAGCAGCAAATAACATGTCTTTATATGTTGCATTTCTGGATTTATCATCTGACTATGAGCTCATGGTAAGAGAGAGGAAATAACAATGACTTCCAGTGGGCCACAGCTAGGAGGCCAGCTTGTTAAGAGGCAGATCACCTGTAAGTGGACTCCCGCCAAATAAAGGAGTTGAAGCCTTTACTACCAACTGCAAGTTGCTATTTTTTGTGTGTGGGGCAAGGAAACGTGTCTCTCTCTTGGAATGGAAGGATGGGGGTTTTAAAGAAAGAGGAAATCTTGCTTGTACCTCTGAGTAAGCCCTGTTATTGGAGTAGAGGGACCAGGTGTGTGATATTGCTGCTTTGACTGTCCTCCGGGGCAAGGGTTGTAGGGGGGTGCGGTTTACATCAAACAAGGAGGATGAGCAATCGCAAGCCCACCCTTTATAATCACCTCCCAGGTCCATGGCCGGATGCGTCGGACCCGGGGGATACCTAGTAGGTGGAGTGTATGTGGACCCAGGGGGTGGCCAGAGGGGCAGCCCGCTATGTGGGCTGCCGATCTAGCGCCCCTGTGAGGGCCAGGCCAGCCTCTCACGGTGAGTCTGTCCCTCTTATTCCATCTCATGCTAGGTTTAGAGCCTAGCATTTCTTTGCCTTTGTTATTCTGAATGCAGAGCTGGACTCTGTTCCTTTCTCATTTATCATTTGGTGCAAAGCCTGATCTATTTGATTCTCTCATATGTTACTAGGATGGCAGAGCATGGGTCCTCTGCCCTGTTAAACTATTCAAAGAGCCCCTCTGGCCTTTCTTTGCCTCTCCCATGTCTCACTGCTTGCTTGCTTAATACATACCTCCTTGCTTGAACACTCAACATATTCTCCCTAACACAGCAATGGCAGCTGTAGTCTGTCTTAACTTCTGTTTGTTCTGTGTCTTGAATTGGCCTCTTATTTCCGCTTTACTGTCTGCCGGGAAAGGCATTTACCAGTCACTGCCATAATGGTTCTACATGGCCATAAGAGGTCAACAGCTAGCCAATATTGGAAGAACATGGGCATATTATGCCAGAGGCTGGCAACTCCCTTCCGAATGCCTACACAAGAGACACAACTCTTGCCTTTGTTTCTAACAGTAATTCAGTGGATGAAGAAACGTGAGAACACACATATTGCTTATAAATGAAGGGGATGTTGTCACACTTGGTTAAGACATTTTGATCATGCCAGGAGCTATTTTCCTGCTGCAATTAAGCTATTACCTTTTAGACTTCTGGCTTTAAATAATGTTAGTATCACATGGGAAGCACAGAGGTTGCTCAACAGGGTTCCTGGAGCATGAGGGGTACCCTACCCGTGGTCCTGGATGATTGGGGGGCATTCTTGCCCTGGTTTGGAGCCTGGCCCTTACAGCCATGATGGGGGGGGGGCTATTACTTTTGGTCATACGTACCCTTTGAGGGTGGGCAGACATTGCCTCCTGCTTTAGTCCACTACCAGCTCTGCTTTGCAACTTTATCACACATACCTGTCAGGTGGCATGTAACTCACTGCTACTAATGTTATCAGCCTCGGAAGTCTGGAAGCATAAGCCTTTGCCACATCAACTAGGGTACAGGCTTGCCACCTGAGACTTACCCATGCCTGAGTCGCCATCTGTCGCCCTGTGGGGAAGACACACACAGAAAGCGCAGGGCACGGTGCCCTTGTGGGTTTTTCACACTTCTTCCTCAGGGTGGGCACAATTCACTCCGCAAAGAAAGTGGCACATTCTGGGCAACATTCTCCCACTTTGACAGTGTCACCAAAAGAGCTAAATTGGCCATTTGAAATACCTCTGTTGACTTATTATTGCGCAATCCACACTGATGGGTTTAAGCACCTGTTTAATGTGAGATGGCAATTAAGGGCATTTGCCAACGCACTCAAGAAGCACAGGACACCCTCTTAGCAGCGACATGCCATGCTCACTCATTCTGATCAAGAATTGCCATTTATCTGGGGTCATGTTAAATGTATTTATTTATTACATGTGTAGCATCACGCAAAACCCACAAGCATCAAGGCGCAAAGTAAACTGCATGGAGAGGACCACTTCCATTGGCGCAAGTTTTTACTTTTCCGCCACAAAATGGAAGATTTTAATGTAAAAGGCAGGTTAAATCACATTGTGTTTCCAGTCTGGAAGAGTGTAAATAACTCACACAATTAGTGATTGCTGGCGGAATTGACAATGGCTTCCTCTGGACTCTGCCCGCTTTTACAAGGTTTAATTTCCAAGGGGATCCCAGAAGAATCCCTTTCCTTATTTCCAGCATGAGAATCCATGTTGGCATTAAGACCGCATTTGTCTGGTGGAGCGGGAAATACAGGGGGTCTTGGTGTGTTCACTCGGCTCCCAAACTCCACCCAGAAAATGCACGAAAATCCGGCTAATTAGAAAAAGCGACAGTAATGGTGTTTTCCACCACTTTTTCAGAAACCAATTGACCTGGAAAATGCTGTGTTGCATCAGAAGCTGAATGCATTCACTCTGCCTATTATCCCACCGGAAGATTAAGCCAGGTGCTGAACACAGGTGTTACATATTCCTGTGCACAATCTGCATTTGGAGCATTAACTCACTGAGCTACCTTACAACTTATATCTCTTCTGGGGCTTTACCGTCTTAACCCCTTAACTACCATGGGTATTTCTGCCAAGGCCTTTTTTGGTGATTTCGGTATGTCGACATTCAACCTCTTGTAACTTTTTTGTTACATAAGATATCTTGCCCAAATTTAGCTCCTTTTTTCCCCAAATGTAGGCGGTTGTAACGTTTCGGACTTTGCTGGGGATTGTGGGTAATAAATTCTGGGGCAATTCACGCAAGTCAGACCTCTGTGGATTCCCACGAGTGTCCTCTTTTCGGAAATGCAGGAGGTTCCCTCTTTTCCTTGGTGGCTTCGACACCATAGGCCCAAATCTATATGTTGTCCTCATGAGCAAAATCTGCTCTGCCGAAAGGCTTAGGGTTACCAGTGGGTTAGCCTTATCCCTTTGCGCCGAGGTAGGTGCACCCACACATGTGAGGTATAGTTTTCATTGGGACATGTGTTGTTGGCGGCGTGTTTCAGTGGGTGTCCAGAATGAAATGTCTGAAAATTGTGTTTTTTTTCCACCAAATTTCAGTGACATTTCCCTCTGCCCACCCACCGAAACACGCCGCCAACAACAGATGTCCTACCTTCCCGCGCTCCCACAGGTGTCCCGACAAAAACGGTACCTCATATGTGTGAGTGCACCTACCTGGGCGCAAAAGGAAAAGGCTAACCCACTGATAACCTCAATCTTGCAATCTGCCCCCAGGGTGGGCTACATAAGGTGCCCCCATCCACTCAGGGTGGGGGGAGAGGGCCACCCCCCCTTTCAAACACGAAAAATCCTGGTGGTCTAGTGGGTTCCCCCGGTCCCTCCACCCCCACCCAAAACAAGTTATAATATATTTGTGTGTATCCCCTTCCTTAGGGGCAGATGGGCACTTGTGTGTCGTCATCTGCCCCCAGGAGTGGCAAAATGTACTGCCCCAGGCTTGGGGGGGGTGGCTCTGCCAGTATTTGCAGTGGCCTCTCCCCCCCACCCTAAATGAATGGGGGCATCTCATGTACCACTTCCTAGGGGCAGAAATCGTCCCCCAAGGAGAGCTACATAAGGTGCCCCCCCCATCCACTTAGGTTGGGGGGAGAGGGCCCCCTTTCAAACACAAACAAATCCTGGTGGTCTAGTGGGCCCCAACAGGCCTCCCACCCCAAACAAGTTATAATTTTTATTTTTGGTTGTTCCCCTTCTCTAGGGGCAAATGGGCACATGTGTGTGGCCATCTGCCCCCGGGGGGGCAACACGTACTGCCCCAATCTTGGGGGGGGGGTGGCTCTGCCAATATTAGCAGTGGCCTCTCCTCCCCACCCTAAATGGATGGGGGCATCTCATGTACCACTTCCTAGGGGCAGAAATCTGCCCCAAGGGAGGGCTACATAATGTGCACCCATCCACTTAGGGTGGGGGGAGAGGGCCACCCCCCTTTTCAAACACCCCCCACACCCACCCACCCCCACCCAAAACTATGTTTTTAAAAAATATATATATTTATTTTTGTTTGCCCCCTTCCCTGGAGGCAGATGATCACCCATCTGCCCCCAGGGTATCTGCTTTTCGACTGCTCAGCATGCATCCTAACTGTTTGAACACCACCCCATCCGTGCCCCCTTGGGACTTTCTTTTTTTAATATAATGGTTTTGCCCCCATGCTTTGGGGGTCGGGGGCAGCCCCTCCCCCACTTCAAAAACAGATCCCTGCACGACACACCAAACATATTCTGGGGGGGATAAATGACATTATATCCCCCCACTTACAATTGTGGGGGGGATTTGTCTCCCCTGTCCCCCCCATGTCCTACGCCCATGGTCTCTGGTATCCCCAACAGGGCTTTTTGTTACTTTTGGTTTATTTCCTCAACTTTATGTTGGTTTCATTTCCTTTTTGGAACACTCGTGGAGCCCAGAAGCCCTCCTCCCTTTCCTCAGTGTGAACCACGTACATGTGTATCTACAGTGTTCATCAGGGGGAGGCAGCTGCTTGGATTGCATCAGAACCATTTGTCTCAGGTCATCGGTTCATTGCTGTTTCTTCTCTGGCCAGGTGCCATGATTCAAACGTTCCCAGGTGCTGCGCTGGTGGCTGTTTGGAAACCTCAGAGATTGGGACTCGCAACCCTCCTGGGCTCAGCAGTGCACACCCCAGGTGGCATGTGGTCGTGGCTCCAAGCTATACTGGCTCTTTGCTGCATCATATGCTCTGGCTATGCGCAGAGTTCCTCAGGCTGGCACTCTCTCATCTGCCATTCGGCTCTCCTGCCGCTCCTCCTCTTCAGGGAAGGGTCTTGGCCATTTGGGGCCCTGTAACGAGAGCCACAATACCATTCCTAGATAAGCTGATAACAATAGGCACATTTGTTCTAGGGGAGATGGTGTAGACATATTCACGGGGGAGTCCTTGTCCCATAAGGGGGGAGGGGATCACCCCCGTGCCCTGTCCTCTCTGGAGGGTTTTGCATAGCAGGCTCACCTCCTTAGTCCCTTAGTCTCAAAGGGGGAGCCTCCTTATCTTGGGAAGAGGGACACATTCCTTGGATTTGTCACATAAAGCATCTAGAAGTCACAGAGCCTTCATCAGAGGGTGGCCACATGATAAAAACCACCGTTTGCTGAAGACATCTTTGGGACTTTGAAAGCTAGTGAAGCTAGCATCCCAACATAATATTTTAGTTAGTCCTATAAAAGGTATCAAACCAGGATTTATTTGTATTTTAAAGCTGCACTAACATGTCACCAAACTCGTGTTCTGCTTGTTAATAAAAGCTATCATTTACAGTTCTACCTTATCTCTTATGGGGTATAACTGGGCATCCAAGGCCTGGATTATAATTTGCATTTTGGTACTTGCATCATTGATTTGACTAGATTCTAAGGATACACGAAATAATTAGCACTCAGATCACAAGGTACCAGCAAGAATCATTGAGGTAGAAGAGTGGCATCGAAATAGGCAGATTCTGAACCAAAAAATAGACCCACTACTGCACAGGGGACCAAGATTCCTTGGTGATGGAAACAAAATGTGCCCCCCAGGATTTGAGATGCAGCCCACACCATTGAGAGTTCACGATGCTTTCATCAGCTTTGAGAATCCGAAGTAGCGTTTATATTCAATAAATAAAGGCTTCTGAAAAGAACACTGCCTTAAGCTGCTTGCAGGTACGAGTAGCAATGTTTAATGCCGGCCTTGGACAATCCTGTTTCTGTGCAAGAAATAGAGATTGGGGTTGAAAGCCTGAGATGGAAAAGTTCGAGGGAGAAAAGACCGAAGATTATTTTTCCAAAATAACCTTCAGTCTTTTCTCCCCTGAACATTTCTAACTTGGCCTCTGCCCCCATCAACACCCCCACGCCCCTACTTACCTTGCTGGCGACTCGCTGTGTCCCTGCGATGCCTGTTCCCTTTCAGTTCTGTGATCGGGAACCAGTGCCTGTCCCATGATCCAGAACCGGTGCTTCAGGGTCCTTTCCTTTTTTTTTTTTTGGGACCGGCTGCAGGCGACACCTCCGCAACCCCTGCTCACAATATAGTGAGAAAGGGTGCAGGGGACACTCCCAGAGCCCCCTCCACTGAATGGGGGACTTGGTCAAACTTTTCAGTATTTTCGAACTGCCGAAATTCATCCAAATCTCCCATTCCGTCATTTCAACTCAGTTATTTTGGACCTTTGTGCAAGTCTGTCAATCTTCTGGACACCCAGAAGAGCACCGAGCTGAGCTAAGTCTGACAGTCTTTGCAGGACGCTCTGCTGTTGCCTTGCTACAGTGTCCATGGTTTGTCTAATTACTGCAGAGTACATTTGGCTCACCTGACTCCACTTTTGTTACAAAAGCCAAAAACAAGCGTGTCAGCGAGTGCATCCCAGTGGAGTCCCAAGCTGAGTCTGGCTGTCTTTGCAGGACGCTATGCTATTGTCTTGCTAAAGTTTCCAGTGTTGGTCTGCCTTTCTCTAATTGAGTATGCTTGGCTCACCTGACTCCAATTTTGTTACAAAATCCAAAAACAAGCGTGTCAGTGTGTGCATCCTAGCAGAGTCCCGAGCTATATCGGCCGGTCTTTGCAGTCCTTGCAGTGTGAGCAGGGCTGCAAGGGCACTTTCTTGATTCAACATCACAGATAAGAACTGCTCATACGTTCATGCTGCTGAAGCATCAACTTTCTAGCTCAGAAGCAAAGTTATGACCAGAAATGACCGCAAATTCAATTGAGATAGCAAAACAGACCATCATTGCTGCAGGTTATCATGATTTAGGAAAGTCATCATTTTCCACAGCTACATCTTTGCAGGTGGTATTACCTCAAGTACAGTTAAAGAAAGGACCTCACTTTCTTCATCTGCACTGCATGTTATTCTTGGCTGTTATTGTCGTGAAACCTGGTTAATTTTGATTACTGTCTTTTTGTGCTCTCGAGTCTTTCTTTGATTCATTTTCAAAAACATTTATTTGAATTGCTTCAATAAAATATGTAATATTATGAAATATTTTCTTTGGTTCCCAGCAGTTATGATTTTGCCATTACATATTAGTAAGCATATCAGAAAGTTGACATTGATGTTTTAATAAAACAGACGCTACACATTGCTTAAATGCAAATTGTTAATGGCTCAAAACATAACTCCATTGTGTTGATGCCAAGTACATTCTTTGGCAGTCTCGGTCATATCAGTATTTTCAGCAGATGGTGTGAAGCTTCACATTAGCGATTCATAATCTGGGAACTGTCCCCCAAAAGCATGAAAGGCTGGTGTTCTTCCACACGCTTTATTTACATATAGCATTTATGAGGTGTTGCACACATATTGTGTAATGGACTAAAGAGCACAGGGGTCATCACACATTTTGTTTAATTGTCCGTATTTATTGAGCACGAACCTACCTTCAGGATGCAACAGAGCTCATACAGAATTACATGGACGCGGTAGCGTCCATGTAGTTATGGTTAAGTTGGTGTTTCCATAGGAAGAGCATTTCTTGGGTGGCTTATAACTTCGCTCCCTCTGGACGAATCCTCACCAAACTTTGCAAAGAAAGTATATGACCCACTCTGAATTTTTGCAAAGTTTGGAGAGGTTTGGTCCCGGGGGGGCAAAGTTATAGGGGGTTCCCAAAACGTGTGTTTTTTCCCATAGACATAATGGGAAAAAACTTTGCGCACGCCTACAGCCCAAACCACTGGACAGATTTACACCAAATTTGCGGCAGGAGCGGGGGCTTGGTCCCGAAAGTGTGCTTTTGCAAATTTGGTGTAAATCCGTCCAGTATTTTTTTTAAAATCACCAAAATGTAAGGCAATAGAAATTAGTGATATCTCCGTTCGCTTCGCGGGCGGACTTCCCGGTTCGCTCCGCGGACAGTGCCCCGATTGGCCGAGTGGCTTGCGCGATGTCCGCGGACATCTGACGTGTTCGCTGATTGGGCGGCGTGGAGCGTGTCAGATTTTTGGTGGCGCCCAACATCTTGCATTCGCGGACGACCGCAGACAGCGAGGTGAAACTTGGTTTAAAAATTGTATTTAGTGGAGTGTGTTGGTGTGTAAGAGTGTTTGGGGAGGGTGGGGGAGTATGAGATACGTGCAATGTTGTATTTTTTTATGTACTAGACGCTTTTGTTGTGTTCAATTTGTCTGCGGACAACACGGCTGTTCTGAAATGTTTGTAAATAAACAGAATGGATTCGGTGTCAAGTTGAAAGTGTTCTAAGAAGACGCGTGGGGTCCTGGAATGTTCGCAGGGGGTGTCCTGAAGACGTTGTCTGTATTGTTCGTTGTCAAGCTGAAAGTGTTCTAAGAACACTCACGGTGTCCTGAAATGTTCGTACATAAAGAAAATGGGGGTGTCCTGATGACGCTGGCCGTATCATCCTCTGGCAAGTTGAATGTGTTCTAGGAACTTCATTGTGTCCGCGGACATTAAAATGGTTGAAATGCTTGAATCTATGGGTGTGATATGCTGCGGTGGTTGTGGCCAGGGTATAGAATGTTGGGTGCATGGGACTCTATGCCCTGGCCACAACCACCGCAGCATATCACACTCATATGCCATGCAACCAAGAGTCTATGCCCTGGCCACAAGCACCGCAGCATATCACACTCATAGTGGCTTATAAGTTTGGGTCAAAAACAAATTTATAAGGAACAATGTTATAAGCCAGTATTGGTGTGATATGCTGCGATGGTTGTATTTATCATGTTGTACTTACTATTTGGTTTAGTAACGGGAGTCCATGTTTTTCTTGTTCATTTCTGTGGTAAAAGAAAACAGCATGTTAGTATTAGCATTTTATAAAGACTTATTACATTGTACAATCACAATTTTTAATTTTTTTTTACCCTCATATTTAGTAGATGTCAAACCAGAGTACTGTGCAATTTGCTCAGTTTCTGTGTTTGTTGCTAAAATCATTGGGTCTGTGGGAGAAATAAAATCCATGTTGGATTAAAAAAAAAACTTTTTCTGTTATGTCACAGTTCATTTGTTTGTTTTCAGTGTTTACTTGTTGTTTCTGGCTAATGCTTTATACATTGGATTGTTCCAGTTTTTGGGAGCAGTAAGATATTAGGTATTTGTTTGGATATTGTAAAATTTTGGAGCAGTTAGATACCAATTGGCGTATTCTAGCTGTCTATTTTTTGCTCTTATTTGGATATTTCTAAATTTTGGGACAGTTAGATACCAATTGGCGTATTCTAACTGTCTATTTTTTGCTCTATTTGAGTGGTATTAATTTATCTGATTAGTTGCTGTAGCATCTTTGGGCTGTTAGATAGCTTTTGGAATATGGTGACAGTTTATATTTTTTTACTACAAGTGTACTTAAGGTTTAAGTACAGTTTAGTTATCAAATTTTGGTTTTAAGAACATTAAATAAGCGTTTGTAAGATTTGCTGGTAATCTCTGCTTTAGAGTAACGGTACTATCATTACATTCAAACCATCCACATTTCTTTTTTATATATGCAGTGTAGTGCCCTGAGTTGGTTGTGGCTCCTGCGTGGTAGATTATACCTATTGTTGTGAAGGTTTTCCTACCAAGTGATATTTGACCATGTGTGAATCCAGTCAGCTTGCAGTTCTTTTTGGTACCATCTGCATTGTAACGTAGAAGCATTAGTATTACGTATTTACTATGTGTTTGTATTACTAACGTGGAGCGATTATCTGAATTGCAGGTCGAACATAATCTACCGTGGTTTGCATTTTGTACAAGTTGCTGAAATGGAACGGATTCACAATTAGGTACTGATATATACACAAAGCGCTCATTGGGGATTTGTTCTTGTGTCACATTGTTGCAGAGAGTTCATGTATGTTTCTACATGTATGAAATCTGGAAGATTTCATTAATAGGTATGTTTTTGTTTTCCAGTACTAATAGTAAGTACATTAGAAATTCTTGGGGATCTTCCTGTGAGTTTATAGTGAAGTTCACCATTCCAGCACAGTAGTCCAATTGTTGTTTTATCCCATAAACACTATTGGCCTCATTACAACTCAGGCGTTAAGGGTTAACGCTGTTGTTAACCCTTAACGCCTGATTCCGATTTTAACGGCTGCTTTTAGCAGCCATTAAAATCCCTGGCGCTAACCCACCATGATGCTAATTACGCCACCGTAATTTACGGTGGCGTAATTAGCGCCTTCCCCACTCCCATTATGCCCTATGGGGCAAAAATGGGAATGGGGAAGGGAAAATGGGAAATGGGGATTTACCGCCCCACTCACCTTGGAATGGGGCGGTAAATCCGCCATCCACCATGGTGTAAACGCAGTTTACACCATGGTGGTAAAGTTGGCGTAATTACCGCCTGGATCGTAATGACCCCCTATACGTGTTGTCAGGATTATTTGCTGCATTTCTGTGAAGTACTAACATTTGCAAACAAAATGGGTCTGCACTGTGTAAGTAAATGGTCTTAACAATTGGTGGTAATTGAAATAGAATATTCATTGCTACATTTGCGTAGCAACTTACACCAACTATATTTGAGAGTTTAAATGGACCAGGTAGTTCTGTATCTGACTGCTTTTTTTGGAGTTTGTCTTCCTTCTTTGAAGAAGTACCTGGTTTACTTTCCCTAATTGATTCTTTTTTGCTTGTGGCACTTGATAAAGTATTACTTTCTTTTACTCTCTTTGGAGGATTTGCAGTGACATCCTGTTGCTTTTCTGTTTGATTTATTTTTCTTTTATAATGTTTTACTTTTTGTGGAACAAAATATGTGTTTAGATGGGGAGTGTATAGTGAACGAAGTCTATTGTATTCTAAAATGCAAGGAATATCAGCGTTTATTTTACTTGCATCAAAGTTGATTAGAAATAGACCGTCAAGTATACGTAAGCGTGATAGTGCTACATAGCTCATGCCTTCTTTAAAGACTGTGTTACCAATGACTATCATTGCTTTGTCTAGGGTAAGACCTTGTGATTTATGAATGGTGACTGCGTATGCAAGAGTTAGAGAAAATTGTTCTCTGCGTACATACATACATACATACATGTCTTTGAAGAGAAGGAATCGAGCTGTTGAGCGTCCTATTCTTTTTACTTCTGAAAGTTTGTCAAAGAGAATATTGACAAACTGAATTTTGTTGTCACGTGGGTATGTTTGAAAGCCAACAACTGTACCCAGTGCTCCATTAACTAGTCCTTGGTCCACGTCAAGGTTACGTTTCAGCATTACTCTGCAATTTAAGGATAATTTTAATATCTTTTCCAAGCCTGCTGTGTTTGAGATTGATTTTTCTAAACTATTTAGTCTGGTTGTGGCTTGGTCGCACATGGGTAGTGTCATTCCATGTACATCTAGTTTGTCTGTGGCGCTAACTTCCATTATTGGTTGCATTTCTTTACTTAACATTATTTCATTGAATTTGAAACAGCTTGCAAGAGTTGGCATTAAGACCATACAATTGACATTTTTGTGGGCTAATTGTTCCATAACATCTGTAGCACATGCATTATCACCATAAAGTGAATGAATGTGCCGGGTTTTCAATACTGCTTCTGCTTCTTTAGAAAGTATACCAACTCTGATACTTTTTAAGATGTTGGCATAAGTGAGATCTGCAGATTGGCGCATGTTTTCTTTTAATTCTCTGTATTGGAAATGTTGCCAAAGGTTGACATTTCCAATGCTGCCAACAGTTTTACGGCAGAGTTTGTGTCCTAATGTTTTAAAAATAGGCTCACCTTTTACTGGTGTCAATTGAAGAAGATCTCCGAAAACAATAATGTGTTTTCCTGCAAAGAGCTCTTCATAGTTTGTTTTGAGTACTTCTTGTAATCTGAGGTGAATCAAAGCCAACATTAGGTTGGACACCATGCTCACTTCATCTATTAGCAGCATTTTCATTTGTTTCAATACTCTGCGTAGTTCCATTGCAGCTTCTGCAGAAAGTTTGTAATAATCTAATTTGTTTTGGTGTTCTACTGGCAGGAGTAGTAATCGGTGTAAAGTGACACCACCTATGTTGTAGGCAGCTAAATCTGTGGGGGCAGTGACAACAGCTGACAGTTTGTTGTTTGTCAATTGTTGAAGGAACTTACTGATGATTTTGATTAGGAATGTTTTGCCAGAACCAGCTTCACCACTGACATACAATACTATAGGTTTGTAATTTTGACAGGTGCATTCTTTGTTTTCATGTTGTACACCATGTGCAATTTCTTTTGTTACTTCTTGAAAAATGCTATGTTGCTCATTGTTTAGCTTTGATTGTAGTATAGTTAAGTCTTCTTTTTCTTCATACTGACACATGGTGTTTTCTACTTTTATCATAGCTAATTCTGCCTCATTTGTTATTAGTGGGTCTCCCAGTGGTTCTTGGCTTCCTGTGACAGAAGGTTGCCTACTGTCAGGAGTGTCCTTATCTAGTTGGGCCTGGAGTTCTTCTTCGTGTTGCTGTTCATTGTGCAACATTGTTTTGTACTGTGCAAAGTTTACATCAGTTATACTGCTTTCATTTGCTTTGAAAGCGTCTTCATATGAGTCATAGTTATCTAATATTTCTTCTTCTTTCCTCCATGGTTTAAAGAGTTGTAGCAGGGACATGTAATAGACTACTTTATGTTGAGGAGTCTTTAATGACAATTTGATATGATTCATTAAATTTGGTTTGGTGAGTTTTACTAAGCTGCCTTCAGAGTTTGTCACTTTGTATTTACAGTTTTGTTCTTCAGGTTTTATATTATTTTTGTATGTGTAGTTTTGGGCTATGTGGTATAGACTCATGGTTTCCAAAGTGGTACTCCTGTTTGGGTAGTATGTGTCAAATAAATTGTTTTTTAAAATGTCTTGGCTGTTGGGATCATGTTTGACTATTGTTTCTATATCTTCGTATGATTTTAGAACTCTTTTTCTAGATTTAGCTGGACCAAGACTTAGCCATACTATATTTGCAGATTTACCATACAATGCAGTACCAGTTAATCGATCAGCTGCTTCATAGCATCCACATTCTCTATGGGACAGCATTTTTATGCCCAAGCTGTATAATTTCTGAGACACTGTTTTATCTGATGACAGGTCATTCCAGAGGTCTTGGAGCTCTGTCTTTTCTGATTTGGTTAAGTATGCTGTGACATATCGTGCAGCTGCAGTAGAATTGTCTGCAATGTACTGCACGTCTATGTTTGCATTCCATAAGTGGGCAATGATTGCATTGTAATCATTGGTATATTTTTCTTCTTCTTTTCTTTTTATGCAATATGTATTTTTAGGTGACGTACCTTTAACACTATGTCTAACTGAAGAAATGAGGTTGTTCACTTGACCTGTATTTGTAACTGGTCTAGGGAAACCAAATCGGCATTTGGTGTAGTATTTCCCTTTGTTTTTGTATTTACGACGACAATATTTGCCACATTTGTGTCTTTGGAGTTGTAACATTTTTGCATGAAGATCACTATTTGCGGATTCTGATGGAATTTCACAAGTGACATATTTTTCAAAAAACTGTAAAACAGTGGCATCACTGTCTTGACCAAATTTAGGAGCATCTTTAATCCATAAAAGCATGTGGATATGTGGTGCTCCTCTGGCTTGGTATTCTTTTCTCCAAAAGAAGTGTTGCACTTCTCCTCTCCAAGGGGAGGAACAGTTTTGTTACAAATAAAATGTAGCATAGCAATGAAGCGATGGTGAAAATATCTTGAAACATTAAAAGGATCCTGTGAACAAAGTTCTCCAGGTGTTAGTATATCTATGTTTGTTTTGTTTTCGTTTGATATGCGTAGGAAAGCATGTAAATCTTCCCATGCATATTCTGCACAACTTAATGTAACAAACCAAGTGGGTGGGCCAAGGTTTCTGATCATACAACGTACATCTCCATGACGTCGAAACCAGTACTCTTTAGTACCACGCATATTTGCTAATAGATTTGCAATATTTGATTGTAAAACCTCATCCTGTTGTTGAACTTTTTGTAATAATTGTGTAGCTGTCATATTTTGAAAGTGTGATCCTGATTTTAATATGTGTGCAAATCCGTAACATAAAGTTGCTAGTTCACTTTCAAAGAGTAGGTGGAATATGTATTCCACATTTTGTCAAAATCTGGGATCTTCAGAATACATTCGTAATGAGCGATATTCTGATGCTGATATTTGAATAGGTCTATCATCGTATCTTCCTCCTTTGCCAGTAGGAAAGAGTAGAGGAAAAGCACGTGCTTCTATACTTTTTTCCCATATGCTGATTGGTGATCCTTTTGTTTGACGCATTTGGTACGTTTCCAGTGCATCTTCTATGGTGTCATTAGAGTGCAATGGATGAATTGTATAATGGTCTAAAGTGTTTGATATTGTTGCAGGATCTAGGAGCTCAAATTGACCAGCTTCTTGTGTCTCTTGAATTATTTCAGTTGTATCTTTCAAGTTTTCTTCAATATTAATTTCTTTGTAATATTCATTATTCTCTTTAAGATATTGCAGGGCTTCTCTAACTTTATGTAAATCTACCAGTTGTTGCCATTTTTTTTTGTCTTTTGTAGGTACTCCATTTACCAAGATAATTAAAGATTGCTGCATTGGACGTTGCACTCCTAGAGTGTGCACATTTTCTTTTAGATCTAATGGTAAATACACTACTTTTCCACGAATACCTTTTACTAATTCAGAGGGAGGTAATTTTGCAGTTTTTGGTTGAAGGCGTATTATTGCTTGAAATGGGTGCACTGTTTGAATTATGATGCTCTCATATAAATTAAGTTGTTGAAGGGGTTTTGGTAGTGGATATAATTCCAAGTTATTTGTGATAGCACGTGAAGGAGTTTGGTTGTTGTCAAGTTTTGTAGTGCAGTAACTGCAAAGTATTATGGCGTCAGTTATTTCGTATTTGTTTTCTGCTATAAGGGAGAGAGCTAATTCAAACCATTTAGAATCTTCATTGTCTTCTATTTTGTATGATAGGTCTACAGTTTTTGTGTTACTTTTATAAAAACTTCTGCTGCAACATACACACACGTGGTTTGGTACTTCAGCTGAAGTACTTTCAAATTTTAGTATTTCTTTTTTGTATGTGTGTAGTGAAAGGTTGCCATGTGAAGATTTGTTTTGAAGTTGGTTTACAGCTAATTCATCTTGTAAGTGGGTTTCACTTCCAAAATATTTTGTCTGGATATAGTCGATTTCTTCTAGTAGGTCTTTTGCTGTACCATGTAGAAGAATGTTATTTAAATTGGCTAGTGCTAAAGCAGGACTTTTAGCATAGTACAGTTTATAAACTAGATTTCTTATACTTGCATGATGTGTTGATATCCTTTTGATATCATGGAAGGGTGTTTTGTAAGTAGGTCCTGTAATGCAGGCCAATGAATGTCCTTGTAGTCCTGTGTACTTGCGTACTGAACAAGCATCCATATTTTGCAGTAGTTTAATTTTGATTTTGTCTTTGCTTTTCATATATTGATTGAGGAATTGGCATAAAGACTTAAACATTTTTTTTGGGAATGTTACACATTGACGTGCATGGCCATTTGTACACTAGATGTTCTGATTCAGTTGAATGGAGGGGTAAATCTACGTTTTCAGGGCATATTTTTGTAAGGAGTATTTCTTGTTCCATTATGGTATTATTAACTTTTTCATAACCTCGACCACTGCTATGTATGGCATTGTATTTGTTTGCTTTTGTTTGTAGGTTTCTTCATTTAAGTATGGTTCTGTGCTTGTAGTGTGACTCCATTCACCTCCACAGATATTTAAGAAGTTATTTCTGTTGACATTTTGTTTATTGAGAAGTCTTTTTGTAATTTAGTTATTAGTTTTGTTAGTGGTTTCATTCTATTTAACACTAAAATAAATAACTTTTTTTTGAGAAGTGCACTGTCTATCAACGCTTCTAGGATTACTTTCCTACGATAGGTTTGAAGTGTTGAACCTGGTTTCTCTCCTGTTTTTATAAGATTCTGAAGGACTTTGTGACTGAACATTTTGGCTAAAATACTTTTCTTGGTATGCTTACTTTGTACTATATCAAGATTTATAGAAGTTTTATTTGTAGTGATAGTTGATTTTCTGTTAATTGTTTTTTGGGTTGTTTGCCTTTTTGATAGAGGAGGCAAAGTTTTTGTACTAGAAACTTCTTCTGTTTCACTACATGACTGTATTAGCTGTTGTGTTTCAACTTTTTTTTACAAATTCTGCTATAGATGGATGTTTATGTTGGAGACTTTTCTTTTCATTTGCTCTACTTCTGCGTTCCTTTCTACAGAGTTGCGTTTTGGTAGGCATGCTTTAGGGTCTGTTGAAAAAAATATAGAAGGTATGGGTTGGGTGTTCTGCAATGCATGTGTGTTGTGTGCATGAGTGTTTGAGTGAGATGATAAAGATGTATGTAATGGTGTGTGATTGTGCATTGGGAAGTACAATTACTAGCGATGGGTATTCTTGAATTAATGTGTTAATAAACTGGGGTTCAGGTGACAGAAAAAAGTAAGCCAGTGGTGTGGAGAAGTATAAATAGTATATCTAAAGCTATACAATTAAAACAGTTGTTTCTTCTACAACATCTAAATTCTAGCGGCTGAGTTGGGGAATTTGTGTGGCGAAAAATAGGAATTTGTGTGCCATTCTGCCAGTAAATCACTGTTCAAGACGGGAGGATTTTTGGTCAGAATGGTGCAGAATCTCTATTTTTAGGCACGGAAGTAGCATGAATTAACCTTAGAGTCTGTTTGAGTAATAATTCAAATATTATGGTAACAATCTACTTACTTTTTTTTCTAAAATGAGCAGTTTGCTTCTTAGTTGTTCTTTGTAATTCAAATTCGGCTGCTTATTTTCAGGAGAATGGTCTTCACTGCAATTGTAAAAGAAAGAAATTAGTAAGTCGGTTTGTATATAGCACTGTTTTTAATTTAGACATAGATTTTTTAAATTGAAATGCTCAGCGCCTTCCTCAAAACCATTAAAACTATCTTATGACTAACTGTAGGAAAGAAAATATTGTTACTATGGCTTGTCAAAATCATAATGTACCACTGTATACCACTATTCCTGTAACTAAGCTTTTCCACGTAATAGTGAATCCATGTGATAGCCTGCTTTTCCACTTAAGAGGGAGTCAATGTCATAGTCTGCTTGTCCTATATAAATGTAAGTAATTATATAAACTAAAAAAATTAAATGCAAGTATGTGTTTGTACAAATATTATTCTTTGAGATTTGATGAGAGTGTGCATGTAATTTTGTTTGATCATATGTAGTCTATATATTTTATTTCAAAAATGTTAGTTTAACATTATTTGCGTGTGTGTGTGTGTGTGTGTGTGTACGAAGAAATTAAACGGTATAAAGGTTTGTAAGTCACAGTTCATTTTAGGAGAATGAAAAAATGATCCTAGATTCATTTTACAGATTATACAAGGTAAAAGTCGGTTAGAAAATGTGTTCATGTACTGTATAGAAAATATGCATACCTGTAGTTTGTGTTCATGCATATGGATATGGACGTTGCTGCAAGTAGAAATCTTGGAGACTTGTCTAGTATTTCTCGTAGATCGTGCTTGTCAGTGGTATGAGACTTGTAGTTCGAGAGATTCACCGTACATTTGCAGTGCTGATCTATGATGATGCAGTTACATGTAGAGGTCTTGGATTTGATTGGTGGATGGTCATGTGATTTCTTAGCTACATCCAATGTGGGAATGGCATAGAGAGTGAAGTGGAAAAGGTAGAAGGGCTGTCCATGTTACGATATGTTCGCGGACATGGCGGTAGTTCTAGGACATCGCGTATTACATCCGGGGAATTTGGGGTGGGGAGGCATGCAAATGAGATTGAATGTAGCAAGGGATTGGTCAGTTAAGTTTAGTGAGTGTGCTGTGCTAGGAGAGGTTTTCTCAGATATTCTTTTTGCTGAGAGAAGAACAGATAGCTATGGCTGAGTGTTTTAAAAAACAGATTGTGTGGATTTTGGGAGACTCGTGGATACATTGGTTGAAGGTGCATGCAGAAAGCTGTGGAGTATCTATAGATCTTGGATTCCCACATGTGGAAGTGCACTGGCATGGAGTGCGTGGAATGAAGTGGCTGGACTTGCTACCTCTCTGTGCAACTTTGAAGATAGAGGAACATCCAGACATAATTGTAATTCATTGTGGAGGGAACAGTTTAGGACATGTGTCTGGAATTTCTTTGCAATTTGCAATGAAAGAAGGACTTCAGAAGATCATGGACATGTTTCCAAACTCCAAAGTAATTTTTTCACGGATTGCGCAGAGACAAATGTGGCTTCGTTCTTTCTCATGTGGTCCAAAAATGGAGAAAGCAAGGCGTAATGTCAATAAGGCTGTTTGTGCCTTCCTAAGAGATTTTGGCATGTCCTCTTTTCACAATGAAAATATTATGTTTCGAAGTACATACATTTTTCGCAGAGATGGAGTCCATCTTACCTATGCTGGCAATCAGATTTTTCTGAGAAATTTACAAAATGCATTGCGACCTTTTTTAGAAATGCAGCATCCATTTCGAAGTAGGTGTTAAGTATTTATAATTTTTGACATACAAACACCTCCCAAAGGCTCTTTTCAGAGCCACCACTTCCTCCCAGAGAAAAATGCAATGGTTACAATAGGGTAGCATCCCAATTTCTTTTGTGTTCGCAAACTGTCCGCGGACTTTCAAGAAATAGAAAGGGCCCTGCGTTATTTATCTTTACTTCTGTTTTTTAACTGTGAAAGGCGGCTCTGAAATGAGCCTTATTTTATTTTTGATTTTTGTTATTTTGTATTTTTTTTGGTTTTTTACACACGATACACTAGGAGAGGCGGGGAAAGGAGGGAAAAGGGGGGGACACCAACCACAGGGATAAGAAAGGGCGAGCTGAGAGAGGAAGACGTAGAGTGGGTTTTATTTGGTTAGTGAGCAGGTCTTCTGATGCTCTGAGACAATAGTCTCAAAAGCACTGCGAAGTCACTCCCCCCTGCAGAGTACTGTGTCACAGTACATACATACAACTGTGACCCTCGAAAGGTAAGGGTCATCAGAATTCTGTATGGCCTGTGAGGCAGCTTGAGGAAGACGCTGTCCCAGAGAGGTGTTCTTTGTGGTGACAGGATCAGAAACAGAGGATGAAGTAGAGGCAATCAACCTACTACGCTCTTCGCAAGGTACAACCTTGCGAATGGCCCCAGTGTGGAATGAGTTCAGGTGTCGCTTCATGGTCATAGTACCAAAGCTATACGAACCATGCCTCCCACGACTGAGTACCATTTTGCACTCATTGCAGGTGACACGGTTCGCACAAGCCTTAGGACCATTCCCATGAAAGGTAAACAACCGCCACACCAAAGAATCACACCGAGGGCGGGTAGTAGGGTTTTCCTCTACCTCATTCTCGTCATCCTCTTCTTCCTCCTCTGTATCCTCACTCCAGTTCCCCTCTTCAGGCCCTTGGGAAGGTGGTGGTGGTGGAGGGTGTGGGGGTGGTGCTGAGGCAGATACAGCACCAGGTGGCAGCAGTGGAGCCACCGAAGCCATCAGGTTGAAGATGGAAATCTGGAGGTTGCAGCAAAAATCTCTGCTCTGTAGAATAGCCAGAAACACAATGAGAATGAGCTCTCGGGCGTGGTCTTTTATATGGGTGTTTGTGCGCGGTTCGCGGACATGCGCGCCGTCCGCAAGACAGATTGAACACCAAAAAAGGTTCAAAAAGTCACAAAAACTGGAAATTTAGGATTAGTATGTGGGATTTGTGGTCTGTTGAGTTTTTAATGAGAAATATTGTGGATTACTTGGAAATGTACTTTTAAAGTGTTCGGGGACACAAACAGTGTCCGCATTCAGAACACGCGATCAGCGTGGGCGCGGTCACATGATTGTTTCATGAGCATGTTTGCTAAGGTAGCAGCCGTCTGCACGACACCCAATGTACGGACACTGTTTTGCGCATGCGTGTTGATGTTCTACGGACAGTGTTCGGGTCCTGAACTAATTAAAAGTGCGTCACACGTAAAACGAACAGTTATGGACAGCCGTTTGTTCTTAGCACAGTTTCATTTACTTGTGCACAATATGGACAGACATAGCGTCTCAAGCACACCTCCGTTTTCGTTTATTTACAAACAATTCAGGACACCATGAGTGTTCTTAGAACAGTTTCAACTTGCTAGCGAACACTACGAACAGGCATAGCGTTCTTAAGGACACCTCCGTTTTCGTTTATTTACAAACAATTCAGGACACCATGAGTATTCTTAGAACATTTTCAACTTGCATGAGAACATTACGGACAGATATAGGGCCTCATTACGAGGTATGCCGGTAGCCATGCCGCTATTTGCGGCATGGCTGCCGGCAAAACCGCATCCGTGTCGTTGTCCTCGGAATGAGGACTTACCGGACCATTCCGAGTTCGGATGGCCCGGTAATTCCTCACTCGAGGACACGGACACGGTTCATCCCCATCCCCATTCCCATTTCAGCCCCCATAGGGCTGAATGGGAATGGGAGAGGGAGCAAACAACGGGCCATAACAAGATGGCCGTTGTTTGCTCCCTCTTCCCCTCGCGGGACCCGGTATGCACGCCTGGTTTTCCCAGGCGTGCTTAATGTGTCCCGCGAGGGGACCTTGTAATGTGGCGGAACGGGTTGAACGGCCCCGCAGCCTTTTACGGCGCCGTTTAACCCGTTCCGCTAGGGTCGTAATGAGACCCATAGTGTCCTCAGGACACTTACATTTTCGTTTATTTACGAACATTTCCAAACAACCGCGCTGTCCGTGGACACCTAAATTGGTTTTACCACAAAGAACTGAAAGTAATTACAACACAATATAAAAAAGTAACTTTATTTTACATATATAAACAATTTATGACTGAGAAGGTGGGGCAGAAACGGAAACAAAAACAGGAAAATTAGGGTTTTCAATATAAGTGGGATCAGGTGAAGAAGGGATGGAAATCTCATCAAAACGGTGTGGTCCATGGAGTGTTTGGGGTTAAATGAATGGGATATGGTGAGGGGGGGACAAGTACAGGTGGGACAATGGTATGTTGTTGGTGGTTTTAGGTGATCTTCCACAAAGTTCTTTAAATCCGTAAAATTTGCCGTAATGTGTTCAAGAGTGTTATCCACCGCTTCTTTTTCTTTGAAAGTTGCAATTTTTGTATGGTCTGTAAAAAAAAAAATGTATATGTTGAATGTATACAAAATAATATTTATTAATTGGTTTATATAGTAAAGTGTGTACCATTAGGTGGACTATCTTCTAACATTTCGTCTCGTGGGAAATGCTCCTCTAGCCAGTCCAGAGTACTACACATTTCTGTGAGAAAACAAAAAAGTAATATGTTTTTTTTTCTAATATAGAAAGTTTATAAATATATGAGTAAAATGAAGTGCACTTACTATTTCTGGTAAGATATGTAATCAGTAGTCTATACATCTGGTCTTGCTGTCAGTTGTGGAGTATCTGTGAGGTAATTATGTTGGAAGCCACTTTATCTTCTTTTGGGTTACATTTCTTAAGTATTACTACATATACTTTGTATGTGTGCTGCTTTGTGAATTTGTTAAATGTTCCTATGTTATGATATACAATTACACATACCCCCAGAGTTTTTAGGTGGTGGTACTGTTGTCCGAACATGTCCGCGGACCGTCAAATTCAGTAGAAAGGGTTCAGTATGTTCCATATTACATGTACATTAAGTCAAAGTTATTATTGTTAAGTTGCGCTACTAAAAACCTATGAAATTCAGTAAAAAAACTTTGTTAAAGGGACGTTATGGTTAAGTTGCGCTACTAAAAACCTATCAGATTCAGTAAAAAAACTTTGTTAAAGGGACATTTTGGTTCCAAGTAAAACCAAAAAAAACCCTGAAATTCGCCAGTTATGGTAAGCTAAGCAACCATAACTCGCGCCACCACCGTGCACTGCTAAGACTAACACCCAGGACATCACAAATGTCATTGATGACATCACTGATGACATCACATGCGCATTTACCTTTCGTGAAAAGTCTGTACAAGGGATTCATAGTGTAATGTTAATAAAAAAAAGTGTCAAAGATTATTGGAATAAATATCAAGTGCTAATCAGTTCATTAAGATATGCATTGATATAAATAGCATTCTATTATTAACTTCAATCCAGTATACTAAGGTACTCATGTAGAAACATAGGCATTGTGTGCAGCATACATGATGGAGGTGCAATATTCATAAGCTTGGCATGTTGAATAGTGAAATGATAACTGTTTTCATATTAGAGTTTTACGTACAGTGAAACTTGTGATAAGTAGCTAATAAAACCCACTTACTACATAATTGCATTATTACAGACAAATCACAAAGAGACAACACCACATACAAATATGAATATATACAAGGGAATTGAAGTAATAAAAAACAACAGCAATAGTAGCAGAAAGTGTTCATAACCTGATTACATTTATATAGAGAAATGATTGCTCTCTTTCAAAGCTGTTACTGACCCTATCTATATATATCACATGATGTGTCTGGACCCTAAGGAAAATAGTGTGAGTACAACATATAAACATTGATGTGAGTGGGCATCATGCCATCATTTTTGCACACCTTTGATGATGTGGACACTATATGGAGGACACTTTTTTATAGGTGTTATGCCGGCGGTACTGAGGCCAGCGAGCAGGCGGTTTCCTACATGTTATGTTAAGTTTATTTGTAGAACGCAATGTTGGCCACAGAGGCATCTTGGCGCTACTCAGCAGGTCAGCAGGAAAGAAATTTTAAAAAAGATAGGTTTTCAATGCCTAGCGAAAGGATAAGTGGTTCGCCCCAGGGTCTAAACAGCATGGAGCAGACGGGTTCATAAGGATTAGGGTGCAACAGAGAAGGAGCGGTCCCCAATCCGACCAAAGATAATCTTAGGGACCGGGACCAGACAGGCATCCGCAAAACACAATGCTTGACCAGGTAGATATGGGCAAAATATTGCATGCAGCTAAAATAGGACCAGGACCTGTGCAGTGAATCTGAAGGACTTGATATTCCACAAAAGGAATAACTGGTACCATGCCGGATTAGCGTCTTTGTCGAATTCCAGGGAATTGTGTAGGCTCTCAGCTGCGGGGTGAAGCCCTCGAGGCTCATGGCAGACAGGTCTATATGTGGGGATGTTCAGTATATTTGTTGAGGAGCAGGAATTCCATTTTAGTGGGGTTCAGTTTTTACAAAGATGCTCGACATCCAGGGGTTGCAGGCCTTGAGTTGGTGGATGTCTCTGACATTTACAGGCATAGTTGTGCATTTTCTGCATATTGTGGCTTTGGGGAGAGGTCAAAAGAGCTTAACGCAGCAGTAAATACACAAAATAACAGATTTCACTTCAGGTAAATGTGCAACCGTCTGAAATCATAAAATGAATCCAAGCGCATAGTAGGTCAAGCTATTATATGACAATTTGATTGCCCAGTCAATTGCAAATTATTAATATCTGATTACTTCAAAAAAGCTGAAGGAGATTCAGAGACCTCTACAACTAACCAGCCCCCCATTCAAATGAGTAGGTTTTATGTGATGGGGCAGTGCGGGTGGGGATGGAGGGGAGCGGGGTAGTACAGTGGTTACGAAAGCTCTTGTGCCATTTCTCTTTTCCATTTGGACACAAATGTCACACATTGCACTGTCCTAATCTCAAACAAACCTCACTCCAGAAACATCTAATTTCTTAAATTCCACTCCATATTTACAATTGTTTCTTCACCCAACACTGTGTCCTGGTCACTGCAAAAAAGATGCCAAGCTACATAAGAACATGTTTTTTTTAAAATGTATCCCTTTGCTTTCCAGCAGTTCCTCATAATGCATTATATCCTCCAGTCCTTCTGGTAACTTGACTTTAGTGTATACAGTCTTTTCAGTGAACAATTTTTCAGTGAAAGAGATTTCATCGAAAATGTTTCATTGAAAACTTTTTTCATGGAAAAAATCTTTCAATTAATGTTTTTCTTATTTAAAATATGTGTATATAGGTTTGGGTGGGGTAAAGGATTACATTTGCAAAACAGGGGTTTGGGGGGACAACCCAATAAAAAATAAAATAATATTTGGGAATGTTTGGGGTGTTTTAAAGGGCAGAAAACAGGGTTGGGGGACCCTCAATTAAAAATTAAATTAGGTTCATTCGATATACATATTTTTGATGGAAAATGTCATTAATCTACATTAGATGAAAAATCTTCAATGGAACATTTTTCGATTAAACATCTTTAACTGAAACATTTTTCAATGAAAAGACATGTAACTGACTTTAGACTACTGTAGGATCCAAAATCACTTGCCTGACCACTTTTAACAGGCAGAGGTAACAGTAACCTATGTAAGGAATTATGAAAACGTCTGGATTATGCAGATGTATGTAGATAATTTATATAGTGCAAACATAGTAAGAAATCAATAAATTGCTGTGAATGGCACATACAAAGGGGGGAGTGCATAGCCTTGTTGGCATACAGTCGTCACTGGTGGAGTTTTCCAGGAAAAGCAGGGTATTTAGATCTGTTCTTAATCACAGGAGGGAGGGAGCCAGCCTGATGTTAGGAGGAAGGTTGTTCCAGAGCTGGGGAGCATAGCAGGAGAATGCTTCCTTTCTGGTCTTCTCCTTTTTGCACTTCTTCAATTCGAGTCTTGTGATATCCTGGCTCCTGTGGTTGTATTGCCCTCCTGAGATGGTGATCTTTTCAGCCACGTATGATGGTGTCGTGGACATTAGACCTTTGTAAGTGATGCAGGCTGTCTTGAAGGGGATGCGAGTTTGGAGGGGTAACCAGTGGAGCTCCTTGAGAGTGGGAGAAATGTAGTCAATTTATCCAATCCTGCAATGCAGCATGCTGAGCAGCTTTCAGAGGTACCAGAGCAGTGGTTGGGATATGTGGCAGGAGGGGTTTCCAGATAACTGCAGAAAAGAGCGCAGCCACAGCCCAAGAAGGCTCCAGCAACCCACACCACTTTCCCCCACCCTATGCACTACCTAGCAGGTCTCAGGAACTTCCAGCTTGCCCAGACGAGGCCATTACTCTCAGAGGAGCAACAGATCAACGCTCATCTTTGATAGTGCCCATAGTTCCACTCAACTTTCCAGTCTAAAGAACCTGGCCTTTCCTGGCAATATAGGGTGTCGGAAATGAGTTTTTAACTCTAGTCTAGCATGGTACAGCCCCTTCTCTCCAGACTGAGCTTGCATGAGTCTCATGGCAAAGCATGTCGAGGTGTGGAGAGTTCCTACATTCCCTCTGCCTGTACTGTCAACCATTCTATGTCTCAATGCTTCTGGGTTTTTAAAGCAGGGGAAATGAAGCATAGCTTTAACACTGTAGCCAATGGTCAAAGTGTAAAAGTAGTGGAACTGTGCACTTTGTTGAAAAATGGATGTTGCATGAGGCGAAGTAGGGGCCAGGCCTAGTACAGACAAAAATGTCTTTATGGGGTTATTTTGTTGCCCTTCTGATTAGATACCACAACTAGACTATTAGCTCATTATAATTTACAAAGTAATATGTTAGTGGTTGCATCAAGCAATTTAGGTCCGATTTAAGATGTTAAGAACTACCTGGTTCTAAAGAAAGCTTGTTGTCCTGGGCTCCAATAATTGGTGCTGTCCACAGTGCGAATTAGGCACGTTTTACAGCTTAATGAAGATTGCCAAAGCGCATAGCGCAGGAAGTCTTGATTCTATTAAAGACACGGAGGCGAGCATTATGCTTTTTCTTCTTTAATACGGCTAAACACAGCACTTAAAATCATGGTCAATTTCGTTTTTTTTCCCCCAACATGTATAAAATGAAAAAACACAAAACTTTCATCCAACATGGATCCTTTTAAAACTAGACCAGATCATGTCCATACTACGTTTCCCATAAGGCTTAAGGCATCCTGTAGTCCTAGCCTCTGTCTGAACCACCAATAGGACTCCTTTCCTCTGCATAAGTCCTCCCTTGACTAGGTGCTTTCCTCTTCTTTTTTGTTGATCTGCCTGAACTCACATTAACTGTCTATCTTCAATTAACTGGAAACTTTACTCCTGTCCTTATACGTAGCGAAATACTGCACTGTCTTGGATATAAAATAGGGTCACTCCCTTGAATTCTTCTGCTCTTCCCCTTAAGTAAAACAAAATCGATATGTGAGGGTGGGGAATTCGCTGACTGCTCTCAACAGAAATTTAAACATCAATTTCACATTTTCAAATGTTCATATAGCGACATTCCCTCAGGGAGCGATAATGCTTGCCTCTGTGTCTTTAATAGAATCAAGACTTCCTGCGCTAGGTGCTTTGGCAATCTTCATTCTATGACAAGACCGGAGGCGAGCATTATGCTTGTTCAAAGCTTGGAATCACTGCTTCTGCAATATTTGCTACTGGTTTGAAATAGAAGGTTCTGAAAAATGAGTCACTAGACCAGTCTGCTGCCTTCAAGATCTCCTGCAGTGGAACTCCGGCTGCAAAAGCTCCCGAAGCCATGGATCCCCTGGTCGAATGTACTCCGAAAATAGAAATGTCTATGCCTGCCAGCTCCATAACTTCTTTCACCCATCTCGCAATGGTAGCTGGGGCTACTGCTTTGTAAGGCCTTCTTGCACTCTCTCACCCGAGTTATTATTTTGGTGCCTGAAGTAACCTCTTCTTCTTCTTCCCCTGAAGCTTGTGCCTCTGTTTGGAAAGAAGGCGTCTTGCTGGCGCGACTCCCAGTACTGGGATCTCGGCCACTGTGGCTTTCGGTTTGAGTTAAATCGGCCAGCCCAGCGGCTCCTGTATCGATCGGCCCCGGCGAAAACCCGCCCGGGGAAAACTTTTCTGATAGAGGCTTGGGCCTTCCCGAGGGCTGTATAGGTTCCCGCAAACCTGCTCATCTCCTTCACGAATGTGTCTCCAAAGAGTAGACCCTTGGCGCCCTCTCCCGCTTCGCATGATGCTAAATCACTTAGCTTGTTATCTATCTTTAGCAACATTGATCATCTTCTCTCCGCTGATATTGCTGAGTTCGCATTCCCTAGAAGACATACTGCTCGCTGTGCCCATCCTGCTAAGATGAAAGGATCTACTGGTTCCCCAGTATCCTTGGCTCTTTCCACAAGGTCCATAATCTTTGCAATGGGCCCTGTTTGCGGCATGCCATGGCTGCCGGCAAAACCGCATCCGTGTCGTTGTCCTCGGAATGAGGACTTACCGGACCATTCCGAGTTCGGATGGCCCGGTAATTCCTCACTCGAGGACACGGACACGGTTCATCCCCATTCCCATTTCAGCCCCCATAGGGCTGAATGGGAATGGGAGAGGGAGCAAACAACGGGCCATAACTAGATGGCCGTTGTTTGCTCCCTCTTCCCCTCGCGGGACCCGGTATGCACGCCTGGTTTTCCCAGGCGTGCTTAATGTGTCCCGCGAGGGGACCTCGTAATGTGGCGGAACGGGTTGAACGGCCCCGCAGCCTTTTACGGCGCCGTTTAACCCGTTCCGCTAGGGTCGTAATGAGACCCATAGTGTCCTCAGGACACTTACATTTTCGTTTATTTACGAACATTTCCAAACAACCGCGCTGTCCGTGGACACCTAAATTGGTTTTACCACAAAGAACTGAAAGTAATTACAACACAATATAAAAAAGTAACTTTATTTTACATATATACACAATTTATGACTGAGAAGGTGGGGCAGAAACGGAAACAAAAACAGGAAAATTAGGGTTTTCAATATAAGTGGGATCAGGTGAAGAAGGGATGGAAATCTCATCAAAACGGTGTTGTCCATGGAGTGTTTGGGGTTAAATGAATGGGATATGGTGAGGGGGGGACAAGTACAGGTGGGACAATGGTATGTTGTTGGTGGTTTTAGGTGATCTTCCACAAAGTTCTTTAAATCCGTAAAATTTGCCGTAATGTGTTCAAGAGTGTTATCCACCGCTTCTTTTTCTTTGAAAGTTGCAATTTTTGTATGGTCTGTAAAAAAAAAAATGTATATGTTGAATGTATACAAAATAATATTTATTAATTGGTTTATATAGTAAAGTGTGTACCATTAGGTGGACTATCTTCTAACATTTCGTCTCGTGGGAAATGCTCCTCTAGCCAGTCCAGAGTACTACACATTTCTGTGAGAAAACAAAAAAGTAATATGTTTTTTTTTCTAATATAGAAAGTTTATAAATATATGAGTAAAATGAAGTGCACTTACTATTTCTGGTAAGATATGTAATCAGTAGTCTATACATCTGGTCTTGCTGTCAGTTGTGGAGTATCTGTGAGGTAATTATGTTGGAAGCCACTTTATCTTCTTTTGGGTTACATTTCTTAAGTATTACTACATATACTTTGTATGTGCGCTGCTTTGTGAATTTGTTAAATGTTCCTATGTTATGATATACAATTACACATACCCCCCAGAGTTTTTAGGTGGTGGTACTGTTGTCCGAACATGTCCGCGGACCATCAAATTCAGTAGAAAGGGTTTAGTATGTTCCATATTACATGTACATTAAGTCAAAGTTATTATTGTTAAGTTGCGCTACTAAAAACCTATGAAATTCAGTAAAAAAACTTTGTTAAAGGGACGTTATGGTTAAGTTGCGCTACTAAAAACCTATCAGATTCAGTAAAAAAACTTTGTTAAAGGGACATTTTGGTTCCAAGTAAAACCAAAAAAAACCCTGAAATTCGCCAGTTATGGTAAGCTAAGCAACCATAACTCGCGCCACCACCGTGCACTGCTAAGACTAACACCCAGGACATCACAAATGTCATTGATGACAACACTGATGACATCACATGCTCATTTACCTTTCGTGAAAAGTCTGTACAAGGGATTCATAGTGTAATGTTAATAAAAAAAAAGTGTCAAAGATTATTGGAATAAATATCAAGTGCTAATCAGTTCATTAAGATATGCATTGATATAAATAGCATTCTATTATTAACTTCAATCCAGTATACTAAGGTACTCATGTAGAAACATAGGCATTGTGTGCAGCATACATGATGGAGGTGCAATATTCATAAGCGTGGCACGTTGAATAGTGAAATGATAACTGTTTTCATATTAGAGTTTTACGTACAGTGAAACTTGTGATAAGTAGCTAATAAAACCCACTTACTACATAATTGCATTATTACAGACAAATCACAAAGAGACAACACCACATACAAATATGAATATATACAAGGGAATTGAAGTAAGAAAAAACAACAGCAATAGTAGCAGAAAGTGTTCATAGCCTGATTACATTTATATAGAGAAATGATTGCTCTCTTTCAAAGCTGTTACTTACCCTATCTATATATATCACATGATGTGTCTGGACCCTAAGGAAAATAGTGTGAGTACAACATATAAACATTGATGTGAGTGGGCATCATGCCATCATTTTTGCACACCTTTGATGATGTGGACAATATATGGAGGACACTTTTTTATAGGTGTTATGCCGGCGGTACTGAGGCCAGCGAGCAGGCGGTTTCCTACATGTTATGTTAAGTTTATTTGTAGAACGCAATGTTGGCCACAGAGGCATCTTGGCGCTACTCAGCAGGTCAGCAGGAAAGAAATTTTAAAAAAGATAGGTTTTCAATGCCTAGTGAAAGGATAAGTGGTTCGCCCCAGGGTCTAAACAGCATGGAGCAGACGGGTTCATGAGGATTAGGGTGCAACAGAGAAGGAGCGGTCCCCAATCCGACCAAAGATAATCTTAGGGACCGGGACCAGACAGGCATCCGCAAAACACAATGCTTGACCAGGTAGATATGGGCAAAATTTTGCATGCAGCTAAAATAGGACCAGGACCTGTGCAGTGAATCTGAAGGACTTGATATTCCACAAAAGGAATAACTGGTACCATGCCGGATTAGCGTCTTTGTCGAATTCCAGGGAATTGTGTAGGCTCTCAGCTGCGGGGTGAAGCCCTCGAGGCTCATGGCAGACAGGTCTATATGTGGGGATGTTCAGTATATTTGTTGAGGAGCAGGAATTCCATTTTAGTGGGGTTCAGTTTTTACAAAGATGCTCGACATCCAGGGGTTGCAGGCCTTGAGTTGGTGGATGTCTCTGACATTTACAGGCATAGTTGTGCATTTTCTGCATATTGTGGCTTTGGGGAGAGGTCAAAAGAGCTTAACGCAGCAGTAAATACACAAAATAACAGATTTCACTTCAGGTAAATGTGCAACCATCTGAAATCATAAAATGAATCCAAGCGCATAGTAGGTCAAGCTATTATATGACAATTTGATTGCCCAGTCAATTGCAAATTATTAATATCTGATTACTTCAAAAAAGCTGAAGGATATTCAGAGACCTCTACAACTAACCAGCCCCTCATTCAAATGAGTAGGTTTTATGTGATGGGGCAGTGCGGGTGGGGATGGAGGGGAGCGGGGTAGTACGGTGGTTACGAAAGCTCTTGTGCCATTTCTCTTTGCCATTTGGACACAAATGTCACACATTGCACTGTCCTAATCTCAAACAAACCTCACTCCAGAAACATCTAATTTCTTAAATTCCACTCCATATTTACAATTGTTTCTTCACCCAACACTGTGTCCTGGTCACTGCAAAAAAGATGCCAAGCTACATAAGAACATGCTTTTTTTTAAATGTATCCCTTTGCTTTCCCGCAGTTCCTCATAATGCAGTATATCCTCCAGTCCTTCTAGTAACTTGACTTTAGGGTATACAGTCTTTTCAGTGAACAATTTTTCAGTGAAAGAGATTTCATCGAAAACTTTTTTCATGGAAAAAATCTTTCAATTAATGTTTTTCTTATTTAAAATATGTGTATATAGGTTTGGGTGGGGTAAAGGATTACATTTGCAAAACAGGGGTTTGGAGGGACAACCCAATAAAAAATAAAATAATATTTGGGAATGTTTGGGGTGTTTTAAAGGGCAGAAAACAGGGTTGGGGGACCCTCAATTAAAAATTAAATTAGGTTCATTCGATATACATATTTTTGATGGAAAATGTCATTAATCTACATTAGATGAAAAATCTTCAATGGAACATTTTTCGATTAAACATCTTTAACTGAAACATTTTTCAATGAAAAGACATGTAACTGACTTTAGACTACTGTAGGATCCAAAATCACTTGCCTGACCACTTTTAACAGGCAGAGGTAAGAGTAACCTATGTAAGGAATTATGAAAACGTCTGGATTATGCAGATGTATGTAGATAATTTATATAGTGCAAACATAGCAAGAAATCAATAAATTGCTGTGAATGGCACATACAAAGGGGGAAGTGCATAGCCTTGTTGGCATACAGTCGTCACTGGTGGAGTTTTCCAGGAAAAGCAGGGTATTTAGATCTGTTCTTAATCACAGGAGGGAGGGAGCCAGCCTGATGTTAGGAGGAAGGTTGTTCCAGAGCTGGGGAGCATAGCAGGAGAATGCTTCCTTTCTGGTCTTCTCCTTTTTGCACTTCTTCAATTCGAGCCTTGTGATATCCTGGCTCCTGTGGTTGTATTGCCCTCCTGAGATGGTGATCTTTTCAGCCACGTATGATGGTGTCGTGGACATTAGACCTTTGTAAGTGATGCAGGCTGTCTTGAAGGGGATGCGAGTTTGGAGGGGTAACCAGTGGAGCTCCTTGAGAGTGGGAGAAATGTAGTCAATTTATCCAATCCTGCAATGCAGCATGCTGAGCAGCTTTCAGAGGTACCAGAGCAGTGGTTGGGATACGTGGCAGGAGGGGTTTCCAGATAACTGCAGAAAAGAGCCCAGCCACAGCCCAAGAAGGCTCCAGCAACCCACACCACTTTCCCCCACCCTATGCACTACCTAGCAGGTCTCAGGAACTTCCAGCTTGCCCAGACGAGGCCATTACTCTCAGAGGAGCAACAGATCAACGCTCATCTTTGATAGTGCCCATAGTTCCACTCAACTTTCCAGTCTAAAGAACCTGGCCTTTCCTGGCAATATAGGGTGTCGGAAATTAGTTTTTAACTCTAGTCTAGCATGGTACAGCCCCTTCTCTCCAGACTGAGCTTGCATGAGTCTCATGGCAAAGCATGTCGAGGTGTGGAGAGTTCCTACATTCCCTCTGCCTGTACTGGCAACCATTCTATGTCTCAATGCTTCTGGGTTTTTAAAGCAGGGGAAATGAAACATAGCTTTAACACTGTAGCCAATGGTCAAAGTGTAAAAGTAGTGGAACTGTGCACTTTGTTGAAAAATGGATGTTGCATGAGGCGAAGTAGGGGCCAGGCCTAGTACAGACAAAAATGTCTTTATGGGGTTATTTTGATGCCCTTCTGATTAGATACCACAACTAGACTATTAGCTCATTATAATTTACAAAGTAATATGTTAGTGGTTGCATCAAGCAATTTAGGTCCGATTTAAGATGTTAAGAACTACCTGGTTCTAAAGAAAGCTTGTTGTCCTGGGCTCCAATAATTGGTGCTGTCCACAGTGCGAATTAGGCACGTTTTACAGCTTAATGAAGATTGCCAAAGCGCATAGCGCAGGAAGTCTTGATTCTATTAAAGACACGGAGGCGAGCATTATGCTTTTTCTTCTTTAATACGGCTAAACACAGCACTTAAAATCATGTTCAATTTCGTTTTTTTTCCCCCAACATGTATAAAATGAAAAAACACAAAACTTTCATCCAACATGGATCCTTTTAAAACTAGACCAGATCATGTCCATACTACGTTTCCCATAAGGCTTAAGGCATCCTGTAGTCCTAGCCTCTGTCTGAACCACCAATAGGACTCCTTTCCTCTGCATAAGTCCTCCGTTGACTAGGTGCTTTCCTCTTCTTTTTGGTTGATCTGCCTGAACTCACATTAACTGTCTATCTTCAATTAACTGGAAACTTTACTCCTGTCCTTATACGTAGCGAAATACTGCACTGTCTTGGATATAACATAGGGTCACTCCCTTGAATTCTTCTGCTCTTCCCCTTAAGTAAAACAAAATCGATATGTGAGGGTGGGGAATTCGCTGACTGCTCTCAACAGAAATTTAAACATCAATTTCACATTTTCAAATGTTCATATAGCGACATTCCCTCAGGGAGGGATAATGCTCGCCTCTGTGTCTTTAATAGAATCAAGACTTCCTGCGCTAGGTGCTTTGGCAATCTTCATTCTATGACAAGACCGGAGGCGAGCATTATGCTTGTTCAAAGCTTGGAATCACTGCTTCTGCAATATTTGCTACTAGTTTGAAATAGAAGGTTCTGAAAAATTAGTCACTAGACCAGTCTGCTGCCTTCAAGATCTCCTGCAGTGGAACTCCGGCTGCAAAAGCTCCCGAAGCCATGGATCCCCTGGTCGAATGTACTCCGAAAATAGAAATGTCTATGCCTGCCAGCTCCATACCTTCTTTCACCCATCTCGCAATGGTAGCTGGGGCTACTGCTTTATAAGGCCTTCTTCGCGCAATGAGAAGCTGTATAACATTACGGGGCCTAACAGCCGCTGTTGCTGCTTCATAGCACTTAATGCACCGCATTACGCAGAGCTTGCTGTTGTCTGGGAAATAGGGATTATTAATCACTTTAGAATTAGTCTTAGTATGCTGTACCAGGTTAAACGCTATGCCTTCTGGATAAAAGATCTTCCTGTCAATCTCTAAGGCCTTAACGTCTGATACTCTCCTGCAAGAAACTAAACAGAATAACGTGGCTAGCTTCCCCGACAGTTGCCTGTTCGACAAGAGATCATTTCTTGGCCATTGTTCGAATAATTGTAAGACCTTGTTGACGTCCCAAAGCATTGCATATCTAGGCAAAGGAGGTCTAGTGAGCTTCACTCCCTTCAGGAGTCTAGTTACTGCTGGGTGATCTCCTACTCGGGTTCCGTCTATGCGGTCGTGCCCTGTAGAAATGGCTGACCTATAAACCCGTACTGTCCTGAACGCCTTCCCACTAGTTGTTAATGCTGCTAGGAAATTTTTAATATGTTCTATAGGCGCTGAAACAGGAGAGACACTCCTCCCCCTGCACCATCTGACCCAGGCCTGCCAAGCGGAATCATAGCTCCGAATTGTAGATGGCGCCCATGATACTTTGATAAGCTCCGTAGCTTGCTCTGAAAGCCCTGGCAGGCACCATCTGCGCCTGAAAATCTGCATACTATGAGGTTCAGCGTCCTGTTCTGAATCAGCGGGTGAGGATTGCCAGTCGGATCGAGCAGGAGATCCGCCTTGTGGGAAATCCTCTGTGGGAAATCCATAGAAAGTTCCATCAGAACTGGAAACCATGCTTGTGACTTCCACTCTGGTGTCACTATCACTAGCTCCGCTCCTTCTCTGCAAGTCTTTGCTAGGGCCCTCGCCAGCATCGTGAAGGGGGGGAAAGGCATAGTGAATGGGTCCTTTCCGATTGTGCGTGACTGCATCTGTCCCTGTCGCTTCCGGATCCAGCCTCCAGCTTAAATACTTTGGCAGCTGGGCATTCAGTCTCGATGCAAACAGATCTATATCGAAAGGGCCCCATTTCTGTTGTAAACTCTCTAAGACTGATTTGTGCAGCCTCCAGTCGCTGGAGTCTGTTAGGTATCGGGAATTCCAGTCTGCCACTGTGTTCCTTGCACCCGGTAGGTATTCTGCTTTCACCGCTATCTCCCTTTCTAAGCATGCATGCCAAAAATCCTTGGCTAATTCGGCTAGCATCTTGGATTTCGTGCCCTCTAGCTTGTTGATGTATCTCACTGCTGAGATATTGTCCATACGGAAAAGGATGCAGCATTTTGCTTGCTCCTTGGTAAATGCTTTGACCGCGAAAAATCCTGCCAACAGCTCTAGGCAGTTTATGTGCATTTTTAACTCTTCTCGCGACCATTTTCCACCGGTCTCTATGAGACCGCATCTCGCTCCCCAGCCTGACCTGCTGGCGTCTGATTCTAGGACTATCTCTGGTATGTCCCCGAATATGGCTCTGCCATTCCAGGCCTCCATGTTGCTGAGCCACCACTGAATTTCTAACGTGCTGTCCTCGTCTAAAGACACTAGGTGATGATACCTCCACCCTTTCTGAAGGAATCTTATCTTGAGCCTTTGGAGAGCTCGGTAGTGTAAGGGCCCTGGGAAAACCGCTTGGATTGAGGCTGCTAGGAGACCTACTGTCCGGGCTAGATTGCGAAGCGATATAACCGGTTTCTTCAGAGCTGCCCTCAGATCTCTCTTGATCGCTCTGATCTTGAAGATGGAAAGTTCTAGGGAGGCCTTCCTTGTGTCTATTACAAATCCCAGGAATTCCATTCTCTTGCATGGGACTAAATCTGATTTCTCGGTATTGATGAGAAATCCCAGCTCTGTAATCAGAGTACTCGCCCAACGGACTTGACTGACTAGTCTCTCCCTGTCCTCCGACATGAAAAGAATGTCGTCTGAATATACGATCATTTGAATGCCCTCGTCCCTGAGAGCGGCTGCGAGGGGCCCTCATTAGATTCGTGAACGGCCACGGGGCTGATGCTAGGCTGAACGGTAGGGTCTTGAACTGCCATATTTGACTTCTCCAGGTAAACTGGAGAAATCGTCTGTCCTGCGGAGCTACGGGCACTGTCAGATAGGCGTCCTTCAGATCTAATCGGGCTAACCAGTCCCCTTTTCTGAGAAGGTCCACCAGCAGATGGACTCCTTCCATCTTGAAATGTCAGCACACTAGCCAGCTGTTCAGCTCCTTCAAATTTATGACCGGTCGAACTTTGCCTTCCCTGTGCACTAAAAACATGTTGCTTAAGAAACCTGCTGAATGTGAGTCTGCTCGCTCTATGGCCTGCTTCTGCACCAATGCTTGCAATTCTTTGTCTAGCAATATCGCTTCTGCCTCTGTACAATGTAAGTGCGGGGGGATTCGACTGCCTGGGGTAACAAAGTCTAGCCTGAAACCCTGCGCTGACTGTAGTACCCAGGCGTCTGCTGAAAGCTTTTGCCAATTGTGCATGAAACGTGCTGTTCTGCCCCCCACAGGTAGATATATTGTTGTGCACTCTCTCACCCGAGTTATTATTTTGGTGCCTGAAGTAACCTCTTCTTCTTCTTCCCCTAAAGCTTGTGCCTCTGTTTGGAAAGAAGGCGTCTTGCTGGCGCGACTCCCAGTACTGGGATCTCGGCCACTGTGGCTTTCGGTTTGAGTTAAATCGGCCAGCCGAGCGGCTCCTGTATCGATCGGCCCCGGCGAAAACCCGCCCGGGGAAAACTTTTCTGATAGAGGCTTGGGCCTTCCCGAGGGCTGTATAGGTTCCCGCAAACCTGCTCATCTCCTTCACGAATGTGTCTCCAAAGAGTAGACCCTTGGCGCCCTCTCCCGCTTCGCATGATGCTAAATCACTTAGCTTGTTATCTATCTTTAGCAACATTGATCATCTTCTCTCCGCTGATATTGCTGAGTTCGCATTCCCTAGAAGACATACTGCTCGCTGTGCCCATCCTGCTAAGATGAAAGGATCTACTGGTTCCCCAGTATCCTTGGCTCTTTCCACAAGGTCCATAATCTTTGCAATGGGCCCTGTTAGATCCAGCACCTTATCTTGGCAGGATTGCCACGTGCGATCCATACCTTTCCTGAGGTCCTTATTCACTTTGGTCACGAATGTAAGCATTTTCGGGTCTAACTCCAGAGTTTCAGAGACTTTCCCGTGCAGCTCTGGTCTGGGGCACTCAGATCTGAGCCGGAACCTCGTTTCCTTTTCAAGTGGTTTCCTTATTTTTTGAGCCATGTAAATAGCCACTCTTGGTGACGGGGTCCATTCTGTGGACCGAGGGTGCCTGATTGAGTCTGGCTCGAACATATCCAAAATGTCTTCATCTGGGGTAGCCTCTGCATCGCTGGCTTTAACATTTTCAGCTTTGGGTTGATCGAGAGTCTTCTCTTTGCCCAAAATGCACTCCTCCTGATCGTACTCTTCTGACAATGAGTTCTCGTTCCCCACATTATCTGCCACTGGGGATGGGGGTGCGAGGCAGTACACCGCTGATTTAGCTAAAAAAGCTTCTTTCAACCTGTGGAAAGCATCAGCTGCCTTCTGGGTCTTCTCTCTTCGTCCCCTGATAGAGCACTGGGGGTAGAAGAGTGCTTCCTTTTCCGGGCTACTTTACACCCCTTATTAGCGTTCTCCAGAGGTCTTACGGAGGTCCGCTCACCTGGATCTTCTTGACTGCCAGCTTTGGTGCACAGTAAACCCTCCAGAACTTGGAGTCGGTCTTGCAATGGTTGTACTCCTTGAGCTACCGCTCTAACCAGTGATTCGTCTAACACACGTTTAAAACTGAGTGAAAGGTCCCTCTCCTCTTCGTGCATTTCCTCCTCTTATTCATCATATTCCTCCCAATACTCCTCTCTTCCGTCACTTGCCATGATCTTGGCTTGAGAGGCTGCTCCCCGAATGGGATATGGTTTGATAAGGTCTATGGAGTCTCACCAATAATGGTTAAGAGCCTCTGAGAAGATGGTCTCTCTCAGCCGTCAGCCACTGACAAAATGTATTTATTTATTTTCGTATCTTCCTGGTTCCTTTACTCTGATGCCTCTGGAAGTGGCTGTAGAAAGCTGCGGCGCGGGGTTCCCACGGACGCAGTGACTCCTAGGCAGAGGAAATGCTCCCGGTGCAGAGATTCGACCGTTAGAAGGATCGAAATCCGCGCCATGCGCAAAGGCACGCTGACTGGCTCACAGCGCCACAGCTGTGTCCAGGAGGCCGGGCTCCGGCGGCCTCTGAGGAGTTCGTAATATCTCCTATTTAGAGGCGGGAGGGTCCCGCCTTCCTCAGAACCTAAATGAACAGCGTTGCGAATATGCCGACAAATGTATACGCTTACATAATAAAATATGAATTATGATTGAATATATAATATGAAAATAAAGCGCGCGCTGTGGCAATACTAGATTGTAATTACTCACGTGCGGAGTAAATTACGGTGAAATACCAATACTATGTACAATTAAAGGCATTAAAATCGCAGAGGTTCTACTTAGCTGTGTATGCAGCAAAAAAGAAGAGGAAAGCACCTAGTCAAGGGAGGGCTTGTACAGTGGAAAGGAGTCCTATTGGTGGTTCAGACGGAGGCTAGGACTACAGGATGCCTTTAGCCTCATGGGAAACGTAGTATGGACATGATCTGGTTTATTTTTAAAAGGATCCATGTTGGATGAAAGTTTTGTGTTTTCTCATTTTATACCTGTTGAAAAAAGAAAAAAAAACTAAATTGAACATGATTTGAAGTGCTGTGTTTAGCAGTATTACAGAAGAACAAGCATAATGTTCGCCTCCGGTCTTGTATTAGAAAATGTGTTATCTAAAGAAAATATGATCAACGTCTTGCAGTCTGGATGTTTCAATATTCTATTAGGTCAGTGGGGGTTTCAAGTTGTCTCAGATCTCCAAAATACGGAATAATGGAACTTGCACAAAACCACAAAGTGAGTCGAGTGGCAAAGCTGGAGTTCTGTCTGACAACTCAAGAATCTCAGTGCTAACCAGTTGGACAAACCACCTGACGTTCCTTTCCGTAAGATGAATTCACCTTCAAGGCATGGAGCAGTACAAAGGAGCAGCTCAAACATTGTGTATTCAAATATGCAAAACCTTTCTTTCCTGCACTCTCCATTGCAAGTATTAATGATGTTAGCAGCTGAAGCATCGCACGTGTCACTGAACAAGAAATGGAAGCGTTTCCCCAACTCTTATGATCATGAACCCCTTTCCCATCTACCTTGCACCTGCGGACACAGATTTTCTTTTTTGTAGCGCTGCAAGCCCTTTGACCTCGGCGTATCACCTTCTTTCTGATTTGATGTGAGGACCACTATTTTTTCCCAAAAAATGAATTGGACACAACAGCCAAGAAATAATTCCTGTTATATTTTGCAGAGAATAAAATGTTAAGTGAGACAAAATGTTAGCTGTTTAACTGGCTAAATAGACAAATGTTGGGCATCAGACAGCAAATAATTGGACTGATGTCCGGATTGTAAAAATGAAAGCTGCATTGGGGAATATGGACATGGAAATGGTGCACTGGGGCACTGTGAAAAAAGCACACCCACAGCATCTGTTGAGGCCTCATGTTGAGAGGGGGTGAATCAAATAGGACCTAAAGGAATGAGTGTGGCTACTGTAGAGAAGTCTTCCCATGCCAAGGCCTGCACATACACTAATTGAGACCGAACCGCCACTGATGCAGCATACCGGGGTGCCTGATTGATGGCACACAGACGAAGCAAAACCAGGGAACCAACAACACGAGAAGCGTGTTTCCCATGATAGCGGAAGTGCTGCCTCGCTTACAGATGAACACTGCAGACCAGCAGGTACGCGGTTTATACCATGGAGACGGTGGATGAGATCTGAGACACTCAAAAAGGGCGAAAAGATGGTAAGAAAGTGGATAAAGTATCTGAGGGCTCTTGTAGGACTATAATAAACCAGAGACTCAGAGAAACACCCCGAGGTGGTCGCACTGAAACCAATAACTCACAATGGGTTACTAGATACCAGAGAACAAAAGAAACACCCAGAGTGGGCGACACTGAAACCAAGGGGTCATCAGATACAGGAGGGCAAGAGAAACACCCAGAGGGGGTTAACCTGAACTCAATAACTTGTGAGGCAATACCAGAGAGCAAGAGGAATACCAGAGAGCAAGAGGAACACCAGAGGGGTTGAGCCACATGCCAATAGCCCACAAGGGGTTAACAGAGACCAGAGAGTAAGCAAAAACCCCAGCGGGGGTGAACCTGAATTGAAGGATTTGCAGAGTAAAATTGTACACATTTTTTATCTTTAAGAAGGCTTTGCTGGGAGGGGTCAGGAGTACCCTTTTGTGTAGAAAATCAAGGAGCTTTGAAGCCAGGCCCGGCTCCAGGGATTTCCATCTGGGTGGGCCAGGGTTGTGACAAGGGGGCCAACATTCCATTGGGTGTGGGTCTAGGAGTACCCTAATCAAAGTTGTGACGTGGATCCAGATTTCCCAGATCCATGATCCAGCACATTCTTTTCCCAGATCTGCAAACATACATTTGCACCACTCTATAAAAAAACAGTACATAGCAAAAGAGAAGCAAGGCAAATAGTGTTGCAACATCAATCTACCCATCTTCCCTTACCATCTGCTCACCCCTTTCTGTTATATCTGATCCATGTTCACCTTCCACCGTCCAGACACCTTCCTTCAGCTGCCCTAACCACCATTCCCATTTACCTACCCTTTCACCTATTCACACCAGCACTCAGCATGACCTTTCTGGCCTCGCTTGGGAGAATTGGGGTGATGCCTCCTCCTCTTCCTCTGAGAGGGCTGAGCAGTGAGGCCCCAGTCTTTATACCATCTCAGATGGTGTCTGCCCAACTAAACTTTCCTGAGTACTGTGGCTACTCGCAGCAGGCCCCGGAGGAGATGCTTGTGCTCCCTCCATCTTGTTGTGAAAGATTGACCACCCACCCCCCAGAATACTGAAGCAAGGAATAGGAGATTGTGTTTCCTACAAAATTAAAAAAATGTCAAACTTCTTTATTTGAAGAACAGAACATACCATGGCCAATCAATACAGGTAGTTTTGTTGATCTTAACAATATTTAGAGCACAAAAACATATCCTCCAATAACATACAAATGTATACAATCCTCCCTTCACCCACCCAGTCCACAGTGTGGGATGTCTCAACCCACTAGTCCAAGCCCTGCAACATTACTGTGCATTGCTTGCAGCAGAAACATCATACTGGCCACCGGAAAGCATGCTGCTCGCTAAAAATCACCAGAAAGTGGCCAGTAAAAATCTGAAAAATAGGCCGCTTTCCACTTTTGCCTGCCTATGTCAGTGGTAACACAGGAGCCACTGCCAAAACCCACCATTGGGCTACCCACAAGTAGCGTGAAATCACTTGAAAAAGCAATGCCGATTGCCAAAAAGAAACAGAGCTGTTTGGAAATCCGTTTTCTTGATTGTCAAAAATGTGCAAAGATCATGGCTCACAAACTACCTAAAAGATCCAACCTCCTTGTTGGGTGTTCCACATTATTCTACTGTCAGAATCCACATACATACAATGTCAGCAAGAATCATATGTTATCAGAACAACATCCTCTTTTAAAGATACTTGATGGAAAGAAAGCTGTCAAAAATGGGTCTATTACTGTTACTCACCTCTGTCAGAAGCCGGCGATTTAAAACCTATCATGTGTAAAGTTGAACATTGAACTCAAACTATTCCAAAGAAGAGATTTCCATCACAATGCCATATAAGAGTGGCACACATTGATTTTCATGTTGAAAAAGGACTGGAAGTAAAGATGGGTTTGCTTATTTTAAATGTATACATGTATTTTTTTTAACACAGAACTATGTTACAATTGACCAGAAGGTAACCTGATTCAGTTAAAACTTCCAAGAGGCTTTCTTCGCCTGAGAAACTCACACCTTCTTCATTCCCACCAGAAGGAGGATATCGCATTGGCATGTTAATCAGGAGGGGAGATTTCCTCTGCTGCCCGTAGAAAGAAACACTGGGTTCTTTGGGCTGAATAGAAAATGCTAATTCGGGTGTGAATGACCACAACTGCTCTTGCAGGAAGGCAAGCCATGTGACCCTCTGACTCAGCCCAGCTCTGGAGGCGGGCCAGACTGAAATTGTTGAAGTTGGTGTAAATGTATGTTTTAGAAAAATGCTCATAACAAAGTGTACTGAACTGACAAAAATTTGAAACTTCTAAACAGGAATCTGTGCGATGTTCTGAGACTGAACCCCAGAAATTATTCATATTGTAGCCATTGTGTTTATGTTAGGAACATGAAGAATTACAGGAATGTGCACAGATGGGATGTCCATGCATGTATAAAAATTGGTGCAGAACTAACACTGAGAAACCCACCAAAAGTGCGAAAAAGTTGTCATTTATGAACCATAGCTCGCAGGAAGATGGGAGTTGAACAGAAATATACCTTAGGCAATCTGTCATGTAATTATGTATTATGAACAACTTGTGTATCTTGGAAGTATGTTTTTCGGGGGAAATAGATTTCCTAAGAAAAAGCAAAGGGGAGGGATTTCCTTTGGGCCATAAACACTGTGTCACTCTGACACATATGACACACTGCTCCTTTCCCAAATCAGGAGAGGGGAAATTCTCTGACCTATCAGATCCTTAGATGGTTGGGCATAGATAATCAGCCTCCCCACCCACTTTGGAAATGGATAAATAGGGACTGCTGAGGACAGACACAAACACACTTTCCACTCATGCAGGAAGATCCAGGCTCCAGACATAGATCCAGAAACCAGACTCTAGAACTTTGAAGCAGAAAGGCCCAACCCAAAAGCTGAACTCTTCTCAGCTGGCCTTCAAAATCTTAAGCAACCTGATTCTAACCCCTAAACTTCCAAGGGACACCACAAAATCCAACAGCCTGGCTGAGCTGTTTTGCTTCTGGCCAAGAACCCTGTGCTAGAACCAAGATTCAGATCCGTCCAGCAGAGCTGTAATCCAGAACCCATCAGATCCAGTCCAAGAGGCCGTGCAGACCAGAGTGCCTTGCTGAGAGCAGAGTCCCGGTGCCCTGAATCCTGTCCAGTGGCGAGTGAAGTCCAAACCCTTGACCAGATCTTTGACGGGTCTATTCCATTCCAAAGCCATAGGAGTGAGTATTTAGTATAGAACTGTCCATAGTCATATCTTAGTTTAAAGTAATCCTATTCAATCCATTTCAACCTATCCAGAACTGCATTATAGAATCTTGTGTCCATCCTGAATTCTTCTCATTATATTGTCTGTGATAACTGTAGCAATAATCATCAATGCACTGATATTTTTGTGTCTTGGCGCACAACAACCAAAGTGGAAGGCGCCCTGTTCTGGTGGTTGTCCCGTTGGGTATCTTGTACTTTCAAGCGCAATCTGTCATTTTGAAATCTTGACTCTGTTTCTGAAAAATCTACCTTCACAAAAACCTCTGTAACTTTTGAACCGTACGTCCTAGAAATGTCATTTTGAAGCTAAGATCCTCAGCTTTCAAACAAACCCAAAACGACATTCCAATTCCTTATAGTTTTTCCGTAATCTTGTTTCCCGCACGCGGAAAAGTTACAGCGATTTCGCATTTGGCTCAATTTCATTCTATGTAAAATGCTATTTCTTGCTTTCAACTTCTACATTTCGTTTTCCATCTGCTAATCATTCTATAATCATTGCTAGTGTTGACCTGAACCTATCCCAAGCCACTCTCACTAGTTCTGAATCCCATTTAGCGAATTAAAGTCATTGTTAGCATTTTCCCATTCAATTCAAACCACATTTAAAAGCATTTTGACCTGTTTAAAATCAGCCCCGTTTCTCTCTGCTTGCTGGGGGGAAGTGGGATTGAACTGCATTGTTGATTGTATTCTGGATACCTATGTGCCCTCATTCCATCTCTTCATATTGCATATTGGGGGGAGTGAGTAACAACAGGGGGCGGGAGAGTGATCATATTGTCTTTTGATTGAAGTCATATCATGTTTTATTTCTGTGTTGCATTTCTTCCTATCATTGCATTCTTTTGAACCCATACAAAGTATTCTCTGCTGCCGTATTCTTCCTATTTCGACTCCTAATTGATTAAAGAGATTGTTGATGTTGTAATATTACCAATTGCTGATCATTGTTCATATAAGTGTGATATTCAGATATTATTAATATTCATAAAAGTGTAATATATCTATTGTTCAATTCTTCAAATAAATCTTTTAATTTGCAAAACAAACCTATTTCTTGGTTCAGTGAGACCGGGGGAATTCAAAGAGGGGGGTGTTATATAAGGGTACATCATCCAGAATTAAACGAACTTTGACATAAAAATATATAAATAAGGGTTTCCATTGGGCATCCCATACTAGGCATTGACTTAGTTGGAATGCTGGATTGAAGTCACTTAGAGATTGGGGGCTCGTAGCCGGACTTCTGGATTAGATCTACCACTTATGCAGCTTAATACAGTGTGCTAACTGACAGGATACATACATTCTGTTGGGCTACTACGCTGTGCAACACTGTAAAAGCACCCCTCAAAAGGGAACGTTCTAAGGAAATGGTCTGTTTTGCAAAGACAAAATAATAAACTTCTGTAAATCAGGAAGGAAAATTAATATTTCAGAAATGGCGACATTGGTAGACATCAAGATAGCTAGAGAACACCTTTTACATACGTTATTTGTGAGAGGTGAGTGGACTGAGCAGGACCAGAATGTGTGTTTGCAGGCAATCACACAACAGATCACTGCAACTGGGTTAGATATCTGGAGAGATCAGGGTCCCTTACATGTGGCCCTGAGTGAACTATATATGGCCCTTAAGGCCAAAGATGAGCAAAATAAGATTGCCAAGATAGCGGCATATTTATAGTTATCTATGGGAGCCATGCAGGACAAATATGCTGAAGGCCAAGATCTGGCAAGTAGGCAACTGATGGCATTAGAAAAGGCCCAATCTGGTCTGGACTCTTCTGAGCAGAGGCTGCAGAGGAGTCAGGTAGTCACCCTGCAAAGCCACCTAGATATAGTGAAGGCAATACATTGATTTTGAAAGACCTGGAAACACAGGCAGAGTTTGATGAAGAGCGCCAGAAAGCTGGTGCCCTTCAAAGACAGTGGGACGACCTGGCGGCCCAGAGGCATGCTCTTACTCAGAAAAGGGACTCCTTAGGCCAGGAAGTCTGTCACTTAAAAGGGAAACTGGAAGAAAATCACCTGGCCCTCCAGGGACTGGGTGACCTCCAAAAAGAGCATGATAGATTGTTAGAGTACACCAGGAGGGTGGAAGATGCTCTGGCAAAAAAGGAGCAGGCCAGTTGGGATGGGACTCAAGAGGTAACCCTCCTGCAGCAAAGACTGGCCCAGTACTCAAAGACAAACCAGGAAGCACAGAGAGAAAATGAGGTTCTCTGTGAGAAAAATGATAGGCTCCACAGGCAGGTAGCCATGCAAGAGAGACTGATAGAGACTAGTAAGGTCTTGATTGAGGAACAGAAAGCTCAGGTTCTTGCATGGCAACAGGGAGCAGAGGCTGATAGAGATGAGGTTCGCTGGGAAAGTGAAACACCTGAGCATAACCTCAGGAACCCTAGTACCAGGCCTTCATCTCTCCCAGTCCCTGGATTCTGCCACCCCCATGTCCCGTGGCGCACATGAGCCCAGGGCCACGGGGATGGCAGATTACTATCCAGTTAGAAGTATGGGGCTCATAGATCAGCACCTCCCAGGTATGGATGGGCTGGCGTCTCCAGAGTAGGCCCACTAAGGGCATCCTGAAAATCTATGCCCAGCGAAGGCAGTGGGCAGTGGGGGTGGGGGGTACCCATCAAATCCTGGGAGCAAGGAGAAATCAGAAGACTCCTCTGAGCGGCCCAGGACACTGGAGACTAGGTCCCCACATTCTGCCAGCCATTCCCAGGCTCGCAGAATCCGGGAGAACCTAGAAGACCAGACAGGCACCTCTGGGAGCAGTGCCTCTGAGTCAGAGGATAACTGGACCAGGGTTACCCGAACCAAGAAGGCCAATAAGGCAAAAAAGGGCCCTGCTTAAGGACCCCTTAAAACAAATCAAGGCAATAAGGAGCGTCATCACACCTTATCACAAGAACACTAAGTATTCTGTTTGGGAACACTTAGAGCTCTTTGAGCAAATGATGGAGACTTTTCATTTGAAAGACAGCAGTAGCTGCATTCAGTATGTGAAATGGACATTCTCCCCAGAATACTCCAGTTTCTTTGCGGGGCTGGAGGACCAAAATCGGTCCACATATAGGGCGGCCATCCTAAAGCCGAAATCACAGAAATCCCCAAGAGGCTCGCAAGGCAGCCTACAATTTACAATGTGGGGAGGATCCGGCCCCACAAGAATTTGTGCAGGAGTTAAAGGTGCCTTTGCGCAGTCTACCAGAAGGGTGCGAACGGACAGCAAAGAATATGTTAATACTTTATTCCATGTTTTACCAAAATACATCATGACCCAGCTAGTGAGAGATTTTAATGAGAAAAGATCACTAGACTGGGTCATTGAACAGGCCACCCAGATCTATGAGGTGCAAAAGCACAGACAACAAAAATACTCAAAAAAGCCCCAAAACAACCAACCCGCCTGCTGCTGCTAAGGTGGCAGAGGCAATGGTTGCCCCCATTTTGGATTTGGAGATGGGGGGGCCAAAAAACTTGCCTGCACAACAGAATAATTCCAAGCCCAGAAGGCACTTGGGCCAGTCACAGACAGGGAGCCAAGGAGGTAGTCCCATAAATGGGATCCCTCACTCCTCTGACTATGTAAGTGTCATGATGCCTACCCCCCGGAGCAGCAGGCCAGGCCCAGCACCCCTGGGAGCAGGCATCACGCCCCCGGGTAAAAGCCCAGCAGCCCCTTATAGGGGCTCTTTGGACTCTGTCCTGGCGCCGCTCATGTTGGACATCAGTCCTGGCGCCATAGGCGCCAGGCTCATAAGGGGAAGTGTTTGGTGCACTTACCTGAAGCAGACCATGCTGCACACTCACCTGATGCAGACCATGCTGCATGAAGAACCAAGCCAAATGAGGCTTAGGAGGGACTATTTTTCTGAAGGAACTATTTTGTTACTTGGGTGGGGCTGTGGAAGAATACTCACCTGGAACTTCTTCCAAGGCTATTTAAGCCACGCCCGGACAGCCACACGTGCTTCGCGTTGTTCTGCATCCCAGCAGCTGAACGCTCACCGTGTCTGCTCCTGCACCTGGACTCCAGCCACGCCCGCCTCGAACCTGGAACACCTGTAAGGAAAGAAGAGAAGAGAAAGGTGAAAACCAAGAACTTATTCAACCTTCTTACCTGCATCTGGAATCTTCACGCCAGCATTCCTGAAGGAACACTTCCATTTAAAAACACTGCATTGCTCGCTGCAGCGCCGCGCTTCACTCACCTGTTCCCGAGACGCCTCCCGGCTCCATCGCGGCTCTCAGCACCGGTCGCCACATCTCTGCACCTAGGGGAGAGAAGAAGAGACAAAAGTTGAGCAAAGGAACACAAGAGGAAAGCTGAATTTTCAGCCATATTACTTACCGGCTTTTCTTGGTGAACCATTCCACATCTCGGGTCAGCGCCGCATCTTTGGCAGGTACCGCACCCCGGCCCCTATGGGGAAAGGACAAAAGACATTACTGGGGAATTATAAAGACATTTAGAGGGGTTGCCCTCATCCTAACTCACCTGATTTTACCACCGGCAATTTAACCCCTCAACGCATCGCCTTTGTTCTGCACCTGAAAAAAAGGTACAGATCACAGGTTAGGAAAAACATAAAAGGAGGCTCACACTTGAACTTTTGCATCTTCATACTTACCGCGTATCGCTCAGAAAAGTCAAGTGGATTTGCCAGCGCCATTCTTAAAACCAGTGAAGTAACTGGACGAACACGCGCCCCTGCACCAGAAGCAGGATGGAGAGTTCATCGTTCCAAACCATAAGGTGAGCTTAAACCGGGGGTTTTGGAGGAAGTGAGAGAAGAACGAAGGGGGAAGGGGGGGGAGAAGGAAACTATTCCGCAGACAGTTAATCCCCTTTCTCATCTGCAGAAGGATATTCCTACGGGCCAGACAAGCAAGATTTGGGGATCCTTGTTCAATCGGTGGTCCGAATTCTGCGCATCACGCTTGAAGAGGCCACAGCAACCCAGACCAGCGCCTCCGTGGGAGCCAGGTGAGCGTTACAGTAAGTCCCCGCTACAAGGGGAACAGACCCATCCTGGGTTATGTGTGGACTCCTCCAGCCCAAGGGGGGGATCCAACCAGGCACCTTACCCAGGGAACTTCCCTCCTAACCTCCCCCAGAAGGGCAGAAATTCCCCAAATCCTGGGCAGAACTTTTTCCCCAGGTACCCACAAAACTTCCAACCCCAAAATAATCCATCCTTCTTTCCCCACTTTCCTGTGCCCAGACAACCTAATCCGGGAGAGGGGAGACCAAGGGTGGAGGGGTACCCAAATCTTCCCAACCCGGGGTATTACCAGAGAAGGGATAGCTACCCTTCCCGGGATCAGCCCAGGGGGGAAAACAGAACCCAGTATCAGCCTGAGCGGGTTTCACAATAAGAGCGCCAGGTCCAAAATATGGCACAGGATCTGGGTCGCATGCTGAGGGCTCAGCAGAACCCTCAGATGGGCATGCCGGCACAGAATGCCTCCAACTCTGGACCTGGTGCTCCAGAACAATGATGGGGGCAGCACCCCGACAAACCACCGGTTCCCAGGGAGGAGGCACAAGGGGAAGGGGCGTGTAAAGCCTTGGAGGAAGCTTCATTCCCCACTTGTAAACAGCCCCTTGAAACCCAGGAACCAGAACCAAAATCTCCTGCCCCTGAAAGTCTGCCACCTAAGGAGCAGAGGGGGGTAGGAGAAACAAAGGACCCAAACAGACCCATTTTGTGGAGGAGGCACAGATCTTCCAATTTGAAGGAGAGGGATCCTCAGAGGATCCTGGGAAAAGGACCTTCTCCTTCAGAGATGGGGGAACTCCTCCCAAGGAAAGATGGGTCCCAAAGGATTCAAATCCAGACTGGGTAGATGTGGGGACTGAGCTAGCGCTGCCCATCATCCCATCCCATCCCAGAACCAACAACATCAAAATCCCCTGGTTCAAACCCATCCTGGTGACTGCCTCCAAAAAGGGGGGGCAGCCCAGAACCAGAACCAGGAGAACTCAAAACCCCTCCCATATCTAATTACCACCTTTTTATTTCAGATTCCCTAGCCTCCCCACCAAATTCTGTCCAAATCTCTTCTCTTTCAGTGTCCAAAACTAAAAAACTAAACCACCAGTTGTCCAAAAATGTACATTATCTGTGCCCCCTTGAAGAGAAGGAGGGACGATACTATGCCCCGGTACAAATACAGGGGCAGGGTACAATTATGGCACTGGTGGACACTGGATTCCAAGCTACCCTTCTGTCCAAAAAGGCCTTTGATGAACTGAATTCAGGAAGGGGGAGAATTACCAAATTCCTCTCACCTCTCTTCCTGGACAACTTCAGAACTTGGACGGGAAGGAAATTCCCATCGAGGGGACTGCGGATTTGGACATTAAAATTGGGCGACACAAGGTGAAGCACCCAGTCATAGTTGTGACTCCAGAGGGCACCCCTTGTTTACTAGGGAATGACCTCCTGAGAAGGTTGTCACCCCTAAACCATTGCGTAAACAAGGTCCTCTGGACCCAGACTAGCCGACCAATAAAGTTAAAACAGAGTGTAAACCATGTTAGTTTAAACGGCACATGGTTGAACAAAAATCTGACCAAGTAGAATTTCAATTCCAGAATAACCAAATTCCAGACGTGACAGTAATAGCAGTAAGACAACAGACTGGTGATGGGGGGGTCTTCTCTATTTCTGAAAATCAACCTTCCAAATTCTTTACCAATCCACAATCAGACATTCCCACTTCTGTAGTCCAGAAAGACGAGAAGTCAGCTCAGAGCCTGGCTAATATTCAACAAATTGGAGAGCAGTTGTTCATCCCTGCTCTGTTAAATGAAGGGAAGGACTCTGTTCTCGCCCGAGTGTGTGTGAACAACGGTAAGAGCTTCATCAGCTAGGCCATGTTCTGCCAACTCCCAAAAGATCCAGCCATTCCCACATTTAGACTGACAGACAAATGGGAAATGGATCTAGAAACACCCAATTCCAAACATCTCCTGCCAAGCAGGTGTATGCTCAAAATCGCCATAGGCAACAAGAGCATACTTCATAATTGTTGGGTCGTGCGAGACGTCACTGCCGCCTTTGTGATATTCTCAATCGCTTTGCCATTAGTTCGGACCTAAAAAACTTCAAAGCTTGGTCCCGATAAGTAGATAATCCCATGGGCTTTGATGACCCAAAGAAAGCGTCAGCTTCTCTGCTGCCTTATGCAGTTGAAATTCAGATTGGAGAGGAAATCACCATCCCAGAAAGGACCTGACAATTCTCCCTGGAAGTGAAAGTTAAAAGAGGACAGTAATTGAAAAACCCCGATGCTTATATTCATCTAAATGATTCTCTCCAACAGCAAGGGTTGGGGGTAAATCCAACACAACTAGTCAATGTAGAACATGACACCATTCCAATAGAGGTGGATAACAGCGACTTAAAGAGTATCATTCTAGCCGCAGGCACCATTATTGGAATGGCGGTTGATGACCAACATTTTTCCGTTGATTTAAGCAATGAACTGTTAGGACCAATCCCCAAGGACTGTTTTGACAGTGACAATGATGACAACACAATACCAGACAGGATCTTTACCCGGCAGGGGGGGGGACTTCCTGGTGTACACTTCCTGCCCTTATGGTAAGGAAGATGTGACTTGTGACTTCAGGAGGGATGAGGTGATTTTCCAGGTCCATGAGGGCTGCCTTTCCCACCTGAAGCCACGAGTCCAAATCAGCACTTTGACCAGGGACTTCTCCACCCATCTGCAGGAGGCCGCTGAGATAGCGAAACAAGAAGTCTTTCCAGGCTTCAGTCAGATGGTTGAAGAGAGAGTCAACCTAGCTGATGCCTGTGAGACTCTGGAGCAGAAGCAAAAGTTGAAACAAGTTTTCTTGGATTTTTAGGATCTCTTTGCATTGGACTCATATGACTGTGGACGCACCGACATCCACACAACAACAATTCCCACGGACCCTGGCATGACTACAGTGTTTGTGAAGCAATATCGCTTGCCTCTCGCATCAATGGAGTCTCTTACTGAAATAATTAAGAACCTTGAGTCCCGTGGGATAATCCGTCCAGTCCACAGCACCTTCAATAATCCAGTGCTGGGGATATTGAAGCCAAACGGCCAGTGGAGAGACTGCGCTGACCTTAGGGAGCTCAACAAACGGGTCCATACTTCCCGATGGCCTCTTCCCTACATTGACCAAGGGCTGGCCCGGATCCAGGGGTCACAGGTATTCACTGCAATAGACCTGACCAATGGGTACTGGACTGTACCTGTCAGTAGGGAGTACCAATAAAAGCTGGCTTTTACCTTTGGGGGCCAGCAGTACGCATGGACCTGGACTCCCTTCGTATACATCAACGCTGGAAATGAGTTTAACATTTTTCTGCATAAGGCCATGCCCGACCTGGGTGAAAGAGGTAACCTAGCTTATGTAGATGATGTCTTCATCAAAAGCGCAACTGTGGAGGAACACATAGCAGAGATTCGTTATGTTCTGACACAGTTGAGGGCCGCCGGAGCAAAACTTTCCTTCCAAAAGGCACAGTGGTGTAGAACCCGTGTAAATTTCTTGGGGCATGAGATTACTCCTCAGGGTCTCTGTCCCCAGGAAAAGAAAGTGGAAGCACTCCAGAAACTGAAAGACCCCACAACTCTGCGGGAACTAAGGAGCCTCCTTGTACTGACTAATTACAGTAGAAAGTTCATTGAGGGCTACGCAGAGATCACCAGACCCCTGATTCATCTTTTGAAGGGGGGGGTCAAGTGGGAAAGGGGTCCAGAACAAGCTGAGGCAGTAAGACAACTCAAAAGAAGCCTCTCACAAGCGCCTTGCCTAGCTTACCCTGTCAGAAACAAGGAGGTCTTCTTGGAGACAGTGTTCTCTAATACAAGCTTGACTTCAGTATTATACCAAAAGCATGACAAGGTCAATAAAGTAATCTCCTATGCGAGTAAAACTTTATCCTCTGGGAGGAAAAATTCAACGATTGTGAGAAGGCACTCCTGGCAACGGTGTGGGCATTGAAGAATTACCGCCCGTTCATCTGGGGGAACACATCATAGTGGAGACTCCACACCAGCCTCTGCAATATCTCCAAAGTGACAGAATCCGGGCAGGAAATGTGAGTAATTCCCGAATTACTTCCTGGATTCTGTTAATGCAAGGCTTTCCTGTGGAGGTCAGATATGGCCAAAATAAGAAGAGTCCCCTCGCGCAAGCTCTGGCTGACTTGCATGATTGTGCCAGAGAAAACTGCCTCGAGGACGAGAGTCTAAAAATCAAGGACAACATGGAGGCATATCTTAATTCCCCACACAAAGTCTTTGAAGAAGACTAGTGTGAGGGAATGCCCACGGTCTATGTGGACGGATGCTCTTACCATGTTGACAACAACAGGGAAAAAGAGCTTGTGACCGGCGTAGGGAATGCATGGGTGAATGAGACCCCAGAACCCTCCGCTGGGTACGAGATTGGTCCTCGAAGTAGTCAAGTGGCAGAATTGATGGCTGTGCATCAAGCCATCCTCACTGCTTTCCAACATCAACTCCACAAACTGGCTATAATCAGAGATTTGGATTATGTATGGAACAGGTTCGTGGAGCACCTGGTTAATTGGAAAACCAGAAGCATGTTATGTGATAATAACAAACCCTTGGAACATGGGAAGGTAATCCACAATATTGATGATCTGGTCACCTCGAATGGGATGACCATCTACTGGAAAAAGATCAAGGGTCATTCTAAAGTAGAGGGACCAGACAAAACGAAATGACCTAGCTGGGTACAAGATTGGTCCTCGAAGTAGTCAAGTGGCAGAATTGATGGCTGTGCATCAAGCCATCCTCACTGCTTTCCAACATCAACTCCACAAACTGGCCATAATCACAGATTTGGATTATGTATGGAACAGGTTCGTGGAGCACCTGGTTAATTGGAAAACCAGAGGCATGTTATGTGATAACAACAAACCCTTGAAACATAGGAAGGTAATCCACAATATTGATGATCTGGTCACCTTGAATGGGATGACCATCTACTGGAAAAAGATCAAGGGTCATTCTAAAGTAGAGGGACCAGACAAAACTGGAAATGACCTAGCTGATCAGCTGGCCAAAACCGGGGCCATCCAAGGGGATCTAATTGAGATCGAGTCCCTGTTGGGGGAGATCCAGGTCACTGCTATCAGCAGGTCCCAGACAAATGCTCACAATGATCTTTCAACTGCACAATGGAGTAAGGAGACCCCAGATGCTGATTTGACTACGGCTCAAAAAGGTGATCCAATAATTGGTAAGTTTTATCAACACATTGAGGACCCTCAGAACTTTCCCCTGACGGATACCGATTACATAGGGAAAGAGGACCTCAGAGTGTTGATGAAATGTCCAAAAATGTTCTGAATCCAAGATGGTTTGTTGGTGAGGGATGCCTAGCTGGCCATGATCAGTGGGTGGTTCCCACCTCTTTCCGGAGCCTGATGTTAAGTCACGCCCATGATGCGGCCACAGCCGGTCATAGGGGGTTTCATACAACACTTGAAATCTTAAGAGAGGTTGCATACTGGCCACACATGGGGCAGGACCTCGACCAATACTTGAAGGGGTGTCTTGTGTGAGCGCACAATTTCAGCCAACATCCCTCACACACCGTGCGCCTCTCCTAAAGAGGGGGATGACACTGCCATGGTCAGATTTGCAAGGCCCGTGATTCGCTCCTCTAGGGGAAACAAGTACATGTTGACCGTGACATGCTTGTTTACTAAATGGGTGGAATGTCTCCCAGCCCCAAACTGCAAGGCAGAAACAGCAGCTGCCCTGATGATCAATCACATCTTTTCGCATTTTGGACTACCCCAAAGGATTGAGTCAGACAGAGGTAGCCATTTCACCAACGAAGTTATGACAAAGACGTGGGAGATACTTGGGGTCAAAAGGAAGCTACACATTGCTTACCGGGCAGCCTGTAGTGGTGCAGTAGAAAGATACAACAGTACAATTGTGAGCATATTAAAAAATGTTGTGGCAGATTCTGGGCCAAGTTGGGATATTCGATTACCTCTTGTCCTAATGGCCATCAGATCTACCCCTTCATCTGCAACTAAAATGTCACCGTTTTTAGCTGATGACTGGACGCAAGATGGTGCTTCGCCAGCATCTGCTCTACCGGACCCAAGAGCAGACATTGATCAATGCCTCCACAACTCATGAGTATGTTGAAAACCTAAGAAAACACATTCAACAAGCTTTTGCCTATGCTCAGCAAAATTTAGAAATTTAGAAAGATGAGCCGATAGCATGAAGACCCACTATGACTTGAAGACTACCAGAAAGGAATACAATGTAGGAGACCGGGTCTAACTATACAATTTCCAAAGGAACCAGGCCAAACAGTGAAAATTTCTGCCTACCTGGAAGGGACCTTTTGAAATTGTAGACAAAATCTCACCAGTCGCCTACAAGATCTGCATCCCCAAAGCAGTCTGGCAGAAGGCGAAGATAAGTGGGTCCATACTAATCAACTAAAGTGTTGCCATCCTAGGCACACTCTGCAGCAACTGGAGGAGTCTTTTGGAACCCCAGAGGGGGCCACTCCAGATCCATGAAACTCCAACTCTAAAATATTCCACATATAGTCTATAAAATACTATAATAAAATGTGTCCTGATTTCTCGAAATGTATATGTCCGCCCCACTACATTAATAGTGGTGGGGAAATGTCTACAAATATGTTTTGCTTTGTCATCCTAGGAGAGATAACCTATAGTTGATGGGAAACCATGTAGACTGACCAAAGAGGACTACCTGGGGACTGGGAGCAAAGATCCGAGGGGTCCGGGGTACCGCTCAATACTCCCATCAGGACGGGCTAGGAGAACCGATCGATCCACCCCTAATGGAGGAAAAGATGCTGAACTTCGTCATTTGTGGAATCAGAAGAGATGAGGCTGACATCCCAGTCTTGCGAGTTTCCATTGATGGACGGTCAACGCCAATCGCAAGAGGGGGGCTTGTGGGAAGTCTCAACCCACTAGTCCAAGCCCTGCAACATTAATGTGCATTGCTTGCAGCAGAAACATCATAATGGCCGCCGGAAAGCATGCTGCTCACTAAAAATCACCAGAAAGTGTGCAGTAAAAATCTGAAAAATAGGCCGCCATCCACTTTTGCCTGCCTTTGTCAGTGGTAACACAGGAGACCACTGCCAAAACCCACCATTGGGCTACCCACAAAGTAGCCTGAAATCACTTGAAAAAGCAATGCTGATTGCCAAAAAGAAACACAGAGCTGTTTCGAAATCTGTTTTCTTGATTGTCAAAAATGTGCAAAAATCATGGCTCACAAACCACCTAAAAGAACCAACCTCCTTGTTGGGTGTTCCACATTATTCTACTGCAAGTATCCACATAAATACAATGTCAGCAAGAATCATATGTAATTAGAACAAAATCCTCTTTTAAAGATACTTGATGGAAAGAAAACTGTCAAAAATGGTTGTAGTACCGTTACTCCCTCTGTCAGAAGCCGGCGATTTAAAAACCTATCATGTGTAAAGTTGAACATTGAACTCAAACTATGCCAAAGAATAGATTTCCATCAAAATGCCAAATAAGAGTGCCACACATTGATTTTCATGTTGAAAAAGGACTGGAAGTAAAGATGGGTTTGCTTATTTTAAATTTATAAATGTATTTTTTTCACACGGAACTATGTTACAATTGACCAGAAGGTAACCTGATTCAGTTAAAACTCCCAAGAGGCTTTCTTCCCTTGAGAAACTCACACCTTGTTCATTCCCACCAGAAGGAGGATATCGCATTGGCATGTTAATCAGGATGGGAGGAGATTTCTTCTGCTGCCCGGAGAAAGAAACAATGGGTTCCTTGGGCTGAATAGAAAATGCTAATTCGGGTGTGAATGACCACAACTGCTCTGGCAGGAAGGGAAGCCATGTGACCCTCTGACTCAGCAGAGCTCTGGCCGCGGGCCAGACTGAAATTGTTGATTGAAGTTAGTGTAAATGTATGTTTTAGAAAAATGCTTATAACAAAGTGTACTGAACTGACAAAAATATGAAACTTCGAGATTGTTAAAATGGAAAATTCACTCACAGTTTAAGACTAAGCTGGAATATGTGTGATGTTCTGAGACTGAACCCCAGAAATTATTTATATTGTAGCCATTGTGTTTATGTTAGGAACATGAAGAATAACAGGAATGTGCCCAGATGGGATGTGTAGGCATGTATAAACATTGATGCAGAACTAACATTGAGAAACCCACCAAAAGTGCGAAAAAGTTGTCATTTATTAACCATAGCTCGCAGGAAGATGGGAGTTGAACAGAAATGTACCTTAGGCAATCTGTCATGTAATTATGTAATTATGAACAACTTGTGTATCTTGGAAGTATGTTTTTTGGGGAAAATAGATTTCCTAAGAAAAAGTAAAGGGGAGGGATCTCCTTTGGCCATAAACACTGTGTCACTCTGAGACATATGACACACTGATCCTTTCTCAAATCAGGAGAGGGGAAATTCTCTGACCTATCAGATCCTTAGAGGGTTGGGCATAGATAATCAGCCTCCCCACCCACTTTGGAAATGGATAAATAGGGACTGCTGAATACAGACACACACACTTTCCACTCATCAACTGAATTCTTGGCGAAGCACCCTGCAGGAAGATCCAGGCTCCAGACATAGATCCAGAAACCAGACTCTAGAACCAGACTCTAGAACTTTGAAGCAGAAAGGCCCAACCCAAAAGCTGAACTCTTCTCGGCTGGCCTTCAAAATCTTAAGCAACCTGATTCTAACCCCTAAACTTCCAAGGGGCACCACAAAATTCAACAGCCTGGCTGAGCTGTTTTGATTCTGGCCAAGAACCCTGTGCTAGAACCAAAATTCAGATCCGTCCAGCAGAGCTGTAATCCAGAACCCGTCGGATCCAGTCCAAGAGGCCGTCAGACCAGAGTGCCTTGCTGAGAGCAGAATCCAGGTGCCCTGAATCCAGTCCGGTGGCGAGTGAAGTCCAAACCCTTGACGGGTCCATTCCATTCCAAAGTCATAGGAGTGAGTATTCAGTATGGAACTGTCCAGTTATATCTTAGTTTAAAGTAATCCTATTCAATCCATTTCAACCTATCCAGAACTGCATTATAGAATCTTGTGTCCATCCTGAATTCATCTCATTATATTGTCTGTGATAATTGTAGCAATAATCATCTATGCACTGATATTTTTGAAGAAAGTCAAGTGTCTTGGCGCACAACAACCAGAGTGGAAGGCACCCTGTTCTGGTGGTTGTCCCGTTGGGTATCTTGTACTTTCATAGCTCCTTAGTATAAGTCCATATGGGTTCCGAATCTTTAAAGCGCAATCTGTCATCTTGAAATATTGACTCTGTTTCTGAAAAATCTACCTTCACAAAAACCTCTCTAACTTTTGAACCGTATGCCCTAGAAATGTCATTTTGAAGCTAAGATCCTCGGCTTTCAAACAAACCCAAAACAACATTCCAATTCCTTATAGTTGTTCTGTAATTGCGTTTCCCGCACGCGGAAAAGTTGCAGCGATTTCGCATTTGGCTCAATTTCATTCTATGTAAAACCGCTATTTCTTGCTTTCAACTTCTGAATTTCGTTTTCCATCTGCTAATCATTCTATAATCATTGCTAGTGTTGACCTGAACCTATCCCAAGCCACTCTCACTAGTTCTGAATCCCATTTAGCGAATTAAAGTCATTTTTAGCATTTTCCCATTCAATTCAAACCACATTTAAAAGCATTTTGACCTGTTCAAAATCAGCCCTGTTTCTCTCTGCTTGCTGGGGGGGAAGTGGGATTGAACTGCATTGTTGATTGCATTCCGGATACCTGTGTGCCCTCATTCCATCTCTTCATATTGCATATTGGGGGAGTGAGTAACAACAGGGGGAAAGAGTGATCATATTGTCTTTTGATTGAAATCCTATCAAGTTTTATTTCTGTGTTGCATTTCTTCCTATCATTGCATTCTCTTGAACCCATACAAAGTATTCTCTGCTGCAGTATTCTTCCTATTCTGACTCCTAATTGATTAAAGAGATTGTTGATATTGTAATACCCGTTGCTGATCATTGTTCATATTCATAAGTGTGATATTCAGATATTCATAAAAGTGTAATCTATTGTTCAATTCTTCAAATAAATCTTTTAATTTGCAAAACAAACCTATTTCTTGGTTCAGTGAGACCGGGGGAATTCAAAGAGAGGGGCGTTATATAAGCGTACATCATCCAGAATTAAACAAACTTTGACATAAAAATATATAAATAAGGGTTTCCATTGGGCATCCCATACTAGGCATTGACTTAGTTGGAGTGCTGGATTGAAATCACTTACAACAGCCCCCTACCCCTCCTTTCCAACTGAACCCCTACAGTAGTGCCATTCTGAAAGTCTCCCATCAATGGTTCATGTCCAAAATTACATTTTAAAAACACTTTTTTGTTGCATTTTTGCAGCAGATTTTAATTGAGTTCAGAGTGCAGTGCTAGGGCTGAATCAGGAGGCAGACGGTGCTGGTTGAGGGGTTCCGTCCTCCTGGTATCGCTGCTGTTGGAGCGTGGCATGAAGGAGAGGGCCTTGCTCCCCTGCCATGCCCCTGTACATCATTGCAGACAATATGCAACTGTCCATGATGACTATTAGCTTGATGTGTTTATTTGATTTGGTATTGAATATCACAATTTAGTTCTATAAATGTGGCAGGGAGAGGGAGGGGGGGGAGGGAGAGGGAGGGAGGGAGAGAGAGAGAGAGAGAGAGAGAGAGAGAGAGAGAGAGAGAGAAAGAGAGAAAGAGAGAAAGAGAGAAAGAGAGAAAGAGAGAAAGAGAGAAAGAGAGAAAGAGAGAGAGAGAGAGAGAGAGAGAATATGTGTGTGTGTGTGTGTGTGTGTGTGTGTGTGTGTGTGTGTGTGTCCGTCCTAATTCCTGTGCTGCCCATCTATTAAACCGTGTGTGAGGCTTTTTGGAATAGCTTATAATGCATACAGAATCACTTCTAGGGGCAATTAATTTTAACAGGCAAGGCATAGTGAAATTAAAGAAAATGCTCAGGATCACAGACATTAGTTAAGGGGTAAAGCCATCATTTCAGACTAGTCTATACTTTAGATACTACACATCTTCTGAGCTCAAGTTGGTACACATATGTGTTGAAGTTTGGCCTTGAATATTTAAAATAACACTCAATTTTATACAGATTACTTTAAAAATGCTCAAATCACATGTTAAACCAACATGACAATGTATTCATCATTGTAGAAACATATTGAAGAAAAGATTAAGGGGGGCATTTTGTTTTGAATCCTAAACTGCATAGAGTGGAATTCTCCTGTTTGCCATTCATTAATTTTAATTGTTTCCACCAAGTACTGGAAAAGTAAAGAGTAAAACACAGGCGAAAATCACCTTTAGTCTTTACTTTACCACTACGTGTCTGGTAAAATGTAAATCACTTCCACAATTAACGATTGTTGGAGGCATCCACAATGGATTCCTTTTGACTCTGTCCGCTTTTACCAGGTGTAAAAGTCAGGCAGATCCCATAGTAAGCCATTGGTTTTCCACCAACGTAAAAAATATATGCTGGTAGGATATCAATAGGATTTGGCAGGGGGACCGTGTTAAGTCTGATCTGCTCTCCAACTTCGCCTGTCAAACCATACAAAATTCTACAGCTCATAAAAAGTGGAGCTACATGCATTTAGCGCCACTTCTTCCACTCCGCTTGACCTGGAAAATAATCCCCTATGACTGTAGATTTATTTTCCCCATCCTGAATGGAAGCCTACAAGCTCCAGCATAGCAATTGAGAACTTATAAAAAATCTCATACAGACACAAAGTGAAATGAAATGCATGACAAGGTTATTGTTTTACACAGCTTGTTCTGTATCCCCCTTAATTACTAATCACCCAACAATCACACTTAAACAGCTTCTTAAAACCCTATACATGTTTTTTTTTTAATGTGTCACAGCAATGGTCACTGCCTTTTTACCTTTTTTCATATTTAATTTATTTCTAAAGCGCCAGGACAGTGGCCCGGAGTCACAAAAGTGCAGACATTACATACAATAAAAAACAAAGCTCAGAGAGGCCTAAGGAGAAACCTGAGAGAAACTAGTGGAGGCCAAGGATCCATTTACTTGAAAAAGGTTTTCAGGACACGTTTGAACCTGGAAAGACTGGCACACAGCCTCAAATCAGGCAGAAGAGTATTCCACAAGTGAGGAATTGCGGCTGGGAAGAATCCATTTTGCACCTGTACCAGTTTGGCCTTTGGGGTGACAAGCAAACCTGTGTTATTGGATCTTAGATTATGCCCGTTAGATAGCCACTTCAACTGTGTTGCCATATAAGAAGGGCTTATTCCATACATACAAGCATGTGCAATGCAAAGGGTACGAAACTTCATTCTCTTTGTAAGGGGGAGCCAATGTAATGCTCTGTGTGCTGTTGAGATATAATCTGTTTTACGCATACCCATAACGACCCTCACTGCAATTGCAGACGATTGAAATCTCCTTTGCCTAACCCAAGTAGCCTGCTGGCACAGAAGTCTGGGCACCTCCCAATGATCCCCTGGATAGGGTGGTACAACTGAAGGCCTCAAGGAATGGTCTGATTTGTGCCAAAAGTGACACTAGGCCGCTGATCTGGGACCTCATTGTGAGCTCTTGATCAATAGTGACTCCCAAGGTTTTTACTTTTTTCAAAGTGGGGAGTAGACAGTCTGCGATTTGAAAGAATAGGACTGAGCAAGCTGGCACAACTTGGGGCTGGTGCCCAGGATAATAGTCTCAGTTTTTGAGTTATTCAGGGCTAGGCCATTATACAGCATCCAGAGCTGGATTTGGTTGTATGTGGCATTAATGACCTCAGTGTATTAGGAGTGGTCACCCGATAAAGGGAAAAGACACTGAGTATCATCAGCATAGTTGCCATAGCACTTCCTGTTGTAAATAATCTGCCTCTGAGACCAGTTAAAAAGATGCGATCTCAATGGTAGTGCCCGTTAAACCCTGCTGTTTGCATTTGAGGGAAGAGGGTCGAACAGGGGATGGGGGGCTATGGCATTTGTCCATTGTCCAAATGTTAAATCCACCTCTGATTGCACTTTAGAAAATATTGAAATACTGCTTTTTAGTTATAAAAGATGTACACCTTTTATACATTGCCCGCAACATTATAGAAAATGCTCTTCTTTTTTGTTATTTTATGGGTGTTCCTGTCATTTTCGGCACTGCCTAAACAACCAGCACCCAGGATTTACATCATACTTTCCAAACGAATCCCACAACACGCATGAAATTTTCTGTTTGCATGCAAACTCTGTTAAGTTACTCAAACAGTATGAGGTTATCAAGTCTCATTTACAGAAGCAATTAAGTAATTAAACACTCAAAAGAATGCTTAGATAGAACACTGGCAGGCCCTATACAGCAACACGTTTGGTGTTGGTTTGTGATAGAGCTTGCTCAAAGGTTAGGTTTTGGTGGTGAGGCATTAACATAGCCATGGCTAGTCATTAGGTGGGTAAATGACCAGACACACCCATAGGATGTGTGTTTCTCCTCACATTTTATCACCATCCTGTGTTCCACTGCATGCGTTCTGGCTATACCTGATAAGTAAAAAGTTTCTGAATCAATTAAAACCACCGTCATTGCTCTGGCCAGCCTTCCATACCATTGACTTGGCCCTGTCACTAATATCAGAAGCACATCCCAAACTGCTACACCACAGGTCCTAAAAATCCATGCGGTTACTTGTGTTCCAGAGCAGATGGAACACAGCCTAGCAATTGAGATTGAACGGCACCTTTTGGTGGCAGCACCAAAGGTCATTTGCTAATGGCTTGTACCCTTCTCTAATGGCACAGACATACTACAGAATTATGGCATGGAACGTTGCTCAGAGCAACGGTAGTGGTAATGTTTAATTCAAAGCCTTGCATCTATCACTTTTTGATTTTACTACACTCTCCCCTCTAGAATTAAATTTGTGTTACTACCAACCTTATCTTTTCTTTTGTACTAAAGTAGTTAATGCAGCAGAATATATACTTTGAATCTAATTTGTAAGGGCCACCAGTCAGTTGACGCACCTTCTGCAGAAATCTGTGTTCAAGCAACTTTACCCATCATTTCTATTGTTTGATATAATTAACCATTTGATTAAGCATGATGTGAAAAACCACTGATGTAAACTCCCTGGTCATGTGTACTTTCATGGCTGTGGGGCATAAATCATTGTCTAGGGAAATAAAACCAATCCTGGCCGGGCTTCCTGCAGTTCAGCCTTTCAGAACCATGTCTCTGAGGTTGCTGATGAATGTTTAGAGTGACATCCACCCCCCACTCCCTTGGTTACTAGTGGTGTATAACACCACTGACACAGCGTCCTTTCTAGGGGGGCTAGGGGCTGGCTCTGGGGTGGGGGGGCTGGCCCCCCTGCTAGAGCCGGGCCTGTTTGAAGCTTTGTATGAGCAGGCATAGACCTGAAAAAAGGGGAGAAATCGAGAGACATTTGAACTTTGTTGTGAACTGTACGAACAGGCTAAGGCCTGAAACACCAAAGGGGAACATTCAAGAGACTATTTCTGAAGGGGTTTACACACCAACTAGCATAAGCCAAGGAAGGGGAGTAAGAACACTTCTCTTGGCTAAGTCGTTTTATTTCCTTTGTTAGTTGTAGGTACAGTCAGTCAGCAGGGTAGCACACGTTTGGATGCGAGACAAGGTTGAGTTCTGTAAGACGTCCTGGTGAGCACCCTTTTTGGTATTTTCCAAGGTGAGGCAATTGTCTTTACTTTAATAAAATGGAGACCCTTTGAAAAATGTCGAGTTGTCGGTCTCCTGTGTCCGACATACCACAAGTAACATTCTCATAGCACACACAGAACTAAGCAGTAACATTCCTGTGAGACACAAAGGGCTCTGCATTTACATTCAAACACCTCCATCCCCTTTGAAGTTTCACTCCATCAATCAATACGTTTACTAAAATATAATTAATCAAACTGTATTATAAAAATATATAGACACACCACCATATTATCATAATAAAAACAGAACAATTTAAAGAAAACCCTTCATATAACAATGTGATAAGCATCATTTAAATCTAAAAGCATAATTCATGACATCTAAAGGAAAGGGGCCCCTAACACCCTTCCCCCAACCCCCCCAAAATTACGACCATGATCAGGTAAATTGAAAACCATCATTTAAGAATTTTTCGGAACTATAAATAATATACAAATCTGGAGTTTCCATATATACTATATATGCCTGCCTATAGTTCTCGAAGTTTAGATTCTTTAACACAAACTTTAAGCCTCTGCCTTGCTATTTTATGTATGGGGCAGAAAAAAAAAGCAGGCTAGATCAGTAACATCATCACAATCCCATTTAAAACGGACATCTGATTAAGGTTTGTGACATTAGTTTCCTTATTTTAGCATTACTTTGAACATTTAAATAATGGACATAATTGATACAATATGATCTAACTCTAGGTTTCCTTTGTATGAACTTGTAAGAGTAAGGTCATTTTTTTTTTAACATCTGTTGCTTCAGAAACGTTATACCTTGTTTAACCACAATTAACAACATATTTACAGGAACAATAAAAAAAAAAAGAAAAAACATTAGAACATCCAGAGTAGGGAGGCACTGTTGGCCGTGCAGCAAGATGACCACGTCTTGAAACCGCTCCCGAGATGAAGCTGGGATAATCCTGCATGAATATCCGTTAACCTGCTGATAAGATTATTTACTGATCACAGTTGTTAGGGAAAATTCTCATTTATTGCTGATTTCCCTCACCTAGTGAGTCCCCCAACAGTGGGCCTCACACTCACCTCCTTGTCAGAAGCTGTAACAAGAATCCTGAAGCTGAAGTCATCTTAAGCTTGAATCCTGGAATCCAGTTGGAGGAAGAAGTCTGCAGCTGCAACTTCTTCATCAAACCCCAAAACTGCTGTGCTGATTCAAGGACTGAACCAGAGAGGGCCTGGATAGGCAACCTCTTCCCGTAGCCACAAGGGAACCTCTTGCAACTGAAGCCAGTCCTCTGTGCCTGCCGTCTGGAGAAGGGATTTTTGTGGGTCCAGAAGAGGAGTGCCTGAACATCTTGAATTCAAGAAGTTCATCTGTGTCGCCCAGGGTCCGGAGGAGTGTCCGTGACCACTGGAAGCCGGGTTGCTGAATATCGCCCAGAAGAGGGGCTTCCCTGGCATAGTGCTGCTTGACAACCGCAGCTGCAAAAGTTCCAAATCACTGAAGAATCCTTCAATGGGCATCCCTAACATGACATCTGTCCACTTGTAAACGCCGGAGAAGGTCCAGGCTCGCTGCCTTCAGTTGAGTTTCCACCAGTGGGTTTCCCGCCACCAAAATTCAAAGATGACGTACTGAGTGTCTAGACTTGGTGAGGGTCCGCACAGGCGAGAGGTTGTGTTTAGGTCGCCGGAAGCCACCCTGAGGTTCATGTTGTGGCTGCAGTATCGAAGAACCAAAAGGGGTTAAAATGCAAAATCTCAAAACCTACTTCTGCTGAAGCACCCGTCACCACCGATAGTCATCCAAGACTACCAAGGGTCTTACCTTCTTTGGTGATGCCTTGTGGGGTCCACAGCAAGTTTCACCTTCGTGGGACTTACACAGCCAGAGAAACGACCTGCCTACGGTGCACTGCAAAGACTGAAAGTGCTGCCTTTCCGACCCTGCTTGGTTCCCTTCTCCTTCTCGACAAGCCAGTGACTCCTTGTTGCAATGGGGGTCCATCCTAGAGGGGTCTCATTGAGTAAAGCCAAGAAACTCCACCACTTCACCTACCAAGGCACCCAAGGTACTGTGACGAGTAACAGTACCTTCCATCCTCAGGATTCATCCAGGGGTCCCAGATTCCTCTTGGATCCTGTTCTCCTGTGGCTTCCCAGGTACTTTGAGGTTGTGGGATTTGTAGAAAGAGAAGCAAACTATTTTTGAACATATTTGTACTGGGCTGTAATACACAAGATAATGTACACGTTAACTTTACCTGCGAAAAACTGAAAGGACTTTGACTATACAGAACTTCGGGGAGCAAGGTAGGGGCATCCCATGATGAAATAGGATATCCCCTTCAATTTGAAATCTCTTCCGCAACCTACTATACAGGAGTTACGATCTTCGCAACTCCCCCCCCTTTTTCTGTCAAACAATGAGACAAGGAGGAGAACGAGTGAGGGGATGAGGATTACCTACATAGAAGCGCAAACATAGAAAACAGACTCTCCTCTTCCTACAGTAGATTGTCCCACTAATGAGGCCAGGCAAAGCCAGGCCTCCCTTCACAACCATGCACACCTGAACATAACTGCCACTCCCAGGAAGCATAAAAGGCGGTGGTGCAAAAGCACATGGTGAGCAAGCTGGGGATGCTGGAGGGAGCAGAGAAACCAGAAGGAAGGAGCCAAAGCTGGAAGAACTCTCTGAGACTTGGAGGCGTGAGGAAGGCCAAACCCTTAGCCGGTGAGCACCAGAGAGGCTGCAGGGTGGTGGGATGCCTGTGCCTCCAGAAGGTCAACCCAGGGGCAGCTTAGACTGCCTGGCAATGCCCTACCCAGAGCTCCTCTCCTGAGTCAGACTCAGAAACTTCTCAGGCCTTTGAGGTGCAGGTGTGCAAGACCCTGACCTCACATCAAGTCCCATTGGAAAGTAAGGTGCACTCTGGGACCTGAAGTTTAAAGACATTTATTTTTGGCATTTGTGGTGATAAGGTCTGAGCCCCGGTGGAGGGAGACCTTGAACGGAAATAAGTGCAATGCAGACCACACGATGACTCAGCTATCCAAGTAAGGCAGGTCAAGAGGAGGAGAAAGACAGCGAGAACAGAAAGGGTAACAAGGAGAGAAGCAACCTTACCCTTTCCGACCGAGACCTGTGAAACCGCCAGAGAAAGATTTGCAAGACCACAAACAATAGCCAGTGTGTGTTGCAGCGGATGTCAACGGTACAGAGGGCTCTCCTCCGCTGATAACCAAGCCAGGGAGAGATGCTCGCCACCGTGGTACCGGCCTTGACTCCAGAGACAAGAGAACCCAAGCGGTTCATTACAGCCGGTGAGTCGAGGGGAGAACCGATAAGAAACTGCACTGTGTTGAACGAAAGTAGCAAACGGCTAATTGAAGAATGCCTAACTTGCCCTATTTCTAAATGGGAGTAGTCTCGACAATGAAAATAAACAAGAAAGAATAGTCCAAAAGCAAATAATCTGTCTGTGTCAATCCTATGCTTGCCCTCAATGTGTAGGGTATTGGCTTAAGTATACAATTGTCTCCAAAGAATATCAGGATGGTCATGGGGTTTCTTCTGAACTCTCTTCCCCAAGCTTAAGTCACTCTGGATCTCCAAAAGTTCAGTTTGTTCCAAACAGCTCACAAAAAGCCAGTTCAATAGTTTTCTTATTTGGCACAGTTCTTGTACTTCTCTCAGGTTTCCCTTGCCCGATCCAATGCTCTCTAGTATAACAAAGTTCTGCTTTAACACTGTTCTCTTTCTCAGAATTCCCTTGCCTGATTCAATTCTTTCTAGCATAACACAGGTCTACTTTAACAATGGTCTTGGGTGTATCTTTCTGACTTTCCTCACCGGAGCTTAGACCCTCTTTACCTGTTACTTTCAACTCTTTAGTATTTTACATTACAATATTTCATCATCTTGATAAACGGGGTTCCCTTCCCCAATCTTCCTGCTTTCCTCATGCAGTTTATGTTGAAGACTTTCGAAACGACACAGCTTTGCTTATTCCTAAGCCTGACCACGCCGACAGTTACATTCCGGTTATCGTATTCCTTATACTCTGTCTTTCCTCAAGCGTGTCATCTAGCACCACAACAATTTCTACTTCCTTGTCTCTGTCTCAAACTTTCTTGTCAATTAATTTAATCACTCAGTTCTGTTTAATCTTATACCTTTCGGGATCTTGCTTTACTCAATATTCTCTTCCGCAGCCTTTCCCGTCGGCTTCCACTTTCATTAACTTTATTCAACTCGCTTTTCACCTCACCGATACTTTAACTTTTGCATTTAACAGAGACTTTAGTCAATGCAGTATTCCATGGGACCACTCTGTTACTTTGTTTCGTCACAGTTCGAAACAATCAAAGCTTTCTTTCAACGCGTCTCGCTTCTTACGCGTAAGCCTTGCTTGCAACTTTGTAATCATCTGCGTCGTTACAAACACGGCTCTCATCATTTGCAGCTCACCAGCTGTACTTTAACAATGTGTCCTTCACGTTTCTTTTAAACGAGGTCAGGGTCTCTCTCCTCCTACCCCTCAGACCTTCTTGGGCAGCTTTGCCGTCCCAGGGAAACAGCACTCTCTTGGAACAACGTTTGGAGAGATTAACCACAGCTTGTCGGATTCCTTTGACAAACGCTTTCGGCTTCTTGGAGACACGTTTCCTTCGCCACATTGTCTCCGGCTTCAACCTGCATTGTAGCATCTCGGCATCCCGTTCTCTCAAGAGTGGTTCTCAATAACCTCTGCTCAGCTGCCCGTCATCTCGCCTTCTCGAATTCGCATTTGCCTTTCTGTGCTCTCTTTGGGAATCTGGGTTCCACCTTTACACTTAGTTTGATTCTCAATTGGATTCAGGTGTTTGTGACAGTAGCTAAGTGCCTGACTTCGCCTGTCCTCATTAGAGGGACATTCATAGAAAGAGAAAATTCCTTTTGAGTGTAGGTGTTCTGTCGTAATGTTATTAGGATGGGAGAAGCATTGAGGGTTCTGGAGAAACCAGGCATATGGCTGACAGTAGGGCGAAGGGATGTTGGGTAAGGGATTATTTGAAAAGTCGGGGGATACCATGTCTCACCCTCAGGGAATCGATCCCCAATCCCAAGGGACCCTCCACCCAGGTGATCCTCCATCGCTACTCTTCCCCCAGGGTCGGGATCCAAAAGTTATGTCCCTCCCCTGGCCACCTGTTTGGAAAATCCCCCGGAAGTGGGAAGGGAAAACCCCTTAGGTTTTTCACGATCCACACACAGTATTGTATATCTATTCTATAGAAAGCATTCTGCCAATGTTCCTAATCTAACCTGCCTTCCCTACCGTAACCTATGAAGTTACACCTTGCTTAGACTTCTCATGCTTTTTAGAACCCATCAGCAGTTGGTCCATTTTTCTGAATCAAAGGATATTATGGTACCACATAGAGTGTATATTCTTGACATTATTTGGATCGTGTTGCCCAAGTTAAAAATGTGTTATTTATGTGTATTGTAAGGGAGGTATTGTTTCACAAGTATGACACTGACACAAGAGGTACAAGTTTCAAAACGTTTATTCAGTTCTCAGGGTTTGGAAACACTCCTACTTTGCCCTATAGCTATGATGGGAGTAATCTCTACCATCAAATAATAAAGACAACACAGTCCTAGTCAGTCTATGTCAAATAAAAATGGCCTATACTAAAAACATCTAATGCCTGGCCTATCTCTTATACAAATATTGTGTAAAGGGAAATGTGTATGCAAAGGAAAGTCAGTGTTATAACAAAGGATCACAATGGCTGAGTCAGCTCTCTTCCCCACGTTGTAGACAGGATGACACACACTGGCGCAGGTTATCAAAAAAAGGCAGTTCAAAACGTGGGTTGAGGCCTGGTTGGCCTTCTACATTAAAGTCACTTAAGTTCACAAAATATTATTTCACGATTCAACTAACTTCATGCAGGTCTCTCTTAGTCTGGCTTGGACCTGTCAACAAAAGTACATAATTTAACATAGATCTCCTTCAGTCGGGCTCAGACCTTGCAATCACAACACTTGTAGGGGTTCCCTTCCCCAAGCTTTATTCACATTTGTTAAGGGGTTTCCTTCCCCTAACTTATTTCATGCTCTAGGACTCCCTCAGCCGGGCTCAGACCTTTCACTGATGTCGAAGACTTTTGAATGTGTAAGGCTTTTCCACAAACCTCTGCAGGACCACTTCGACATTCACGTCAGCTCTTTCTTATGGTATTTGCCCCAGTGCCTCTTGGTCTGGGTAGTTCCACAACATAATCTGCAACCTTCAAAAGAAGTCTTTCTCTTAAAGCAATCACCTTTTTAACTTTATAACTTCCCCTTTTATCAGGGTTATTCTAGACTATTGCGTATTTCAAAGTTCATTCACTGTGTTGCTTCATAACCACCATTAACCATTTTGCTGGGACTTTCGAGTCGGCTGTTTCCTTTCGCCGGACCACTATACTGGCTTCACAGCTACAGCTGACTTTAAAGTGTCTCATCAGCATGCAACCTTCAAGCGTGAGATACACTGTTGCAGCTTCAATCTTTCCTTGACACAAACTGGCATTTCATGTGTTTCGCTAACTCACTGGTTGTGTCCATTATTTTCAGCAGTTTTCTGCTGCTTTGATTCTCGAGTCAAGGTTAATACCGCAGACTTGGCCTCGCCTCCCCAACTCTGCTGATCACCCGGTTGGCTGGCATCCTTGAAACACAATGCAGGCTTCTTCTGGTCTGGGTTTTTGGCTTTCTCTGCGTATCTCTCACAGTTTCCCAGAGGCAACAACCTCCTGCAGGGATGTTCAGGGTTTCCTAGCCCCTCACTCTGGTCCCTCAATCGGTCGTCCTGCTCCAATGTGTTCCCCTTTGCCCCAGAAGATCTGCTCCTTCTCGTATTCACTTTGCTCTCTGAGTGTTTGAGATTTAGGTAGGGATCCTCTGCCGGACTCAGCCTTTCAGCCTCCCTCCTGGCTTACCAAGAACAACTCAACTCTCTCCGTCTGCAGTCCCCTTTTATGCTCCTTTGTAATGATGACTGTTTGTAGGTGTGTGGCCAGGTTTGGTTACAAGAAAATATGGTCCACGCTGCAAACATTACCATTCATTGTCCAATGTCAAGTTATTTTAGGAAGCAAAAACGGGCATAATGCCACATCTAGTATCTCAAAGAACTGTTACATGAAATTATTAACTGGTGTGATGAATTATAAAAAAAAGATGTGTGCCTTTATTATTCATATAGTTTTTTAAAAATTAGTTGAGTAAAACATAAAAACAAACAACTGATCAACACATTTTCAAAACAAAGTGCAATAGAAACAATTATTCAATGTACAAAGTAAAACAGAAAAAGGAAATTACAAGAAACAAATATGGAATTAGTGCATCACTTTTACTAATTCAAAGAGGTGTGACTGTTCACATTGAGAAGTATTTGCAATACTTCTATTTGACATGGTATATAAATATCCATGTATTTGTCTGGGCCAGGTTTGTGTCCGCCTGACCGTGCCTGTCTTCGTTAAGGGGATAGCCTGATGTCAGAGTGTTGTAGTTTGCCCTCTGTGTCTTAGTGGGTTTTTCACTGGTAATCTTCACCCCTCCAGGGTGCCTCTTCTTCTTCTTAGCATTGTTCAAAAATAGGGAGGGGCACATGGAATGGCACTGCCCATATTTTCTAAAGGTAGATTGGATGTGATGGTTTTTATAGTGGATGAAGGGATTGTGGGAGTTGTAGTTTTTCTTAGGGATGAGGGAAAAACTATATATGTTTTGTCACGGTGAAGGGGCAGATGTATTGTTGTGGGTGAATGGGTTTTGGGCAGCTAATATCCCATAATGAGGGGATGTCAGGTAGGGATGTATTGGAACAGGGGGGATAACCTGTCTCGCCCGAGGCCGTTCCTCCACCAGTCTTCTAAGAGTCCCTTTCCCAGGTGATCCTCCCTCGCTCATCTGCCCCCAGGGTTGGTATCCAAGAGCGATGGCCCTCTGCTGGCCACCTGAGTCAGGGATCCCCAGAAATAGCATGAGCCTCAGGTTTCTCACAGTATAGATTTACCTGAACCCTATTTTATATAAAGGTACTGTGCTAGCACATACCACAGCGTGTGGACCTTACTTTGGGGGGGATTAGTGATGCACTGTGCCTAAGAATCAGCCTGCATCACCTCACTTGAGTCTCATCCTTGATTGCTCGTCCATAGCTATCATATAGAGAACCTTGGCTGGGGAGTTCTGTGCCTCTACCCCAAATTTATAGGGTGCAGAAATCAATATACCCCCCCTCCAGTCTTTACACTGGTTGCAGAGCTGTGGGATCACCAATTTTAGGACTGTGTTTAACCTTGCTACTTACAAAATATCCACACTTTTGGTAATTTAGCATTTTAGTGGTATATACTAAAATATAATCGCTACAATAAAATCGATTGCTGTTGGTACATTGACAGAATGAGCTTAGAGGCTCTACAGAGTGCTTGTAAAGAGAGAGAGGATTAGATTGGAGGATGCCTAGGGCATAGCGCATAGCTGCCCTTGTGGATTACCAGATTGACTGTGATACTCTCAATGAAAGGCGGGGCGGGGGGGCAATGGGGCCCTTGGGCTTATTACAGATTCTATTACTGGGATTTCCGCCTCTCCTGCCACTTCTATTCCCAGACCCAGCATTGCTCTTCAGGGGGATGCCCTGAAACTTGAACTCTTGAAATTGAAGCTACAAAGAGAATAGCTGGCCTTTCAGTACACAATGTTGGAAACAGAAGCCCAGTTGAAAAAGGAGGAATTGGCACAAGTAGTACTCAAGGACAGAGACAAGACAATGAACACCACAGACTCCAGCAGGAGAAAGCGAGCGAAGGTGGAGACTTCAGCTAGACCAGTTTAGAGTGTCAAGTCTCCTGCTACAAAGTTTGTGAAAGATTTGGTTGGTGTGTATATGGAGGGTTCTGATATTCTCCAATGGATAGGGGCATTGGAGATAGCTTGTGATATTCATGATGTTGACCATAGATATTGGGTTAAGTGCTTATTGAGTAGTGTAACTTAGACAGGTTATGATATATTGTGAAGCTGGGTGTGGAGGAAAGAGGCCAGCATGAGAGTATGAAAACTGCTCTGATTTCCAAGTTTGGCAAGACACCTACCCAGTACCTTAAAAGGTTCAGGGAACATTAGAAGTGAGAGAGAGTGTCTTGGGTTGACTGGGTGAGTGCTGCTCATATGAACATCAAGGGGTGAATTGATGGATACAAGGTGAAAACCCTTGTTAAATTATCTCACCTCTTGTTTTTTGAGCATTTGTCTGAAGCTTGTTCACCAGAGTTGTGTCAGAACATTGCTGAGCAGAACATTTTAGATCCCTTAAAGTTGGCCAGGCGGGCTCAGAAGTGGGTCTTCCACAGGGTGTCCACCAAGGATCCCAGTGGGAAGGACAAAGAAAATGGGACCTCTCAGAAACCTGTGAAGTACAAAAAGCATCCCCAGTGGAATCAACCTCCCTCTGCTAAGTTCCAAAGATCTAGTGGGGTTATGTCACATGGGGGTGGGAGTACGAGAAGTGGCCCTCCTGCTGTAAAGCAGACTCCCAGGGATTATAATTCAGTTCCTCTTATACATGGGAATCTAGGAATCCATATTTCATTTATGTGTAATAATTTTAACAGAATAAATGGAAGAAAATATGATTCAAAGTCTAATGTGTCCAGCTCCACCTTGTCACTTGCGCAAAAAATATGATCCACCTATAAAATTAGGGTATTTATTCTCTGCGAGTGTCAACCTGTTAAGCAATCCAATGGAAAGATTAGACCAATCAGAAGCTGATGTCAATATGAAATAGTTTGGGAAAATGAGAGGGTATTTACGTTCTGGGAGTTTGAAGCTGCAGAAAGATAAATCGCTATCCAACTGGAGGAGTGCTGGGCTGGGGTAATATCTGGAGATAGATGACACCATGGGTCATCTTGAAGCAGATTTTACATGCGGCAGAGCTGATTTCCAAGATATGGATGAAATAAGAGATTAGAGGGGCCTAGATGACTTGGAGATTATCGGAAATCTTCAAGGGTCCATGCTGGCTCTGTGCCTTAAAAGAACTATCTAAATGTGAGTATGTAAAGCTCCAATGTAATTAAGTTGGATGGAACAGGGAAGGAATACCATTGGGGCAAAGTGATTCCAAATGGAATGTTTTAACATTTTAGTGAGAAATGTATCCTGCTTTCTGAGACTATTCAAAGCTAAAGGAAGGGTAGTTTAAACTGGAACCCAATAGCATTTCTGCCCAGGAAGTGCAGTCTCGTGCAACCAAAGCCAAGTAAATCGAACACTGATTCTACACAAATGTTTTCACAGGTATAGTCAATAACTGAGACTATGAACTGATGTGGCCCCGCTTCATAGCCTCACATAGAATGAAAGTTGTGTTTTTTATGTGTTAGACGTTCTTTTTGTGTTCGATTTCTCTGCGGACATCACAGGTGTTCTGAAATGTTCTAAATAAACTGAATGGGGGGTGTTCTGAGGACTCAATATGTATCCGTTTTGTTCGCAAGCAAACTGAAACTGTCCTAAGAACACTCGCAGTGTCCTCAAATGTTCGCAAATAAACAAAATGGGGGTGTCCTGAGGACGCTGTCCTTATTGTTTGTTGTCAAGTTGAATATGTTCTAAGAACACTCGCGGTATCCTGAATTGTTCGCAAATACACAAAATGGGGGTGTTCTGAAGACGTTGTCGAACACTCGCTGTGTCCTGAAATGTTCGCAAATAAACGAAATGGGGGTGCCCTGAGGACGCTGTCCGTATTGTTCTCTGTCAAGTTGAATGTATTCTAAGAACACTCGCGGTATGCTGAAATGTTCGCAAATAAACAAGATGGTGTTCTGAAGACGGTTCTAAGAACACTCGCGGTGTCCGGGGAATGTTCGTAGGGGGTGCCCTGAAGACGCTGTCCGTATTGTTCTCTGTCAAGTTGAATGTGTTCTAAGAACACTTGCGGTGTCCTGAAATGTTCGCAAATAAACAAGATGGTGGTGTTCTGAAGACGGTTCTAAGAACACTCGCGGTGTCCGGGGAATGGTCGTAGGGGGTGTCCTGAAGACGCTGTCCGTATTGTTCTCTGTCAAGTTGAATGTGTTCTAAGAACACTCGCGGTGTCCTGAAATGTTCGCAAATAAACAAGATGGTGGTGTTCTGAAGACGGTTCTAAGAACACTCGCGGTGTCCGGGGAATGGTCGTAGGGGGTGTCCTGAAGACGCTGTCCGTATTGTTCTCTGTCAAGTTGAATGTATTCTAAGAACACTCGCGGTATGCTGAAATGTTCGCAAATAAACAAGATGGTGTTCTGAAGACGGTTCTAAGAACACTCGCGGTGTCCGGGGAATGTTCGTAGGGGGTGCCCTGAAGACGCTGTCCGTATTGTTCTCTGTCAAGTTGAATGTGTTCTAAGAACCCTCGCGGTGTCCTGAAATGTTCGCAAATAAACAAGATGGTGGTGTTCTGAAGACGGTTCTCAGAACACTTGCGGTGTCCCGGGAATGTTCGTAGGGGGTGTACTGAAGACGCTGTCCGTATTGTTCTCTGTCAAGTTGAATGTGTTCTAAGAACACTCATGGTGTCCTGAAATGTTTGCAAATAAACGAAATGGGGGTGTTCTGAGGACACTGTCCGTATTGTTCTTTGTCAATTTGAAAGTGTTCTAAGAACTATTGCGTTGTTCTGAAATGTTTGTTGGGGGTGTCCTGAAAACGCTGTCCGTATTGTTCGCTGGCAAGTTGAAAGTGTTCTAAGAACACTCATAATGTCCGCGGACATTAAAAGTTTCCATAGACCATAGTTGAAATGTTTGACTCTATGGATGTGATATGCTGCGGTGGTTGTTGCCAGGGCATAGAGTCTTGGGTGCATGGCCAAGTGGCCATGCACCCAAGACTCTATGCCCTGGCAACAACCACCGCAGCATATCACATTCATATTTGCTTATAACTTTGGGTGAAAAACAAATGTATAAGGAACAAAGGTATTAGATACTATGGATGTGATATGCTGCTATGGTTCTCATTATTGTATACTTACTGTTTGGTCTAGTAACGGGAGTCCATGTTTTTCTTGTTCATTTCTGTGATAAAAGAAAATAGCATGTTAGTATTAATATTTTGTAATGACTTATTACATTGTATAATCAATATACTTTTTTTTTTGGACCCTCATATTTAGTAGATTACAAATCAGAGTACTGTGCAATTTGCTCAGTTTCTGTATTTGTTGCTAAAATCATTGGGTCTGTGGGAGAAAAAAAAATCCATGTTGGATTAAAAAAAAAACCTTTTCTACAGTTTATTTGTTTGTTTGTTTTCAGTGTTCACTTGTTGTTTCTGGCTAATGCTTTATACTTTGGCTTGTTGTATTTTTTTGGAGCAGTAACATATTTATTTGTTTTTATATTATAAAATTTTGGAGCAGTTAGATACCAATTGGCATATTCTAACTGTCTCTTTTTTTGATATATTTTAGTGGTATTGATTTATCTATTTGGGTATTGTTAAATTTTGGGACAGTTAGATACCAATTGGCGTATTCTAACGGTGTATTTTCTGGTCTAATTTAGTGGTATTCATTTATCTGATTAGTTGTTGTAGAATCTTTGAGAAGTTAGATAGCTTTTGGAGTATTCTAACAGTTTATATTTTTTTAACACAAGTTTACTTAGGGTTTAAATACAGTTTAGTTATCAAATTTTGGTTTTAAGAACATCAAATAAGCGTTTGTAAGATTTCCTGGTAATCTCTGCTTTAGAGTAATGGTACTATCATTACATTCAAACCACCCACATTTCTTTTTTATATATGCAGTGTAGTGCCCCGAATTGGTTGTGGCTCCTGCGTGGTAGATTATACCTATTGTTGTGAAGGTTTTCTTACCAAGTGATATTTGACCATGTGCGAATCCAGTCAGCTTGCAGTTGTTTTTGGTACCATCTGCATTGTAACGTAGAAGCATTAGTATTATGTATTTACTATGTGTTTGTATTACGAACGTGGAGCGATTATCTGAATTGCAGGTAGAGCATAATCTACCATGGTTTGCATTTTGTACAAGTCGCTGAAATGGAATGGATTCACAATTTGGTATTGATATATATATGAAGCGTTCATTGGGGATTTCTTCTTGTGTCACATTGTAGCAGAGAGTGCATGTATATTTCCACATGTATGAAATCTGAAAGATTTCATTTATAGGTATGTTTTTGTTTTCCAGTACTTGTAGTAAAAGTACATTAGAAATTCTTGTGGATCTTCCTGTGAATTTATAGAGAATTTCACCATTCAAGCACAGTAGTCCAATTGTTGTCTTATTCCAAAAACACTATACGTGTTGTCAGGATTGTTTGCTGCATTTCTGTGAAGTACTAACATTTGCAAACACAATGGGTCTGTACTGTGTAAGTAAATGTTGTCAACAATTGGTGGTAATTGAAATAGAATATTCATTGCTACATTTGCGTAGCAACTTACACCAACTATATTTGAGAATTTAAATGGTCCAGGTAGTTCTGTATCTAACTGCTTTTTTTGGAGTTTGTCTTCCTTCTTTACAGAAGTACTTGGTTTACTTTCCCTAATTGATTCTTTTTTGCTTGTGGTACTTGATGAAGTATTAGTTTCTTTTACTCTCTTTGGAGGATTTGCAGTGACATCCTGTTGCATTTCTGTTTGATTTATTTTTCTTTTATAACGTTTTACTTTTTGTGGAACAGAATATGTGTTTAGGTGGGAGGTGTATAGTGAGCGAAGTCTATTGTATTCTAAAATGCAAGGAATATCAGCGTTTATTTTACTTGCATCAAAGTTGATTAGAAATAGACCGTTAAGTGTACGTAAGCGTGATAGTGCTACATAGCTCATGCCTTCTTTAAAGACTGTGTTACCAATATCTATCATTGCTTTGTCTAGGGTAAGACCTTGTGATTTATGAATCATGACTGCGTATGCAAGAGTTAGAGAAAATTGTTCTCTGCGTACATACATATCTTTGAAGAGAAGGAATCTAGTTGTTGAGCGTCCTATCCTTTTTACTTCTGAAAGTTTGTCAAAGAGTATATTGACAAACTGAATTTTGTTGTCGCGTGGCTATGTATGAAAGCCAACAACTGTACCCAGTGCTCCATTAACTAGTCCTTGGTCCACGTCAAGGTTACGTTTAAGCAATACTATGCAATTTAAGGATAATTTTAATATCTTTTCTAAGCCTGCTATGTTTGAGATTGATTTTTCTAAACTATTTAGTCTTGTTGTGGCTTGGTCACACATGGGTAGTGTCATACCATGTACATCTAGTTTGTCTGTGGTGCTAATTTCCATGATTGGTTGCATTTCTTTACTTAGCATGATTTCATTGAATTTGAAACAGCTTGCAAGAGTTGGCATTAAGGCCATACAATTGACATTTTTGTGGGCCTATTGTTCCATAACATCTGTAGCACATGCATTATCGCCATAAAGTGCATTAATGTGCCGGGTTTTCAATATTGCTTCTGCTTCTTTAGAAAGTATACCAACTCTGATACTTTTAAAAAAGTTGGCATAAGTGAGATCTGCAGATTGCCGCATGTTGTCTGTTAATTCTCTGTATTGGAAATGTTGCCAAAGGTTGACATTTCCAATGCTGCCAACAGTTTTAGGGCAGAGTTTGTGTCCTAATGTTTTAAAAATAGGCTCACCTTTTACTGGTGTTAATTGAAGCAGATCTCCAAAAACAATAATGTGTTTTCCTGCAAAGAGCTCCTCATAGTCTGTTTTGAGTACTTCTTGTAATCTGAGGTGAATCAAAGCTAACATCAGGTTGGAGACTATGCTCACTTCATCTATTAGTAGCATTTTCATTTGTTTCAATACTCTGCGTAATTCCATTGCAGCTTCTGCAGAAAGTTTGTAATAGTCTAATTTGTTCTGGTGTTCTACTGGTAATAGTAGTAATCGGTGTAATCTAACACCACCTATGTTGTAGGCAGCTAAACCTGTGGGGGCAGTGACAACAGCTGATAGTTTGTTGTTTGTCAATTGTTGAAGGAACTTACTAATGATTTTGATTAGGAATGTTTTGCCAGAACCAGCTTCACCACTGACGTACAGTAGTATAGGTTTATAATTATGGCAGGAACATTCTTTATTTTCATGTTTTACACCATGTGCAATTTGTTTTGTTACTTCATGCTACTTTGCTCATTGTTTAGTTTTGATTGTAGTATAGTTAAGTCTTCCTTATCTTCATACTGACACATGGTGTTTTCTACTTCTATCGTAGCTAATTCTGCCTCATTTATTATTAGTGGTTCTCCCAGTGGTTCTTGGCTTCCTGTTACAGAAGGTTGACTACTGTCAGGAGTGTCCTTATTTAGTTGGGCTTGGAGTTGTTCTTCGTGTTGCTGTTCATTGTGCAACATTGTTTTATACTGTGTAAAGTTTACATCAGTTATAGTGCTTTCATTTGCTTTGAAAGCATCCTCATATGAGTCATAGTTATCTAGTAATTGTTCTTCTTTTCTCCATGGTTTGAGGAGTTGGAGCAGGGACATGTAATATACTTCTTTATGTTGGGAGTCTTTAATGACAATTTGATATGATTAATTAAATTTGGTTTAGTGAGTTTAACTATGCTGCCTTCACAGTTTGTCACTCTATATTTACCTTTTTTTCCATCAGGTTTCATATTATTTTTGTATGTGTAGTTTTGGGCTATGTGGTATAGACACATGTTTTCCAAAGTATTACTTCTGTTTGGGTAGTATGTGTCCAATAAATTGTTTTTTAAAATGTCTTGGCTGTTGGGATCATGTTTGGCTATTGTTTCTATATCTTCATATGATTTTAGAACTCTTTTTCTAGATTTAGCTGGACCAAGACTTAGCCATACTATATTTTCAGATTTACCATACAATGCAGTACCAGTTAAACGATCAGCTGCTTCATATGATCCACATTCTCTATGGGTGAGCATTTTTATGCCCAAGCTGTATAATTTCTGAGATACTGTTTTATCTGATGACAGGTCATTCCAGAGGTCTTGGAGCTCTGTCTTTTCTGCTTTAGTTAAGTATGTTGTGACATATCGTGCAACTGCAGTAGAATTGTCTGCAATGTACTGCACATCTATGTTTGCATTCCATAAGTGGGCAATGATTGCATTATAATCATTGATATATTTTTCTTCTTTTCTTTTTATGTAATATGTATTTTTAGGTGACTTGCCTTTAACACTATGTCTAACTGAAGACGTGAGGTTGTTCACTTGACCTGTATTTGTAACTAGTCTAGGGAAACCAAATCGGCATTTGGTGTAGTATTTCCCTTCGTTTTTGTATTTGCGACGACAATATTTTCCACATTTGTGTCTTTGAAATTGTAAAATTTGTGCATGAAGATCACTATTTGTGGCTTCTGATGGAATTTCACAAGTGACATATTTTTCAATAAACTGTAAAACAGTGGCATCACTGTCTTGACCAAATTTAGGAGCATCTTTAATCCACAAAAGCATGTGGATATGTGGTGCTCCTCTGGCTTGGTATTCTTTTCTCCAAAAGAAGTGTTGCACTTCTCCAAGGGAAGGAACAGTTTTATTACAAATTTTATTACAAAATGTAGCATAGCAATGAAGCGATGGTGAAAATATCTTGAAACATTAACAGGATCCAAAGAACAAAGTTCTCCAGGTGTTAGTATATCTGTTTGTTTTGTTTTTATTTGATATGCGTAGGAAATCGTGTAAATCTTCCCATGCATATTCTGCACAACTTAATGTAACAAACCAAGTGGGTGGGCCAAGGTTTCTGATCATACAACGTACATCTCCATGACGTCGAAACCAGTACTCTTTAGTACCACGCATATTTGCTACTAGATTTGTAATATTTGATTGTAAAACCTCATCCTTTTGTAGCACTTTTTCTAATAATTGTGTAGCTGTCATATTTTGAAAGTGTGATCCTGATTTTAATATGTGTGCAACTCCGTAACATAAAGTTGCTAGTTCACTTTCAAAGAGTAGGTGGAATATGTATTCCACATTTTGTCTAAATCTGGGATCTTCAGAATACATCCGTAATGAGCGGTATTCTGAAGCTGATATTTGAATAGGTCTATCATCATACCTTCCTCCTTTGCCAGTAGGAAAGAGTAGAGGAAAAGCACGTGCTTCTATACTTTTTTCCCATATGCCGATTGGCGATCCTTTTGTTTGACGCATTTGGTAAGTTTCCAGTACATCATCTACGGTGTCATTACAGTGCAAAGGATGAATTGTATAATGGTCTAAAGTATTTGATATTGTAGCAGGATCTAGTAGCTCAAATTGACCAGCTTCTTGTGTTTCTTCAATATTAATTTCTTTGTAATATTCATTATTCTCTTTAAGATATTGGAAGGCTTGTTGTAGGCTTGTTGTAGGGGTTTTGGTACTAGGTATAATTCCAAATTATTTGTGATAGCACGTGAAGGAGTTTGGTTGTTGTCAAGTTTTGTAGTGCAGTAACTGCAAAGTATTAAGGGCTCAGTTATTTCGTATTTGTTTTCTGCTACAAGGTAGAGAGCTAATTCAAACCATTTAGAATCTTCATTGTCTTCTATTTTGTATGATAGGTCTACAGTTTTTGTGTTACTTTTATAAAAAGTTCTATGGCAACATACACATACATGGTTTGGTACTTCAGCTGATGTACTTTTAAATTTTAGTATTTCTTTTTTTGTGTGTTTAGCAAAAGGTTGCCATATGTAGAATTGTTGCTTAATTGGTTTAAAGCTATTTCATTCTGTAAATGGCTTTCACTTCCAAAATATTTTTTCTGGATATAGTGAATTTCTTCAAGTAGGTCTTTTGCTGTACCATGTAGACGGATTTTATTTAACTTTGCTAGTGCTAAAGCAGGACTTTTAGCATAGTACAGTTTATAGACTAGATTTCTTATAGTTGAATGATGTGTTGATATCCTTTTGATATCATGGAAAGTGGTTTTACAAGTAGGTCCTGTAATGCAGGCCAATGAATGTCCTTGTAGTCCTGTGTACTTGCACACTGGACAGGTATCCATATTTTGCAGTAATTTAATTTTGATTTTGTCTTTGCTTTTTATATATTTATTGAGGAATTGGCGTAAAGATTTGAAACATTGTTTGGGAATGTTACACATTGACGTGCATGGCCATTTGTACACCAGACGTTCCGATTCAGTTGAATGGAGGGATAATTTCAGGGCATATTTTTGTAAGGAGTACTTCTTGTTCCATTACGGTATTATTCACTTTTTCATAACCTCGACCACTGCTATGTATGGCAATTGTATTTGTTTGCATGCTTCTTCATTAAAATATGGTTCTGTGCTCGTAGTGCGATTCCATTCACCTCCACAGATACTTAAGAAGTTCTTTCTGTTGACATTTTGCTTATTGAGAAGTCTTTTTTGTAATTTAGTTATTAGTTTTGTTAGTGGTTTCATTTTGTTTAACAGTAAAATAAATAACTTTCTTTTCAGAAGAATTGCACTGTCCATCAACGCTTCTAAGATTAATTTCCTACGATAGGTTTTAAGCATTGAACCTGATTTCTCTCCTGTTTTTATAAGATTGTGAAGGACTTTGTGACGGTACTTTTTGGCTAAAATACTTTTCTTGGTATTCTTACTTTGCACTATATTAAAATTTGAAGAAGTAGTTTTATCTGTAGCGATAGCTGATTTTCTGTTAATTGTTTTTTGGTTTGTTTTACATTTTGATAGAGGAGGCAAAGTTTTTGTACTTGAAACTTCTTGTGTTTCACTAAATGACTATTAGCTGTTTTGTTTCAACTTTTTTTTACACATTCTGCTAGAGATGGATGCTTATGTTGGACACTTTTATTTTCATTTGCTCTACTTTTGCGTTGCTTTCTACGGACTTGACTTTTGGTAGGCATTCTTTAGGGTCTGTTGAAAAAAATAAAGAAGATATGGGTTGGGGTGTTCTGGAATGTATGTATGCTGTGTGCATGAGTGTTTGAGTTAAGATGATAAAGATGTATGTAATGGTGTGTGATTGTGCATTGGGAACTACAACTAGTAGGGATAGGTATTCTTGAATTTATGTGTTACTAAACTGGGGTTCAGATGACAAAAAAAAGTAAGCTAGTGGTGTGGAAAAGTACAAATAGTAAATCTAATGTATACAATTAAAACAGTTGTTTGTTCTATAATATGAAAATTGTAGCGGTTCAGTTGGGTAATTTGTGTGTCCAAAAATAGGAATTTGTGGGCCATTCTGGCTGTAAATCGCTGTTTAAGACATGGAGATTTTTGGACAAAATGGTTCACAATCTCTATTTTTAGGCACCAAAATAGCTTGTATTAACGGTATAGTATGTTTGATTAATAATACAAATATTATAGTGATATTCTACTTACTTTTTTTCTTAAATTAACAGGTAACTTCTTAGTTCTTTGCTCTTCAAATTCGGCTGCTTCTTTTCAGGAGGTGGTCTTCACTGCAATTGTAAAAGCTTCAAATTAGTAACTTTGTTTGTATATAGCGCTGTTTTTAATTTAGATATTGATTATTGATTTTTTTAATTGAAATCCTCAGGGCCTTCTTTAAAACCATTAAAGTAATTTATTTACATAAGATACATTGCATCAGTTCAATACATATGATATGTTCTTAATGAACACATTTTATTGAATGACTAACTGTAGCAAAAAAAATATCTTTACTATGTCTTGTGAAATTTATAATATACCAGTGAATACCACTATTTCTGTAAGTAAGGTGTTCTAGGTAATAGCGCCTCAATGGCATGTCTAAATTAAAGTAATTATGTAAATAAATAAATAAATACAAAACAATATGAAATTGTATAAGTATTTTTTTAAAGATTTAAACATAGATTGTGCTTGCATGCAATTTTGTTTGAATATATGTAGTCTATATATTTCATTTTTGAGTGTGTGTGTATAAAGAAAGTAAATAGTATAGAGGTTTATAAGTGATAGTTGATTTTAGGAAATTGAAAAAATGCAGTAAATTCATTTTTACAGATTACACATGCTAAAAGTCTGAACATGTGTTCATCTACTGTACAGAAAATATGCATACCTGAAGTTTCTGTTCATGCATATGGATATGCATGGAGCTGCAAGTAGAAATCTTGGAGACTTGTACAGTATTTCTGGTTGATGGTGCTTGCCAATGATATCACACTTGTACTCAGAGATTCACAGTACATTTGCAGTGCTGATCTATGATGATGCAGTTAGATCTAGAGTATTGAATGTGATTGGTGCATGGTCATGTGCTTTGTTAGCTACATCCAATGAGGGAATGGCAGAGAGAGTGAAGTGGGAAATGGTAGAAGGGCTGTTCATGTTACGTTATGTCCGCGGACATGGAGGTAGTTTGCGGACATCGAGAGTTACATCCGGGGATTATTGGGTTCAGAAGTCATGCAAATGAGAATAAGCACTGAAAGGGATTGGTCAGGAAACGTTTAGTGGGTGTGTTGTGCCAGGAGAGAGTTTCTCAGATACTCTTTTTGCTGAGAGAACAAAAGATAGCTATGGCTGTGTGTTTCAGAAAACAGATTGTTTGGATTTTGGGAGATTTGTGGATACATTGGTTGAAGGTGCATGCAGAAAGCTGTGGAGTAGCTGTAGATCTTGGATTGCCACATGTGGAAGTACACTGGCATGGAGTACGTGGAATGAAGTGGTTGGACTTGCTACCTCTCTGTGCTACTTTGGAGACAGAGCAACATCCAGACATAATTGTAATTCATTGTGGAGGGAACAGTTTAGGACATGTGACTGGAATTTTTTTGCAATTTGCTATGAAAGAAGGACTTGGGAAGGTTATGGACATGTTTCCTAATTCTCAAGTGATATTTTCACGGATTGCGCAGAGACAAATGTGGCTTTGTCGTTCTTCATTTGGTCCACAAATGGAAAAAGCAAGGCGCAATGTTAATAAGGCTGTTTGTGCCTTTCTAAGAGATTTTGGCATGTCCCCTTTTCACAATGAAAATATTATGTTTTGTAGTACATACATTTTTCGCAGAGATGGAGTCCATCTTACTTATGCTGGCAATCAGATTTTTCTGAAAAATGTACAAAATACATTGCGACATTTTTTGGAATTACAACAACCATTTTGAAGTAGGTGTTAAGCATTTATAATTTTTGACTTACAAACACCACCCAAAGGCTATTTTCAGAACCACCACTTCTTCCCAGAGAAAATTGCAATGTTTGTGATGGGGTAGCAACACAATTTTTTAAATGTTTGTGAACTGTCCGCGGACTTCTAAAAAATACAAAGGGCCATGCTTCATTTATTTTCACTTCTATTTTTTAACTGTGAAAGGCGGCTCTGAAAAGAGCCTTATTTTTTTTTGTTGATATTTTGTATTTTTTTTGGTTTTTTATACACGACACACTAGGAGAGGAGGGGAAAGGAAGGTAAAGGACGGGACCCCAACCACAGAGATAAGAAAGGGCGAGCTCAGAGAGGAAGATGTAGAGTGGGTTTTATTTGGGTAGTGAGCAGATCTTCTCGTGCTCTGAGACGATAGTCTCAAAAGCACTACGAAGTCGCTCCCCTCTGCAGAATACTGTGTCACAGTACATACATACAACTGTGACCCTCGAAAGGTAAGGGTCATCAGCATTCTGTATGGCCTGTGAGGCAGCTTGAGGAAGACGCTGTCCCACAGAGGTCCTTGTGGTGACAGGATCAGAAACAGAGGATGAAGAAGAGGAAATCAACCTGCTACATTCTTCGCAAGGAACAATCCTGCGAATAGCCCCAGAGTGAAATGACCTCAGGTGTCGCTTCATAGTAGTGGTCCCAAAGCTGTACTTACCGTGCTTCCCGCAATTTTAATTAGTTCAGGACTCATTGCAGGTAGCACGAGCCTTAGGAACATTACCATGAATGGTAAATAACCGCCACACCAAAGACTCACGCCTAGTGCGGGTAGTAGGGTTTTCTCTGCATCCTCACTCCTGTTCTCCTCTTCAGGCCCTTGGGGAGGTGGAGGTGGTGGAGGGGGTGGGGGTGGTGCTGAAGCAGGTGCAGCACCAGGTGGCAGTTCTGCAGCCAGGGATGCCATCTCGACGTTGTAATCAGCAAGTTGCTGGAGAAATAGCTGTGCTCTGAAGAATAGCCAGAAACACAATGAGAATAAGCTCTAGGGCGTGGTCTTTTATAGGGGTGCTTGTGCGCGGTTAGTGGACATGCGCGCTGTCCGCGGACAGATCGAACACAAAAAAAAGTTTGAGAAGTTTCAAAAGGTATGTAGAAACTCAGGATTACTATGTGGTACTTGTGCCATGGTGAGATTTTATTGAAAATATTATGGATTAATTGAAAATGTACTTTTAATTTGTTCAGGGACCCGAACAGTGTCCTCATTCAGAACACGCGTTCAGCGTGGGCGCGGTCATATGATCCGTTCGCGAACAGGTCCGCGAAGGAAGCGCATGTCCGCAGGACACCAAATGCACGGAGATTGGCTAGCGCATGTGCGTTGATGTTCTACGGACACTGTTCGGGTCCTGAACTAATTAAAATTGTGTCACACGTGAAACGAACATTTCAGGAAATTTGCTAGCGAACAGTAAGGACAGATATGGTGTTCTTCAGGACACGTTCAATTCTGTTTATGTACGAACATTTCAGGACACCAATTGTGTTCTTAGAACATTTTCAACTTGCTAGCGAACAGTACGGACAGGTATAGTGTTCTTTAAGACACCTCCATTTTCATTTAATTACGAACAATTCAGGACACCGCGTGTGTTCTTAGAACAGTTTGAACTTGCTAGCGAACACTACGGACAGATATAGTGTTCTTCAGGACACCTCCATTTTCGTTTATTTACGAACATTTCAGAACACCTGCAGTGTCCGCGGACACCTACATTGTTTTTAAAAAAAAAAATAAAAACAAAACTATTTACAACACAATATAAAAATTTAACTTTATTTAACATATATTAATAATTTATGACAGAGAAGGTGAGGCAGAAACAAACAAAAACAGGAGAATTCGGGGTTTCATCATGATTGTTATTAGGTGAAGAAGGGATGGAAGTCTCATCAAAACGTTTTGGGTTATGGAGAGGGTTTGGGGATAATTGACTGGGATATGGTGAGGAGGGACAAGTACATGTGGGGCAATGGTACGAGGTTTTTGGTTTAAAATGATCTTCCACAAAATTTTTCAAATTATTAAAATTAGTCAACAATAAATCCATTTTTTCTTCTACACTGTGAAAAGTGTTATCCATAACAAGTTTTTCTGAAGTATTTTCTATTTTGGTATGCTCTGTACAAAAAAAAAAAAAAATATATATATATATATATATATATATATGTTAAATGTATACAAAATAATAATAATTAAATGGTTTATATTATAAAGTGTTTACCATTAGTTTCACTATCTTGTGACATTTCTTCATGTGGGAAATGTTCCTCTAGCCATTCCACAGTACTAGACATTTATGTGAGAAAAAAAAAATAATATTTTTTTTATCTAATACAGAATGTTTATAAATATATGAATAAAATTAAGTACACTTACTATTTCAGGTAAGATATGTCCTATGTACTCAGTGGGTCTGCTCTTGTTCTCAGTTCTGTTGTGTTTGTGAGGTAATTATGTTGGAAGGCAATTTATTTTCTTGTGGTATATTCCATTTTAGAACATAGTGCATTTAAATGAATGGCTTAGCGCATTTAAATGATGTCATCTTTGATGTCCTGTGTGTTAGTCTTAGCAGTGCACGGTGGTGGCGCGAGTTATGGTTGCTTAGCTTACCATAACTGGCAAATTTCAAGGGTTTTTCGGTTTTACTTGGAACCATAATGTCCCTTTAACAACGTTTTTTCACTGAATTTCATAGGTTTTTAGTAGCGCAACTTAACCATAACGTCCCTTTAACAAAGTTTTTTCACTGAATATATACACACACACACAGATTTCATGTGAATGAATATGTGAGTTCTAGAACTAGCAAGCCTTTACAAGCTGGTTGAGATATTCTGTACAAAAGCTGCCTATGCTTACATAATATACTGTGGTGACTTCCCCAGCATAACGTTCAGGGACCACCGTTGAATTGATTTGTATTGTAATAAAACAAAATATTTGCACCATGTTTCTTGTCCCACAATTGTGAGGTGGGATTGTATGATGGGAGTGTTAAATCAGTGGGTGCCATTTAGGAAAAGAAAAATTCCAACACACTGTTAAGATAAGCGCCGCCACACGTAGCTTTTATCAAAACGTTTATTCAGTGTAAACATACGGCGGCAGGCTCCACACGGAGAGCCAAAGCAACTGCCGACAGAAACTCTAATGTCAACAATCCATACTAGAATGACATGAAGTCACAATGGTGAACTACATATACATCTTGCTTGAACTAATACATGAATAACCTAAACTATTTACATACAATCATTATAGAAACTGATTGCTTTATTATAACGGAACGATTATGCTGTTTTCGCAATTACCCTGTAATTGCTTAACTTCTTAACACATCTCCCTCCTTCAAACACAAAGTTTTACTCAACATAATCTCTTAACCATGACGGTTTGCTCCTTGTTCTCCTCATACTCTCATCACTATTCTCTGGCCCATCACTGGTGTTCCCTGTATCCTGTGTTCTTCCTATATTGTGATCTTGACTCTCACATTCTGTAAAATTTCCATTGACATTACTCTTTACCAAACTTGACATTGACCAACATTCTCCTCCTTCTAAAATCACCACATTGTCTCTCACTTTAGCTATTCTTTTTGGCCCTAAGAACTTGCTAACAGCACACTTAGGAGACAGTCTGGGATTCCTTACATACACCCACTCACCTTCCTGAACATCCAACCTCTTACATTTCTTGTCCGAATTGAACTTGTTTTCATAATCATTTTGAGCCTCCTTGATTAATGTCACAATCTTACTTCTATCAATGTTGACTGACTTATCCAAATTCAACCACCCTGGACACAATTGAGAGCCAGGTTGCCTCCCTTTAAGAGACATAAAGGGAGAAATCTTGGTTACAGTATGCGGTGTGATACAATAACCCCATATCATTTCCCTTAGAAGTTTCTTCCAATCTAACCTTGCAGCCATGGCCAGCTGTAACCCTCCCTTTATAAACCTGTTTGCTCTTTCTACAAGCCCATTAGCCCGAGGGTGATAAAGGGCCGTTCTATAATGTCTTATACCATACTTCCTGAAGAACTCCATCATTTTACATGAAGTGAATTGGACGCCATTGTCCGATATCAATTCTGTTGGAAAACCTTCCTTGTAGAAGATATCTTCAAAGAATGCAATCATCTGTTCAGTTGTGGCTTCTCTAATAGCCCTGTACTCAATCCACTTGGTGTGATAATCTACCATAACTATTAGATATTTGAGGTCCTCCCCCAAGTCTTGTAAAGGGCCTATTAAATCTACCGCCACCTTCTTCCAAGGCTCAGTGGGAACACTTACTGGTTTCATGGGTGCAACTCTTACCACTTTGGTTTTATCACTCCTTATACAATCATAACAATCTCTAACGCACCTGTCAACTTCCCCATCAATTCCCGGCCATCAATATGACTCTCTAATCTGTCTCTTTGTGCCAGCCATACCCAAATGTCCTTGATGAGCTAAGTTTACCAGTGTAGACCTGATACTCCCAGGTGGTATGACCTTCAAACCTTTTCTGAGATGAATCCCATCTTCTGACACGCTGAGTTCATCCTTTATATTATAATAACATTCAAAACTTTTTTCCACCTCTGTCTTGCGAGGCCACCCTGCCTTGGTCCAACACATGACTTGTTGCAATACCATGTCTTCTTTGCTAGCAGACTCCCACTCTTCCTTGCTTATGGCATTATTTTCCACTTCAGCAATTATCACCCTCTGTTCATCATGCACACCCTCTATCTCTTTCTCCTCAGCTGGTAATCTAGATAAGCAATCCGCAACTATATTGTTTTTACCTGCCACATGTACAATCTTAAAGTCATATGCTAACAAGTCCACCATCCACCTTGACACTCTGGGCGAGCTTTTAGACCATTCTACACCACCCAGTAATTGAACTAATGGCTTATGATCAGTTTTGACCATAAACGTTTGCCCCCACAAAAAGAATTTAAAATGAGCCACCGCCCAAAATACCGCCAAAGCCTCCCTCTCAATCACTGAGTAATTGATCTCAGCTCCCCTCAGTGGTCTTGATGCAAATGCTATTATGTGTTCTACTTTATCAGAGTCATATTGTGTCAAAACCGCCCCCAAACCTTGGTTACTTGCATCCACTTCTAATATAGTCTTTCTTCCCACCACAAATCCTCCTAGAGAGGGAGCTTCAATGATACACTCCTTGATTTTCTCAAAAGCTGCCTGACAGTCACTTGACCATTCAAATTTTACATTCTTCTTAAGTAAATCTCTCAACGGTGTGGAAATGATGGCAAAGTTGTTAACAAACCTATGATAGTATTCTGCTAATCCCATAAACGACCTTAGCTGATCTTTGTCACAAGGTTGAGGCGCCTTACTTATACTATCTACCAGAGATTTCTTAGGAGAAATACCATCTTTTGATATTCTATGACCCAGGTAGTCTACTTCCTGAACAGCAATTCTACATTTACTCCTCTGTACAGTTAGACCAGCTTTCTTAAGTCTATTCAACACAGCTCTGAGCTGATCATCATGCTCTGCCTCCGTGTCAGCAAACACCAGAATATCATCCTGGAATACTGTCACACTTTTTAAACCTCTAAGTACTTCTTCCATAATCCTTTGAAACACAGAAGCCGCAGAAGCCAATCCAAATGGCATTCTTTTGAATTGGAAAATGCCATCTGGTGTGATGAATGCCGTAAGATGCTGCGAGCTCTCTGATAGCGGAACTTGATGGTACGCTGCTGACAGATCTATAATGGAAAAAAACTTTGGTTCACCTAAAGTGGACAATGTCTCCGGAATGTTAGGAAGTGGATGTTTTTCCACTACAATGTTTTGGTTGAGACTGCGCAGGTCGACACACAGCCTTAAATTTCCATTCGACTTGGCCACCAACACAATCGGTGATAACCACTCCGTGGCAACTACTGGTTCTATCACACCTTTTCTCATCAGGTCCTTGAGTTCTCCAGTCAATTGGTTCTTCATTCTCAATGGAACCTGCCTCACCTTGTGTTGAATAGGTTGTGCCCCTTTTTTGAGTTTGATGTGGTGTTCAAAGTTTTTTAGTTTCCCAAGTTCCTCCGAAAATACTTCAGGAAAATTCCTTGACCAAATGTCTCCTACTTCCGCTATGGATATGGGATTTGATGCACTAGCTTGAATCCTCACACCAAGATTCTTTTGTTCCTCCCATCCTAATAAAGACGAACCTCTCCTAGACACAATTATGTTGGCTTGACAGACTTTTCCCTTGTAGGCGATCCTGGCTGGAAACTCCCCCATGATGTCAATGGCCGATTCTGCATACCCACATGCTTTGACATTCGTGGATCTAATCAACTTTTCTTCTTTCTTTAATATGTTCACAAGAGTATCCCTAGATACTATTGTCCAAGGAGAACATGTGTCAACCTTCATCTCCACGTCACATCCATCCACTTGAAATATATCACTTGGGCCATTCCCATCACCTTGAATGGTGGAAATCTCAAAAACAAACTTTGTGTTTGGCTCCTGATTGGCCGAGATTTCATGAATATTATAATTCCTCTTGACTTCCTCATCATGGTTAGATCTTGCGTCCGCCGTTGGTTCTATCAGGTTTACTGAGCCAGCTTTGCAAAGATTGGCGAAATGTCCCTTCCCTTTGCACCTGAAACATTCCGCATATCTAGCTGGACATGATGGAAAGCTTGCACTATGTCTAAAATTTCCACATCTGAAACAGGAGCCCTTCGCACTCCAGTTCCCTCTTCTTGGTGTCTGGTAGTTACTTCTCTTCTTCTGGTCAACTGAGCAAACAGACATGGCAGTGGCTATTTGTTTATCATCTTTAAGTTCTTTCACGTAATGAGACGTTCGCTCTATACTTCTTGCCATATCTAGTGCCTCCTCCAGCTTCATGTCTCTCGCTAGGAGCTTCTCTTGAATTTTTGGGTTATTGGTACATCTAAGTAGTTGATCCCTTATCAAGGAATCTGCCAACTGTTCGAATTCGCACGAATAACTCAGTGACCTGAGACACGCCACATATGACTCCACTGATTCATTCTGTTCTTGCACTCTTTGGAAAAACTTGTGCCTTTCGAAACTTATGTTTTTCCGCGGTTCAAAATGCTCCCGTAACTTCTTCACTGTTTGGTCATAAATGTCATCATCATTATCATCCAATGCTTGACTACCAGCTAATCCATCCAGAATTCTGCGTCCCTCAACACCCAAGTTGTGTATTAACAGAGCTTTTTTACGTGCCGGGGAAAACCTGTCACCTCCTATAGCCACCAAATAATTTTCAAAAGCGTCCTTCCATTTGTCCCATGTGAGGAAGGGTCGACCAGGCTCATCCAAAAATGATCTGGGAGGTGGTATTGATGTGGCCATGATGATTTTGCTGTCAGCTGTCAGGGGTAGGAGTCAAATGCGAGTTGCAACTAGTCAATATCTGTTTAGAATTCCAACTTGCTGCAGGCGATCTGTTAACTGTGCTGCCGTGGCTTTAATTGCCTGAGTGGATGTAAATTGAACTGCCACAGAATGTAATGTATTGAGCAAACAAACGATGGCCTGTAACTCGCTTCAGAGATGCAGCCTGATGAATTCTGTTTGTTTGCTTTATTTCCCTGAGGCAGCCGAGCGCTGGTTGCCAGGAAACACACGTCACAATGGCCTGTTTACTTTGAGATTAGGCCTCGCTGACACTCCCAGTTCGCCTTTCTTATTGACAACTATAATGAATGTGCGAACATTAAACAAACAGTTCAAAGGCTGCCAGGAATCGCTGTGTTTTTCACTTGCCTTATCCCTTTTTGGGTGCTCTGAATTTCCCTTCTGCCTTTCAGGAGCCTGCCACCGCCGCGAAGTGAAAAGCCCATTAAATTCCAGATTTACAGCACAGCTTGCATCCAACGACGCGCGTGGGGCTCATCAATCATCCTCGTCGCCAATGTTAAGATAAGCGCCGCCACACGTAGCTTTTATCAAAACGTTTATTCAGTGTAAACATACGGCGGCAGGCTCCACACGGAGAGCCAAAGCAACTGCCGACAGAAACTCTAATGTCAACAATCCATACTAGAATGACATGAAGTCACAATGGTGAACTACATATACATCTTGCTTGAACTAATACATGAATAACCTAAACTATTTACATACAATCATTATAGAAACTGATTGCTTTATTATAACGGAACGATTATGCTGTTTTCGCAATTACCCTGTAATTGCTTAACTTCTTAACACACACCAATATATTTTCACAGTACATTGAAATGAGGGATGACAATGTCCCTGTAGGATAAAGTTGAGCACAAAACAAGGCAAAATCATTGTTACAAATGGAACTCCTTGGAAGGTCTCTGTGACAGAGTCACATTTTGAAGGCCAGGAAGTTGAAACATGAAAACTCTATGGGCCAGAGGTAACAACATGCTACATCTCTATGGGTCAGAGGTAACAACATGCTACATGGTGTTGAACTGGAGCCGATATATGGTGGAGCTACCAAGGCCTCTCCCCCTCTCCTGACCTCTGTGCAAACAGTGTAAAAATGCTGCCACGAAGGAAGAGATATGTCTTTATTAACATGTTTGTGGGTATGCAGCCCTGCCAGCAAGCCTCTATAGCAGCAAACCAGTAGAGAAATATGTACAACACACAAAGCTACAAGAGAACAGTCATGTAACCCAAACCTGATAGTATTCAGTAGGCTCAAATAACCATAGCCTCAGATATAAAAGGTGGCCAAAGTCTGGTGTGAGGGTAGGAGTTTGGAGTTGGTTAGAGAAAGCAAAGCAGAGCAGAAAGAAAAGCAAGCAGCAAAGACATGAATGACTTTGTGGAAAGCAAGACCAGAAGCAAGGAGAGAGTAGAAGTTCGAAGAACAATGACAAGAAGATACAAGCAGGGCCAGTAAGTAATTTGGGGAAGGGCAAGAATGGGAGGAAGAAGCGTGACGAACAGGATTCTGCCTCGCTGGAGCGAAGGATGAGTAGGGATAAGATGTCCCACTCAGCCCTCACACTTCTACAAATCAAAACACAGCGCAATCATAAAGGGAAAACAGGGTAAATCGAGAGATATACCTCTTTTGCCTTTTGTGGTAAGAGGTATACAGGGAAGGCTATACCCTTAAGAGGGATGTGAAGGTGAACCAGTAGTGACCCAAACAGTCTCACAGTTCAGAATAAAGGGACTGTCCAATCAAGGTTCTATACAAATATAAAAACTTTAATAAAACACACCATCAACAAGTAGAACGAAAAGAAGATTACTACACAAAACCCACCCGAAAGGAAAGAACAGAAGAGATGTGACAGACAGGAGAAAGCAGCACTAAGTGTAGTTTCAGGGGTGGTAGCTAAGGTACTACCATAAAAAGGATATTGGGTTGAAAGCAGGAGCGATTGTGACCTAACCAGTCTCTAGGGCTCTAGTAGACCATGGTGGCAGCAGTGTCATAGTATCTGGATTCTGTTGGTGGGTTTGAAAATTGACAAGAGCTGATCAAGCTCAGTCGGGCATGTAAGATCGTGGATGACTTGGGAGCAAGTGGGCATCGAGCAGGGGCGAATGCGAGTGCTCTGTACGGTCAAACGGTGGTGGTTGAATGATGCAGGTCAGGCGGTCCCAAGAACGATTCACAATTGGCCAGGCCAAGTTAGGCGTGCGCTGCTGGAAGAGGTCTGCGAGTGATGCGCCAGCAGTTCAAGTCAGAAGGTGACCGTCATTGAAGTAGTGGGCGAGGGCGTGTCTTTGTGCAGTCAATGATGCAGAGGTTATCTGGCTAGCCGAGCCGAGCTGTGGTTGTAACCCCCGGTTAGAGTCAGCGAGTGACCCGCCAGAGATACGGTTCGGGTTTCCGGCGTGGAGCAGATGCTACAGGCCAAGCAGGTGATGTGCTTCGCTGGGACACGAAACAGTGTTGAGCTGGATTAGATGTACTGCAATAGTTCGACTGGTTGGAGGAACGCAGACAGCAGCACCTTCCCTATTGTACAGGATGCTGGAAACTCGGAATGACCAGTTTGGTGCGGGAGAACAGGGAGCTTTGGCTGCTCTGGCCCTCCAGTTGCTGTGAGGCCTTCACAAAGGGCTCGAGGACAGGATACTCCAGCTCAGGGTCTGCTCTTCTGGCACAGAAGATCGGTTGCAGAATGCTTGGTCCTGGCCCACAGCATTGGTCACTCATGAAGTTCCCTGGGAGTGGTTAGGGGACAGATCTTCCTTCTGCATTGGACAGCTCCTTCTTCACCTCCAGCGGAGGCCTTTGGACAGTGCAACTGACCCAAAAGAAATCCAGCCGTGGAACTTTTAGAATGTCTCATCAGCCTTAAAGGATCCTTGAGGAACTGAGTGAATTCTGCAGAAGGGGTGCAAGACTCCTTTTAAGGGCACAGTTCCTCAAGTGATTGGTCTAAAGCTAACCTGCCTTAGGGAACCAATCCCTGCTCCTGGCTGGAGTGGACTTTGCCCAGGAGATCTTGCACTCACAGTGCTTTGCTCCAAAGGAAGTGGAGGAGATAGGAATGGGAAAGACAGTGAGAAACAAAATGGTGGAAGGATTCTTCCAGTGCCCAGAGCATTCCTGCCTATCCTACTCCGACCCCTTCCCTCTTACCGATAACAAAGACCTTTGGATATGCATTCCCCTGGTGTGACGCTACTCCTCCTGAATGGGTGTGCTCTGTTGATATCTGGGCACATGACAGCTACTAGCTGTCTCTGGGGGAGGGGGTTACCAGCCCTCCTAAAGAGAATCAAAGAGAGGCTGGGTGCTCTGGGTTTCTGTCCTGCCATATGGCAGTATCGGCCCGTCTGACCCGAATACACTATCCCTTCCACAGCAGAGCTGACTCGCAGGGGCTGACACATGTGCAATATCAATTGGGATGTGGTAGCCATGATCATAAGTATTACCATGCACTATGCCTAAATTCAGGCATAGCTTATTCTTAGAGATTACCCTGCCACCAACATGGGGTACTCATGTCCATCATAGTTTGTGTACAGGGGGCATATCTTAAATGCTGCTGCTGTGCTGCACTGACTTTGCTGTAGCTGCGGCGGTCGAGTGGGCATCTTGTGACCTTTGAACCTGCCCTGAGCCACAAGCAGAGCAGGTGCTGCCGATCAGGCTAATAATACATCAGGGCACAAGTGCACTATGCGTTTGGCATGGAGTTGCGATAGAGGGGGATCTGATAAACAGATGACCCCTTTGGAGAAGGAATCATCTGCATCATTTTATGTACTAATAAAAATCAAAAAAGCCAGGGCATTACACCTTTACCAAATGGCAATTTCTCACAGGAACTACACCTAGAATGAAGTTAGGAATGAAAAAGGATCGAAATTACAAACAGACGCAGTTGTGAAAGTTCATGTAGCTAACAGTGATGTCCAGGAAACCCCCCTGTTTGACCAAGGTAAGCGAGTCAATGCCCAGAGAGGAAGTTGAGAGGTGGACTTGCTGACTTTGGTTCAAGCACCTACCGGGGCCATACCTAAACAACCCTGAGGGAGCAAGCAAGGCTAGCCGGGAGCCATAGTCTGTTTCTTGTGGAAGTCTGCTGACAACATTAAATAACACTTGCTAGCCCCTTTAAGAGGAGTAGTTGTACCTGGGCCACACTGCATTTAGCAGGAGGATATAAAGCTATGGACTGAAAATCTACCCAACATCGACAGGGAAGAAATTATTGGTCATGGAGCAATTATCTGCATCATTTTCTGCAACAAGCAGTCCACCAATACAGAGAACTATGCTCCTAAGAACTTCCATGGAGCTTTGTCCTAGGGTGATAACTCTAACAGAGACTGGCCAGGTGCCTTTAGAATCTCGTTCGTGGAAGTGGAGTTTGTGGCGGGACCCACTTTCTCCTGCGCACCCTTTATTTGATTGTTGGTTGAATAAAACCTGCAGCCAGAGTCGTAGTTTGTCAAGGAACCAACTCCGTGGTTCCTCTGTCTAGAAGAATTGTGGGGAGTGACAAACTTATGGACTGGAAAGGCGCTGGTTGGATTTGATAGTCCAGTACCTGTTTGTAGGCAGTTTACACACAAAATATAGACGATCCAGGTTGTTGATTGGTCAAAAACGAGTTATTTTAAGGTTTTTATTCCTTGTTGTAATCGGCAGCAATGAAAGACATCCTTGTATGTAAATATACTAATCCTAGCATGATGATATGTTACACAGCCGACGCGCGTTTCAACCTTAGTCTTTTTCAAGGCTGTGAAATTGTGAGTTGGTGTGGTGGTGATTTGGTATACCCAGTGTGGTGACATTCAAAGACAAATTATATTCGAGGATATTCATTTGCATCCATTTTGCATACATTGATAGGAAGTTAAAAATAGAAACGATATAGAATAAGGAAATTTAAGGAAAAACCGATTGCGAAATAAACAAGGCATATTGTGACACCCAGGACAGGTGATTTACCATGTTTGGTGAAGTGCAATGATAGTGACAAGGTGTAATAATCGAAAAAAACAAACAACAGTATGGCAATTAGTTATAGATAGAGAAGCCAATTTGCAGTATGATTAAATAGCAGAAGAGGAGACAGTGTACCAAGGGAGAAGAAAAGAAAAACAAGAATTTAAGTTAGTTAGGGAATCGGCTTGCAGGAAAATTCCAATTTTAGCCCGATTTGGGTAAGATTTCAGAATCCTCTCATTTGAGTTATTTGGTGAGCTTCAAGGTTTAATGGGCTGGTCCTACCCATGTATGGGTGCCAGATGGCTGCATAGCCGTTCTGAAAAGAAGATGGATACGGTTGATGGAAGGGATGCACTTGAGGGCAGTGTGGAAAAGGGGGCAGGAAGGATGGATAGGATTAAAGGAATGCACATGGGACAGTGTGGGGAATGGGCACAGGAAAAATTTGCTAGCGTGTGTGCGCTGAGGTTAAGTTTGGCTATCCGACATGTTCCTTGCCTTGGTTAGGTCGGTGTTGCCACTCCCTGTCTCAGTTACATTATGGAGAGCTAAGGTAGTGTGGAGCGTCGCCCTTATGGAGGTGCCTGAAGTTAGTATCGGCAGAATGCGAGAAGTTGAGGCATTTCGTGTCACTTGAGCCGGGTGATTGAGCGGCTGTAAGTAACAACGGCACATGTCGGCGTAATGGCGATCAGTCAATTTCTGGTGCCTCAGAAATTGTTCTGAGCAGATAGTAGGTATAACTATAGAGTTGCCTGGCAGTCAGTTTGGCATGAACAATTTCTTACAAAAAGAATTCCGTTGCCTGGTGATTAACGTGGACACGCGTTGATAAACCGTGTTCTGAAAGCTGGTGTTTAGTTGCGTAGACACATGTTGATATTGCGTGTTCTGAAAAACTGGTGCTAGGTAATGTAGTGGTATTGAGCGGCGCCCGTTTGGAAGGTACATGGTGTGGTTGTGGGCGGAGTAAGTGAAATTAACCCTATGCGCGGTGGCCTGTCGCTGTAAGGGGATTTGTGCCAAATACGTAGGTGCCTGTAAGTATCAGCCGCAGTGGCCTTCGTAATACGGTGGATAGTGTAAGTAGTATCTGCAGTGGGGCGTGAGGAGCCGCCTATGGAGCTTACCTGTGGCCGGGTCGGCAAGTACGTTGCTCACGGTTGTGGAGTCGATGATCATCTGGCGTAAGGACATATTACTTCCTATAGATAAGGAAGACGCACTGTGATTGGTTCACGTAATGAGCGAACTGATTCGCTCATTGCGGGCAGCCCGTGGATAGGCTGCTGAGTTTGGATCAAGTTGAGTCGGCAATATCGGAGCTTGGACTTGCAGAGTCGCCGCTTATCTGGTGTAATTGCGCATTCCTTCCTATGGGTTAGGAAGTTGCATTTATGAATAGTTCACTAAGTGAGCGATATGATTCGTTCATTATTGGCAGCCTGCTGAGAGGCTGCTGTGTTTGGATTAGTTCATGGGGCACGGTTAGGCACGAACAATGTTAAGGATACATGAACAGTGGCATGTAATAGGTGGTACTCCCGGGGGTGGTCATGGGGAGTGCATTTTACCACTTTTCACTTTGGAGGTCACATGGATTGTGAGTCTGAGGTATGGATATCTCAGGTTGGATAATGGTAGGGGACTCAGAGGTTGGAGTCAAGTTGAGCGGTGGAAGTGGAACGGAGGTTGCGATGCCACTGGATAGGTTGGCATGAAGGTCTCAAGAAGGCCGGTTGGTAATAAAAATGGAGGTGACGAGGAGGCTAGTTGCCCAATATTAAGATAGCTAGAATATGCGTTGTGGTGAATAGGCAATTCCCTAGGTAAAGGAAGGGGCGAGTAACCACACATCGTTGGGGGTGTGGGGGGATATCGTTATCTAAAAGTAGAGTTTTTTACTTTTGTAAGGTATTTTAGAAATTAATCATGCAGTTTCCAATACTAGTAGACATTTTTGTAGACATTTTCATAAGAATACATGGAAATCATGGTCACTGTTCAATCCGAAGGTAACAGATCGATATTTGCATATCAGCTTAGCTTCTTTCTGACGCAGTTGCAGTTCTCTGTCACCACCTCTTACGTTGATCGGAATTTTCTCCAAGCCTACGAAGGTGATGTCATCCTTGTTGTCCCACTGGTGTTTTTCTTGCCAGTGTTGCGCCAGTGGATATCTGGTGTCCTGAGCGTGTAGGGAATTCAAATGTTCCCTAATCCTTGTTCTGAGCTCTCTTATCGTGCTTCCAATGTATTTCTGATTACAGACACAGGTGATAGCATATACCACAAACTTGGATTTACAGTTTATATATTGTCCAATGGTATGTATGTCAGTGGTGCGGAAAGTAACTGTTTTAGTTGTAGTAGCGAATTTACACATGGAACAGGATCCACATTTGTAGAATCCTATTGGTTTGTTGCTGGTGAGCCAGTTAGTATCAGTTCTGGCAATGGGTGACATAAATGATGGACTGAGAATGCTTTTAAGTGTTCTGGCTTTAGTGTAGGTTAAAGTTGGTTTGTCTGGGATCCATGCCCTGATGTCTTCATCAATTGTTAAGATATGCCAATGCTTCTTAAGAATTCTCTGTATTCGATGGCTGTCACTGCAGAATTGCGTGATGTAAAGTATTTGGCTGTCTTTTGTTTCCTCTTTGTTGGTTGGTCTTCTTGGAGTCAGGAGTGTGCAGCGCTCCCTATTGTTTGCCATAGTTATAGCTGATTGGATTAATTGCTCGGGATAGCCTCTCTCGAGGAAGCGTTTGCTGAGTGTTAAACATTCCTTCCCAAATGCTGGTAGGCCACTACAATTTCTTTTAGCTCGAAGGATATTGTTGATGACAGATTTCCTGTGGCAACTTGAGGCATGTAGAACAGAGTTCACCTCGGTGGGTTTTCTGTACGTTGTGGTTGTGAGGCTTGTACCTGATGGTGTGATGGTAATGTCCAAGAAGTCAATGCTTTCCTTGCTCGAGGAGCCTGTTAGTTGGATGCCAAAGTTGTTTTGGTTCAAGAAAAGTTCAAATGAGACGAGTTCTTCTTTTTGTTCCACACCAAATCATCAGGATGTCGTCAATAAATCGTATCCAAGTGTGGATCCGTTTGTTAAAGTCGTGGTTGGTGAAGGCATGTGTTTGCTCGTAGTGATGCATAAAGAGGTTAGCCATGGAGGGTGCATATGTGGCCCCCATGGCTATGCCTCTCGTTTGTTTATAGTACTGCTGGTTGAAGAGGAAAATGGTATTCGTTAGTGAAAACTCCAGAAGCTCCTAAGTCAGTTCCAGGTGTGACCAAAACGAGGCTGATGCTTTTGTGAAGGCATAATCAATGGCTTTTAAAGCTAGTCCATGGTCAATGGATGTGTACAGGGCTTTCACGTCCTCTTCTGCTATTTAATCATACTGCAAATTGGCTTCTCTATCTATAACTAATTGCCATACTGTTGTTTGTTTTTTTCGATTATTACACCTTGTCACTATCATTGCACTTCACCAAACATGGTAAATCACCTGTCCTTGGTGTCACAATATGCCTTGTTTATTTCGCAATCGGTTTTTCCTTAAATTTCCTTATTCTATATCGTTTCTATTTTTAACTTCCTATCAATGTATGCAAAATGGATGCAAATGAATATCCTCGAATATAATTTGTCTTTGAATGTCACCACACTGGGTATACCAAATCACCACCACACCAACTCACAATTTCACAGCCTTGAAAAAGACTAAGGTTGAAACGCGCGTCGGCTGTGTAACATATCATCATGCTAGGATTAGTATATTTACATACAAGGATGTCTTTCATTGCTGCCGATTACAACAAGGAATAAAAACCTTAAAATAACTCGTTTTTGACCAATCAACAACCTGGATCGTCTATATTTTGTGTGCCTTTAGAATCTCCCCTGCAATTATCATTAGTTTTGCCCTCAATGTATGTACATAGAACTATCCTAACTTGTTTTTTTTATTTTTGCTCCCACCCTATTGTGCTACAAAATACAACTGTTTTGCTATCAAATAATTGCACCTCAAATCCTCTGTTAATTGCTTACGCCATAACATTGTATATTTCATGTTTACATATTACGTGATTAGTGTCTTGTTAAACAGGCCAGTACCGCTACTGCAACAGCATCTTGAAAACAATTTCCCAGTAATGAAGAAAATGCAATGCCTAAATCTATAAGGTGATAAGGTAAGTCTTCTGTTTCTTGTGAAACACGTTATAGTCCTGCGTCATAGGCATTTATAATGTAAGGTTATTCAACAGTTGAACGGCCTGAAATAGGGCTGAAATAGAGTTGCCATTCCATTTTTCTAGCAAGAAGTAGTAGTTAGAATATGCCAGTTATGTTGGGATCAACAAGCATATCCAGGATTGTGACGTCATACCTGGTCCTTAAGAAACAATGGACAAACCAAATGTTATACTTTAAAGGACCATCGTTCAATATAAAGAATTATGAATTTTCAAAATATGCTTACATTTGGAGTTCAGGTGAACAATATGACAGTAACATTTTGTAGTCCATGCACCTTCTAAGACATAAAGGTAAACCAATACCTACAGCATTTGGAAAAGCCCTCAGCTATCGCTGCAACCAGTCCCCCAGAAAGACGTTGACTGGGTTGCTAACTAATATATTTTCAGTTAGAATACAGTTTTGAAAGATATGAATTAATTCAATTTTGAATTGCTAAAATATGTTAACGAATCAGAGTCAGTTGAGGAAGTGAGCCTCGGGGGTAAAAATATTTGTGTATGGTCCACAAAATATAACAGACCAGGCCAAATGATCTTAAAAGCCCAGTTAAAAGGGTAGAGGTATACATACAAATCTGACAGTGATAATTCAGAGCTCCGAGAAGCTTCATACATGACAGACAGTGGAGCAAGCAAAGGTTTTTAGAATTGAGAGCAAGAAAGTGAAACAAACAAAGGCTCTGCTTTTAATGCTTACTTCTTGAATCAGATACTATGCTTAATGGTACTGAATGCAGCAAAAGGTTTAATGAAACCAGTGTTGCACTTTGTGTATCCACTGTGGTACAAACATCTAAGAAAGTGATCAGAACTGATTCAGTACAGTGGCCTGGCTTAAACCTGGTTTACAAGAGTCGAGATTACAATAAAAACACAATAAAAAAGAACACAATACAGCTCTAGCAAATTCTTTAAAAAGCCAAAATATTATTTGAACATAAAATCATCTGTTGGACAAACAAATAGTAACAGTGCATGTTGTATTTTGTTCGACCTGTGCAATACTTTCAATATAAATACTTCTAGAGCACCCAACAACTCCAAAAGTACTACGAGCACATCCAGAACGACCAATCTGCAGTTGTGCCAGGCACTACACAAGAAATACACACAGCATTTATCAGAAAGTAGGACTCCATAAAAGAATACCACGATAAGCAATTCCAGGATTATATTGAAAATTTAACAGCATTTAAATAGCTCTCATTCTTGAAGAAATAAGGTGCAAATGACAAACCAAAATGAATGACCTATCAAACTGAAATCTAACAAATACAGTAAATGATTCAAAATACTTTTCGTTGCAAGGTTCAGTAAAATAACGCATTTTTTAGGCTGTAGAGTGTGAACAACATGTTTATGCATCAAATAAGTACAAAAATGTACATTTTTACAATCATTTTCCATGTACAATCATTGGATTCAATTTCCCAAAAATCACATCCTCTTCTAAACAGTTTTTATGTTTAAAGAAATGTATCCCGAACAAAATAATCTGCAAAATCTGACTTCAGGATGGATCATCATAAAGGCATCCAGCTTTCATTCAAAGAAAAATGTTCAAATGATGTTCAGATTTCAGATGACACGCTTGTTAAATCAGTGTGCTTTTCATCAGCCATCTTTTTGCAGCATAATGTCATTATATCAACACTTAATGAAAAAACTGAAGCGCCCATTTATTTTATTTCAGAAAAATGTCTCTCGACACAGCGGGCAAGTAGACTTATTGCTGGAGGTAAACCATGTGTACTGGAAGAGAAAAAAAAAGGGTTTACGCATGTTGGCAGATCAGTGTAAACTTCACACTTTGAAAAAGAATATCAGTAGGAAAACTAGCCAACTCTGAAATACACTTTGTGGCTCATTCCAGGGGTGGGGCGGGGCAGGTGGTTGGGGGGGAAACGTAAGAAACAAACTCCATTTTCATACATTTGTGTGGGTAGAGGAGTGAAGAAACCAAGTGTTTCTGCCACCTGTTTTCCTCTCTACCATACAAATGCTTTAGCATTTGCGCGGGCATAGATTTTTCATGCAGGCACAAATGCTGGAGATCCCTATGGGGACCGCCAGTTTTATGCACAAGCATAAACGCAGGCACACCCCATAGGGATCCATTGTACATGCTCACATGTCAGGTAGGTTTATTTGCAATTGTGAATACTGCTTACCATGTGCACATGTTAAGCAGAGTTCACAATTGAAATTAGACCCTTCCCTAGTTGCAAGCATGTCGAGCAGGGTTGCAAACACCGCTCACCATTAAAAGTAAACGCTGCCTGGCATGCAAGCCAGTCAGCATTTACTCACTTTGCACCGTTTACGTTGCAGTCAAATTACAAATTTAAGGAAGCAAAACGTACTGTATGTTTTGCAAATCATACTCAAAGTAGCCCTATCAACTATCACTTTTAAACGAAACAATGTGTAAAAGTGGGCATCTACCCGTTTCTTGTTTTGCAACATTGCCCCAAAATATATTTTTTATCAACATTAGTTTACGAAAAATATACATATAAAATTATAAAATGGTCAAAACATGTAAAAGTATTTGCATCTTTATTACCTCTGCGTACTTTTATTAGTTTTTATATAGCACTTTTACCCAAAGCACTTCACTGGGTGCAAATGTAAACCATACAATGATTGAACACAAACAAATTCAGTTAATTAGGATGGAAAAGCAATAGGCATAAGTATTGTTCTAAGCGTTTAAAAACAATGAGCACTATAAGAGAGAGAAGAATGTCCAAATGAAGAGTTTCCTAGTTTATGGGCAAAAAGAACGGGAAGGGGTGCAAGGAGGACAGAGAGCAGTAAGGAAACAAATGAGGAGCAGAACAAAGAGAACGGGAAGCTTGAAGCAGCGAGAGAAGATCAGAAAGATAATTAGGAACAAGAGTATGAAGACATTTAAGGCAAGACATAGAAAATCAAACTGAAAGCGAGCAGCGATAGTAATCCAACAAAGTTGAGATAAATAAGAAGAAACAGAACAGTCCAAGTTAAATAAGCTACAAGCCGAATAGTGTAGAACAGAACGTAAAGGAATGAGAGCATAGTATAGTAATTTAACATACAGTGAACAACAGAAACTCAACCAGGAAAGAACTAAGATTTGAAGCTCGAGTTTCATAGACGAAAAAAAAAGATGACAAAGTTTCCAAATATTAAAAAGCTGAAAACGACAGGTACAAGTGAAAAAAATTAGTCCATGACGAGTAATAAGTTACTTACCTGTAATTCCTGTTCTCCAGCATTGGTATCTTTCATAGATTCAAAAACTGCTTGAATATTGCTCAGTCAGGCTGGGAGTCCTTGGCAACATTAAAGTATTTGAAATTAAGAAATGCAATCCCTTTAGTGTTCACTTAGTGTTTCTAGGGTAATGTATCCCTCAGCCAATAATCAGTACCCTCCCATAGCTCCTCTCCTGCAGGCCATCTTCAGATTTGCCTAACGCAAATGACAGTGCCAAAATGTATCAAATTGAGCCATATGTGGGGCAGGTGGGAGTGTTGCATGTGCATCTATAAAATATACCAATGTGGGGGCGTGGCCTAGTGCTCATGCAGTGAGGCTGCGTTTAGCTTGAGCTCCGACTGCAGATCCTGACATTGATCCTAAACATGGCAATTTTCAAATAACTCCAGCATGCATTCATCAAGCTTCGCCTGCACCATGGTATCATCAAGCAGCTGACTTGACTTCCCGAAGTCATCCAAAATGGCAGCCAGCATACTCCGTGGGACTCAGAAGAGCCAGGGAGCTGGGTGGAGCCGGCGTGCATTGAGGCAGTGATCGGAGCCACTTGCCAGATAGCGGAGCGCCCGGACTGGGGACCGCTTGTCAGTTGGCGCAATTGCTTAGCAGCCGATTGAATTGGGACAGCAGTGGGGCAGGAAATGTAGCCCTCACTGGGACTCGCTGCACATAAGACAGCACAACCTATCCTGCGATGGTAGCACAGCGACACACAGCACAGATAGGGTAAGCGGGCTGCGAGGGATGCATTTTTGCGGGGAAGCTAGAGAGGCGCGGTACAGGACACCGCAGGAGGAGATACGCGGTTCAGTGCACCCCCGGCAGTCAGAGTTAGGCACCGGCTCCCTCTTGTGCTTGCTCTGGCCCCAAAACAATGACAAAGGACTGTAAAGACTGGGGGGTGGGGGTCTGTACTCCTGCTCTCTATATAGTAGAGGAGAGGCACAGAGGACCCCAGCCAAGATTCTTGATTGTTGGTAGCAATGGGCGAGCAATCAAGGCCTAGTGTCTCAGGAGGTGATGCAGGCTGGTTCTTAAGTACAGTGTAGTCCCCCAGCACACACAAAGGAATGTCCACACACTGTATTAGTTAAAACACAGTCTTTATAGAATTAAGGTTCAAGGTTACATACACAATCACAACTCACTTTGTGCTCAGTTAATCTACAATGCCAAATATATACAGGTCAAAGTGGTACCACAATTATTATCAGATTTCATTAAAGTGCATCAACTGTACTCTGGCCAAATGTTACACAAATCACTTATTAAAGGTAACCAACAATAGACATAGGAGGAAGCAGTTGGTTAAAACAATTGGCAGAATACTGGCCCCGTTACCTAGACACAGTTCTGTGTGGAGATCTCACCCCCCCCCCCGGGCAACCTGGAAAATAAAGATATACTACAAGCCCAGTCCATGCATTGTTCAATGAGTCTTATTCCCTTCAAAACTGTTTTTACCACCCCAATGTAGCTGGAATAGCAAAGTTCCTCAAGGAGTCCTCGAGGGATCCTTCTTGAGTGACTCCCTTCAAAGAAGGAGCCACGGATCGTCGATTGGCCTCAAAGAAAGTGAACTTGGCATCGAGGCGGCAGCTTCGGTCCCAGCAGTGCTCGCCGATGAAGGGTTGAAGACGTCCTGCAAGGAAGAGGCGTACGGGGCACCTCGATGTCAATAATTCTGTACCGCAAAGAGTTTGTGAAGAACTGTGGCCCAGCAAGGGCGTCGTGTCGTCTGGCGTCTCTACGGTCTTTGGATGGCGGGAAACCCACCGGTGGATGCTCCTCAGCGCGTCGACAGCCTGGCCTTCTCCGGCGGGATAAGGCGGTAGGCAGTGCGGACAAGCGCGTCTGGGAATTAAATGTCTTAATCAATGGAGCGTGCGGCTCCGGTCGTCGATGGCACGGCGTCAAGCGGTCCCCGCTGCTGAAAACACAGCTTTGACGGGCCTCCAGCAGTTATAGCAAACCTGCAAACCCTGGTCCACGCCGGTGGACTGAATGTCCGGTGCGTAGCTTCATTCTCCTCGGCGGCCCCCGTCCGGTCGGCAGCCTGTCGAAGGTCTGACTTCCAGGGAGCTTCGGCGAAGGTTAGCGGTGCTCGATGGTTCCTCAGAGCACAGGAAGAGGGCGCCTAACCAGATCCTCTCTTGGATCAGTCTCGACGTCACAGCAGCTTCCAGATTGCAGTAAAGGTAAGGAACAACTTACTTACCTGTAAATGTTGTTCCCCAGCATGGGTCTGGCATGGATTCACATGCTCATGAATATTCCCCGTCGTCAGGCTGGGAATCCTCGGTAAAGAAAAAATCAGTATCAGTTTTGTTTCTGATCTGTCTTTCTCAGTAGTAACCAATCATTGGTCTCTGGGTCATACTGCCCCCAGTCAATGACTGCCCTCTCCCTAAGCCCCGCCTCTGGCAGCCATCTTCAGATTTGGCAGCACGCAAAGTGGCAGTATGACCAAGTGAAGAGCCGTAGAGGCGCAGGAGGGAGGGTTCACATGTGAATCCATGCCAAACCCATGCTGGAGAACAACAGTTACAGGTAAGTAACTTGTTCCTTCTCCAGCATGGGGTCTGGCATGGATTCACATGCTCATGAATATAAGAATACATAGCAGTACACATGCACAACAACGGGAGGTGGCAAGGCTCAACATTAAGCATTACATAAAACTCAACATTAAGCATCTCTTACCTCCCCACCAGGCTCACCTTAAGCGAACAGGTTGCGCAGCACTGCCTGACTGACTCTGGACTCCTCCCTGGAATCCTGGTCGATGCAGTAGAATCTCGTGAAGGTGTGCGTCGACCTCCACGTAGCAGCCCTGCAGATGCACACCAGACAAGAACACCATGGTAGCAGCGATCGCTCTGGTCAAATGGGCTCTCGGACGGCGGGGCAACGGTCGGTTTGCCAACCGATGACAATGCATGATGCAGCCGGAGAGCCATCTGGAAATGGAAGCCTTCGAGAGAGCCTTCCCTTGGTTCACAGGTCCAAAGTTCACAAACAGCTGTGATGTCTTCCGAAAACTCTTCGTTCAGTCCACGTAGAACTTCAGCGCTCTAGCCACATCCAGCGAGTGCAAAGTTCTCTCGGCCAGAGACGAAGGCGACGGGAAGAAAACAGGTAGCACCAAGGGCTCGTTGAGGTGGAAGTCCGACGGCACCTTGGGCATAAACGAAGGGTGCGTCCTCAGCACCACCCTTGTGTCGTGAAAAGTCAAGTATGGAGGCTTGCAGGATAGGGCCTGGATCTCTCCCACTCGCTGTGTGGAGGAGATGGCCACAAGAAACGCGGTCTTCCACAACAGGAATTTCAGCGGCACCGAATGCAGGGGCTCGAATGGCGCCCCCAGGAGCCTGGTCAGCACCACGTCGAGTTCCCACGCCGGGGCAGGGGCCTTCACCGGTGGGAACGATCGGAACAGTCCCTTCATAAATTCCTTCACAAGGCGATGGGACCACAAGGACGCCCGTCCTGTGGTTGTGTTGTATTGGGAGATCGCAGCCAGATGTATCTTGATGGAGGCGTGAGCCAGTCCAGCCTTGGCCAGCGACAGTAGGTACGGCCGCACTTGAGGGGCCGTAATCCGTAGAGGGTTAATCTTATGTGCACGGCACCAACAGAGAACCTCTTCCACTTATGTCCGTAGCACTTGAGAGTTCAGGACGCCCTGGCTTTTGCAAGGACCTCTTTGCAGTCAGCCGGGATATCGTACCCTCCAAACACTAGCGCTGCAGGAGCCAGGCCTGCAAGTTCAGCGACTCCGGGGCGTGATGAAGTATGGCGCCTCCTTCTCTGGAGAGAAGATCCGCGTCCGTCAGCAGCTTGACTGGCGGGGACGCTGACAAGTCCAGAGGTCCGGGAACCAGATCTTCCTCAGCCACGCCGGTGCGACCAGGATCATTCTGCACCGTGACCTCTTGAGCTGGTTGACGAGTCGGTGCAGCAACGGCAACAGAGGGAACGCATAAAGGAACAGGCCTTCCCAGGGGAACGAGAAAGCATCGCCCATGCTCCTCGGCTGGGGAAACCTGCTGGCAAACCTCTGGCATTTGGAGTTCGTCGCCGTCGCGAACAGGTCAACCTGGGGTTTTCCCCATCGTCGGAAGAGTCGATCCACTTGATCCTGACATAGTTCCCACTCGTGGCACGAGCGCAGCTCCCTGCTGAGTGAGTCGGCGATGGTGTTTTTTATCCCTGCCAGATGAAAGGGCACCAGAAACATCCCTTGGGTGATGGCCCACTGCCACAGATCCTGGCCTTCCTAGGAAAGGGCTGGGGATCTGGTTCCTCCCTGCTTTCGGATGTAGAACATTGTGGTGGTGTTGTCGGTGAAAACTCTCACCACCTTGCCCTTGAGGGACGGGAGAAAAGACCTGAGGGCCCAGAACACTGCCCGGAGCTCCAGGATGTTGATGTGGAGCTTCTTCTCCTCTGGGAGCCAAAGGCCTCTTGCGTGAAGATCTCCGGTGTGTGCTCCCCACCCTTCCAGGGAGGCATCCGTCATCACCGTTATCTGGTGGTATGGGGTCTGAAAGTCTGTGCCCGCCGTCAGATGAGCGCGGGTGCCCCACCACCGGATCGCTCGTCGGAAGGTCTCGTCGAGCGGAATCCCGTCCTCGAAGCTGCCCGTCGCTTGGATCCAGCGGGAGTTGAGGAACTCTTGCAGAGGGCGCATCCGAAGCCTGTACAGGCGCACGAGATATATGCAGGAGGACATCATCCCGAGGAGGGACTTGATGGACCCCACCCTAGCCAAGTACGTGGCCAGCAGGCGCTGCACCTTCCCCAGGATGGCCTTCGTCCTTTCTTCCGACGGTGAGGCCAGGCGCGCCACTGTGTCGAGCTTTGCTCCCAGAAACAGTGCGACTTGCGACGGGACCAGGTGGGATTTGGGAAAGTTGATGGAAAATCCCAGGTCCGAGAGCAGCTGGACGGTCTTTGCTGTGTGATCCACGATGAGCTCCCTTGTCCCTGCTCGGATGAGCCAGTCGTCCAGGTACGGGTAGACATGGATCCCCTGCAGGTGCAGCCGCATTGCCACCGGTGCGAGGCACTTGGTGAACACCCTGGGTGCCGACTTCAATCCGAACGGGAGGGCCTTGAACTGGTAGTGCCATCCTTGGACCACGAACCTGAGGAACCTTCGGTGATGTTTCAGAATAGGGATGTGGAAGTACACATCCTCCAAATCCGACGCCAGGAAATCGCCCTCCTCCAGCTGTCCCAGCACGTGCTGGAGGGTGACCATCCATAATTTCTGTGCCTTGATGTATTTGTTCAGCCGTCGCAGGTCCAGAATGGGGCGCCATCCTCCTGTCTTCTTTTTTACTAGGAAGTACCTTGAGTATACTCCGGAGCCCCAGAGCCTCTTCGGGACGAGCTCGATGGCACCTTTTCTGAGCAACGCCCTCACCTCCAAGAGTAGTTGAGGGACGTAATTTTCCTTCCCGACCACGGGTGGAATGCGGGGGCACTTTTTTAGAAATTCGAGGGCGTGCCCCTGGGCCAGGGCGTCCAGCACCCAACCGACGGTGGAGATGGACTGCCACACGCTGACGAACTTCACCAGCCGGCCTCCCACCGGGGTGCTTCGGTGGGGGCCCGACCCCTCTGTCGGTTCAATCTTGTTTGGCGGACGCCTTGCCGCCTTGGCCTCCCTGGCGACGACGGCGGCCCCCCCTCCCCGACTTGCCTCGTCCTCTATAGGCTTCCTGCAACGAGGAGCGGGCCGCTTGGCGGTACGTAGAAGAGCCACCGCCAAATCCCTTGGAGGCACTCTGCTTGCCTCCGGCGCTCCGAAAGGACGGCCTCCGTTGCCGGAGAACGCCTAGGGCCCTAGCAGTCTCTGTGTCCGCCTTGATGGCTTGGAAGGACTCATCCACCGTTCTCCCGAACAAGTTGTTCCCGTTGAACGGCATGTCCAGCACCTTGGCTTGCACATCCTGGCGGAAATCTGTCGCCTTGAGCCAACCTCGTCGTCTAAGGCAAACGCTGTTGCCTAGCTGGCGGAAACCGGTGTCGGCAATGTCCGTTGCCACCGTAATGGCGTGGTCCGACGCCACTTCGCCTTCTTGCAAGATCTCCAGGGCCTCGGCCCTCTTGTCATCCGGTAGGAAGTCCAACAGGGGGGCGATCTTGAACCATAACTCCCTGTCGTAGCGGGCCACGATTGCGAGGGTGTTGGCCACCTTAATCATTGCCGCCGATAATACGTCGTCCCATTGCGTCCAGCTTCTTCCCTTCGCCCTCCGGCGGGGAAGTCGACGTTGAAACCGACAACCCCCCCGCTTTCTTCTTGGCAGCCGCTGAGACGACCGAGTCCGGGGTAAATTGTGCCCTAAGGCACAGAGGGGCCGCGTCGGGGACCCCGTACTACTTCTCGTACCGATCCTTGGCAGGCGTCATAGAAGGGTTCTTGAGAAGGGTGAGACTCTCGTCCCAGATGTCATCCAGAAGAGGCACGGCGAGGACTGACTTCCTCCTGGTCTCGCGCCGTTGGTAAAAGAAACCTTCCTTCTCCTCGGGGCAGAGCTGAAAAAGCTTGGATGCCCTGGCGATCATTGCATGGAAAGATCCGATCTCATCCGACAGGGAGGCCCGAGCTGGTGATGGGAGCTCCGTCCCGTCGTCACCGCTGTCGTCGGTACCCGTCGTGGCCGTGTGTGTTCCCGTGTCATCCCCAGGGACTGGGGATGTGGGTAAAGGCCGAGCAGGCTGCGAGGGCTGAGAAGGCGGGGCTGGGTGGATCCGTCTTCTCTTGTTCTGGGGGCTTCCCGCCGGGACCAGCTCTGGTTCCTCTGCCGGACCTGGTACCAGGTCCTCTGTCGGTGGTAAGAGCAATCTCGTCCTTATCTCTGAACATAAGGATTGTATCGCCAACAAAATGGCCGCCGAGTTATCCTGCGGCTCCGGAAGCGACGGCTGCCTAGGACCCTTGCCAGTGCCGCCGTCACTCTCATCGTCACCCTCGTCGGGATCCCTCCCGTGGGGACGGGCCTCCTCGACGCCCTGCCCCGGCCCTCTAGGACTTCTGCCAACTCCTCCTCAGATTTTGTGTCTGTGTCCACAATGGCCACCGCCACCCCCCCCCTTTTTCCAACGGGGTCTTCACGGGGGTCTTTTCAATGGGTCTGAAAGAGGCTTTCCTCTGTGGAGGCAGGGAGACTCTGGCCCCCAAGGTCGCCTCCACTGGTGCAGCCTCCACAGGCTGGGCCAGGGCCGCCTCGACTCCCTCGATAGAGGCTTTGGCCGGGTGAATCAAGGCCTTCACCGCCTTAGGCATGTTTGAGGCCTTCACCTTGGGGGGAGGGTCACCGCCTCGCTCCCCCTCGGCTGAATCCTTCGAGATCGACCGGGGCCTCTCCAGAGGTTTACCCAGGTTCTCAGATTTCCTCTTCCCCGAACCATAGCGTTGGCTCGTGGTTGATGGTGCCGGGGAAGGTGCGCCCTGCCTAGCAGCCGAAGAGCCCGACCGTTTGGTGCTCCTGGTGCCCGCGGACTCGCAGTGCTTTGCCTTCTGTTGGGCCCCCGTCGGCGGGGCGCCCTCACAGGACTTAGAAGAACGCTCAGACTTCTTCTTCTCACCTTCTTCTCACCTGACGGACTCCTTCCTTCCAGCCAGTTGGAGAGACAAAGGTGTCGGTCCCTGATGGTCCGTTCCGACATGTTCCTGCAAAACGCACAGTCCTTCTCCACGTGCGTTTTGTCCTCATGAAGGCAGTAGAGACATTTTGAATGCTCGTCCTCCTTGAACACATTCTGTAGCTGGCATCCAGGGCAGACACTGAACAGCTTTCCGGGCGTCGAGCTTCCTTTCTCTTGGGCCATGTTCGGGTTGGCCGCAGAAACTTCTGGAATCCTCCAAGAAGTTTAACTCGACAAAATCTTCACCATTGAGGGGCGTAGAAAAATCCGACACGGATCCCCGTTAATCGGATGTAGAGACGGTGGAGCTTGAGGCTCTATTTGACCGAAAAATGAGAAATTCTCTTTGAAAAAGTGCGAAAACGCAGCAAAAGCTCGAGAGCTAAACATGAGGACTCCCAACACTTGAGCGTGTGGTAAAAATCTGAAGATGGCTGCCAGAGGCGGGGCTTAGGGAGAGGACAGTCATTGGCTGGGGGCAGTATGACCCAGAGACCACTGATTGGTTACTACTGAGAAAGACAGATCAGAAACGAAACTGATACTGATTTTTTCTTTACAGAGGATTCCCAGCCTGACGACGGGGAATATTCATGAGCATGTGAATCCATGCCAGTCCCCATGCTGGAGAACCTTCTTCCTCAGGCTAGGCTTCGAGATTCAGCTTCAATGTCAGTTTCTACTTCAGCTTCTGAACGAAGTCTTGCAGTGAGTGGCCCTCAGATATCTGTTGATCTCCCATTCATTCTGCTGGGTCACACTCAGGCAACCAATCACTCAGAAGGGCATTCAGCAGCCTCTCAGACACTCAAAACAAGGAATGTGTATTGGGACAAGTACCCAGCCATTCAACACTACACACTGCATTCATACCAGTTTCGGGCAGGGCTGTCTGAGTCATTGTGTTTCATACCAGAAACCAGACATCCACAACAAGAAGTGCATATTGGTCACACACTCCATTCACCGAGGTCCCACCCACAGGGTGTACCCACAACATACAGTCACTGGGAACACTCCAGCCAGTCTGGCCTAGACTTCACTACAATACCATATATGGAACTTCCACCCAACAGCCAGTTAGGGGGAAGGGACAGAGTCAGGGCTTCCCATGTCTTTGGGAAAATAAGGTAACAGGCAATAGAAAGCAAGAGGCCACAGGGGCCATCTGGTTTCCTATCAGGAATCAACTGATTCCAATGGCAGGACCTGGGTATCCCAAAATGGAGCATACTCAGAACACCTGTCAAATTCAGCATAGAGCTGCCACCAGCCCATACCCTGCTCTGTGGGCCACACACAGGTGCCCAAAAACATACACTAGGGGCACAGGGTTGTAACCCCCACCCATGGGTGCCATAAGGGTATCCCATGGGTCTGTACACCAAAACAAAAACAGGAAGAGCTGCACTGCCAGGAGTCCCACATGGACTCTTGGGCAGAAAAAATACAGTACACAAATGGAAAAGGACTACAGGACAAAGACAGGGAGGCCCTGTCCCTCTAATGCATTTCCAGCATCACAAGGACAGCAAGGGCAACGGGTCTCAACCACTGCCCACACAGCAGCAGGGCCAAACTTTGACACGGATGCCACATACAGGGCTCCCCTACGGCCAAGGCGCACACATTGATTCTTGGCCTCAGGACGCTGCCTCCAACTACATACGAGCTCTCTCTGAGAGCAGACACCGAGGTGGTTTCAAATAGTGGGGCCACGAGGAGTGAGCAACAATCGGCTGCCACACTAGCGGATTACTACACCACCAGACTACTACTCCCACTTGGGCACTGGTTGGGAGGTGGGACCCCTACTCCCGCCCCAACCTCACTGCTGAAAGACATTTGAGGCGACGGGGCGAGCAGATGCTGCAGCGCCGTTGGAGACATTCCCTATAAGACAGTTTCATGAGACTGCTCCCCCACTACCAGGGAGCCTGCCCAAAAGTTTAACACAATATATTTTGCACTTGACAATCAAGCGCATGGTACACCCGGGATAATGCTGCGAACACTACGAGTGACACTCGGCTCTCCACAAGTGGTCTAATGGGCAACTATTATACTACTCATACTGGAGACTCTAGTCATGACCTGATGCCGGTCTGAATTGAAGCACACTCCAGGTTGCTGGTAGCCAAGTTGAGCCCCACAGGTGTGGAACCAGTAACAGACACAGGATTTGAACAGAGTCGGGGCAGCCACAACTGGGTACCACGACAACGATATCCAAATACACAATGTCCCCGGGTCATTATTGTGAGCCATGTCTCCAACCAAGAGCAAGCATAGGGGCAACATCATGGAATCTTTTGCCGGCCTCGGAAAATCCCTGACTATGGACTCAGCAACTGGGGTAGCGCAGGCGGTGGCCCACGTGCCCCAGCTAGACCCACACAAAGACAAAGTGCTTGCAGCCATTGCTGCCCTTCGGTCCTCCCTGGAACACAGAATTGAGGAGGTAAATGTAGATGTGCAATTACTCTGTCAAGACGTACGATCTCTTGCGGAACGGGTGATGACCATGGAAACACTCTTAAAAGACACTGTTCCTGCCACAGATGATTTGGGCATTTGAATGAAAGCACTGGAGCCCAGAAACTGCCTACTTGAACAAAGAACCGAAGATGCGGAGGGCTGCTCCTGCATAAAGAATGTCAGGGTCCTAAGACTTACAGAGGGCACTGAAGGTAGAGACCTGATGACCTACATCGAGAACCTGTTCCTGCAAGAAGTTGGCCCTAGCAAACTGTCACAGAGCTTTGCTGTCGAGCTGGCCCACAGATCCCTAAAAAAGAAGTCCCCACCCCGATCACATCCCCGCCCAAGAATTGCCAAAATCCTGATCTTCAGAGACCGGGAGGTGCTCCTACAATTCTCCAGAGAAGGGCCCAGAGGCAGTGTCCATGTAGATGGACCACAACAACATGGATACCCATAACGACACTCCAAATCATGACGGAGGAGCCTGTGCCCTCTCAAAGACAGATGCCAACATACGTTGATCCAAGCTACCATACAAATGTTTACTGAAAGTAATTTAGAGCGGATCTGCTCCATCACAAGCTGCGCACGGGTATGCCTGAATGAGACAATAAGCAGATGGATTAGCAGTTCAACAGCGGACCAGAGATGGTTTTTGCTACACAGTGTGGAAAATGTTGCTACTTGGCCGGAGAGAGCGACTAAGTCCACTGGCGTCGACTGGACCACCCCGATCCATATGGATCGTCAACACAACATTGTTGTCGACCCACTGAACCAGTGCCAGCGCATGGCACAACCGCCAATGGGCACTGGGTTGCCCGAATAGAACAGATCTGTTGGCCATTGTTTGTACCCCCATGTCCAGGAGCTTCTTGTTCACGTTTTATTTAATACACCCAAATTGTACAAAGATGACTGCCTTCCATTCTGCAATTCACACTGGGACAAGGGTCCAACTAAATCTCCTACTGCACGATCAACTCAGTGCCACTATATGCACCAAACATAGAATTGACATGGTCACTCACACTCCACCACACAAAAAAACGGCGCTTGGGGTGCCATAGGCCATGGTCACAAAACGACAACACTAACAGGTCATGACGCAGAATGTGAGGGGCCTCTGCACATACATACGCAGAAATAGAGTAAAATCATACCTCCAGCGTAAAAAGATCTCAATAGCTGTCCTACAGGAAACCACCTTACGGCCGAAGAGCAAGGAGGAGTGTCAAAATGCTGGAGTGGCGCGTTGTACGGGTCTTCATACTCCAAGTATGCCACAGGGGTGCTTCCTTTGGGTTTCTGACTCGCTACCATTTCAGTTACTGAACCTTGACAAGGCTGCTGGAGGCCGATACATAATTCTGGGGGGCTACCTCGGCAATAAAGAACTATCCATAGTGAATTCCTACTTCCCGAACCATGTGATACCGGCACACATACAGACCCTATGCACACACATTGTCCCACATAGGGACGCCTTTTTCATAGACTTCAACTGTGTACGAGACACGGCACATGACAGGTCCAACCCATCTAGAAGATGCCAATCCCGGCTATGACGGCACTTAACACTGCGGTCACTGATCTATATTTAGTAGTTGTCTGGAGGGAGCTCATCCCCGGGATCAAAGACTACTCCTTTTATTCCTCCCCACATACATTGTATACCAGGATAGACTATGTATTCACCGGCTCCAGTCAAGTACCTGAAATCATGGGTGTTGAATACATGGGCCGCACCATATCTGACCACTCCCCACTGATAGTCTTATGGGACCAAGGGACGCGCCGTACCCCCGTCCCGACGTGGTGCATGCTCACTGACGCTGTTACGCTCACCTGGTTCCCACGGGGGCGTTGACCGGAACTGGGCCGCTGTTATTTCCACCAGTGTGACGTGTAGCGCCGAGATGACTGACTGGACTGGCCCGCTCAGCCTAGTTTGTCTGGCTCGCAAGAATATTCTTCTGCAAAGGAGAAGAGGAATTAACCACCCGTGGAATTGAGTGTCAACCCACCTTCCCCACTCCCGTTGTCTTCCCACTGATCACTCTTGATGTCCCCTCCTTAGTCTCACCTGATGGTTTGGAAGGATGAGCTCTCCATCCTGCGTCGACCGCAGGGGCGCGTTGATGACCAGTTACTTCACTGGCGTAGAGGAATCGGTGAGTTCCAGTATGGACTCTAAAGTCCAATTGTTCATAAGAGTTCAAATGTCTGCTCTTCACTCTGTCCGATTCCTTGCAGGTTGCCGATTAATCCACTCGAAGATTTCCAAATGGCACTCGGTAAGATTCAGGTAAGTCTATTGTGTTTTTCCCCTTAGGGGCCGGGGTAAGGCGATGAAGCTGAGTTGACTGTGCCGACCCGAGATGAGGTGGGACCCCCGTGGTAAATCAGGTAAGTTTTGTGGGGGGTAACTGGTATTGTCCTTGCTTTCTCCCCTTAAGGGCCGGGGTACGGCGATGAAGCAGAGTTGACTGCGCCGACCCGAAATGAGGTGAGTACCTCCCGTGGTAAATCAGGTAAATCCTTGGGGGTAGCTTGTATGGCCTTAGAGATTCCCCTTGCTCACCTTGCTGTCTTTGTCTCCTTAGGTGTCGGAGGGCGGCCGCGAGATGGAGAGAGCGTGATGGAATGCTGAAGTACCGCCAAGCAGGTGAGTTCAGCGCGGCGCCGTAGGAATGCGAAGCAATGCTTCAAAGACTTCTGTTTTTCAGTTCCGTGGCGAAATGGATCAGGATTCAGGTAAGGATTAAAGTTAAAACTCCTGTTCTAACCTTTATCCTTTTTGTCTTCTTGTTTCAGGAGTCCCAGGACTGAAGCGGGCGTGGCTGAAGACTGGAGCTGCTGAAAACACGGTGAGCGTTACGCTGCAGCAAACAGAATAACGCGAAGCACGTGTGGCTGTCCGGGCGTGGTTTAAATAGCCTTGGAAGAAGATCCAGGTAAGTATTCTTCCACAGCCCCACCCAAGTAACAAAATAGTCCCTTCAGTAAAATAGTCCCTCCTAAGCCTCATTTGGCTTGAGTCTTCATGCAGCATGGTCTGCCTCAGGTGAGTATGCAACATGGTCTGCTTCAGGTAAGTTATCAATAATGAGCCTGGCGCCCATGGCGCCAGGACGGACTTTGTCTTTATGAGCCTGGCGCCATAGGTGCCAGGACTGTACCCAAACAGCCCCTAACTGGGGCTTTTAGGCATGCTCCAAGTGGCATGATGCCTGCTTCCCGGGCTGCTGGGCCTGGTCTGGTCTTCCGGGGGCAGGCATCATGACAGACGCGTTATCTGATCTTGCCATCAGAGAACAACTTCGCATTATGCGGAGTTCCTTCCTGAAAGATAACGTCAGCAGCGTAAATAGCTGGGGAATCATTTGGGAAACCTTAAAGGTCGTGACCAGGGGTGAGATTATAGCTGGTGCTGGTGGCATCCGAAAGAAGCTGAGAGGGGAACTCAAGACCCTTGAAGCTAGGGTAAAAGAACTAGAGAGGACGCATCCTGGTAAGCCATCTCTGAGGGAGCGCTTGAGGCGATCCGATCTCAAGGCCGAACTGCATGGGAGAAATTGTCAAAGTTTGATTATGTTACTAAGACGGCACGGACACAAGCAGAGGGAGACAAGTCTGGGAAATTGTTAGCTTGGCTATGTCTAAAAGAACACCCTAAAGTGCCAATCAAGCTAATAATACAGGGTGAATGTGGGGTCCCATGGCTAGCACAGATGGTAATAAATGAAATATTTGCTAGTGTGGGATATTTTTACCCATGCCAATGCGTCCCACTGTACCCCTTTGCCAATGGGGAAAGAAACAGCCAAAAATGGATGCGCCAACCCCTGTGCGCGCAAAAAATCAGCAAAACTGCGCATGGTTCATAGTCACAAAAGGCTGCATACCCCTACCACACACAGTCAAAGTTGGGGTGAAAGCAGAACTCATTGCCGGAAAATGCCAATGGGTGCTGTCACATTTAACATGACGCAAGGCCACAGAATTGGGCTAAAAAAACTGAAACTTTTAAAATGCAGCTTTCCCAACCAATTGCAACTTTCAAAGTGCTGTTTTGGTGCTAAATTCAGTCATTTTCCAAGTGAACTATTGAAGTTAAAAGTGTGCTGAAACCACAGATCATCCAGTACAATCAGAAGAAACCAGGCCTCACTGACTGACAGCAGCTAAGAAGAACAAGTTACTTACCAACTGTAACGTTCTTTCGACTGGATGTTCCTCCCACTATTCATCATCTTATGATATTTTCAGCAGAGGGCGCTGTGCACGAGGTAGTGGCGTTGATGTCCCTCGACGGGCTCCGTACCGTGTCAACGTCACCATCAGTATAAGTAGCTTGTGCCGCGCCCGTTGGCTTCAGTTCTGTTTTTTCGAGGAAATATTAGAGGAACACCCAGGCGTGCCTCATGACAGATGGCCTCTTCGTGAGAGGAAAGTGTAAGTAACGTAAACTGTACTGCGGGGTAGGATGGGAGGGGTGATGAATACGTAGGAGGAACATCCAGTCGAAAGAACATTACAGTTGGTAAGTAACTTGTTCTTCAAATGGATAGTGTCCTCCCACGTATTCCTCATCTTATGATAGACTCCCATAGCAGTGGTAATTTTGGAGGTGGTAGCACTAGTTCTTGTTCTCATGGATGGAATGAAGTACCGCCTTGGCAAATAAACCCTCATTAGAGGAATCATCATCTAAGCAATAATGCTTGATGAAGGTATGCATTGATGCCCATGTTGCAGCTGAACAAATATCTGCTGCAGGGACTCCCCTCTTCAGAGCCACAGAAGTAGCCATTCTCCTAGTGGAATGGGCTCGAAGTCCAGCTGGTTGGTCCTTCCCCGCCAATCTGTAGCACTCAATTATAGCCAGAATGATTCAGCGGGATAAGGTTTGTTTTGTCACTGCTAATCCCAATTTATGACCTGTATAACCTACAAAAAGTTGGTCATCTTGACGTAATTTTGACATTCTTGAAATGTAAAAACCGAGAGCCCTTTTATGGTCCAGTCTATGCAGTCTCTCCTCTTCTTTGCCCAAATGAGGAGGATAGAATTTTGGTAATATGATTTTTTGTGACAAATGGAAGTCAGAAACTACTTGGTAAGAAAGAGGGTTTAACCTTAAGAACCACCTGCTCCTTGTAAACAAGTAGTATATAGAGGTTTACATGGGAGAGCCTGTAGTTCGCTAACCCTGCGGGCTGATGTTCAGGCCACAAGAAGGACAGTCTTTAATGTTAGAAGCTTTAATGGACAGGAGTGCAGAGGCTCAAAAGGTATACAAGTTAGAAACTTAAGAACTAGATTTAAATCCCAGGTTGGGACATGGAAGGGGACTTAGTGAGCCCTTTCAGCAAGTGAATTAATTATCGATGGAATTTTGAAGTAAGAAACCTCTTCAGAGGAGCGCTTGAAAATGGACAGCGCAGCTAGATATCCTTTGATTGTTCCGATCTGGAGCCCCAGATTGGCCAGATGCAACAGGAAAGAGAGCACCATTGGGGTGCCACATTGAAAAGGGTCCACATCCTTATCTTTGCACCAGTTACTGAACTTGTTCCGACGACACCAGTACAAGGATTTTGTTGCTGGCCTTCTGGCTGAAAGCAAAATCTCCATTACGTCATCCGGGAGATCCCAATCCTTGTATCTTAACGTCTCAGAAACCAAGCGTGAAGGTTGAGTGTTTTGACCTCTGGATGGAGAACCCGACCTTCCTCTTGCGAGAGAAGATCCTCTCTGCGAAAGGCGTAAGACGTATTGGAGGGCAAGACTTATTGGAGGGCAGATGGACATGTCCAGAAGGTCTGGGTACCAGGTCCTTCTGGCCCAATCCAGGGCAATTAGGATCATGGCTTTCCTGAACTTTCTCAACCTCCTGATTATTTGAGGAATCACAGGGACTGGAGGAAACGCGTACAGAAGTGGAAACTTCCAGTCCACCACAAACGCCTTTCTTAGAGCTCCTCTCTGAGGAAAGTCCCTTGAGCAGTATTGTACGCACTTCCAGTTTACCGTGGTCGTGAACAGATCCACATGAGGGGTTCCCCAAAGGGCGAAGATCTCTAGAAGGACTTCCTGAGCTAGCTCCCACTTGTGGGAGACTGTGCTCTGCCTGCTCAGAGCGTCTGCTCTCCGGCTAGGTGAACTGCCGATAGATACTTTTTCGTATTGCCCAGAACCAGAGCTGCATTTCCTCTCAGCACAGTGGCAGTGACCCTACGCCTCCTCTCTTGTTGAGGTAGTACATGGCCACCGTGTTGTCTGTCATTATCAGGACATTGTTTCCCTGTACAGAGGGCAGGAAGGCCTTCAGCGCTAGTCTGTTTGCTCTCAGCTCCAAAAGGTTGATGTGTAGTTTGGACTCCAATGGAGACCAACAACCGCTGATTGTCAGATCGTTTGTATGGGCTACCCATCCCGTGAGTGAGGCGTCCGTTACTACTGTACCGGCCATGGTTGCCAAAAGCATTCGCCCTTGAGGATGTTGTTGTTGCAAGCCCACCATAGTAGATACTGAGCAACTGCGCTCAGGACTTGCAGAAGATCCGACATACTCCCTGAGAACTGGGACCACTGAGTTCTGAGGGCCCATTGACGGGATCTCATTCTGAATCTGGCCTCTGGCACCAGAAAATTGCCGGATGCCATGAGGCCAGGCAACCTCAGAAAATCTAAGGCAGGCAGATGCTGGACATTCTGGAACTTTGTTACCATCTGCAGAATGTGGAGAGGTCTCACCTCGGCAGGCGAGGCATTGCCAGAGGAAGTATCCAAAATTGCTTCAATAAACTAGAGCTTTTGGGATGGTATCACGTGAAACTTCTTGAAATTGAGGGAGAAGCCCAGTTTGTGAAGATGATCGACAGTTGTTCCTGAGTTTGTTCGGGAGAACGTGCTCTGCTCAACCAATCGTCCAGGTAGGGGTAGACATGAATCCTCCCTCTCCTGAGAGTCGCTGCCACAACCGCCATCAGTTTGGTGAAAACCTGCGAGGCGGAGGTCAGCCCGAATGGCAGAACTCGAAACAAAGTGAGAACCGCCAAACATGAACCTCAGGTACTTTCTTTGCTTGGGATGGATTGGCACATGAAAGTAAGCATCCTGAAGGTCCAATGATACAAACCAGTCTTGGAGTTCGAGAGCCTGAATGATCTGAGAAAGGGTTACCATCTTCAACCTGTCCTTCCTGAGGAACTTCTTCAAGTTTCTTAAGTCCAAGATGGGTCTCAATCCTCCGTCCTTCTTTGGAATGAGAAAGTAGGGGGGAGTACCAACCCTTGTTCCTCTCCGCTACAGGTACCTGTTCTATTGCACCTTTCTCTAGCAGGGTTAAAATGGTATCAGGTATTAATATCGCCACATATATGGTCGCCGTAAATAATATCGCCGCGAAAATGTGGCGATAGGGGCAAAAGAATTATTTTTAAAAATAAAAATAAAATAAAAAAATTTCGGCTTCATTTTTGTGGCGACATTATTACATGGAACTGTTACAATTTCCTGCAACAGGAATCTGGAATTTTGACAGAGTTGGTTCCCGGTGGATGGTCCTGAGGTCATTTTAGGAAGGGAAGGCAGTAACCTTGAGCTACTGTTTCCAGTGCCCAGGCATCCGAAGTAATACTCCGTCATTCTTTCAGATGCTGAGAGATTCAGCCTCCCACTGGGGTTTTGTATGATAAGACCTCAGAGTGATTTGGAGGCGGTTGAGGGCAAAGATGCTGTTCCTGAGGCTGGTTTCGCATCTCTTCCTCGTCCACTACAAGAAACATTTATTTTACCTCTTTAAATGGCCTGTCCTCTTCCTCTACCAAAAGAGGAGTAGCACCGAAAAGAATGACCTCTCCAGGAAGATGAGCCCGTGTAAGGTTTCTGAGGCTGTCGCATGGAGGTGCTAAGAGATTTAGCTGCCGCTCTTGAGGTTTGTAGAACAGCCTCAAGCCATCAAAAGGCATGTTGAGAAGTCTGGCCTGCACATCTGGTGCAAAGCCAGACTTCCTCAACCACGCAAATCTGCGTGGCACTGTGCTTGCAGCCATGGATCTGCTAATACTATCAGCAGTATCCAGTCCAGATTGGAGACATTCCCCCATTGCCTCCTTTCCGTCTTTGACAATATTCAGGAAGCCTTCCCTTTCCTCACCTTCCGGAATATGTTCAGCCGCCGACGAAATGCAGTCCCACAGTGTATGGGTGAACCTGGCCAGGGTACAGGTGACATTAGTTGACTTGAGAGCGATGCTACCCGAAGTAAAAACTTTAAGGGCCCAAGCATCCAACTTTTTATCCTCTCTATCCAGAGGGATAGATGGATATGCCCGTTTGAATACTCAGGATCAGAAATAGAAGTTCTATACTTCTTAGGAAAATTACTATTTACTGCAGCAATATTGTCAGGATTTTCCCAGTTCTTTTCTACTGTTCTCTGAAGTGCCATATGAAAGGGGAGAACTGGATCCTTCTGGGGGCCTCGATCAAGTATGTCAGTCATATCATCCTGATCAAAAGTGGGTGAGGCTCTACCCGAACCCATATATTTCACCACTCTATTCATTAAACTCCTGTACCCTGAATCTGCATGCTCTGCAGGGTCAGGTTTTGCAAACTGCAGCTCAGGTGACATATCAATGCCACTAGCAGAGTGAAGGGTGTCACACAGGTCTCTCATTTTTGATTCTGGATCGATTAATTCTTCTGGGACCTCTCTAGTACCATATTGTACTCCAAAAGGGAAAACCTCCCCTTCTTCAAAGCCACTTTCTTCAAATATAGAAGACATAGGGCCTCATTACACGGTAGGCGGTAACCATGGCGCTATTAGCGCCATGGTTGCTGCCAGTATTTTACCGTGTCTGCCTTGGTGGATGGCGGAATTACCGCCCTACACCAAGGTGAACGGGGGCGGTAATACCCCATTCACTAAGGCCCTTCCCCCATTCCCATTTTTCCCCCCATAGGACATAAGGGTAATGGGGAAGGCGCCAATTACGGTGGTACCGCAAATTGCGGTACCATAATTAGCACCAAGGTCCCTTTGTGGCACCCCACTTTAACGGCTGGTAAAACCAGCCGTTAAGGTCGGGTCCCGCAAAGGGAACTCGTAGTAAGGCGGTAAGGGGTTACCGGTACCGGTGCCCTTACCGGTACCGGTAAACCCTTACCGCCTAACGTGCAATGAGGCCCATAGACTTAAAGAAGTCTGATTTTGGTAAAGGAGTAAATCTCCTGTCTTGTTCATAAATTTTGGTCGAAGGAATCGAAGTAACCTTCGATGGGATCGAAGGAGTCTTCGAAGACACCGAAGATGCCTTCGACAAAGGCGCCGAAGACGCTTTTGGCTTCGATGTCGTGGATGTTTACATTGACTTTTGTTTTTTATACGGTGTCGGGGAAACACTTGATTCTCAAGGAATCTTCGACGATTTGGCGTCGACTTGAGTTTTACGAGTTTTGCCCATACTACTGGGTTTTACCACAGTAGTTCCTGGCTTCCCTATATCGTCCAATGGAGCGACCAGGGTCTGGCTCTTTTGAGGCTTCATTGAGGGGGTCGAGGCCGCATTCTCAAAGACCTCCATTATCTTCCTTCTAAAATCTTCCCATTTTCTTGGTGAATCCGACTTAGTCGGGCATCGTACCAATTAAGTAGATGTATCGGATGATGAAGAGGGAGATCTGTCTACTTTTAACTTTTTTTGAAGAGGAAGATGAAGAGCGCCTCAATCTATTACGAGATTGGGATCTCGGAGTGTCTATGACGATACGATTCTTTCGAATCGCTTGATTTTTTATGTCTTTGCGACGAGGCCTTCAAGGAGGCCTTAGAAGCTTCCCGCCCCACCGCCAGTTTACTTTCCTCTCACGAAGGGCATTCTCCGTCACAGACTGACAGGAGCCACAGTCGCCGGTTCGATGGTCTGAACCTAGGCACCAGAGACAAACGTGGTGAGGGTCTGTGATCGACATCTTCGATCCGCAGTCGATACATATTTTGAACCCCGTCTTGGGAGTAGAAGGGGTAGAGGAAGACGACATTTTCAGAAGAAAATTTTGAAGCACGCCGTTCTCGAGAGCAAAGCAATTGGAAAAACGGAACTGAATAGTTTTCTTTAGCTATAAATAATGCAGAGTTGTACCTGTGTGTTCACCTATTCGTCAATTTGAGACAAAAGCCTCTTCTGAATTTCCAATCAGGTATTTGGCGAATAGATGCACACAGGTACAACTCTGCATTATTTATAGCTAAAGAAAACTATACATTGCTTCATCAAATTATTAATACATATATCATACTATTTACAGATAACTACTAACAAATTGGGAATTATGAAAAGATTTTCCATAATCTCACAACGGAATAGTTGCCACTGAAAAATCCTGAGGATACATTTATTAAAAAGGATATGTTGTTTTCACTCTACATTGAAGTATCATTTTGAATTTATAATGAAGAATTGTTGAAACTAGTGATTACTGTACTAGATAGAAATAAGGTACTGCTTCTGGAAAAGGGAGGCAAATCTCTCGAAATGCGTTGAGCTCATTATTAACTACCTTTTTTTTAGAAATTCATTTGAACTTTCTTGATTTTCTTGAACCTTTTAGAAACCTGTTTGAATTTTCTTAAATTTTGTTGAATTTGTTGAAAGAAACTGCTTTGGATTATTTTTAAAATTGCAATTGAGTGACTGAGTGAATAGAACTCAAAGAAACAATAATATTATTTTGTACAATATTGAGAAACATCATTAGTAAAAAACTTATACTTTTAAGGTGAAAATGTGTTGATTGAACTTTCAATGTTTGTCTAAATCATTTTTTGAAAGACTAATATAACTAATATTTGAAACTACTAAAAATATTGAGATTTGTTTGGAAAATGTTCTTTCCACTCTTGAATGGTGTGCAGGGCACGGGAGTTCCTATTACCTATAGGAACTACATTTTTTTCATATTTTGGTTGACTTTTTGATACCAGAGTCATTCTTTTATCCCTGGCACCCAGAAAAAACTGATTAGTATAAGGGTCAGAGGACTAGAAAAAAACAAGGAACACTTGAAGCACTTTATATAGAACACACACAAGATAGGGTGTGCTTTCCCTGCCTTCTTCTTAATGGCTACTAAGAAGGCAGTTTTATAGGTCAGGTGTTTGAGACTAGCCTTATGCATGGGTTCAAAGGGTGGGCCCATGAGTTTAGCAAGCACCACATTAAGGTCCCATCCTGGTGGTGGGTTTGAAATTGGAGGGTGGAGTATCTTTACCCCTTCCATAAAGGCTTTAACCACTTGTACTTCCCACCACAACACCTTGTTATGGGAGGTGGTGTAGGCTGACAGCGCCGCCAGGTGTACCTTGAGGGAATTAAATACAAACCCTGCGTCCAGCTGGTGGAGCATGTAGGTGACAATATTGGAAGGAGTGCAATCAACCGGGTTGATTTGTTTATTCTGGCACCAGATAACGAATCTTTTCCATTTATCAAAGTAACAGTGTATTGTGTTTGGTTTCCTGGATTCCTTTAGGATATCCATGCATCTCTGAGGTAGATTGAGATGGCCAAACTCTGACTTCAGGAGCCATGCAGCCAAGTTCATTGAACTGGGTTGAGGGTGCACTGTTTGTCCTTGGTGCTGGGATAGTAGGTTGTGCCAGCACAGGAGTTTGATTGGTTCGCACACTGCCAGTTTGCCCAAGTGCGGGAACCACGTTTGTCTAGGGAGCAACTAGGATGAGCGTTGTCGATTCCCTGTGCATCTTGTGGACCAACTTCCTCATCAGAGGAGTGGGTGGAAAAGTGTAGGCAAACATCCCTGACCAGTTCATCCACAGGGCGTTCCCCTTGGAGCCTGGTTGGGGGAACCTGGATGCGAAGTCTGGGCATTGTCTGTTTTCGCTTGTGGCGAATAGGTCTATCGTGGGGAAACCCCCTTGTGAGAAGAGGTCTCCTACGACTTTTGTGTAGAAACCATTGGTGTTCTTCTGGGAGAGGATCTCTGCTCAAGGCATCCGCAAGTGAATTGAGATCCCCTGGAAAATGTTGAGATGACAGGAAAATGTTCCATCTGAGTGCCCATTTCCAAATTTTCTGGGTAAGCTTGGACAGATTCGGCGAACAAGTCCCTCCCTGTTTGTTTATGTAAAACATAGCTGTCGTTATGTCTGTTAGGATCTGCACTGACAGGTTCAACAGGTGGGGTTCGAACGCTTGAAGCGCTCTGAAGACTGCCAGAAGCGCTAGCAGATTTATGTGATTCTTGGCCACTGTGTGAGACCAGAGACCCTGAGCTGTGTGGTGAAGGAGGTGTGCTCCCCACCCTGACAGGGATGCGTCTGTAGTGACTATGGCCTGTATCTCCAGGTCGTAAAAGGGTTTCCACTTTGCCAGGTTCTCTCTTGTCCACCAGTGAAGACTTTGTACTAGTGTTGGCGAAACGACCACTAGATCGTCCCACTGACCACTTGCCTGAGACCACTGTTTCGCCAACCATTCCTGCATGGGTCGCATGCGCAGGCGCACATGGGGAACCAGGTAAATACATGACGCCATCATGCCTAGCAAACACATCGCTTTGCGCACCCTTATCTGGTGACCGGACTGATATTGAGGAATTTGCAGTAGTAAGTTCCGAATTCTTTCCTCTGATGGAAAGTCCAACCCCTTGTGGGTGTTTAGGATAGCTCCTAGGAACTGTTTGGTGGTGCTTGGCACCAGGCTTGATTTTTTCGCGTTGACTGAGAAACCCAATTCGAAGAGGAGGTCGATCGTTCTTTGGATGTTGGATCTGCAAATGACTGGGGTTTCCCCCGTGATGAGCCAGTCGTCCAGGTAAGGGTACACTGGGATAGCCTCCCTGCGTAGGTGTGCCGCCACCACAGCCAGTACCTTGGTGAATACCCTTGGAGCCAAGCCTATACCGAAGGGCAGCACCTTGAACTGGTAGTGCTGACTGTCCACCTTAAAACGCAAGAATCTTCTGTGCGCGGGAAACATGGAAATATGAAAATAGGCATCGTTCATGTCCAATGTGGCCATGTAATCTCCCTCTTTTAGGAGGGGGGATTACCTCTTGGAGCGTAGTCATGTGAAATTTCTGGGGCTTGACATACTTGTTTGCAGGGCGTAAGTCTAATACTGGGCGCATTGTTAAATCTTTTTTTGGTACAAGGAAGTAAGTTGAATAAATACCCTTGTTTACCTGGTTTCCCGGGACGAGTTCTCTCGCGTCCTTCGAGAAGATTGACTATTTCCTCGAGGAGGATCTTCTGGTGGTCCAGGGAGTGAATTTTTTGTCATGGAGGGTGGTTGCGGGGCGCACCAGAAGTTCGATGCAGTATCCTGCGGACACTGTGGACAGCACCCATCTGTCTGATGTGATCCCTTCCCATGCCTGGGTGAAGATGGAAATGCGCCCCCCTACTGGGGATGCATGGCAAGGGACCCTGAGCGGAGCGTCACTGTTTTCCGGCAGGCGTCCCGCCTCTTGCTGGGCTGCCTCTACCTCTACCACGGTTCCTCTTATTACCTCTGCCGTAACTCTGTGTAGACTGTTGGTTGCCACCCCACGAAGTACCCTGCCCCTGTGCGTAATTGGAGCCCCTCTGGGAATTTTGGCCAAGTGAGCGATGAAAATTACTATTACCTCTTTGATTCGTGGGCTTATTCGTCAATTGTCCCATGGATTTAAGGGTACCATACTCGTCTTTGGCAGTTTTGAGTGCCTCCTCAACTGCTTTGCCAAACAAGACATTCGGTTCCACTGACATGTCGATAAGGGTAGCTTGGGTCTCGAGCTTAAACCCAGATTGTCTAAGCCAAGCATGCCTCTTAATGACGGTGCTCTCTGCTATGAGCTGGCCTGCATTATCTGCGGCGTCAAAGGTCGTCTTTAGAATGCATCCGGACACGGCTCTACCCTCCGACGCGATCTGGGCTAACTGGCCCTTTAGTGGTTCCGGTGAGGAGTCAATGAGAGCGGCTACCTGCTCCCACTGGTGGCAATTATAGCTTGCCAGCAGAGTGGTGGTGTTGGCGATTCTTTCTTGGTAAGCAGAAATTGAGGCCACATCCCTACCCAACCCATAAATTCTCTTGCTCTCCTTGTCTGGGGGAGCTTCAGATGCTGACAGAGGTGTCCCCGCCCTTTTCCTCATGTTAGTGACTACTAGCGAGTCAGGCTTGAGTTGACCGCTTATGTAAAGTGGGTCTGATTGGGCGGCTCTTAACATTTTCTCAATTCTGGGGTTTACAGCCCTGGTGAGATAGGGGTGAGGAGGGAAGGTTCAATTCTGCGTTGTATGGACTTGAGAACTGGAATTGCTTGGGCAATGGGTTTCTTGCCCCCCATGATCTCCTCTGCAAAGTCCCTCTCTTCTTGTGCCCCTTGAGTATCTATGTGGCAGTGCTCTGCAGCTCTAGCCAAGACCTCATTTAGAAGGGGCTGGTTATCTACCGGGGAGTCAGTAACCTGTGGTTCTTTGCGAACAGGAGTCTCTATATTGTAGACTTCTGCATCGCCTTCCTCCTCCTCACCTTGGCCCTCGTCATCTCCATAATAATCGGCACCTGTTTGGTCGTCCAACATTTCTATGTCTGGATCCTCACCATACTGTTGGTAAGGTTGGATGTACTAAGGGTCTGAAATCGGGCCATGAGTTGGAGTTTCAAACGGAGGTCTCTTATTAGGAGGCTGTGGGTCTCTAGATCCTGAAGGAGTAGAGTTGTCAGGGGCTTCTTGATAACTACGAAAATAATCAGTTTTTTTTTCATAGAAGTCAGCCATAAAGGACATCCTTCTCATCACCCTGTCGATGTCCTGAGAGCTCCATTCCCTGGAGCTGGGGATGACCACCTCCTTCTGAGGCTCCTCTCCTATTCCTCTATCCTTTAGAGTGGGAGGGATAACTGTAGGTCTAGTGACAGGGGTCTTAGATGTATCTTTATCTGAGGACCTGTGAATGTCCTTGTGTGTCTGGGGAGCAGAAGTAGAGTGTGATGACTTTGCTGTTTGTCCCATTTCCCTTGAGTACAAGAGTGTTTTCCTGATGTTTTCACCTTCTCTGCACTTTTGGACGCCTGGCGTCGAGATTCGGGGGGTGTGTAGGGTACCTTCGGAATCTTTCGAGTGTGCAAGACGACCTTCGGAGGCAGACGCTGAACGGACTGCCGGGGCCGATTCTAAGCATGCAGCTTGGGGGTGGAGGTTGGACTCGTCATCTGACGATCGTACCTCCGTGACTTTGGTGAGCGAGGCACGTTTCACAACTGTGGACGGTTGCCTTGTGTCGTGAGGCAATCTCGACCTGGAACGCCTAGAGGACACCGATTCCGTGGACCGTTCTCTACGTGCCTCCTTTTTCTGAGAACTCGACACGCGTGTCGAGTCCCGGTTGGGATTAGTGTGTTTATGTGTAGTAGTTGGGGCAGCGCTCGTGTCGCCGGGTGTGGCCTCCATAACTGCCCTGCCGTACAATCTTCTGGGGTCGGGGACTAGCGCTTGGGTGTCTTTCGATGCCCCTGTGCCCTCGCCGTCCGAAAGGGCGGCATCACTGCCGTCACTGAAAGCACCCACCGCTTCGATGGCCTCGAGCTGCCTGGCGTGGTGGGCCCAACGTTTAGTGGAGCGGTCCTTTAGTGTTTTAGCCTTAAAAAGGCCACACGGTCTGCAGTTAGCTTCGGGGTGTTCCCTAGGCAAACAGATTACAGGTGGCGTGTTTGCCAACCCAAGGGTACTTGCGGTTGCACTTGGGGCAAAATTTAAATGGAGTACTCTCCATATGTCACCTAAAGGCAGCGGGCTAGTGTATGTAGGAAATATATGCGAGTGTGAGCATGTTTCCACCCCCCACTCTCCCTACTTGTTTCAGGGCCGAGGCCAGAGGCCTTCCGAGGCCCAAAGTCTGTCGTGCAGTCTTGACGGTTGTATGTTCTTCGGACCGGCGTCGATCTTCGGATCTCGACATGGGAGTGAAAGAACGGGGAAATGTATATATGATTTTTTGCAAAATGGCTGAAAGCCAGGGAACTCCGCACAATGCTTCCGACACGTATGGCGGAAAAAAACAATCTGAGGGTTCTACATGAATGAGGGATCATGGGTACAGTGGACGTCACACTAGGGATAGTATTACTGGCACGCCCTATGTCGACGCCCATTTTCGAGTTTCGAAAAACAAAACTGTAATACTCTGCAGCTTCCACTAGATGTCGGCCTATGCACAGCATGTGAATCTAAGCAGATTACACAAGCCTCAGAAATATATTAAACTTATGTGTGATTTGATTTGAATTTTAAATTAATAAATAAATATTTACCTTTAAAAATCAGGTAGATTTTTCCAGTGTGACCCGGGGGGTATTTTGAGAAGGGTGTTATATGAGTGGTATATCACTGAGAATATTGAACCTATAGACATAATAAATAAGTATTTAATTGCGCACTACATGCTAGGCCAGACCCGGGTGTGTCCCTGATTGAAATCCTTAACACTAGCTATTAGGCTAAGCTGTACAGCCACAATACACAAGCACCTCCCAAAGAAATTGCAGAGGCCTTCACAATGGTTAAACTCCCAAAGCTCACCATTAGCCAGCGAGACCACCTAGATCAGACCATCATGCTACAAAAGCTGGGGGAAGCGATAACCTCACTCGCTTCAGGAAAACAATGGGAGGTGATGGCCTTCTGGTGGAATTTTATAAAACATACCAATCCACCCTAGCTTCAATACTTTTAAAAGTTTTCGAGGAAGCTTTTGACACCGGCATACTCCCAAATACAATGCGAGAAACATTGGTGGTCCCCATCCCCAAACCCCGGTAAACCTGCTGAAATATGTGATTCATACTGCCCCCTGGCCATGCTAAATTACGATGAAAAATGACTCACAATGCTGGCTACACGACTTTGCTGGTGCATTGCTGGACTGATACATTCAGACCAGGGCAGATAGGTACCGAGCCATAACACCACCTCGAAGGCAGATTGCAACACGTTATTGATCAAACCAACACCCATACTGAACAATATGTAGTATCATCCCTGGAGGCTGATAAGGCGTTTGACCCGGTGTACTGGGAGTGGATAGATGCAGCATTACAAGGCTTTGGTTTCGGAGCAAACTTCACACGCTGGGTCAAAATATTGTACGCCTCTCCCATAGCCAGGGTAAAAACTGCCCGGCAGATATCTGGACAATGGGCCATACAAAGAGAGGGGCCATTCACCCAAGAACAAGTCAATGGGCTGTGTTCGTGCTGGTAGAGAGTTTCCCAGACCCCCCCTGTTTTGCATACCAAGTAACTTTGGGTCTCACCCTAAGTTACCAGGGGACTCCAGACGTGGACCCCTTGCTCACTGCTCTTAGAGAGACACAGCTTTACCTCACTGATGATGCCCAACAAGGTTGAAACACGTGTATGGGGTTGCTGTGGTACTCTTGTTCAGAGGAGAATTGCCAAGCATTTCGGTGCTGGACTTCCCCTGGGCAGGACAAAGACTGATATGTGGGGAAATGTCTTCTCTGTGAAAAGAACAGTGAGCTAAAGACTTGGTTGACACTCTCCCAGGGGCCATCCACCCAAGAACAAGTCGATGGGCTGTGTTCGTGCTGGTAGAGAGTTTCCCAAACCCCCCACCCCACTGTTTTGCATACAAAGAGAGACGCGACGGGTGTCCGCTCTCGCCAATGTTTTATATATTAGCATTGGAACCAATAGCGGTATATTTGAGAAAAGAATATTCAGCAGTAGGAATAAACATCTTGGGCACCACACATCTGATCTCCATGTACACGGAAGATGTACTATAAAATCTATGTCAAAAGCAACATAACATGCCCATAATATTAGATGTGCTAGATGACTTTGCCAAATTATCAGGCATCTCCTTCAACAAGCAGAAATAATGCCTTGTTGCCTTGACGGGCTACTAGAAATAAACACGACCGACCTACCGGAGTGGGGCCTGAAATGTGAACACAACTCCTTTAGATAGTTGGGCATACGTATTACACCCCTCCACATCCCCCCCACCCCCCGGGAAGAGATACACACAAAATCAATGGTGTTCTGGTCCAGAATGCCCCTCTCCCTTATGGGAAGGGTAGCTATCATTAAAATGGTAATTCTGCCCAGGCTCCTATATAGCTTCAATAACTTAATCTTTTATATGGAAGCTCCCTTCTTTCGAGATCTGGAAAGTTTACTTAGAGAATTTCTATGGGGACTTAATGGCACATCAATTACCACCTTATCCCCTCCCTATGTAGGGGGAGGAATCCAACTTCCGCGGCTGGAATACTATTATCTAGCTGCCCAACTTCGCTTCATCACAAAATGGCTGTCAGACGAAACCACATCCGAGCACGAACTACTTAGCATACTGATAAGCCCTGTGTTACTCAAAGAAGCCTTATGGCACCAGGGAAGCAAGTATGAAACCCAATCATTAACATTCTGTGTGGGCAGACAGGTCTGGTTAAGAACACTTAAGTCACTCCAACAACCCTACTCTTCCAATGTCCCCATCTTGACAAGCACATGCGGTGGCTTAGAGGAATAGAAGGTTGAGCGCCAATCGCAACTGGCCTGCGGAGCCACAACCAAACGCACTTTTGACATTAATGTACGACTTAGAAGATGGTTGGAGGCCTGTGTCCAGGTTGTATAGGTGTCTCCTATATGGCACAAACATTAAGATCACCAAATTGAAGTCACACTAGGAGACCGACTTGGGGCTAGAAATCACTGACAGGCAGTGGGCACTGGCGCTGGGCTTTGTCAAAAATGTATCGCGCCATGCTAGATTTAGGCTCATAGCGGTGAACGTGCTCCACTGCACGTACATGACACCGTCTAGAATGGCCAATTTTAAAAAAAAGACACCACTCATTGTCCCCTGTGTGGCCAAGACAACGCTCAACTAATGCATATGTTCTGGGAGTATGGGGTGATACAGTGTTTTTGGTCCCAAATTAAACAGACACGTGAAAAGCGGGGATCAAAACATTCAAATGGAACCCGCTTGAATGTATACTTGGAGCATACCCCAGAATGAGCAAGCATAAACACACCTGTAAAAGTATGGATCTAGCTTGCATATTGACCAAGAGATACATAACTGTGACCTGGAAATCACGTAAAGGCCCGCAGTTTGAAGTATGGCTCAAAGAATGTAAGCGCTGGTGTAATGCCGAGACCACCATATGAGAAGGGATAATAGAAGCCCATGGAGGAGAAGTCACGCTCAATTTTGAAGCATGGACATCACTTCTCAATTCTGTTTTCTACCCCTCTTATTACAGGCCACCGTGAATACTCTCCAACGACACTGTTGGACTCACACTTTCCACCCCTCTCCTTTTGCATTCGGTTTGCATACACTTAACCAGACCCTTCCGCTGAGAGATTAACAGCGCACCGCTCACGTGGCCCAAACGTGAAACGCCACACAATGACTAGAGTGGCAACTAACACATTTTTCTGTCTAACAATATGTCAGGTATTTTGTTGTTTGTGTTATTTTTCTCTTTTTATTTAGTTCTTTCAATGTATTGGTTGGCGCATATGTAAATCACCAATGTGTACCGTACTTACACATGCACCAATAAACAAAAATGTAAAAAAAATAATAATAAGATACCCACGTTGATTGATTTACTGTTTGAATAGATTACATAGCAGTATATTTACACACACAACTATGCATACAATGCCAAATCCAGAGGAAGAAAGGCTCACCTTTAGGAAAAACTCAATTTAGGTGAACAGAATTTGAACAACAGTTTGTCCAGCTTTGCACTCTTTGGTCGAGTCCCTGTAAATATATTAGAAACTTGTGAAGGTGTGAACAGACCTCCACATCACTCCACTGCCGATTAACACAAAGGGAGCACCACAGAGACAGGCAGTGGTAGACGAGACAGCCCTTTTACAATGTGCCTTAGGCCGACTGGGAAGCTGCCTGTTGGCCAGTTAATGACAAAAGGAAATGCAAGCCAAAAGCCAGCGCAGATGGAGGACTTGCACAGCCCTTTGCTGAATGCGGTGGGCCCAAATGCCACAAACAGTTGCAAAGGCTTTCGGAAAGGCTTGATACGGGCAACGTACTTTAGTGCTCGCATGACATCCAGAGAGTGGTGGGAGCACTGAGCATGGAAGACCCGACACTGGCGGTCTCAAAGGCTCATTGAGGTGGACCGATGAGGGCACTTTAGGTGTGAAGGTATGGTTTGTCCTCAACATGACCTTACATTTGTGGAAGACAAGATAAGGCGGCTTGACAGAGCGCGTGGATTTCCAACCCTCCTGGCTGAAGTGATGTAAATCAAGAAAGCCATCTCCCATGACAGGAACTTGATGTCTGTCTTCTGTTTTCAAAAGGATGCCCTATACATTTAGAGAGCACAATGTTGAGTTCCCAAGCTGGAGCCAGTGCTCGCACTGGTAGAAAACCTAGAACAGGCCCCAGAGAAATTCTTTAATGAGTCGATGAGACCACAGTGAAGGCGTTGCAGTAGTACAAGTTGGTAGCGCATGCTCAGGCCTTCGCTAAAATGTCTCTGCAATCATGAGGCATTTTGACATGGCCGAACTCTAGTGAAGTAGCAGCCTTCTGGTTCAGTGAGGCCAGGTCATGGTTAAGAACCACTCTCTTATTTCGGGATAGAGGGTTGTATGCGGGCGAAAGCTTGATGGGTGGAGCTGATGAAAGTGCACGCAGTTCCGAAAACCAAAACTGCCCCGGCCATGCTGGCCGACGAGTAACAGTCTGCATCATTGTTTGAAAACAGACAAGATTCTCGGCATGAGAAGAAATGGAGGAAAAGCACACAGAAACTTGTCGGTCTACGGCAGCATGAAGGAAATGCAAGGCCCTTCCAGTTGTCCCTGGCGGTAAATAGGTCGATGTTCAGCGCCCCACATGTCTGGAAGCTGCCTAGAGCTCGACTGTGAAGGAGCTCCCACTCATGGCAGGAACAGAGTTCCCTGTTGAGGGATTTGGCTATGGATTTGTGGATGCCTAGCAGATGGAAAGGAGATGGGAGCATCCTGTGAGAAAGGGCCAATTTCCAGAGGGATTGCACTTCGGTGGGCAGGGCAGGAGATCTGGTGCCACCCTGTTTCCAGATATAGAACATGGTGGTTGCGTTGTCTGTGAACACACAAACTACTTTCCCTTGAAGATGGAGGCAGAAGGATTTCAGAGTCCACAACACTGCCCTTAATTCCAGGACGTTTCTATGTAAGGACTTTTCCTCTTCTGACCAGAGTCTCCAGGTGTAAAGATTATTGGTATGGGCTCCCCAGCCTTCTATGGATGCATCGCTTGTAACTGTGACATTGTTGCTGGGTGTCACAAATGGAGCCTTCTGTGGGAGGATGAAGCCTTCTGACCATTAAAGAAGAGTGTTGTGGAATGGACACATTATGTGACCTATGTTTTGTGTCAAATCTGTCCTTTTTAGAATGCGCAGTAAACTGGTTTTTCAACATGAGCAACCTGTTCTCGCAGGGGTCTTCTAGAACAGGAATAAAGACCACAGTATTCCTTGCCTGTTCTCTGTATTTATAGAGGAAAACCTCCTTCCTCTGTCTTGTGGGGTGGAGGTCAAACATTTTAGCCTCTTTGGACAAAATGGTGTGAAATTTTCCAACTTCATCAGGAGGAGAGTCCCTAATGGAAAGCTCCTCGGGTTCACCATCCGCTGGGTTTAAATCATTAAACTGGCCCAAGGACAAAGAGTAGGTTGATGCAGTGTTCTGCGCCAAGCCCTCCTGTGAGTCGTCTGAAAGATCTTCTGGAGGATGGGATGCCAATCGAAGGGTGCAACAATGGTGCCTAGGAGGAACAGGAGGGTGGGCCTGCAAAGGAGTAAAGGAGGCGACTCATGTCTGCAGTTTTGATAGCAGCATATGCAAAGTGGGCAAAATGGCATAGGTCGTGCAGGTAAAGGTGTTCCATGAGGTGTCTGCTCTGGAAGGAAGATGGAAATGTTGACTTCCTCTTCTAAGAAAACCCTCTTCTGGGCTCTCGAAATCTGTGTCAATAAGTGTTCCAAAATGTCTTCTGGAGGCACATTTGAAGGATAAGAATAGAGTAAGGAAGGAATCCATTCAAACCTGGTTTTCTAGCCTTCTTGCATTTGATATTTTCACTATTTCTGTTTCCACAGAGCATTAAAACTTTGCTGTCAATTCCATATGCTTAAATTTAGAAGTACAGTAAAAGATATCGGTTTATTTGTGCCAAATAATAAGGTGTGGTACAGAAATGCTAAAATATTGTACCCCGAGAATGAATCACAAAAGGAGATGTGGCTCAGTAGATAAGTTACTGACGTTAGATTTTAATCATGTCTTTGGCATTTGAGCAAAAATTCACTTCCGGCCAAATCACTATCTACTTGTGCCACCAATAGTAAATACTTAAACCTTAAATATGTTAAATTTAAATAGGTTAGAAACAAATGTACTATTTAGTGTCTTATACAGTCTCTGTTACACATTGGCACTGCGATCCTGTCAAACAGACGGCACACCCTAGACTCTTTTGTGGCCTTCTGCACGTCACGTTTGAGATGGCCCTATAGCAATAAACATGCCACAAAAAATATTCTTTGGAACTAGATCCACACAATATGAAGTACATTAAATATCCACAGATCTGGAACATGTGCAATGAAATAGGAAGGTTTAAAGAGAACCGACGTAATCATATCTCAAGTTCTGAAAATAAGAGCACTGTACACTATATCAAAAGTGCACAATGTAGGACAAACTAACCAGGACACAGGATTACACCAATAAGGATTGTTTTAGAAGCTAATTACAGGTAGAAAGACAATGTCAATCAGACAGATTCGCCTTTGTTCAAGTTATTTATATATGTTGTATTGCAGATCAACACAGTCCATTTTTTTAAAAAAAGTCAGAACTACCAGGACATTGTATTCATTCAACCTTCTTCCTCCTTTTTCTTACCAGGCAGGCCGAGTGGAATTTCTTTTTGCATTTTCTGCAGGCTTTTTTTGGAAGCGAATAATTGGAACCATGAATGACTGAGAAACAGATCATACAATCTTCAACACCTTCAAATCGCTTGTCCACATTGTGCTTCCATAAAGCTAATCCTTCCATAATGCTTCCATTCTGTCGATCAAAAGAAAAGTATGACATATGTTGTCACACTGCACGATGACTTGCAGCTTTCATTTGTACATGCACATTTTTTAAACAACTGCAACTAGATGAGGTGTGCAATGCAAAACAAAAAGAACACTTTCAAAATACTGGCAAGATTTAGCATTATGAATTTAACATTTGTGCAAAAACAGAGACAACGCAATCCTTGTGTGTTGAAATACTATTTGTGTATTCCGCCTAACAATTCTAATCAAGAATGTATGAGCAAAGAAATCACACCGGTTAGCAATCTACAAATATATATTTTCAACAAAAAGCCCCTTTGCATTGTTCACTTAGTTCGCAAACACTGTAGCTAAGTTACATGATTTAACTAATTTTAGTAGTGGAAATGAACTCCTGACAGTCTGTCCACACTCACGACCTTCAAATTAAATCAATCAAAAAACATACCTTTAACAGGCCAACAAAGCAACAAAAGGAATTGAGGCCATAGAGCATTTGATGGGGCAAACACTGACTTTCAATGGATTCAAAATATATCCCTAGTCCTTGATACCACCTACTTCAAAAAAGACCCCACCACCCTTCTCCCATCTACTTCAGGGAAAAGGCAACTATCAAATAAATCTAAAGTAGGAAATTTGGGACATGGAAAATCTGGAAGCAGGCAGGACCTACCATATTGTTGAAGCAACTAAGTTTTGCACGGTATGAAAAACAAAGCACTTCCAGCAAAAACAATTCAAGAATATAAGAACTGCCTTAAGCTCCAAGACAAAATTCGAAAATGGCGTTTTTCACTGGTACTTATTGTTTTTTAAAGCAGACATGCCGCTGGATTACGTAAATTAACTCACATATATGCCCAGCCTCAGCCTAAAAGGATTCTTGCCTCACGCACCACTATAACCATCACTATAAAGGTCCTAACACAACCCCAGAACCCAGGGAAGTCATGGTCAAAATCACACTCTGTTAAATGTGCCCATATTTCCTTCCCTATTTTCCATCTATAGAACTTGGACGTTTGTGGAAGGTTGGGGCTTAGGGGAGTAGGAAGAAGTACTTTGCAAGCTGTGTTTTCTTGGGCATGGTTTTAACATGCCTCGGGTCACTATGACACTGTGGAAGGTTCAAAAGCCTGACCAGTGCCGAGCCAAATACAGTCTTTGGGCCTTATTACACGGTAGGCGGTAAACCATGGTGCTATTAGCGCCGTGGTTCATGCCGGTAATTTACCGGTACCGCCTGGGAGGAAAGGGGAATTACCACCCTATTCCAAGGTTGGGAAGGCGGTAATTCCTCCTTCCTCCATTGCCCTTCCCCATACCCATTTTTTCCCCATAGGGCATAATGGGAAGGGGGATGGCGCCAATTACGGTACCGCAAATTGCGGTACTGTAATTAGCACCCCGGTCCCTTTGCGGGTTTGTTTTTTAACGCCTGCTAAAAGCAGGCGTTAAATTCACCAACCCGCAAAGGGACCTCGTAGTAAGGCGGTAAGGGTTTACCGGTACCGGTAAAATACCAGTACCGGTAAACCCTTACCACCTACCGTGTTATGAGGCCATTTGTGTCTTTAAACACTTTGTTCAGAAGCACAGGCCTATGTTTTGGGGAAGTGCAAAATATTCTATGGGGTAACCATGACATAAATGAGAAAACAAAAAAAAACCTGTAATGGTGCAGAAGGAGGAGACACAGGTGGCATAGTGATTGCTATAAACTTTTAATCGGTGTGAAAATAAAGAGAAAACCTAGATTTCACTATATCTATGAGGGGTTTCCTTGCCTCAACTAAAAAGCGAATAGGTCTGTCAGGATGTCTAAGTAACTTAAACAGTCCAGTGTCCTGTGTCAAAGTGTCCCCATCTCTGTCCCTTACACTTATAACTAAACAAATCAGTTGTATCAAAGTTTTGGTCCAGGAGAATGACTCCTCTTCCTCCTAGACTGGGTGGCACAGTTCTGGTTGCAAGTTTCTTGCCAGGGGGAATGACTCCCTTCCCCTGGTTTTAGTACTTCCCAAACAAACAAAATAGTTGCAGATCCTCCAACACTCTGCATCAGAAGGTTGACTATTTAGTATCCTAGGGGGAATTACTCCTTTCCCCTTGATCACTGGTTTGATCCTCCTTGCGGGCTCAATAACAGGAAAATTACTCCCTTCTGTAGAGGAGGATCCAAAAGCTTCTACTGGAAGTCCCGCCCCTAACTTGCCTATATGTTGGGAACCGGAAATGGCGACAAAAGCAACACCTGTAATGATGCCTATAACAAGAGCAGCCTTCAAAGCAAATGATCCATTAAGAAGACCATTCTTTATGTATCCACGAAAAGCTGACAGCCTCTTGGGAAAAATCCCTGAAGAAAGTGTGAAGACGGATGAAAGAAGAGACTGGTAACGCCATATGGAGCAAAGTGACAAGCCTAAGAAGAGATGACAAAAGAGGAGGCGAATAGACTGTATAGAATCGGATGACGAAACAAAGAATCAAGTAACCCTTTACATTTGGGATGAAGACTACACATGTAAGAGCACGGAAGAAAATGAAAACCATTTTTATAATGTACGTAGCGATTAGTGCAGGCGGTGCCGCCAAGGTGTATGTGTGTAATATATATATATATATATTACATGGACGCGGTAGCGTCCATGTAGTTATGGTTAAGTTGGTGATTCCATAGGAAGAGCATTTTTTGGGTGGCTTATAACTTCGCTCCCTCTGGACGAATCCTCACCAAACTTTGCAAAAGAAGTATATGACCCACTCTGGTGGCAAAGTTTGGTGAGGATTCGTCCAGGGGGGGAAAAGTTATAGGGAGGGTCCCAAAACTTGTGTTTTTTCCTATAGACATAAACTTTGCGCACGGCCACAGGCCAAACCGCTGGACGAATTTACACCAAATTTGCAGCAGGAGCGGGGGCTTGGTCCCGAAAGCGTGCTTTTGCAAATTTGGTGTAAATCCGTCCACTAGTTTTTTATAAAATGACCAAAACGTAAGGCAAAAAAATTAGTGATATCTGTGTTCGCTTCGCGGACGGACATCCCTGTTCGCTCCGCGGACAGCACCCCGATTGGCCCATGGCCTTGCGTCATGTCCGTGGACATTCAACGTGTTTGCCGATTGGACGGCGAGGGGCGTGGAGCGCGTCAGATTTTCTGTGGCGCCCACCATTTTGTATTCGCCGTCGACCGCGTACAGCGGTGAAATGTGGATAAAAAATTGTATTTAGTGCCGTGTGTTGGTGTGTAAGAGTGTTTGGGGAGGGTGGGGGAGTATGAGATAGTTTCAATCTTTTGTTTTTTTATGTGCTAGACGTTTTTGTTGCGTTCGATTTGTCCGCGGAGAACACGGCTGTTCTGACATTTTGTAAATAAACTAAATGGTGGGGTGTTTAGAGGACGGAGTATGTGTCATTTTTGTTTGCAAGGAAGGTAAAAATGAGCTATGAACACTCGCGGTGTACTTATTTGTTCGTAAATACACAAACTGGGGGTGTCCGCAGGACGCTGTCCGTATTGTAATCTGTCTAGTGGAATGTGTTCTAAGAACACTTGCGGTGTCCTGAAATGGTTACAATTACACAAAATGGGGGTGTTCTGAGAACGTTGTTTGTATTGTTGGTTGTCAGGGTGAAAGTGTTTTAAGACCACTCCTTTTGTCCGCTAATAGTACAATTTCCTATGGGCGTCAACCGACTTTTTGTCCACTAAAACGATAAATCCGGCTGGTGTGCGCCGACATTATGTGATAATCCTATGACTGGCGCTATTGACGTGGCTGACTTGCTTTTGCGACACTAAATCATATCTCCCGCCCCTAAGCCTGATATTATCAAAGCATTCATATTCCCCGCCTCTCTCCGTGACGTTACAGGGTGCGTCATCAAACGTGCCCAGTCCTCTGCAGTCCTACGTGACTTTAAACAGAACCCGGAAGACAACACAAATGTCACAACACAGCGCGGCACAATTCGGAATATGAAACAGTGATTTAAAAGCAAACAGCAAGATTGTAAATTTTGTAAAGTACATTTATTTGACATCAAATGTTTAGAGAATATTATTCAGCAATTTGCATTTGTCTTTGTTGTCGATCCGCAAAAGTTCATGTTGAGGCACGCGATGTTCCTTTGCGGTACAGAGGGTGTTAGATCAGCTTACAACTCAGTGTGCCACAATTCGGAATATGAAACTGTGGTTTAAAAGTAAACAGCAGGATTGTACATTTGGTAAAGTGCATTTAGTAAAGTACATTTATTTCACATGAAATGTTTAGTGAATATTCAGCGATTTGCTATTGTCTCTGCTGTCGATCAGCAAAAGTTTATTTGGAGCCACGCGTTGTTCCTTTGCGGTAGATAGGCTGTTGGTTTATGATAAAAGCAGTAAATGGTCGCTCTGATAATCGGAAGGTTGCTCCAACAACGAGCCATTAGACCACCATATTGGTTGGTATGTTGTTTGTAGCCGCTAGTACTGCGTAAGGGCATATTGGTCCTTGGCGATTGTCCTATAAAATGGTGAGGGTCATGAAGTTGCATATTTGGACCTGCACCTGGCAGTTGAAGACCCCATCCGCTGGAGTCTGTAAATCGTGACATACGCAAAATGGGGCCACATACCTGTTTTAAAAAACATAAATTAGTCTCACCAGCCGATCTTCATTAAAAATCATCATTTTATTTATTAGGGCGTGAAACTATTTGCTATCGAAGATAGTGCAACGGAGTATGTTAATAATAAAATAATAATATTTTCCCATTCATATAGCACTAAGAACCGTGAGGTATCTAAGCGGTGCTTATTATTAACCACGGTATGTGGTGCTCATTTATCGACCACGGAAGGATGAAAGGCTGAGTTTGGCCTTGCCGGGATTCGAACTTGCGTTAGCAAGCTGTGCACGGATGTCAAAGCGAGCGTTGTACTCGCTGTGCCACTTGACAGGCTACAGTGAAGTGGCACAGCGAGTAGAGCGCTTGACCGCCTAAAGACCGGTTAAATTATTTCTATTAACCCACCCTGTGTCGTCTGCCTTTTTCAGAGCCCTCTAAACGACAGGGGATCAATTCGGCGGTGATAGTGCGCGGTAGAAAACATTATGCCAACATTATGCTGAAAAATTATGAGTGAATGCTATTTTTGGTCTTCTAATTTATTCTAATTTATTCTATATGCGATTAATTAACCTTTGTCCACGACCATGGCTCATTCATTCAGTGCTGTGCATCATAGGGTGTCTGTTACATTTGGTTTTTTACCCCTCGAACATGGCGCGATTTATGCACGCGCACATATATAGGGCTCTATTGTGAAATCCTATTTCACTTTCCATGTTTCCTTCGTTGAACACGGAAGCAGTAGTTTGATCTCCTTCGGGAGTGCGGAGGCGTGGAAGCGGCCAACTTGTGGCCGTATTTATGCGTTTTTCAAATAACTTTGAATCTTCAGCGAGTTTGCTGTTGTATGCCAGCTTGTTTTACGGGTGTTTTTTACCCAGCGAGTGTTCGCTGGTAATATTGTGAAATGACCTAACATGCTTTAGTCTGAGACACGTAGTTCTTTCTCATACCCAAAACACGCGGTGTGTGTTCCCACTTTGCCTGTTAGCTAGGTTTAGTTGTAACTTTGCTTTCAGGTCTTGATTGTGGGCTCCTTGCTAAACGTAGTGTTTTATTGATTTTAGATTTATGAACGCCTGTGTCTCGAGTGTGGGTGCTTTGCTAAACAAAGTGTTCTATTGATTTTAGATTTATGAACACTTGTGAAACAACTGGTTCCAGTGAACCTATCTCATCTTGACGTGAATTGGGACAGTAAAAGACTATCCTACATTTATGTGATCCCTGGCTGGATCACGCACTGTGAGCAGGGTGTTTATACGGCCTGGTAACTTTTTGTCGCGCCACCTTTGGTTTGGTGAGGATTGGGTCACGACTTTTGTGTGTCTCTCTCTATCGTACACCTCTGGTGATGATGTGCTCTACTTACTTTAGGTGATCTTTTCACCTCTTATATCTTTTTGACCACAGTCATATAGTGGTTAGGCTAACAAATATTTGCTGTTGTAGCCTGTGAAGTGCCTATTGGTAGTCCCCGGTTTTTAAGATGGTGAATTTGGTTTCACGCCGAGGGTGGTTGTTTAGACTCTTGGGCAATATGGTCATGGTGACTATTTTTCTTACCTTCCTTTTTCATGTTCAGGGCCTTGCACCTCGGGCTTTGATAGAGATGGTGCATGATGTTGAGTCAACATTTTGTAAATACTGAGTACTTGGGTCCTTTGTGTCCCTTATATCTTGCAGCTGGTGTGTACTACATCTGGTTGTGGATGTGCTTGGGAACCCTACTGCACAACATGAAAAGAATTTTAATACTACAAGAAAGAAGTGTTTGTTTTCCCCTGAAGAGAGTTCAGCCATTGTATGGCAACAAGAACTGAAACATGTGACATGTCAGGATTATGTACATCATTGAAAACACATGATTATGTACATCATTGAAAACACATTTGTTTTATGAGATTGAGATGTGCTGCTAAGGTTGTGTTTGTGTATGAGGTATAAAGGTGTGATGAATGGTTTGAATGAATAACTGAATTGCATTTTTATAACCAATTGTTGTGCTTAAATATGGGTCTGTTTTTCTAATGTTTCTATTTTTTTTTTCATTGTGATGAGTAATAAATATATCTTTTTTTGTATTTGGTTGTACTTTATCTATTTTTTCAAGATATAAGTATGTGTGTTCTATTTATGAACACGTGTAGGGTCTCAGTATTATACTTGTACTGTTGTTGTAGTTTTGTGTCCGATCTCTTTGTTTAAGTATAATAGCACTTTCCAACGGACCATCCGGGGCTCGCAGTGATCGGGTGCCGATCTCCTGTCTCGTCTGCAGTGCACCTTGCCAGGGTATCTTTGTGTGCCTGTGCCGCTTGTCCGTGTCCCTATCCACTCTCTTCCCAGCTTTTCCAGTCTCCGTTTACACGGCAGGTCTGCCCAAGACTTCGGTTCCTGTCCAGCTGTACGTCGGCTTCGTGTCTGAGGTTCTGCTTGTGCCGAACACTGCCGTCCACTTTGCAGTTCGCGCCACCATGTATCTTCCGCTCTATCAGGCCTCGTACACGTCCATTTGACGTTTATATTTCTGTTCACAGACACTGAAGTCAGCACAACCTTCCTCCTCTCATCCGTGGTTTCCAATGCAGCTCCTTCTAAGATCCAAGCTCCGGTGTCGTTAACATATGCTGCCTGTTTCCAGCCCCTCTTGTTCTTGCCCCAGCGCCATTTTGTTGCAGCTGCTCGCTTCCACTGCCAAACTTCTTACGTCCATATACTGTTCATCCTGCAGATATCCCCCTCGCTTTCTCAGGCATTATGTGTACGGCATATTCATAACGCTGTGGCTTTTTCGTTGTTGCTCGTTTCTGCTTCTTCACTCTGTTTTAGCTTCAGGATCTTTGACAGATTATCAGGTGCTCCGGGATCCGCGTCCTCGTACGTGGCCATGTAGCCACGCCCCCAAATCCTTAACAACCTTGTTTAATCTCTATATTTCTCTTCCTTTACTGTCTGCTCCACTTCCTTTAACACAAAGCAGTTTTTGTGTGCTGTCAGAAGGCAACGTCCACTTGTTCCAAGGACAGGGATTTGACCCCTAAAAGAGGCTTGCTTTAGTCCAATCACCTGTGGGGTTTTGCCATCAAAAGACAGAGTTTCCCACTCATTCTCTGATTAATCTCTGCACTTCGGCCCTTGAAGAAGAATTTGTTTGGACCCTGTTGAAAGAGTAGTCCTTTTCAAAGTCCTCCAGTTGTGAGGTGAAGACAGGTAGTCCAAGGCAGAGGCAAGCTATGCTCCCGAACTATCCCCAGGGAACATTGGAGGTATCCTGCTGCTGGAGCAAGACCTGCCTCTGTGTCAGCCACACTGGTACCAAGGACCTAACTGTACTGAAACACACCTTAGTTGTGTGCCAAGCTCCCCCATGTTTGGGAGTCTGCAAACAAGGACTACTCTTGCCCCCGAAACCCTGGAGTGGGACTCGCAGCACCTGAGAGCCAAGCCAGATTTCGACAACTTCGTCAAACCACTGCAAAGCGTGATTTCGGGCACCTTCGACCCTGTCCGAACCCACAAGAGAGCCAAGGAGCTGCCTTTGGCAATCGCCAAAGTTCGAACTGCTGTCCCGCATGTTCGTACCAGTTTGCTGATGCACTGCATCGGCTGAAGCACATTGTTACCTCAGCTCGAACAGAGCATTGCTTCACCTGGACCACTTGAACGACCGTTCTGTTCATCACCAAGTGTTAGGGAGAATTCTCAGAAATGTGCTAATTCCTCTTTACCTTAGAGACCCCCAGCTCTTTTGCTGGACTCTAGGACTTTCATTTTTACCTAGGGAGAGTGAGACCCTTTTTCCCACCCATGTATTTTAATGTGATTGTTACTCTGTTTCCTTTGGTTTTTTGGAGTCTGACAAACTCCATAGGCATCTTTGCACATTCTGTCACACAGCATCTTTAGTGCAGTGACACAGGTAAGTCTATCAGATTTCCCAAAGGTTTAAATACCTTCTCTTGAATAAACTACTGTTTCCAAGAGCAGTAAAGTGAAATTAACTTTACTGACCTTTATAACTTTCTAGACCCAGCACACACTATCTGACAATAGGGTGCTGGAGGGGTTACTTAGTATCCCCTTTGTCTAGTTTCTCATGTAACATTTTTATGTTACCCTTTCCTTGATGAATGGCTGGTGGCAGAGGTTTACTTTTAACTACTGTGGTGGGCATTTACCGCGGGCTACGTTTGCAGCTGCAGTAAAGCACCCAAGGGTGCCATTTTTGTCAAATTGGCCCCGGTCTTCTTTGTTCGCCATTTCTTTGTGGAAAGGTCCTTCTTGAGATTTACTCTGCGCGCCAAAACCAGGTTTGGTCCCTTTGTTTGCTTTGCCTTTGGCGGGATTCACCGGTGAAGCCTGCCTCTGGCTCAAGGGGGTCTGGTGGGGCAGGAAGTGAGGGAGATGCCAGAAACTCCCTGTTCTTAATCTCCTAGGAGACAGGAATGCACACTTATGTGATTGGCCGGCTGTCTGCCTGGCAAGGACAGCCACCCTGTTGGGTGGCTGACAGCTAGGCTGGAATGAATGAGAGAAACCTGCATAAAAGGCAAGGCTTTTTGTCTTGGAAGGCAGAGTCGACCACTGGACTAAGAAATCCAAAGAAGAACTTGAAAAGGATGCCTGCTGCAACTCCTGGACCGTTGGTTTGCCCAGTGAAGCCCTGCTGCGGTGCTGCAACTCCAATTTTGTATCGACAGAGAAGCCCCTGCAAGGACGACTTCTCCCCTTGAGTTGGTGGGACCAATCAACTCCAAAGTAAGCCACCTGGACATCCTCTCGAAGCTGTTTGCAATTCCACTGCAGTTGCTGTTGCAACTGAAGAGCCAGGTAGAGAAACACCAATTGATGTGCGTTGCTTTTAAGCTGGCCAAGAGCTCCAGGAAGATCCTCTGGACTCACAGGAAGCAGGACTGACCAAGCCTGAGCCACAATAGAGTGCTGGACCGCAGATGCAAGGAAAGCCCACCTCGACAGCCAGGAACCGCGGTGGTGCTGTTTGTGGTAGACGCAAGGAGCTGAAACACCGAAATGCCACTTGTTTGAAGATTGCCGGCTACTGTCGGTGACCATCCCACTGCAGTGCAGAAGTCCCCAGAAGTCTTCCCTCTTGTCCCCACTACTGAGGCACAGAACACCAGGATCTGCAGAGCTGCACAGGAACAGAAGTCACCTGCTGCTTCCTCTTCTAACTAAAGGTACTGAAAGGTCTGAGAGACCTTCCCTCTCACTGTTGAGTTACTTGCAACTTCTACTACTCACAGGTCTAACAGTTTGTGGCCCTACATTGATTCTTCTTTTCTTCAAAGACTTCTAAAACATTGTGCAAAGACTTTTCTTACCTGCAAGAAGTGCTTCAGCTCACATAGACTTTTGCCCATTGACTTTGGCTTATCCTGTTTCACTGAATGACTCTTATTGAGGGGTCCAAATGTATTTGCCTGCAAAGAATATTTGTGATCTCTTGTTTGTTCTAATAATCTTTTCTTTGACACTCATCTCAGTACTATTCCAAATGGCAACAGTAATATATCAATGTACGCAGTGTCCTAGCTACTAAAGTCACCTAAGGGTGTAGGAAGTGTCTTAACTGCAGCGCTAAGTGTATCCGGCATATGTACGACCTTGACTGCACTTTACGTTTCCAGATAGCTTTTATACTGTATAAGCGCATTGGGTCACGTAGCTAGTTTGAGCGTGGCGACGTGACACCCTTAAGACATGGTAGAATGTCGGTGCACGTACAGCGAACGTTCCACGTAGCAGGAATGATCCTAACAGTACTGTTTGTTGTGTTTGTTGTTCACAACAGAGACTGGACGGCGGAATATACCAGGATAATAGCAGCAGTTGCCACTATCTGGCCGCCCGTGTGAATGAGGACGAGCAATAGGAAGTCGCAGTAATATTCCGCGACGTATGCAGTGTGCTTGGAATAGAAGGTTAGTAACATCACGATTCGTGATGCAGCGGGCCCCTTCACACAGATGACATATACTCTGTGTTTACTAATTATGCACACAGTGAATACTGATTGAAACGGCCAGTTTGTAACGTATACCACTGGTGAAAAGATTAAGGTCCTTTGGATGGACTGGTGGTCTCTGGTGAGGCGTCATTAGCAGACCACACCGGGAGTCTACTACACAGCTCCACAGCAGAGCTAAAACACGGTTCAATTCCGTACCATAGAAAGAGAACTCCTCTCTCATCTTACCTTACCTGGATCCTGCTCCAGCCTCACCAGAGACAACCAGTCCATCCAAAGGACCTTAATCATTTCGCCAGTGGTATACGTTACAAACTGGCCACCTAACTACGTTCAGCCATGACGCTCCCACTATCATAGGTGCCTGGTACTCTTCTTACACCATTGTGCTTTAAGTTCTCCCAGTCCTGAAGACAGTCCGGTGCAAACCCCAGCAGCTTTCATCCTTTCAACCGCTGGCAGATCAATCTATTCACCGCACTTGAAACACCTGATTTATGTGTGTCGACAACGGTTACGTGTTGCCTCATTTGTTAGCAACACAAGAAACTACAGTCACTTCAGTTAAACTAACCAACCTATATGCAAAATCATTTGTATACAATGTTTTTCCTGTGCCTAAGATGGCATATGTCACTGTTTTAAATATTTACTTTTGAGAATTTAATAAATTGTATTTTTATGTTTGTAAATAATTTCACTCCGTTGTGTTCCTTGGATGAGCTAAACTGACATACGCTACTTTAGCTCCTCTGTTTACAATAGAAAACTAAAAAGAGCGTTAATGACACGGGTAGCTTTTGACTCTCCCTCTCTCTACTGCTCTATCACACTACCAACCTGTGGAGTTCAGACTTATACCAGAGGCTAAGGTTGTTGTAGTGCACCCAAAGCGTACTACCCCAAATCTTTACCTAACACCAATCAATCAAATAATGTACCACAAAAGTTTAAAAGATCAGTGAGCAATCATTTTGTTAAATAGGAATCACTATGCTATGCAATTTATCAGCCCATTTCTTAATTTGAGTGTCCGCCTTAAATACGTAAGGAGACACCAGGTAATGAAAGGTGTTTCAGCCAACAAAAATGCATATACTGCTGCCCTACTTGTCTGGTAGCGGAACCAATGCTGTGTTGCTGATCTTCAAATATACCTGGCAGAAAAAAACAAAATGCATCAAATCTTCCACAGGCACATTGCATAATAGACAATTTACCTCATGAGTATTAGTTGTGCCTTTGTTATGCAATTTCCCTGTGATTGCCCTAAGAGGTAATACGTTTAATCTTGCCCTAGTAATCGAGATCTGTTCAAATTTGTAATTAAACCATAATAAATGATCTGAAATCTTAATGGATGAGGGAACTATATATGCACGATTAGCTGTTACTTCTTTTCACATTCTATCAATAAGAAGGATCTCAAACTCCCCATGGTTTCAACACCTACCAGCTTTGTGATGTATTTGTAAAAGAGCCAGCAGCATTTATCTTAACCAGACAATTCCTTACGAAAGAAAGCCATGGGACAGATGTACGGTTTGCCTTACAAGAGGTTACATGGTTTAATGTTATTTGTGACAATTCCACCTTTTCAATGGACCATATTCTAAACCAGAGCTTCACCAAAAAATAAATAATCTCATCTTTAAGTTGAAAGAAATACAATCTTGTTAGAACCTCAGGACATTTTTTGTTGTTGTTGGACTGAAGAGTAAACTCTAGGAGTTCTATCCAAGTTCACTTTGGCTTCATCTGATAGATTTGCGATATGTCTGAAGGGTGCTTGCACAAAATCATCCAGGTCTTGATCCTGTATAAGTCTTGGAACCCTCCTTAAATGAATATTCATCGAATTTCGGAATCATCCTGTTTGGCTCCCATCTTCTGCATGTGCTCTTCCTAGCAAATCATTGTATTTGCCAATTATGCTTGGTAATGCACCCATTAACAAATGATGTCCTCCGTTTCATCCAAGCGTTTATCTGCGGAATGGGTCTGGATGCATTAAGAAAATAATTCCAGCGATTTAAAATTAATATTAGTTGACACTTGTGTCCCACTTTGTTTTCCTTAATGCATATCGGGCGTTCCGGGCTTCCAGCTTGTACGACGGGCCCATGCAGCTCCTGTCGTCTAGCCAATGAATGTTGACAGACCTCACAGATGAGATAGCCAGCTCCAGCGAGTCAGAATGTGCCACATGCCTCGTTCATAGCTCTGCTAGCTATGCCGCCTCTGACTGGCACTCAATACTAGTGCTCAGCAAGGCCCTAAGGCCCCAAGCACCATTCGAGCCTTATACAATTCTACTTGGCCAACCCACGTGATATAAACCAAAGTCTACAGTCAATCTTTTATTACATGTAAAACAACATGATCAGGCCCCTTGTGCATACTAGATCCATATTCCGTATTTAAGGTCTCTAAGCACACCTTCTTGTGATGACACAGGGCATATCACTGGGCATATCTGCACCTCGGAAAGAGCCTCATACCTGCATGGCCTCATGGGCTCTCATGTACTTGCCAAACAATCTAATCTCTCACAGAGCCACATCCCTAAAACACGGGGTATTACTGCCTCATACAGGATCTCCAAGCACAATTAAGCATCAACAGTGGTGAGAAAGAGCAACTCATGTTACAACTCAGCAATGCTGTATGTCATTATTAGACAGCTCCACTGGCATTACTGAGCAGCCACATTGTCGTTACAAACAGCATCACTGGCATAAAAGCACAGCAATATTTTAATTACTACACCTAGCATGATCGTACAGTATAGCACAGGAATTTTGATGGAATATGTACTGGCCCAGAAACAGAATCAAGTAGCCTTGTTCAATGCCTACCCGAAATGGACCAATGATTGACACTCAAATGAAACGTAATTAAGGAAAGACAAATGATGACCTCTGGTAACCAGAGAGCTACCCGTCCTCTCTCATCATGGGCAGCAGCGCTGTGTATGCTAATAAAACTAATCAATGCAATGAACAATGTGTTATCATTCTAGAGCTGGATCTCACTATTTTGCCCCTCATATCCACTCTTTGGAAAATCCCTCCTCATTCCACCTCCCAACATTCTGAAGTGCAGCTTCCCCATACATAGAGTTGTCCCACTGAACATGGGCCACCACACAAATTACTTTATCGCACTGCATGCTGGCAGTTGGGTGGTCCTAGAGGCCCGGAACCCCGTTGCTCTCCAGGAGGCCCCCATAGGGTTTATTTGTGGTATTCCTTGGAGCACCAAACTGTTGCACCCTAACACAGCACAGGACGGTTCCATGGGAATTGCAATCTCTAGGATCCTTTGTTATGACTGGAGTAGTGGGACCTTAGAAACCCAGGCATTTGTTTTTTTCTGGACAAGTCTCCTTTGTGGATCCAAACAACTGAACCAAGGCACAGCCTGAATCCAACTCTCCATGCTTGAGAACTGGGGCCAGTCCATTTAAAAAAAAAGCAGAGCTACACTATTTAACTAAAACCGTTAAAGGTGCATGGAAACCCTCAAAGATGACGCTGACAGATGATTTGGAGTTCAGGGAGCTTTGCAAACTTTCTCCATGTCCACAGACGTTCAGAGTTGGAGAATGCTGGATTTCTTATGTTGCAGGAAAGCTAATGCCCTGCCCGACCCGTCAATCAAGTGAACTCGAACATCCAGAGTATGGGCAAGTTAAGCCCGGTTGTGATTGCACAATTAACCAGGGGTAGGGATCTGCGCCTGAAGGACTCAAACCCCACACAATTCAAGTCAGACTCACCCCTTCAATACAAAGTGGCAGGCAGAATGATAGCACACAGCAGCTTTATGAACTCCAAGATGCCCCCCCCTCCCCAGCTTGAATAGCCTTTGCCTTGCTAGACCTTATCCAAGGAAAGGTATCACAGCATAACCCTCTCATAAACTACATGTGTAGATAATCAACGAAAGAACCAGCCAAAGGGAGAAGCCAGGACACTATAATATGGGTCCCAACTTAAGCCAGTTTGTGGTTAGCTGGAGCAGAGGAAAGACAGATTTTGAAAGGAGTTGAGGTGCAGGTAAAGGAAGGAGTGCAGGGGCCGGAGGAGGAGACGGGAGGAGCTAAGTGTGGTGGAGGAGAAAGGGTGTGGATCAAGGGTGTAGAGTAGGAGGAGTTTGTGAGAGACCAAAATAGATTGGCGGGAACAGCTTGAAGGAGGGCATAGAATGGTGACCAACAGAAAGGAGATGGAAGAACTGTTGGAAGGGGTTATGAAAAACCGGAAGATGGAGATGGAAAACTCCAGACAAGGTTGGAGAATTGTTGGGGGAGATTGGGAATGAGCAGAGGAAAGAAGTTCGGAAAATCATTGCAGGAGGTTGGAAAACTGTTGGAGGAGGTTGTTAAGAGTTCTGAAAGAGAGACAAGGAGGAGGAGGAGGGTCATTATTGGGTGGATAAAAGAGGGGTAGTTAATGAAGGGGGCAAAGCCAAAAAGGGAGAGATTGGGCCACAGAAGGAAATCAAGCAGGTGGATGAATGAGGCAAGGTCGGGAAAGGAAGTGGAGGTGGTATAGGAAAAGAGGAGCCTTAAACTCCAGTCTTACAGCGTCTCCATAACAGCGCTCCTTAAGGAGATCACTCCTCTGGCGGACTGGGGCAGACACACGCCCCTGGCGGCTCCCGTGGCATCTCGCACAAGGACCGCATAGGAAGGGACCACTACATCCGGTGCGCAGTATGCGAGCACGCAATCACGTTACGCGCCGCAGTACGCACACATGACACAGATGTGATGTGATGCCGGGAGAAAAAAAATCCAGTGTTCTGCTGGCTCCGGTGCTCTTCAAAAGGATAGCAGACCTTCACAGAAACCTGGACATCGAGATGTTGGATGAACATCTAGAGAAGTTGAGTAAGAACGTCTGCCAAGGACTGGATCAGAACCCGAATGTCATGCCCTTACCGCATTCCAAGTTGCCCGCGCTTGCCTCACCCTGCTCCAGCGTGGGGTCGCACTTGCGTCCTGGGCACTCCTGGGGGGGGTCTTGGTTGGCGGCGCTGGCCACTCTGATCCTGGCAGGTGCCATGGCAATTACGGCGTGCACGCTGGCCGATCCATGCAGTTGCCGCAGGACGAAGGAAGCTATCACGTGTTTGGGGGCAGGGCCTTCACTGACCTCTTCCGTGCCACATGATCCTTCAGCCTCCAGTCACTGCCATTGATTACGACCATGTGTTTCATTACACGTGTTACCTACAAGCTCACGCGATTAATACCAGGAAGTAGAATGGAATACCAGAAACGCAGCAATACGCTTCTGAGCTGTTTTTTCTGCAGCGTGTGGCGTTCGTTCTTGCTTCTGGTATTATCTTGGATTTTGGACTTGGCTTACGTTCTTTGGACTCCTGCTTGCTATTACCTTTTGGATTTGGCGCCTTTATTTGAACTAATACTCTGAACTGCTTGGACTTCGGACTACGAACTTGGATTGCCTTTGGATCTTCCTTCTTGTTTATTGGATACTTGGCCATTGGATTCTGGATACATCCCCTGCCTTGAAACCCCCCCTGGCCCTGCCCCTATCCCCGTCTCCCTTCAGGATACCTCCTATTTCCTCTTGTACCTTGTGGTGACCTCCCATGGTTGTCTGGTGTAAGCAGCCGCTTGGGTACTATTGCATTAGCCTCTTCTCGACTTCTGGAGGGAACAGCTGAAATCTACTGGTAGGACTCAAAGTTTTCCTGTTCTTGGGGCTTGGTGACAAGGTTGGTGTTTGGTTTACATTCCTTACCTGTTCTTTCCCTCACAGTCATCCGGGACTTGGAAATTGCTGTTCCTGCCACCACCTCAACGACCGGTCAGCGAGTTTATTATATCTCTCGGACTGGTAATTGGAGACGGAGGTATTCTAGTCTATGTGAATCTCAGTTCCTGACACTGAACCATCTGATCAGAAGACTCACCACTACCACCACTGCAAACCCCTTCGACCACTATCCTTGGCCCATCACGGCGAAAACCCTATGAAACTAGCCCTACTGTGACAAGTCCACACAGACCAAGAAGAAACCTAACCCACGACCATACATTCAACCCGAGAAGATGGAGTAACGAGGCTCAAGCCTCAGTATCCAAAAATCACTGCTGATGGATACAATCTATCAGCAAGAAGAAGAGAGAGGCTCCGGTGCTATTCAGCTGTTCATGCAAGTGGTGCTTCCTGCAATTTGTTTTGGATCTACTGGTAGCTGTGACCCTGGTATGTTTCCTCACGGACTCAGTCTCTGGATTGCCCTTATTGTATTTGGTCATAACTTACATTTTTTGGACCTCTGGATTTGTTGGCTTTAACAGATGTGTTTGGATTGTGGACTTGGGCAATCACTGGATTATGTTTCAGCTTCCCAGAATGAACAGTGAAGGTGCCTTTGGAACTTTTATGAACTGGATAACGTGGTGGTTTACCCCTGCCCCTTAGCAGTATCGTCATCGTGCCATGCCATATAAGACCACTGTTCTCACACCCCCTTTTTTGTTCTTCATCGTATGTCGTCTGGACTCTACAGGAATTTCTTATTCTTGTGTAAGGGGTCTGGGTATTGCCTATTGCTTAGATGCTAATTATCTGTTTCCTTTTGCAGCTCCAGAAAGCACCTAGCGGCACATCAACCCCCATTTACCTTTTGCTCAATTGACTGGCTAGTACTCTCTTTTTCTCTCTGGATGGTCCATTGTGAAGACGATCGGATAGTTCACCTGGGATTCTGGAAGTGGTAGACTGAGAAACTGCATCATCGCACCTGACCTAGCCATGGATGCCACTGAGGACCCCATGGGCAACTCTTATACAGGCCATAGAGGCCTTACGGGCAGACGGGACAACTGCTAATGCGGCTATCCACAAGCATCTTGCAGCTATTCAAGATGGTCAACATCCACTTCTACCTGATGAGTTTGATGCTACAGCACCGGGCAATCCCCCTAGGTAACCACGGCACAAGCCATGGGCCCCATAGCTCCTGCATACATCCCAACACTGTTTACCTTGGCTGCCCTAGAACGATTTGGGAGGATCCCTGGGAGTTCTGCACTTTCCTGAATCCATGCGAGCTACACGTTTTGTGTAGGCCCACCACCTTCCCCAATTTGACCTCAAAAGGCTGGCTTCATGCGATCCCATTTCGGTGGTGTAACGGCTACTTGGGCTAATCTTTTGGAAGGCAATAGACCAGTGTTATAGGATTTCGGACTGGTGGTAGCAGAAATAACTACGGAATGTGACATTGGCTTCAAGGCCCAGGCCCGAGACCTTTAGCTCCTGGAGTTAACCAGGGGAAGTCTGGGCTTCTTGATGATACAACCCACTTCAATGAGCTAGCCGCTGAAACCACTTGGCATGTGCAAAAAAAGGCTTTCGGTCTTTTAAAAGGGTTTTAGTGAGGGGCTACAAGATGCCCTGAGTGTGGTACCTGCTATACCCTTTACCCTGATCTGGTGGTCTTGCAAGTGGGGGCCCATTCGGCAGAACGGAGCTGAGAGACACAAAACCCTGAACTATTTTTCCCAGTCTCTGCAATTCTGCTCCTCCTGGCCCTTCCGACACAGCTTCAGAACCCATTCAAATCGGGGGAATACATGGCTCCCTCCTCCCCCTGAATACTGCTGAAAAGGAACGCAGATGAGCATACAATCAGAGCATTTCATTAGGGAGTGCCCTAAGAGACCAAAAAAGTCAGCACAAGAAACCCCTCAAGGGTCTTCCTGATTCTGTGATCCATTTCTCAGTCAAAGCCTATTTCACTGTCCCGGGTGTTAGGGAGAATTCTCTCTTTAGGCTGAATTTCCTAACCTAGTGAGTCCCCCAGCAGCTTTGCTGGATTTCTGGAGTTTGTTTTCTTCTCCTGCCAAGAGTGAGACTCTTTTTCTCCCACTTCTGGACATGATTTATGGTGTTCCTTTGACTGTTAATGTGTTTTATGGGCTATGGGGTCCTTTACTCCATAGGGTCTCATGTGTTTTTACTATGTGTGTTACAGAGCACTCTCCGTGCAGTAACACAGGGGTGTCATAGTGACCCCCCCATCATAGACTCCATACCCTGGGACTGACTGTCATGATGCCTACCTCCAAGGAGCCGAGTCCGACCCAGCAACCCCAGAGGCAGGCATCATTCCCCCCAGGAAAGTGCCAGCGGGCCCAAGCTGGGGCCCTTTGGACACAGTCCTGGCGCCTTAGGCGCCAGGCTCATGTTGAACCCCTGTCCTGGCGCCTTAGGCGCCAGGCTCATAAAGCTAGACATGTGTTCAAGTGTTTCAATGTGCACTTACCTGATGCAGACCATGCTGCTACATCCAGGCCCTCTTGAGGCCTGAATGGAACTACTTTACCTGTGGGACTACTTTCCACCTGGGTGTGGTCGGGGAAGGATACATACCTGATCGGTGGAAGGATACATACCTGGAACTTCTTCCAAAGCTATTTAAACCACGCCCAATCAGCAACTCTTGCTTCGCGTTGTTCTGCTCCTCGCAGATGGACGCTCACCGTGTCCGCTCCTGCATCTGGACTTCAGCCACGCCTGTCAGCATCCTGGGTCACCTGCAAAGGGAGATAAGAGAGAATTGGAGAGAAAGAAGACCTTACCTGCTAAAGCTGTACCACGGGGACATCTCACCGACGATCCTGAAAGGGAAGACATCATTTTTAAAAGCATTTCGCTTCGATCGCTGCAGCGCTGCATTTCACTCACCTTTCCTGGGCACCTCCATCTTCAGCAGCGATCATCCGGATCCGCAGCCACTTCCCAGTGCCTAGAGAGAAAAAGACAAGAACACAAGGTGAGAGAAGGAAGGGAATAGGAAAAGCTCAGTTTCCTTCTAAGACTTACCAGTTGGCTCATTCCCATTTCATTTTGGGTCCTGCCGCTTCCTGGCATTCCGGACCCCGGCCCCTATGGGGAAAAAAGACAAAGACATTGAATGAGCGAATGCAAAGACATTACCCGAACGCTCATCCAGAATTTACCTGTCATTTATTGGAACTGCACGTTTCACTTCGGGTCGGCGCCATATCTCCGGCATTCCGAACCCCGGCCCCTAAGGGGAAAAAGACATAAGCGTTAGCGCTTGCTGCAATGAGACAATGAACATTATTATTAAGCTTGAACTTTTGAACTTGCAACAGAACTCTTACAGCGCCTTACCTGAATAGTCAAGCTTATTTGAACTTCCATCAAACCTCAATCCAGTGAAGTAACTGGGTTTCAACGCCCCTGCATCAGAAGCAGGATGGAGAACTCATCCTTCCAGACCCTAAGGTGAGACTTCACAGGGAATCGTGGAAGGGTATCGTGGAGGGTTGGAAGGAAGTGGGAGGCTTGAGCATTATTCCGTCAGTAGGTAATACTCCCTTTTCACGCACAGGGGAATATTCCTACGAGCCAGAGAAGCCAGAGTAGAGGGGCCCTAACTGTCCATCTTCAGAGTCCTGCGCTTCACCATTGAAGAAGAATCAGCAATCGAAGCCAGACCTGCGTGACACCGACTACTGTCTCCCAGGGCATGTAAGGTCACCATTGGCTTTACTAGTCCCAAATTATGAACAGAAACCAGTACAAACCATCATATTGTGGACGTACTGGTCGGGACAATTTGATTGCCCCGAGGTCTGTTAGTCGAGAGTGCACGTCTCCGTCCCCCCCTGATCGAGTTTTGGCTGGTGGCAGTGGATACTACTTTTTATATTCGACCGCGAATATATCCCTATGGGATTTTCCCATTTTTCGAGGCTACCAACTTTAAATATTTAATTCACATAGCCGTGAACATACCGCTGGTATTCATTTAATATTAATTCGCCGGTGGGTATTTTTTGCCAGGACTCTATTCTAAAATGGCGTTTGTGTTCTCTTCTGTGACTCCAACCCAAATCGAGCCCTTTGTTCCACTTTTTGGCAGGCTTCTCCACAGAAGCCTCCAAAAGTGGTGCCACTCTGTCTGGGTACCACAGAGGGTGTGGGAGGGGGTTTAGGCACCCTGGACTGAGTTACCTTGGTAACTCAAGTCGCACTCTTGTGTGATTGGCCCAAGTGGTGAGCCGGCCGGCTCACCACTTAGCATGTTTGATTGACAGCTAGGCTGAGTGAATGGGGGTGTGCTGATAAAAGCAGGGCTTTGGGGACTGGAACTTCAGAAGTCGCCACAGGACCTGAGAATCCGACGAGGGAGAAGCTGAGCTGACCTACCACGACGACACCACCGGTGGAGCCCTGCGGAACCAACTCACCACTTCCCGATGACAGAGATCTCCTCCCGGCTGGAGAGGCTTCTTCCCCTGACTGGTGGGCACAACCAGTTTACCTTCTTCTCTTTGCATCCCAGGACGTCTTGTGGTCGAATTGCCCGTGCCAAGCACCCCGGCAACCGGATAGCCACTTACCACTGGACCGCGAATAAAAGGACCGCTCCTTTTACCCGAGAACTCCGCGGCTGGTTTCTTCCCTGGCAGTGCAACGGACTCCTGTCTTCCTCCACGACAAGATCCTCTCTTCCCCCGGACGAAGCATCGACTTGCATCCGCTGCCAGGAACAACTGCCCCCGCTGGAGTATTCTCACCACTTTAAGGTACCGTGTCCGCCAGGCCTCCCTTTCTAAAGATTGCTACAAGGTAATAATAATGCTTTAACCTTCTGGACTGGGCTGGCCGCCTTGACCTTCTAACTGGTCCCTTTCTTTTGGTCCAACTCTTTTTGAAGCTTTGCAAGACTCTTGTGCACTTCAACCGTGTGACCTTGGACACATTTCGTTCTGATCCTCTTAAAGTGTATCCGGTCTACTGAACTCTAACTTCACGGTTTTACTGGCCTTCCTCTCTTGTTTTGTTCTTGTGAAAGTGTTGGGATTTGTTTCAAATTATACTCTGCTTTTCTCTCCCTTTTAAAACGAATTATTAGAGTGCCATCTGCGTTAAGCGCTCACCGCTGTCTGAAAATAAGTGGGGCTTTACTTAAGACTTGTCTAACATTCTTCTAAGGGAGGGTATATCTTTTAGTGACCGTGTTTGTGAACTGCTTACTATTAGTGCCTGTGTGTTTTTCTAGATGTGGTTTTAAATAAATATTTATATCTCTTTTACACCAAGCTCTGGTCAGTGTTTACTTGCTCTACTGCGTTCTTTTGACCTATTGTGAATACTCTGTATACTGCCTAACTCTTCTTGAGGGAAGTCTGACTGCTCAGCCACAGCTACCAAGTGAATCTGTGTGGTGCAGACTGCTACCAAGTGGGTTTACTGCCAAACACCTGTAGTCTTACATCTTTTGCAGTGGTCCCAGAGGGAACGGCACAGGTTTCTGCCTAACACCGGTTCAGGAAGGCTGTGCAGTCACCATATCGATTGACTCCGGTCCTACCATTAATTACCTGAACCAGTGCGAGTGATCGTTAGGATGACTCTGATTTCTGGACCGATCAGACAATGGACAACTGATTTGACTTTGATCATACAGTATGATCATTTTGAATCCATTGTGTTTGACCTCATCGCCGTACCACAGTTCGGTTTCATTTTGTGGATCCCCTGGTTACAATTGCACAATCCCGATATAGATTGGGCTTGGAGAACTCTTGACTTTACAACCCCCTTTTGTCATCAGCACTGCTGTGTGTGAGCTACCTCACTCCAGACTCCTCGTCAGGCCCTAATGTCTGTGGGGCACGTCAAAGGTGCAGTGACTCCTGGAATATGGAATGAGAACCGATACTTCCTGGATGTATTCGATAAACATCTGGCAAAAACATCTCCCCCGACATCGCCCCAACAATTCCATAATAGATATCATGCCCGGAGCACACATTCCGTGTGAAAGTTTATTCCCTAACCCCTATGCAGGACATCCAACAAAAAGAATACATCAGCAAATCCCTTCAAAAAGGACACATCAGACCCTCTTTATCCCAGCCCCATCTCCATTGTGCCCAAGAAAGAAAGGGACGCAAGGCCTCATAAAGATGAACAAGATCACTGCTAAAAATAGTTACCCTATTCCGCTGATCTCAATTTTACCAGATAATCTGAAACAGGCCGTTCTCTTCACGAAACTGAAGCAGACAGGGGCATACAATCTCGTGGGGATGAATGGAAGACAGCCTTTTGCACAAATACAGCCAATTTGAATACAGTGTAATGCCGTCTGGTCTGTGCAATGCCCCCCGCAATCTTCCACAAATTAATGAATGATATATTTCACTACATCCTCGACAGCTATCTTATCCTGTATCTAGATGATATATTAATATACTCACCCTCAAACCAAAAGCATGTCCACCATATTTGAGGTTTTGCCGAAAACTAGGTCAGCACTGTATGTAGGATGAAAAATGCTCATTCCATGTGCAAGAAGTAGAATTCCTCGGGTTCATGCTATCAGTCAATGGTATCTCAATGAATACCGCCAAAATGAAGGCCATTTTGGAGTGGCCCATTCCTATATCAGTGAAAGCCTTGCAGGCCTTTTGGGGTTCTCTAACTTTTATCAACATTTTATTCAGGTTTTTTCTCTACGATAACCGCCCCTTTGACCCGACTCACTAGCCAGTCTGTGCCCTTTCACTGGTCCAAAGAGGCACATGACACTTAAGATATGCTAAAATAGGTTTTTACCTCGGCCCTAGTTCTGCAACACCCCAAACCTGCTCTACCTTACGTCATGGAAGCTAATCCCTCGTCCTTTGCTGTAGGAGCTATTCTGTCCCTTGAATGCCCCTCCTCTGCGGTGCGACATCCAGTGGTGTTCCATTCTTATGACCACTGTACTGAACTACACAGTAACAGAAAAGGAACTCTTGGCCGTGATGCCTTCTGGGCTTGGATAGACCATCTGTTGGGCGCAAAGTCGCCCCCTAGAGTGTACACAGACCATTGGAACATTCAGGATGTGGCTTTCCTGAAGTGCATGAATAGCTGCCAAGTACGGTATGTATTTATTTCAGCCTTTGATTTCATAGTCAAGCATTGGCCCAGTGTAAAACATGCCAAAGCAGACACCGGTCTGCACTGAGTCCGGCGGTAGCCGTGCTGGTAAATCCGGCAGGCTGCTGCCGGACCCGTAAACAGTAACTGGTGCCTGGCTTGCCGGTAACACGAGGGTATTACAACCCCGGCTGCCGGAAAGTCAGGCACCGGTAACAATGTTGTTCCCCATTCCCATACAGTCCCATAGGACTGTATGGGAATGGGGACCACTGAAACACCGGCACCATTAATGCCTGCTCTCTTGTACACCCCGCTTGTTACAAGTCACGGCCAGCGTCCAGAATAGATTAGATACCGCTTTTGTCCACTTTGTGTATACTGATTTGCGGTTTTCTTCCACAGCCTGTGGATTTATTCCCCTTTGACCCGGTGAGACTGACTAATCCGCCCCGGTCCGAAAAGGAAGCAATAGCAGTAGTTATCCAGCACGCTTCTTCACAACCTTTCAAGGTAAGACTTCACACACAGACTTTGTCTATTTGAGTACTAGACACACCATTTGGTTGTCCCCAGTACTACAATGTTCCCCTCTTTGTCTTTTTTTTTTCTAAGGCATTTTTGGGACTTCCCACCAAGATTCTGGTACGACCATTGTCCTACCATCCCATGTAGGATTAAAGCATATGTGGTCCTTGCCACAGTGTTCCACTTGCGCTAAGTCTAGTGATATGCACTCATCACTTTTATGTATCCTAATTAAGCATGAATAGCTTCTTGGTTTTTGAGAACTCACACTTTCTAAAATCCACACACCTCTTGTCATTATGTTTTGACAGAGACTCACAGTACCCCTCTTGTTGTTCACCTATACTACCGTCCTGATGAAGGCCCTCTACACATGGGCCCCATCCAACGGCTCCTCTTGGGCCGAAATACAACTGTGTCCTCAACCTTTTTACCTCCTCAGTGTCTACCATGAACAGTGTTATTTGTTCACTACAACATGTATCTGTGTTCACATGTTATTTGCTAAATTGTATCTTTACCAAAAAGAAAAACATGTTATTTCTACTATTTATCCAGTCAAATTGACTGGACTGTATCAATTCATATGCTGTCTTGAAGAGTGAATTGATAAGTGTCCATGGGTTTTTCCTCTACTTTTGATAAACCAATATTGATCAAAATCATTGGGCCAAGATTGACTTCTTCCTTCTTTGATCCACCAAAATAAGATTTGGGAATTCATTTGATCTTCTGCAGGTATTCAAATGTGAAAGTGTGCATGTTCTCTCACCCTGATTAATTTGTTGTTTATACGTGTATACCCACCTGGGCAAATCGGGGCCTAGCCAGGTGCCCTTTTATTACTCTATTCTGTGCTTCCGGCATGTTTTCTGCCTTGTTGGTCTCTGTTCTATCATCACAGCAGACCAGGGTTCCCAATTGACCTCCTGATTTTGGAAAGCTTCTACTGCTCACGTGGGAATTAATGCATGTTTCACACCCGCGTACCATCTAGAAACTGATGGGCAGACAGAAACACGTCAATCAGACCTTAGACCAGTCCTAAGGTGTTTGTGTCTACACCACCAGGAGACCTGGCTGTCGGTATTATGCACTGCCGAAATTGCATACAACAATGCCCCCAACACATCAACAGGGTTTTCTCCTTTTTATGTATTATATGGCTAGCATCCACAAACCTTGCCTCTGCTCGATCCTCCCATAACCTCAGTGCCAGATGCTGAGTGTATCCAACACCTTCAAGAGATCCATGGACATACCCATACCAACCTAGAAAACACCCAACAGCTGCATTCTTGTGCATCACCGGCAACCTCTTGAGTATCATCCTGGTGATTTGGTTTGGTTGTCCACGGAATATCTGAACATTCTTGCTTCCTGCAAACTGCTGCACTGTTTTGTGGGTTACTACAAGAAACACCTGGTCATCAACCCTCACGTTGCCATGTTCTTGGCATATCCATTCAGTGTTTCTCACTTCCCCCTTGAAACAATGCAAGACGGACACTCGTCTTCCGGCACATCCCCCACCAATCCAGTTGGTTTCCGCTAAAGAATCTGAGGTGCAGGCTGTTCTAGAACCCCCGTCTTCTACGTGGTTGCCTGCCCTTTCTCTTCGACTGCAAGGTGCATGGAACCCTGAGAATGTTAGCCCAATTTCATCAACTTTCTCTTTATCGTCCACAGGCATTGGGCGGGGGCTCAGTCACAAACTCCGGTCTTACTGTGTCTCCAACACTGGCGATTTTATAGGAGAGGATTCCCACGGCACACCAAGACCGACAGACATCCCTGGCTGCTCCAGTGGCGTCTTGCGGATGGACCGCGTAGGAAGGGACAACGAAGGGACCTAGATGTTAGGGAGGAGCCATTCCTTGAAGAGGAAGGTCTTGAGCTCTTTCCTAAAATGTAGGAGCGATGAGGCAATTCTGATGTTGACAGGGGGCGGTTCCAGAGAATTAGAGCACAGACAGAGAAGTTCTGCCCTCCTGGTTCTTTCCTTCCTGCACCATTGGAGTTCAAGTATGCACATGTCCTTATTTCTGGTGGGTCGCAGGCCTCTGGAGATGCTAAGTTTCTCAGTGAGGTAGCTTGGGTACTTCAGGATGACAGCCTTGTGGATAATGCAACAGGATTTGAGAATGATACAGGCTTGCAGCAGGAGCCACTGCAGTTCGATGACGGTCAGTGTGATGAAGTCGAATTTGCAGAGACCTTTGATGATTCTTGTGGCAGCATGCAGGACACATCTCAGGGGTGCCAGGGTAGTCACCGGAAGCCCTTCCAAAAGAGCACTGCCACCATCCACGGGGGAGAGGACCAAGGCTTGGCCAGCGGATCTGAAGTTGTTTTCTGGGATGAAGGGCATGATTTTCCACAGGAGAGAAAGTTGGTACCAAGCCGTTTATGTTTTCTTTGCTTTGTGCTGTTTCAACAGGAGGTGTCTGTCTATGTTGAACCCAAGGGACTTCGCACAGGTGGCCAGCTGGGGTGTGAATCGTCCTTGTCCCACCCAGGTTAAGACCTTCTTCATCGCACACTTTTCTTTTCTTCATCCCATGTCGTCTGGACTCTACAGGTATTTCTTATTCTTGGGGGAAGGAGCTGGGTATTGCCTATTGCTTGGATACTGATTCATTACTTTTTGCAGCTACGGAGGGCGCTTGGTGGCACATCCTCCCCTTTCACCTTTTGCTCAACTGATTATGGTTAGTAGAGTACAGTCTTTTTATCTCTGGACGGTCCATTGTGAAGAAGGTCCAATAGTTCACCTGGGATTCTGGTTGTGGAATGCAAGTCAGATGGAGGAACGTGCTTGTGGCAGGGAGGGAAGGGCTGATAGAAAGATAGAACAGGGCAGGTGGAGATTTACCCAGGTGTGGGAACTCCAAACCCGACCTCCCACACCTGAAGAATCCAGAGACCTCCACCCGTAAACGGTTGAGTCGTCTAAGGAGTTGTTTTGCTGCCATTCGGCCAAGCTGTGGGGACTGGCCAGAGAGACGGCAAACGAGAATTACGGCTTGGACTGGTCGCTCCGAAATCAGAGATATTTCTCACTTACCACTGGGAAAAGGACTCTCTATTGTACTCCAGAGTCTTACCCAGGAAATGGTAACATCCAGGTCTGTGTGAACACTGTTAGATAAAAGATTGAGAAAAGGTATTTGGGACCTCCCTTAGAAAGCTTGCAACTAAACGTCATCTGAAGGGAGGGTGGAAAATGTGTCTCGACCTCTCACCGGGGGTCTGATGTGGACCCTTTAGGATTTCAGTTCTTCTACCAAAATCCCCTGAGATAACTTTCAGGGCACAGGGATAACTGAAACCTAAGGGCCTTTCTGTATGCTACTTACAACCCTCAAATCAAATGTGGTTAAGAGTGGTCTGTGACACTGGCATTCTGACACCTATTTCACACCAAATGTGCCAGTGACCTCAATATGGGTGTTGCAGAATGCCTGTTCTGAAAACTACAGCATGTGCAGAACACAGTACCCGTGTTCCGTCTATTTGGAACCTTGGGACCACAAGTCACCAGTAATGGAAGTGCTCCACTGGCTAGCAATCACAATGGACACCTCTGTTAAAGCCTTATTCACGGGTTTTGGCACACTTTTCCCTGAAGGCTACAAGATCCTCTCTGTGCCTAGGCCCAACAGGCCAGGACTTGGAGTAGCCCTCATCTTCCCTGAGAGGATCTCCGTTTCCATCATTCCCACTCAGGTCTACTCCTCCTTTGGAGTCCTGGCCTGCAGGCGCTCTCTCTCTCGCCTGTTGCCTCTTACTCTGGCCACTTTCTATCGGCCTCCGGGCCAGTCTACCCCCTTCCTCTCGCAATGGGCTGACCTAGTCTCTTCTCTCCTCTCTCCTCCTCTTCCAAACTCCTCCTGCTGGGGGAGCTTAACATCCATCTTTACTCTCCCGACTCTTCAGGACCTTTCCGCAACCTGTGTGACTCCTTTTCCCTTTCTATTCTACCCTCTGGTCCGACGCACACTGTTGGCAACACCTTGAATGGTCTCATCTCCACAGACATCCCACTCTCTATTCCTCTCACTACCTCACTCTCATGGACTGATCATTCTCTTCTCACTTGAAGCTCTCCTCTCCTTTCGCATTAGCAGACCCTGCACCACCTCCTGCCTTCAAGGTCATCCGACCCATGAAAAGTGTGTCAGTGACTGCCTTTGCCTCCACCTACTCTCCTCCTTCTACTCCTTCGACCGATTCCCACCCTAATACAGCCCTCTCTAACTTTCACTATTCCATCTCCAACACTCATAACATTCTTGCCCGTCATGAAGGTCCGACTGAAGCATGCCAAAAAGTGCAACTCTTGGTACGACTCGGATCTGGCTGCCCTTAAACGCAAGTGCTGGGCAGCAGAACGGAAATGGGGATCTTCAGGTGCACCCTCTGAAAAACTGGCCTGCCGCCTTCTTCAAAGGCAATATAGACTCTGCACCCGCTCCAAGAAAAGAGTTTATATTCAAGCCTGCATCTACGCGGCATCAAATACCACGGCCAAACCTTTCAAAGTCTGCAAGGAACAGGCCAACCCTACTGCAGCTGCATCCTCTACTGCACCCACCAGGGCCCTTTGCTCGGCCCTGGCTCATCACTTCATCACCAAAACACAGGACATCCTGTCCTCTCTCTTTTCTGCAACCACATCTCCTGGGCCCCCTTCAGCCGCTCCCATCCCTCCCCCTATTCTCTCCTCCCTCCCCTCTGTCACACCTGAGGAGGTCACTAGAGTAGTTGGTCAATGAAAGCCTCTTCCAAACAGGGGGACCCCTTCCCCTCCAAAACTATCAACGACAATAATGAAAAACATCGCTCCAGCCTTGGCCGACCTCTGCAACCTCTCTTTCGCCACTAGAGTTTTCGCCTCCCCCTTAAGCCCTCCATTCCAGCAAAATATCGCCAGACTCCTTTCCTGGGAAATCTCCTGGAGAAGCTGACTATCACTCAACTTAACCACCACACTGAATCTGTTGGTTGTCTCCATGACCATCAGTCTGGCTTTAGAGCATCCAGAGGCACAGAAACTGCTCTTCTGAACACCCGTGAAGGCCTGCTCACAAATCTTGGCTCTAACTTTCCTTCTGTCCTCATTCTTCTCGACCTCTCTTCTACTTTCGATACGGTAAACTACAACATCCTGAACTCCCCTGATATGATACCCTGGGCATCACAGATCAGGCCCTGGCATGACTCGCCTCCTTTCTCTCTGACCAGCCTTCCCAGGTGGAACTTGGGTCCTTTCTCTCCACTATCACTCTCTCTACTTGTGGTGTCCCCCAGGGATCTAAGCTATCCCCCTGGTTCTTCAATATCTACATGGCCCTGTTGGCCCACAGGATCACTACCTTTACCTCTAACTTTCAGTGTTACGCGGATGACACGCAGCTCTCTTTCAGGCTACACTCAGCCTCCTCCTCGCTCATCCCTGACTGACTGTCCGCAATTCAGTCTTGGTGTGCTGCTAACGATCTCTGCCTGAATGACAGTAAGACAGATCATCCTTATTGGGACCCCTGCTGCCGCTTTCCCACTCTTACATTAGCCGGCCTCCCTTGGCCCTGTGCCCTCACCTGCCAATGAGGCAAAAAATGCAGGGGTCATTTTCGGACTCCACTCGCTCCTTCTCTTCTCACATCTCGGACATCTCTAAAAAGTCCCACTACCAACTGCACCTCCTCAGAGGTATTCTACCTTTTCTCACTTTTCCCCAGAGGCTCATCATCTTGAGAGCCCTGGTTCTCTCTAGGCTGAACTATTGCAACAGCCTCATCTTCCTTCTACTCTCTGTCCTCTACAACTCATCCAGAACAGAAATGCAAGACTTATCCTTGGCCTCAAGCCCAGGGACCGCATCTCTCCGGCACTGAAATCCCTCCACAGCTCCCTGTGGCGTCAATGATCAAGTTTAAGACCCTCTGCATAATCCACAAGGCGTTCTGGGGCGGGGACCCACGCTATCTACAACGCTCTCTTCCTAAATATTCTCACTCCAGAGCCTCCGCTCATCATCCTCCAATTCTCTGCGGGTGAGTCGTTTTTTCAAACAGAGGTTTGGAGGTAGATCTTTATCCTCTGCAGGTGCCTCCCTCTGGGACAGTCTCCCTGCCTCTCTCTGTCTTGAGCAGGAGCACCTTAAGTTCTGGAAACTCCTCAAGACCTTCCTCTTCTCTTCCTCCTCTTGCTCTCTCCCTCTGGACCTGCTAACCTCTATTCTCTTTCTCTCCACCCTCCTTCTCCTCCATAACTCTGTTTCAGTTTTTGCTGACTGGTTGCCTGGTTTCACCTCCAGAGCCTTACAGGTCCCAGGCTCCCCACCAGTCTTTAGCACTTGCCTCCTGGCCGCTAAACTATGTTCAGCATTACTGCACTTTTAGCTTATTCTCCATGAGCGGGGCAACCTTTCTGCACTTAACCAGGGCCCTTCTGGACTTGCAGCGCCCCCCACCCCTCCATCTCGGTTTGTACGCATGCACCACCTGAATGTAGCAGGACTAGTAATTGCTTTTTTCCTCCCTCCTCTTTTGCCCCCAACCCCCACCCACCCTCCCTCCCTCCCTCGCTTGGTCGCGACTGTAACACAGCATGCACTTGCTCTAGGAGAAATGCTGCCGGGCCTAGTATGCTATTTTTTTTTCTCCGTTAGATCATTCAGAAACGTCAAGGCCTATAAATGATTACTGTATTCCCTTGCTCCCCCCGCCTTGAAGCGCTTTGTAAATATACAATTACCCACTGGGCATTCCAGGATATTTGCCTCACACTTTGGCAGCGCAAACTGTGCAACTTTGGACCACGCAGCAGTCTCCAATACAAATCCCAAATACAGATAGGATTCCCACATTTCTCAATAGCGCACTTGGCCAAATGCCTCCTTGGTCCATATCACCAAGCTCTGGAACACTAACACACAACCTACCTTGTGGAGACTATGTGTGGAAACCTGCCTTGTTGGGACTAACCCTTCCCAATCTTTAAAAAATAGGCTAAAAGGAGAACTATGTTGAGAAAAAATTCATTATACAGGATCCAACTTCATATTCGCAAAAATGCATATTTTTACTCGCATGTACGGCACCATCTTTGCAGGGACTTGAACATGTGTTACCATCCGTGTGGGGACCTACTTCAATATTCCTATTTTGCCTCCTTCGTCCATATCACCAGGCTCTGGAACAGGAACGAGAACACAAACACACACATGAATACAAGCACACACACACACGCACACGCACACCAACACTCACCTTCAGAAAAAGCCTTTAAAACCTTGCTATTCCACTCCTATGACTTGAGAACAGTATTTTCTACCTATGGCTTGGTCACCTTTTATGCTATCGTTGGCCAACGCTAGCCTTTCATTACCAAAAAGTCTGCACAACCCTGCAAGAATAAACTGCACTTCAGGGTATTACCACCATCAGTAGATAACTCAGACATTGACATGCACACCTGCTGTAATATCGAAGGACATGCAATGTCTGGTAAGCATGAACAATCTCTTCACAGAGTCACACCTGGACTCCACCTACAAGGTCCTGCCCGTCTAAACTGTGACAACATGCTCGAAGCAACAAGAAGGGGGAACATCACTGCCCATCAAGTGCAAACCCCACGTATGCCTCGTAGGGCTTGCATCTTCTACTGAACACATTAAACCTCATAAAGCACCCAGCAGGATTGACAGAGTCCGTCTCTATGATGTGTCCAACATCTGTAGCACCAACACATGCATGTATTTTATGCAGCAGAAATGATGCAGAGCCACAATCAGAACACATCTCTACCCCCTCAAAGACAATACAAATATGATCCACATAGCACAAATTCCAACCACGACGACATGCTTCCACATACTGTCACAAAGTCAATTTATTATCAATGAGACACAGGGACCAAAGGCTAGGATTCTGCAAGATCCTTCACTAGAGGTCTCTTGCTGGCAATCTCCAAATCTCAAGACCACGGCAATGAGACAAGCTTAAGCACCAAGGACTGCCGCTGGTCTTAGGCTGGTTGGCTTGGCTGTTGAAGGGAGGGTACATCTAGCTCTAGCCTATTGGCTGACATCCATTTTTCCTGTTTAGCTAGCCTCCTTGTGCCTTTGCACCAATTGTGTTACTTGGAGATCCTCCACTGCTCCTCTATCTCCTCTCTTAGGTTTTTCATTACTCTGAACTCCTATCACCAACCGGTTACCTCTCCACCTGCTCATATCTCATTATGTCCACACTGGTCCACCAGACAGAGTGTTACCTTCACTCTGACTCGGCCTGCTCTCCTTCCCCATTTATTTCTCCTAATGGCTATACCACCACCACTCCCCATCAGATCTCCAAGAAATGTCCTTTCTTTATTACCAACCCTCCTATGGGTTTCTCACATATCCTTCCTCCTTTAAATGCATCTCCTCCTCCTTTTCTTTAAACACTTCCTCCTTTAGATGACTTACCACCTTCCCACTGTCCATTACCACTACCTCCTTTAGATCTCTCTCAACCTCATGCTCTTCACACACCTCCTCCTACTTGTTTCCTTCGTCCTCCTGTAGATGTTTCAACACCACCTCCTGCTCTTTTCCAGCTACGCCTTGCCTGCTTTTTTCTCTGTCACTTGCTCCTCCTAAATATCCCCCCCTCTGTCTTCCGCCAAGTCGCCTACACCTTCTCCATATTCCCAGTCCCAACCTTCTCCTCTCCTATATCCTCTTCCAAATCAGACTCTTAATCACAGCTCCACCACATTTGAAAATGTCTGCACCTCTGCTTTGTCTGGACTCCTGCACCTTTCTGCCAACCCTGTAACATTTATAGGGGCCTGACAGAAAGACCCAGGGACTTCCCCCCTCTTCAATTTCTAGAAGGTTTGATGGATAATACATTGTCACATGGGATTAGTTGATTACAATTTGCGGGTGGTACTCTGCCACCACTTTGGGTCCCTCCACTTCCTTATGCGGCTCTGTGTAGAGAAGCAATATCTTAGGTTGGCAACATCTTGATTGCGGTACTCGCTCATACATGTTCTCAGCTCCACAGTGCGGAGCAGTGCACTTAGTGTGATTTGCTGGTTCCCGCCCTTGCAAACAAGTTTAACTGCTTGCAAACTTTAACCAGATAAGTGTTTGATTGGATGTTTCCTCCCTGCTAGGTCTGTTCATAGGTAGTGGTTCTGCAGTCTCATTGCTACCTAAGAGTCTGCTCTCTCTCCAGATGTCTTAATTGTTCAATGCTGGTTGAGATAGGGAACGGTGGACAGGTGTTCCTCCCCCTACTGCCCTTGTGTGCTGCATCATTTAGTGGATGGTAGCAGCCAGCCCCCATGGTGAGCTCTTTGGGGCTAGACAAGTGGCAGCTGTGCACCATTCAGACAGAAATCAACATACCATACTAGGTAGGCATCTTTTTTCCATTGCCACAAACATTTGTTTTCTGTGCTTCCAGGGCTTCAGTTAGGAGCACTTTAGGAAATGTTTTTTCATTTGGTACATAAGTATATTTGTATGGAGAAATATCTCTGCATAGTATGCACAACCTCAACTACTAGATTATTGCATAAGCTCCCAAACGCATACTTAGAAAAAATAACATGTAAAGAACAAGTTACTTACCTGAAACTCCTGTTCTCCAGTATTGGTATCTTTCAGGGGTCCACGCACTTATGAATATTCCCGGTCTTCACGCTCAGAATCCTCAGTGATGTTAAAGCAGTTTAGCCTTGAAGCTTAAAACTGCTCGTCACTTATATAGTCTTTTGCTGTCATTTTGGGCATACTGTCCCAGCCAATGACATTAGACCTCCTTAGATCCACCCCTTGTGGCAATCTTCAGATTTGGAAGTGCACGTAATGTGGCAGTAGGAACCAAGAATAACCATAGAGGGGTAGGCGGGACAGTCGCATGTGAATCCATCAAAGATACCAACGCTGGAGAGCAGGAGTTACAGGTAAGTAACTTGTTCCATCTCCAGCATTGGATATTTCATAGATTCACATGCTAATGAATACGATTACACAGCAGTACATATGCACAACCAATGGGAGGTGGTATAGCTCTACAGAAGCAATTGGACTCACCTCTGGAACACTTACCCCATTCAAATAGGTTGCAGAGCACTGCCTGGCCGACACGGGACTCCTCCCTGGAATCCCTGTCAATGCAGTACAATCTTGTATTGGTGTGGACAGACCTACACGTAGCAGCCCTGCAGATATCGAGCAGGTGAACACCAGACAGGAACGCCTTGGTAGAAGCCACAACTCTGTTGGAATGTGCCCTTAGCCTTCCTAGCAGGGGCCTGTTCGCAAACCGGTGGTAAATCGAGATACAGCCAGAGAGCCACATGGAAATGCAAGTGTTTGCCAGGACTTTGTCTTTACCCACAGGTCAGAATGAAACAAACAGTTGTGTTGTCTTTCGGAATTCCTTTGTGCGTGCGATATAAAACTTCAAAGCATGCACGACATCCAGCGAGTACAAGGCCCTCTACACTGGAGAAGTGGGAGCACCAAAGAAAACTGGTAAAAGCAAAGGTTCATTCAGGTGAAAATCTTGGTATGAAGGAAGGATTTGTGCGGACCACAACCCTGGATTGGGTGAAAGCCATGAACGGCAGTTTACAGGAGAGGGCTTACAGTTCTCCCACATACCTGGCAGACCAAGAAAGTGGTTTTCCATGATAGAATCTTCAAAGGAGCCCGGTGAAGAGGTTCAAACAGAGGGCCCATTGATTTGGAAAGAACAACGTTGAGTTCCCACGATGGAGCTGTTCATTTAACAGGAGGAAAAGCCCGGAAGAGTCCTTTGAAGAATTCTGTAACCAGCCAGTGGGACCACAGAGAAGGTCAGCCTGTAGTGCGAGTGTAGTGAGAGATGACCGCTAAATGTACTTTAACGAATGCGTGTGCTAGTCATGCTTTTGCCAGGACTAGGAGATATGGCAAGACTTGCACAGCTTTGTGGGGCATTGTGTAGCAGCCAAGCCAGCATGGCGGCTTCCTCCTGAGCTCCATGTAGAAGTGGGCGATTCACGGCATTCTTTCAGTGGCACTAATCTTTGGAACCACGCAATGTGATCCAGTGTGTGGAGGAGAGCGTCTGGATCATTGTGATCCTTTTTCCATTTTTGACAGCTGCCCAGTGTTAGACAAAATTTCACTTACTGCTAATTTACCTCTATATTGGTGAACCCCCAAACTTGTTGTTTTTGTTGCAGCCTCCTGTCCTGACTTTTGTCAGTGGAGCACAGCCTTCAGCTGCCCTCCACTGGGCTTTCACTCATGGTTATGGGGAAACTGACACATCCATCAAACTTTGTTTCTCTTAGTCTTTCAAATGTGTTGCCACTTTTGGCAACTTGTATTTCATTGCACAAAGTACAATACTGTACCGTGCAATGTGGTTCTTGTGTTTTTTTCGGGCCCTAGACATGCACTAAGGATTTTCTGGTAACTGGATAATGTGCCTAGGAGTGGACTGGTGGCAGCAGAAACCTTTTCATTATATTTTACCACACCATAACACGCTTACCGCGTTTGGTTCATGACTGTGGCTAGTGTCCGTCGTGGCCTTCCCCCATGTCTTTGTGACCCGGGAAACACTTATTTGGACATGCAGTTACCTGCGAAAGCCGCAACTTTTCACGGGTTACTGCAGGTCACGTGTGCAGGTACCCAGGAAGTAGGCTGGGATTGTCTGGTCCCAATCCACACTACTGGTGTCACGATGTCTGGTGGGCATGAGAGCCGAAGTGGTCCCTGTTAGGCAGAAACCTGTGCAGTTCCCTTGGGGAACACTGCAAAAGATTTAAGACTACAGGTATAGCAGTAAACCCACTTGGTAGCAGTCCGCACCACCCAGATTTACCTGGTAGCTGTGGCTGAGCAGTCAGACTTCCCTCAAGAAGAGTTAGGCAGTATGCAAAGTATACACAATATGTACTCAGGCACAATAGCACAAGCAAACACTGACCAGAGCTTGGTTTCAAAAGTATATAGTTATTTATTTTTAAGAACACACAAATTGAAAACACTCTAGCAAAATATAATAAAACACTCCAAACACAGTTATATGGAAAGCAGTCCCAATCCTTATTCCTATCTAGACAACTCTAGGGTAACACCACATAATTAAAACAGAGGTGAGCGCTTAACGTTAGATGACACTCTAGTAGGTTAAAGAAAGGAGGGAAAAAGAGCAGAATTAGGATAACCACACCACTCTAAGGTCAAGAACGCTTTTGGTAAGCTCAACGAAGCACAAAGTCACAGGTGAGCAAAAGTCACTAAGCAGGGCCCACTCTTAGAGCAGACAGAGCGAAAACGTGCCCAAGATCACACAGTTGGTAGGGATTCAGAGTCTTGCAAAAGAGTTTGGAAAAGAGTTAGAGAGGCTCAGAAAGTTTAGCCAAAGTGTCCCAGGCAATCCCAGGATCGAAAGCCGAGGGCTAAAACTACCTCGTACAGTCGATGGCAAGGGAAGCCAGGCGGAACACGGTACCTTAACGGGAAGGATCCTCCAGCGGGGGCAGTTGTTCCAGGCAGTGGCAGCAAGGCTCGACGTCGGTCAGGGGAGAAGAAGATCTCGCTGAAGAGCAGAAGAAGAAGGTCGTTGCACTGCCCGGGAAGAAACCAGCCGCGGAGTCCTCCGGTTAAAGGGTTGTACCGACTTTCGCGGTTGGGGTAAAAGTGGTGGGGTTCCGGTTGCCGGGGTGCTTGGCACTGGCAAGGCGGCCACGGGATACCTCGAAGAACGGAAAGAAGGTGAAAACTGGTTGTCCCCACCAGTCAAGGGAAGGAGCCACTCCGTTAAGAGTTCTCCTCGGTCGTCGGGAAGAGTGGTGAGATGGTTCAGCAGGGCTCCACCGGCGGTGTCGTCGTAGCAGATCAGCTCAGCTCGTCCCTCGTTGGATTCTTAGGTCCTGTGGCGACTTCTGAAGTTCCAGTCCCCAAAGCCCTGCTTTTATGCAGCAAACCCCCATTCACCCAGCCTAGCTGTCACTCAACCATGCTAAGTGGTGAGCCGGCCGGCTCACCACTTGGGCCAATCAGGACGGAGTGCGACTTGAGTTACCTAGGTAACTCAGTCCAGGGTGCCTAAATCCCCCTCCACCCCTCCTAAGTACCCCAGACAGAGTGGCACCACTTTGGAGGGCTTCTGTGGAGAAGCCCGCCAAAAGTGGGACAAAGGGCTCCACTTTGGGTCAGAGTTACAGAGGCGAACGCCAACGCCATTTTAGTATCAAGTTTTGGCAAAAAAATCCCAACCGGAGTTATAATAATAAATATATAAACCGGCGGTATGTTTAAGGCTACCGTAAATAAATAATTAAATGTGTTAGCCTAAAACAATGGGAAATCCCATAGGAAAATATTCGCGGTCGAATATAAAAAGTAGTTTCCACTGCCACCAGCCAAAACTCGATCAGGGGGGACGGAGACGTGCCCCCGCGACTAACAGACCCTGGGGCAATCGAATTGCCCCAGCCAGTACGTCCACAATATGATGGTTTGTACTGGTTCTGTTCAGGATTTAAGACTAGTAAAGTCTTTGGTGACTTTACATGCCCTGGGAGACAGTAGTCAGTCCCAGGGTATGGAGTCTATGTTGGGGAGTCCTTAGGACACCCCTGGGTTACGGCACAGAGGGTGCTGTGTAACCCACATCCAAAAAATACATGAGGCCCTATGGAGTAAAAGACCCCATAGCCCATTCAACACAAGGTTTAACCAAGAAAACACACTTCAACATGCCCAAGAGTGAGGGTAAAAGAGTCTCGCTCTTGGCAGGAGAAAAAAATAAACCCCAGAAATCCAGCAAAGCTGCTGGGGGACTCACTAGGTAGGGAAATTCAGCCTAAACAGAGAATTCTCCCTAACAGTCCCTGATTGGACTACTGCTGGCGTGCATGAGTGGGGCAGATCTCATCATTGGCCAGCTGGGTGCGAGTGCTCACTGGTCTTGCGGATATGAGGAGGTGTCCTGAATGCAGACCCGCAGATCAGCAACAGGTCTGAATCAACCTGTAGACGAGCCAAGAATCCAGACGAGCAGAGCAGACCCAAGGACTATCCGGAACCGTGCAGAAGGTGGGCACCCTGAGCCCGCTGTTGTCCCGTTAGAGTCCTGCTTTGCGCTCAATCTCCGAAGACCTGTAAGGGTGCTTCAAACCCTTGGAGTGGTGGGACCAATCACTCTCGAAAAAAGAGCCTTCTCGGAAGTGTCCATGGGCCATCCAGTGGACTGTCCAACTGAAACCTTGGCTCCCAAGCATGGGCGTTGCCCTATAGAGTTTTGCGGGAATCCTAGTTTGCGCTGCAAATCACTTCATTGCCAAATGTCTTCCTTCCTAGCTGCTTCGGCCCAAGAAAGAGAAGCGTGCGTCAGACTGCGAGACTTGAGTGCCCCTGCGTCACTGTGCGACAGTGACTGTTGCTGCTAGTGATTTTCGCACCTTTCTTCAAGTGCCCTGAGACCAGCTGCACCAATGTTTACTTTTTGCTGCAACCGAGCAGAGAGGTACAACTCCTAGAGTAAACCGGACCCACATCTGCACCCGCAGCGCCTTTACACTTTGAAGCCAAAACAAGAGTGGGAAATCATACTCCAGGCGACCCTCTCCAGACCTGTCAAGTTTGGACCCGGAGTGAGCTAAGGGTGTCGAGTACTGAAACCACTTACCAGTGGCCCCTAGTTCATCCATTGCATTTATACGCACAAAGGAATCCTTGTGGTCTTTGCCCTGGCTTGGCTTGGCTAGCCTCCACTTCCAAAAGTCGGGAATAGCTTTGTTCTCCGCAGCAGATCCTCCCCCGACTCTCGGAATTGGTTTCCCACACCTCAGAATCCGGTCTCTAACTTTGCCAGCTCCTTAGATATTGTACTTTAAGACACTGCGCACGACTGAGCATTTTTACGCGCATATCTAACATTGAGCATATGGCTCCATTCATAGTAGGGCTGGACTTATAAAGTTTGGGTAACCCATCCCAGAAGATTGTCAATGTGCACTCCCAGGGCTCTACCTCCACTTGATGTCTTAGCCAGCTTCAAGGTCCACTGTGGTTATGTGTTCTGTGTCCATTGTAACGTTCCTATAGATTGGCTCATCTTTTACACTGTAAGTTAGCATTTGATGTAAGCGAGTCGCCTGCTCCGTGCAGTAACAGATGTTTCCCTTGAGAGTGAACATTTTCAGTTTGGGGTTAGTAGAGGGTTGGCTGGGGGGAGGCAGTGCCACAGTATGGGGAGCAGTGGGGGTGGAGGGGTGGCTTGTTGTTCTGTTGGGTTATTTAAAACTACACTTGGTGGAATACACAGCGGAACACGGATCATGCAAGACCCTCGGCGCACTGTGCTATGGCATGATTTTGTACTTAGGGTTCAGGAACCGGGAATGAGACAGGAGGTCACCATTCTTAGCTGGAACTTCAGGGGACTGGGCAATCAGATTAAGGCTCAGAAGATTGTAACATATGCTAATAGAAAAAGGTGCCCAGAACTTGTTCCTACAAGAAACACATGCGCTGGATCGCCAGGCGCTGGGTTTAGCATTGAACTGTGGACTTCAGAGATGCTAGACATCTTATTCCACAATTGCCAAAGGGGCGCTGATTCTGATACACTGCTCGCTGCGATTCACGCATCTAGACATTAGGGTGGATGCCGAGGGTAGATACATGTTGGTACACAGGACTCCTACACAAGAAAGACATTTACCTACTTAATGTCTATGGCCCCAATGCAGATGACCTGGGCTTCTATGGTAGGGTATTTGCTCTGAGCGCTTCTTACCCGTTGGCAGAGATTGTGTACAGTGGTGATTTCAGTACTATATTGGACACATCGCTAGGTCACATTGGCACCTCGGCCCGATCTCTGACTAGGGCAGGACAGGAAATATTCCACAATGTGCAGTCGCTGAATCTCTTGGATGCCTGGTGAACGTTGCATGCATGGACAGGGAGTACTCGTTATACTCCTTTGTACGTGATATGTACCCTCGAATTGACGTGGGGCTAGTGTATGCTTCGCTGTTTAATATGGTGACACAATGCTCGATAATGCCCCGCACCCTGTCCGACCATTCCCCAGTGCTGTTGACGATGCGTTTTTCGTCAGAGTTGTGTCCCACTCGCTCTGGTGGTTTAAACCAGCTGCACTCTTAGATGCTGCATTCTCCCTCAATTTTCACAATCAGCTAGCCTCTTTTTATGATGATAATGTGGGGTCTGTTTCTTCGGTGGCAACTCTTTGGCAGGCATTTAAGGTGTATGTTAGAGGGGTGGCCATGTCGGCGGAATTTGGGGTCCTTAAATGCTTGAGGAGGGATTTGGCTACAAAGGAAACCGAGCTGAAGGCCTTGCAACATCAGTGCGAACAGGGCACGTCTCTGGACTTACACCTCAAGATTAAGTCCACATTGGATGCTTATATATTGACGTAGATGGAACTGAAATTCCTGGACAGGCCGGTGCTCGCCAGGAGGTATGGGAGGCTGACAGGTCTGGTTGAACATTCCTTGACCTGATTAAATCAGTGTCTGGGAATATGCATAGACCTTTTATCAGAAGAGTTGATGGCTCGACGCTACACGCTGATACGGACATCAAAAAGTTTTCCATGACTTTTAACAGGTGTTATACCAGCCCAAAGGGAGGGCTACTCTGAGCGAGAATGAACAGTATTTAGGCAGGATACCGACCACCCTGCTTTCTGGGGAGACACAGGATGCATTGGGGGTACCTGTGACGGTGGAGGAGATTTGTGCAGCTATAGTTGACTTACCCAATGGGAAGGCCACAGGCTCTGATGGGCTGGGGGCAGAGTTTTATAAGGAATATTTAAATGTACTGGCCCCGCACTTGTTACACATATGGGAGGAGGCACTCACAAAAGGGAGGTTACCGGAGACCATGCTTGAGGCGATTATAATACTCTTGCTCAAACCAGAAAAGGCTGCGGAGGACTGCGGCTCCTACAGGCCGCTGTCTCTCAAACACAGATTCAAAGATCTTTGCCAAGCTACCGGTGATCAGACTCTTCCCCCTTAATGCCATAAATGGTCCACCCTGATCAATCAGTATTTGTACCTGGTCGCTCTACAGCATTGAACCTCCGACGGCTCTAAAATGTTATGGCATAGACACCTCCTGAATGGAAAGCTGTAGCAGTCTTAGATATTCAAAAAGCGGTCAATACTGTATTGTGCCTGTTCTTGTTTCAGGTACATTCCAATAATGGGTTTGGACCTGGTTCATCTCCTGGGTGAGGCTGCTCTATGCGCACCCCTTTGCCCAGGTTCTGGCTAATGGTCCCGACTCCCAGGTGTTGCATTTTGAGGCGGGGGAGTAGGAAAGGGTGCCCGATATCCCCTGCTGTTTGCGCTAGTCATCGAGCCACTGGCTGATAATATGGGGGTTGATCATAGTCACACAGGTATACCGACAGGAGGGAAGGCAGAGGTCATTATATGCAGACGACATCTTGCTATACATCAGGGATCCAGACAATAATATGGCACGTGTGACTGACACTATGGTAGAGTTTGGCAAATACTGGGGCCTACGTCTTAATAACAATAAATCTGAAATATTTCCGCTGACCGATTGTACACTCAAACTAGTATGTAAAATGGGGTTGAAATGGGCACCACAGTCTATACAGTATTTGAGTATCGTAATCACTCCGACACCAGGGCTCAATAGGGAATAGAACTATGGGATTTTCATGAAGGGCATGAAAATCAAACTCCAACGATGGGGTAGCATACCAATGTCATTGGCAGGGAGGCTGTCCCTTATTAAAATGATATTGCACAAACTGTTGTACATGTTTCATAACCTCCTACTTTGGCCTGGCCACACATATTCCAGGAACTCGTACCTGTGTGCACCTCTTATTTGGGCGGGAGGGCCCAGTTCTGCTCAGGTGGATGCACCTAACCAGACCATATCAGGAAGGAGGTTTTAACGCTCTGGACTTGGAATTATATTACATTGCTGCGCAGGTGCACTATGCAACCTACTGGCCAGGGGATGGAGCTGCACTGCCGAATGTCCTACTCAAACAGACGCTGATCGGCCCTTCCCCATTGGTGTTGCTTTTGGCGGGAGGGAGATATCAGGCAATACACCCGATGGACCCTGTTGGGGCAACTTGGAGGGCATGGACACGGCTCAATGCTAGGCTTAAGCTGTTATCTATTTACAACAACCGTCTCCCCTTGTGAAGACTATCAATGCTGCCTCCTACTATGGATACAAGCATCGGTAACCTATATGAGGAAGGCCATTTTGTGAGTTGATATGACATGAAGTCAGCTGTGGGTGATGGGGCACTGCAGGCATTAAATTACTTGAGCATGCGTGCTGCTTTTAAGGCCCCCTTGCCCAATGTTTCCTGAGGAACCTCCGTCACAGGTATGTTTGTCATATGTATTGCAGATGCCTGTTGTCAGGGAAAGTATTTCTGTGTTGCACAAACTGATTCAGACCATGGACACACAATGTCAAGCCGACCTGCTCCAAGTGGTGCAGTTACCTTCAAACCAAGCTCACTGCAGTGGAAGGCGATATGTGCTTTAACGAAAGGGGTGTCCTTAAACTCCAAATATAGGCTTATACATTTTAAGATCTTGAATACACTATTAGCCCCAATCGAGGTTGAATTTATTTCAAAGTGACAGGCTGCGAGCGTGCCCCAGATGTAAGGATGAAAATGTGCTGCTGCTGCATATGTTATGGTCCTGCCCTAAGCTGTATGATTACTGGTGTGCTGTCAATTCTGTGCTCAGACATATTCGGCTCACAGTTGTCTGACAGCTTGCAAGTGTGTGCTGGGCTTCACAAGGAAATTGGATGTGGCTATGCACAGATTCTTAAATTTGGGCTTATTGCTCGCCAAGGGGGCTCTTTTGATGAGATGGACTCAAACTGCCTCCTATGTGCGAGATGTGGCTCAAAGATGTTATTTCGGCCAACGTCAAAGAGGAACAATACAGTACCCTATTGCCAGGCATCAGTGGCCCTAAGGACATTTGGCTTGATTTCCGGATGTATCTAGCCAGGGAAGGTTCCTCGTCTTGATCGCATATATGTTGTTCGCTGTTGGACTCATTGCTGCATGTACCACTGTGCGCTGTTGATTTGTGCTGAAACACTTATGCTCTGCTGATCACTAGTTTGTGATGGTTTGTCGATGGCAAATGTCACAAATAAAGAGTGTAAACACAAATATTTAAAAAACAAAAAAGACTTGCGCAGTTTTGATTTGGAGAGAGTTTAGATGTTGTGATTAACACCAAATGGTGAAACGTCTCCATTTGTGCTTGTAGCATGATAATGTAGAAGGTGCTCCAGCCCTTGCAGGAATATTTCTACATTTTAGAGGTAAATCGAAGCATCCAAATTCTTGGGCTGTAGGAGCCAAGCCCTCAGTGTTAGTGACGCTGGATCGTGATGCAGTACTGACCCTCTGTCTCTGGAGAGGAGGTCTGACAGAGGCGGCTGCTGGATGCAGGTGAAGTAGGTTGGAGTACCAAATTTGACACAGCCATGCTGGGACGATTAAGATCATATTGCATCGTCTCTGTTGGAGTGTGATTAGCACTTGCAGTGGTCTGGGTCTTCACCGGCAACGGGTCCCCGTTACCGGTAGTCACTAAAGTGACTGATGCTGAAGAAACAATTACGTTTTTCTCAAAAATAGGACAAAAGTCGATATTTCGAGGCACGAAACAGCAAGAACTCCCAACAAATAAACGTGCATTAAACATCTGAAAATGGACACTAGGGGTGGAGCTAAGAAGGACTAACGTCACTGGTTGGGGCAGTATGACCCAAAGTGACAGCAAAGGCTACATAAGTGTCAAGCAGTTTTAAGCTTTAAGGCTAAACTCCTGTAATATTACTGAGGATTCCCAGCCTGACGACGGGGTATATTCATAAGCATGTGAACCCATGAAAGAGCCAATGCTAGAGAACACAAGTTGACCGCTTTTTGTTGATTTGCTTTTGCCCCCTACACTCTATCATTAGGTTTCAAATTCAAATGTTCTCAACTTCTGCTTTTAGATCACAGTCTGTGCCTGGTTTTATCTTGCATGGGTTCCACAAAATCAATAAAATTATGGCAGCATGTGTGCCTTAGGCAGATTATTCAAACATTTGTTTTCACAGGTGTGGGTAACTAACTGCTCATTCACAGAGGTACTTGGTTTGCCTGATTACGCATTCAAGTATGTGAAAACAAAGCTAATGTAAGCTTACTTTTGCTTGTGACGAGCGGCAGCAATTCAACCCCTGGCTGCGAGGCATGAGGTAAGCAAAAAGAAGAATGTAGTTGGAGGGAGGACAATGTCAAAAGCGCATGCATGGGGAGAGAGTTGCTGAAAAGTGCTGTGCAATCTAGCCAGTGAGAAGGACTGGCAGTTGGTGTCAGGGGGGCCTGAGTGAGAAATGATGTGTGCATGTATAAAATCAGACTCCCCAGCTGCTATGTTTTGTCCATTAAGAACTCTGGCCTCTTCCCCTTTTCTGGAACAACCTGCCTGCAAATATGGAGAGTGCACATGACTTTGGAGCACATGATGTGTGCAGCTCTACAGTCGATATATAACAGAGGTTTGCACAAGATTGGAAGGAAGTACCACATGAATCTTAACAGCTCCGAAATAAGAGGCTGTCAAACTAAGGACAGAACTAGGAGTGAGCTCACATACGAGAGCAACATTACATTAGCAAAACCACTAGAGCAATCCCCAAAAGCCTCTCCAGTTCCTACCCTGCAAAACTGCTTTCTCATATTCCTCCTCAGGAGCAAGTCTTATTATTTAACCCCTTGGCCAGACCTCTCTGTGATGCACTTAACTTCCCCTAGTTCTTCCCCTCTCTGTGATGCAATTAACTTAGCCCTTCTAGAAATCTCAGGGCAGAGTCCACGTCAAAGGAAGAGTATACCTTGCACCCTCATGGTAGAACGTTAGGTTGGCTCTGAACAAAAGACAGGCATTTGGGCCCATGGAAAAAGGGGTCTTTCAATCCTCAACAAACATTTTCCCTTTAACATTATTTTGGAGCTCAGATCTGAAAATATTTGAACAGCCTTTTACCCAGAATAGTCAACTATTTATTCTGTGTGGCTGCCTTCAAAAGTCAATCACTTCAGCACCCTCTTCCTTTCCCTTGGACTACATGAATGGGGTTTAAAAGAAAACACTTTTCTGTTCTCTCTGCATGGTGTTCGTCCAGCCAAAATTGCATGTCAAATAAAAAAAGTCGTCCTTTCTGCAGCTATAATCCAGGCCAGGTTTGGAAAATATGGTATGTTTCCCACAGAGAATTTACCGCACCAGGGCACCCCGCAATCATCCCAGTCATGCACCAAAAGTAACTGATGTTACAGTAAGCCACCACTTGTCTCTGTAGATCGCTAGCAATGCGGTTCTTAGATCATACCTCCTAAAGTCATCCAGCTTGTGGCTCAGCGACAGAGAACTCTAACCAGCTTTTATTTATTTATATACAGGAGGAACAATGCTCTGTTGATCACAAAATAATGTACAATCGATAAGAAATCAGATATGACAGGAAGCAGTGAGCTTCTTACAATGGGGTGAGTTTGAGGGACATTCTGACCAGGTTGTGGAGGGGAGTAAATCGAACAGTCACCAGGGACAATACATAAATGGACATACATAGATTAAGAACAACCAACATTAGACATTTTAAATGCAGGTAGGCGGTACAGCCAGCTGTGCTCAGGACGGGACCATGATGGGTGAAGTGCTAGATTGGAGGCAGAAGTGAGAGACAGAGGCTGGTTAGAGGCGAGGGAAACATGTTAGCTAGCAGGCAGGTGCGAGGTAGGTTAAGGGGTTAACTCGGAGGTGAGGAGGTAGGCTTTTAGTTTGGTTATGAACAAATCAGTGTGGACTGTTTCTCAGATGTCCGGGGCAAGAGAATTCCATGCAAGTGGAGCAAGAAGAGAGAAAGAGTGGAAGCGAGAGGAAGAACAGAGAGAGCTCTACTGGACAGAACGTGTGGCCAGATATCCAGCTCTGCACAATCTTTATAATATAAAGGAGGATGGATGCGTCACTCTCCAACTTTGATATTGTGATTCAATGAGCCACTTTTTCATCAATTCAGCTGATGCTCTACAGCAAGGCCCTCAGAACATATGCAACATTACTGCTCTTTGCTCCTAGAGGAAGCTGAGAAAACCATGAATGCTGATGGTACGATGAGGAACAGCCACCATAGCAGTTACTCGGCATACATCTCATTGCTACCCATTTAAGTTTAGTAAGTTCTGCATTTCATTTAACTGTTCAGTGAAATGCTGGGTGTGCCATTGCTCATGCAGAATTACAGAGGTGTAGTGAGTCTTCAACATCTAATCTTTCCATTTTGAGGTTTGTGAGATCGTAGGGAAAACACAAGTAAACATTCGCGTTACCATGATATGTGCTCAACTGGACCTTTTACATATAAGAAAGAAACTACACAGTAATATAGCAAGCTATTCGAAAGAGCAAATCCTTTGCTGATTCTGCAGTGAAAAGAATGTACCTGGTGCATGAGGTATGTGCTCAACTGCAGCATCCAGTTCCGCCACTGCTGAACAGCCACTCCAACACGTTTTCCGCTCTCAATAGTTATTGAGCCCAATGGATAATTTGGTGGAAGTTGTATTATGAGCTCAATAAATATATCATCGACTGTATAGGTGGCTATCACTTCTCGTGTAGCAGACCGTGCTTTCACCTTGTAGAGTAAAGAAGAGGGTATAATTATTTTACACATTGCTCTTTACATATTTCTATTCTGACATGTGTAAATCTATAGTTTAGTCAAACTGAAAAAATGCTGTGTGCGCTAAGGTTTTAATGTGTGAGCATGTCCAACATTCCTGTATTGCACACATATTTCACTGCTAATTTGAATGCTAGCAGGCCGGCCAAGCAACCAAGCCACAGGCATACTACGCAGGACCATAAAGAATTGGTTCTTTTAACATGTTATCTTTAAAAATAAATAAGTTCATGATGTAACAGTGGAGTAAATGAAAAGGTGACTGGTGCTCAAGTAACCGTTTTGCACACAAAGTAAAATACAATGCTCTACAGACACATTACCTAATGACTAAACATGCAAAATAGAAAGGAATGGACATAGAAAAGACCTGAATTATAGATAGATTTCATGGACAGATGCTTCCAACACAAAGCACGAGTCTCCTTCAAGGAAACCACTCACACAGCTGCAGAAATTAATCCATACTCTTAAGTAGAACATAGAACCCAAAAACCAAAAAAGGATGCAACCTCTTTTAAAAAACATCACATGCTGATATTCAATATCTTTTCAAATGGGGACCACATCAGCACCAAATATTTTTAAACACATTTTTATAGTGATGTGGAGACAATAAGGCTTTGAATTCAACTAAAGTTGTCAGGGTGGGTATTCTCCAGGATGCGGGGGCAGTAATAGGTACAAATTAAAAGAAAGTGTTTCTCCGAATAGTTAAAGAATTTCCAGATAAAAGGGGCTGGCTCTCTCCCATTAGGTCAACGCAACACTCCGTTTGCTTAAAGACTGGTTTAAGGGGATCCTGCACTCTTATTCTATTTTTTTCTCAGGAGCCTTTCTCCACCTGATTCTCAGTATCTGGCCTAAGGGGGTCCTGCACCCTTCTTCTATGGCTTTCACGATAGGGAGCCCCCCTCCTGAATCCCAGTTTCAGACTGGTGCCTGTTAGCAGGCTGTGTAGGTGGTGTCACCTTGGAGCTGGCCTTCAACCAAGGGCAGGAGCTGCAGCGAGAATGGCTTCTGTTCTCGGCCATCATCCATTTCTCCTTCCAGATGTTTCGCCACTCTTCCACCTCCTCCAACTCTTCAATCAACTCCTTATCTCTTTCCTCTATAGCCTGCTTGTTTCATGTCCGCCTCTCTTGGTCTGAAAACTCTTTACAGTCATCTGGGCCTTTTTCTTCCCAGATGGCACTTTATTCTTCCAACCCTATAGGTCTTTCTGCTCCAAACCATCTGTGTCTTTCTTCTCCCAGCCCCCATGGTCCTTGCTATGGTGTAAGATTTGTAAAGCGCAACTCATCGCCTCAGAGGGGCCATCGAAGCACTAACAGCATCAACTATGGCACCAGCTGGCGGACCACGGCCAGGCCAGTGATAAGGTCCCTATTTAGGGAATATCAATGTCTTCAACTTGCGTCGAAACTCAATGTAGTACTGCATCGCCCGTAGGCAGGGCGGGAGGTTGTTCCATAGCTTAGGAGCAAGAAAGCCAAAAGAGCTATTTGATCTTCGGCACTACCAGCAAATTAGTTGCAGACGATCTAAGCTGTTTGCCTGGGATATAGCGTGTTAAACGATTGTGGAAAAAACGGGTCCATTTAATGGAGGGCTTTGAGGACCATACATTAAGTCTTCAAATGAATCCTACTTGCCACAGGTAGCCAGTGCAGACCTCTGAATGGAAAGTCTTGTGTCTCTTTCTGCTTCTGATTTAGCTAATTATTTCTCTAAAAAAAGATCTATTTTTCGTTCTTCTATTTCTTCTTCTTCAGGCAACTCTTTCCCTACTTCTTCACCTCCTCCAGCTCTCTGACTCTTTCTCCCTTCTTTCCCATTATAATACTCTGTTTTCTTCGCACTGCCCATCCTACTGCTGCTTCCTGTGACCCTATTCCCTCCTCTCTTATCTGTTTGATCTATTCTGCTCTTGTTCCCTTTTTCTTTGCTCCATTCAATTTTTCTCTCTGTTCTGCTACCTTTCCCTTTATGTTTAAACATACTGCTATTCTTCCTATAAAAAACCTTCTCTCTATCCCTTCTAACTGTTGTCCTATCTCACTCCTTCCCTTTCTTTCTAAAGAACTGGAACATATTGTTTAAAGTCTTTAGTTTCATTTCTGCATAATCACTTCTTCCATCCTTTCAATCTGGGTCCCAGGTCTTCCATTCTACTGAGACTGCTCTTCTTGCTGTGTTTGACACCCTTCTCTCTGCTCGCTCTTCAAAGCAGACTTCTCTTCTTGTCTTATCGGCTGCATTCGATACGGTTGATCACTCTATTCTTCTCTCGGTCATCTTGGTTTTTGCTCCTCTTCTTGATTGGTTCAGTTCTCATCTTCATCACTGTTCATATTTGGTTTCCTGGGGTGGGCTTTCCTCTACATTTCCTCTTTCTCACTGGGTCCACCACTCCATTCTGGGCCCCCTACTTTTTTCTTTATATACTATTCCTATTGCTTTTATCGTCTCTCTGTTTGGTCTTTCCTATCATATCTACGTGCATGATACGCATCATACTCTGACGATATTCACTCCACTCTTTCGAATGTTATGCACTCCATCCAATCTTGGATGCCATCACACTATATTCCCCTTAATCTGTCCAAAATTGAAGTTCTTTTCTTTACTGCTTCTAGTATTCCTCCTCCTCCTTTATCTAGTCCCCCCCCTCCATCTTTATCCATTCTATTTCTATTTCTGTCTTAGCCTGCAATCTGGGCGTTATCTTTGACACTTTTTTTTTTCTTTCAGCTTTTAAAGATGTGCAAGGTTAGTTCTTTTCTTACTTTGTATGCTAAACACCTAATTTCTTCTATACAGTTGTTTCCTGACTTTTCTATTGCTGTACCGTAATTTTTAGTCTTCCAGTTTCCCATCTTGCCCCTCTTCGCTCCATCTATCATGCCTCCATTTGTGTAGTCTGTTTTCTTTCTCCCCCTGATTCTCTTTCTGCTGCCTTGCAGCACCTCCACTGGCCTTCTTTCGAAGCTTGTCTTCACTTTAATTTTCTTTGTATTGTTTTTAAATCTCTATATGGCCTTGCACCTCCTTATCTTTTTTCCCTTATTTCATTATATGTCCCTTCCCATTCTCTTTGCTCTCAATCACTTTTTCTTCTTTCTGTTCCTCGCCTGCCCTGTGCTTCTTTACGTGTTCTATTCTTTTCTCCGTTAGCTACTAAACACTGGAACGCTCTCCCGCTTTTACTTCGCTCTATTTTATCTTTTCAAAACTCAATTTAAGAACCATCGTCTTACTCCTTCTTAAACTCTTTTGTACCTTTGCACCAATTATCACATTTTATTGTACCGATTATGTTCTCTGTACAGTGCTCAGGTGTTAGGCGATATAAAAATAAATAATAAATAAAACAAAATAGGCACTTTTATGCAGATGGAAAAGAAGTTGTGCAGCCGCATTCTGGATAAGCAACAGCTTAAAAATAGTTTTTGTTTTAAAGACACAGATATATGGAATTGCAATAGGCAAGACGACTTGAGATGAAAGCGTTTATCAACTGAATCCGTGCTGGAAAAATAAAATAATCGAGGATCCGTTTCAAGGATTTTAACTGTAAAAAGCAGCTGCTGGTGACTGGGTCAAAAAGGATTGATCAGAGTCGAACCAGCCCCTAAGGTTCTGAACAGATGAAACTGGGGTAGGGCAGGTGCCAAATGATGCAGGCCAAAAGTTAAGCCCACTGTTATGGGGTAGATACTACCAAGGACCGTGGAGGATTGTGTTTACTAAGTAGGATCTCAGTTTTGTGTGAATTAAGTAACAGTCTGTTTAGTGTAGTCCAGGATTCAATTTGCTTAATACAATCTAGACGGAGAACAAGTTGAGCATCATTAGCATAATTATATATAAAATTGCAGCCTGTCGGAGGAGCGAAATCCGTCAAAGGTTTCATATAAAGATTGAAAAGAAGCAGGCTCAAGGATGAGCACCGGGGACCACCACAGGTGATGGATTTTAGAGGAGATTGAAAGGGGGGGGTGGGGGGGGAGTGAGATCAAAGGAGCAATCTTGGTCAAAAAGGATTTCACCCACTCTCAAGGAATTACCCCCAGGCCCATATTATATAGGCGATCCAAAAGAATGTCATGATCCACGGTGTCAAACGCTGTAGACAGGTCCAACAGGATTAAGTTTACGGTACCACTTGAGTCAATCCATCATTTTAAGTCATTGAGTGCTCCTGTCACAACTGATTCTGTATTATGAGCTGAACAAATGCCTTCTTGAGCTTCATGAAACCATTTAATTTCCTCCACCAAGATATGGATTCAACGATTTACTTCAGCCTCCAACAGCTTAACAATGTAAGGCAATTGATAGGATAATTTTCAGGACAGGAGGACTACAAAGAAATGTTTTGATTAAAGGAACCACTACTGCCTTCTTCAAAGAGGTCGATGTATAACCAGAGAGCAAAGATTGGTTCATAATGTTGCAAATATCCTTGGAAATGCACACATGAAAACCTTTCAATAGGTAGGCAGGACAGAGGTTCAGAAAAGACCCTGTTCGTCTTTGTTGAGCCATAAAAAGGAGTGCAGACTTCTCTGATAAGTCCGTAAATTTGTCAAGGTCCGTCAAAGGGTTAAAGATTTTTTCCTGAACCAGATTACCTGAATTAAACATGGTAGAAACATCAGGATCGCAGCCTGGGAAAGCCTTCACCAGTTTTTCTCTGATAATCCTGGACTGAAAAAAATTGGCCAGGTCATCACAAAAGAATTATGAAGATCTCATATTAGGGTGACTGCCTGGAGGTACGTAATCACGACGAATTTTAAACATTTCCTTACTGCTATTTGTACTAGTAATTTAATACATTTTGTGCATCCTCTGTAAGGGTGCAAAAATATGAGTCTGACACAATGGTACCATGTTGGTTGGCAATTACTTTTATTTAAGTGCAAAAAGGAGAATGAAACCTATCTTACCTGATTTCTGAGAGGGGCTTCCCTGCCTCAACTAAAAATACTACAGAATATGTCAGGATGTCCCAAATTAAAGAGTTCATAGTCCTGTGTCAGAAACCTATTTCCTTCCCTTACACTAAATACTAAACTAAATAAGTGATGGGTTTCCAAAAGCTCCAAAGTGGGAGTGCGTTATGAGGAAATACCTCCTTTCACCAGATTGCAATCGTGTTTCGAGGAAACACAAACTTCTGGGTTTAAGAGTTCTCAAAGCACAGTTCAAAGAAACATCAGCATTCCTTATTCCCCATAGTTGTCTTCACTTTTGGGTTCTTCCTGGCTAGTCTCCAGGGATAAGGACATCCTTTCCTTGGTCCTTCGTCTACTGCTTTCCTTATTTTCTCGACCTGGGGATGCCTCTTTCCCCTCTGGTCTACTGTTCATAATGCTAGGGAGACGTCTCCCTCCCCTGTAAGATTTATTAGGTTTTTCAGACAGTTCAACAAGTGATGTGGGAATGTCTCCCTTGCCCTAGCCTTGCTTAGGCTTCTTCGACAGTGCAACAAGTGATGGGGACTTTAACCCGTGCTACTCTTCTCTCTCTTGTGGACAGCCCTGGTTCACTGACCTGCCCAGGGACTGTCCATTTGCTTCACGGTTCACTTTTCTGGTGTGGATCCCATACCCTTATTTCATTACTTGTTTGGATTATAGTATTTGGGATCCTTCTCTCCCAAGTACTGGAACAAGGAAGAAGGCTTAGGAGGTTACTCATTTTTTGTGGGTCCCAGGCCCTTATTTCTTTACAGTTCTGCCCTCTGGGGTCCCAACAACCTTTTACGGCTCCACAGGGTGCTTACAGGTTGCTTACCAGCGTTCTCCAGTTGTTCGTGGGTCTCTGCGACCTCCCGCTCAGGTTGCACTTGGCTATGTAGTGTTCCCCCTGTTCTTGGGCTGCGCGTCCCCTGCTGACAGTGCGTACCAGCGTCCTTCATCGGCTGGTTTCCTATGGCCTCTCTCTGTCTGCCGGTTCGTACACAGTGGACCTTCCCAGGACGCCTTTCCCTGAGGGTAAGCATCTCGGTGGTGCTCACCTGGCCTCTTCTACTCTAGCCTTTGATCCTCCCGGTTCCTCCAGGGCGGGCTTCTCAATTTGAATTGTCCGTCGTTTCTTTTTAAGATTCAACTTTCATGGGTTTGTCCTGAGCAACTAGACCGCTCACCAAAGTTGTTTCTCATAGTGATCTTCATGGTTTCGTGTTTCTCCCTCGTCTCAGTACTCCTCAAGTAGGATGTAGGATTTTCTACCTGGGCTACACATATTGAAGTGTGGGGTATTGAAGGAGTTTGTCTATGACAAGAAGTAGAGGGAGGGGTTAATAGAGTCTGGGAATTCCGCATTCTCCCAGGATAGTCGTCCCTGGTCCCAAGGGGGTATCCAGCCCCATTCAATCATTCCACTGAATACCACCCCAGGGGGAACTAGCGGGTAGCAGCCTCACCTCCCGGGTCTCATGGGAAGGGGCGCCCCCCAAGGTAGCACAACCTCCTGTGATTCGTCACACCTCTGACTTGTTTTAGGTAATTAATCCTTGAGGAGGGATTGCTATGTTTCCACCAATGACGTTCAAGACTCAACTGTCCGTTTAGACTTTCTCATTTACTGTTATACCAAGGGTTGGATTTGGGTAATGAGGTCTTAACATTTTCACTTTGAGTGGCACGAGGGAGTCTACTACCTTTTAAATTTCATCATATAAACAGGATAACATGGAACAGGAAGCGAAGCAAATACCAACTTCTGGGTTGTCTGTAGTGTGGCGGGTCAGAAGGATGTGATCACCCTGAGGACATTTCAAAAACAGGTTTATTAAAGAATGAGACAAAGAGATTGTACAGTGTTAATGGGAAGGGAAGAAGATGGGCGGAATTTTTTAATGAGTGGGACCTAAAAATGACAAATGGATCAGTTGTGGGGGATACCCCACCGGTGCCAACCTGGCAGCGAGGGAAGTCATTTTTCACGATTGACTACATCTTTGTCGCCAGCTCTATTCACAAGTTATGCCTCGCTGAATATAAAGTTTGGCGGTGGAAGTGATCATGCCCGCATTGAGCTGGTGCTCTCTGATATGCCCATTAGAACATCAGACAGACTGGCACTGGAAATTACATCAAAGAAGGGAAAAGTAAGGTTGGCTAAAAATAAATTTGAGGGCCAAGATTTAAATAATAATCTATTAAGAACTTTCGAAAAGGCCCAATCAGACAATTGCCAACTGGAAGATTTTGCAAAGGTTATTTGGTCAATTACCCCTCCAACTCTGGTAAAAGCTGGGAAGCACCCGTCTCATTGTCACACATTTGACGAGGAAATTTGGGAGAAAAAAAAAAGATCCTAAGACAAAAACTACAAAAGCTGAAGAGATCTCAACTTAGCTCTGAGGCTCATAGAACGGAAGCCAAGAAATTAACAGGGGAATACAAGTATTGGTCGATAGGTCGGAAAATGATTTGATTTCAACAAGATGGGGAACTGATGCTGAGAACAATTAGTAATAACTCGAGTAACCTTTGGTCAATTAATAACCAACTAGAATCACACTCTAATAGTCCCCAATGCAACCTGGTGACAGAGACTAAGTGGATCGAATATCTTACACAGCACTTTGAGAACACCCACACTTTAACTCAAAGAAAATGCTTAGTTGCTTAATGGCAGCTGAATTTTGATGAACATGACATTGCGGATCTCATAGCTAAATCATCCTCTTCTAGAGCGGCAGACCTGAATGGGTTGACATATCGAGTTTTAAAGAATAACATAGCTTTATGGTCTAAACTGCTACACTGGCTCTTTAAAGAGTTTAAGAGGAAAAGGTTCCCTCCATCATGGAAAACTGCAATAGTTATCCCGTTTTTCAAGGGAGGCGATCGGCTAAATCCAGCGAAATATCGGCCCGTCGCCCACCTTGACATTGAGAGTAAACTATTCATGAAACTACTACTCAAAGATGTACAAAGGTGGGTGGAGGGAGCGCAAGTCTGGTCCAAATTTCAGACAGGCTTTAGAAAAGGTTTATCAACTGCCCTGAATGGGCTAGCTTTGAACATCATTAGCGAGAAAATGAGGAGGAAGGGAGATTCACCATTGTACGGGGCCTGAGCAGACCGTTCAAAAGCTTTTGTCCACGTAAACAGGGACTGTCTCTGGAATACGTTACAAAGCTGGGGGATCCCCGAACATATCCTGGGAATATTGGTAGAACTGCAAAGGGACACTACAATAAGAGTGAGACTCGACGATCAGGGACATCTGTCAGAGCTCATTAGGGTAGAGAGAGGAGTAAGGCAGGGTTGGTTGGAGGTCCGCCCCTTCTTCAATTTGTATTTAGCAGACATGGAAATATCTTTAGAATCCTCAGCATTGGCCAGCCCGGAAATAAATGACAATAAGATCTATTGGCTGGCTTATGCTGACGATATTGTCTTGCTGGACAAAACAGCAGTGGGTCTCCAGCATCTCCTGAATAAGTTGGGGGAATATGCCAACCTAAACGTACTCTCGATTAACCCCAAGAAGTCAAAAATAGTTGTCTTCAGACATGTGAGAAAACGGGTTGATCACTTCCAATGGTTACTGGAAGGCCAAGTCATCCCAAGAGTAGAAGTAGTTTATCTGGGTTACGTGATTTATGCATGACCATCAATAGGAAGGGTAGAAATGCATATTAATGAAAAGATCATAAAGTTAATACCCCAAATGAAAAAGGTATTCTTCAAGTATTGCAAATTCTCACTGGTCCCTCTGATCAAATACTATGTGGCTAAGGAACAAGTTACTTACCTGTAACTGTTGTTCTCCAGCATGGGTCTGGCATGGATTCACATGCTCATGAATATTCCCCGTCAGGCTGGGAATCCTCGGTAAAGAAAATAATCAGTATCAGTTTCGTTTCTAATTTGTCTTTCTTAGTAGTAACCAATCACTGATCTCTGGGTCATACTGCCCCCAGCCAATGACTGCCCTCTCCCTAAGCCCCGCCTCTGGCAGCTATCCTCAGATTTGGTAGCACGCCAAGTGGCAGTATGACCAAGTGAAGAGCCGCAGAGGGGTAGGTGGGAGGGTTTGCATGTGAATCCATGCCAGACCCATGCTGGAGAACAAGTAACTTGTTCCTTCTCCAGCATGGGGTCTGGCATAGATTCACATGCTCATGAATAAAAGAATACATAGCAGTATACACATGCACAACCACGGGAGGTGGCAACAGGCTCAACATTAAGCAATACAACAACTCAACATTAAGCATCTCTTACCTCCTCACCAGGCTCACCTTAAGCAAACAGGTTGCGCAGTATTGCATGGCCGATCCTGGACTCCTCCCTGGAGTCCCGATCGACGCAGTAGAATCTTGTGAAGGTGTGCGTCGACCTCCACGTAGCAGCCCTGCAGATGTGGAGCAGGGGCACACCAGACAGGAACGCCATGGTAGCAGCAATCGCTCTGGTCGAATGGGCTCTTGGACGGCCGGGCAGCGGTCGGTTTGCCAACCAGTGACAATGCATGATGCAGCCGGAGAGCCATCTGGAAATGGAAGTCTTCGAGAGAGGCTTCCCTTGATTCACAGACCCAAAGTTCACGAATAGCTGTGACGTCTTCCGAAAACTCTTTGTGCGGTCCACGTAGAACTTCAGCGCTCTAGCTACATCCAGCAAGTGCAAAGTCCTCTCGGCCGGCGTCGAAGGCGACGGGAATAAAACTGGTAGCACCAAGGGCTCGTTGAGGTGGAAGTCAGACGGCACCTTGGGCATGAAGGAGGGATGCGTCCTAAGCACTACCCTTGTGTCATGAAAAGTCAAGTATGGAGACTTGCAAGATAGGGCCTGAATCTCTCCTACTCGTCGTGCAGAGGTGATGGCCACGAGGAACGCTGTCTTCCATGACAGGAACTTCAAAGGCGCCGAATGCATAGGCTCGAATGGGGCTACCATGAGCCTGGTCAGCACCACATTAAATTCCCACACCGGGACAGGGGCCTTCACCGGCAGGAATGATCGGAATAGTCCCTTCATAAATTCCTTTACCAGGCGATGAGACCACAAGGACGCCCGTTCCATAGTCCTGATATATCGGGAGATGGCAGCCAGATGTATTTTTATGGAGGCGTGAGCCAGTCCAGCTTTGGCCAGCGACAGTAAGTACGGCAGCACTTGAGGGGCCGTAATCCGCAGAGGGTTAATCTTCTGTGCACGGCACCAGACAGAGAACCTCTTCCATTTATGACCGTAACACTTGAGTTGAGGACACCCTGGCTTTTGCAAGAACCTCTCTGCAATCAGCCGGGATATCGTACCCTCCAAACTCTAGTGCTGCAGAAGCCAGGCCTGCAAGTTCAGCGACTGTGGGTCGTGGTGTAGAATGGCGCCTCCTTCTCTGGAGAAAAGATGCGCGTCCGCCGGCAGCCTGACTGGCGGGGACGGTGACAAGTCCAGAAGGTCCGGGAACCACACCTGATCGGCCACGCCGGTGCAACAAGGGTCATCCTGCACCTGGACTTCTTGAGCTGGTTGATGAGGCAGAGCAGCAACGGCAATGGAGGGAACGCGTATAGAAATAGGCCGTCCCAAGGGAACGAGAAAGCATCGCCCATGCTCCTCGGCTGTGGGAACCTGCTGGCGAACCTCTGGCACTTGGAGTTCGTCGCCGTCGCGAACAGGTCGATCTGGGGTTTGCCCCATCGTTGGAAGAGTCGATCCACTTGATCCTGGCGCAGTTCCCACTCGTGGCACGAGCGCAGCTCCCTGCTGAGTGAGTCGGCAATGGTGTTTTTTATTCCTGCCAGGTGGAAGGGAACCAGAAACATCCCCTGGGCGACGGCCCAGTGCCACAGATCCTGGGCCTCCTTGGATAGGGCTGGGGATCTGGTGCCCCCCTGCTTCTGTATGTAGAACATCGTGGTGGTGTTGTCGGTGAAGATCCTCACCACTTTGTCCTTGAGGGACGGGAGGAACGACTTCAGCGCCCAGAACACTGCACAGAGCTCCAAGATATTGATGTGAAGAGACCTCTCCTCCGGGAGCCAAAGGCCTCTTGCGTGGAGATCTCCGGTGTGAGCCCCCCAACCCTCCAGAGAGGCGTCCGTAGTCACTATCTCCTGAAACGCCGGGGTTTGAAAGTCTGTGCCCGTCGTGAGGTGAGCCCAGGTGCCCCACCATAGGATCGCCCGACGAAACTCCTCGTCGAGGGGGATCCTGTCCTCGAAGCAGCCCCCCGCCTGAAACCAGCGGGCGTCGTGGAACTCCTGTAGCGGACGCATCCAAAGTCTGCAAAGGGGCACAAGGTAGTTGCATGAGGACATCATCCCGAGAAGGGACTTGATGGACCTCACCCTGGCCACGTCCGTGGCTAACAGTCGCTGTACCTTGCCCAGGATGGTTTTGGTCCTCTCCTCTGAAGGGGAGGCCAATTGCTCCACTGTAGCGAGCTTCGCCCTCAAAAACAGTGCTACTTGCGACGGAACCAGGTGGGATTTGGGGTAGTTGATGGAGAACCCCAGCTCCGTGAGCAACCGGATGGTCCTCGCCGTATGATCGACGGCGAGTTCCTTTGACCTTGCCCGGATTAGCCAGTCGTCCAGGTAGGGGTAGACGTGGATCCCCTGCAAGCGCAGCCGCGCCGCCACTGGTGCCAGGCACTTGGTGAAAACCCTGGGTGCCGACTTTAATCCGAACGGTAGGGCTCTGAATTGGTAGTGGCGTCCTTGAACCACGAACCTGAAGAACTTCCTGTGCCTTTTTAGAATGGGGATGTGGAAGTAAGCATCCTCCAGGTCCATCGACGATAAGAAGTCGCCTTCCTCCAGCTGTCCCAGTACGTGCTGGAGGGTGACCATCCTGAATTTCTGCGCCTTGATGTATTTGTTTAACCGACGCAGGTCTAGGATGGGGCGCCAACCGCCTGTCTTCTTCCTGACAAGGAAGTACCTTAAGTATACTCCGGAGCCCCGAAGCCTCCTGGGGACGAGCTCGATGGCACCTTTCTTGAGCATCGCCTTTACCTCCAACAGCAGTTGAGGGACGTGATTCTCCTTCCTGGCCCCGGGAGGAATGCGAGGGCACTTCTTTAGGAATTCCAGCGCGTGCCCGTTGGCCAGGGTGTCCAACACCCAACGATCGGTGGAGATGGACTCACACACCCTGACGAACTTCGTCAGTCCGCCTCCCACTGGGGTGCTTCCGTGGGGGCCTGACCACCCGGCCGGGTCAGTCTTGCTTGGAAGCGGCCATGCCGCCTTGGCCTCCTTGGCAACGATGGCGGGATCCCCCTTGCTTGCCGCGACCTCTGTAGGCCTCCTGGGAAGAGGAGCGGGCCGCCTGGCGGTAGGTGGAGGAGCTACTGCTGGATCCTTTGGAGGCACCCTGTCTGCCTCCAGAGCTCCGAAAGGGCAGTCGCTGCTGAAGCACCCCCAGGGCCTGGGCCGTCTCCGAGTCAGTCTTGATGGCCTGTAGAGACTCATCCACCGCCTTACCAAAGAGGTTGTTGCCGTCGAACGCCATGTCCAACACTCTGATCTGGACGTCCTGGCGAAAGTCTGTCGCTTTGAGCCATCCTCGTCGTCGGAGGCAAACTCTGTTGCTCAATTGGCGAGATCCGGTATCGGCAATGTCCGTTGCCACCGTAATGGCGTGATCCGACGCCACCTCCCCCTCCTGCAGAATTTCTAGGGCCTCCGCCCTTTTGTCATCAGGCAGGAAATCTAGCAGGGGAGCTATCTTGAACCAGAGCTCCCTGTCGTAGCGGGCCACGATCGCTAAGGCATTGGCCGCCTTAATTGTCGTCGTCGCCGACAAGATGACTTATCGTCCCATAGAGTCCAACGTCTTACCCTCGCTGTCCGGCGGGGAAGTGGAAGTTGAGGCCGCCGCGCCCGCTGCCACCTTCTTAGCCGCTGCAGAGACGACCGAGTCTGGCGTGGGCTGGGACCTGAAGCACAAGGGGGCGGCATCGGGGACTCTGTACTTCTTCTCGTACCTGTCCCTCTTGACGGGTGTCGTGGCAGGGTTCTTGAGGACAGTAAGCCCCTCGTCCCAGATTTCATCGAGTAAAGGCACCGCGAGGACCGTCTTCCTCTTAGCCTCTCGTCGTTGGTACAGAAACCCCTCCTTTTTCTGTTCTTCAGGGCAGAGCTGGAAGAGCTCAGATGCCCTGGTTATCATGGCGTGGAAAGAGCCAACCCCGTCGGCTGGGGACGCCCGCGGGGGAGGGGGTTAGGGGTTCGACAACAGGATGTCTACTGTGTCATCGCCGCCGTCATCGTCCGTCCCCGTATCCCTCGCCGTAGCCTCTCCCGGCGAGGGGGATAAGGGGCCCACCGGTCTCGCAGGCACGAAGGGCGGAGCAGGGTGAACTCTCCTTCGCTTGTTCGGAGGGCTTCCCAAAGGGCCTGGTTCTGGGTCCTCCGTCGGGGTGCATGGTAATCTCGTCCTTATCTCGGTACATAAGGATTGGATTGCCAACAAAATGGCCGCCGAGCTATCCTGGGGCTCGGGCAATGGCTGCGACGGACGGGATGGCCGCTCCAGTGGGCTCTTTTCGTCGTCCTCGTCCCTATCCTCGATCACGTCAGCAGGGACCGTCTCCTGGGATCGAACCTTCTCGAACCTCTCGTTGAGGTTTATGAACCTCTCATTGAGGCCTATGGACCTTTCGTTGAGGCCCCTCTCAGTCTCCACCAGTTCCTCCTCAGAGGCTGATTCCGAGTCTGTAACGGCCACCGGACCCCCCCCCCTCTTTTTCAGCCGGGGGCTTCACGGGGGTCTTAGCGATGGGCTGGAAAGAGGATTCCCTCCGCGGCGGCAGGGATACTCTGGGCCCAGAGGCCGTTTCCATTGGACTAGTCTCAGCCGGCTCCGCCAGGGTCGCAGAGACCACTTCGGTAGAGGCCTTAGCCGGGTGGATCAAGGCCCTCACCACCTTAGGTGCGTCCTGGGCCTTCGCCTTGGGCGGAGGGTCAACGCCTCGCTCCCCCTTCGAGATCCACCGGGTCCACTCCAGCGGACTACCAGGGTTCTCAGACTTCCTATTCCCCGACCCAGAGCGCTGGCTCGTGGTCGAACGTGCCGGGGAAGTAGCGCCCTGCTTGGCAACCGAAGAGCCCGACCTTTCGGCGCTCCCGGAGCCCACGGACTTGCGGTGCTTGGCCTTCTGTTGGTCCCCCGCCGCCGGGGCGCCCTCAAAGGACTTAGAAGCCCGCTCAGACGACTTCTTCGCCTTCTCACTTGCTGTGCCCTTCTCCAGCCAGGTGGCGAGGCGGGAACGACGATCTTGTTTGGTCCCTTCAGAAAGGTTCTTGCAGAACGCACAGTCCTTCTCCACGTGCGTCTTGTCCCCATGGAGGCAGTAGAGACATCGCGAATGCTCGTCCTCCTTGAAAACTTTATATAATCCGCATCCAGGGCAGTTCCTGAACAGCTTGGATCCGGGCGTCGAGCTCCCTTTGTCCTGGGCCATGTCCTTGAGGTAGGCCGCAGATCTTCCGGAATCCTCCGAGAAGTGTAAACTCGACGAAAACTTCACCCTTGAGGGTCGTAGAAGAATTCCGAAACGGGTCCCTGTTATCGGAAGTAGAAACGGTGGAGCTTGAGGCTCGATTAAACCGAAAAAATGTGAAATTCTACTGAAAAAACGTGAAAACGCAGTAAAAAAACTCGAGAGCTAAACACGAGGACTCCCAACACTTGAGCATGCGGTAAAAATCTGAGGATGGCTGCCAGAGGCGGGGCTTAGGGAGAGGGCAGTCATTGGCTGGGGGCAGTATGACCCAGAGATCAGTGATTGGTTACTACTAAGAAAGACAGATCAGAAACAAAACCGATACTGGTTTTTTCTTTACCGAGGATTCCCAGCCTGACGATGGGGAATATTCATGAGTATGTGAATCCATGCCAGACCCCATGCTGGAGAAGGTTGTTCCAGTGGCCTTATACGGGTTAGGGGCCAAACCTTTACTCTGGAGGACAAATTGGCAAAAACTAGAGGGGGTGATCTGGAAGAGAGTCCTCGGGTTACCAATGGGTCTTTCAATCGATTGCCAAAGATTCGAGCTGGGGCTGAAATCGCTGGGATCCATGGCTACCTCCAAACTCGGGTCCGAGGCCAGGCCATTCCGACATTGGAGGGCCCGGTAATTCCATTTCGCAGGACCCGGACCCGGTACATCACCATTCCCACTTGAGCCCCCATAGGACTCAATGGGAAAGGGGAGGATGCTATCAACGGGCCCGTTAATGACGGGCCATTTGTTAGCATCCTGGTCTGCTAGCGGGTCCCGCTCTACACATCTGGTCTGACCCAGGCGTGCAGAGCGGGACCCGCTGCAGACCTCGTAATGTGGTGGCCCGGAATGAACGGTGCCGTCCCTTACGGGCACCATTCATTCTGCGGCCGCCACATTCGTACTGAGGCCCATAGTATTCTTTCTCTTCAGAGGATTCTCCTTCTAGTTTTGGGAGAAACCTTAAGGTGCCTACCTGACTAGTCCCCAGGGATCTGTCATCCAGGTGGCCAAGACACGCCCATCGCAATTAGATCCAGTTCCTGGGGTTGGAACAGTGCGGGAGTATCCCCTGGATGGGGGGTTCCTTGGGGAGTGGAAGTGGGACACTGATGGGTGAGACGCGGCAACCCCTTCCCCACAACACCTTTTCCCATCCGACCTTATAGGATGTTCAGAAGCTCTACCCCCCGTCCCTTTTCCGACGCAAACACTTTCTTACACCACGAAAGACAACAGACTAACACCAGAGCCATTTACCTGACATGTCTCAACACAAGGGTCAGGCTGAGTCAGGCAATTGACAATCACACACACCGGACGGCCCTTTCCTTTCCCCACAGGGATCAAAGGTGGAGTGCGAGAGCACACTGGGAGCAAGGCAAACTGCACGACGAGGCATCTATTCCAGGAAGGCAGTTCAAGTGGAGGAGAAAGGTGGCGAGAACCGAAAGGATGACAAGGAGAGAAGCGCCCTTGCCCTTTTTGACCCAGACCCGAATGTCTCCCTGAAAGGAATCATAAGACCAGGAATAACAGCCATTCTAGAGGTGTCACAGATGTCAACGGTGCACGGAGCCCTCCTACGCTGGTAACCACGGAAGGGAGAGACGCTTGCTACCGTGGTACCGTACTTGACTCCAGAGACAAGAAATGTCAAGCGGTTCATCACAGCCTGAGAGTTGGAAGCAGAGCCGATAACAAACCGAACTGTGTTGCGAGAAGATTGCAACTGGCGACCTAAAATTGAATCAAAGAACAAGGCCTTTATGTGTTACGGAACTGTTAAACAACCAAGGGTGTGACTAGCTGCAGAGTGGTCCGATGCCACGTGGGCGCTCATTCGAAAGACTCTGACCTGTCCCAGTTTGTTAAAACTACAGATTCCAGGAGACCCTAGGAGAGCCGACGAAAGAGGTTAAAGTGGTCCTACAAAGGTTGAGTAAAACCCCTTGTACAATCGAAAGTCTTTGACCCATAACCAAGAAGAAAACTAAGGGAAGCAAATCTCGTATTGTGTAAAGTACAGTGAAAGGTGTAACTGGCAAATGTGAACCCGGCTGAGGGATGCCTGCAAAACAGGATGAAGTGTGATGACACTGTGAACATTGTGTTGACAAGAGTGAACCCGGCTGAGGGATGTCCACAGTGAAAGATTGTTGAAAAGAACGATTTTGTTATTTTGAACCCAAAAGCCCTAGTGAACCAGACAGAGGGAGGCTAATATTCGAGAAGGGTCTGAACCCGGAATGGGGTATCCCAGGGGGAAGAATCATCAGGCCCTCGGAAGCAAGAGACTTTGTAGAAAAGAGACTAAACCACTGAAGTTCCTGATATCGCCGAGAGGAACTGTAGCCATGTGCTGGAGAGGCCCAGGAGTGTGCTGTGCTCAGAACTCCTGCCTTGTCCCATGCTAAAAACATTGGGAAGGGAGACCTCGCTAAACCATCCTGACTTATTATTTGGGAACACTTCTTTCTTTTCTTGTGACAACTATCCCACACCCTTTTTGATAACTTAGCGGGATTGGCAATAGGTTTATTTTAGTATAGGCCCTTTTATTTGACAAGACGCCACTAGGACTGCCTTATTATTATTTGCTGGTTGTAGCTTGCTCCCATCTTAGATTTAGGTTCTGAAGTTGATTAAAAACACCCTTAAACTGTGATCACTTGCGTCTGTCTTTACAGTTGCCACCATGAGTTCCTTACAGTTGATAGTCTCTGCCTTTGGACATATATAGTACTCTGCCTTTCTCCCCAGGTGTGTGTCTCTTAGTTTTAGTTTCTGTCTCAAAATGTATTGCAGGCACAGACCCATAACGATTCGCCAGCGGCCTCCCGGATCGCCTGTTCTCTTGGATTCTCTGGTATAACGTCTCTGGGACTTCGTTCACACAGGGTCCGTTGTGTTCTTCACTTTCTCGGCTTCTTCGGTCACCCCGGTGTCATGCGCTCCATGCTCTCCTTCTGGACAGATTGGCCATCCTGAGGGTATCTGGATGGTATGTGGTTTTGCCCACTTAGTGGTTCTGATGTTGTTCTGTTGGCCGGTGGTCCACTACGAGTCCACTGTGGTCACGCCACCACCAACAGCTTCTCAATCTCTCCTTCTCAAAGGCCGCTACACATCCAGTTCTCTGCTTTCAGCTCTACAACTCTCCTCCCCTCTCAATTATTACATCACCTGAAGCCTTTCCTGGCTGACGTTTGCGTCCCTCACCCTCCGCTTGTTGCAGCATCTCTCTCTGTTCCAGCCTCCTCGTCCCAGTTAAATTTCAATAAAAAGATAGGCTCTCTCATGTTGACAATAATATATGTTAGTTCTCTCTTCGTGCAAGTCTCTGTATTGTCCATTCTTTTGTAGGTCTGATAATCCCCAATAGGCCACAATGGGATATCCTTTAGGGAGTTCCTCACAGGATGGGGATCCTTGTCCCTATAGGGGGAAGTCTCTGCCGGTTAGGTCCCACTTCTCTCGAATCCTTGGGAGGGTGTTGCGGTGTGGGCTCACCTCTCTATCCTCACAGGGAGGCTCCTTGGGGAGAAGGGACAAATTCCCTCGATTCGTCACACTAGATAGATCAGAAAAACTCCTCGCAAAAGCATCCGCTGTGATATTGCTCCATTTGCGAATACATTTTGGAGCTTAACAGCCTGAAGGTGAGGATAAAGGTTGAGCAGTGGGAATGCACGATCTGACCAAGGGAAAAATATTGACCGGTGTATTACTACAGAAGTCAAATTGGTAGAGTCAAGTAAGTGACCTGCTGAAAGTGCAGAAGATTTTTACTTTGTGGTCAAGGTCTATATTATCAAATAAATCAATCAGGGGTTCAGCATGTCCTGTAGGGTTTCTAACTAATATTTAAGTCTCCTAATATGAACAGTTGGGAACAGAGGGGAACCCGTTGTGCAGCTTCTTCTCCCAGCCTTCAGGGTCTTTCACCTCCTCGTCTTCTGGATCTGTTTGCTCCCAGCCCTCTGAGCCCAGCTTCTCACAACCTTCTGGCCCTTTCGCTCTACAGGCATCTGGTTCTTTCTTTTTTCTGTCTTCTGTGTCTCTACATTCTTTCCTAAGCCTCCTGAATCTCCCCTGAGCCCTCCAGTTTCCTGTTTACCCCCTCTTCCAGGGCCTCTAATCCAGCCTTCAATCTCCTCCTCTCCCTGGCTACAAGGGCTCTCCTCCAGCCTCCCAGGAGAGCATACGTCAACACAGGGGTGGGGAGGTATGGAAACAGAGACAGTCTTTGAGAAAATACACCACACCCTCATGGGGCTGGGAAAGGTCATCCAGTGTCTTTGACCCAGAGAAAGCAGACATACCTGCTGATGGGTTTGCAGTCTTTCCATCGAAAAATTTTCCATCAAGGGTTTTTGCCCCAAATTTTTTTCCAACAAATAAATGCATATTTTTGTGGGTTAAAGGGTTAATTGTGTTTGGGGTGGGCTTTTAAGGGTTCAAAACTGGGGGTTGGAATGGGACCCCCCCCCCAAAAAAAGAATAAAAAAAGGATTTAATGCAAATTCTTTCGTTGGAAACAAATTAGATGCAAAACATCCTCAATGGAAAATTTTCGATGGAAAGACTAGTAACCCTGCTGATGCACCCTTGATAATAGAACACTAGGGGAACTGCTGCCTGGTGGAAGGTGGTGCAAGCCTGTAGAGGCTGGGGAGAGCGGTGGAGCACGGATAAGCCCTGGAAGCCATGGTGGAGGATGGCTTATCAGAAGGGCACAACAGCCCCCATCAAGTCCCAGAGGGAAATGAAAAGCAATTGTCAAAGGTTTTGCCTCAGTGACCCATAGGTAAAGAATGAGGCATATGGCAGGAGGTTCAAGATAAATTCAGCTGCCCAAAAGGACCATTAAGGATGGGAGAAAGACATACCCATTATACCCAAGGGCCAAGAGGGGTTGGTTGTGAATCCCGAAGCCAAGGTCCACCTACCTTGAATTTTGAAACCCAGGGTACAGAAAAGGGACCAGTTGGGAAGCATGAATACAACCAAGGTACAGGAGGGCCTTGTAACTACTGAGAGAACCAATGGACAAATCGTCTGTTTTGTGGCATTAGAACAGGCATGGACTTTGAAGAGTAGGTACGTTAACTGTTTGCTTTTGTCAATCATTGGAGCCTTTGTTATTACCTTAAGGTAGCCAGCAGGCTACAGATTTAAAGGTTAGGCTTAAGACGTTTTTGTTGGCCATACCTCTGCAGATTTCTTTTTTTTTAGAAGTGGTGAGTCCCTGTAGGGGGTGAGGACTTATTAGAATAGATTTGGATCATTATGTTTGTTCACAACAAAATCATTCAGAGCAGTTTAGAATAGCCCATCCTGACAGTTTTATTCAGAAATCCCCATTTAGTCATGGAGCCTCCTCGAGTACCCGTTAGGCATTCATCTAACCCTGACCATTTTGTTATTGTAATAAAATTGCTGTTGGAACCACACTTTGAATGTCACGTTTATTATTGAGTTGAAATCCCCACAGATAGCAATGTGATAAGCTACTGTACCCTGCATGTAGGGAGTACCCAGGGGAACCGCCCCATGCCACCCCAAGGATGAGCATCCGTGACTTGTGGTGGCTTTCTGCCCCCTTGGTGGCCCCACCAATCACCAGCAAGGTCAGGCAGGGTTGCTACAAAGGTGTGCAGAGTTAGGCTTACAGTCAAGGTGATACACTCTGTGGATGTGTCAGCATTTTTTCAATGCATGATAAACATAAGGGAGACACCAGATAAGTGTTTTCTGGCAGGAGCATACAATTTTCACAAGAGGTCAAGCCATACAAGTTTTCAGCCAACTGATTTGTCATACCAGAAATAATACATAAACATAACTACATTAGGAAAATGCATTCTGTTTTGAAGGCTTAGAGAGGTCAGAGTACAAGGGGGTGAAAGATTGTTGTTCTTATTACATTGATTCACATACCGCTATGAAGACTTTGCAATTTTTAAGTATCTCAGAAAGATTTTTACTACACTTGCTTATTTGATCTAAGCCAATTAGGCTCAACATGGCACGAAACATCCATACTCTTAGATTAAAGAAACGGTTTCATTGGATGTATGTTGGATGTTCACATGGAGGAACTGACTTTTGAATTGATTGATGGGCTGCAGTTGGGGGAAATTTTAGGGCTGTCCTGTTAACACTGCATAATCTTAGGATCGATTGAGAAAGGCAGATTGCAGAGATTACTTGTAGTTTCTGTAGAGAGCATTATATTGAGAGTCGTGTTGGTGGGGCCCAATCTGAGGAGGGAGTTGGAGCTGTTAGTTTGGCTGAAGCAGGATTTGATTCCCCATGCAACATGGCAGTTGTGGGTGAGGTGCTAGAATGTTAACAAGCGTTTTGCAATGTGTTTGATGAGAAAGAACATGAGCAACTGCCACCGCATTGCGTTCATGACTAAGATTGAGTTAGAGAGACAGGGGCCACTGTTCTGTGCATTCAAATGTATGCTCTCACTGTAAAGGAGATTAGCCATTTTAAGGAATATATTGAGGAAAATCTAGCCAGAGTTCATCCGTCATTCTCCCCAGCTGCTTACCTATAAATATTTGCTCAGTGAAAGATGGTTCTCTTCACACTTATACGGATTGCCGAGCTGTGAGCAAAGATAGCATCAAGAATAGATATCCTTCACCTCTCATCTCAGTGATGTTAAATCATATTCAAGGAAGTAAGGTTTTACTAAGCTAGATCTGCGTGTAGTTGAACATTTAGTATGAGTGGAGGAAGTAGACGAATGACGTTTGCTGTGTAGCCTCTATAATGCGAGTACTGCTTTCCAGTTTTATTTATTAACAAGTTTAGGAGGGAATAGTTGGATAAATTTGTTGTAGTGTGCATTGATATTTTGACCTTCTCACAGAATCTCAAGCAACATCAGAATCATGTGTGCCAAGCTTTGCTGAAGTTGAGGGAGAATCATTTGCTTGATAAGCTGGACAGGAGCTTACCTACACAGGGAGGTAGTGGAGTTTTGGGGGGTTTATCATATCTCCAAAACGCAGTCAAAGAGTGGCCTACTCAAAACAAAGGTTTTTGGATTTTGCACAATGTTACAGAAGTTTCATCAAGGATTTTTCTCATCAGGCAGCCCCGATTATCAAACTTACCAGGGGGTAAGGTTTCTGTAGACACAGGAAGCAGAAGAGGCATTCTTGCAGTCGGAAGACTGCTCTTAATTACAGGTCCTTTTCTGCTCCATCCAGATGTTTTTCAGCCTTTTACTGTTGAGACAAATGCATCCCATTTTTATCATTAAGTCCAGTTCTGTCTCAAAGGCGTAATCCGGTCGCTTTTTTTTTTCAAAGAAATTACTTCCTGAGCAGAAAAATTATTCCATCAACGATCAGGAACTTCTCACAATTAAGCCTGCGCTCCAGGAATGGAGGCACCATCTACTGGGAGCAAGCATATCATTACAGTATCCACGGATCATAGGAATCTGCTGTTACTGAATCCTGCTAATACTCACACCCGGCGTCATCTACATTGGTCCTTGCTTTTTGTGGATTACTACTTTGTAAATGTGTTTAAGCCTAGTCCTCGAAACGGGAAGGCTGATGCTCGGACTAAGCAATTTCCTGGTTGTGAGAGAGAGGATAGGATCACTCAAAGACCTTCAACTGTTAAGAAGTGCTTAGTGTCAGCAGCAATGCAAAAGAAATAGACATTTCTTCAGGAAGTTTGAGAAAGCATGACAGATGCGCAAGAATGAACTTGGATCAGGCTGGACCCCGTTCAGCATCTGGAGCAAAGTCTACCTTATGTAGACTAAGTTATATTTTCCAAACAAGAGGTTACAACAGTAGATCCTAAGAGTGTCATAGGTCTTCGCAGACACATCATTCTGGTTTCAGAAAGATGTTGGAAATGGTTTCCAGTAAGTTTTCCTGGGATACCACGAGGGTACATACTTAGAACTTTATTTAGACTTGCAGAATTTGTGCAAATTTGCTTGCAGGCAAGAGGAAGGCAGCTCGGTTATTGGTTCCCTTGCCAATTCCTCCTCATCCATTGCATACTGTTTTTCTGGATTTTACCACTGACTTACCTGAACACTAGGGTTGTTCAGTGGTTGATTTGATGACCAAGGAAAATCATTTAATTCCCATTAATGGTCAAGCGACTGCGGGGAAGTTAGCCCAAAGCTTCCTTCACAGTGTGGTCAGACTGCATTGTTTGCCCTCTAAGGTCACCTCCGAAAGAGGGTTGGAATTCATTTTCAAATATTGGTCGGTCATTTTGTGCGGAGTTGGGTATAGTGGTTCAATTGTCGTCCCCAAGGTATGAGGATAGAGCCATCCTTTTATGAAAGTCAGTTGAACCCTGTTCAGGAGGGAACTCCGTTGGTACAAGAAATGTCTCCAGTCATTACTGAGAACAATTCCCTGGAATATGAAGTTAGGGCATTTCAGGATTCTCTTAGAGTTCGGGAAGTTTTACAGTATTTTGATGATTGGAAAGGTCACGCCCCGGAGGTGAGGTCTGTTGAATCTGTACATGATGTTCATACTCCCCATTTGATGGAGACTTCATGGCGCCCATCCCGCCAAACAAGGCGCCTAGCTTCATTATATAGGGTAGGTGGAGGTTTTTCAGGGGAAAAGACATTAATTAAAACAATTTCAGAGAAGGCATGATGCTCAGCTGGCTGAGTAGCAGATGAGGAAGGAAAGGATTTGCTGGTTTAGTTTTCCTCAACAGAATGGATGCAGGATGGTGATTTCTTCCAAAGTCAACATGGAGGAGTGAATACCGGAAAGTGATTGGCTAAATACTTCAGCCAGTATTCTAAACTGCCTTTTTATAAGCCAAATTCCAAGTGTCAGGACCTGTTTTTGTAATCTCGTGTTTGGGTCTGTTGGAAGAAAGAACCCTTGAAGAAAAAAAGAAGAAGTTGTTGCCAAAATCAGAAGATTAATATTCAAATATAACTCTGAAGCAACTAAAAACCAGTTGGAGCACCTTCTTACTTTTAAATCACCAGCGCTAGTTTAATATAACTAGATTGTAGTTGAGAAGGCACAGAGAAGTACTGCCTGTGGAATAGAGTGTGGGCCATCTACAAATGTACTCAGTTTTGTATTAATCACATAGAATTTACTAGTAATTTCACCACGCCTCTGCAAGGAAAGCAATTGAGAAGCCATCACATAAAGCGTAAGCCAATCACAAAAGAGATTCGCGTACGGTCAACGTTCTGATCGTTGCATGAAGCAAGCCATGGTTATTTCCGCAAAAGGGAAAGTGCTTGCACAGCATTAAGCAAACAAAGTGACCGAACATGGTCAGTAGCCTGAGATTAAGCTCCAGAATACTTTAACAGAAAACAAGAAGTTAAAAAAGGAAATCCAGTTAGCGGAAAACTGTAAAGTGAACACAACACAGTCTGCTTACAGTAGCCAAAATAGTAATCAACGGTTAAATGAAAAGTAGAGTATATTAATAAAAGAGTTCTTAAAGCTTCTTCTTGTTGCCAAAATAAAATCAATTGAGTGAAATACTAGCCTGTTCAGAAAAAAACATATTTTAAAAATGTTCTCATGATAAGATCTGGAGGGAAGACATATAGGGGTGTAGAAGCTAAGTTGGCAAGGGGGGGAAAGACGAGGTTCAGCGCAAGGGCCTGTTAAATTTGGGTATGGTGAAAGATGCTGCAGGTGGATGCAGGGGGTGGGATTTGCCAAATCTACCGCCAGGTAAGTAGAAAGAGTTGTGTGTTTTGCAAGCACACTGCGAAACGACACTGATTAAGACCAAAATGGTATAATGATTTTTAATGAAAGCTGAAGTAGCCTAACACGTGTTTCGGGCACTTGCCCTTCCACTGAGGCTGAAGTCAGGTTTGATTCAATTGAGAACCAGATTATGGTAAGTTATTAGTTATCGATTTCTCTCGGGCTCCGCTGTCACTTGCAGTTGCAACAAGATATAAAGTAGCGTTTCCGCGTTACAGCAGCGTCTCCTCCATATAGGGGTGTAGTATAGTTAGGAAAAGTTAGTTAGAATTAGTAGAATTTTTGTAATTTCTGGTGCTGGAAGAAAACTAATTTAACCACAAAGTCATCAAAAAGCAATTTAAGTTGGTCTCTTGATGGGATTTAAAGCAATCCTCCAAGAATATCGCATGGGATCACTGGAACAAGTGAGAAGGAAAAAGTATAGGTATTTGAAAACAGCTGTTTGTTTTCTTGAATTGTTTTCTTGTGTGGTCTGCAGGTTCCCTGTCTTCAGATGTGTGGAATCCTGTATTTTTTTTAAATTTGTTTCACTTCCCCTTCCGCCCAGGGAGTTTCTGTTCAGCTGAGAATAGAATCAATTGCTGACAGAACTCTGAGGGGGAATTTTGGGGTTCAGCAGACTCTGGATTTGACTAGACTTTGTCCAAACATCTCTCTGTAATGTTCTATCTGATAGGTTAGTGGTTCCTCCCACAGATTCTTCATATTTGATATTCTATCTCCAGGGTCAGCTGTCGTTAGAATTTTTTTATTTATTCACCACCAATGGGCAAAGCACAGCTCTGCTGGGCGCCTTTATGTTGTCGATGTCGTACAGGATGGCAGTCTCAGTATATATTGAGCCCCATGACCTATGACCTCAGTTCTGCCCTTTTTCCCCAGTACTCTGCAGCTGAGGGACAGCAGAACAGATGAGGTGTACGAAATATGAACCAAGATGAGCAGTTTGGGAGGGCAAGGAGGAATTTGTGGTAAGAAGGGGCAAGGAGGAATCTGGTAAGAAGAATTAATCCATCAGAAAGAAAATTACAGAGTGGTTAGTAATTTGTTTCTTTAACAGATTCCTTCCTCCCACAGATTCCTCATCTTTGATGGATGGATTACAGCGAGAAAACACCCCCTACACCAAAAAACCCTGGAGGACTAGTTGGCCAAAGTTAGTGTCCTGCCCTGACAGGGAATCCAGGTAATAATGTTTGTCAAATGTGTGCAAAGAAGCATAAGTATGCTCTTGACAAATGTCCAAAGCAAGGACCTCTCTCTGCATGGCAGAAGTGGCAGCCAGGGCTCCAGTTGAACAAACCCAAACACCCTCAGGCACATCCTTCCCAGCCAGATTGCAGCATTGTGAGGTGCAAAGGATGATCCATCTTGACATGGTCTGTTTCGTCATAGCCCTGCCAGCCTGAGCTCCAGCATACCACACAAGGAGCTGGTGATCTTTCCTGATGCCCCTCTTCCCAGAGACAAAGTAGCAGAAGGACCAGATGATGGAGCCTTTCCTACATCTTAAAGGGATAAGGCAGAGGAAAACACACATGATGACAGATCTTCTGAGAGAGATGAAATTCCGACACAATGGGCAGAAATCTGGTCTCACTCTTAAAATCACCTTCTCCCTGGAAAACATCGAGTAAGCAGGTTTAACACACAATGCCTAGAGCTAACTCACACATTTTGTGGAATTGATAGCTACCAGGAAATCCATGTTAAGGGTGAGCAGTCTTAATGAACATGAATGCAAGGGCAAAAGAAATCTCTGATAAGGAATCTTTATGTGCTTTCTATGACTCATGTAAGTGTGCAGAAGGTGGAGACTGACACACAGGTAGCATGCTTGTTGGCATAATCTTTTATTATATTAAAATAAAGAGAAAACCTATCTCTTCCTACTGTCAGAGGGGTTTTCCTACCTCACCAAAAATACCAAGGATTTGGTCAGGATGTCCATGCAAATCAAGAGTCCACTGACTTGTATCCAAAAAGCTACTTCTGTCCCTTACATGTGTAACTAAACTAAAGAGGTAGTGGACCTTCTTGGTCCAGAAGAATGGCTCCCTTCTTCAGGACAACGGATCACAGTTCCAATTGTTAGGTCAGATCTTTAGCTGAGGGACTAACTCCCCCAGGTCACAATCCCTTTCCAAAGCACAAAACAAAGTTCCAGGTTGAAATGCTAAAAAGCAGTACAATTCTCAGTTCAAATTCAAAAGGTAAAGTTCCAGTTCAAACATCAATATTCCTTATTGCCCATAGTTGTTTCTTCACTATTGGGTTCCTGGAGAATGCATCCCTTCTCCAGGTATCTTGCTCTCATTGTTTTCACAATGCAAGGGGAATGACTCCCTTTCCGTGGGCTTTTCCCAGGCTTACTTTGCACTTAACACCAGGGGGGGTGTCTGCCTTCCCTGGCCTTTTACTCAGTTCTGGCAGAGTTCCCAATACCAGGGGGATGTCTCCCTTCCCCAAGCCTCTTTACAGTTTTGGCACATTTCACAATACCAGGGGAAATTACTCCCTTCTCTTTGCCTCTATGATTTGTACACGTTTCCCCAACATAGACTTGGCTTCCAGTCTTGCGGGTGTGGGTCTCGGACCTGTAGGATTCTCTGCTGGCAGTGTAGCAGACATGGTTCACTAACCTGCCAGTTACAGCGACTTTATAGATGACTGATGAACTTTCCTTCATGTGGGTGCAGGGCCCAGACCCGTACTGCTTCACGTATTATGTTCTCAGTCTTTCTCGCGGCTATTTTCTCAGCCTCTCCTCTGTCCCCACCAACCGACCCCATTCAGGGACCAATGCTGTGGGCTTCGGTCAGTCTGGGACTCGCCTTTGGTCCTGGCGTGTCTTCCACGGACTTCGAACCAGCTACAGAGGCTCCACAGCTAGCTGCAGGTTCCATCTGGGCTGCTCTACTGACGCGGACGCACGGTCTCTCTTCCACCGTCAGGTAAGTCAGCTGTTTCCCAGTAGGGAGAAGGGTCTTTCTACTTCCAACCCTTGGAAGACGCTTCACCTTCTCGCCTCCAGGCCGCCTCGCTTCCCTCTGCTGCACCACCGACTTACTTGCGGCTCCTCCAGTGAGGGCTGAACAACTTCTGTTCCTGTTTTCCCCATTCTATTTTGAATGCGTCCAGAACAATTGGAGTTCAGGAACCACTAGAATATTCACTAGTGGTTCCAGGAGTGCTCTTCATACTTCAATGCCTCCTCATCTCAGTACATGTTCTATAGTCCTCCGTTCGGTAGATTACACTCTTTCTCTTCTCAGTATTTATACTAAACTGCTCCCTTGGGTTGACTAGACTCTTCCACATCCCAGTACGTATGTTTTTGACTACATGACACATGTAAATGGGGTTACAAAGTAAGGGTGGGGTAGGTGCGGGGGATTGGAGTGGAGAATACAGTGTTCTCCATGGATAGTCGTCTCTGCTCTCATGGGGGGTGAGAGGGGCCCTGCCCATGAGATCCTCCCGCTGACCATCGGGTAGCAGCCTCACCTCCCTGGCCTCATGGGAAAAGGCTCCCCCTCGGGGAGAAGTGACGACATCCAAGGATTCGTCACACCCATCTTATTTAAAATGTCCTTTAAATGTGTGTTAACGCTTCTTCATACACAACACACAGTCAGTAACACATAAGTGTAGTTGCATTGTAACAGCTGTCTTGAGGAGTCAAAAGTAGCTCCAGCTAGCTGTTGGCATCAAGCTAACCACACTCAAAGCTACAACCTCGAGCTAAATAGCTCCTAGCAAATCTCACCCCCCAAGGCTCATGCAATTTGGCTATGGGCCGACGTGTATTTCATCTTAGGTGGGTTTGCCTGATAAAGTTATTACTGGGCCAACATGTTTACTCATCATATTTTTAATACATTATGACAGAATATTAGAAAAGGTAATTGCTGTAAATTATTCAATCACTTCTTTCCCCTTTGCCTGCATGAGAGCTGAGCTGCCCTGCTGGGGTATTCCTGTGTGTATCCTAATTGTTACAATTATTTATGGAAAACACGGGTGCCAACAATGTGGCGCTGCCAGCTCCAGCCCAGCTCAACATACGCACAGCATTTCAAGCTGCTGCTGGGCTGCAGCTCAGTGCTCATTTTCTAACTGCTGGTAGTGAGGTGCCCAGTCACAGTGAAAACCCTGGGAGAGAGGGCTTTTAGAAGCCTCGACCATCATAAACCCAGGCCCAGCTAGCAGCACTGCCAGCCCTGGCAGCCCATAAACCGAGACGGATGAAGGCACCATCCAAGAAGAGAGAGTTGGAAGACCAAAGAAAAATCGAGGCTTAGTACCACCAAAATGAAATACGCCAATCACGAGTTCAGAGATACATGTATTATTCATTTCTGTACAGATAGCTATCTGGCTCCCTTGCAGTGTGTACCAGCAGACACCGTGAGGGGAAGAGAGTGCTGGACATTACAAAGCATGCATCTTTTATACACAATCCCGTTTACATCGTCCAGCCCTTCTCCAAGTTAACAATTTGCTAGGGTTCATACCCAGTTCACATTTCTAACACATTTCTAATACGGAATCAAATAACTATACATTGGACAATATTTTTCTTAAACACTACAAATATTTGTCTGCACACAAAATACAATGGTAGCATCTGTTTTTCGAGCTTAAAGTAAGTCCATTTTCAAGAACAACCACAATGGATTTCTGCAAAGGCACACAGTTTCATCTATTCAGTATTTTATTCCACTGTTTGAACAAGGATGAAGCTATTGGTGCAGACAACATCTAAATTGCAGTTCAATTCAGCTCCAAGGTTTTTTAATGCATGACAAACATTCTGCTTCAGCAGCCTCAACATGTTGACACAGTGCAAAGTTCATCTTTCCCTGCTGCAGCCGAAAACACAGTTTAACATGAGACAGAAACAGGAGTTAAACAAAATGGCGGATGATTCTAAAATGGCAGCGTAGTCCGTCTCATTCAGGTTCATTCGAACGCGGTTTTCAGTGCGATGCGAATGTGCTTAGGCCAATGTTCATTATCAGGCGGCATTATGTGAAATATCGTTTTACAGAGTAACGACTCTCACAAGGTTTGTTTTGCTGCTATGTGTATGAGGGTAAGGCCGTGGACCAGGGCAGAGCCCCTGCTGGCAAAATAATCCCCTAGTCCTGACCTTATGTCATGCTCGCCAGTGGAGTATTGCTGCAACACTGCCCGGATGTCACCTTCGGAATGATGGGGCTAAATGACAGATTTGCCTTGCAGTTACACTCATAACATATTCCCCACCTACCCTGCCCAGGCCAAAGCCTGCCTCGCTGTAGCTGCTAGAGCAGCTCCTTCCCCGCTGTGACACAAGCGCTGCAGAAGCAGCTGATCCGCCGCGATCCGATCGTTGCAGGAGCAGCTGGCCCGACTCAGGCTTGAGCGCTGGTCGAATACCGCTAATAATCCTTTTTTGTGGAGCGCACATCCCCAAGGAGAGTATCTCCAGTGCCAAACTCCATTACCCACGTGGAGCCGCTGCGCAGCACATATCCTGCCTGCCCATTTTGTATGTAAATGAATGCCGCAACCATTGCTTTGTTTACAACCGGTTGCTAGGCAACCACAGCAGGCCTGCTTAAAGGCCGCACTGAGTTGCCGGAAGGCATCAGCCAGACCCCCATCGTGCAAGGTCCCCGGAGTATAAGGCCCGCACCTGTCTGGACCCATATGGCCCACCTACCCTCCCCAGGTTGGAGCCTGCCTCACCATAGCTGCAGGAGTAGCTTCATCACCGCCGTGACACAAACGCTGCAGGAGCAGCTGATCCGATCGCTGCAGGAGCAGCTGACCCGACTCAGGCTTGAGTGTTGCCTGAATACCGTTAATACTTTTTTGTGGGGCGCACATCCCCAAGGAGAGTATCTATCTCCAGTGCCAAACTCCATTACCACGTGGAGCCGCTGCACAGCACATATCATGCCTGCCCATTTCATTTGAAAATGACTGCTACAACCGTTGCGTTGCTTTATTTATGACCGGTTGCAAGGCAACCATAGCAGGCCTGCTTATTGGCCGCACTGAGTTGCCGGAAGGCGTCAGCGGACCCCCATCGCGCAAGGCCCCTGGAGTATAAGGCATGCACCTTTCTGGACCCATATGCCCCACGTATCCTGCCCAGGCTGGAGAATGCCTCGCCATAACTGCAGGAGCAGCTTCACTACCACCGTGACAAGCGCTGCAGAAGCAGCTGATCCGCTGTGATCCGATCGCTGCAGGGGCAGCTGACCCGACTCAGGCTTTAGGGCTGCCTGAATAGCGCTAATAATCCTTTTTTGTGGAGCACACATCCCCAAGGAGAGTATCCATCTCCAGTGCCAAACTCCATTACCCACGTGGAGCTGCTGCGCAGCACATATCCTGCCTGCCCATTTCATTTGAAAATGACTGCTGCAACCATCGCGTTGCTTTGTTTACAACCGGTTGCTAGGCAACCACAGCAGGCCTGCTTATATGCCGCACTGAGTTGCCGGAAGGCGCCAGCCGGACCCCCATCGTGCAAGGCCCCCGGAGTATAAGGCCCACACCTGTCTGGACATGCCTGGGGCGGTCCGCAGCTGTCAGAGGACTGCAGTTACAGAGCTTCATGGCCGGATTACTGAACAGTTCACATGAATCCAGGGCAAGCCCTCCCCTTGGATTAAATACCCAACAGCTACCTACTAAGATTTATATTGTACCATATCCAGGCCAACACCGTGACCATACCATGTACCGCATGTATGCATACGATACTAGCCTACTTGTGAATTTGTGTCGCACTACACATACTGTGTTCACTGTGTCTGCATTAATGCTGCGTGCATTTTCCAGTCTTCTGCTACTGACCTAGTCCACTGAAATTGCACCACCTCCTGGCTAACACCATGCCTGTATCCTGTGCTGACCCACGTTCCCACCCAAACTGCATTATACTTGCCTGCATCACTACCAGGGCTGTGTCTAGTTATTCTGGCACTTGCCCACATTGTACTGTCTTTACCATCATATAGTGCCTTCATTAGGCCATACGGCACTTGCTCATTTCGTATTATATGCTACTGCACCATTATCTGGAGCCTTTGTTCTAATTGTAATGCACCCGCCCTAACCACTTTGTACCTGCATGCTTCATTACTAGTGCCGTGCCTAGATCATAAGGCACTGGCTCATACTGTATCGTACTTGATTGCTCTCTTACTAAGTGCCCTACCCTAATCCCTACTGTACCTGCTTAAAACCACTTATACCATGTGCCTCTCTACTAGTACACTGCCCAGCCTACATTACACCTATAGGCTCACTGCTAGTGCCCCGCATCATTACACCCACGAAATTCCTACCTACCTTACAGATCATCCCACCCCTAGATACACAACACCAAGCTACAGCCACTACTGATAACTTGGCCATTTCCCCTGCAGAATGGATCACCCGCTTTGCCCCCCCCCCCCACTCCTCTGATTCCATGCCCTCTCAGCCTTAGAAATGCTAGATTAATGATAATGATGTGTTATTTATATAGCGCCTTGCTTCCACGTTAGAAGGTTCTCACACTCAGTACCTGCTCCACAAAACGCCAATAGTACCCACACACCACCTACCTCGACCATTCACTCAAGTAAAAGCAAAACAGGGAAAAACGTGGAACCCACTAATCTACAATGTGCACTGATAAATGCTAGACCCCTCCCAGAATTTGGCTGTATTTCTTGTTAAATGAAAATCTGTAATAGTTAGGAGCAACCAGTAGACATGCCTTATTTCTGGTTCTAAAAAGTAAGTACATGGTTCGGCGACGTGGTCTTTGTTGCAAAGAACTAATGGCAGGTTACCCCTTGCTTTTCTAAATATTTCCAACAAAAATTACTGAAGTTATCTGTAAACACGTCACACATTTTATTGAATCATGAATGTTAAATGGTCCACTTTTATGGGGATGACCGGGCCTATTTTTTGCCCCAGTCCATCCCTGACACCCCTCATGAAGTCCACCTCTCTGCAAAATAGTGACACCACTCTGTCTGCTGCCCACTGAGCATTTGACAAGAATACTGTGCAATCTGTCTATACAAGTTTCAAATTAGACTATGGGTCTCAGCTGTGTGTTTTGGAGATGAACAGGTGTTGATCCAGCATTATTTTATAAGTGTGACATTCTGTTGGCGCCAGAAGCAGGCTGTATAATCTGCTGGAATAGGTTCAAAACATAAAGAAAGTGTAAATTGAAAATCTATGAATTACCCCTTCCATTGTGTATTACAATACCATGTGCTTCCCTTACAAATCCACATAGTATGGGAGAAGCTCTTTATAATCTGATACAAATGTCAACTCTTTATTGTCCCAGAAATTCAACCTCAGTAAAAGTGCATGATTGTGTATCAGAAATTAGATGTATTGACTCTTTTGCCTTTGTGAAGAAGCAACCGGCCAAAGAAAATAACCTGCAAAAGATATTGTTGATTTACTGCAACATGATTCACATACTGGCCAGGTAACATTCAAATACATTGTTTAAAAATGCAATTCTGAAAGCCATTTTCTTTTTTTCCAAGCACTTACCGGCATGCCATCAAAAAGTTGGGTACTAGTTTGCACAGATGCTATTTCTTCAGCAGAAAGAACACCACTGACATATTTGCTTGTAAATTTATCAACAACACTGAAGATTCGCTTTTCACAGCCATTCCACCACAGCCTGACCATGGCTGGTAAATCCTTTAGTGTGATTCGATACACGGAACAAGCTAAATGTGCAATCTCAGAAGACAGCAACGTTGTACCTGTTAGATAAAAAAATAGATATTGAACACAAATATTTAGTTCAAATTAGCAGAAAGCCCATGTGTGACGTGGAATTGTCCTGTTAGTCACCACTGCCCCTATAGTGTTATGACCATCTAGCATTTGACAAGCAGTCATAGGCAGCTCAGCAAGAAAGGTGGAATCTTGGAGAAAAGAGGAAAACGCACTTGAAACATGCAAACTCCAATTAAAGGAGTGAAAGAAAAAGGTTTTGGGATAAGAAACAGAATTGTGCCTTTGGGGAAATATAACATTGGTGGGTCTAATCAAACACTAACTCAAAACAGGCATCCTGAGTACCTGGTTTCTAATATAATCTCTGTGAATGTAAAATCTTTCTGGCTTAATCCACATACTGTTATACCATTGATACACCTCTAATCGCTATTTGTGCCTCATTCTGTATCTTACCCCTCATCCGTCTTGATTGTGCATATTACATGGCACAGTATATTTGATAACACAGCGTCAAGCTAAAAGGTATGTACGCATTGTTGATAGAATCCTACCTTTACAATAATTCTCATTTAAAAGTCTGTTTTACACGAAGTCTAAAAACATATTCCAACGGTGGGATATTTCTGTTTGCATATCCTTCAAAGTTCAGTATTCTGATCGATGTTATGTATACTGGGATGGTCGCTAACTAGTATTACACTATAATCCAAAATCAGCGTTTCTGCGCCGATGGACATACTTTTAAATGGAGTCACTCAGAGAGGTATACACCCAAATAAATAAATAGAACACAACATGGCACAATGCTTTAGAAGGGCACTATTTTTCCTAAGTACAATCTTGTTTCAGATAGTGACAGTTTTGTGCTGTAGGATAAAAAAAAATAATAATTGCCAGTTTCTTCATTGAGTAAATGTTCCAAAAACGGTGCTCACAAACCTCTGCAACATTGCAACAACACATTAAAGTTCACCAAATTAAGATTTCTCTATTTATTAAAGAACATGATGTTTCTACAAGTGCAACAGAATTATGCATCTGTTGTGCTTTGGGAACTGAAATATTAAAATACTTCACAAACTACCCTTTTTAAAAATGTCTGAAAAACCTATATAGTTTGTGTATTAAAGCATGGCAAAATGCACTGTTATTGTGGAACAATTATCAATCAGTGGCAAAAGTACAAACATGAAATAAGGTCATTTTGACACATGTACACCTTTAAAAGGATCCAGGTTCTGATTGAGACACTGTTGCAGTCAATCACAGCTTGCCTGATGGTTAACATATAGAGGAATTATCAGGACAAGTCTCTTACTTGAAATGGGCCACTCCTCACTTCCTAGTAAGAGGTTAAGAACAGCATGTCCTTGCCAGTTAAATGATATTGTGTTACTGTGCAGGACAGGAATAGTAATGAGGGAGAAAACTAAGTTGTGGGCAGCCACAGCTTCTGCTAACCTATATGAGAAACATTGGGCCTCATTACGAGTAGGGCCAGTGTAGAGGAAAGTAGCAGTAATTCCATTAGTGCTACTTTACCGCACCACCGTAGTAAAAGTTCTGGCAGAAAGGAGGAAGACAAACCTTGTTGGATTTACTGCAGAGAATTACCACTCACAGTAAATCAGCAATACAATTCCATGGAGTCCTATGCACTCCAAAAGGTGGAGACTAAAACCTTTATACCGCCACTCGTAATCCTGTGTTAAACCCATAGGACAGAGTGGCAGAAATGATACATGAATTTGGTAGACTTAGTGCTGATTTACCACCGAATTATTAAACAAGGCCCATTTGTTCCAAAACAGTGAAACATAATTGCAAAACTAAATACATCTATAAGACAAACCTTTTGAGTTTTATTTAAGACAAAAGGGACAAACAAATATCATTCCACTTGCCTTTGACTGATAACTGTAGATCCTCGGTGAAAAAGGTATTGGCATCCTTACACAAACCTTCAGACATCTGTCCAGGAAAGCAAGGCGTTTGTGGCATTAGCTTGAACAGGTGATGGAGAAGCTTATTCAAACTTTTACTTCTTCGAAGATACTGTGAGTATAGGACCCGCAGCTGGCAAGAAAAATGAAGAAATTAAACTACTTACTTGTTTGCATTTCTTGGGCGTTGCGATAGCATGTGCACCAACAATTACAAGGTCCAACATTGTATTTAAAGCAATTACAACACTATTTAAGGTTATTTCACCAAGGTCTCTCTTTATCAAGCTGATTTCTTTAAAAATGTCAACTAGGAACTGTACAAATGGAGAGTGAGCCAGTGAATGTTTAGCTTGGGGCTAGGCACTGATGTGCAGACAGGTTTTGTGGTTCCTGTGCAACATTAGCAGGAATGTGGTTATGGCTTACGAAACAAGCTGCATAGTTAACATTTCGGTTAAACAAGAGAGACCCCTCTAGTTTTCTAGTTTTAGTACCTGAACACCAAAGTATTTCTTTGTATAACAGCAATATATTTCTCTTTTAGATTAATTGGTTAACATGAACAAGTTAATAGGAGCAAGTGCAGCACTCGAAGATTATAAAAATGCTTAAGGGTGTAGTAAAAGCCTTCTCTACAATATGGGGGCATTTCTTCAGAAGAACAAGTTGAAATAACCGAAATTGATTTTAGCACATGGGAGGTTAAAGGTGAGCAGAATTAGATATACCAGTTTCGTCCCATGGCCTGTCAATTCAACAGATTTAGGAGCAGGGTATTGAGCTTGAATTGTTATTTTGGGGATTCTCTGGCCACTTTTGGGGGCCCCTCAACTTACTGCTTTTCCTCCTGTCTTGTGTGGTTCCTTGTTCTCTTGTTGATCTCTTCTACTGAAGTCCCACTGCCATTATGCCCCTTTATGCCTCATATAAGGCATATGGGTACTGGGTCGCACATAAGGTGCTCAATCTCAGGGGTACTGAGGCACCCAATTTCTGCTCTAGTGTGATTGTTTCACTATAACTTGGTTTTAGGGAATATATTGGTGTTGGCTGTGCTTTAATTTTGGCTTCATCAAAGGTGCAAGCCATTTTACTGCACTGGTAGCACAATGCACCATTTTGGTAGCCATTGGGGTGCCAAATTTTTTTCTTTTTAAATCTCGCTCCCATCCAGGACTTCTCTATATCTAGGTGACATGAGATAGCCCACATGATCAGAATAGCCATTTTTAGGCTATGTGAGCCCATTGCGGAAGTTTCCACATTGGCCCCAAGTGGTTATGGCTAGTATTGGTCCCTGGGCTAGTCCTCTCACTTTCTGTGGGGGTGCTTTGGCTGAGCGGCAGCCCCAGAGACAAACCAGTATGGTTGGTCATCTGAGCCTCTACTCCCAACCATGTTTGTGATTGGCTGGCTGGCCTTGGGTCAAGCCCCTTTCATAGGGTAATTTAGGAATCGGAATCAATCTCGCTCACACACACTGTCTCGCTCTCTCTCACACACTCTCTCTCTCTCTCTCTCTCTCTCTCTCACACACTCTCTCTCTCTCTCTCTCTCTCTCACACACACTCTCTCTCTCACACTCTTCTCTCTCTCACACTCTTCTCTCACACACACTCTCTGGTTCCTGTACCGTAAAGGTACAGGAACCAGCAGCCGACTAGCTGAAGGAAGATTTTGCTGTAATTCCCACCGTTGTATCCCTTACCTGGCCATACTAGCTAGGTACAGCGGTTTTGGCATATCCCAGTTTGTTATTTTTGCTGTCAGAAGCGAGTCTGGATTTCATGAAGACTTTAGGTGACTCCTCACATGCTGGGCCAAGCCCTCCACTTTGGGACAATTTCTGTGCCATTTTACAGTCGCATCCTGCCATTTACTGTCAAGAACTTCCGCTTGGCTGTGAGCAGCTGCAGGAGTGCAGAGGGGTTCTGAGAATTCATCACTCTGCCAGACCATCATTTTAGGAAGTCCAAGGGTGCAACCAGCCTTTGTCTCCATCCTGGGACCATCTGCTGCCGTGGGGCTGGCTTCTTTTGTTCACCCTGCTTCTAGGAGTAGGTTGTGATGGTTCCATTATCTTCCTGGAGTCTCCTGTGCAGGATTTTTCACGCCTGGTATGAAGATAGATGTCAAAAGAAAGAACCTGTGTTCTTCTACTGTGCTTTGGGAACATCATTGGATCAAGGTGCGCGAGCTTATTTATTTATTTATTTTACATTTATATAGCGCTCACACAGCCCGCAGGCATCGAGGCGCTGTTACAGGAATTAGTTGCGTAATTGTGCTTTTTTTTTTGTCTTAGTTACGTATTTATAACGCGCTTAAACACCCAGAGGTTTTTAAGCGCGGACCCGGGGATCGAACGTTGTTGCTTCGTGTCGTCTTGCTTCCAAGACGCGCATTCTGCCGCTGAGCTATCCTCCCGGGAACCCTGAATTAACGTGAAGAGCCATCTGCTTACCAGTATGTTTCAGGTTCCAAGAGCCATTTCTGAAGAAACCGCCAATGGCTAGGAAGGGCGACTATTTAGAATAGTCCCCCCTGGTCCATAGTAGTGATTCCTGGGAAGTGAGTCCTAATCGCCAGTCCCCATAGATTTGCATGGTGGTGGGGAGTGCTCTTGTTCTACAACTTCATTTCATGGTGTTCATCTTTCGACCTCTGGAAATCTTCCTTGGGGTCTCCTGTGGCCTTCCATGGGGTTGATCATCGCAGCATATGTAACTGTGACACAGATCAGACTTACCTCCAGCAGTGATAAAGGGCCTTTAACTTTTCCCATGATCTCTTATGGAACTGTGAAGTGAAACTGGAATGCTCCTTAAAGTGATTCTGTGGTACTTACCTCACCATGGATGTTTTTCCTGAATCTCGTAGGGGCTCAGTGTGCTCTGGACTAAGATTCAACATTTCCATGCTTGCCTGTGATTTTCTACCCATTTTTAAAGACATCCCTTTCATTTCTGCAATGATAAATGTACTTGAAACACTAACTGCAACTGGTAACAATGTATATTCTCCCATGAAATCTATCATGATAACTATTACTGAAATGTTCACTGACTCTGGGAATCCTTTGCTAAAGTTTATTGTGGTCCCATTCTCTCTGTAGCCTTAATATATTATACTAGGTGACTGGGCATAAACACTGTTAAAAGGCCCCAGGAGCTCTGAATTAATGGTAAATTGTGTTTTAGGCCTAGGGATTGTAAAACTGTGATTCCCTTTTAATCCCATGCCCTGCCATCTGTGTAGGAGCCTTTCCTTGTGAGGTTGGGGAGGTGAGTCTGCTATGCGATGCCCTCCATAGAGTTAGAGGCAGGCTAGAGATAGAGGCAGGCGGGACCTCGCCGGGAGCAACTCCCCCTCATGGGTACAAGGGCTCCTGTTCCGACGAGGAACTCCCTTTGCAACCCAACCATGCCTATTCTGTTGGGAGAGAACAAGAGCAATCTACCTACATTTTATACTGTGATGTTTGAGAACAAAACAAGTACCTGTTGGGTACTGAGACGAAGAAGATCAATGGAGTTAAAGAGAAGTAGCACCTGTAAGGTACTGAAATGAAAAAACTCAATGGAGTCAGAGAGTATGGCTCAGACACTAAGAAAGGACTCCCAAAAGATGCTGGGGAAGCCCTAGAACAGCATCATAAAAGTGGGAGGAGAGAGCATGACAGCGAGCGAGACCCGGGAGTTTCAAACCAGCTACAGGAGGAATGCTGGTGAGCTGGAGAGAACAGTGACATCCAGAAAAGCGAGAATCACGGAGGAACAGGTGCCCAACGAGCCCTGTTCCCTAGACAGCTGAGAAGGGGGATAGAGAGGAAACCCCTCTCCAAGCCGAAACTACTTGGCGGAAAGCACGCTGGGCATTGAAGCCCAAGCTAGGATGTTTGCAGAGCAAGCTGTGTGACAATCGGCAAACGCGTCAGCAATCTCCACTGAAAAATGAATGTACTATGTAGAGGTGCAGAAGACAAAGACAGACACAAAGGTGGCATGATGGTTGGCAAATATTTGTATTCTTCTTGAAGAAAAAGAGGAAGGCCTTACTGTCCCTGTTTCTATAAGCGGATTCTCTGCCTCAACTAAAGACTAAAAAGGATCGGTCCATGTCCGTTTAAATTAAATGTCCACTGCCCTCAGTCAAAATCCTTTGTTCTGTCCCTCACACTTATTGCTAAAGTAGATGGGGTTAAAATGTTTATTGCCCAGGAGAATAGCTCCCTTCTCCTAGGTTTGTGATCACAGTTCACTTCAGGAACTTCAAAGGTTACCACCAGGAGAATGACTCCCTTCCCATGGTTGGCATTTTATCAATACAGCAAATTTCAAACAATGTCCACCAGGGGGAATTACTCCCTTGCCCTGGTTGCAAGTGTCCCGAAACAAACAAAATAAAACAAATACAACAACCCTTCTCCTCTAGGGTCGTTGAAGTATCAGGGGGAATGCATTCCTATCCCTGACTGAAAGGTTCCTTTAACACTTCGTAGTCAAAGGTCAGGGGGAATGACTCCCTTCTCCAGGCTGGAAGCTTGTCCTTACTTCCTCTACTTGAATCAGGGGGAATGTCTCAGTTCCCCAGATTAAAAGGTTTCTTTTACACTTGATATCAGGAAGAGGACTCCCTCCTCCTGATGCTTCTCTACACAACCTGGTAATCACACTAGACCCAGGAGGAATGACTCCCTTCCCCTGGATACACTAGTGTCTCCTCTGTTCAACACTAAAAAAAGTTCTGATGGTGCTTTGATACCAGACCCCAGGCTCTTCTTTAAGTCGGCAGACTTGGTTCCTTAACTTGCCAGGCACTGCCACGAGGAAGAGGACTTTTCTCTCCGTTTGCACTTGGGTCCTCGACCGGGTTTTCTCGGATGATCAGTGATTCTGTTCCTTCCACTGACACGAGGAAGATTTCCTCTGATGCACAAATACTCCTTTTGACTTTTGGGAGTCTCTAACCCTTCCCTAGTGGTCCCTTCCCCTCCAGCACCATCTGAAATGTGGTAAGGCCTAGTACGATAGTCGCTTGTTTTGTTCCTCTCCCACCTCAATCCTCCCCTCTCCCTCACCTCATGTAATTCTCCGGCTCTACCAGAAATGTCGTCATGCCTAGTACGGTAGTCGCTCGTCTGTTCCCATTTCCTTCCTATCTGTGTCTTAGGACTTGCACCATCTGAAATGTCGCTAGGCCGAGTATGATAGTTAATTTCACATTCTTGTTGTTCATGGCCTGTAAGAATGTTTTGTATTTTCCCTTGTTCCCTACCTTGTCGTGAAGCGCTTTGAAATACATTGTGTATAGGCGTTATATAAATAGACACTCATATCATATCATATGACTCTACCACTGACACAAGGAAGATTTCCTCTGATGCACAAATAGTCCTCTTGACTCTCGGGGTCCCTGACCATTCTCTCAATGCTCATGTAACAGGGATTACGCCAGGGACTACACAAGACCCTATCATCTCCCTCATGTCCCCACCGGTAGAAAGATGTCTCCCATTACCTTGTAGGGATTTCCGGCACGTCTCCAGGCCTCGCTGGGACTGGAAGCGGTCTCTTGTTGGCGTGGCTGGTCTCTCTCGTTCTCTCACGTTCCTCCGGCGGCTCAGTGTCTTCTCACAGACTACGGTTTCAACACTTGCAAAGGACTCGCCAGTCCGACTTCTCGAGGCAGTGTTACTGTTCGTCTCGGCGGCCAGAGCTGTGCACAGCCTTTCTCCTCTGGGATCGGACAGGGCTTTTTCCTTCTGCCAGCGTCCTGCGGTCTCAGGATTCCAACTTCCAGCGTCTCCGCTGTGTATAGCTTACCTGCCAGACTCTCTTTCAGTTGTCCTTCTGTAGTTTTTAAAGTGTTCATATACTCAGGGGAGACTAGACTGTGGCTCTCGGTACTCATCCATGAAGGGGCAGTACCTCCCTATGAGATCCACCCGCATTACACCACCCCACGGGGGACTATTGGGTAGCGACCTCTCCTCCCTGGCCTCATGGCAAGGGGATCCCCTTTGGGGAGACGTGACGACATGCAGGGATTTGGCACGACTAGTGGGGACAATGCACAGGGCCAAACAAATTATTCCTTTTATGCACTCCTGAACCAGACGGCCAGAGTGGCAATGGGGTGAGCGGTTCCTCATATTTAAATCCCTGGGCAACCATGGAGCCAGCACCCAAAGAAAATGCACAAATGTAGATTGATTCTGCAAATTAAATTTGTACACATGAAGACAGTGAGATTCAACATAGAATGGATTTAGAAAATAAAAACATACATAAAAAGGAAGTGAGATTCAACATAGAAATTAACCAAACAACCCTATTCAGACATGTGACTTAATTAAGGTAGAAGTAGAGAATTGTGTCACGCGTCAGAAACATGAGGACAACTTGATAAAGGGTTTTTAACTTCTACCATTAATGAACGCCTCACTATCCCTATGCTAAGAAGGATTTCCCTGCTTAAGTAAACTAAAGGGAACACTCTAACCAAGGGATCGCTAACCCTCACACGTAAACAACAATCAAAGTAAAAAGGTATAATAAGCAACTCAATTCAACAAAATACATACTACATATAATCTGGTTCATAGTATGATCAATGTCTCCTCTCATGGACTATCCAAACTACCCTTCCCCAGATCCAAACAATGTTTTCCTCCACAGTTCAAAGGAAAAACAAGGAAATCCAATATTAACACAAAGCTCTGTTGTTTCAAATGAAATATTGTGTCAAATTCAAAAGTTCTCACGTCTCCTGGAATAAGAACTCTTTCACATCTTTGGCAACAACAAATGATTTGGTCAGAATGGTCTTCTTCAAAAATAACTTCTGGAAGAATTGTAACTTTTCCTCAATCAGCTTTCACAATTCTTCCCCACATGTCACAACTCAGTATGATGTTTTCCAATAATACCCCTCTCCACAGGTTTCTTCTGGGCAATCATCTCTTGCCCCACGGGTTTACTCGCCTGCCCATCTACTTCTTCAGAACCAAAACAGATAAGTGCTTCAATGGTAACGATCATAGTAGAATCACAACAACTTCAAGGATTTTCTTTGGCATAAACATATTAGCAGCTTTCAGGGAAGAGAACATTCACATTGATCCTTATCATGACCATTCCACAAACAATGCTCATCTCCCTCTGGATACCCACCTCCAAAAGGGCAGCCTGTTTGCCATCTTTCTTTCCCTTCTGCATCAATACCGAAAATAATGTTCAGGATAAAGTATTTTCTTGCTTCTATTTTGGCTGTAGCAATGCGAGTCTACATCAACTCCAATGTTATGTATACCCGAACCAAAGTGGAAACATTTACAACCTTGGGGCTCTCCAACATTCCCCTCTTGTGTTTGGCAACCTTTATAGGACTGCTGTTGCCTGTTCCTTAAGGTCTCTTGGTTTGGGTATTGGTGATATGCCAGGGTTTCTAATAGGACCTCCCCACCGGGTTGTTGCTATTTACTCAAACTCACTTTCATTTATGGTCTTCATTTGGTTTAATATCAGCTACCTTTGCAAGTTTGAACCACTTTGGTATTCATAAGACTTATTAACTTGCCTTTGGGAGTTTGAAATAGTTCGGTCTTCGTGATGCTTATTAGCTGGTCCCTGCGCATTAACAGTTCAGCATTCGTAACGTTGTTTACTCTGCCTTTCACTCGCGAGCGAGTGATCCTGCCTGCGCAGAACACGCGGCATGCACCGGAGCGCCTAGAATTCACTCGCTTGGCTCGGACTCACCAGGTAAGTCGCTTCCAGGTGCTCCTATGCGCGTTCACAGGACTGCTGTAAACTGGCTTCTCTCGACCAGGTGCACCCTCTCTCTTTGGTCGTCGCCACATCCGCCACGACTATTTGGATTTGCTTTGCCTCCCGAGAGTCCCTGGTGCAACCCTGCCACCTCTTGACTGCTCACACTACACCTGCTTCCCGCTGCGAAAGCTCTGCATGACGTAGTCTTCCCGGGTACACGTTTCTTCCTCACGCTTTCTGCTGCGCAACCTCTACAGTTAGATATGATAGAGGCATAGGCCCTCTCATGACTCGGTTCCGGCGTCTTCTGGCTCCTCTATTCCTGCCTCCCACGGCATACACTGTGCACACTTCTGCTTCTCCTGCTTCAGATTCTTCTCTATTACCTGCACCTGAGGGGGCCTTTTATGCCTCCCAGGCTCCCGCCAGCTTAGGTCATTCTTGTTAATTAGCTGACCATTTCTACATCTTTGTTGCTCTGCATCCCCTTCCTCGTCCCAGTACTAAGGGAATGATGGGACTTTAAGTCCCTAATGAAAGAGTTTGTTTTCTTAACTTTTTCTACATTGCGAACTTGATTTTCACTCTCTACAACATTTAACAAAAGGATATTATAAGAGCCAGTCATAAGGCAGGTTTGAAAAGAGGAATATGGTTCTTTGCCTTTAGGGTTTCCTTTATTATACAACTTCCTCTTATTAGACTTTTGGGAGAGAGGGGGATTTATAACTGCACACATTTCTTGGGTTATGACAGGATGGCTGCTACTTTTAACACCACCTGGTTCATGGCTAAATTCGTTCCCATTTAGATGGTCTACTTGTCGACCAACAGAATCATGATAGCAACAAGCGATTAAATACTGGGGTATGGGTAGGAGATCCTACCTCATCCCATGATGAGGTAGGATACCTATGGGATGAGATGTGTCTCATCCCATAGGTATCCCTCACTCTCCTGACCCTTATCTCCCCCAGTTGATCCTCCCACAGTACACCAAACCCAAGGGTCAGGATCAGGAAGCGTCTGCCTTTCCCTGGCAACCCAGGAGTGTACTTCAGGTAGGGTTTCAGTGAGGGATCCATGGGATTCATCACAATTGGCACGCCTCAAATGAAGTTCAGAAAACCTAAAAACAACAAAAGAGGCAGACCAAGAACAGCCACGAATGATACAGGTAACGAAATGACACAACGCAGACAAAAGACATAGGGCATGGTAAACCAAGACATTCCAATGGGAAATCTGATGGGAGCTGTGGTTTGCACCTCTTGTCCCTTCATATGTAGTACCTGAACCATTACTTTCAGAATGGTTTCCTGTGTCCAGAGGGGTAGGACAACTATTTCAAACAAAGCAGAACCAATAGCCAAGCAATGGTATTGAGCCATGACCAGACAAAAACTGTACACATTTACGAGACACAACAACTAATGAGGTAAACATGACCAACCCCTCTGGCAAAGGATAGTTATTATCATGAGTTTTCATGCAAATATCAAAAGACAACTCTAACTTCACAGATCTTGACCCCAAGCAGGGCAAACATGTAGCTAGTTAACGTACGTAGGATTTCTTCACAGAACAGATGTTCCATTAATTGCAGGTAATTGATCAAGTTTAAATTACTTACCTGTAACACTCATTCGTGTGAAATATACGTGTGGAAATCGCATGTTTCGTTTTAATTGAATGTACTTATTTTAATTTACTTATCTTTTAACATTTTGATGGTCCATTTTTAGGAAATGCATCTTTAGGAGTGCTGTATTGTATTTCTTGAGGCTTGAAATTGAATTGACCTACTTTTACATTTTAATGGACTACTTTTAGGAAATACACTTGTAAGAGGTTTTTATAGAACTTCTTGAGGCTTGAACTAATCAAGGAACAGCTTACTTTCATCCACGTCACGCTTGTGTGAATCATGCCTCTCGTTTGATTCCGAATGGTGATTGATACTTTTACAAACCAACGGCGTATGGAGTTCCTCGTTTGAACTACCATACCCGTGATCCTCTAGTGTCGCGTACCCGTTCTGCATAATCGGACCGCGACACAGGCTATAACCGGCCGCGTCAGCCTGTTTTATCCTGTGCTAGCCGCTGGCAGGAGGTGCTGCCTTTTCGTGGTGGACCCTCACCTGAACATATCACTCGTGGTCCATCTTTATTTGAAGGTATCATTTCTAAATTATGTGTGGACTTACTTATGACACACCTACTCTTCTAACCTTGATTAACTCACGTGGCAGTATTACCTTGCATACTCTGAACAAGACCAGGGATCTAAATATATCTCAGCCTTCGCTAAGCCCCCATAACATAACAGTAATTTCTAAGGGGCAGAAAGAGAGCCTAAACTGTGCTCTTATTAATGCGAGGTCGGCAGTTGCTCATGGCACTGAGATAGCTGAACTAATTAGCACAAATGACTTGGATCTTTTACTAGTCACAGAGACATGGTTCAAAGAGATCACCCATGGGATTTTTCATGGGTTGGTGCCAGAGAATTACCTAATTAAAGTTATTAACAGGGTGGAAAAAAGAGGTGGGGCATTGCAATAATTCACAAGACTGCCATGCACATTTCACACCTATCCACCCTTGACTGGGGTGATGGCGCTCAAGTTGGGTACTTTACACTTAACTTATCCTCTAGAGCCGCCATACACATTATCCTCGGCTACAGGCCCCCTGGCCCCTGTAACTCCTTTTTGGACAATCTGGACTCTTTCTTGACCAGTGAAGGGAGTAAGCATAAGGATCTTATGCTACTAGGTGACTGGAATATCTGGTTAGATGATTCCTCCAAACCAGATTCCAGAGCAGCGTGGGAGCTTTTGGAAAATCATGATCTTCACCCCCTGGGGACTTCTTGTCGTTATTGTCAGAGGGACTTATGCCTCGCTGAAGGAAATGCGACCAATTTATTGGTCTGACGTTCTGTACAATTTCTCTCACTTACTTCGCACAATTACGATAGGGCTAGTACCAAGGATAGACCCATTATCCACACTCGGAAAATCAAGCATTTGGATAAAATGACTGGTGAAGAAATAAAAAAAAAAACCTTAGGCTTCATTGACTCTCAGCTTTCCAGTGATGATTTTTTTGATGCTGGAACGATCATCCTTAAGGATGTGTGTTCTAAGATTGCCCCCAAGAAATTAAAACAAAGCAGAATTTCTAAACAATTGTTTACGCCAAACTTGATCCCTTTGACCAAATCGGTCAGTAGGACTGATCGACAATGGCATAGCCAACAAACAGATAATGCAAAGAGAGCCAAGAACGCACCGAAAGAGTATAAACAGGTGATTTTTACAGCAAAAAAAAAAAAAGAGTTCCTTGGCAAAGTCAGATAATCTTCCTAGGGAACTATTCTCTATTATATTGAAATTTTGTAACCCAGCCTGTAAATCCACACCGATCGAACCCTCTCTAATTAAGGCAAACCTGTTTAATTCCTTTGTTATAGATAAGATTGAAGGCATTAAGGCTGATCTCGCTAAAATGATTCAGCCCACAAGGGACGACGCATTTGATGAATCCCCTAATAACCTAAGCACAGGCGACTTTAAGGCTCTAATAGAGCAGAAGACAACTTTTGAATTTCAACAAGTTGATGAAACAGATACATCTGCTGAATACGCTTAAGCCCACAAACAACTCTTTTTGCCCTTCCTACTTATAATGATTTGTTATTTATATAGCGACTTAATCCAAAGCGCTTTACAGAGCACATATTTTACATACAATATCACCCAGCCGGAATTGGTACTCATTTATCGACCTCGGAAGGATGAAAGGCTGAGTTGGCCTTGCCGGGATTCGAACCTGCAAATCGCGCTCAGATCGCAGCAGCGAGCGCTCAACCATTTGTAACCAAGTTTGTTAATAAATCCCTCTCACAGGGGATGATTCCATCTAGCCTGAAACATGCGATAGTCACTCCTCTGTTGAAAAAGCCCACACTGGACTCAAAAATTCTTCTGAATTTTCGGCCAATAGCAGTACTCCCATGGGCAGCAAAAATTTGAGAAAAAGTAGTCACTGGTCAACATTTTAGCTTTGTAGAAAGGGAGTTGATACTGGACAAAGTCCAATCTGGCCAAGTTTGGAACTGAAGCGGCCCTTCTGGCCGTTCAGGACAACATGTTGATGGCCGTGGATCAGAGTGGTGAAGCTCGTCTTATCCGCGGCCTTCAACACGGTCGATCATACATCCTCTTGGGTCGACTAAAAGAAGTGGGAAGGGTATCTGAACATGCTCTGCGCTGGTTCAGATAATTCCTGACTGATCGACACCAACAAGTAGGACTGGAAGGCTTTTTATCAGATGCCATTAGACTGATCTGTGGGGTACCACAGGGGTATTCATTGTCACCACTGTTGTTCAATCTATATATTCGCCCTCTTTTAGAGATTTTGAGACATCATGGACTGAATTTCCACTCTTACGCAGACGATACTCAGATCTTTCTTGGAGTTTCTAATTTTATATGATGCATTTGGCAAAATGGCATTGTGTCGGGATGAGGTCAGTACCTGGATGTCCCATAATCAGCTACAGTTGAACGCTACCAAAACTGAGCTGATTTTATTTGGACCCAAACATCTTCTAGCGGTTGCTAAGAAGCTACCCATCCCAATACTACTGGGGTCATACCTTTAATTTGTCTCCAAGGTCAAAACCCTTGGTTGCATCTGGCAGGAAGACTTGGGTAGTGAAGTCCAAGTTGGAGCAAAGGTTAAGGCAGGTACTACCTTTCATCCCCAGGGAGGATTATGCCATGGTAGTTGCCGCTCTAGCCAACGGGCACTTGGACTATTGCAAAAGCCAACTGCTTGGCATTCCTCCTCAAAAACAAATACTAAGACTGCAGAAAGCTCAAAATGCTGCAATAAGAATAATTTTCAGGCTAGATCGACGCGCACATGTCTCATCATCGCAGCCATCACTACACTGGCTGTCCGTGGAAGACCAGATCAGATTCGAAGTGGCATGTTTAGTACACAAATGTATTAATGATCCTGCCATAGAACACTTAAGATATCTGATTCAAATATATCAACCATCAAGATCAAAACAATATAATGATCAAAATCTTCTGGTTGTTCCCCGTTCTGTTTATAATTCAAGGGCCGACAGAAGATTTGCTGTATTTGGGCCAAAATTATGGAATTCACTTCCATTGAAAATAAGAATCTTACAGTCACTTTCACAATTTTGGAGAGCATTAAAGACCTTCCTATTTAGATAGTTACACTTCCATCCTTGTATGAGTTACCTGTCTGCTGGAGCCAGTCCAACATTTGTATAACTTTTTATTTCCATCTGCGCCTCTATACGGCTTCGTGCGTCATGCGCGCATTACAAGAACAAAAATAAAAAATAAAATAAAAAAATAATTCTTTGGCATGGGTCTGGAATTGATTCACATGCTCATGAATATTCCCTGTAGTAAGGCTGGGAATTTTCTGTACAGAAGAAACAGTTTCACTTAAGCTTGAAAACTGTATTTCTCCCCTAAACCAATCAGTGTCCTTAGGGTCATACTGCCCATGTCCAATGACAGTCCTCTCCCTAAGCTCCACCCATGGGGCCATCTTCAGATTTGGTAAGCATGTAAAAGGCAGTATGAACCAAGAAGAACCACAGAAGGGAAGGAGGGAGGGTTTGCATGTGAATCCATGCCAGACCCATGCTGGAGAACAAGAGTTACAGGTAAGTAACTTAAACCTTCTCCAGCATGGGATCTGGCATGGATTCACATGCTCATGAATAACGATTACACAGCAGTACATAAACACAACCACAGGAGGTGGCAAGGCTCAACATAAGTAAAAACACTAACCTTTGGAACAGACTCGCCTCAAGTGAATAGGTTGCATAGCACCGCTTGGCAGACTCAAGACTCCTCCCTGCAATCTCCACGTAGCAGCCGTGCAAATGTCGAACAGGGGAACACCAGAGAGAAATGCTGTAGTTGCTGCGATGGCTCTGGTGGAGTGGGACCTCGGACGGCCTGGAAGAGGTCTGTTAGGCATGATGCAGCCAGACAGCCACATGGAAATGGAAGCCTTCGAAAAGGCCTTCCCTTGACTCATAGGTCCGAAATTGACAAACAATTCAGATGTCTTCCGAAACCCCTTAGTGCGTGCCATGTAAAACTTCAAGGCACGAGCAACATCCAGAGAATGCAAGGCCCTATCAGCTGGCGACAACGGATTTGGGCGAATGAAAGGTCCTCTGCGCTGGCAACGATGGATTTGGGAAGAAGACTCGTTGAGGTGGAACTCAGATGGTACCCCCGGTATAAAGGTGAGGTGTGTACGAAGTACCACCCTCGAAGAGTGGAAGGACAAGTACGGCGGGTTACAAGACAGGGCCTGGATCTCTCCGACCGGCCTGGCGGAGGTGATCGCCATGAGAAAAGCCGTCGTACATGAGAAAAACTTGAGAAGGGCTTGATGCATCGGCTCAAAGGGCGCCACCATGAGTTTAGTCAAGACCACATTGAGTTCCCAAGCTGGGGCAGGAGCCTTCACTGGTGGAAAAGTTCTGAAGAGGCCTTTGAGGAGTTCCTTGACAAGTTTGTGTGGCCATAGGGAAGACCTACCCCGGTGTCCTGGTGTTATGTCATATGGCGGCCAGGTGCACATTGATCGAGGCATGAGCCAGTCCAGCCTTGGTCAAGGAAGGCAAGTATGGTAAGAACTGCGGGGCTGTGACACAGAGGCGTAATCTTCTGAGTACGGCACCACATAGAGAAACGCTTCCACTTGTGGCCGTAGCACGTCAACGTTGAAGAGGCTCTGCCCTTGGCCAGGATGTCCTTACATTGCACAGGTAAAGAATATTGTCCAATATTCTAGGGCTACAGGAGCCAGGCCATGAGATTCAGATACACTGGGTCTCTGTACAGAATCGCCCCTACTTCTCTGGAGAGAAGATTGAGAAGTAGTGGCAGCCTAATGGACGGATCCGCCGACAGATGTAGCAGGTCTAAATACCAGATTTGACGTGGCCACGACGGGGCGACAAGCAATTTCTTGCAGCAACACAGAGTGTGTTGATCACTCCTAGCAGGAGTGGGGACTGAGGTAAAGCGTATAGGAAAAGTCCCTCTCATGGGAACGAGAATGCATCTCCCATGCACCTCGGGCTGCGTGAACCTGCGGCCGTCATGAAACGAGTTGATCTGGGGTTGATCCCATTCGTGGAATAGTAGATCTACTTGGTCCTGGCAAAGCTCCCACTTGTGGGAAGAATGTAGCCCCGTGATGAACGAGTCTCCAATGGTATTCTTGGTGCCCGCCATGTGAAAAGGGATGAGAAACATGTCCTGACAAATGTCCCAGTGCCACAAATACTGGGCCTTCCTGGAGAGAGCTGGACAGCACGTCCAGCCCGGCTTCCGGATGTAGAACACGGTGGTGGTGTTGTCCGTAAAGATCACCACCTTGCCCCTCAGCGACGGCAGGAAGGACCCTCTGGGCCCCTAAGACGGCCCAAAGCTCCAGGATGTTGATGTGGAGAGTCTTTTGTTTTGAAAGCCAAAGATCTCCGGTGTGCAACTATCCGGTGTGTGCTCCACAAACTTCCAGGGAAGCATCCGTCGTGACGGTCTCCTGCTAAGGTGGGACTGGAATGGGGCCCCTTGCGTGAGACGAGAGCGTACATCCCACTACTGTAATGTCCATCCAGGATCCAGAGATTTGCAGCCACCTCGCATCCAGAAACTCCTGGGGAGGTCTCATCCGCAGTCTGCAAAGGAGGACGAGGTTGATGCAGGTGGATATCATGCCCAGCAGCGACTTAATGGCTCACAAAGTAGCCGACCGTGCAAATGACACACGCTGCACCTTCCCTAGGATGGCTATCAACCTCTCTTCCGAGGGAGATGCCAGAAAGGTTACTGTATTGAGTTGGGCACCCAGAGCGTTCTGCGATGGCTCAAAGCAGGACTTCAGAGGATTTTTGGAGAATCCTCGCAGTGTGCTGGCTTGCCAGAGCGGTATTGGACCAGCCAATTGTCTTGGCAAAGGTAGACGTGGAGGCCCTCAAGACAAAGATGTGCCGCCACTAGAAGCAATCACTTTGTAATGACCCTTGGGGATGATTTCAGGCTGAAGGGAAGAGCCATGAACTGACAGTGTCACCCCTGGACCACGAACCACAGGAACTTGCGGTGCTTCCGGTGGATGGGGACGTGGAAATAGGTGACCTCCAGATGCAGAGATGCCAGGAAGTCATCTTCCTCTAGTTGGACGAGAACGTGCTGCAACGTGACCATCCTGAATTTCTGGGACTTCAAGTACTTGAGGCGTCTCAGGTCCAGAATCGGCCTCCTCCCTCTTGACTTCTTTCGGACCAGAAAGTATGCCAGGGTGTCAATAACCCTTTCTACCAGAGCCATGAATTTAGAGCCATTGTGAAGATAGGGCTGGGACTGCTGGAATTCGAGGTCTGCTTTGGTGTCCAACCGCTGGCATCCTGGAGGCCTTGAGCCAGCTGTAAAAGCGGATTCTGGTCGTCAAAATAATTGACCCCTCCTGACATCCCTGCCAAAGATACCTGCCATTGTATCTGTAGTGCAAAGCATCTAGACGCTGGCGTTAACCTACTGCGCTAACTGTGCTTTCTTGGCCTAAGGCTTGTTGCGCATATATTCAGCTTATTCGAAGAGTGTAGAAAAATTGCTGTTCAAGCACATGTGCGGGGTGAGCCCATCTGTGCTTGTGAAGGGTTAACTGCAAAAGCAGCTCAGCACGTAAACATCTATTTCTTGCAAGAGGCTCTGCACAGACATTTGCAACCCGGCACTGCCTTGCACCGCTCTCGCTAGGTGTAGTGATACGAATGGAATGTAGAGAAGCGAAGCTACCCAAAACTAAGTGAAGAGAGCCTGAGAGCCAAAGGGCTTGGACATTTTATATAAAAAAACATGTTTTTGTGCACCAAGGACTCTGCCGAGAAGATTCTTGAAAATCTAATACGTCACACTGATGGACAAGTAGGCCATAATAAGAAGCGTTCACCTGAGCAAGGGGGGAGGGACTCTTCCTGGGCTGTTTGGACGGTGCACACAAAGCAGCGCCTGGAATACCAGCTAAGCACTGAAAGGCAGAAGGTCTTGCTGTTACATCCCCATTTGTGTAGGCTGCCGGGGCTAGGCCAGTTCCGGAGCGGTGCCTGGCCCAAGGGTGGTGTGGGTCCTAGGTGTGACCAGATCGCATCAAGATCAGAGATTTCTAGGAGCGTAAGATATTTGCATCTCACTAGTAACTAATAACCTGCATTGTTTAGCTTATATTTGTATTCCCATTTTATAGAAAATTGCTGCTTGGATTTAGTTGATTTGTTAGTAAATAAATGCAAGTGTAAAATCTTCTTCTGAGTGGGTTTCTTCTAGACTGTGTACATTGTGTTTAGCATAGTTTCAAACTTGTGAGGGATTGTAAAGGGTCAGAGGGTCGTCAGGGCTGGTCCCGGGGTGAGCACATACCCTTTTCACTACAGTATCGAAACATTCGGACCAGGTTTGTAGAGTAAATGTTTTCTCGACAACCGTCGACGTCAAAGGGTTTGTCTTTCAGTGCCGATATGGTGAATGTCGGTGTCGATCGGGATCGAGACGCTGTAGCATCGATGTCCTTGGATGCACGGTGATAATGCGGCTGCCATAGGATTTCTTTCGACGTCTAAAGATTTATTGGCGCCGACACTGTCGGTACCGGGGCACTAGAGGGGTGCAGTCCCTCTGTATCAAAGACATGATGAGGTGAGGCTGTCTACTAAACACATTCAAATTCCTTCCTGTACTAATAAGGAGGAAACTGAAATTCATTGGCCCTTTCCCCATCGAAACATTGATCAACCCAGTAGCTATGCGATTACATTTCATGAACCGTTACAAGATACACTCAGTGTTTCATGTATCCCTCCTGAAACCCATGATGCATTCTGGAAAATATGGGGACAGACACCTTCCCCAACCTCCGGCACTAGGGCAACAAGAGGAATACGAAGTGAAGAAAATAGTGGACTCTCAACTTCATAGAAGATCGATGCAGTATCTGATTGACTGGGTAGGCTATGGGCACGAGGATAGAACATGGGATTCTGCGAAAAATGTGTTCATCCCTCGCACGTTACTAGGTTCCACATCAACTTCCAGAAAAAACCTGGGGCTCATGGTCTGGTGGCCTCTGGGAAGCGTTTTTGGGGGTGGGGTGTATTGTCAGGAAACCTTTACCTGCCGCCTGGGGTTCCAGTCCTTGTTGCCAGGGTACCTCTGGCAGCCCCTCTGGACCCATGTTACAACACCGGTAGAGCCTTGCCCCTTCATGCCGTCTCGAGACGGAGAACCTTCAGCGACTGAGGAAGCGTCCCCATCCAAGACGGCGGACGCTAATGTTGTGTTACAGCCTTCTTCCCATCTAAGATTTATTTATTTATCACGCCCTGCAGCCTGACAGCATCAGGGGCACATTAAGACAAGGACAAAAACCAGACAATTGGCAGGTGGAATTTTCTTTGAGTGGGGTTTAGTGAAATAAAGTTTCAGTCGCTTACGGAAAGTGAGGAGGCATTTCTTCTTGCGCAGTTCCACTGTAGTCCATTCCAGGTCTGCGGCCTGCCCAGGAAAGGACCGTCCTTTCCCTTTTGCTCGCTTCACCTTAGGGCACAAGAGGCGAAAGGTGTTGGTAGATCTGGTCGTTCTTCTCAGGCTAAGGAGATTCAAACTAGTTTTAAGAGGCAAGGGTGGGACCATGCAGGCATCTGGCAGCCAGTGCAGTTCCCTCCTGGCTGGAGTAATGTGCTCCCTTCTCGGAATACTCTTAATGATACATGGCATCATTCTGGAGCACTTGAAGCATTTGAATATTGTTTTTATTAGCGGCGGCCAGGAGTGTGTTGCAATAATTCAGTCTAGGCATTATAATGGACCGGACTAATGTTTTGCAATTTTTTATTGTCACAAATGGCTTCACAAGTCTTAACAGTTTAAGATGATATTGCGATTTCTTAAGCACACTATCTACCTGGGCGTCTGCCGCAAGTGAGATTTTGAATATCACACCCAAAGTCTTGACATTATTTTGGACATCAACACAATGCCCATCTACTAAAAAGTCACTAATACGGGGGTCCCGTTTCTTAGAGTCTGGGGTGATCTGAAGATTAGTAAATGTTCTAGATTCCAGGATTGTAGGTTTTAGGTTTAGCACTTTAAGGCACGTAAGCACAGACTTTCTTTGCCCAGATGCGCTGACGCGCCTGACCGGTAATTAAATATTCACCCGGACTACAAAACAAAAGGGATTGTAGTTCTGGAGTGCTGGTGAACAAAGTTTAAGTAATCGAGAGAAAACGGGTGTTCAAAGCACTCGAAACACAGCGTGAAGAAAGTTTGAAGCACACAAGACAAAGTCAAATGCTAAAAATTCAAATCTAGAAGATTTTTCTAATATGTATAACACATTGTCTAAAATTCAAAAATGCAGCCTAGATTACTGTAAAATATATAATATCGGTAGATCAATCAAAATAACACGAATAAATGGCTCTGATAACCGTGAGGGCTAGCAAGCCTTTCATATATGCAGACTTGCTTGGTGCCGACGCGCCTGACCAGAAATGAAATATTCACCCGGACTACAAAACCAAAGGTGGTGGATGCCAACATGTGTTACGGCCTACATCATTGCTTTAGGTTCCCGGATATAAGGGAACCAAGTGCCGGACCTAGCTTCTTCAAACCTCAGATTCCACGGACCTGGAGCTATCACAGCACAACTTTGCACTCATCGTAAAAAGACTTTGTCAAGACTCTTTTGAATAAGTCATTAGGATTTAGTCTTGTTTTCTTTGTGTTTTATACAATGTATAATTTCTACCTTTCGGGCCCTGGTTTTGAGTTACAGTGGCTAAGCATCACCCTGTGAACGAACAGGGTTCCTCCTTCTTATACTATATGGATTTATTTACCACTCACAGATAATTCACGTAGGGGGATATCAAAGGGCTAAAACCTGGGTTACTTAGCTCACTCTCTCCATACAGTTACCTTGGGCTCCAGAGACTCCTGACTTTGCTTCCGGTTCTGCTTTTCGGGTACATAAGAGAGCAGAGAGAACACCTTGGTGAGACAAGACGGGAAACAGGAAGTCCCTGTGATACTATAACAGGGACATTCTTAGTCACATTTTTCCCAAAGTCTATGCGTTTCATGGTTCTTGAGAGTTCAGGTTAAGGGTTTTGGATCTTGTAACTGATAATTTCCTTGCATCCGAGTACTCAACTGCTGAACACTTAACTAATTTTCATGCATCTTTATTCTCCTAATGGGTGAATGTTTATGGGATACATTACTCACCATAATCATATTTCTGATGCTTGTATCTGCTTAGATTCACATGCTGTGCATAGGCCCACATCTAGTGGAAGCTGCAGAGCATTACCGTGCGTTTTTCGGAACTCGAAAAGGGGCGTCGAACTAGGGCGTGCCAGTAATACTATCCCTAGTGTGACGTCCACTATACCCATGATCCCTCACACGTGTAGGACCCTCAGATTGTATTTTTTCTGACATGAGGTAGTATGAGGAGTAGCGCGAGTACAGAGTATACAAGCAGATAGATAAGACTACAAGCATCCATGCGCCTTCTCTCAGAGGGGAGGAAGGGCGGGCGCATGTGAATCTAAGCAGATACAAGCATCAGAAATACGATTACAGTGAGTAATGCATGTCTTCTGAGGCTTGTGGAATCTTCTTAGATCACATGCTGTGCATAGATTAGCGAGCAGTGTTAGAAGAAGGAGGTGGGATGTGAGAAGGGTCATGAGCGAACAAATGTCTTAGAACCGCTTGTCCCACTTGAGTATCTGTCTTGGAATGAGTGTCAATGCAGTAGTGCTGAGTAAAAGTGTGAATAGAGCTCCATGTTGCTGCTTTGCAAATGGTGTCAAGGGGTACATTTGCAATGAAAGCTAGAGTGGCCCCAGTACCTCTTGTGGAGTGGGCCCTTGGCGTAAAAGGCAGTGTCTTTTCTGAAAGGGAGTAGCACAGCTGGATACATTTCACTATCCATTTAGAGATGGCACCTTTAGAGATGCAATCTCCTTCTCTGCCTGTAGGTACGGAGACGAACAGTTGATCTGTTTTTCTTAGCGGTCTGGTCTTGTCTACGTAGTAGAGGACCGCTCTTCTCACATCTAGTGTGTCTAGTTTCACCTCAGCAGAGCTTTTGGGTTCTTGGAAAAAGGCCGGTAGCTCAATGGACTGGTTAACATGGAATTTGGAAATAAACTTAGGTGAGAACCTAGGGTGAGTTTGTAAAACCAGTTTATCCTCATGTATAGTAAAGAAAGGATCCTGCACTGACAGAGCCTGAATTTCACTGACCCTTCTTATGGATGTAATGGCTACTACGAAGGCAGTCTTATAAGTCAGGTGTTTTAGACCAGCTTTATGCATGGGTTCAAAGGGGCGGGGAGTGAGTTTAGGAAGCACCACATTAAGGTCCCATCCTGGAGGTGAGTTAGAAATTGGAGGGTGGAGTCTCTTTACCCCTTCCAGAAAGGCTTTAACAACTAGCACTTTCCACCATGACACCTTGTTATGGGAGGTGGTGTAGGCTGACAGCCCCGCCTGGTGTACCTTGAGTGAATTAAATACCAACCCTGCGTCCAGCAGGTGGAGCATGTAGGTGACAATATTGGAAGGAGTGCAATCAACTGGGTTGACTTGTTTATTCTGGCACCAAATAACGAATCTCTTCCACTTATCAAAGTAACAGTGCCTTGTGTTAGGTTTTCTTGATTCTTTTAAGATGTCCATACATCTCTGTGGTAAATTGAGATGGCCAAACTCTGACTTCAGGAGCCATGCTGCCAAGTTCATCGAGTTGGGTTGAGGATGCACGGTTTGTCCGCCGTGCTCAGACAGTAGGTTGTACCAGCACGGGAGACTGATGGGTTTGCACACCAGCAGTTTGCGCAGGTGCGGGAACCACGGTTGTCTCACCCACATAGGAGCAACTAGGATGAGTGTCATCAATTCCCTGTGTATCTTGTTGACCACCTTCCTCATCAGAGGGGTTGGTGGAAAAGCGTAGGCAAACATCCCTGACCAGTTCATCCATAGAGCGTTCCCCTTGGAGCCTGGCTGGGGGAACGATGCAAATTCTGGGCATGGTCTGTTTTCGCTTGTGATGAATAGGTCTATAGTGGGAAAACCCCACTGAGAGAAGAGGTGACTTCTTCGTGTAGACACCATTCGTGTTTTTCTGGGAGGGGATCTCTGCTCAAAGCGTCCGCTAGTGAATTGAGATCCCCTGGAACATGTTGAGATGACAGGTACATGTTCCGTCTGAGTGCCCATATCCAAATGCTCTGGGCAAGCCTGGACAGATTTGGCGAACAAGTGCCCCCCTGTTTGTTTGTGTAAAACATTGCCGCTGTGCTGTCTGTTAGGATCTGCACTGACAGGTTGGATAGGTGGGGTTCGAACGTCCAAAGCGCTCTGAAGACTGCCAGAAGTTCTAGCAGGTTGATGTGATTCTGAGCCACTGTGTGAGACCAGAGACCCTGAGCTGTGTGGTGAAGGAGGTGTGCTTCCCACCCTGACAGGGACACGTCTGTTGTGACTACGGCCTGTATTTCTGGATCGTAAAAGGGTTTCCCCGTTTGAAAGATTCTCTCTTGTCCACCAGCGAAGACTCTGTACTAGTGTTGGCGAAATGACCACTAAATCGTCCCACTGACCACTTGCCTGAGACCAATGTTTCGCCAACCATTCCTGCATGAGACGCAGGCGCGCGTGGGGAACCAGGTAAATGCATGATGCCATCATGCCTAGTAAACACATCGCTTTGTGCACTCTTATCTGGCGACCGGACTGATAGTGAGGAATTTGCAGTAACAGATTGCAAATTCTTTCTTCTGATGGAAAGGCCAACCCCTCTTTGCTATCTAGGACAGCTCCTAGGAACTGTTTGGAGGTGCTTGGCACCAGGCTTGATTTTTTCTCGTTTATTGAGACGCCCAACGGAAAGAGGAGGTCGATAGGTCTTTGAATGTTGGATCTGCAAATTACGAGGGTTTCCCCTGTGATGAGCCAGTCGTCCAGGTAAGGGTACACTGGGATTGCCTCCCTGAGTAGGTGCGCCACCACCACTGCCAGTACTTTGGTGAATACCCTTGGAGCCTAGGCTATACCGAAGGGCAGCACTGTAACGCTCACCTGGCTCCCACGGAGGCGCTGGTCTAGTCTGGGTTGCTGTGACCTCTTCTAAGGTGATGCGCAGGGTTCGGAAGACGGACTGGACCGGGCCCCCAAATCTGGCTTGTCTGGCTCGCAGAAGTATCCTTCTGTAGGCGAAAATAGGGGATTAACTGTCTGCTGGGTAATGCAATCGGCCTCCCACTTTCCCCTCTCACTCTCCTCGAAACCCTTCTGTGATTCCTCGTAGCGTCTCACCTTAGGGTCTGCATGGACGAGCTCTCCATCCTGCTTCTGATGCAGGGGCGCGTTGGTATCCAGTTACTTCACTGGATTTTCGGATTGGTGAGAACCAAACTTGCTTGGGTTCCAGGTAAGTTTTTTGATAAGAGGTTCCCCTTGTGTCCATGCATTAATGTACTAATGCTAGTGTCTTTTTCCCCATAGGGGCCGGGGTACGGAATGCCGGGGAACAGGCACCGACCCGAGATGAGAGGTGAAATCCTTGTAGAAATCAGGTAAGTCTTTAATGAGAGTTTTTTTGGTAATGTCTTTCCATTCACTCATTAACGCTGATGTCTCTTTTTCCCCTTAGGGGCCGGGGTCCGGAAATGCCAGGATGTGGCGCGGACCCGAAATGAAGAGGGAATGAATCAACAGGTAAGTCTTAACATGGAGATTTAGCTTTCCTTATTCCCTTCTCTCTCTCTCACCTTTTGTTCTCGTCTTTTTCTCCCTAGGCGCTGGGGCGTGACTGCGAATCCGGATGATCGCTGCTGAACATGGAGGCGCCCTGTAAAGGTGAGTGGAATGCGGCGCTGCAGCGATCGACGCGATGAGCTTTTAAATAAAAGTCTTCCTTTTCAGGATTGTCGGCGAGATGTCTCCGGGATGCGGATTTAGCAGGTAAGGACTTTTCCTTCTTCTGTTCTCTTCTTCTCTTCCTTTGCAGGTGATCCAGGATGCTGGCAGGCGTGGCAGAAGTCAGGATGCAGGAGCAGACACGGTGAGCGTCCAGCTGCTAGATGCAGAACAACGCGAAGCACGTGTGGCTGTTCGGGTGGGGTTTAAATAGCCTTGGAAGAAGTTCCAGGTATGTATCCTTCCTCCAATCAGGTATGTATCCTTTCCCGACCACGCCCGGATGGTAAATTAGTCCCACAGGTAAAGTAGTTCCTTTCAGGCCTCAAGGAGGCCAGGATCCTGCAGCATGGTCTGCATCAGCTAAGTGCACCCAAGCACTCCCATAATGAGCCTGGCGCCTATGGCGCCAGGACTGATGTCTTTGGACAGTGTCCTGGCGCCTATGGCGCCAGGCTCATAAAAGGGCCCCTATATGGGGTTGCTGGGTCCTTCCTTGGGGACTGGATGTCCGCTTTCGGGGACGCAGGGCTTGAACCGGCTCCCCGGGAGCGGGCATCATGACAGCTCTGTAACGCTCACCTGACTCCCACGGAGGCGCTGGCCTGGTTCGCGCTGCTGTGACCTCTTCTAAGGTGATGCGCAGGGTTCAGAAAACGGTCTGGACCGGGCCCCCAAATCTGGCTTGTCTGGCTCGCAGAAGTATCCTTCTGTAGGCGAAAATAGGGGATTAACTGTCTGCAGGGTAAGGCCATCGGCCACCCACTTTCCCCTCTCACCATCCTCGAAACCCTTCTGTGATCCCCGTAGCGTCTCACCTTAGGGTCTGGAAGGACGAGCTCTCCATACTGCTTCTGATGCAGGGGCGCGTTGGTATCCAGTTACTTCACTGGATTTTCGGATTGGTGAGAACCAAACTTGCTTGGCTTCCAGGTAAGTTTTTTGATAAGAGGTTCCCCTTGTGTCCATGCATTAATGTACTAATGCTAGTGTCTTTTTCCCCATAGGGGCCGGGGTACGGAATGCCGGGGAACAGGCACCGACCCGAGATGAGAGGTGAAATCCTTGTAGAAATCAGGTAAGTCTTTAATGAGAGTTTTTTGGTAATGTCTTTTTATTCGTTCATTAACGCTGATTTCCTTTTTCCCCTTAGGGGCCGGGGTCCTGAAATGCCAGGATGCGGCGCGGACCCGAAATGAAGAGGGGATGAATCAACAGGTAAGTCTTAACATGGAGATTTAGCTTTCCTTATTCCCTTCTCTCTCTCACCTTTTGTTCTTGCCTTTCTCTCCCTAGGTGCTGGGGCGTGACTGCGAATCCGGATGGTTGCTGCTGAACATGGAGGCGCCCTGTAAAGTTGGGTGGAAAGCGGCGCTGCAGCGATCGTCGCGATGAGCTTTTAAATAAAAGTCTTCCTTTTCAGGGTTGTCGGCGAGATGCCTCCGGGATGCGGATTTAGCAGGTAAGGACTTTTCCTTCTTCTGTTCTCTTCCTTTGCAGGTGACCCAGGATGCTGGCAGGCATGGCAGAAGTCAGGATGCAGGAGCAGACACGGTGAGCGTCCAGCTGCTAGATGCAGAACAACGCGAAGCATGTGTGGCTGTTCGGGTGGGGTTTAAATAGCCTTAGAAGAAGTTCCAGGTATGTATCCTTCCTCCAATCAGGTATGTATCCTTCCCGACCAAGCCCGGATGGTAAATTAGTCCCACAGGTAAAGTAGTTCCCTTCAGGCCTCAAGGAGGCCGGGATCCTGCAGCATGGTCTGCATCAGGTAAGTGCACCCAAGCACTCCCATAATGAGCCTGGCGCCTATGGCGCCAGGACTGATGTCTTTAATGAGCCTGGCGCCATAGGCGCCAGGACACTGTCCAAAGGGCCCCTATCTGGGGTTGCTGGGTCCTTCCTTGGGGACTGGATGTCCGCTTTCGGGGACGCAGGGCTTGAACCGGCTCCCCGGGAGCGGGCATCATGACAGCTCTGTAACGCTCACCTGACTCCCACGGAGGCGCTGGCCTGGTTCGCGCTGCTGTGACCTCTTCTAAGGTGATGCGCAGGGTTCGGAAAACAGTCTGGACCGGGCCCCCAAATCTGGCTTGTCTGGCTCGCAGAAGTATCCTTCTGTAGGCGAAAACAGGGGATTAACTGTCTGCGGGGTAAGGCAATCGGCCTCCCACTTTCCCCTCTCACCCTCCTCGAAACCCTTCTGTGATCCCCGTAGCGTCTCACCTTAGGGTCTGGAAGGACGAGCTCTCCATCCTGCTTCTGATGCAGGGGCGCGTTGGTATCCAGTTACTTCACTGGATTTTCGGATTGGTGAGAACCAAACTTGCTTGGCTTCCAGGTAAGTTTTTTGATAAGAGGTTCCCCTTGTGTCCATGCATTAATGTACTAATGCTAGTGTCTTTTTCCCCATAGGGGCCGGGGTACGGAATGCTGGGGAACAGGCACCGACCCGAGATGAGAGGTGAAATCCTTGTAGAAATCAGGTAAGTCTTTAATGAGAGTTTTTTGGTAATGTCTTTTTATTCGTTCATTAACGCTGATTTCCTTTTTCCCCTTAGGGGCCGGGGTCCGGAAATGCCAGGATGCGGCGCGGACCCGAAATGAAGAGGGAATGAATCAACAGTTAAGCCTTAACATGGAGATTTAGCTTTCCTTATTCCCTTCTCTCTCTCTCACCTTTTGTTCTTGCCTTTTTCTCCATAGGTGCTGGGGCGTGACTGCGAATCCGGATGGTTGCTGCTGAACATGGAGGCGCCCAGTAAAGGTGAGTGGAAAGCGGCGCTGCAGCGATCGTCGCGATGAGCTTTTAAATAAAAGTCTTCCTTTTCAGGGTTGTCGGCGAGATGCCTCCGGGATGCGGATTTAGCAGGTAAGGACTTTTCCTTCTTCTGTTCTCTTCTTCTCTTCCTTTGCAGGTGATGCTGGCAGGCGTGGCAGAAGTCAGGATGCAGGAGCAGACACGGTGAGCGTCCAGCTGCTAGATGCAGAACAACGCGAAGCACGTGTGGCTGTTCGGGTGGGGTTTAAATAGCCTTAGAAGAAGTTCCAGGTATGTATCCTTCCTCCAATCAGGTATGTATCCTTCCCCGACCACGCCCGGATGGTAAATTAGTCCCACAGGTAAAGTAGTTCCCTTCAGGCCTCAAGGAGGCCGGGATCCTGCAGCATGGTCTGCATCAGGTAAGTGCACCCAAGCACTCCCATAATGAGCCTGGCGCCTATGGCGCCAGGACTGATGTCTTTTATGAGCCTGGCGCCATAGGCGCCAGGATACTGTCCAAAGGGCCCCTACATGGGGTTGCTGGGTCTTTCCTTGGGGACTGGATGGCCGCTTTCGGGGACGCAGGGCTTGAACCGGCTCCCCGGGAGCAGGCATCATGACAAGCACTTTGAACTGGTAGTGCTGGCTGTCTACCTTGAAGCGCAAGAACCTTCTGTGCGCTGGGAACATGGAAATATGAAAATAGGCATCTTTCATGTCCAATTTTGCCTTGTAATCAACTCTTCTTAGTACGTGGATTACTTCTTGGAGTGTAGTCATGCAAAATTTTTGAGGCTTGACATACTTGTTTGCAGGGCGTAAGTCTTACTGGGCGTATCGTTACATTTTTTTTGGCACAAGGATGTAAGTTGAATAAATACCCTTGTTTACCTGGTTGCCCGGGACGAGTTCTATCGCGTCCTTTGCAAAAAGAATGACGATCTCCTCAAGGAGGATTCTCTGGTGCTCCAAGGAGTGTATTTTCTGTCTTGGAGGATGGTCGCGGGGGCGCTCCAATAGTTTGATACAGTATCCCGCGGACACTGTGGACAGCACCCATCTGTCCGAAGTGATCCCTTCCCATGCCTGGGTGAAGGTTGAAATGCACCCCCCGACTGGGGATGCATGGGAAGGGACCCGGAGCGGAACGTCACTTTGTTGGGAGGCGTAGCGCCTCTACCTGCGCTGCCTCTTCCCCTACCACGGCCCCTCTTTTGACCTCTGGTGAAACCCTGGGAAGCTTGTTGGTTGCCGCCACACGATGTTCCTTGGTTCTGAAAGTAATAGAACCCTCTCTTGGAATTTTTTGCTGCGAGAACGACGAAAATTATTATTTCCCTGCTGGTTTGTGGGTTTATTAGTTAGTTGGCCAAAGGACTTTAAGGTGTCATATTTGTCCTTGGCCGTTTTAAGAGCTTCCTCCACTGCCTTCCCAAACAGAACGTTTGGTTCCACTGGCATGTCAATGAGGTTGGCTTGGGTCTTGGGTTTAAACCCAGACTGCCTCAGCCAAGCGTGTCTTTTGATTACTGTGCTTTCTGCAATAAGCCTCCCTGCATTGTCTGCTGCATCGAAGTTAGCCTTGAGAATGCATCCGGACACTGATCTTCCTTCCGACGCAATCTGGGCCAACTGGCTTTCTAGAGGTTCTGGTGAGGAGGCAATGAAGGCAGCTACCTGTTCCCATTGATGGCAGTTGTAGCTTGCCAGCAGAGTGGTGGTGTTAGCAATTCGTGCTTGGTAAGCTGAAGTGGATGCCACTTTTCTTCCTAGCCCATATATTCTCTTAACTTCTGAAGATGCCAGTGGTGTTCCCGCCCTCTTCCTGGTGGTTGTAACCACTAATGAGTCAGGTTTTAGCTGACCCCTTATGTAAAGTGGGTCGGAGGGGGCAGCCCTGAATAACTTTTCTATTTGTGGGTAAACTGCCCGGGTAAGATTAGGGGTGAGCAGAGAAGGATCGATTCTGCGTTGAATAGACTTTAGAATCGGGATGGCTTGGGCAATGCATCTTTTATCCCCCAGAATTTGCTCTGCAAAATCCATCTCTTCTTGGGCCCCCCCTGAGTGTCTATTTGGAAATGGGCTGCAGCCTTGGCTAAAACTTCGTTTAGCAAGGGCTGATTATCAACAGGTGAGTCATTCACCGGAGGGTCCTTGGGAATAGGGGAGTCAAGACTATAGGCCTCTGCCTCGTCTTCCTCCTCCTCATCCTGGTCCTCATAATAATCGACCCAGGCCTGGTTGTCTAGTATTTGTACTTCTGGATCCTCACCATACTGCTGGTAAGGCTCAATAGTGAATGGGTCTGAAATCAGCCCCTGAACTGGAGTCACAGTAGAAGGTGGAGGGTCTTTGGATCCCGAAGGGGCAGAGGTAGCAGGGGTATTGCGATCGCTTTGGAAGTAATTAGGATCTTTTTCGTGAAAATCTACAAAAAAAGACATTCTCCTCATTACTCTGTCGATGTCTTCCGAGTTCCATTCCTTGGAACTAGGAATTACCCTTTCCTGCTGTGGTTCCTCTTCTAATTCCCATATCCTGGGGAGTGGGAGGGACAATATTTGGCCTATTGACAGGGTCAGTGGCCTTGGACTTTTCTCCTTCTGAACCTTGTGTTCAGAGGCTTTTTTTATGTTGTTTATCCCCCTTCCCATGTGTAGAGGAATGTTTTCCTTGCACCTTGGACTTTCCTGAATCTTTAAACTCCTGGCGTCGAGATTCGGAGGTCGGATCATGAGATTCGGGAGTCTTAGAAGAGGGACATTGACTCTCGGAAGCAGACGTCGAACGAACTGCCGGAGTAGTCTTCGAACATGCTGCTTGGGGGTAGAGGTCGGATTAGTCTCCTGACGACTATACCTCTGTGACTTTAGGTAATGTGGCACTGATAGCAATCGTAGACTGTTGCAGTGTGTCATGGGTCGACTGTGACCTGGAACGCCCCGAGGACACTGATTCTGCGGACCGCTATCTCTGTGCCTTCTTCTGCCGATCACTCGACACGCGTGTCGAATCTCGGGTGGGGTTAGTGTCTTTAGAGGAGGAGGTGTGGGTAGCTCTCTTGCCGTCGGGTGTTGTCCCCATATCTGCCCCGCCAGACAGTCCTCCAAGGTCAGGGGCTTGCGCTTGGGTGTCTAACGGCACCCCTGTGCCCTCGCCGTCCGATACGGCAGCGTTGCTGCCATCATTGAAGGAACCCACAGCGTCCATGGCCTCGAGTTGCCTGGTGTAGTGGGCCCAACGTTTCGCCGAGCGGTCCTTAAGTGTCTTGGCTTTGAAGAGCTTACAAGCTCTACAATTTGCCTCGGGGTGGTCCCTTGGAAGACACAGGTTACAGGTGTTATGTTTATCTACCCAGGGGAACTTACGGTTGCACTGGGGCAGAATTTAAATGGAGTACTCTCCATATGTTAATATCTGGCAGCAGGCGGGTATATGTAGGAAAAAATGAGTGTGTGAGTATGTCCATCCCCCACTCTCCCTACTTGCAAGGCCGAGGCCAGAGGCCTTCCGGGGCCCAAAGTCCGTTGTGTAGCCTCGACGGCTGTTCGTTCTCAAAGTACCCGCGTCGATCTTCAGTGATCTTCGACGTGGGATTTGAGAACAGGGATTTATTTGATAAATGGCTAAAAGCCAGGGAACTCCGCAACTATGCTTCTGACAATTATGGCGAAAAAACAATCTGAGGGTCCTACACGCGTGAGGGATCATGGGTACAGTGGACGTCACACTAGGGATAGTATTACTGGCACGCCCTTATTTGACCCCCCTGTTCGAGTTTCGAAAAACAAACTAATACTCTGCAGCTTCTACTAAATGTCGGCCTATGCACAGCATGTGATCTTAGCAGATTTCACAAGCCTCAGGAATATATATATATTATGTATGGTTGTGATTGACAATACTTACCTGTGATTGTTTTATGCTTACTGTGTAACTAAAGGCCCAATAAATAATTGTATTTTTTTATACTGTCTAACATGAAATGTTAGTTGTTGCTCTGTGTGGACTCATTGTAGCTCAAAACCACTAACACTTTTCCTGAGACTAAGCCTTGACTGCCCACTCACCAGCTTGGATTGGGTTTTGGCTAACCTCTCATGGTTTTCCCGGTTTACCATAAATAGGGTGGCATCCTGCCACCTGTGCCGATTTTGGATATCCATCTTAACAATACACTATGCAATTAACAGTGAATAAAGGTAAAAAAGGGGTAAAACATCAACGGGCCAGAAACATTTGTGTGCTTAAATGAGAACATTCAGCTGTAAGGCCTACATTGTGACTACACACCACTGATTGAAGTTAGTGATTGTTCCAGGGATGGAAATTAAGATTGGATGAGCAGGCGCTAAAAGCAGCTCCTGGGTACGTAGCATTAACCAATGACAAGGAGCTACCACTGGGGATTGATGCACTAGTACATAGCATTCCGCAAATCTAATTACCACATACGATGCAAACCTTTCACTTTGTGCATTATTTATGAACCCTTATGCTTTAAATGTTGTATAAATGTGTCCTAACGGCCATCTAAAGATTGCCCCGAAAGCACAGAGCTAAATTCACATAGGTGTGTTTGCTCAGCATAAGCTGGCCTGGGGAGCCAAAAGTAGTTCCTGCTAGCAGTTGGTGTCAAGCTAACCAAGCTATTCTAGGCTACAAGCAGGAGCTAAATAGCTCCAAGGTCCAGTCAATCTAAACCCTGATGTTCCATTAGAGCCCTTGTAGATAACAGAGGGTGCCGGGACGTCTCGTTATCGAAGGGTGACCCAATAGGGTTTGCAGTACAGAAATCACGCTACACCAAGGATTGGTATAACCCCGTTATGGGTAATATACCCGAGGCATATGGTGTCAACCAAGAGAACATACCCAAGCTCACTGGTTCCAGACCTGAAGGGATCTTCATGATCCAGTCTTTTTACTGTCACTTGGCTGGCAGAGATCAATGACCGAACACACCCAGAAAGTAAAGATGGAACAAGTTACTTACTTATAACTCCTGTTCTCCAGCATGGGTCTGGCATGGATTCAGATGCTCATGAATATTCCCTGTCATCAGGCTGGGAATTCTCAGTAAAAAAGAAAAACATTTTTTCTGTAGCCAGGAAACTGCATTTCTCCTCTATAACCAATCACTGGCCCTTGGGTCATACGGCCCCCATCCAATAACAGTCGTCTTCCTACCTAAACTCCAACCCTGGTGGCCATCTTCAGATTTGGTAGAGCATGTAAAGTGGCAGTATGAACCAAGAAGCGCCACAGAGGGGAACAAGGGAGGGTTTGCATGTGAATCCATGCCAGACCCATGCTGGAGGACAGGAGTTACAGGTAAGTAACATGTTCCTTCTCCAGCATGGGGTCTAGCATGGATTCACATGCTCATGAATACGATTACATAGCAGTACATATACACAACCACGGGTGGTGGAAAGGCTCACAGAAGCAATACACTTACGCCTGGAACAGACTCACCTCAAGTAAACAGGTTGCGTAGCACTGCTTGGCCAATCTGGAATTCCTCAGTGGAATCCCTGCCGACGGAGTAGAATCTTGTGAATGTGTGGGTGGACCTCCATGTAGCAGCCCTGCAGATGTCAACCATTGCAACACCAGAGAGAAACACTGTTGTCACTGCGATGCCTCTGGTGGAATGGGCTCTCGGCTGGCCTGGTAGCGGTATGTTGGCCAGACGATGACAGTGCATGTTGCAGCCGGAAAGCCACCTGGATATGGAAGCCTTAGACCGGGCCTTCCCGTGATTCACAGGTCCAATGCTCACAAAGAGTTGAGATGTCTTCCAAAAACCCTTTGTGCGTGCCACATAAAACCTCAAGGCACGAGCAACGCCCAGCGAATGCAACACCATTTCAGAGGGCAAAGAAGGGTTTGGGAAGAAGACAGGCAGAACCAAAGGCTAGCTGAGGTGGAACTCAGATGGAATCTTTGGCATAACGGTGGGGTGGGTCTGTAGTACCACCTACATCACATGGAAAGACAAATATCGTTGCTTGTAGGAGAGGACCTGAATCTCTCCGATCCGCCAGGCCGAGGATATAGCCACCAGGAAAGCAGTCTTCCATGAGAGGAACTTCAGAGGGGCCTGGTGCAATGGTTCGAACGAAGGCCCCATGAGCTTAGTCAACACCACACTGAGCTCCCAAGCTCGAACAGGAGGCTTCACCAGCAGAAAAGTCCTGAAGATGCCCTTGAGCAAATCCTTGATGAGTCTGAGACTACAGGGAGGGCTTGCCCAGTGTGCGGGAATACCTGGATATGGCCGGCTAGGTGTACCTTGATAGAGTCATGAGCCAGCCCAGCCTGTGATGCGTAGCAGCGTAATCTTCTGAGCCCTGCACCACACTGTGAAGCGTTTCCACTTCTGGTCGTAGCATGACAACATAGAGGAAGCCCTGGCCAGGATCCTCTTGCACTCTAGTGGCAGGGAATATTGTCCAAACTCTAGGGATACAGGAGCCAGGCTATGAGGCTCAGCCATGTAGGGTTGTGATGCAGTATTGTTCCATCGTCTCTGAAGAGAGAAGGTCGGGAAGTGGAGGTAGCTGCATGGATGGAGTCACCGACAGACGAAGCAGGTCTGGGCACCAGATCTGCTGAGGCCACGCCGCAGCGATGAGTATCATTCTGCAATGACATTGCCTGAGTGTGTTGATCACACGTAGCAGGAGCGGGATGGGAGGGAAGGCATACAAGAAGAGCCATTCCCACAGGAACAAAAAGGCATCCCCCACACCCTTCAGCTGAGGGAACCTGCTGGCACACCACTGGGAGTTGGCTGCCATCGCGAAGAGGTTGAACCCAATTACAGAAAAAAAGGATACTTGCTCCTGTTGAAGTTCCCATTCATGGCAGGAACACAGCTCTATGCTGAGCGAGTCTATGATGGTGTTCTTGGTGCCGGCCAAGTGAAAGGGGACGCTGAACATGTCCTGAAGAATGTCCCAGTGCCACAGGGTCTGGGCCTCCAGGGAGAGTGCCAGGGAGCATGTGGTGGTGTGGTCTGAAGGTTCACACCACCTGCCCCCGCAGTTGAGGTTGGAATGATTTGAGGGCCCAGAAGACAGCCTGGATTTCCAGGACATTGATATGAAAGTCCTTCTCCTCGGGAGCCAGAGGCCTTGGGCTTGCGACAGTCGGGTGTGGGCCCCCACCCTTCCAGGGAGGCATCGGTGGTGACCATGGCTTGGTGTGGCGGGATCTGAAAAGGAGCCCCTAGTGTGAGATGTGGGAGTACTCCCCACCATCCTACAGCTTGCTGGAACTCCTGGTTGAGGGTGATCTTGTCCGTCCAAGAGTCCGTAACTTGTAGCCACTGTGCATCCAGGAAGAGGTCTTATCTAGAGAATGAAGTATGGAATGAGGAGGATGCAGGACGACATCATGCCCAACAGCGACTTGACGGCCCGCACTGTCGTGGATTGCCCCAACAACAGGTGCTGTACCTTCCCCAGGATGGCTGTCACCATGTCCTCTCAGGGGGTAGCCAGGCATGCAACCGTGTTGAGATGCCCAGGATCAGTGTTCTGCGATGGCTCTATGCAGGACTTCGGATTGTGGATGGAGAATCCAAGCTCCGTCAGAAGGCAAATGGTCTCGGCAGTGTGTGGAATCGTACCAAAATATCACCCTCATTTGTGCGCCCCGAAGTCACTGCTACCTTGCAAAAAATACTGACACTCATTACTGCACCCAAGCAGAGCGGGGGTTGCAGTGGTGTCCCCTGCTCTCCTTGGGCGCAGCAACGGTATAGACTGCAGCGTCAGCTCTGACCCATGTTAGTGGGAGGAACTGACGCTGCAGGGATAGCAGGGTGTAGGCGGCACAAACCGAAGTGAGCCGCCATAATGTTAAGTGGGGTGGGGTGGGGTGGGGGTGGTCGGGAAGGGAAATGCGGGCCGGGGATGTGGGCAAAGTGATCTATCTGATCACTGTGCTGCGCCGCAATTGGCATCGACTTTTTCCAGTGAGCTGGTTTGCCAGTCGCGGATGAGCCAGTCGTCCTGATATGGTAGACATGGATGCCCTTTAGGTGTAGATTTGCTGCCACCAGTACCAAACACATTTTGAACGCACTTGGTGCTGATTTTAGACTGAAGGGCAGGACCTTGAACAGAGAGTGTAGTCCCTGGACCAAAACCGCAGGAACTTTCGATGTTTTAGATCAAGGTTGTCCAACATACGGCCCGCGGGCCACAATGCGGCCCTCCAAGCCATTTCATGCGGCCCGCGAGGCCGATGAGACAATCAAAGGAATCAGAAATCATCAAGCTGCTGTTGGTTGTGATTTCCATTGGCTGAGAAACAGCCAATGGAAATACTGTTGCCATGCAAGGCACATCATAGAGAAAAAAAAAAGAAAACTTGCATGGTCACAGTGTTGGTTTCTCAGCCAATGGAAATCACAATACGTAACGTCTGTGGGTGGAGTGCAGGACAAACTGCACCACCTTCACACCTCTGATCAGCCTGCATGTGATCCAGCAACCCAGCCCAGCATCACAGTGACTTGAGGCCTGCACCTGGTAGGTTTTTCATTCTTTGTCTTGGTACATTTACAGGCCACGGCCCGGTTTATTTATTTATTTGGTCAATGTTTGTCGGGTCCGTGGACCGACAAACATTGACCAAATAAATTAATTAATTGGGCCATGGGGTAGGACTGTTACTGCCTCTGGTGACCCCTGGAAGGGGGCAACAGAGGCAGTTACAGGCCACGGGCCGGTTTATTTGGTTAATGTATGTCGGGTACGTGGGTCCGATTAATTTATTTATTTCTGCAATATTGGTCGGGCCCGACCAACATTTCATAAATAAATGAATTAATAGGGTCCACGGACCCGATAAACATTGACCAAATAAAAAAATTAATCGGGCAGTGGCGTAGGACTGTTACTGCCTCTGGTGACCCCTGGAAGGGGGCACCAGAGACAGTTACATGCCACGGCCTGGTTTCTTTGTTTATTTGGCAAGGGGGCAGGGCTTCTCTCTTGCCCCAGGTCACACTACTCACTGTGGGGACGCGGTGAGCAGAGGGCAGATGGGTGGCGAAGAGCAGCACTACTGTTTCACTGGCAATAGCCTGGGCAATGAATCTGCTTTAGGACAGATATTAGACAGATTTTCATCGTGCAGGGATTTTATACCTAATCAAAATGCGCTGTGTTAAACACATGGATAAAATAAGCCTCTGCAAGTGACGTCATTTCACTGGTGCCTGTGGAAGGGAGCAATTCCTTCATTGCTACGCTAATCCTACACGACATTTAATGGATTAAAAAGCAAGCCACGCGGCAGTGCCGGCAAAAGGAATTCTACATTACAAATAGTGACAGAGCACTGAATTAAACCAAGCGCACACAGTGCATATTAAGAAAAGAAATTGTATAGGATGAGAAGCCATCTTTGCATAGAAACCAGGTTGTGGAGCACCCCGCTATAATGTCGGAGATAAAAAACGAAGACAGGAAGCTTTAAGACCGGATTCAAAACACAGCTACATACTGTACTTTCAGGCAATGTTCCCTGAGGCTCAATGAATGCATTGTTATGACTACGAGCACAAACAGTTTGAATCAGGCCAACACCCAGCCATAGATTTGCCTTGCAATTTGAGATTCCCTACTTAAGTAAATTAACTGGTACACGCCTCCTTCGGGCAAGTACCAACATACCTAATGCATATATCCCAACCAGTACAAATATGCTCTTAGAACTCCTTTTCTTTAAAAGTCTAGCTGAGATCACTCTGTTACATACATGCCCATTTCAAATCTTCTATTCATGGCCCAACTCCTGGAGAGCTATGTGGAAGTTAATCATGAATTCAATCTACTCAGTTGGGGCTTAGGTAATCTTGCAGGTCTGAATCATCACTGGGTGGCATCCAGGACAGCATACTGAAGGGAGTCAGCAAGGAACTGTCTGCAGTCTTGATATTGTGCCCCAATACCTTAAACCTCATCCCAGTACATTGAGCAACGCTGACTCATGGATGGGCACCCTGTCATATTTAGCAGCACAGTGGCATATTAAGAGGCACCATGGCATATGAAGTAGAAGTATGTAATATCAGCAGCACACTGAGCAGTACCGCTAGACTTATATGCAACACCCTGCCATACTGATGACAACCCATGCTGCATTGCTCAGTGTCCTGCAATGTGGTATCCCCCTACTCTGGTGCACAGGACCCTGGCACATAGAACAGCATGCTGGCTTTAATCTCTGCATTAAAGAACATTAAGCAGCAGTATAACATTGCTGGCAGCATCCTAGGCATGTTGAGCAGCACCTCTGCCACATTGAACAGGATCCTGAAATACTGAGCGGCACCCTGGCATATTGCACATGACTTTAATATGACTAGCAGCACCATGGCATACATACATACTGAGCTAATTCTGTCTAATTATGCCATTCCACCCGAGATAAACTGTCATATGTATTTGGCACACTGCACATGCTCAGGCAGCATCAATCATGCTTTGTACAGGACAATGCCGGCCTAAATTGGGAACAGCCAGCATAGACATGTTGCTACAGAGGCATATTTTGGGCACAACTAGCATGCCAATGTGTTACATCAGTGACAGTGCTGTCTTACACTGTGGACACAGTGATCATTAAAATGTGTTGTGTTCTACAATGTTCTTGCCTGCTGTTGGTGACATCGAATGTACATGTTCCCCTTTAGAACTGATTGTAAATTTATGGCTTTTTGGTAACTTTTCCTGCTGTAAAATGCACCATTTCAGCCCCATATTTGGAAAAACAATCTTGGTGGGGGGGGGGGGGGAGGCCCCAAACCCTCCCTAGATCCTTATAGCTCCCTTGCTACGCTCGGGCGCCCCCACTATTTAAACACATACACACTGGAAGAAATCACAAGAAACTAACCTTTGATCACTGCCCCTCACACCAAAGGCTATCTTTGGGACTGCAAGGCTATCACTGCCAGTGATGCTATTGTGTCAAAGGTCGCACACCATCGCTTTTTAATATACTGCTTTCGGTGAGGTTGTTGACTTTTGGCTCGACAGCCCACCGGGTGACTAAAAGATAATGCTTCGGCCCCACATTCAAAAAGGTTGGACAAGCCTGTTTTAGATGAATGGGGATGTGAAAGTAGGCATCCTCCAGGTCCAAGGTCGCGAGGAAATCCCCTTCCCCCAGCTGGTCGAGCATGTGCTGCAACGTAACCATCCTGAATGTCTGGGACTTCAAATATTTGTTGAGTCGACTCAAGTCTAGGATTGGCCACAGCCCTCATGACGTTTTCATTACCAAAAAGCATCTGGAATACACCCCGGAGCTCCAGAGGCACTGAGAGGTAAAGTCCGGGACATTTCTTCTCCAGCCTGTCTCTTTTGGAGGGAGCAGTATTAGGTGTCTTCATGAGGGCCATACCGTCCTCTCAGATGTCATCCAGCAAAGGGACCAACATTGCGGTCTTCCGCCAGGACTCCCTACGTTGAACCAGAAAACCATTTTTATTTTTCTCCTCCGGCACCAGATTGAAGAGAGCGGATGCCCTCAGGATCAAGGCATGGAAAGAGCCAACCTCATCTGGCGGCGATGCTCTGGCGGGCTCATCGGTACCATGCGGGTCCCCGTCTGCTGGGACAGTCATCATACTCATCCGTATGTAGTGTTCATGTCGGTACCTGCGTTGGTGCATGGTGAATCCTCCACTACCCGAGTGAACGGCCTCCGGGGAGGCATTGGACGGAGTGGCGCTGGCTGCCGCTTCAGCCCGGTAGGGCTCGTTAGATGCCTTGGCCTGGGAGTACTTCTAGCCGATGGTCTAGGAGGGCTCCGGACAGGGACAGCCAATAACCTTGGCATTATCTCTGACACTAAGGTGTGGAGGGTAGTCAGAATGTCCAGTGGCATGTCTCTTGGCACCGGTTGAGATGCGAATGGAGCAGCTAGCAACGGCTCTCGGTTGAAACGCCTTGGCAGGCCAAACAGTAGATTTGGCTCTCTACATGGAGATTCTTCCCTGGACATGGTACCAAGGCCTCCTTCATTATCCGAGTAGTAGTCGTCATCAGAGTTTGTATAGATGTGCGGGGACCTCCTTGGAGACCCCATCGGCACTGCCAGGGACATCCTCAGAGGTAGCAGCTCCTTGGTTTTATCCAAATCCTTTGGGAATGAGGTGACAATGGGCACTTGCATCCTTACAGGCGCGTGCGCCACGGTCCTTGAGGGGGCCGCGACCACAACAGGAGGCTGTGGAGGCAGAGCCACTTGTGGGGTCGTCATCTTGACCATAGAAACCATGGTAGTTGTAGGTTCCGCCCTTGATGTAGTAGCAATGGTATTCAACTGAGCCGTCGATGGGACAGACGACTGAGTGTATGCATGCAATGTCATCAACGTGTCGTGGTCGTCGACTGAGCCGTGGTCGTCGATGGGGCAGCCGTCGATGAGGTGGATGTCTTGGAAGCTGAAGCAGTCGTTGACAAACTCGTGGTCTTGGTTGACGATGGTGTCATTGATGGTGATTTTGATGACCCACCCGATGACCTCTCCTTCATAGCATTGGATGAAGATCTGTGCTTCAAAGGGGTCAAGGACTTCCTTGCAGAAGATACCCCTCCAACTGGCAGGCTCAACATGGATGGAGATGGAGACAGAATGGGCCCTCCCCGAAATAAGGCCTGCAGCCGCGGCGACCCTCGCAGGATCAGCAGCGTGCTGCTTAGCCTTCTTTTGGATCCCCTGGGAAGGGGCATCCTCAAAGAACATCAACCTCTTTTTAGAGGGAGCATGCACATGGGACCGGCCAGTCCTGGACAAGGCATGACTGCACCCAGAGGCCGAGTGAGAGGCCTTCCCCTCTTTGAGCCACACCTCCAACCTTAGATTTCGGTCCTGCTTCGTCTTTGCTGGGAAGCTGCAGCAGATCTCACATCCGTTCTCATTGTGGTCTGAATGCAGGCAGTACAGGCACTTCAGGTGATGATCCTCGACACAGACGTTCTGTAGTTCACATTTCTCACAGAGCTTGAAGAGACTCCTCTTACCCTCCTCGGACATGGTTGAGGTGCGAAGTAGACCTAAGCCTGGGCCTTCCAAACCTTAAAGAGAAGATCCATCGATGAATGTAGATCTTCACCGACAATTGGTCCCTGCTGCCGGTAGTCAAACGACAGTCGACGATGGAAAGAATCAGAGTGAAAATATTAGATGTATCTGAAAAAAGGCAAAATACTCAAAGAGCAAGGTGAGAGGACTCCCAACCCTGAAACGTGTGGTAAAAATCTGAAGGTGGCCACCAGGGGTGGAGCTTAGGGAGACGACTGTCGATGGATGGGGGCAGTATGGCCCAAGGAACAGCGATTGGTTATAGAGGAGAAATGCAGTTTTCAGGCTAAAGCAAAACGGTCTTTCTTTTTTACCGAGGATTCTCAGCCTGACGACGGGGAATATTCATGAGCATGTGAATCCATGCCAGACCCCATGCTGGAGAACAACAGATTTTATTTGGGGAATATGTACAATAGGTCAGTAAAATAATAAAAGGGGAGGCAAAAATATGTAGCAAGAACTGTCAGGATGACTGCACGTACTGAAACTCAACTTAAGCAAAATGTTTGTGATAACTTAAAAGTTTAAATTGGCTTACATCTCTCTTGCGTGGTCACCAGGTTCCCTTAGTGCAACATTAAACCCATGTCTCTAGCTAGCACAGTCTTTTAGACAGAACAAAAGGTTTTAGACATTTTAGCACCTGGGTACTTGCCTCCTTGGTAAGCTGCCATGATGTTATTTATGGGGACATCTCCATCTTATGCATTTTTGTTGCAAGGTCTAATTTTCTTCTTTGGGAAAACTGCTAGTCGTTCTGCTCGTTTGTGGACAAGGGATATGTTGAGGTCAGTGTTAGGTAGAGGAGAGGGGTTGGTTGTGGTCGAGGCAAACTCCAAAGATCGTCTTGGAGTGGTGCCAACCTTTATCCCCAATGTCATAACCTCTCACACACCAGCCTCCACAATCTATAACCACTTCGCTTCTTTCTCCCCCTCCTCCCTTCTCTATTACACTCTCTGGCCCACTCCTCCAGAGAACGCTCTTGGATCAAAAGGTCCATAAACATAATTTGCCTTCTAGCTAACATTTCTGCCTTGTGTAGCCATCACTCATTGCTGTACTTACAAACTCACCTTTCACCTTCTTCTCCTCTTTGTGTACTACTTTCACTGTCCTTACTCTATTCGCCCCTTTGACCCCCAACCTCCTCTGCACGACTGTTGCCTTCAAACTGTCCACCGTGGGAGCAGTGTAGTCCCATTCCTCTCCTTCACTCCTTTGAACACTATCGCTTTCTACACAACTTTCACCCTTAAACGCTTCATCCATGTGGACACAGTGGCTACTGTCTTCACCTCAGTCATTAGTGCCAATCTCTGTACCAGCCTCAGTCTCTAGATCTCCACCCTCCTAGGCACTAACTCTCACCTCTAGGCAACTGTCAGTCCTCACCCTGTTGGATAGCTTCTTTGCTCCGCTGAGCAACTCCAGCCGCGATACTAGGGTTGCCTTTGTTGGCTGCCTCCCTCTTTGACCCTTGGCCCTTTTTCCCCTCAATCCTTTTCTCATTTTCATGAGCTCCTGCACCAACACTTCAGGGTGTTGGCTTTGTGCCCTATTCTCCAACTTTCTGGTGTTGCACAGCGTTCAGCTCCAAATTCGATCCTTTCACTCCTCTCTGGCCTTTAGCTCGCACCCTCCTTCTGCTCTCTCCAAAAACCCACTCTAAATGGCCTAAGCTTATATATGGTGCTGAGTTCCAGGATTAATGCTGCTGTGCTGGTTGCTTCTCAGACTCTCAACCTCCCGCAAAGGCTAAAAGGGGGCCGGAACAAACCTATATCAGACCTGGCAGCAATCCTGGTGTGTACATCCTCCCTAAGGCCTGTGCTCAGGGCTGCGTTAGGAGTGTGCAGTCCTTTCCTAGCATGCATTGTCGGTGTTTGGACTGGTTTTAGCATGCTGGCTACATCTGAGTTTCAGGGAGATATCTTCTTGCAGGAGAACTGCCTCTCAGTGTCTGCTGTGGTAATTCTATGCACTCGTAGGTGCTTTAATAATGTGGTGCTATGGGTGGTTTTTTGGGCTGCGTGAGGCTCATGCACCCGGTTAGGCTCATGGACTGGGCGATGTTCGCAGACGGTAGGATCGTCAGGAAACCTCCCTGAAGAGTAGCCAATTGTGGGTGCTCCCTGCTGCAATGGTAAATGCGGGGCCAGCTTGTCTTGTTCTCTCATGGTGGATATGAGTCAGGCCAGTGAGAGCTCTATGCTCCCTTAAAGAAGCAGGTGGTTTGGTGGCTGTTTCTCTGTGGCTGTCCCTTGCCATCCTGCAGTGATCATGTGGGGAGGTGGCAAAGGGAATCTCCTCATACTGCTTCCTTTGGTCCCCCCACCTGAAACCCCCAAAAACAGTCAGGGATGTTATTACAGTAGCCAAATGAGGTAAAGAATGTGGTGACTGCATTTTGTCCGATTGGAAAATGAGAATGGCAAGGAGATGATGGCTGTTAGGAAAGATTTTCGTTTTGCAGGTTTCCCTCCATTGCCATCAATGGAACCCCCGATGTTTTGCTTTGATTTGATTCCTGTCTTTTGGAAGTAAATCCTTTCTGCTTTGCTTCCCTTGCTTAGCTCAAATTTTCTGGGGGCGCTAAGCAGTCCCTAGGGCTACCCGTGCAGGGAACTGTCACCCTTCGCGAAATTCCTTGTTGTTTATATGCCGCAGACATCACCTTAAAGTGAAGCTCGTCAGGGGTAGTTTGAATACCTTTCAGTAACATTTTAGCTACTTTTGTGTGTCCAAGAACGGCTGGTGGCAGCAGATATTTTTCTACCGTGTTTTTTGTTTTTCTTGCGTGCATGTTAAGATGGATTTACAAAATCAGTCCTGGTGGGAAGATTTTGGGATGCCATCCTATTTGTGGTGAACCAGGAATACACTGAGGGGTTAGCCAAAACCTAATCAATGTAAGGTAGCTGAGCAGTCAAGGCTTAGTCTCAGGAAAATTGTGAGAGTGGTCTATGGCTACAATGAGTCCACAAAGCCCAACACCAGAAATTATTATTAGACAGTAAGTATATAAGAATACAGTTATTTATTAGGACTTTAGTTACATACTAATATGAAAATCAGAGCAAGTATTGTTACACAAAACTTATACACATTCACCATTAGGAGAAAAGAAATGCATATGACTCTGTTACCAGAGCAATACAGGTGAGTAGCCAGATGCCAGGAAAAACAGGCAGTACTCTTCAGAATCAACATAATACCAGCTGCCCTCTTAATAAGTCCAACCCTTAGATGGCTTGGGGCCTTGTGCCCTAAAGCCACCAGCTCCCAAGTATAACTTCTTCAGGTAGGTTTATATGGAAAGAATGCAGTGGGCTGTGGTGGTGATAATAGCACTTTCTCAAAGTTAAATAAAAAGTTAAGTAAAGTTCAGGTGAGTACCCAACACACTAGGATAGGCTTCGGGAAGGATGCTTAATCCAGGTGCCACCACCAAAGGCCAGGCCATTGTGAGTTATATAACAGAGTACCCACAGCATTTATTTTAGAATGCCTACGTATCGCATTGACTGAGAACTTTTTCTTATATGACGGTTGTTTTTAGAACCAAAAACATGGAACGAGCATGGGGGCTACATTTGTCCCCGATCTCGTGAATCTATATATGGATGAGCTAGAAAACAACTCAATATACCATATAGATAATTAATTCAAGTCAAATGTAATCTCATGGCATCGTTACATTGATGACGTTTTCGCCATTCAGCGCGGCTCATTACAAGAACTTGAGCAGTTTGTGACACGGATCAATGGAATAAATATGCATATAAAATTCACTATGAGTTATAATTTGCAGAAAATTCCGTTCTTGGATCTAATGATCGTCAAAAGAGACAGCTGATTAGAAACAGAGCTTTAAAAGAAACCAACTGACAAAAATACGTTATAACAATACCAAAGCTTGCATCATTTAAGTCTGAGACAAATTTACCAGTGGGCCAATTCCTTTGCATTAGAAGAAATTGTACACAGTTGTCAGACTATATCGAACACGGCAAAGACAAAGAAAAAGCTGAAAGAAAGAGGGTACCCAAAGAAGACCATCCAGATAGCATACAAAAAGGCAAAAAACATTAACCACGAAGGATGTCTTAATCCTTCACCCAAGAACAACCTTGAAAAAATAACATGCGTCAGCACATTTAGTCCTATCTTTTTCGGACTAAGAAAGACTATTCTTAAAAACGGGCACATTATTAGTACACCTGACTTTAAATCACTCCCTCCACGCTTTGCCTTTAAAAGATCTAGAAATTTAAAAGACAACCTTGATAATACATACCCACAATTAAAAACAACTGTACCACGACAGACCACCCGATGGAACCTTCCACCATTAATTGGTCATTTTAAGTGTGGTAAATGTTCGGTATGCTCATTAACACAAAATATCAAAAATGTAGATTTAAAAGGAAGAAACTGGCAACTGACTGAATTTACCAACTGTTTAACCCCCTGGGTAGTATATGGGATTAAATGTCCATGCGGCCTGTTATACATTGGCAAGACAAAAAGGCCTATTAGACAAACAATAGGCAAACATCGCTCTTGCATTAGAAATAAAATTTAAAATAAACTTTTGGTTGCACATTATGTAAAACTATCGCATTAACCAAACTAAATTTTCTGGTTTATTATACAAACCATAAAGAACCCCCCTCATCCCCCCTTGTGGAGGAAATAGAGATCTCTTACTCAAGAGATGTGAACATTAATGGATATTTAATCTAAATACGGTAAAGGAGGGACTTAACTCTTCAGTAGAGTGTACTTCATTTTTATAAAGCCTGATATGAACAATCTAATAACTTGTAGACATAACACCAGGCCTGCAAATATGCTGACAACATTTGCCTAAAAAAAAGTAAAAAGAAAAACAGAAAAAATCCTTCCCATCGGGTTAATAACATCAGAGTTTGTAATACCATTTGATATGCAATTATTTGGAAATCGAGTGGGTCCAAATCATGAAAAAATAATAGTTTTCCATCAATGCTAAGCTCATTCTGAACAAGCGCCTATTGCGTGGAAGTTATTAGGTACTCAAAACATTGATAAGTACATGATGTTATGTGGAATGACCATCACATAAATGAAGAGAAATCTTCTACACAATGAATTGTTATCGAAAGACATCTGTAATAAACATGATTATTGATTGGTTGGCAATTGTCGGGTGTATGTCAGTTAGAAGAGGTTGTTAAATAAAAAAACAGAGGCAAGTTGTTTTGTCTCGGGGCTGTTTGCCCCCTTCTCCTTGTGCCCCCCCCTCTCTGAATCATAAGAATGCCATAATAACAAAAATCAAACTAAAAAATGTTTGTCTTCCTTGAAAAAAAAAAAATCATGTTAGAACACTGTAAATATTGCAATAACCTAGCAAGTAGTTTTGCCCAAATGCAAATTCAAAGAAAATAGTGGACGTTTGGCAGTATTGCGCCACCTTTGAGTCACTATATACATGAAAAACTTCCCTTTTTTAAAAATGGTTGCGACTTTGTAAACGTATACACGACTTGATCTCGATATATATAAAAAAAGAGACACACGTGATCATGCAGTGCGGTCACGTGAAAACGTGTAAAAAGCATGCATGCCCCTCCCCCTGTCGTGGTTGTATACACTGATGCCGACGGAGACGAGCGAACATACGGAGCTAAAAAGTAAGCACTCGCAGGATTGCAGCTATATTCTATTCCACATGAATAGTGACGGATACAGGGTGGTGTGTGGTATAATCAACACACAATAAATGAACAGTAAAACTTTTATAAATTAAATACAAATCGCCAAAAGCCGTGAAAACCGAGTGAATGACTGATCAACAACATGCAAGCAATACGAGGTTGCCACGAAAAAAATGAAACACAATGGCGAGCAGCTGTCCCGTTGTTTTGTTTGTCTTTTCTGTTCCCTTGGTTGTCTATCTTTTCTTTACCTTTTTGAATGCTGAGCAAGTTTCAATCAAAACAATACCATTTGGAACAGACACAGAGACAAAAAGGAACAATAAAAGAAGGGCATTTATCTGAAAAATAATTTTTTCAAAATTACATAACTACGAGAAAGAATATTTTCTCGAAACATAGAAACACGGCATGTAAAGCAATGATATATACATGTGTGCAAATCAATTTATTTGCACAGGCATACATGTTACCATCCACTGTGATTAATACTCTGAAATATATAAACTGATAGTGTCTTCCTTTTTCTCTTCTATGGTGTATAAAAAACTTGACAACACACTCAGAGAAAGAGAACCTACATCTAAGACACGCATCTTTCATTTGTGTCCCCTACAGAATAACGTTCTGAGAAAACTAATTGAAAAACTAAGAAATATCTAATCAAAATTAATTATGGAATGACAACGGAAGATCAAGAAAAACAGGTTTGTTTTTGATCTTTCAGATGGTTTGTCTTAAGGTATTCATGAAGAATAGAGATAAAACTATGTCTCATCTTCTCTGTTTCATCTATTTTACTATGTTATAGACTGGGAAAATCTATAAAAAAAAACACCCGCAATTTACATTACTTGGAAAATAAAAGACTCCAGGAAATAAGAAACAAAGTTCATGTTCTACAATAAATAATTGAAGTTCAAATCCGACCGTTCTACCCCGACACCACAGGTGGGTGGGCACAAAACTAGCTTTTAATGTTTATGACATGGTATTTGTCATCAAGATTTTAATAGGGCATTTCTCTGCTTTTTATCTATAGCTTCTGTGAGATGACAGTTGAAAAAACAAATACATTCTTGTCCTGAAGATGGCCAAAATGCATCAAACTACGACACCAGAGATGGTTTCTAAATCTGTTTTGATAAAGGCCGAAACATATGCACATATGTAGATGTAGCTGGAAAGTTTATACCGCAACACTATATAAACAAATTAATACCTGTTAATTAAAAACAGTGGTTCTGTCACATACTAACCTCACATTGTACATTTGGTTGTTATGAAATTGAATTATTGAATATTACTGTGGATCTTTGGTTTGTTCTTCAGTTGTTTTAAAATCTTTTTTAGACATATATGATTGAATAAAAAAAATGTCTTGTATAATCTAAGAATATTTTTACCCTGTGTCTGTCATTTTCTGTGATTCACATGAAAGTGACAAAACACTACACCTAAAGTTCGGAATAAGGCGGATTGAGAAAGGGGTAGTTGATGTGTACTTGTTATGTGTGTTCATAGTGAGTTAGAGACTTTACACCCAAATACACTACGGGAAACAGGGCGAGAAAGCAACATGTATGTACACTTACCCACCTGGCTCGGGATGTTCCGGATTCCACGTATGTATGTTTCAGACTTCGTTCTAAGCTTGTACTTCTGTTCTTGTTCTCACCGCAAGGGTCATCTAGACATCTTAACAGCAGAGATACTTTGCTTCAAGCTATTTTAGTGTTGGTCGGTTGCAGAGCACAGGAATCGGAGCAGGCAGATTCCAGTTGAAGATCAAACAGAGACCGAAAGACTTCTGAGGGAGGGACGCCGCAAGACAGCTCAGGGACACGGAGACACTATCCAAAGAAGGTCATCACAGTGAGGCGGCAACAGGCGATCATACAGCAGCAAACACAGGGGCAGCCACAGCACAGCTTCCCTTGGAGTGAGATAGCGGAAAAAGCAGGAGCAGAAGCTGGAGATCTGAAAAGTCCCAATGCTCTGCTCCGAACGGTTACGGCTGTAGGGAGTGGGCCAGGAAAGAGCTGGTCAGTCCACTGGTTGGTCCAGGGACACTTGCAAAGGTTCAGCAGGCACAGATCTTTGAGCAGGGGTTGGGACAAGTTGTTCCCACCGGTCTAGGGGTCTACCCCAAATGAATACCTTCTTGATATCAGGACAGAGGAGCAGGGCTTTCACGGACACCACTGGAATTCATACTGGTCAGCTGCAGGAGTTGTCTTCGGGCTTTCAGCAGGATGCCCTTCATAGAAGCCTTGCCAGGAGTTCTTATTTTAGCCAGGATCCAGTCTGGGAGCAAGACCAAGCCCACCAATGGCAAGGATCATCAGAATTCAAACAGCCAGTGGTTTTCCAATCAGGGACAACCACTGGTCATCACATCTGCCCAGTGACAGACAGTCAGGCACCAGTGGATGCGTACTGGGACTAGACCGTTCCAGCCACTTCCTCTGGCTCACACAACACCCCTTAGCCCACGAAAGCAGCAGCTTTCCCCAGGAAAGGGATATCCATATAAGGCATGTCTTGACCTGATGAGGCAGGAAGAAAGCCAAAGAACAATATGGGCCAAGAACATGTGAAACATCTCGTGTAATGGACATTTTAGAGTGCTAAGCACATTTAGTAGCCATTTCAGGTAAATGCAAAAGTGCACAAGTAAAATATCACAAAAACAGTAAAAACCACGCAGCTTCCAACGGCATGTCTTAGACACATTGTTATAAGGATACAAAGTATCCTTGGGGCACTTCATCCTCAACTGATGTGTGACATTGTAAAAACAAAAGAATTCATGAAGGGAGATATAGGGCCTCATTACGAGTCTGGCGGTAACCGTGCCGGAAATTCCGGCAGGTTACCGCCGGACTCGTATTACCATTCCGCCTCCGTGATTGCCAGAATCACCGGGGCATTACAACCCCGGTGACCCAGTAATTCCATAGGACTCCATGGGAGTGGGGAAGTGGAAACACCGGCACCATGCTGTAATGGTGCCGGTGTTTCCATGTCCGCCTGCAGGCGGGTGGTGTTAAACCCGCCAGGTCAGACCTGGCGGGAGTGACACCACCTGCCTGCAGGACTCATCAGCCGGTCCGGAAAGAACGGTGGTGGCGGATTTACCATCACCGTTTTTTCCGGACCGGCTGACTCGTAATGAGGCCCATAGTCTCTCAGTACTGACAGTCTTAGGGATGTGGTGGGTCAGAAGGAGGACGCACACTTTGATAAGTCATTTCACTATGAGGTTTCTTAACAAAAAGGAAAAATGCCTAACCTTCCCTATGCTATAAGGCGGCCCTACCTAAGGAAACTAGCTAAGGTGCTTGTCAGTCGTCATGGAATGTCTTAACAGAACCTGCTCACTGTCCAAACTAGCCTAACTGACCCTACTACTATAACAACAAATAAAGGCAGGACAATGACTCCATTCTCTTGTTGTCTATTCGTTTCTTGCAAACTTCTATTTCAATAGTTAATTTTCAGATAGTCTCTGGTGACTTTTGATTAGTTCATACAATTCGTTCAAGAATTCGCTTTTTCTTGAGGGTTACTCCTATGGGTTCTATTACTTTCCTCTTGATTCTCTCTACAGAGACTTGTTCTTCTCTCTTCCCATGGTAAAGTTATCTAACATTTATAATTCTTTTCTTCTACTTTATTTCCTTGGACTTTACTGATACAAGACTTAGTATTATAGTATTGATTCTTATTCACTTTTGGAGATTTCACTATTTGGATTACTTTATCCTGACTGAGATGACGAAGATTGGTCTCATAACGATTATCATTTAATTTTTTAGGTTTAAGAATCACAGTCTCTTTACTTTGAATGGGAAGAGTATGATTGGTCCCATAATGATTCTCTGTTCCCCTCCCGGGCCTCGCGTTCACTCTGCTACCGGGCACTCTTAGGGATAATTTCATCAGGGCGTACAGCTGCTCAGGGTCTGTCCTCTCTTGCTCCTGTGATGCTTCCTTTTTCATGCCATGGTTGAAAATGGTCAGTGCGTCGCCATCTGCCGAGTGGTTTCGCCATTGTTTGGGGGACTCTTGGTCCACCATGAGTCTCTCGTGATAACGCCACCACCTTGGGTGTCTCCCTCTCTCTCTGGACTCCAGGACGCTCTGCGTCCAACTACTTCGGTCCCTCTCCTCCAAGTGACATGCTGCACGTCTGATTTGGCTATCTCTCTCTCTCGCAGTCTAAACTCCAGGACGCTCTGCATCCAACTATTTCTCTCACTCTTAACTCTGCGTGTCAGAATCGACTCCACGTTTCTTTCTGGTCACCAGACGCTGCGCGCCCAAATCTCTCTCTGCAGCAGGAAGCAGACCAGTTTTGTAACTCACAACCTTTTCTCTTTGCCAGTTCCTCCCAGTTATGTGTTACGTATGCTTGGGACTTCCCCGGCATACATCCTGGTCTTCGTCTTTCCATCTCACATGGCTTCTCTCTTACTCCGTATATCATCCTCCTCGTCTCAGTTGAATGGAATATTTTGTTTAAAGAGATGTTTACAGTTTCTGGGTGACAATAGAAAATACTGGTTTCTTCACGTGTTTCTATAGTAAATGTTCTCAGAGGTATTGTTGAGATGGTTTTTAGGGAGTTCCTCATCAGAACAGGAGTCCTTGTCCACATTCCCGCGATTCATCACAGGGACTAGTCAGTTTCCCCAGAAGAAAGAGCAAAACAGCCAAGGGAAGTAAAGCAGAAGGCTTTACTAAGTCAAGACAGGGTTCAAAACAAGCAACAAGAATGGGTGTCCCATAGGGATCTATGGAGAGAAAGGTGCAAAAAGAAAATCTTTCCTAACAGGGACACACAGGACTGCAATTCAGACACACAAGTCTGCATAGTAGGCAAGATGTCCAGTGAAAAAGAAACAGCCTCTGGTTGACTGCGGGCAGGTGCAGTTTGAGGGGTAGCCAGCAGTAGGAACATAAGGAATCAGTGTAAACAGGGTCTGGTTTCATTGATGAGAGCCAGAAGACAAGGCTGGGGCCCATGGACGGGCAGTAGAAGAAGAAATAGTAGCATGTTCCATGGTTGAAGGGGTGACCGTCGTCGATATAAGTGTTTTCGTTGAAGACATGGATGTCTTTGTTGTCAACAAAGTAGCTGCTGAGACCGTCAATGGAATGGTGGATGATTATGTAGATGATTATGTATATGGAATGGATGGAGACTTGCTGAGCTTTGACGACTTCGACGAAGGGAGTGTCGATGGAGTCATCATCTTCATGGACGAAAGAGTCACAGACGTCAAAGGCGTCAATGGAGCAGCCCTTAACGAAGCTGTCATCACAGTCTTTGTGGGCTCAGGCTTTTTATGTGGTGGTTTAGGTACGTTGACTGCTGCATTCTTATGTGGTGGCTTAGGTATGTTGACTGCTGCATTCTGGGAAGATTGAGTGTGGGTGACAGGTTCTCTCCTCACCCTCTTCCCATGAGAAGCCTCTTTGTGGGATCTTGACCTCTTAGAAGAGTGAGTACATTCCTGGTCCTGCTATGGCAGAGTGAAGCTTGACTCCGGACAGAAGCAAGGTTGATACCACAGTACTTTCGTCAAATTGGGGTTGTTTTACCGCGGCAGAAATAACGGAGATGGAAATGACCGAATGAGAAATGTACGTAATGCAAAATTGCTCGTACATTTCCCATTCGGTCATTCAATGTAAAACAACCCCAAGTCTAAAGAACCCCTAACATAACACCCTGTTTTTTTTAGCGGGTCAGCTGCAGGGGTGTCCCCCGCAACCCCTGATCACTATGCTGTATAGTATAGTGAGCGGCGTGTTACGGGGGACACCCCGGAGCCTTTGTGTTTTTTTTTTTTTTAAACCTACCCCACCCTTATATACATACCACAAAAGGTTCGAACTGTGTTAGGGAGAATTCTCTTATAAGGCTAATTTCCCAAACCTACTGAGCAGTGCCTTAAGTGGCACTACAAATCGAGCCGGGGCCCATCGAGGGGGCGTGGCCTAACAACGGGGTCTTGATGGGCCGTTAGGCCACGCCCCCTTGACGAGCCCCGGCTCAATGGGCTACTGGCACCCCTGCCAGGCAGCCTTTTGTAGAGATTAGCACCCTCTCCCCTATGGGGGAGAGGGTGCTGATCTCTGCATTTATTTTGTATAGGCTTGGCAGGGGACAGCGCCTCGCCTATTCAGCCTTAATGGTGGTGCTGCCCCTCGCCAGCTGGGGAGGGGCAGCGTCACCATTAAGGCTGAAAGGGTGAGGCCACTGGAAGCAGAGGCCTTTTTCCTAAAGACTGAAACTCCCGCGAATCCGCGGGAGCTTCAGTATTTAGAAAGCAAGGCCTCAGCTTCCAGCGGCCTCACGTTTCTCCATAATGGTGGCGCCGGCCCACGTGCATCCCTTGATTAAAGGGATGCCTCGCAGGTGCGGCGCCACCATTATAGCTGAAAGGCATTTTTTTCTGACGCCTGAAGCTCTCGCACACGAGCGAGAGCTTCAGGCTGTAGAAAAAAATGCCTTTTCGTGTAGTGGCCGGGGCTGCCCGGGAGATTAGTGGGCCCCGGCAGGGCCCCGCCTCAAAACGAAATTTCGGAGCCTGCCGGGGCCCAGCCCCGGCAGGCCCCGGCCCACTTAAAGCCCTGCTACTGAGTCCCCCAGCAGCTTTGCTGGATTTTTGGGGTTTGTTTTTTTGCTCCTGCTAAGAATGAGACTCTTTTACTCCCACTCTTAGGCATGATTTGAGGTATGTCTTTGACTTGTTATGTGCTTATGGGCCATGGGGTTTCTTTTTACTCCATAGGGTATCATCTGTTTTTCTGTATGTGTGGTACACAGCACCCTCAGTGCAGTACCACAGGGGTGTCACAGTGACCCCCAAACATAGACTTCATACCATGGGACTGACCACTGTCTCCCAGGGCACGTAAAGTCGTAAAGTCACCCTTGGATTTACTAGTCCAAAATTGTGAACAGAACCAGTACAAACCATCATATTGTGGAAGTACTGGTAAGGGGTAATTCGATTGCTCCTGGGTCTGTTTTCGAGGGAGCACCGACCTGTCCCCCCTCGTCGAGTTTCTGGCTGGTGGCAGTGGTTACCACGCGAAATATTCCACCAGAATTTTCTCTATGGGATTTTCCCATTCATTTTAAACGCACCACTTTTTGGTGCAATGTTAAAGATACTGCCGGTTTATATATTTAATATTAAATCACCGGTTGGGTCTTTTTGCCAGAGCTCGATTCTAAAATGGTGTTTGTGTCCGTCTCTGTAACTCTGACCAAGGTTGAGCCCTTTTTTTTCCAGTATTTTGGCGGGCTTCTCCACAGAAGCCCTCCAAGTGGTGCCACTCTGTCTGGGTTCCACAGGAAGGGTGGAGGAGGGAATTGGCACCCTGGACTGCGTTGCCTTAGCAACTCAAGTCGCACTCTACTCTGATTGGCCCAGTGGTGAGCCGTCCGGCTCACCACTTAGCATGTGTGATTGACAGCTAGGCTGATGAATGGGGGTTGTTCTGCATAAAAGCAGGGCCTTTGGGACTGGAACTTCAGAAGTCGCCGCAGGACCTAAGAATCCGAAGAGGGACGAAGCTGAGCCATCTGCAACACCACCACCACCGGTGAAGCCCTGCTGCAGCTACCTCACCACTTTCCCGACGACAAGAGAAGATCTTCTGCTAGACGAGTCTTCTTCCTCTGAGCTGGTGGGACCAACCAGTTCACCCTTTTTCGACTTCCAAAGACGGCCCTTGGTCGAATCGCCCGTGCCACGCACCCCGGCGGCTGGATAGCCAAGCTCACCACTTTTGGACCGCGAATAAAAGGACCGCACCTTTTAATCGGGAACTCCGCGGCTGGTTTCATCCCTGTGCAGTGCAACGACTCCAAGTTTTCTCCTCGACGAGATCCTCTCTTCCCATGGTCGGAACAACGAAGTGCAACCACTGCCAGGGACAACTGCCCCGCTGGAGCTTCCTTTCTCTTTAAGGTAATGTGTCCTGCCTGGCCTCCCTTTCTACAGATTGCTAAAGGTGACCCTTAAATCCTTGGCTTCTATACTGGGTTGGCTCCAGACCTCTAACTATATCTTTTGAATCACCCCAAGCTCTTTTGAACACTCTGCAAAGACTTTCAGTGCACTTTAAACCGTGTGATCCTGGGCACATTTCGCTTTGCTCCATTTAAAGTGGGCCTGGCCTATGAACTTTGGCTCTACAGTATAACCTGCCTTTCTCCCCTTGCTCTGAACTCTTAAAAGTGTTGGGAACTGTTATTTTATGCTCTGCCTTTTCTCTCCCTTTTTAACCTAAACTATTGGAGTGCCATCTAGGTTAAGCGCTCACTTCTGTCTTAACAAATAGTTGTGCTTTAACCCTGACTTGTCTGATAGTTATCAAGGGAAGTGTATATACTTACCTGACTGTGCTTTAGATTACTTTTCATTGAGAGTGCTAGTGTATTACCTAAAGTGTGTTTTAAATAAATAACTATATACTTTTTATACAAAGCTCTGGTCAGTGTTTTGCTCTACTGTGTTTTGGCCCTATTGTGTATACTCTGCATACTGCCCTACTCTTCTTGAGAGAAGTCTGCTCAGCCACAGCTATCAGGTAAATCTGGGTGGTGCAGACTGCTGCCAATTGGGTTTACTGCTGCTCCTGTAGTCTTAATCTTTTTGCAGTGTTCCCCAAGGGAACTGCACAGGATTCTGCCTAACAAACTGTAGATGCCAGTCTTCCACATAGCTATTCTTCAAGTTGCAGGTGGAGCATAGCTTGTGGCTCAACCATGGTGGGGTGAAAAGGAAGCTTTCAACAAGCCTCAATCCTGAGGTGGCAAAAATTTGGCCAGAAAGGAATCACCAGGGATGTCAAAACACTCGCAACCACCACAATGGGAAAGAGCTCAAAGAAGGATTTCCAAAAAATGATGAAATCAAAGAAAAGATTTGCAGACCGTCAAATGAAGAAGAGAACTTTAGGACTCAGAACACTTAAAAATGCGGTAAAGAATCTGAAGATGGCATCCAAGAGTGGAGCTAAGGTTGTCTCTGCCTATTGGTTGTGGGGCAATATGACCCACAACGAATAAGAAAACACTAAAGTGACTGCAGTTTAAAATTCAAACTTAAACTGCCTTAATGTTACCGAAGATTCCCAGAGTGACGACAGGGAATATTCAAACAGCATGTGTATCTATGAAAGATCCAATGCTGGAGAATATGGGTGTAATCTGCATACATAATACATTGAAGGCCAAATGCTTCAGCGAAATGAACGAACAGTGCAACTTATCAATTCAACAATAGAAGGGATAAAGCTGGGCCCTAAGGTACTCCAAAGGAAAACGAGATCTAATATAAGGCAGATGTAGTGCATGGACATGGTTGCTGAGAAGGGAGATAATCAACTTGAATGTCTGGCCTGCAATGCCTAGTGAAAAAATGATAAGTGACAAGCAGTTGGTGGTGGATGGTGCCAAAAGCAGCAACAGGTCTAATAAAATGAAGGCTGCATTGCACCAATCAGCCACCTCTATCAAATTGTCCAGTACACTGAACAATACGCACTGGCTCTGTGCCCAGGACAGGGAGAATACCAGCTTAGTGTTTATGAAAAAGGTACAGCGTCGCCATCACTTTGAAGAGGATCTGTCACTACTCTTCTCAATTTTTTATATAAGGGTAGGGGAGCTGTGAAATCGGTTGAAAGTTGTTCAGTTGGGAAAGTGTTTAAATTAGGCTACTTCAGAAGTGGGAAAACAGCAGCCTTTTTAGGTGAAGGGGCACCTTTGCAGAATTAAAGAACTATTAACTAATAAGGCCACATTGGATCTGATGACATCAGGGGTTGCTTTGAGTATTTCGGCAGGACGCATATCGAGAGGGGAAATTAAAATGTTTTGCACAGCTTTGTGCAGTAGCACTTTTCGAGCGTATCTATGCACGGAATGGGATTTCCATAACAAACATTAGTACCCGGCACGCGCGGCGCAACAGGAATACAGCATGGTGATTGGCTCATTTGCGAGCCATACCACACGGTATTCCCCTTTTACACCGTGCGTGCCGGCTACCCCGTTCCCGGCAAGGGGCGTGGCAGCCCCTCAGCCAATGAGGAGGCTCGAAACGGGGCAATCCCCGCTCCGTGCCTCCCCATGGCTGGAGGATTCCCTCGTCCTCCGCTGGGGACTTTGTTTGTTTCCCCTTTCCTCCTCCCACCCCACCCCACTTACCTTCTATCCCACAGTCTCCGGCGGGGGACAATGGAAACCTCCAGCCGTGTGGAGACTCGGAGCGGGGGCATCCTGCTCCAAGCCTCCACACGGCTGGAGGCTTCCATCTTTCCCCGCCGGGGATTGCGGTACATTCCCCCCCCCCCCACCCCTCTTAACTTCTTTTTTCTTCTTTTCTCGGGAGCGGACGTGCTGGGAACAGAGTGTTCCCAGCACGCCCGCTCCCGATGGCCGCCATGGAAAGGGAAAACGTACTACGTTTTCCCTTTCCCGGTGGCCATTTTCTTGCCTTTTTTTTTTTCTTTTTTTTCTGTTCCGAGTTTCGGAACAGAAAAAAAAAGCAATTAGTACCCCGGTCTAAAGGGCCGGGCTACTAATGGCAATAAGCCCCTCGACTGCAGGCCAATACCGTCTGCGGTAATGCTCCCGGGGGTTCGTTAACTACGCCCCCGGGGGCATTACCTGGGGCGGTATTGGCCCGCAGTCTCATGGCTTATTGCCACAATCTAGGACCCAATAACCGGACAGACTCAAATAATATGGCAAAGTACTACTTTATTATCACTGCAATGAAGTTGTAGTTTATTCACTCAAACTTACATTACAGGTACACAAAGGCTTTATACCACAAAGTGCGTCAGCTATGATGTCATCCTACGTGGCAAATAATAAAACCTATCGGGCAAGGTGATAGGTTAGGGGAACATGTCTACTTATAGAACTGGGTTTGAAAAGAAAACTAGATATTCTGATCGAATAAAATCCTTGGCTCACCTGGGTGAGCAACCTAAATATCTTTTGTTCTTTCGACAAGGCGGGTTTACAGAGTCCCCATAGTTATTTAACCAAATTCCGCTCACCTGAGCTTATACGATTTATATTACACCTAAGATTCGATATTTTACCAGTGCTGGGGAATACAGGTGCATATAGAGAGATTCCCAGAGAGCAGCGATTATGTAGGTGCTGCCTAAAAAGAATAGAAACAGCATGCCATGTATCTCGCTGCGCCCACTGTACATTAAGGGCTATGCTAAATTCCGTAACATTAAATCTGACTAATTTTGGAGCTCTAGATTTTCTGCAGAATCGTTGGTCACAGCTGACGCAGCATTTCACATCTTGCAGATTGTGAAAGTTAAATTGATTGCTACCAACCAAGTCTAAATTGCACCTAACTAATTATTTTTTAGCTTGGACAGTATACCACAATTATTGACACTGTACCTTTTTTATTCGAATAACAATCTATTTTATTAACTGCTTCAGGCTTCTTGGATACTATACAGCTATATCAGGTGATTAACATGATGCTATTAATGTAATTCAACATGATGCTATTAATGCATACTATCAATGAGTTTTGTAACACATTGTTTTCTTTTAACTGTGTAGTGTGAAAGGTTGTTTTATTGACATATGTTCTTAAATCAAATAAAATGTTAAAAATATACAGTATTTTTATACTTACTGTCTAAGCCTAATCCTCGATTTCTTCACTGTGTGGACTCATTGTGGACCCCTGAACCCACCCACCTCTCCTGCGACTAAGCGTAGACCTTCTCCATGCTACATTGATTGGTTTGGCTGAACACCTAGAGTTTCCCCTGTCCACTACATCTAGGGAGGCCTCCTAAACTCTGTCGACCAGGCCAGAGTTTAGAAATCCAACTTAACAGTTGGGTCCAAGAGTGGCAAAATGTATGTCTAGGTTTTCTAGGCCCATGGTGCTGAAGGAAGACCTGGGGAATGCAGTGAGGTTGGAGAATGGAGAGGTGTGGATTAAAAAGATAGTTTCAAAGGTGCCAGGTCAATGAGATAGATTATTATTTTTTTTTTTTTCTTTTTTTTTTTATTGGACATTTGTATGGCGCCTATACACGAGTGTTTCCAGGCACTGCAAGAAAAATTGGGGGTGGGGGATATAGGGAGAAGAACAACAAAACGGTTATATTGGCATTGTGACAATCCTACCGTACAAGTCAAAGGTGATAAATGCAGGGTAGGAGGGGAGAGGGAGAAGTACAGGAGTGGGGTGCCCAGAGGGGTGAGCAAGCGCTGTGGGGGATGAGACGGCAAGTGACAGGGGAAGGGAGGGGAAAGGGGAAGTGCGATGGTCAGGCTGGACCAGGTTAGGGCTAGTCCGGGGAAGGGTGCCTGAGGGCAAGTGCTGGCAATGGATGCTGGCGGGACTGGAAGGGTGGTGGTCTAGCCCATGTAGGACTCAGAAGGGATCAGGCCCAGTCGCAGCGGCAGAGGGACGTTAGGACTGGAGAGAGAAGGAAGAGGAATGTATTGAGAAGTTTCCAGAACTTAAGAATCTTCATCTCAAGTCTGAGGGGGGCAGGGAGGTCGTCCCAGAGGGAGGAACCTGCCATGCAAAGGGATCTACCCCCCACTCTCTGCTTGGAACGTCTGACCTGCAGTGAGTTGGAGCCAGAAGATCGAAGAACTCTAGCATGCAGCCCTATTCTGGATTAGTTGAAGGGGGCGAATGGAGCAGAGGCAGTTTTAGGATGAGGCTGTTGCAGCAGTTCAGACTAGAGAGAACCCGGTCTGTGGAGACATTAAGCTTCTGGGGGAAGGTGAGAAAAGGGAGAATGCATATGAGGAGGTGGAGCTGAAAGTTGGACTTCTTGGTAAAGTCAGTGAAGTGTGGAGGGAAGGAGAGGAGTCAAAGATGAGGCCAAGGTTTTTTGTGTTTATGAGGATTGTTAAAGAGGAGGCGATGTGTTACATTTCCATTAACATGTTAAAGTGGCTGTATGATAAACATATGAAGATATAGCAGCATTAGCACCCTGGCGGAAGGAGCCAGCCAATCAGGTGGCTAGGAACGCAGGCTTTTAAGGCCAGTGAAAGCCTACGTTCCATGCCGCCTGACGGCCGGCTCCCCTGCCGCCATCCTCCCCACCAACCTCTGTTCCCTTATTTTTTGCCCTTTTCCCACTCCCACTTACCTGTTTGTTGTATCGGCGCAGGCTGCTTCCGCAGCTGCTTCCCCGCTTCTGCGGCTGCCATGGAAAGGGAAGACAGGCTTAGAAGAGCCCCTGCCATCCCTTTCCATGGCGGACATCTTGGAAAAGGATTTCAATCAATGAACTGGACGCCACACACGTCCCGTTCAATTAACTAAACCCTTTTTTTTTTTACCATCACGGGTGCTTAACGCCACAATAGCCTGGAGAAAGAAAAGAAGGGTTCTAATTCTAGTGTCTGTTGTGTTGCTAGGAATACAGAATGTGTTTATTTGAAAGAGGATGGTTGGCAGGAGAGGGAGAGATGGGGGCTGAGCCTGAGGACTATTGTTAATGCTTTATCTTAAGTATAGTAAATATAAAGAGGACTATTGTGTGTGCATTGCTGCTTAATATTCATATGGATTCAGTGTGAGTTTAAAAAGGAATTTATATTGGGATGACTAACCAGTTTTTAATGATCAAATAAGGGGCCCCAACTGAGCGATTAGTCAAGTCTTAACTAGATACAAATAACATTTTAGATCTGTTAAAAAAAATGTTTAGTGGCTAAACAAGTAATTTCCTTCAAACATTCTAGTTTGTCTCCCAGCCTCTCATACACAGTATTAACATATCTCTTGAGCTAAGTCTTGTATAACATGATGGGTGCAATCGTCATTACTTTAAAAGGTTTTGCATCTGTCTACTAGTCTCTTTCTCTCTCTGTGTTATAGCCTTATCTGTGTCCAGCAAAACTAAGTGAATACACTACCATTTCTATAGAGGACACCATGAATGGCTCGCCCTGATTTATGACCTTGTCCTGCTACCTCCCGTATATCTTAAGTGAGTATTCTTGAGCGCACTATTACCACCAAGGTGGCTTCATGTTCCTACTATTAGGTTAATTACCGGCAAGGCATTACTATGTGGAGACATTTAAGCAGCCGCAACAATTGCATTGGAGTACAGCTAGGACGGAGATGTTTACTCACCCACTGACTGCAAATGGCCATGCTAATCAATGTGTTCATTCCCACCCACATCCTGGCCCTCCCCACCTAAAACACATCGTTCTGGGTTAACTGAGCTAGCTTTATAAAGAAGTAACATCAAACAATGTGTTTGGGGTGCATTCTAGTGATAATTCAATGCAGTCTTCTGGGAGTTATTGGCTTAACTGCAGCTGTTAATGCAGGCCCAGTGAGATAGAAATGTCTTAACCAAGTGTGCCTCGCTTGATTTATAAACACTATGTGTGTCCTTCACTAAAGTCCTATTAAAACCATCCATTGGCAAAGCCAAGAGTTTAGGTTTGTGTATCGGTATTAGAGAGGCATTTACCAGGCACTGCTATTTTATGCCCAGGTACTTGAACCATTTTGCAGCTGTTCCCATTAATGGCCTTTTAGTACCATTACAGAAGTGCCTGGCAAATGCCTATTCTTTGCCTACACAAAAGGCAAGTCTGTTGGCATTGCCAACACTTGCTGATAGAATGCCAACTTCAAATGTTTACATTTTCAATACACTGTTAATGTCCCTTTGGGTGCCATAAGGTTCGCGCAGAGGGTCAAGAAAGACATAAGCCACTGTCAACATATATTTAACAGCTCCATATCCATTCTAAATGGCTCAGGTATCCACTCCAGCATCTGTGTTTCACTGACAGTGTTTGGGCTGAGAACAAGAGTAGGTTTAAGTTACTTACCTGTAACTATTGCTCTCCAGCATGGGTCTGGCATGGACTCACATGCTCATGAATATTACCCGTCGTCAGGCTGGTAATCCTCGGTAATGAAAAAACTGTTTCACTTTCACTTACAAACTGTATTTCTCCTTTAAATCAATCACTGTCCTCTGGGTCATACTGCCCCCATCCAATGACAGTCCTCTTCCCTAAGCCCCTCCTCTGGCAGCCATCTTCAGATTTGGTAAGCACGTAAAGTGGCAGTATGACCAAGAAGAGCCACAAAGGGGTCAGAGTGAGGGTTTGCATGTGAATCCATGCCAGACCCATGCTGGAGAATAATTGTTGCAGGTAAGTAAGGATTCACATGCTCATTAATAACGAATACATAGCAGTACAACATTACACAACCACGGGAGGTGGCAAGGCTCAACAGAAGCAATTACACTTACCCCTGGAACCGACTCACCTCAAGCAAACAGGTTGTGTAGCACTGCTTGGCCGACTCTGGACTCCTCCCTGGAATCCCTGTCGACGCAGTATAATTTCATGATGGTGTGAGTGGATGTCGAGCAGGGGCACAGAGACAGGAACACCATCGTTTCTCTGGTGGAGTAGGCTCTCGGACGTCCGGGCAGCGGTCTGTTAGGCAACCGATGACAGTGCGTGATGCAGCCAGAGAGCCATCTTGAAATGGAAGTCTTGGACAAGGCCTTCCCATAGTACACAGGACCAAAGTTCACGAACAGCTGTGAAGTCTTCCGAAAACACTTGGTGCGTGTGACGTATAACTTCAGGGCATGAGCAACGTCCAGCGAATGCAAGGCCCTTTCCGCCGGCGACAAAGGTTTCAGGGGAAAAAAAAAGTAACACCAAAGGCTTGTTGTGCTGGATCTCCGACGGAACTTTCAGAATGAAGCATAGCACCACCTTCTATTCGTGGAAACACGTATGGTTGTTTGCAGGATAGGGCCTGAATATCAGCCACCCTTCTGGCAGAGGTGATGGCCAGCAGGAAAGCTGTTTTACACGAGAGGTATTTGAGTGGAGCCTGATGCAGAGGCTCAAAGGGGGCCCCATGAGCGTTGTCAGAACCACGTTGAGTTCCCATGCCGGGGCAGGAGCCTTCACCGGCAGGAAAGATCTGAAAAGTCCTTTGAGAAACTCTTTGAAGAGTCGATCGGAGCAAATCGAAGATCTTCCTGGTGACCTGGTGTAGTAGGAGATAGCCACCAGAAGTACCTTGATGGAGGCGTGCGTCAGTCCAGCTTTGGCCAAGGATAGCAAGTACAGCATGATCTGTGGGGCCGTGACCATCAAAGGGGTAATCTTCTGTGACCAGCACCATGTAGCAAAACGCTTCTACTTGTGCCAATAGCACTTCAAGGTCAACAATGCCCTGGCTTTGGCGAGGACCTCCCTGCAGTCCGCTGGCAATTTATATCCTCCAAACTCTAGGGCTGCAGGAGCCAAGCCCTCCGGTTCAGCGATCCTGGGTCGTGATGTAGGATTGCACATCCTTCTCTGGTGAGAAGATCGGGAACAACTGGCAGCTTGACCGGAGGGGACGCTAATAGGCTGAGAAGGTGCGGGTACCAAATCTGCTTCAGCCACACCGGGGCGATGAGTATCATCCTGCATTGGCACTGTCCGAGTGTGTTCATGACTCATAGCAGGAGAGGAAATAGACAAAAAGCGTATAGAAACAGTCCATCCCACCAGAAGGAGAACGCTTCCCCCAAGCTCCCTGGTTGGTGGAACATGCTGGCAAACTTCTAGCATTTGGAGTTTGCCGTCATCGCAAACTGATCGCTCTGGGGCCTGCCCCACTTGAAGATGCAGACCACCGGGTCCTGCCGAAGTTCCCCACTCATGGCAGGAGCGCAATTCCCTGCTGAGGGAGTCTGCAATGGTGTTCTTGACTCCTGCTAGGTGAAGAGGGACGAGGAACATCCCTTGTCATACGGCCCAGCGCCACAATTCAGCGCTTCCTTATAGAGCGCTGGGGATCGAGAGCCCCCGTTTCCTGATGTAGAACATGGTGGTGGTGTTGTCCATGAAGATCCTCACCACCTTGCCCTTCAGAGATGGAAGGAACAACTTGAGGTCCCAGAACACTGCCCGTAGCTCCAGGATGTTGATATTGAGATCCTTCTCCTCTGGTAGCCACAGGCCTCTGGCGTGCAGACATCTGGTGTGGGCTCCCCAGCCTTCCAGGGAAGCGTCCGTTGTAGCCGTCTCCTCGTATGGAGGGTTTTGAAACTCTGTGCTTTGGACGATGTTGGAGTGTATGCCCCACCATCATATCGCCCGACGGAACTCGTCGTCGAGAGCGATCTTGTCCGCAAAGCCTCCGGACACCTGTATCCAGCGAACATCCAGGAACTCCCGAAGAGGTCACATTTGCAACCTGCAGAGCCGAATGAGGTAGATGCAGGACGACATCATGCCGAGCAACGACTTGATGGCCCGCACCGTGGCTGTCTTCGTCGACAACAGTCACTGCACCTTCCCTTGAACGGGTGCTACCGTCTCCATAGAGGGTGACGCCAGGTAGGACACCGTATTGAGTCTGGCTCCTAGGAACAGCGCCTTCTGCAATGGTGTTAAGCAGGATTTGGATAATTGATGGAGAATCCCAGATCCGTCAGTAGCTGGACGGTCGTCTCCGCGTGTCGAGCAGGCTCGAATAAGCCTGTCGTCCAGGTACAGGCATACGTGTATGCCCTGTAGACGCAGTGAACACCTTGGGGGCCAACTTCAAGCTGAAGTATAGAGCCTTAAACTGGTAGTGCTGTTCCCTGCACCTGTACAAACTTTCGATGTTGGGGATTTGGAAATAGACGTCCTCCAGGTCCAACAACGTCAAGAAGCCTCCTTTTTCCAGTTGGCCGACCACATGCTGCAATGTGACCATCCTGAACTTTTGGGGCTTTAGATATTTGTTGAGACGTCGTAGCTCTAGGATGGGCCTCCAGCCCCCTGTCTTCTTTCTGACCAGAAAGTATCTAGAATAGACTCCAGAGCCCTGGAGCCGCTGGGGAACTAGCTATCGCCCCATTTCGCAGCATGGCCTGTACCTCTTCCAGAAGCGGACGGATGTGCTGCTCATGACGGGTAATGGGAGGGATCCGCTGACACCTGCTCCAGGGTGTGCCCCTGGGCAAGAGCGTCCAGCACCCATCTGTCGGTGGTGATCTTCTTCCACTCGCTGACGAACCTCGTCAGCCGGCCTCTAACCGGGGTGCACCTGTGGGGGCCCAATGTCCTGGCCGGGTCTGGCCTACTTCAGCACCGGCGTCCTGCCCTGCCCTGCGTGGATCTGGAGGGCTGACAGTACAAAGCGGTGAAACCTTTGGCAGACCTGCTCGACTTTCCCCTGGCGGGGCAAAAAGAAGAGCAATGCTGCTGGATAGTGCCCAGGACCAACACCTTCCCCTGGACCTCCTGCCAAAAATCGCGGCCTTCATCCAGCCTTGGGGAAGAAGAAAGACACTGTTCCCCATGTGCCAGAACCCCATGTCAGCGACATCCAACACCACTGTGATGGCGTGATCAGATGCTACTTCCCCTTTCTGGAAGAGAGTGATTGCCGCCACCCTCTTATCGTCGGGGAGGAACTCCAGAATAGGCCTCAGATTTTAACCAGAGCTCCCTGTCATACTTGGCTTTGATCGCCAGTGCGTTGGCCATCTTAATATTGGATGTCGTGGTGTAAATCATCTTCCTTCCCATGGCATCCATCCTCTTCCCCTCGCTGTTCAGAGGGACCGAAGACGACGAGGGCCAGTTAGCTGACCGCCTTCTTGCGGCCACCGATACCACCGAATCCGGCGATGGTTGCGACCTTAGGAAGGGTGTAGAGTCTGGCAACCGGCGCAGAGTCTGGCAACCGATATCTCTTCTCCAGCCTATCCTGTTTGGCTAGAACCTTTAGTTGGAGGCTGATCAGGGACCTGGGGGACCACCAGAACCGGGTCCATCCTCCTCTGGATCTCAGACACCAAGTTGTGCAGGGTCGACCGAATGTCCAGAGACACGTCCCTCTGCTGAGCTGGCGGGAACGGGAAACTAGGCCCTGCATAAACATCCTCCTGGACTGTGTGCAACGACTCCTGGTCATCGTCATCCGTGGACGAGACATCCATGGCTTGGGCCACGGCCTGAAAGGGCTGTTTTAGGCCGTCTCATCCCGTCCCCCCTTTGCTCCCTGCAGGGTTTGAACCGGGTCCTGAGCCAGTTTACCCCCTTCTGGCGTGCCAGCAGAGTTGGCCAAAGTCACTGCGGCGGTGTCGAGTCTTGGTGACAGGGATAACATCTGTGCTGTGGGGGCTACCTTCACATGGTCAGTGCCCTTAGCCGTCATGACAGCAGATGCGCCAACTCTATCGTTGACAAAGTCTTAGCCTGTGCTGATTGGGCTGTTCGGCCGCCTTCTCCGCCATCTGCGGTTTCTCAGACTTCTCCCGCAGTTTAGCCGGGGTAGATTATTTCCTTTTTGAGTAGGAGCTCCTTTGCCGGCTGGCAATGGAGGCGGAGGGTGATGTCTATCGCGTCCTATCCATCTTGGGACCCGCTTCCACAGCGAAGCCGGTGGACTCAGACTTGCGGTTCTTGGCCTTGTCTTGGGCCCCCACGGGTGAAGCGCCCATAAAGGACTTAGAAGACCGATCCTCAGGCTGGCCGGTCCTGGGTGAGGCATGACCCTGCTCGGAGCATGGGGCAGAAGCCCTGGTGTTAAGCCACACTGCAAGTCTACTGTGCCTGTCCATCATCGTTTTATTGGCATATTTAGAACTCCACCTCCTTATGGTCTGGATGCAGGCAGTAGAGGCTTTGCAGGTGCTTGTCTTCTACAAATACATTTCGTAGCCCGCTTTTGGAGCAGGGCTTGAAGAGGGACCGGGCCTTCCCTCCATCTCCTCCGTCATGGTCGGAGGGCGCAAAGTAGGCCCGATGGCCTTCTAGAATCTTTGCCTTTGAGGGGCCCTGAAATTCACCAACAACGGGTCCCTGCTGTCGGTAGATGGAGAAGAGCGCACACAGGCTCCTTTGGAACAAAAATAGAACCCTTTTCCATCTAAAACACAAAAAAACATAGAAGTAGCTTGCAGAGAAAACTCAAGGACTCCCAACACTGAAGCGTGCAGTAGAAATCTGAAGATGGCTGCCAGTGAAGGGGCTTAGGGAAAGGACTGTCATTGGATGGGGGCAGTATGACCCAGAGGACAGTGATGGGTTTAAAGGAGAAATACAGTTTGTAAGTGAACATGAAACTGTTTTTTCTTTTACCGATGATTCCCAGCCTGACAAGGGGGAATATTCATGAGCATGTGAATCCATGCCAGACGCCATGCTGGAGAACTCTCTTGTATACAGAGACAGACAAATAATGTAATGTAGATCGGTTAAAATGTTCTGTATACGTTAATGGACTTCATTTTAATTACATGTTCTAAAACTTTTACATACATACCTGAGGAGAAGCAGCCTTGAAAAATGTTAATACTAATTTCCATGTGAGAAGATAACCTAAAACATAACAGAACTCTTCGCTTGATGGCTGTACAATTGCAAATTCTCCAACTGGAATGTCTTCTAGAATATTAGCTATTAAGTCTTCTTGGGTAGCCAGGATGGACATCAAGGAGGCTGGTGGTGACCTAAGAAAGAGATATGCAAGAAGATTAAAGGCTTTACATCTAACCAGTACAACTACATGTATGGTATTTCTGGTATAATCTCATAGTAACAGGTTTTTGGGACAGTATGTTCCGATGCTAAAAATTACAGTGACCACTTCCTATACATGTTGTTCAAAATGTGTTCCTACTAAAATAACACAACAGATCATGCAAATACATATTTTCAAGTGTGTGAAAAAGAACTAAATAAACCAACAATGCAATATGTTAGGTCACCTTAGACCTGCATAAACTCCTGTCTCACTTTAAATACTCCAAGAAGCCAAAACATTTTCATGGCTTATGGATGTATCAGGGTGGATACGACAGAGTTGTAGGAGGTAGGTTGTCCGGGTGGCAAGCAGAAACTGGTGCCATTGTTCCGAGGTCTTCAGTCAGTTGAACAAATGACTTACCCTGAGAAAGCAGAAGCCACAAAACATCCTCCAACACATCAAAGCAAACAACTTCCTTCAGGGCTCGCAATCTGTACTCAGGTACAGTGCAGAAACGGCTACCATCAACTTGATCGACAATGCCCTTGAAATTCTCAATGAAGGCCATCCTTGCTTCCTGGTTCTCCTTGACCTTTCAGCAGCATTCCACACAGCAGACCACCAGACACTCACCAACATTCTACACCGTCATAGCGGGAATAAGAGAGATCATCCTCAGATGGTTAAAATCCTGCCTTGCTAATCACCACCAGTGCGTACAAATGGATTCCTCCAGATCATCAATGCCACCCATCACCTGTAGATTCCTGCAAGGATCCATCCCTTTCCCCTTATCTTCAATCTTTACATGTACCCTCTCAGAACCTTCCTAACCCCACACATCACCCCCATCCATCAGTATGCAGATGACATGCAGCTCTACCTCAAGATATCCTTCATAGACATTTACCGACTCAAGGCCTGCCTCAACATTGATCCAGTGTTAGATGTCCAGTGCCTGCCTGAAGCTCAACCCCTCCAAGACTGAATTCCTACTGCTGAACAATAACACCAAACATCCCAACATCCAGACTGCCTCTCTACAATGAACCTAGAAGGCTTCACACTCACACTAGCAGGGTTCAACATTGACAGAGACCTTCCCTTCAAACATAACACAGCAAGGAAGACTCAGACACAAGCTCTCTCTCCTGTGGAAAAACAAGCCCTTCATTCCAGAAAACAACTTCAGATCTGCTGTCCAAGTCATGGTCCGCTTCCACCTGGATGGTGGAAATGCCCGTTTAGAAGGCCTTCTGGCTACTACCAAGGTCTCCCTGAGACGTGTCATCCATGCTGCAGCAAAGGACAACACAAATCCGAACAAATCACTTGACACTCATCAATCTGCACTGGCTTCTACTGTATAATCTTCAAATCCTGCTGCATCATTTACAAGGCAGGGGATAGGGGGGCAGCAGAAACCTGTATGTTAACTTTCCCCCCGATTCCATAGTGTTATATTGGGCGTAAAATCCTGGAACTAGACTGACTCTTACCTGACCTTTGGTGGTGAAACCTGGGTTGAGGGTCCTTCTCTAGGCCTCTCCTACTGTGTTGGATTGAGTTGAGAATTTACCTGATCTTACTTGAATTCTCATCTAACTTTTCTCACTGCTATTCCTATAAGAACATACCTGAAGACGTATATGCTTTGGAACTGGTGACATCTGGGAACAAGGCCCAGAACCATCTTTGGGATGGACTTTATAAGAATTAGGGAAGCTGTTTGTGTTGATTGTGTAAGAGTTCTGCCTGTTTTCTATGCATCCAACTACTCACCTGTATTACACTGGTAACTGACTCATACACAATTCTTTTTCTCCTAAGGGTGAATGTGTATATAGGTTTTATATGGTTTTGTGTGGCAATACTCATCCGTGACATTTATATGCTTGGTGTGTAACCTAAAAGCCTAAGGAATATTTGTACTTGTATACTTAACTGTCTAACTGGAATTACTGGCGCTGCTGTGTGGACTCATTGGAGCCCTTGAACACTCTCACTCCTTTCCTGAGACTAAGCCTTGCCGCTCTATTACCTTACCTTGATTGGGTTTGGTTAGCCTCTCAGTATCTTCCATGTTTACCATAATAGGGTGGCCTCCCAAAATCCTCCCACCAGGGCTGATTTTGGAAATCCATCTCAACGGCCTCTGTGATTAAATTATTGACAAAAACATGTGCCAAATTGGTCACATCTGAAATAGTGGCCTGGTGTGCTGGGATGATTTCTCCTATTCCCAAAATATCAATGAAAACACTTAAGTCTATGGAAGACGGTAATGTTTTATGTTTTCTCATTATCACCAAGTGTGTGACTGAGCAGCAAGGGTTAGACTTGTGTGAGAGACGTGAAGGGTTCAGTTAAGCACAGAAACACCACTCTTAATAATAGAAGTCTGGCAGAATCTATAAAAATTAAGTTATTTATTGAGGGCTTAGACAAACTCTTAGCAATGAAAAACCACATGTAAGAAACACACTAAAACGTTGATTACTGTTATATACACTTTCTTTTGGTGTGTTCTGCTAAGAGAACAAACACTTTACTTTAGAAAACAGTTAAATCAGTTTCATAAAACAGTAGTATAGCAAAGCAAATGAATAAAAAGAATCAGGTAAAATAAACCATTAAGGAATTAATATATGGAAATTAAAAACGTTTGAAACACCATACACAACCTTAAAGTAAGTATAAGGTACTACACCTCACATTAGAAGGTACTACACCTTAAGGTCCTCGCCTAGCTAGACAAAAAGGAGGGCCTAGTGCCCTAGAGCCACAGGTCACAATGCACTTCTCTTCAGAAGCTATGAGTCTTTTTAAGAGTTTGAATAAGTGTTGGCAAAGCCAACAAGTAGCTTGTAAGGGTCTCAGAGTAAGAAAACAATTTATGAAAAGGTCTTAGCAGACCGTTCCCAATCCAACCACCTTAAAGGAAGCCCAGGTGAGGATTCTTGGCCAGAACTCTACCAATCACAGTCAGGCAAGGGAGAGGTAGGGTAAGGACTGTACGTCCATTAAAACCTACGGAGAGGGTTGAGGGGCAGAGGGGGTCAGGAACAAGGATTCTTACCCAGCCCCTGTACTCGGATTCACTCAGGGACCAATATAGAAGTTCCTGAAATCGCTGGGCCCCTTTTCTCATGCCTTGGTTTCATTGAAGGACGTCCAGGGGTCTTGGATGCAGAGGCCACTTTCAGCATCTGTTTTGGGTCAGACTAGTCGACGGTTCGGTGCACCGATGGATGTGTTCTGGATACTGGACAGCTGGACACCTCTGCTAGACTGAAGAAAGGACATTCCAGCAACAACCTTCGAGGAACTGCCGGACACAAGCAGGCGTCGATCAGCGATGATTACTCTGAAGAGATGGCAGAAGTCGACCCCTGTGGCGGAAAGAAACTGGTTCTGCAAGGCCGCTCTTGGCGAGCCGCCACTACACGGGAAGGCTTCTTGTTTCACAAGACAAGGATCTGCTGAATCTCAATGCTCAACTCAGGACGACGATCGATGCAGCGGGGTAGCCCACAAAGAAGCTGCTCAGCCTACAGGATGGTTCCAGGATGCTTCAGAAGGCTTCCAAGGACAGGATCTTCAAGCAGAGGTTGCAACTGGTTGCTTCCACCAGTATAGGAAACAAAGCATTGATTAAGGCCTTCTGGAAATCAGGAAAGGAGCAGGGCTTCGCTGGGACGGTTTAAAAAAGCAATGGTGGCTGGCTTCCAACTGCAAGTTCCAAGTCTTCAGCAGGTTTCTGCTCTTCGTAGAGCACTTGGCTCCAACGAGGATCTGAGAAATGACTGCAGGAATCCCCCTTTTATCCCGGGTTCAAGCTTGAGTCACTCCCAAGCCCACCAATAGTAAGAATCTGCACCATTCAAACTGGTAGTGGCGGTCCAATCCTAGACAACCTCTAGCCAACACATCTGCCCAGCAACAGACGCACTTTGGCATGGATGTGGACTGCAATCAGGCTGTCCCAACCCCACATCTTCCACAAAAAGATACCACTGTTTTGCACCGAAAAGCAGGAGCTTTCCCTGGGAAGGCAAATCCGTCCCTGTGAGGGTAGGACGAAGACCAAATTACAAGAAGGCCAAAGGAAAGGTCAAAATCATGTGGCACAGCCATTTTAGAGTATATGATAATCTAATTAGCACTACGCAGTAAAATGATAAAGTGCACGAGATATTAAAAAAAAACCAGAAAAGTATGCGCTGCGACCAACCCATCATGTAAGTAACCACAAAGCTACAAATAACAATATTTTAGGGACACAACGTTTATCTATCGCATTTCACTGTGAGGATGTATGAAGGCAAAGCTAAAGAGAGAATTTTACAATGGAGAACACTGATAATCATATGGACTGCTCAAATCCCCAAAACAGATGAGCTTAGCAAATCAAGTGAAGTAAAAAAGGCCCCACTTTCATCCAAAAGTCAGAACAGGTTACAGACAATAGCAAACCGTTGGTGTCCCATTGATGTTTATGGAGGGTAAGCAGCAAAAATAAATGACTTCCTAACAAGCTGTGAAGAAAGTAAACTGGCTGTTGGCTGCTGCTGTTTGCCATAGAGTTTGGATTTCTTTGCTGCGTTCACAAATACAACAACAACAACAGGTTGGGTTTAATAATTTTGCTATCATCAACCTGTACAAGGCAGGGAAGGGTAACATACCACTGAGATGAATGAAGCTATGTTAAGCTTTGTATGCTCCTCAATTCAATAGTTGTAGCAAGAAATCAAGCACATAAAAATGATTGCTAAAAAAGAAAACATACTGTTGATTCACAAAACAAGAATACCCTCTATTTATTTTAGAAAATGGACACGCATATACACATTTTATTTTAAAAGCTACTTACAGGCTAGGTTCCTCTTCTTCATCTCCATAGGATTTCAGATCTTCACCATCATATTGTGGCAACTCTGGCATTACCCTATGACAAAAATGAGGGAATTCAGTTTTACACATTAAATATGAAGCCCCACCAAGCATAATATAGTAGTGTGTGGGCATATTAGGGTGTACATGGGGTTCTGAAAGTGTACCATGGCATACAACGGCTGAAGCAAATCACAACACTTTATTTTCAACACCAGCAGCCAGACAGCATGGCATTACCAAATGAAAGTGCATACATTGGCATTGAAACAAGGGTGACATCTGTATATTTAACCAGCATCGATTGACAATCATTCATCCCACATCCCTGGTGTTGAGTTCCCAATACACCACTCAGTGCGGGCTGTCTTAATCACCCCGTCGATTGGCTCTCCTCGCGGATCAGATGGGGCTTAATGGGGCCCAAATATCTTTTGGCCAGCTGGCCGCAGTTACCGTAGCTATGAATATCTCTTCCCTCTCACTTGTATACACCAAGTCTTTGAGCCATTCCTGACAAGTAGGGGCAAGTGCCGATTTACACCGGCGTAAAATACACTTTTTGGACACCCCTGTCCAGCCTGCATCAAGCAGTACAGCCTGGGAACCATGCGCCTATTATCTTCCCCACCCGTAATTACCTCAATGAATTGATAAGTTTCAGTTTCAAGCAGAAAGGATGGCCACAACTGCCAGGCAGCAGCTTGAATCCGGTAGTAATGCCACAATTTTAAGAAACCATCGCCAAGCCTGGACCACAACTCATAAACGGACACAAATCTGCCACCAGGAAACATTTCCCCAATCGTCAAATGCTCCTCTACCCCCCAGACCCAGCGTATTTCCACGTCGAATGCAAGTGGGTATATACCTGGATAGTTCCAAAGCGGTACTATATTATAAAGAAACGGAAGAGCCAACCTTCGATAGATACTAGCCCATGCATTTACCATAGTGCGCACAGGATTGAAGGTACAGGAATCTACGTACCGGTCCCTAAAGATTACTGATTGTAAGTTTGTGGGAGCAGCCCTGTAGCGCTCCAATGCCACATGGACCGCATCCCCTGTAGAAGCGTACAAGTATCCGGCAAAGGGTGCCTGCGTCACCAGATAATACAGTACAAAATCTGGTGCGCACAGACCCCCATGCGCATATGGTTCAACCAGTTGTTGCCAACTAATCCTAGCTGCCCCCTCCCCATTTAAATTCCAACGCAAGTGATCTTAATTTGGTGAAAAAGTCCCACCCGGGCCATATGAGAACATTACAGAAACAATACAATACGTTGGGGAGCATGAGAGAGTAAGCTTAACCCACACTGAATTTAGCCCAAAGTATTTGCAAATATCCAGCATGATTGTCCAAATACAAGGATTTCTGTGACCTGGAGACGACTATACCCAAATATTTGTATCGTTCAGGAACCCATTCGAACCCCATTAGATCTGGCGAAGGCTTCTCAGCTTCGGTGAGTGGGAAAAAGCTCAGATTTTGTTCTATTGATTTTGTATCCTGAATATACAGTGAATTCATGGACAGTATCCACCATGGGGACCAGGTTAATCTCTGGGTCCCCGACATACACAGGAGTGACATCAGCGAACGAGATGACCTGCAGGGGACCCGATATACGTATACCTCTGTGCCCACGTAATGTTCTAATACGCACTGCTAAGGGTTCAATAGTAAGAGCAAAAAGCAAGGGGAAAGTGGACACCCCTGCCGAGTGCCCCTCCCCAGATGAATCCCCTGTGAAATGTTGCAGTTTGTGCGGACCCTGGCCACCAACTTTGACTAGAGCAAGCACACACAATTAATAAATTATTGCCTAACACCATAGCGCTGCAGGACCTGAAATGGAAACCTCCACGACGCAGAGCCAAAAGGCTTCTCAGCATCCATGGAGGGCGCTGCCGCCCTGGCCTGCTGGTTAACCTGGGACATGATGCAAAACAAACGCATAAGGTTCGCAGTGGAGTTACCAGGAATAAATCTGGACTGATCTGGATGCACAAGGAGCATCATATATTGAAGTAACCGGGAGGAGAGTACCTAGGCGAATATTTTCGCATCTACATTAATTAATGACAAAGGCCTATATGAGGTCACGTCCGCTGATGGTTTATTAGGCTTTAATAAAACATGTTATAATGGCCTCCCGGAGGGAGGGCAGAAACTCCCCAACCTCCAGTGTCTCCTCCAATGTCTGCAACAATCTGGGTGCCAACTTCTGCTTGAACTCCTTATATAATTCCACCCCAAGTCCTTCCGATCCAGGTGCCTTACCTGACGCCAACGCAGCATAGCCTCACACACTTCCTCTATCGTTATCGGATTATAAAGGGCCAGTCTGCCCTCCTGGGTGAGCTCTGGCAGCTCAACAGCAGCCAAGTATTCCTCCAAGGCAGTAGCGGTACACTCCTCTGCGTTGGCATACAACCTAGCATAATAGTCCTTAAACACCTTGTTTACCCCATCGTTGGGCACAACAACATCCCCAGATGGGCCACAAATACCAGTAATGGCTTGCAACTCCCTCTCCACTTAAACTGCCTGGGCCAATGGTCTTCCCGATTCCCTGTATGCCCTGGCCCTCAGAGGCACAACCATACATCTGAGTCGTCAGCCAGCTCTTGGAACTTCAAGAGGATCCCCTTAATCACCCTCAATAGTGCTATATCCTTGGTCAACCCATATTCATTTTCCAGCTGCCTCAAGCACCGCTCAACCTCGCTGAGTTCAGCCCTGCCCAGCCTGAGAGTTTATTGCAGAGGCAGATATCAATTCACCCCTTATCCAGACCTTAAATGTCTCCCACACCGGGACACAGAACCCTAATTAATTCTAAAGAAGTCTTATCCTGCAGGGTGGCTAGCAACCCATTGTCCAGCAATATGGCTGGTGACATACGCCACAGGAGGCGGGGCGCCATTGTGAGTGCAAAGCAATGGACAGTACAACAGGGAAATGGTCAGACATCGTACGTGGTAGAATTTCACAGCTTCGTACATCAGGAAGCAAAGCAGTTGACAATAACCAGTAATCAATTCCGGACATCATATCATGTCATGTACAGTGGAATAATAGGTGTACTCTCCAGCATTCGGATGAAGGCAGCGCTAGATATCAACCAGCCGCAGCTGCACCGGGAGCTGTGGAGGACCTATCGAGGACATCATGTAGGATGGTATTAAAATCCCAACCCCAGATGAGGGGGGGTTATGTGTAGCTTGGGCAATTATCTCGAATATTGAATTATAGGAGGCTGGGTCCTCGATATTAGGGCCATAGGTATTAACAAGACCAGGTTTGTTGCCATACATCTTGCCCCATACTATCACATAACGGCTCATTGGGTAAATCACACTACTCACAACCTGAAATGGGATAGAGCAGTGAACCAGGGTGATGACGCCCCTAGCCTGTGAGGAGTAATTGTATAATATTTTGGGCTAACCCATCTCGGGGCAAACACCTCATGTATGCTCCCCAAAGCATGTGTCTCTTGAAGCAGAAGCACCTTAGGTCGATGTCTAGCAATATAGGCCAATATCTTCCATGCCCTGATCGGGTTATTCACCACCCTCACATTACCCATAAGAAGTGTGATGGGCTCCCCATCCCGTTGATGTCAGAACTCATCATGTTCACGCTCCTTACCACATCCCTCCAAACCAATATTCTCACGCCACCACAATATATTAGTCAGTCTATCTGTCAAACCTTTAACTTTAACATCCATCCCTCCGCCCCCACCCGCAGTCAACCCAAACCTGACAGTGTCATCCCACAGCACCCCACATTGAGCCTCCAAGGAAAACAGTGCCAACAGCAACTCAACTCTTCAAACAAGGGCTGCCCGAGAGAAAATCAGTACGCATTCATACGCCCTCAAAGAGTGTACGAAATAGGGCTGCAATAAACAATGCAGAAAAACCTACAGACACCACAGGACGTCATTGCAGCTGAAGCCAGGGGGCAGGTAGCCACAGAAGAACAACCCCCCAGCCCCAAACAATTCCCTAGCACCAAACCAATACACCATCAAGTATTGGGTGAAGGCTTCTGCCCCAGAGGATGAGAGGGGTCGGGTGGGGGGGGGTGTGGGTTGAAATAGCTGCTTCAATGTACTGCATAGCGTCTCCTGGGGTCTCAAAGAAATGTGCCCTGTCACCATGCAGAATATAGAGCCTTGACGAGAAAAAGATGGCATACTGGACCGGTTGCTCCTGCAGCAACCGTTTGACCGGGTCATATGGCTGGCTGGCAGCGTGGACCCCAGCCAAGAAGTCCAGATACACATGAATAACACTGGACTCAAATTGGAGCAAGTCCCTCTCTCCAGACAGACGCAATATGTGGTCCCTGTCATGATAATTTAATAGTCGCGCCAGGCTTGGGAACAGGTACCAGGGCTCGGTGTGCGCATTCCACCAGAAAGTGTGCTGAGAAATAAACATCCTCAAATAAAGATTTCAAAAGGTCCACCACAATTTGCTCCATGGGCCCCTTCACTGCCACCTCCGGCACTCACACAATATGAATATTATTCCGGTGGGAGCACGATCCGAGGTCTTCACACTTCGCTCTTACTGCAGCGAGCTCTTTTGTGACCCCTTTGAGCAGCTGATTGAGCGACAGGAAAGTATCTTCAAGTTGCCCAATTCTTGTTTCTGGTTCGGTGCTGCAGCCATTTCTTTGTCCATCCTGGCCTTCAGGGACCTAACATTAGCCACGATATCGTCCAGCTTGGTGTTAACTGAGGCAAATCCAGACTGCATTGCCGCCATCAAGGGTTACATCCTGGAAAGCGTTACTGTCTCACCTGCCAAGACAGACTCAGCAGCTGGTGCAGTACTCCGTGTTCTGCCAGGGGTACTGGCAAAATAATCCATCGGGTCGCGCTTTTTGGCTGCCCCCGTTGTCATTCCTGATGCTAGAGATGGCTCGACAGATATATCCTCCTCCAAGAGGGCAGGCCGTGAGGACTCAACAAGTGCCAGAAAGGGGTCTGGAGCCTGTACTCCATCCCACCAAATAAAATAAAAGCAGGTATCCTCCAATCCAGTCAAGCACCTACCATAAGGGCCTTCAATCAGGCACTGCACCATATCAATATGGGCTCCAATAACCAAGAAGGCCTGAATGGGGCTCATCTACACTCCCTCACTGTGTATATGCAATTCTGATCCTTGAAAGTAGTGGGGTAAACATAATAATAAGACACCAGCACCAAGTCCACACAGACTGCACCTCCAGATAAGGTGAATGAACACAACAGGGGCCCACAACGTGGACCGCTACAGGGCCGGGCCTCAAGAAGGAATTATGACTCAATCCACGCTACCTGCAGTCTCCGAGTAGCTGGAGGTCGCCAGGAGACCCAGATATGCTGCCCGACACAGCAGGGAAAGGATGTAAGCCCGGCCCTCCGATCCGCCAAGGAGCGGCCTGCTCACCAACACACCAACCAACACACCACAGCAGCCCTGCTCAGAGCACTTCAGACAGTCTAGGAATGTCAGGCCCCGCGCCACGGATCTACAGCATGGTCACACGCCGGGTTGCCATTGCGCAGCACACCGACAGGCCGGCGCTGAGACAGGAGAGCCAGGCTCCACTGACTGCCTACAGACGCCTCTGGCAGGGATCAAAGCGCAGATGCTGCAGCCCGGGCCGGTTCCATGTAATAATGTCGCCACAAATACCTTGCCATGCAAAAATATCGCCAAAAAATGGCCGTTTTTTGTGGCGACATTATTGCATGGAACTTGCGGGGGACACCCCCCGCAACCCCCAAACATTTTTTTTCTTTTTTTTTTTTGCCCCTGTCCCCATATATATGGTCACCCAAATAATATCGCCACAACATTTTCCCGGCGGTATTATTTACGGCGACCATATATATGGCGATCTTATTACCTGATACCCCCGGGCCCAGGATCCGATCTTCAGAATGCAGTCACCTTCCGCAGCCGGTATGGGCTCGCCCCACCACTCACGCCGGCGGGCTCCACCTCCAGACCTCAGTAAGAACGGGTAGAATGCAGGATAGTCGCTGACAGGATTTCGTTCGAGCAGGAGCCTCACAGTCAGGCGGCAATGTCAGTTGCCGCTCAGCAGCGCCCCCCACAACAGCTGAAGCTTAAATGAGGCGATGCCATGGTATACAAGTTTGTGCATGGGCATAGAAGAGTGTACCAGAAAAGATGGTAGGTGCTCTCAGACATGATGGCTGTAGCCAGGGGTACAATGCCAGCACCTTTAATTATGATGGCAATATCTAGGAATGTGAGGCAATATTGTGAGGCTGTGCTGAGCATATAATGGCAGTACCTAGGTGCATACGGGTCTTGAGCATAGATTACTGAAACTATCATAATTCTAGTACTGTTGCATGCAATGTTGTACTTAGCAAATGATGACTAATTGGGAATGTAAGGATAAACAGGTCATATAATGGGCATGCCTGTGTTTATGAGGCTTTAGGAGTCTTTATTCAGGCATATGTTGGCTGTTAAATGGGCACTGAGGATGCATCAGAAAGATGGCACTAAACAGGGACATTAAGCTGACCATGAGAATGAGATGGTGTACAAGGGATTTTAATGGCTTTATCTAGGATATGTGAATTTTCAATATAGTGTTTGCTTGGTTCAGTCATGAAATACCAAGTACAGTCTTATACTCTGCAACAGATATAATACACTCTTGACACAGAGGACTTTTCAAAACCATTATTACCTCGTTCAGGATCGGTTCGGGGTCCCTAATCTAATAGGGATATTGGTTACCCTGAGGATGTCAAATCTATGCCTGTAATCAGGGTATAAATTCTGGCAAACTCCTTGCCTACAGTCAACAAATAGGAAGGGGTTGACATGATTGCCTATAGGTCTAGGGCTTTGTCTAACAAGCAGGATTCTCTCCAAGGAACTGCTCCGTCAACAGTGTAAGGATTGGTCACATAAAATATTGGGGTGGGTATGCCTATTCTGGCCCATCTAGTGTAACACAAAGTCTCAAGAATATAGCCTGATGCTGCTGCTTATTTGATTTACTCAGTCTCAAGGCTACAGAACCCTTCTCGCTTCTTATCTCTCAAACCAGTCTCAGGGTTGTAGCTCACAGCTTACCTCTTGACCTTGCCTACACCAAGTACTTCTCTCCCCTTACCTGTTTCTAGGTTCTCGGTCCCGGAATAAAGTAGAGTGGTGGGAGCATCCCATTAGGGACTCAACATTTTGCCGACATAACAGGGCACAAGTGGCAAAGTGAAAGTGGTAAGGTGTCTTGAGGCACTAGGGTGAATGAATAAGCAGGCTTCTAGTGTTCACGTGGAGGGGTGTACAGAAAATAAAAGGGGTCCTTCTCTCAAGGAAGTTTGTAATGTGAACACAAGGTTGCAAAGCTGTGGAACTTTGCCATTCTCGCTTTCTGGCGTAAAATTAGGGTTTGTGCATTGTATTGCTTTAACTTTATGAAACAGGATTGTAATTGTTTATTTATACAGTGCTTAGATACAGGTGGAGTGCTTCAAAGCACTTCAAGGTGAACAAGGGAAATACAGTAATCATTCTTAGGCCTTGAAGTTTCTGAATGATCTAACATAAAAACTAGCATACTAGGCCTGAAAGAATTTCTTCTAGTGCAAGTGCATTGGATGAACCCGGTTGCACATAGGAGTACTCGGGGGAAGACGCTGTATACCTATTCCAGCAAGCGCATTGCATTACGAGTGGGCTACCTGGTCGCCAAAAGCCTTTGTGGTGAATGAAAAAAGAGTGTTAGAAGAATGACTATCACAATCCACACATGCTGTTTTTTTATTCAATGTCCCAGTGAGCTCAATCTCAGGCTGAAATATTGTTGGATCCTAGTTGCAAAAAGCACAAGTAGTAGGAGCTGGGGGTGAATGCAGAGCACTTCCCATGAAGAGGCGTGTTTGTATATGAACTTGAATATTTTGTACAAGCTGCACAGGGTGCTCCAGTCTAGTCTCGGCCAAGGATAACATCTCTCAAAAATGGGGTAAAGCGGACCAAACATAGCAGATGTAAAGTACATACCCCAACCAGGAAACCAGATTTGTTAGAATGTTCACATATTGTTGGAAATATTTATGATTGTCAGTTTTAGATGGCAGGGTCCACAGCACATGCTTAGCATGAGGAAAATCATACTTCTGTAACGCTCACCTGATTCTCGCAGAGGCGCCGGTCTTGACTGGGCGACTACCGTATCTTCAAAGGTGATGTGTAGCACCCGGTTGGCTCTTTGGGCTGGACCTCTGTGCACTGTATGCCTGACGTGTAGAGTAAGATGTCTGCAGATAGAAAATAAGGGGTTAATGAACTGGGGTTATTGGGGTGTCCCTATCTCTTACCTCTTCTCCTCTCCTGTAGACCCCCAAAGGTTAACGCTCTCACCTTAGGTAAGTGAATGCCGAGCTCTCCATCTGCCTCGGGGCAGGGTGCTGTAACCAGTTTCTTCACTGGATAGGTAGCGCAGGCCTCTTGACTTCAGAGGACTGCTGTCCGTCGTTTACTGCACGAACGGTAAGTTTCGAGTCATTCAAATGTCTGTAAAGTCTTTAGTAATGATGTCTCTTGTTTTGCAGGGTTCCGGCGATGGCGGATGACGGGCTGAAGTGAGTTGAAGATGGAGCCCGTGTGATGAATAGAAGCGCCTGGAAGCACGTAAGTAAGCGCTTGTTGCCTGCTTCACGATGCGCTCTAACTGTCTTTTTATTTTGCAGGTACGAGTTCGGAGCAGCTGCAGGGTGCCGGAATACCCACTGGATTAGATGTGGAAAGGAGTAATGGCACGTGAGTATTAAAGTTCCCCAATGTCTTAAACGCACCTTGTTTTGTCTTTCAGATGCGGGATGCAGCGCCGAAGGCCTCCGGAGCGTGCAAAGAGTTGGTAAGCTTTTGTCTTTCAGATGCCGGAATGCAGTGTGAAGACCTCCGGAGCGCACAAAGAGTAGGTAAGCCTTTGCCTTTCAGATGCCGGAATGCTAACCTGTTCTTCCTTGTCTTTATAGGTGTTGCTGAAGACTGGATTCAGGATGGTAAGCCTTTGCCTTTCAGATGCCGGAATGCTAACCTGTTCTTTCTTGTCTTTATGGGTGTTGCTGAAGACTGGATTCAGGATGGTAAGCCTTTTTCCTTAGGCCCAGGACCGGATGCAGAAGACACGATGAGCGTTCTGCTGCAGAGGTTGCAGAATAACGCAAAGCAAGATTCATCCACCGGGTGTGGTTTAAATAGCCTCCTGTAGTGCTTCACTGTGTCTCCTTCCACAGTCACGCCTAGGTAAGAAAAGAGTTCCTGCTTTCCAGAAGAGTTCCAGTGTTCTGAATCTAGGGAGTGGCTCCAGCCCCACACAACAGGAAAAGTAGTTCCAAACAGAAGGGGATCAGAGGCTCAACTGGCAGGCAAGTAAGCAGCATGGTCTGCTGCAGGTAAGTCCACCCAAGCATTATGAGCCCGGCGCTTCCAGCGCTGGGACTGGGCATATTTATGAGCCTGGTGCCACTGGCGCCAGGACTGGGTCCAAAAGGTCCCAATTGGGACTGGTTGGCACTCGGAACCTGGGTTATGGATCTGCTTCCAAGGGAGTTGGGAAAACCCTGACCTTTTGGAAGCAGAGATCATGACAGTACCCCCCCTCAAGGCCCCTCCCAAACCGGGCTTCTCCGGGGGTTTTGGCTTGTCAGGAAATGTTCGGTGAAATCTTTTGATTAAGCGAGGAGCGTGGACATATTCAGCAGGTTCCCAGGATCTCTCTTGGGGGCCGTAGCCTTTCCAGTCAATTAGGTAGAATAGTTTAGATTTGGAGATCTTGGAGTCCAGAATGCTTTTGACTTCAAACTCGAGTTCTCCATCAACTAGGATAGGTTTTGGAGATTTGGTTAGTCGGGTTTGAGGTTGCACGGGTTTTAATAGAGAGACGTGGAAGACCGGATGTATCTTCATGTGCGGGGGCAAGTCCAACTTGACCGCTACTGGGTTTACTAGGGTAGTGATGGAATAGGGACCAAGGTATCTTGGGTTGAATGTGCGTGGCCCTTTTAGAGATAGATATTTGGTGGATAACCAGACTTGATCCCCTACTTGATAGTGAGGGGCTTCCTTCCGATGTTGATCTGCTCCTTTCTTGTATTGTTCTTTAGCCCTTTGAAGGTGAGAAACAGCTTCCTTAAAGGCTTGGGTGATTGTAGAATGCAGGTAGTCTACTGCTGGTGTTTCAAGATCTTGGAGGGGATCCAACTCCGAGGTTCGAGGGCGACTGCCGTACAAAAGAAAAAACGGGGTTTTCCCAGTTCCCGAATGGACAGAGTTATTGTAGGCATATTCGGCTATCCAAAGGATATCTTTCCAAGTTTTTTCAGTTTGTTGCAGCATGCAGCGTAAATACTGTTCCAGAGTTTGATTGGTCCTCTCGGTTTGTCCGTCGGTCTGAGGGTGGTGACTGGTCGATAGTCTCACATCAATTTGAGCCGACCGACAGCAACTTTGCCAAAAATGAGAAATAAATTGACTACCTCGATCCGAAATTAGAACCGAAGGAAAACCGTGCAGTCGGACGATGTTTTCGAGAAATTCTCGGGCCAGAGTTGCTGCTGTTGGCAAGCCTTTGAGCGGAATGAAATGCGCCATCTTGGAGAATAAGTCCACGATTACTAGAATCGTATTGTATCCGGAGCATGGAGGTAGATCGGTGATGAAGTCCATAGAAAGCGTATGCCAAGGGCGAGGTGGGATGTCAATAGGGCGTAAGAGGCCTGCTGGTCTTTCCTTTTGACTCTTGTTTTGGGCGCATACTCCACAGGACATTATAAAGTCTCTGATATCTTTCTTCCAAGACGGCCACCAGAAGTAGCGCTTGATCTTTTCTGAGTTCTTGGCCATACCGGGATGACCTTCGATTAAAGAGTCGTGATAACAAGAGATTACTTTTTTCTGTAAATCTGTGCTGGGTAGTTATAATCGTTCTTGGAAATACAATAAGTTGTCCTTTACTGCAAAGTCCTTTCCCTGCAGATGCCAATTCTGTATGTCTGCTGGAGTTACAAGTTGCCTGGCTTTATCCTTAACTTCCTCTATGGATTCGGTGGCGATTACACCCAGAATTCTTTGTTCGGGAATGATTGGTACAGGTTTAGGGTTGATCAAGTGTTCTTCCACTCCCATCCGAGAAAGGGCATCAGCTTTACCGTTCTTTGTACAAGGTCGATAGGTGATTATGAAGTCAAACTCGGCAAAGAATTATGCCCAACGGAGTTGTCTAGAGGATTGGGCTTTTGCGGTTTTCAAATATTGCAGGTTTCGGTGATCCGTAATCACAGTAACGGTGTGTCGGGCCCCCAGCAGATAATGCCGCCAAGCCTTAAAGGCAGACTTGATAGCCAGAAGTTCCTTGTCAGTAATCGTGTAATTGATTTCAGGAGGCGAGAATTTGCGGGACCAAAATGCCACGGAATGCAACTGATTGGTTACCGGGTCCTTTTGTGATAGAACTGCCCCCATGGCAAGGCTTGAAGCATCAGTTTCCACGATGTAGGGGAGTTCGGGGCGAGGGTGTTTTAAGATTGGTGCAGAGATAAATTTAGTCTTCAAATCCTGGAAAGCTTGTTCCGCCTCGGTAGACCATTCAAAACGTTTGTTTTTCTTTAACAAGGCAGTGATGGGCTGGACTATTCGAGAGAATTCGGGGATAAACCTGCGGTAAAAGTTAGCGAAGCCTAACATGCTTTGCACACCTTTTACGGAGGATGGTGATGGCCATTTGAGAACTGCATCGACCTTCTTTGAATCCATACGCACTCCGCCAGGTGATAATATGAATCACAAGAATTCAACTTCAGTCACGCTGAAAACACATTTTTCCAACTTAGCGAAAAGTTTGTGTTGACGCAATCTTTCGAGGACCATTTTCACGTGTTTCCGATGTTCAGATTCCGATGAAGAATAAACGAGGAAGTCGTCAATGTAAACAACAACACATACATCTATGAGCTCTCTGAGGACATCGTTCATAAAATATTGAAAGGCGGCCGGGGCATTGCAAAGTCCGAAGGGCATGACCTGATATTCAAATAGCCCATACTTGGTGCGGAAGGCCGTTTTCCATTCATCGCCCTCTTTTACTCGTACCAAGTGGTAAGCTCCTCTAAGATCCAGCTTTGTATATATGCATGCTTTTCTGACTTGGTCCAGGAGTTCAGGGATCAAAGGTAACGGATATCTATTCTTAACGGTGATCTGGTTCAGGGAGCGATAATCGATACAAGTTCTAAGGTCTCCTTCCTTTTTTGGAACGAAGAACAAAGCTGAAGAAGCAGGGGACTTGGAAGGACGAATAAACCCATTTGCCAGGTATTGATCCAGGTATTGTCGAAGGTGAAGGTTCTCAGGCTCGGTGAGGGCATAAATTCTACTACAAGGAGGAGTAGATCCAGGTATCAGGTCTATCTGGCAGTCATAAGACCTATGAGGAGGTAGAGAGTTAGCCTGATCCTTCCGGAAAACATCTTGGTATTCTAGGTATTCGGGAGGTAACTGGGGAGTCTCTGAAGAAATTGCGGCCAGTGCAACACCAGGTGGAGGGTGACAAGTAGAGACACATTCTGGAAACTGGACCGTTCTTGCTCGCCAATCGATCAGAGGATTGTGTTTCTCTAACCAAGGTATTCCTAGAATAATCTGAAACTGAGGGGCCTTGATCACATCGAACACGATCTTCTCATGGTGTCCATCTTGACTTACTAGCGTCACCTCTTGAGTGGTATGCGTTACTGGCCCGGAGGCTATCTCCGTACCATCCACCGTAGTAATGACGTCCTTTACAGCCTTGGGACAAAGAGTTAGATTCATCCTCAAAACCATTTCATGATCCACATAATTGCCGATGGCACCGCTGTCGACGTAAGCTTCAATTGCATGTAATCGATCCGGATTATCAGGGCTAATGAGGACCATCGGTATCACGAAATGCGAGGTCACGGAACTGGTTTTCACGCTCGGCAAGAGGACCTCTATTCTTGTCGGGCGAGGTCGTTTCCCTGCTCAGAGTTTGTAACTTTGGTAACTGCAGCTCCTACTGCCTTCTTGGCAGGTTTCACCGGACAGTCTCGAAGAAAGTGTCCTGAGTTTCCGCAATATAGGCATAATTGCAACTGTTTCCTCCTTTCCCGCTCCCTTTGTGTTAGAGGACCTTTCAGACCCCCTATTTGCATGGGTTCCCCGGAGTCTACTCCTTTGGAAGGAGTTGGCGGTTTGGAAAATACTCGAGCATCAAACTTGGAACGATCGGCCTTCCTGTTCTGCAGCCTGTGATCTATTTGAACGACCAAGTCTATATAATCCGAACAGTCTTGTGGGGTATTCACTACTTGGGCTAAAACGTCTTTGAGCTCTCCACGTAGACCTCTATAAAACAGCGTAATCCTTTTGTCCTCATGCCATTGAGTTTCCACTATTAGTCTATTGAAAGATGCAATATAAGCCAAAAGGTCTTGATTACCCTGTCGCAACGAAAGAAGCTCATTGTCCAAGGCCTGCCCCTGTGAATGTCTTGCGAACAGTTTTTCCATACTAAGCTGAAAGGCTTGAAAATCATGGAGAACCGAATCATCTTGATTAACTAGAGGGATCGACCAGTCTGCCGCATTGCCACTAAGGTACGAAAGTACAAAAGCTACTTTTGCTTGATCAGTTGGAAAGGCTGCTGGCCGGCATAAGAAGTGCAACCGGCACTGATTGATAAATACTGCAAACCTCTTTGGGTCACCAGAAAATCGTTCGGGCGGAGCCAGAGGTACATTCCCAGGTAGGTTGATCTGCACTGGATTCATAGAGGAGGTTGAAGGAAGTTTGCCCCTGATGCGGGTAACGGGGTCTGTCCGGCTTGTGACTGTAGCACTTGTCTAGCAAGATTGTCTGTTCTCTCCTTGGAAATAATTAGTTCCCTTCTTAGAGCATTCGTTTCCTGACGAGCTGCATGCACTTCTGCCCTTAGTTCCCCAAGTAACCGGGCTAGGGGGTCAGTATCCGAGGTTTCCATAGCGCCTGGGCGAGAGTTTTGCGGTAGGCTTTGCGTTCTGTAACGCTCACCTGATTCTCGCAGAGGCGCCGGTCTTGACTGGGCGACTACCGTATCTTCAAAGGTGATGTGTAGCACCCGGTTGGCTCTTTGGGCTGGACCTCTGTGCACTGTATGCCTGACGTGTAGAGTAAGATGTCTGCAGATAGAAAATAAGGGGTTAATGAACTGGGGTTATTGGGGTGTCCCTATCTCTTTCCTCTTCTCCTCTCCTGTAGACCCCCAAAGGTTAACGCTCTCACCTTAGGTAAGTGAATGCCGAGCTCTCCATCTGCCTCGGGGCAGGGTGCTGTAACCAGTTTCTTCACTGGATAGGTAGCGCAGGCCTCTTGACTTCAGAGGACTGCTGTCCGTCGTTTACTGCACGAACGGTAAGTTTCGAGTCATTCAAATGTCTGTAAAGTCTTTAGTAATGATGTCTCTTCTCTTGTTTTGCAGGGTTCCGGCGATGGCGGATGACGGGCTGAAGTGAGTTGAAGATGGCGCCCGTGTGATGAATAGAAGCGCCTGGAAGCACGTAAGTAAGCACCTGTTGCCTGCTTCACGATGCGCTCTAACTGTCTTTTTATTTTGCAGGTACGAGTTCGGAGCGGCTGCAGGGTGCCGGAATACCCACTGGATTAGATGTGGAAAGGAGTAATGGGACGTGAGTATTAAAGTTCCCCAATGTCTTAAACGCACCTTGTTTTGTCTTTCAGATGCGGGATGCAGCGCCGAAGGCCTCCGGAGCGTGCGAAGAGTTGGTAAGCTTTTGTCTTTCAGATGCCGGAATGCAGTGTGAAGACCTCCGGAGCGCACAAAGAGTAGGTAAGCCTTTGCCTTTCAGATGCCGGAATGCTAACCTGTTCTTCCTTGTCTTTATAGGTGTTGCTGAAGACTGGATTCAGGATGGTAAGCCTTTGCCTTTCAGATGCCGGAATGCTAACCTGTTCTTTCTTGTCTTTATAGGTGTTGCTGAAGACTGGATTCAGGATGGTAAGCCTTTTTCCTTAGGCCCAGGACCGGATGCAGAAGACACGATGAGCGTTCTGCTGCAGAGGTTGCAGAATAACGCAAAGCAAGATTCATCCACCGGGTGTGGTTTAAATAGCCTCCTGTAGTGCTTCGGTGTCTCCTTCCACAGCCACGCCTAGGTAAGAAAAGAGTTCCTGCTTTCCAGAAGAGTTCCAGTGTTCTGAATCTAGGGAGTGGCTCCAGCCCCACCCAACAGGAAAAGTAGTTCCAAACAGAAGGGGATCAGAGGCTCAACTGGCAGGCAAGTAAGCAGCATGGTCTGCTGCAGGTAAGTCCACCCAAGCATTATGAGCCCGGCGCTTCCAGCGCTGGGACTGGGCATATTTATGAGCCTGGTGCCACTGGCGCCAGGACTGGGTCCAAAAGGTCCCAATTGGGACTGGTTGGCACTCGGAACCTGGGTTATGGATCTGCTTCCAAGGGAGTTGGGAAAACCCTGACCTTTTGGAAGCAGAGATCATGACAACTTCATATGAATTTAATTGAATAAGCAAATAACAGGCAGGATAGCTGTTGAGATTGATTTTCAGAATCAACCCTGGGGACAGATTCTGAGAAGACACCCTATTCTGGTGTAGTAAGGCTTAGAATTAAGAGACTGAGGTTGTTGAAGGGTTCAGGTAAGCACATAAAGAGCACCCTCAATAACACAGATTTGTCAAAATGTATAAAAATACATTTATTTATCTGGGCCTTAAGACAGCTATTATCAATACAAAAACACTAAACATATGCTACTGATATTATAGGGCGGCGATAGCCGCCCCATAGTTCAGGTGAGTCGGACTCCCATAGGAACCCCTCAAAATTCTATTGTTAAGATCCTTTGATTGGAATAACGGATTTAAACGAAATTGCAAGAGTGATTAAAAACCCTCGGGCCACGCAAGACTGCAAAGTTCCATAAAGATTTGTTAAAATATTAGAAGGTTATTAAGCGTCCAAAAGTGTGGCCTACTTCCTATTCATTTTCCCATAGACAAAAGGTCAATGTTTGCCAAAGCGCACAGCCCAAACCTCTGGACGGATTTGGACCAGGTCCCAAACAACTTGGGCATGAAGCGTTGACCCATGATCCATGCATAGTTTGGTGTTATTCCGTGCAGTAGGGGGTGCCCTTTCCCACGAATAGACATTTCTCAGGGATTTACTCGAAACCTGTGGTTTTAAGCATTGAAACCACCACCATCTTGATTTTCTCTCGATAGGAGCAATATCCGTGGCTATAGTCAAGAAAATGGGAAAATGAAATGCACGAAAAAGCTATTTGCAGGTCAAAAAACATGCAAATGCCATCAGGTTAGAAGTGGGTGGGGGGGGCTAGAGGGCACCAAGTGAAATTTGGGAGTTGAGGGGGTCCAGGGACCGAGTTTGCAACACAAAGCTTTCTGTAGCCTCGGATATAGCTGCGAATAGCCAACATCTGAAAGCAAACTGCATCAAAGAAACAGCGTCTGGGGTGGGGTGGGGTGGGGGGGCAAGCGAGAGGGGAGGTGAGGAGGCCATCTGGGATTTGGGGGGGAGCAGGCATGGATGAGGGGAGCACTTGGTGAGGGCCTGGGCATCCGTTGTGCCGCTATTCACTGCTATAGATGAGGCTACAAGGACTACAGATATCCGGGTAGGAGTAGTTCAGTGCCCGCGGCTACATATTTTGGGGTCAGTGTGATTTATTTTTTTTAAGTTATTTTTATAGGAATAGTGATGTTGGGGGGGTGAAAAATCACTGCCTATAGTCAGTGAAAGGTCATGGTCAGTGACCTGGTAGGTATTTGGGAGTCTTATTTTGGCTGTGTATTTTTAGACTCTTGTCTAATAATATATGTGAGACTTTGGAGAAAAAGAGAAGAAAATGGTTTGACAAAATTACTATAAAAAGGAGCATCAGACATTTCAACAAGCAGCGAGTGGGGGTAGATATTTCTCTTCGGCCGGTGCCGGGCCTAGTTTTAGATGCCCCATACAATGTATTTTAGGTTGTGTGTTCTCACTTACGGTATTATATTGTGTGGTTGAGAAATGTTTGCCTACCCAGTTTACTATTACGTATTATTCTCTTCTTTCTTTATTTTTAGCTACTTTACATATTGTAGTATAAAACCTAAAGTGAGCCCCCCTTTAACCAATTTTTGTAACCGCGGTTACGATAAAAGTCAACGAACTTCTAAACGCAGGTATAATAAAAAAAACTTGGTTTTGTTTATTTTATATTTGTGTATTTATAGGCCTTAAAAGGACTGTTTTGGGGTACATTGATTGTAGTATTTGAGCACATCTGGAGTACAGTTTTGATGTTTTGAAGGAACACCGCATTATCTCCATCAGTAAGGTGTACTCTGTCATGTCTATAGAAATTTGCCATCTAGAAATGTAAGTTGTTGTTCGAAATCTATAATTGGTTGTGGTCTCTCATGAATGATGAAACTGCTTTATTAACATTTCTCTGGGATTTCTTAATTTTACCATTAAATCTGGTAGTCCATCTCAATTTTTGCCTCTGAGTCAGATTGGAAAAGATAAAGATGGTGTGAGGAAATAGTTGCATTTGTTTTCCCATGTCTTGTTTCAATATTAAAGTAAGACACAGGCCTCGTACATTCCCCAAATCATTGCCTCCACAATGAATTAGTATGACGTCTGGCTGCCCTGTACTTCTCAGACTTAACAATTTTGGAAGCACTTGGAACCAACACATTCCCCACAATCCAAACCAAATAATTGTAAAATCTCTCAAACCTAGGTCCATGTTAATATTTAGTTTCTCACAATAAGCCAGCAACCAAAACAGCCATCTGTCTCCAATTAGTCACACAGTTTTCAAACCAGCCATGTTTCCATGCAAATTATTCCTAGTTTGAATTGTCTAATAGTTTGTATGAGCAGGGTGTGTTTGATGTGTGTGTTTTGAAGTTTTTTATTTGTTGATGGTAGTGGTGTGCTTATCCGCGGCCATGAGCGGCCACTCTGTGTGCAGCAGCCCTACCCGCGGATAAATGTGGCACCGTTTTGCAGCCGTGACTATATTATGGCAAATGAGATGTATATTTGTAGCCAAGTCCATTAAAAAGCATGTGTAGGCGCATCAATACTATTCAGCGTTTTATTAGTTGTGGCTGGAACCGTGGCTATATTGAAAGCCACGTCTATAAAAAAAAAACATTCTGTGCAATAATCATATTTTTATGTGGATTATACAGTATAGAATTTTAATTGGTTGTGTTATTTTATGTACTTAGTTGATCACTTGTTTGGTTTGAAGGCCAATTTAGTTTGATTTTGGGCTTGCAGAAAAATGTACATGTAGCCGCGGATACAAAGCAAGGTCTATAGCTGCATCAAATAGTCGCAGCTATGAAAGAGGCTGGGTGGGGAAAAAGCAGATGTGTGAATTTCATTGTTTGTAATTGGTTGTTGTTATTGTTCTATTTGTGTAGCTCTTTGTGATTGGTTGTAGTGAAAACGTGTCATCCATTTTAGTAGTTTTATTGGTATATAGTCCCCTTTTTTTGGTATTCATTTTGGAAAGTATAAAAGCCACCATTTTCTGCAGTTGTATCCTTTTGATTCCAGAACTCTCACTATGCACATAGCAGGTGTTTGGCTGATGTGAAAGTAAGTGTTAATATTTACATGTTTGAAGGTTTATTTGCAGTGTTGTGTGTGTTAGTAATATTAATTACTGCTATCAGATGGTGTTTATTATCATTTTTTCATCTTCTCTGATTTTGTGGCAAGTATTTACTAATGTATTTTTTAACTTTCACTAACATGGACCTACAAAATTAGATTTGTCAATCAATGGCATTTATATGTAGGCATTTCGTTTTTGTATTCAAGTTAGTGAGGTTGAAGGTTTATTTGATTGTACTTGTTGTAATTTTAATACAGTTTCAGCAATGCAGTACTCTTCGCTGTTTTGAGATTTCTATGAGGTAGTACAATTGATGGTGTTTTTTAAGTTCATTTTAGTCATTTAACATTTTTGTATTGTGTTTTAGCTGTATCGTTCTCATCATCCCAGTGGATTTGCACCAGATGTTGGACAGTTAACTTCTGTGAAAGGTCAGCCTATACTCAAAACATAGTGGTACTGCTGGAGATAGGAGCAGCACATTTGTAGATACTTTACGAAAAGCCTTCTTTTTGAACCTCTCTAACATTTCTGATGATTCTTGAAATGGAGTGCTGCAGGTGTTTCAAGTCTCTGGTTGTTAGTGGCTGTTAGGCAGAAACCTGTGCAGTTCCCTTAGGGACCACTGCAAAAGTTTAAGACTACAGGAGTTAGCAGTAAACCCAATTGGTAGCAGTCTGCACCACCCACATTTACCTGGTAGCTGTGGTTGAGCAGTCAGACTTCTCTCAAGAAGAGTTAGGCAGTATACAGAGCATACACAATAGAGCAGGTACACACAGTAGAACAAGCAAACACTGACCAGAGCTTTGGTGTAAAAGATATATAATTATTTATTTAAAAACACATCTAAGAAAACACACTGGCACTAATCTCAAGCAAGTTCAAAAACACAGTTACTAAAGTATATACACTCCCTTAAAAGAATATTAGACAAGTCTTAAGTAAAGCCCCACTTATTTTCAGACAGCGGTGAGTGCTTAACGCAGATGGCACTCTAATAATTTGGTTTAAAAGGGAGAGAAAGGCAGAGCATAAATTGAAACAGATCCCAACACTTTCAAAAGAACACAGCAAGAGAGGTAGGCAGAATCAAACCGTGAAGTTAGAGTTCAGAAAGCCGGATCCACTTTAAGAGGATCAGAACGAAATGTGTCCAAGGTCACACGGTTGAAAAGTGCACAAAAGTCTCGAAAAGGTTCAGAAAGAAGTTGGACCAAAAGAAAGGGACCAGTTAGATGGTCAAGTGGCCAGCCCAGTTTAGAAGGTTAAGGATTTACTGTCACCTTGTAGCAATCTATAGAAAGGGAGGCCAGGCGGACACAGTACCTTGAAATGGTGCGAACATTCCAGCAGGGGCAGTTGTTCCTGGCAGCGGTTGCGAGATGGTGCTTCGTCCGGCAGAAGAGAAGATCTCGTTGGGGAGGAAAGCAGGGAGTCGTTGTACTGCCAGGGAAGAAACCAGCCGCAGAGTTTCTCGATTCAAAGGAGAGGTCCTTTTATTCGCGGTTCAGTGGTAAGTGGCTATCCGGTTGCCGGGGTGCTTGGCACGGCAATTCGACCACTAGACGTCCCGGTAGGCGAAAAGGAAAGCGAACTGGTTGTCCCCCCCAGCTCAAGGGGAAGAGACTCTCCGGCAAGAAGATCTCCTCTGTCGTCATGAAGTGGTGAGACGGTTCAGCAGGGCTCCACCGGTGTTGTCGTTACAGGTCGGCTCAGCTTCTCCCTCTTCGGATTCTCAGGCCCTGTGGCGACTTCTGAAGTTCCAGTCCCCAAAGCCCTGCTTTTATGCAGCATACCCCCATTCACTCAGCCTAGCTGTCAATCAAACATGCTAAGTGGTGAGCCGGCCGGCTCACCACTTGGGCCAATCACACAAGAGTGCGACTTGAGTTGCCAAGGCAACTCAGTCCAGGGTGCCTAAACCCCCTCCCACACCCCCTGTGGTACCCAGACAGAGTGGCACCACTTTTGGAGGCTTCTGTCGAGAAGCCCGCCAAAAAGTGGAACAAAGGGCTCGACTTGGGTTGGAGTCACAGAAGAGAACACAAACGCCATTTTAGAATCGAGTTCTGGCAAAAAATACCAACCGGTGAATTAATATTAAATAAATAACCCGGCGGTATGTTCGAGGCTATAGGAATTAATAATTAAAGTTGGTAGCCTCGAACAATGGAAAAATCCCATAGAGATATATATGCGGTCAAATATAAGAAGTAGTATCCACTGCCACCAGCCAAAACTCGATCGGGGGGACGGAGACGTGCCCCCTCGAATAACAGACCCCAGGGCAATCGAATTTCCCCGACCAGTACGTCCACAATATGATGGTTTGTACTGGTTTCTGTTCATAATTTGGGACTAGTAAAGCCAATGGTGACTTTACATGCCCTGGGAGACAGTAGTCAGTCCCAGGGTATGGAGTCTATGGTGGGGTGTCACTATGACACCCATGTGTCACTGCACTGAGGGTGCTGTGTAACACACATAGTAAAAACACATGAGACCCTATGGAGTAAAAGACCCCATAGCCCTTAAAACACATTAACAGTCAAAGGAACCCCTCAAATCATGTCCAAAAGTGTGAGGAAAAGAGACTCACTCTTGGCAGGAGAAAAAAACAAACTCCAGAAATCCAGCAAAGCTGCTGGGGGACTCACTAGGTTAGGACATTCAGCCTAAACAGAGAATTCTCCCTAACAGTGGCAGCAACATTAATGTGTGGAGTTTGATTCTGGACAAACACTGCTGTCATGCTGTGCAGTTTCAGTCCCTTCTGGACTGCTTGGAAGAGTCGTTGCGTCATCATGGCAGCCATTTTCCCTCCAAGATGGCTGACGCAAGTCTCTTCAACTGTGTAGAGCCGCCATGTCTAGTAGTCCTCGTCCTCTCCGGCTGTCGCATTTATGCTCCAGAGAACACTGCGACCGCGCGCCTCAACGCTTGGTAGCCTTGCCACCGGTTTGTGCACCTAGCTCAGCGCTGTTTCCTTGTTTCCCTTCATTGTTCCTCCAGCCCTCGTCTCCTGGACCTCTGTTCTGTTCCTTCTGTCCTTCCGTGTTTTTCCCTGCCTTGCTCATCTGTTGTGGACACAGAATACCTGCATTGTCTGCTGCTCAATTCTACAGACCTCACCACTCTGCTGGGGACACGGATTCACGCGTTGTCTGCTGTTCCACTCCACAGACAACTCTATCCTACTGTGGACACAGATTCCACTCGGCATGCTCCCCTTCATCGCAATACCTTCAGGTTTTTTTCCCCGTTACAGGGTTTTTCTACTGTTTTTGGCAGTTTCCCTGTTTAAAGCCTGCTCAGACTTTTAGTGCTAGCAGGGTGGCATCGGAGGAGGCTCGCCCCTTTCTGCACAAGACCTGCACTACAAAAAAGAAAACCAAGACCCCACCCAAGAAGTCTTCGTCCAAGTCTCCTCGGGTGAGCCCGGGCTCTATCTATTGACCCTGACAACCGCTCACACCTAGCTATTTAATGTTTTTTTTTATCCAAGTTGGATTTTTTCCGCAATGACCCTATGATTAGTATATGGAAAGAGAACAGTGTTCTATGCACAAATGTTGTATATTATATAGTGCATGTGATGCACTGCATACAAGATATTAGGGTCGTAGAAATGTGTGTATTAAATTGTGTTTCTTAAAGTGTGTGTGTTTTCTAACTGATTATTTCTTTTTTTTCCAGATTGAAGGATATTATTTTTGTTTTTAAACATCGATGAATAACCGCAGCTGTGGTTAGCCCAATTGGCTGTTGAATATTGGAGGCACGGTTCACTGCAGCAACGACTGGGGAGGGTCGTAGCCGCAGGTTCGTTGGACCATACACATGGCTATAGGCCTCATAGTGCAAAAAAGGACTGTTTCTACCCGAAAGTGTCCCTTCTAAGACTGATCTATTATGTATTATATTTCTAAGACTGATCTAATATGTATATAATTATTTAAAAAGACAGTAGCCAAAACAGCCAACTTTCTCCAGTATCTGCAGACATTCTGTTTCCAGGAAAATTATTCCTAGTTTTAATTTCTTGTAGTTTGAAGGAGCAGAGTATGTACGATGTGTGTGTTTTCTAGTTTGTAATTGTTTAATGGTACTGTTGTAATTATCCACGGCTATCCAGCAGTGATTCAGTGCGCGGCGTTGCTACCCGCGTGTAGATGTGGTACTCTGTGCAGCTGCAGCTATATTGTGGCAAATGGCACATTGTGTGTTTGTGGACGTGTGGTAGCTGCGGCTATCCGACATTTTGGGTGGAGTAGCATCATAGATCCATTGAATGTCTTGGGGGATTGGGAGAGACCAGGGGAGTGGAGGACGACCATGGGGAGTGGAGGCGGCTGGTATGTGTGTTAGGGACACTTGTTTGGAGGAGTGGAAATACATTTTTTAAGTCATAGTTTTGCGAATAGCCACGGCTATCAGCAAGCGCTTATGTTTTCTATAACTGCGTGTATAAAAAGCATGTGCGTAGGCACGTCAATGCTTTACGTTTTTGTATTGGTTGTGTCCATAGGTGTGGTTATATTTATAGCTGCAAATATAAACATACATTTTCTGTGCAGTAATCATATTGTTATGTGGATGATATAGAAAATAATCCTATCTTTTTGTGTTATTTTTTGTGCTTAGGTGTTGTCTTGTCTTACTTGAAGTTTTGAAGGTTGGCTTAGTTTGGTTTTTATTTTGTCGAAAATGTACGTGTAGCTGCGTCTACAAGTAAGATTTGTAACCGCATTGAATATCCGTGACTACTAGTGATGCCGAGCAGGGTTTTGTATGTGTTTCATATTTCTAATTGGCCGATGACAATGTTGTAAATGTGTACTTCTTTGTGATAGATTGCAGTGAATGTGTCGGCCATTTTATTAGTTTTCTTAGAATATAGTCCTCTTTTACTGGTTTTGATTTTGGAAAGTATGAAACACACCATTTTGTCTACTTTTCTCATTCAGACTGCAGAACTCACACTGTGCGGTTCATGTTAACTGTGATAAAATATGATTGGCATTAATCAGTTGTTTGTCATTGTTTTGTTGAACATTTTATTTGATAATATGTTAATTGGCCTCTTGTGTTTTTTGTTTTTTTACTGTATTTCTTAACAATGAAGTGGTCATGCTGTATATGTAGAAAATGTGTGGGAATAATTGCTGAAACTTGTTTATTAGGAAAGAAAATGAATTTCAGTGAGGTGCATGATATAGAATCATTAAGTGTACTTTCTGCACTCAAAATAAAAGATTGATCACAGAGCAGTAGAAATGTGATTATATCTACAATGCTTTTATATTCACTTAGGGTGTGTTTTAAAGTGCTTTTGGGGGTGATATGAAAATGTGTTTGTTTTAAAAAGATTATTTTTTGCTGGTGTGGGGTGATTTGAAAATGTGTGTGATTTATAAAGGAATTTGGTTTGCTGAAGTGTGTTACTGTGTGGTTATCTATAGGGGAAAATGCATGGTCTTCATGTGTTTATTGTTTTGTGAAACCTAGTGTTTAATTTCATGAAAAATGTGTGATTGGTTTTATTTTTTAAATATATATTCATAAAGAATTTAGGCAAGGTATTAGTTGTGCAAACTGCTATTGTGTAAACTAGAAATGGAATGAATTTTCTGGTGCAAATTGCCCTAAATGTAGGTGTAGTACGTGCTTAGCAAGCCAATGTTAGTACACAAATTAGAGGTTGTGATATTTTGGGATGGTTTATTAGAAGTTTCCATGTGCAACAGTTTAAAATAGGAAACTCACTGATTTTAGCTGTGAATGCAAAATGTACAGGGCACACTGGTTCTTCCATGGAGTTAAGGTGAATATTTAGCATGCTCATAGTTACAGGTTCGACCAACGCGAGGGCTTTAATAAAGCCAGTGGGGCATTATCTGACGCAGAAATGCCCCCTTGGCTCTGGGCGTATTGCTATTAGGACTGTGGATCATTATACTGGAGTAGTAATAGTGTCTTTATGTGGTTGGAGAACAGCAGCAGTACTTGTGGTGCTTGTTTTCAGTAGATTGCTGTGCACAGATTATATCCCACGCTTTAAAAGGGAGGCACACAATGTTCAGTGCACATTGTGCAAACAATAAGACGTGGCCCTTGTAATGTTTTGTCACAAATTCTGGGAACATGAATCATGATAAATCATCTGGTGCGAGTATCCTGGGATGATGTGGATGATGCGTATTTGAAATTGTATGTGCACCCCATAATACAAATGCTTGGGGTTGATGTGTTACGTGCATAGAAACTGGCAGCACATCCAGTAGGTGATTCCACCAGTGCGACGCCACCAACAGTTAACCCTCGACTTTAGCAGCAGTGTCAACTCTATATGTCCCAGTTTTACCGTCGGACAATGTCTAAGTTATGAGAGTTATCTGTGATCTATCCTACCAATGGATAGCTGTGGGAGGTGGTGTAAGTAAGGATTGGGACAAGTTAATACCTCAATAATGATTTTACTTTGGCTTATATGTGGTCTTATATCTTCACTGTGTTAATAGGTGCGACAAGACAAGGAGGTGGAAACAAAGGGAGGACAAAACAACAAACTTACTAGGCCTTGTGTCATTCACATAGCACAAGTGCGGGGAAGAGGGAAGGGGAGAAGTGCCGGGAGATGGTGGTGGCAGGGGGTTAAGGGGGGAGAGGGAGAAGTGCAGGTAAATCAATAAGTGCAGTCGCAGGTGGCTCATAAGTTCAGAGACGGGACTTCATGGTTGCAGGAACATACCATTAAGTGCTGGGGGAGCCCGGAGGCAGTGCAATGGCAACTGGACATGCAGGAGCCTGGGCCCCAAGTTCAGAAGGTATTGAGGTGACCAGTGCACTGAGCAGTCGGGTATATCAGCAGTGGAAGTAAAAAGGAAGGTCTTGAGTGGCTACCGGAACCGGAGGTGGTTCTGCTCAAGTTTGAGAGAGGGAGGGAGGCTGTTCCAAAACAAGGCCCCATCCGAGGAGAGACATCTGCCCCCAACTTTCAGCTTGGAGAAACATCTGACCCTCAGAGAGATGGAGGTGGATGAGCGGAGAGCTTGAGAAGGAAGATGTTTTGGAAGAGAAAGTTCGAGGTAGAGCGGTCCCAGACACCAGAAAGATTGATTGTCAATGCAGAAGGTCTTGAACTTGATCCTTGTAGCCACGGGGACCCAGTGAAGAGATTTCAGTGCTAGAGAGATACGATCCCACAGGCTTGAGGCCAAGGACAAGTCTTGCAGTCCTGTTCTGGATAAGTTGTAAAGGTCGAAGAGTAGAGGCAGGCAGATTTAGAATGAGGCTGTTGCAGTAGTCCAGCATAGAGAGGACCAGAGCTCTGGAGAGAGTGAGCTTCTGGGGGAAAGTGAGAAAAGGAAGAATACCTCTGAGGAGGTGCAGCTGATAGTTAGACTTCTTAGAGACGTCAGATATGTGAGAAGAGAAGGAGAGGGTGGAGTCGAAGATGACACCAAGGTTCTTAGCCTCACAGGAAGGAGCAGGAAGGGGACCCGGAGTGGGTGGCCATAGAGAGAGAGGAAAGGAGGGAGCAGGTGTCCCAATGAGGAGGATCTCAGTCTTACTGGCATTAAGGCAGAGATCGTTGGCGGCACACCATTCCTGAATCGCGGCCAGACTGTCTGGTATGAGAGAAGGAACAGAGGTGGCTGAGGGGAGCCTGAAAGAGAGCTGGGCGTCATCCGCATAACACTGAAAATTGGAACAGAAAGTAGTGATGCGGTGGGCAAGAGGTGCTGGGTATTGGTTGAACAGCCCGGGAGGGAGGTTAGACCCCTGAGGAACACCACAAGTAGAGAGAGAAAGATAGGAAAGCCCCCAGTTGGGCCTGAGAGGGTCGGTCAGTGAGAAAGGAGGTCAACCAGGCCAGGGCCTGATCATTGATACCTAGGTTGTCACAGAGGCATTTGAGCAGGATGGCATGGTTGACTGTATCAAAAGCAGAGGATAGATTGAGGAGAGTGAGGATAGAAGGGAGATTAGAGTCAATATTGGAGATCAGGTCTTCACGGGTGTTCAGGAGAGCAGTTTCTGTGCTTCTGGCAGCTCTGAAGCCAGACTGGTGGTCGTGGAGGCAAACAAAAGAGTCAGTATGCAGATTAAACTGGGAGAGGGCCAGCCTTTCCAAGAGTTTGCCCAGGAAAGGAGCAATAGTTAGCCGGAGAAGAAGGATCGGCTGAGGGTTTCTTTAGAAGGGGTGCACAAGTTAGTGCTTAAGGAGGAGGGGAAGTTCCAATGGCAAAGGAGTGTTAGGGAGAATTCTCTGTTTAGGCTGAATTTCCTAACCTAGTGAGTCCCCCAGCAGCTTTGCTGGATTTTTAGGGTTTATTTTTTTTCTCCTGCCAAGAGTGAGACTCTTTTACCCTCACTCTTGGACATGATTTGAGTGTGTTTCTTTGAATCTAGATGTGTTTAATGGGCTATGGGGTCTTTTACCCCATAGGGTTTCATGTGTTTTTGTGATGTGTCTTACACAGCACCCTCCGTGCAATAACACAGGGGTGTCATAGTGACCCCCCAGTATAGACTCCATACCCTGGGACTGACTACTGTCTCCCAGGGCATGTAAAGTCACCACTGACTTTACTAGTCTTAAATTCTGAACAGAACCAGTACAAACCATCATATTGTGGACGTACTGGCTGGGGCAATTCGATTGCCCCAGGGTCTGTTAGTCGAGGGGGCACGTCTCCGTCCCCCCTGATCGAGTTTTGGCTGGTGGCAGTGGATACTACTTTTTATATTCAACCGCGAATATTTTCCTATGGGATTTCCCATTGTTTTAGGCTACTATCTTTATTTAATTATTTAAGGTAGCCTCGAACATACCGCCGATTTATTTAATTAATATTAATTCTCCGGTTGGTATTTTTTGCCAAAACTTGATTCTAAAATGGCGTTTGTGTTCTCTTCTGTGACTCCAACCCAAGTCGAGCCCTTTGTTCCACTTTTTGGCGGGCTTCTCCACAGAAGCCCTCCAAAGTGGTGCCACTATGTCTGGGGTACTTAGGAGGGGTGGAGGGGAATTTAGGCACCCTGGACTGAGTTGCCCAGGCAACTCAAGTCGCACTCCGTCCTGATTGGGCCAAGTGGTGAGCCGGCCGGCTCACCACTTAGCATGTTTGAGTGACAGCTAGGCTGAGTGAATGGGGGTTTGCTGCATAAAAGCAGGGCTTTGGGGACTGGAACTTCAGAAGTCGCCACGGGACCTAAGAATAAGATGAGCGAGAAGCTGAGCCAACCTGCCACGACACCACCACCGGTGGAGCCCTGCTGGACTGCCTCACCACTTTTCCCAACGACAGAGGAGATCTCCCGCTGGAGAGTCTTCTTCCTTTGACTGGTGGGGATAACGAGTTTCACCGTCTTTTCGCTTTCCCGACGTATCTCGTGGCCGCCTTGCCCGTGCCAAACACCCCGGCAACCGGGATACCACGTTTTACCACGACCGCGAGACAAAGGTACCACCTTTAACCGGAAAACTCCACGGCTGGTTTCTTCCCTGGTAGTGCAACGACCTTCATCTTCCCTCCAAGTCGAGATCTTCTCTTCCCCTGGACGACGACGCAACTTGCACCCACTACCAGGAACAACTGCCGCCGCTGGAGGATCCTTCCCACTTAAGGTACCGTGTCCCGCCTGGCTTCCCTTGCAACCGACTGTACGGGGTAGATTTAGCCGCCGGCTTTCGAACCTGGGCTAGCCTGGGAAACCCTGGCTAAACTTTTCTAAGTCTCTCTAAACTCTTTTATGAACCCTCTGCAAGACTTTCGCAGCCTAGTGTAACTGTGTGATCTTGGGCGCATTTGTGCTCTGCTCTAAGAGTGGGCCCAGCCTTTGGACTTTGGCTCACCAGTGACTTTTGCTCTTCTGCCTTGCTAACAGTGTTCCTGATTCTTAGAGTGATGTACCTTTCCATATTCTGTCTTTTTCCCTCCCTTTCTCACAAACTTATTAGAGTGCAATCTAGTTAAGCGCTCACCTTTGTATGAAAATAAGTGGTGTCTTACTGTGATTTTCTAATAAGGGAAAAAGGGGTGTATATATCATAATAGTAACTGTGTTTAGAATATTTTACAATAAGAGTGCTGGAGTGTTTCAACTGTGTGTTTATAAATAAATAATTATATACTTTGATACCAAAGCTCTGGTCAGTGTTTGCTTGTATTATTGTATCTGAGTGCCTATTGAGTATACTTTGGATACTGCCTAACTCTTCTTGAGGGAAGTCTGACTGCTCAGCCAAAGCTACCAGGTAAATCTGGGTGGTACAGACTGCTACCAAGTGGGTTTACTGCCAACACCTGTAGTCTTAAATCTTTTGCAGTGGTCCCTAAGGGAACTGCACAGGTTTCTGCCTAACAAGGAGTGATTGCAGAAATTGGCTGGAGCAAGGGTGTCGATGTGGTCCTTGATGGTTCTGGATGAGCAGGGGAGAACCTGTTTTGATGAGACTTTCATAGATCAGACTTGTCTAGAAACATTGTCAGGTGTGAAGAAGGGAAAGGAGGAGAGATGGCCTCAGACAGCCCAGGAGTGGTAGAGGAAGAGAAGGTGGACAGGATGTTGTGAGTTTCTGTTGTGAAATGAGAAGCCAGGGCCATGTAGAGGGCCTGGGAGGGAACACGAGAGGTAGAGACTGCAGCAGGATGGGCCAGCTCCTTGCAGATTTTGAAAAGTTTGGCAGCGTTGTTAGATGCCACAGAGACGCAGGCTTGGATGTAGGTTCTCTTCTTACAGGACAGAGTCTGTACTGCCTTTGGAGCAGACGGCAGGTCAGTTTGTCAGGTGGTGCGCTTGATGCCCTACACCTCCTCTCCGAGGTCGGAATTGTACCAAGAGTTGCACTTGGATTTGGGCTTCAAGCAGATTCTCATGACAGCGGCAAGGACATCCAGAGTGTTATATATAGAGAGATGAAAGTTAGAGAGGGCTGTGTCACGGTGAGAGTCAGCCAAAGGTGCAGTAGGAGGAGAGAAAGTAGCAGCGAAAGCCTCAACTGACACACGCTTCATGGGTTGGATGACCGAGAAGGTAGGTGGCAGTGCTGGAGTCAGCTTGGCTGGCCTGAGGGGTAGAGGTGGGAGGAAAGGAGAAAGTGATTACCCCAAGAGAGAGGAGTGCTGAGAGGGTTAGAGAGGGGGAGGTCTGAGGAGATCAGAACATCCAGGTTGTGCCCTTCAGAGTGAGTTGGGTCAGAGGGAACAAGAGAGAGAGAGAGAGAGAGAGAGAGAGAGAGAGAGAGAGAGAGAGAGAGAGAGAGAGAAAGAGAGAGAGTCACAGAGGTTGCGAAAGAGTCTCAAAGAAGGGCTGGTAGCATCCAGGTGGATGTTCAGGTCTCAGAGGAGAAGAAGTTGTGAGGAAGAGGCAAGGAGGGAGGAGGAGAGGTCAGCCCACTCAGAGAGGAAGAGGGTGACCTGGCCAGGCGGCCTGTAGATCGTGGCCAGGAGAGATAGAGAGCCTGCAGACCAGGCATTCAAAGTAGTAGTAGTTGTGCAGAATCAACCTCCACCCATTAAAGGTGCTGCCACCAACAGCCAGAGTCTTCAAACACCTGCAGCACTGTTACACTCTATTAGAAGAGTCATTATAAATGCTAGAGAGGTTCAGAGAGGAGGCTTCATTTTTTGTAGCATTGTCTTTTTAGAGTTGTCATTTTTATTATTTTGTGTTTTACTCACCATTTGGACATTTGAACATGTCTAACATTGTGCAAGGAAACAGTAAGATGTTCCCCTTCTAATGTTCCGTCAGAAAGCTTGGGGACATCAATCATGATAAATCATTTGGTGCAAGTTTCCTTGGATGATGTGGATGATGCATATTGGAAATTGCATGAGATGGTCTGGACCATACTTGGCTGCAGCATTTTTTGGTTTATATGTGGTCTTATATCTTCACTGTAGCTGTGAGAGGTGGTTGCGCAGAATCAAACTCCACCCATTATAGGTGCTGCTAGCAACAGCCAGAGTCTCCAAACACTGGCAGCAGTGGAACACTCTATTTGAAGAGTCATTAGAAATGCTAGAGAGGTTCAGAGGAGGAGGCTTCATTTTTTGTGGCATAGGGCCTCATTACAAGCTTGCCGGTCTGGAAACAAGGGTACCAGCTTCATTTTTTGTGGCATAGGGCCTCATTACAAGCTTGCCAGTCTGGAAACAAGGGTACCGGTAAGCTTGCCAGTACCGTTGTTTCCGGACCGGCAAACTAGGAGTTCTGCGAACGGGTGCCCTTTCAGCCCGCCAGGTCAGACTGGCGGGTGGACCAGCACCGACACCGTTATTAACGGTGCCAGTGCTACCGTCCTCCCCATTGAGTCCTAGGACTCAAATGGGAATGGGGAGTAATTTTTACTGGTACCCGGCGAAGGGGAATCACCGGATCGGCCGGGGCTGGCATGCCCTGGTACATCCCCATTGCCGGTAGAAAAATGACTCCGGCAGCAGCCGTGCCAGTATCAGTTGGAAATTTGAATATGTCAGTCATTGTGCAAGAAAACACTAAGGGCCTCATCATGGGTTGGGCGGTATCCCTTAAATGCAGTGCTAACTCAATACGCCAGGAATACCGCTCCGCTCAATCACAACCCTGCAAAATTAGCGCCAGACTCAAAAGGGACCGGTGTTAATACAGCTGGCGGTAGCACAGCCAACGTTATTATAGCCGGCGGTAACACAGCTGACAATACACCGCTTTATAACAGACCTATCACAACCCCATTTCCAGCGGTATTCCCACCGAAAACCGGTAAAAATACAGCTGGAATTACCCCCAGCCTTCAGCTGCAGGTAAATAAACCCAGGTGCCAGGAATAAAGCCACAGGTGCATAATATGCACACCAGAGGGCTACAAAAGACACACCCAGGCCCCAAGCACACTTTTCAACACCCTACTGCCACTCTATGCTGGGAGCTTTGACATGCAGTTCCACATGCTGCGCCTGGAGGTACAGATGCTAGACAACCAGGGCAGGGCACAGGAAGCACATAGGGGGAGGGGGATGGAATGAGGAGAAGTTGAAGGATACAAAAAAATTGTGTTCCCGTGTAAAACATGTTTGGAATGTTGCTAACTTGAATGTCTAACTTGTAACAGTGATTAAATCACCTTATTCCTAACGTACATGGTGCCTATATAATGAACAAAGCTGTTTAGAAGAAAACTAAAGTTTAAGAACAGGCAGAAAAGAAAATATCAAGTGTATATTTGTAGTTTTTTACGAAAACAAAAAGAAAAATATCATAAAAGGGGTGACAAACTAACGAGTGTGCCACTAGCCAAACAATTCTGTTGAAACAGAATTGGTACATATACAAATGTTCTTATGTGAAGAAGCAACAACAGAGAAACAATAGTTAAAGAAGCACAAACATTGCGCTAAAGAACTCATTAATCACAAGATAAGTCAGACTTTTCAAGACATAAATACATGGATACGTGTAATAATTTCCTATAAGAAACCGACAACAAAAATACACTAGTTGAAAATGTACAATCAATATACAACAAAGAAGTTGAACCATAGGGCAAACTAATTAAGTGAGGTATGAAATTAACTAACTGTCCCTAGCTAGTTCGTAGTGTATAATTTACGCATCACAGTGTGCCAATCGGCAGAGAGGAAATCTCCATTTACATTTTTGTGGAAAAGATTCATATAGATATCAACAAATATCTTCCTGGTTCTAAGATGCTAGGATGAGGCTGAAGGAAAAAAGCCTACGCTGTCCGCTTGATGAATTGATGTAAGCGTGAAAGGCCAAATGTTATTTTCACTGTGCACTACAGTACCTAGGCAAAAGGTGACACAGTTGGCATTTCGGTGGGCTTGAAAAAGTAGTCCACCTTCATCAGGAAAAGATTGTCTCTGTACAGCCCCTAAGGAAGTCATACAAATAAACTATTTACAAAGCAAGAAAATCAAATAAACTATTTACAAAGCAAGAAAAAATATTTTTAAAATTTTGTTTTGGAAAAGAAAAAGAAGAAAAGGCCCAGTTGTCCAAAGTGAAAAGAGCCTTATTTGTACAAACTGAATGGCAGCCAATGGGTTGATGTATTTCAGGTACCATTTAAGAGAGAGGGACCTAAAGTTGTATAGTCCGTGAAGCTGGGCAATCACAACCAGATTGGGTAACCAAGGAACTGTGCCGTGCAGTGAAACAGATCACTGGTGGTTGTGCTGTGCCAAGGGTGAGTGAATCTTGCAACAGTATAGACACTGTGCAGGCTAATAGTTATCGAGAAATGGATTATGTGGTGCCTGAAGCAAGGAGAGTTATTGCAAAGGAACCTGAAGCGGAGAGGAAGGTAAAGAAAAGTGGAAAGAGAAAGAGAAAAAGGGTGAAAAAGAGAGAAAAAGAAATTGGGAAATAAAAAGTGTGCTTATCTCAATGCGGTTTTGCATCATAGATAGCAAATACTATGTCCAAGAGTGACATTACCAGACGGTAGTGGGTTAACCTTCAGTAGGTTATGGATTGCGTGGAGAAGAGATGGGCTGGAGAGTCACATCAATTATGCGGTCCAGCTGGTAACAAAGGGTACAAACAAATGTATTGAGAAAAGGGGGGGGGGGGACAACTCCATTCAAAAGCTCCTAAAGGTCTTTTTGGAGAGTATAGGTCCCGCATAGATTAGAAAAGCTTACCTAGCTACATGTGAAGAGATTGCATAGACGTATTTTGTGGTTGAAAGGCTATGGTAATAAGGGGCCAATGTAGGCGAATCAGTGAACGCCAATGCAATTATGCTATTGCTGGAGAAAAAATAATGAAACACGACAAGAAAGTTATGATCGCGTAATGGGGAAGCTAATGGACCGCCCTAAGTATAGCGCGCCCGTTTAAAAAGAGTTATAGAACCGCATTAAAAGTGGATCCACAACAGAATGTTCTCTCACCTGTCTCACAATCGAAAGTCCTAAAAAGTGCGCGTCTGCCCGGGTGAAGGCATACTACGTCTAACTGCTGGGGCTAGCAATGAAAAATGATGCGTTTTAAGGCTCTGGAGCAGCTTGGAAACGCCGAAGCATTGGGGGCGTTTACGGAAATGATTCCGTATGCAAGAAAGAAAGGAAGAAGGAAGAGGACTGTTATCTGTGCATGTATCAGAGTGTGCATGAAGCAGCTTAGAAACGCCGGAGCGTCCGGGGCGTTTATGGAAAATTGATCCGTATGAAAGAAAGGGGACTGCAATCTGCGCTAATGCCATAGTGTGCATGGCTGAATATACGAGTATCCATGAATCGATGCTGATGGGCTGTAACCACGGAGACCCTCAAAGAGGTGAAACTGAAGAGACAATAGTAACACAAGATTTTAGGACTATCTAGTAGATAAATGGAAGTAGTAATGACATTATTGTGTCATATAAGCAATCAAAGGTGCAATTAGATATATGAAGGTTATAAGCATAATGCTAGCAGTATTCTAAAGTACTGGAGGCAACTTTATTACACCTAAAAAATATTTTGGAATTGGCATAAAGTCTATTGGCCAGCATTGGCTATGGTCCTGTGCTAAATACGAGGGACCATTGTGTGATAAAGAAATATTGGTATGATTTGCCACAAATGGAAAATAAGGGGGAAGAACAAAAAGAAGAAAGAGAATAGAGAAAAGGAGAAGAGGTGGCAGATATCAAGAGTACCTACCAAATAGGGAGTGCCTCATTAAAACCTCTGCCGATAATATCTAAATGAAAAATCCAGCGGCTTCTTTATTGGCCAAAGCAAGGTGTAGATTTGGTACATCTTTCACCACATCTATAACCCACCATAATATATCTTCGGTGGAGTGGCCCTTGTCCAAATAGTGACTAACCAGTGGTGAAGTGCTCGATTTACATCTAATACGGGACCTGTGTTCAGTTATGCGGGTGTGGACATGGCGAGTAGTTTTCCCAACATATTTGAGGCCACAGAGGCATTGAATGCAATTGATCGCCCATGGCGTTTTACAGTTAGTATGGTGTTGCAGAGTCCAAGTTTTGCCATCCATAATAAATGATTTAGTCTTATGGACAAACTTGTATACTGAACATGAACCACAGGGGAAATGACCAACGAGTGGTCGCAGGTCCCAACTGCTGGTTATTGATCTATTTCGTTTTTTAGGGGAGGCATGCACTAGTTGGTCCCTCAAGTTTTGTTGTCTCTTCATGGCGAAGATGGGTAATGGTTCATTCAGGAGGAATAGTTGTGCCGCTGACCAAAATGTTTTAATAGTTTTTTTTAATCAAGAATGTGTCTGGACTGTATGTCAAAGCACATATTAATTTATCTTGAGCTGTTTTGGTTTCAGATACAAACAGGGTTTCACAGGGGGTGAATCAGGCTATTTTGTAAGAATCAGAAATTCGTTTTTTGGGGTACCTGCGCTGTTTTAGCTTATTGGTTAGGCCTTGAGCATGGTGGTCAAAGTCTGGTAACAATGTACAATTGCGCCTAAGTCTAAGGAATTCTGAGTAAGGCAAGCTTTCCTTTTGGTTTTGTGGATGGAGGCTGTGAAAATGTAAGAGGGTATTGCGATCAGTTGGTCTGGTATATAGTGAACAAATCAATTGGTTATCAGAATGTTGTATGATAAGATCTAGAAAGGATATCTGATGATTTTTGGCTGTCATTGTAAATTGAATTGCTGTATGGCATCGATTAAGCCATAAAAGAAAATTATGCTGTGCCAGATGAAAATGATATCATCTATGTAGCGCAGCCAACAGTCAATACATTGACGAAAATGATTTGAATCTGTAAGAATGAATTTATCCTCAAAGTATGACATGAATATGATTGCCAAACTGGGGGCGAAGACTGCCCCCATCGCCGTACCTTGTGTCTGTTCAAAAAATTGATCTTGAATGACATTTTTCTTCAGTGATAACGTAAGCAATTGAATGATGAATTCTGATGGTGCTTTGAACAGGGAAGGTGATTGGACCAAACTTAAAACGAATACAGTCTAAGGCTTCATCTTGGGGGATACAAGTGTAAAGTGCTACAATGTCAAAAGTGACCAAGAGACTTGTTGTAGGGTCAAATGGTTTGCCTTCAAATAGTGAGATAACAGATGTACTATCTCGTAAATACGTAGCAGTGTTCTGGCTAGTAGGTCGCAAATATTTGTCAATAAATTGGCAGATCGGCTCCTGTATCGTGCCACAGCCTGCTAAAATCGGTCTGCCGGGTGGATTTGTAACATCTTTATGGATTTTTGGAATGGCAGAGAACTTCGATATAGAACCATGAGTGATATTAAGGAATTCGAATTCCTTTTCGTATATCCATGCCTGATCTTGAGCATAACTGGTGATTTCTTGGCTAGTATTTTTAATTTCTTTAGTGGGGTCTTTCCGAAGTCATCAATAACTGCCCGGTGTATTGAGTAAATCCATGACCATAGTGTGGTACTGTTCACAGTTCATCACAACAATGCCTCCTCCCTTGTCCACTGGCTTGATAACAATCTGTGAATTGTTTGCTAGGGAGTGAAGGGCTCGTCTTTCTTGGGATGTTAGAATGAGAAGGAGACAGCCCCAGCAAGGCATGCACCCATCCCCAAGGTCAGGCTATCACCCTGGGCCCTGAGTGACAACCAGATAATAACCGAGTACTGAGCTTCTGGCCATGATACAAAATGACACTGGGAGCAGGATTGCCATCCGCACAGCAGTGCACCCACTGGTCAAGCTGGTGGCAGTCCTGCAGTTCCTGGGGACAGGCACCTTCCAGCATTCTGTGGCCATGATGCATGTCAGGGCCCAGTCGACATTCAGTGCAGTCCTGGGCCAGGTGCTGGATGCCTTGCTGCGCCATGTGAACCAGCACATGGCACTGCCCACCACCGAGGTACAGGTGAATTACCTCAGGCACAGTTCGATGTCATTGCACAAGTACCCAACGTCATTGCAGCCATCGATTGCACCCATGTTTCATTAGTTGTGCCCCAGGCCCATGAGGCAGTCTTTCGGACCCGAAAGCACTACCATTCATTGAATGTGCAGATGACCTCTGAGTCTGACCTAAACATTAGCCACTGCTGTGCCCGCGACTCCATGGTGCTACGCAACAGCACACTGCCGGCCTACATAGCTAGGCACAGGGGACAACAACCTGGATAGTGGGTGAGTAAAAACCCTGATAAAAATGTATGTTTAAGCAGAAGTAAAAAAGGGGAGGGTATCGCCACAAGAAGCACTGCATGGCTGTAAGAGAGAATTCTCTGTTTAGGCTGAATTTCCTAACCTAGTGAGTCCCCCAGCAGCTTTGCTGGATTTTTGGGGTTTATTTTTTTTCTCCTGCCAAGAGTGAGACTCTTTTACCCTCACTCTTGGGCATGACTTGAGAGTGTTTCTGTGACTTGCTATGTGCTTATGGGCAATGGGGTATTTTTCCCCATAGGCTATCATTGGTTTTTGAATGTGTGTTACACAGCACCCTCAGTGCAGTAACACAGGGGTGTCATAGAGACCCCCAAACATAGACTCCACACCCTGGGACTGACTACTGTCTCCCTGGGTCTGTAAAGTCACCATTGACTTTACTAGTCTTAACTTAGGAACTTAACCAGCACAAACCATCATACTGTGGAAGTACTGGTAGGGGCAATTAGATTGCCCCTGGGTCTGTTGTCGAGGGGGTACTGTCCCGTCCCCCCTCGCCGAGTTTCTGGCTGGTGGCAGTGGATACCACGGAAATATTCCACCAGAATATTTCCCAATGGGATTTCCCATTGATTTTAATGCACCACTTTTTGGTGCAATGTTAAAGATACCGCCGGTTTATTTAATATAAATTCACCGGTTGGGATTTTTTGCCAGAACTCGCCGCCAAAATGGCGTCTAGGTTCACTTCAGTAACCCTGAACCCGAGTCGAGCCTTTGTTCCACTTTTGGCGGGCTTCTGCACAGAAGCCCTCCAAAGTGGTGCCATTCTGTCTGGGTACCACAGGGGGTGTGGGAGGGGGTTTAGGCACCCTGGACTGAGTTGCCTTGCCAACTCATGTCGCACTCTGATGTGATTGGCCCAAGTGGTGAGCCGCCCCGCTCACCACTTAGCATGTTTGAGTGACAGCTAGGCTGTATGAATGGGGGTTTGCTGCATAAAAGCAGGGTTTTTGGGACTGGTTCTTGAGAAGTCGCCACAGGACCTAAGAAGCCGAAGAGGGAGAAGCCGAGCCGACCTGCCAAGACGACACCGCCGGTGGAGCCCTGCAGAACCGTCTCACCACTTTTCCCAACGACAGAGGAGATCTCCCGCCTGGAGAGTCTTCTTCCCTTGACTGGTGGGGACAACCAGTTTCTGCCTTCTTTTCGCCGCCCTGAAGCATCTCGTGGCCGCCTTGCCTGTGCCAAGCACCCCGGCAACCGGGATACCACTTTTTACCTCAACCGCGAAAGAGGGGTAACATCCTTTTAACCGGAAAAACTCCACGGCTGATTTCTTCCCTGGTAGTGCAACGACCTACAGCTTTCCTCCACGACGAGATCTTCTCTTCCTCTGGACGACGCCTCGACTTGCACCCACTACCAGGAACAACTGCCACCGCTGGAGGATCCTTTCCATTTTAAAGGTACCGTGTTCCGCCCGGCTTCCCTTGCCACCGATTGTACGGGGTAGATTTAGCCCTCGGCTCTCGAACCTGGGTAAGCCTGGGACACCCCAACTAAACTTTTCTAAACTTGGTAAAACCTTTTCTACTCACCTGTAAAGACTTGTGACATTGTGTGATCTTGGGCATCTTTCTGCCTGGCTTTCCCTAGAGTGGGCCTGGCAACCGAACTTCCTTGCTCCTCAATAGACTGCCTTTCTAAACTCACTGTGAATCTCTGAAAAGTGTTTTGCCTTGCTGTTTTCATTACTTTTGTCTTTTCCCTCCCTTTTTAACTAACTTGTTGGAGTGCCATCTAACGTTAAGCGCTCACCTCTGTTTGGAAATAAGTGGTGTTAACTTAGACTTGTCCAACAAACAACTAGGGATGTACATATAAGTAATAGTGACTGTGTTTTGACTTACTTACCTTTTCTGTGCTAGTGTAATTTATGAGTGTGTCTTTTAAATAAATAATTATATACTTTTACACCTAGCTCTGGTCAGTGTTGGCTTGTACTTCTGTGCCTCTGTACCTATTATGTATGCTCTGTATACTGCCTAACTCTTCTTGAGAGAAGTCTGACTGCTCAGCCACAGCTACCAGGTAAATTTGGGTGGTACAGACTGCTACCAAGCCCACACAGTTACACTAGGCTGCGAAAGTCTTGCAGAGGGTTCAGAAAAGCGTTTTAGAGAGGCTTAGAAAAGTTCAGCCAAGGTGTCCCAGGCTAACCCAGGTTTGAAAGCCGGGAGCTATATCTACCCCGTACAGTCGGTAGCAAGGGAAGCCAGGCGGGACACGGTACCTTAAGTGGGAAGGATCCTCCAGCGGTGGCAGTTGTTCCTGGTAGTGGGTGCAAGTTGCGTCGTCGTCCAGGGGAAGAGAAGATCTTGACTTGGAGGAAAGATGAAGGTCGTTGCACTACCAGGGCAGAAACCAGCCGCAGAGTTTTCCGGTTAAAGGTGGTACCTTGGTCTCGCGGTCGTGATAAAACGTGGTATCCCGGTTGCCGGGGTGCTTGGCACGGGCAAGGCGGCCACGAGATACGTCGGGAAAGCGAAAAGACGGTGAAACTGGTTATCCCCACCAGTCAAAGGAAGAAGACTCTCCGGCGGGAGATCTCCTCTGTCGTTGGGAAAAGTGGTGAGGCAGTCCAGCAGGGTTCCACGGTGGTGGTGTCGTGGCAGGTCGGCTCAGCTTCTCCCTCGTCGGATTCTTAGGTCCTGTGGCGACTTCTGAAGTTCCAGTCCCCAAAGCCCTGCTTTTATGCAGCAAACCCCCATTTACTCAGCCTAGCTGTCACTCAAACATGCTAAGTGGTGAGCCGGCCGGCTCACCACTTGGGCCAATCAAGACGGAGTGCGACTTGAGTTGCCTAGGCAACTCAGTCCAGGGTGCCTAAATTCCCCTCCACCCCTCCTAAGTACCCCAGACACAGTGGCACCACTTTGGAGGTCTTCTGTGGAGAAGCCCGCCAAAAAGTGGAACAAAGGGCTCGACTTGGGTTGGAGTCACAGACGAGAACACAAACGCCATTTTAGAATCAAGTTTTGGCAAAAAATACCAACTGGAGAATTAATATTAATTAAATGAACCGGCGGTATGTTCGAGGCTACCTTAAATAATTAAATAAAGATAGTAGCCTAAATCAATGGGAAATCCCATAGGAAAATATTCGCGGTTGAATATAAAAAGTAGTATCCACTGCCACCAGCCAAAACTCGATCAGGGGGGACGGAGACGTGCCCCCTCGACTAACAGACCCTGGGGCAATCGAATTGCCCCAGCCAGTACGTCCACAATATGATGGTTGGTACTGCTTCTGTTCAGAATTTAAGACTAGTAAAGTCAGTGGTGACTTTACATGCCCTGGGAGACAGTAGTAAGTCCCAGGGTATGGAGTCTATACTGGGGGGTCACTATGACACCCCTGTGTCACTGCACTGAGGGTGCTGTGTAACACACATCACAAAAACACATGAAGCCCTATGGGGTAAAAGACCCCATAGCCCATTAAACACTTCTAGATTCAAAGAAACACACTCAAATCATGTCCAAGAGTGAGGGTAAAAAGAGTCTCACTCTTGGCAGGAGAAAAAAATAAATCCCAAAAATCCAGCAAAGCTGCTGGGGGACTCACTAGGTTAGGAAATTCAGCCTAAACAGAGAATTCTCCCTAACACACAATAATGGAAGGGAATATTCCGATACCCTATCATAAGTGCAAACTGTGAGTTCATGCTTATTCATGATGAGTAAAAGTGGCCCATGCACCCCCTTACCTGTAGTGCTGTGTCCACCCGTGCCACAGCAGCTATCCCATGTGCAGTCAACCACCAGCTGCCACAGGACAGCCACCTCAACAACACAGGATGCATGTTCAGGACAAATAATGCATGTCATGAAATCGGAAGGACCCATCACACATTGCATGGCCCTGTTGCCCACAGAAATGCCCATGGTGCATTATGGCTGAATAGTCTGAATCTGCAGACCCACGCATGGTACAAATGTCTGATGTTGTCATCCCATGCAGGTGACTCAGGATACCCGCAGCTCACCTGGCTGATGACCACTGTGCGCGACGATAGAACACCACGCCTACAACCATGCCCACAGCCGGACACGCATCTGTATTGAATGTGCTTTTGAAGGCACGATTCAGGTGCCTGGATCGCACTGGAGGGGCTCTCATTTAATTGTCTTGGCATGTGCAATGCTGCACAACATCTGCCTCAGCCGGAATGTGCCCCTACCCCCTGATGCAGACAGGCAATTGATGGTGATGGTGATGATGATGATGAGAGGGAGGGCAGGACAGGCACTGATTGACAATTATTCTTTGCACAGTGACTGGACACATAACCTGCACATTATGAATAAAGAGCACTAGTACCCAATCAATGATGTCCTTGCATTTTTCAATGGGCTTTAATGTATGTGAAACTAACCCCATCCTCCCTCCCCCACCTCCCACCACCAACTCCCCTGCCGTCTCCCCTCCACCCGCCACCAACTCCCCTGCACACAGTCCCCCATTTCCCCACCAACTCCCCTAGTTTGTCACTGTTGAAATGTCATAGTTTTGAACTTAGAATCAGCATTCTAGCTGCATATGTAAAAATTGTCTTGACTTAAACTGGGGAACAAAAAGTGAAACCTGGCTTAATGAAACTGAATTCTGCCTGACATCTACCCCCACAGGAGTTAAAACCTGCTCAGCCACTCTTCCCCTTGCCAAAAGGAGTTGTCACCTCTCTGATTAGATTAGGGGTGGAGCAGCTACAGGGAGTTGAACAAAGGCCTGTCCTGGGCCCAGGCAGATGGTTTATTAGGGTGGCCGTAAAATAGCTTCCTCTTGGCAGAAGCTGGGAGGGGCAGGGTCTCTGAGCTTGGCAGAAACTGGATAAACTGGTTTCTGCACCATGTGAGCTGAAAAGACACACCCCTGTTGGCCAGAATATGATTCTAAGAAAGATGAATAACTCAGAGTGCGGAATTGTCAAAATTATTTAAATGATACCATAATTCTTGTGAATTTTCTGTGCACGTTTTAAGACGTGTTGGGAATTTGTGTGATGTTCTGGGGCAAAACCCGGCTATTTATGGATACTACAGACTCTGTGTTTAAGCTAGAGACATGGGAATTTACTGGAGTATGTAAGGACAGGCCGTGTATATGTGTATAATTTTTAATGAAGAACCAAGGTTGCATAACCCACTAAAATCGAAAATGTTGCCGTTTCTGAATGCAAGCCCTCAGGAAGAGCAGATTTGGGACAGAGACTAGGTAATATGTACATGCAATGACAAACCACTATGTATTTGAGAAATGTGTATTTTGATCAAATATAGATTTGTGGGCAAACTGACCAGGGGAGGATCCTCTGACCCATAAAACCTACAGCATCACTCTGACTCACAGTTCCTTCCCCAATCATGGGAGAGGGGAGAATTGGGCCAATGACAAGTTGAAAGAGGGGCTGGCTAGTGATGCTGCACACACACCCACTTTCAAAAGACATAAAAAGAGCCACTGGAAGCTACAGAGGACATTCAATCCCATTTGCCGCGGAGCATGCTGACCGACAACTTCACATCCAGAGATCCAGACTTCAAATCCATCAATCTCCAGAACCTGTAGCAGTACCCAGAAAGCAGAGCAGTATCCAGAATCCAGAGAGGCTAGACCAGCAGAGCAGAGCTGACCCAGACCGCTGTTCGCAGAACCAGAGAGCTGACCCAGATCACTGTGAAGTGCCGAGACCAGAACCGGAGTCCAGTCCAAAACCTGACCAGATCCGTGGCGAGGCCCATTTCTAAATATATTGTGAGTACCTAGCAGAACTGTGCAGAACCAATCTCTTAGTTAAAATAATATAATTCAATCTATTTTAATCTAACCAGAACTGCCTCCTGTCACCTGTCATTTGCAAAGCTGTCACCTGTCATTTTCTAGCTGCAAGCTGTAACCTGTCGCTTTGAACGTTTAAAATTTCAAATCCGAAAAACTACCTTTATTTAATCGTCCGTATCTCTGGAACCGTTTGGGCTAGGAACTTGTTTTAACTTTCCTCTGAAGGCATAGAATCCCAGCTTTTCAACAAGCTTAGAACCGACTTGCTACTCCGTATACTTTCGCCGTAATCACGATTCTCGCACTAGCGAATTTTACCGCGTTTTGCGATTTGGTTAAAAATCCAGCCACCATCAGCAGTCATCTCTTTCCTTGCTAAAAATTCGTTTGCCTCTTAAGAACCATCCTAGATCCTTGCTAAAGTGAGCCCGAACTCATCCCAAGTATATTTCACTCACCCTGAACCTCCTAAAGGGAATTAAAACCATTTTCAGCATATTCCTCACTTCATTGCCAGCACATATAAAAGCATTTTGGGCCTGTGTTTCAAACTTCTGTAGTCTAAGCTTGCTGGGGTGAACTGAATTACATTTGATTGCCTTTCTGAGAACTGTGTGCTTTCCTTCCATTTGTGTTATATAGGGGTAGTCATCCAGAACTCATGAACTGGACATAAAGATATATCAATAAGGGTTTCCATTCAGTATCCCAGACTAGGCATTGACTTAGCTGTAGTGTTGAATTGAATCCTCTTACACATGGGATGGTTGGATTCATGCACAGGCGTGGCCTGCTTGAAATTTGCAGTGGGTTGGTATATATGGGGCATGGTGCTTGAGGGAGGGGGCAGGGGGGACACACTTGGGAATGTGGCTTCCCGGTGGTGGCAGGGGTTGACTGTTGGCGTCAGCATTTGTCTGGTAAGCATCTGGTTTACATGGCCAGCTGGAAATGGTGCACTGCTGTGCCCATGCCCTGGCTATGTGTTGCATGGCACTTGGATGTGTCCCTTGGCTCCCCTCCCTACAGCTCTGGCTCACAGGTGTGGCCTAGGTGCACTGGCACATGGGTGCTGCTGTGGGTGACTTTGGTGGCTCCCACCCAGTCACAATGCCCGGCTCATGGAAATCCACACAGGGGGATGGTGTGGTGACCTGTTCACATTACATTTGGTTTTGGGGAGGAGGGGTGACTCATCTTCGGCCTCCTGGGTGGCAGCGTCTGCCTCCGCTCCTCCAACTCCCTTTATCCCTGCCATGTCGATGATGCTGTTGCACCGTTCCTCTCATGGCATGAGCTCCGGTGGTGGTGGTGGTGATGTTCCTCCTCTGGGTCTGTCCGCTGCTGGGCTAGGATGCCCCTGACCCGGACCTGCAGGTCGTTGTAGCGCTTTCTGCAGTCTTCCTCATCCCTGGTGACACGGCTGACTGCAGCCAACTTCTTGCTGATGGCACACCAGATGTCGTTGCGATGCTTTGAGCTTGTTTTTTTTGTTGGGCCCCGTACAGCTCCTCATAATGGGCTATCGCCTCCTCCGCAAGGACATTGAGCTCAGACTCGCTAAATTTAGGTTTACGGGTCCGATCCTAGGCTGACATGCCCCTTGCACGCTCCTGTGACAAATTTTTGAATCAGTTGCTCTGGATGGCTACCAGGGGCTCTGATTGTTTATAGATTTTGTTTTCCAAACTGGCCACAGCAGTGTTTCCCATTCCGGCGGAGATGCATTTCCTGCAAACTGTTACCGTGTGATATTACTGCAAGGTTTTAACACGCGGCAGCACTAGCGCTATTTAGGCTGGCATTTTAGGCGTTACCTCTATTTGAGTAGAGCGGTATTAGCGTTAACATCGGGAACATGTACACGCTTCAGCCAACTCGTGATTGTTAGTGAGAATTCTCATTTATGGCTAATTTCCCTTACCTAGCGAGTCCCTCAGCAGCTTTGCTGGATTTCTAGGGTTTATTTTTCCACCTGGTAAGAGTGTGAACCTTTTTCCCACTCTTACATGTGTTTTGCCATGTGTAGTGCTACTGTTTGTGTGATCTTGGGCTCTGGAGCCACACACCTCCATGAGCCCAACGTTTTGAGTGTGTTACACAGCACCTTCAGTGCAGTGACACAGGGTTGGCTCTAAGACTTCCCACTGACTCCATTTTTCGGGGGCTGACTACTTGCGCGATCTGAATGACACCTGGCCTAGTAGGATCGTTGTCTGTCTCCCCTTGTTCCCCCCTCCCTGCCTCGTCGCGCCTTGAAACACTTGTGTATAGGCGCATTACAAATGCCTCATCATATCATATCATATCGCAATTATAGTATATAAACGTGGTACTGTTTTAGGCTATTGTATTAGCCTCAAACTTAAACCCGCTTGACGAAATACTTTTTATTTTGGCTCCGGTCGGGTTTTATCACCATTTCTTTTTGTTAAAGTCCTTCTTGTGTTGCGCGGCAAACCATGTTTGCCTTCTTTGTTCGCCGACCTTTGGCGGGCTTCTGTCCAGAAGCCCTCCTTTGGCGTCTGGGTGTCTAGATGGGCTGAATGTGAGGGAGGGGTTTAGTCACTGCCTGCACAGGGTCTCCTTGGAGACCCAAGTCACACTTTGTGTCGATTGGCTGAGGTGGTTGTCTGGGCCAGACAACCCCCCCTGCTGAGTGATTGACAGCCATGCTGTGTGAATGGGGGATTTTGGCATAAAAGGCAGGACTCTTGGGCTGGAAGTCAGAGTCGTCACTGGAACTGCAAAGAACCGAAGAGAAGCGGAGAAGACGACGGCAGCTGCAACTCCCGAGTCCCGGTGTAGCCCCGCTGCAGTCCTGAGCTATCGACCCTTCAACGACAAGTGAAGATCCAGTCCGGAGACTTCTTCCCTTGAGCCTGGTGGGATCAATCAGCTCACCTTCGACAGCCAGAGGATCCTCTTCTTGGTCGAAATCGCTGCACACAGCTGTAGTGGTCCGGATAGCCATCTGAAGAGCCTCACCTGTTTTTAAGGAGCGCACCTTTTATTCACCGTTTCTTCGCTGCTGCTGGCCTCATCCCTGGGTAGTGCAGATCGCTCCAGACGTCGTCCTTCTTGTCCCCATGACTGAAGGTCCAGGAACCGTGAGTCTACAGGAACTACCAGGAACAACTGCCATAGCACCAGCTTTTCTTCAAACAAATAAGGTACTGTGTCCAGCTTTGAGGAATTGGGGTAAACCCTTTCACCTCACCCAAGGCTTGTCATCGTCTTCCTTCCCTCTGATTACTTTTGCTTCCCTTTTGACAATATCCAAGTACTCCTGGCAATCTCGAATCGTGAACTGTTCTAACCTTGTGATCCTCGACAACAGGGCAATGTTTCATTTGACACTGGCGCAGTCCTATTGACTTTAAATTTTAGAAAGTGTCCTCTGATTCTAGCTGCCTTGACAAAAGTATTGCCTATGATTTTTATCCCCTATTCTCTTGTGTTAAATCATGAGCTAAGTGTGTTTGACTGCGGTAACATTTCTTCTCGCGGGTACGCCTTTCTTTCGTAAGAACGAACTATCATTTCTGTCGAAAAGTGATTGCGTAGTAACCCACGGTAACGTCTTTGCTTCACAACACTGGTCTGTCAAATCCTAATGTACTTACCTTGAATTGATCTGCACAAGGGGAATTGGTTGTGTGTAGTATATTTGAAGTTTGGTTTTAATTTATTTAGTAGAAGTGAAGTGTTTCTTGAACATATGGTTTAAAAATAAATGTACTTATATTTTTTAACCAGAAACCTTGAGTCAGTGTTTGCTTGAGTCACAGTAACTGTAGTCCTTTGTGTAATCTCTACTACTGATCATTTGCTCTTGAGATAAGTCTGGCTGCTCAGCCATTGCTACCACTTCTTCTGTGTAGTACAGGCTTTTACCAAAGGTGAAATTGTACTACCGCTTGTAGTCTTAATTGTGTGTAGTGGTCCCCAAGGGCACTGCACAGGATTCTGCCTACCAGTGATACTCTGTTTCAGCGTGACTAATTCCAACGTTAGCGCTAATAACGCTCAACGTTAACGCCCAGATACCGCCCAACTCGTGATCAGGCCCTAAGACGTGGCCCTTCTAATGTTCCGTCAGAAAGTTTGGGAACATCAATTATGTTAAATCATCTGGTGCAATTCTCCTGGGATTATGTGGATGATGCGTATTGGAAATTGCATGAGATGTTCTGGACCATACTGAGCTGTGCATTTTTTGGCTTATATGTGGTCTTGTATAGTCACTGTAGCTGTGGTTGTGCAGAATCAACCTCCATCCATTCGAGGTGCTGCTAGCAACAGCCAGAGTTTTTAAACATCTGCAACATTGGAACACTCCATTTGAAGAGTTCTTAGAAATGCTAGAAAGGTTCAAAGAGGCAACTTCATTTTTTGTGGCATTGTCTTTTTGGAGTTATCATTTTTGTTATTTTATATTTCCGTCACCAGTTGGACATTTGAATACGTCTAACATTTTCTAAGAAAACACCAAGATGTGGCCCTTTTAATGTTCCATCAGAAAGCCTGGGAACATCAATCATGATAAATCATTTGGTGCGAGTCTCCTGGGATGATATGGATGATGTGTATTGGAAATTGCATGAGATGGTCTGGACCATTCTGGGCTGCAGCCTTATTTGGCTTAGATGTGGTCTTATATCTTCACTGTAGCTGTGAGCAGTGGTTGTGCATAATCAACCTCCACCCATTAAAGGTGCAGCTAGCAACTGCCAGAATCCTTTAACACTGGCAGCACTGGAACACTATTTGAAGAGTAATTAGAAATGCTCGGGAGGTTCAGAGAGGTGGTTTCATTTTTTGTGAAATTGTCTTTTTAGAGTTGTAATTTTTGTTATTTTATATTTTCGTTACCAGTTGGACATTTGACTATATCTAACATTGTGCAAGAAAACACTAAGGGCCACATCACGAGTCGGGCGGTATTACCACCTGGAATACTTAGAAATGCTAGAGAGGTTCAGAGAGGAGGCTTTTCATGAAGTGTCTACAGATGGGCTGTTCTGATCTCCAGCAGTACCACTTGGATGAGCGCAAGGCCTTCCCAGGATCTTTTCTTTCTGATGCAATGCATCTGTCGGAAGTCTTCATCCACTTCATCCAGGGGTACTAATAGTGTCTTTATTCGGTTGAAGACACACTGGCATTTCCTAAAAATAAAAACAAAAAAAGATGTTCGCCATGGAATGGGAAATGAAGTCTGTTCACCCTTTCGATGGTGGCCTTTTAAAACAGTAAAAAAAATCTAAACAAAGAAGATGGCTGCCATGGAACGGGAGACTGGACCACATATAGTCTCTTCTCCCTTTCCATGACGCCCTTTAAAAAGATCAAAGAAAATAGCCGCTATGGAAAGGGAGAAGGGAGTACATGTAGTCCCTTCTCTCTTTCCATGGCATCCACTCACAGAACAAACATCAAGGGATGTAGTGGTGACCGGTGCCTTGTCTGGATGCTAAGGACCCAGTGAGGGCCAATCATATGGTTTTGTACCTATTCGATTATCCTTTGTCGAGTACTAATTGTACTCGAAACTGTCTACTTGGATGACATTTGAAAAATGAACACATTCAAGATATAGTGGAAAAGTAAAACTGTTACATGATCCGATTACCTGTTATAAACAGGTGCGAAGCCGCATAGCTGCGTCAATGCAGCTTTCAATTGGTTGGACCTTTCCTCAACCTGCCTACGGCTACATGCAGGCGCGTCTTCTCGTTGATTTAGGCGATTGGTCAATCATTTCGGCACAAACATTTCATTGCGTTTGGGCGTACCCGCGTGTAAGGAAAACACATTCAGGTTCGCTATATCCCGCAAACACGATTAAACCCTGCTCCCAAGCACCTCGTTCTTGTTTTCTGTCATTGCTTTATATCTCTTGGCGGGTGAACCTCTTTGTAAGACTTTAGGAACTTTTACAGTAACTTTTTACAGTAATGCCAGTCCGTGGACAATATAAAATTTCTCCAAGAAAAACAAGATATGGGGATGAATATTTAAAGCTTGCTAAATCAAATCAGGCTAGAATCTGCAATTGACTATTTGAAAAAATGGATTAATTCAGCTTTTGCTGCTTCTTGTTCCCTTTCTTTTTCTTATTGTGATTGTTTATATTGTCCACTGACTGGCATTACCTTCTCTAACAGTGTACACAGTGGATGCCAGCCATCATCATTGTCTAATTATCCAGCAATGTGGAATATAATTGTTTTGAAATGAGTTACTCACACACCTCTTACTGTGCCATACTTATTTAGTTGACACTAAGTTCATGTTGTTTCAAAGTAAGTAAAAAGTAATTCTCTGATATAATAGTAAGTGGTAGGTGTTTATTTGTGATAGTGGCCCATTGTGATAACACATGTTTTGACACCTCCGTGTCCTTTTCAAATCAGGGCAAGTCGTCTTTTCAAAGTCCTAAGTTAGCTTTGCAGCTTGGCATTTCATCTATGTTTTGCTGGGTGTCCTGGAGTTAAACCCTGCCTTCAAAGTCACTAGTTGTCTCATGTAGGTTGCTATGGGCTGGAATATAATTGTGTTTCAGTGTAGGTACATGTATCCATATGTTTTAGATTGATGTTTTTTACGCAAGTGCCTAATTTAATATAGGAAGATTATATAGCAAAGAAAATATCTGTGTAGACATTCTTGTAGTGTATTTTTTGCCTACCTTAGACACATTTTACATGTCACAAATATTATATACACTAACCAGCCACTAGCCATGGTCTTCAACACAATACTAGCCAGTGGCCAAGACCTTTGGATGTGCAGACTGTATATTCTAACCTATTAATGGGCACTAGGTATGGTCTTTAGCAATGGCCACTGACTACAGCTTTCAATGTTGCCCACTGTATATTTTATAACAGTGATGGGATACTAGGCATGGCTTTTAACCAAGCCCATTGGTATTTTTTAACACTAACCGACCAGTAGCTATGGCCTTTGGTGCTGGCCAGTGACACCAGCCTTTGTCATGGTACGGTCCATGGTCTACATTGTTAATAAGGTAATCAAAGTTTTCATGAGCTAACTTATAAATGATCTTCGGTCTAATTCAATTATTGATGCAATCAGTTATACATAATCTAATTAGTGTTGTCATCAGTGATGTGATCTGTGATGCCATCATTTTGGTCATAGGCTGCGCAAATGGGGTGTGTGAAGTTAAGGTGGGTTTATCTGAATTTCAGGCGTTTTGTTGCGTTAAGTTCTCACCTTAACGTCCCTGCAACTACAGTTGTTTCCTTGAATATATATATATTCAAAGAAAAAAAACTTTGTTAAAGGGACGTTCTGGTTTCAAGTAAAACCGAAAGCCCCCAGAAATTTGCTAGCAGAGATCTTATTGTGAATTGCGGACGGGTTCTCCGACACGTCATCAAGCTAATGGGAATATTGTGGCGTTCATCCTCCGTTCCAGGGAAGCGAGGGTGGATAACGAGGTCTCTGGACCATTATCCCCCCCATTCAAGCCCCTGAAATGGGGGATGAAGGCCATTAGCACCCTAGGTTCCCCAAGTGGGAACCCGGGGTGCTAAAAAAAGAGGATTTTTCTTCCTACACCGTGTAGGAAGGAAAGTCCTTTTCCAAGATGGCCACAATGGAAAGGAAAGGCGAGGGTTCCATACAGGGCCCCTCTTCGCTTTCCATGGCAGCCTGCAGAAGGCAAAAAGAGAACCCTATGACACTATTACCACAAGCACATTTTTCTTCCCTTTCAGATATATCCTAATCTCGAATAACTTGACCACAAAGCTAGTCCCAGGTGGACATGGCCACTTTAATCCTATGTTTTTTCCCTTGTGGTCATGGCCAGTAGCCAGATTGTCCGGATCATGACCCGGACAATCTGGCCACTGCCCATGGCCACAGGGTACCCCTCAGTCACTAAAGGTATAACACTATTTTTTGTAGCTACATCATGACACTTGTCAAATAATAAAACACTGGCACATTTGCAAAACCATGCTTGTAGGTCCTTGCCAATGCTCCTTACGCAAGTTTGCTGGAAATCCACCCATGTTTTATTTTTCAAAAGTGTCAAATGTATGCACACACATTTGTCATATAACCTAGCCCCCACTTGACAAAATCCATTCAGACTTTACAAAAACATCTATATCTAGATCTATAAACTTTTTGCAAACTTTTGTGTAGATTTGTCAAATGGCACCTCATTTATAAGCCTTTACATTATTTTGGAACCCCCCTCTAATTTTGCCCCTCATGACAGAATCCCACCAAACTTTGCAAACTCACTCAGAATCGGGTCAGAAATATACATGCACAATTTCATCAAGTTCCATAAAGTGGCACCAAAGTTATAAGCAATCTAAGACCTGCATTTCACCAACCCTGTAATACTGAGGTGTTCGCGAATCCAAGATGGCGGGTGTTTCCAAAAATCTGACGCACTTCACGCTCTTCATCATCCAATCAGCGAACACGTTGGACGTCCGCGGACATGACACAAGCCGATTAGCCAATCGGAGTCCTGTCCGTGGAGCGAACATGGAAGTGTGTCCGCGGAGCGGACATAGATATCACTCATTTTTTGTGACCTATATTTTGGTGCAAAGTTTTTTCCCCATTCAGTCTATGGGAAAAAATACATTTTGGGACCCCCCCATATAACTTTGCCCCCCCTGGACCAAACCTCACCAGACTTTGCTAGAAAATTCAGAGCGGGCCATATACTTATTTTGCAAAGTTCGGTGTGGATTCGTCCAGGGGGAGCGAGGTTATAAGCTGTCCAAAAAGTGCTCTTCCTATGAGATGAGCAACTTAACCATAACTACCGCATGATATATGTAGCTGAGAAGGTTTACTGTGCAGGGAACTGGAGTGCGCCCCTCTCCTTTTTTTCAACACATTTGCAAGTTTTCTGAAGGGTGGAATCTTCAGAAATCTTATAGGGTGCTGCACCGGGGTAATATATGCCCAACTTTGGAGTGCCTCACTGTAGGCTACTCCCCCCCTTTCCCCATTTATGGGATTGGGTGTGAGTCTGTGCCTTGCAAACCTGATGACTACAGCTACCAGAAGCCCTTGCAGCAGAATCATCACTAAGTGTTAACACCTGCACTTGCTGTGAGCTGCAAGTTAAGACAGCCTCCCTGATGACGTGTATTGGCACAGAAACCGGTCGGAGGAGAACACCTGTAGCTGAGAAGGTTTACTGTGCAGGGAACTGGAGTGCGCCCCTCTCCTTTTTTTCAACATATATATATATATATATATATATATATAGTAAAAGAACTTGGTTAACGGGACGTTATGGTTAGGTTGCACTACTAAAAACCTATGAAATTCAGTAAAAAAACTTTGTTAAAGGGACGTTATGGTTCCAAGTAAAACCGAAAAACGCCTGAAATTCGCCAGTTATGGTAAGCTAATCAACATCTGATTGGCTGATCCCTACGGTCCCCTTTCCATACTGGATTTGCTGGAAAACCCCAGATGTGGCACGCCCTATTCTATCCGATGACAGCTGCGGTGTCCGCGCGGCGCGTAACTCTTAGCCAGCCCTTCTAGCTTTCCACATCACTCTCGGTGCCATTCCCTCATTGGATACAGCTAAGCAATCACACAACCATCCACCAATCACATCCAAGACCTCTAAATCTAACTCCATCATCAGAGTTCCGCACTTCAAATGTACTGTTGATCACTCTGAGTACCAGTCTCATATCATTGGAAAGCACCTACTACAAAAACTACTGTACAAGTCTCCAAGAAGTCTACTTACAGCTGCATTCATATCCACATGCATCAATAAACTACAGGTATGCATATTTTATTCACAGTACATGTACAACTCTTATGAATCCATATAAACAGAGTAATGCCACTAAACCTTCATAACCTATATATACACATGCCAACCCTCCCGATTTAGGCGCGAGACTCCCGATTTTCCATTGAAAAATCGCACTATTTTTTACTGTCTCCTGCCTAAATTAATGCTAATCCCAATGCAGTCCTATGGGAAAAATAAATGTTCCAGATTGCTGTGGTGAAATCTCCCTCTCAGGTGCTCCTGATTGTTGGCATGGCTGCCTATAAAAAAAAGTATTTAAATGTTTCCCATCTGCTATAATCAACTGTCACCTCCAAACCTGTCTGCTATCTACAACACAGCTTTAAAAAACCAAGTGAATTTCATACACTTAAAATTCTACTCATTTGCAAAGCATGTTGCACTAATATATTGTAAATAAAATATAAAGGCTGGACATAGTCAAATGAAATGCATGCATACACAATGTTTAGATATCAAACAAGAAAACTACTACAAAAACATAAAAATCAACGTCTACATTAACATCAGTGCTATAAACACACAAAATTACTAACTTCTATCTTTTACAATTGCAGTGAAGACCACTCTCCTGAAAATCAGCAGCATCTAAACTACAAACATATCCGAAGAAACCTGCTCATTCCACCAAAAAAAGAGTAAGTATAATACTACCTTAATATTCTTACTGTTCCTCAAACACACTGTGTGGTTCATTCATGTAATTTGCGCACCAAAAAAAAAATCAGATTTCTGAACCGTTCTGCCCACAAATCCCAATTTATTAAACAGGGATTAGCAGGCAGAATGGCGCACAAATCCCCGTTTTTTTGGAACACAAATAACATACTCAACCCCTAGAATGTTAGTATTACAAAGCAAAGAACTGTTTTAATTTTATACCATTAGCTTTACTATTAATGCTTCTCCTCACCACTAGCTCACTTTTTACTCTCATCTGAACCGCAGTTTAGTAACACACAAAAAGAAGAATAGCCTTCCCAACTAATTGTAGTTGCCCAATGCACAATCACACACCACCACATACATCTTTCCCATCATACTCAGACACTCATGCACACAGAACACATACATTGCAGAACGGCCCAACCCATATCTTCTTTTTTTTTTCAACAGACCCCAAAGAATGCCTACCAAAAAGCAAGTCCGTAGAAAGCAACGCAGAAATAGAGCAAATTAAAATAAGTGTCCAAAATAAGCATCCATCTCTACCAGAGTTTGTACAAAAAGTTCAAACAAAACAGCTAATACAGTCATTTAGCGAAACAAAACAAGCTTCCAGTACAGAAACTTTGCCTCCTGTATCAAAATGTAAATCGAAACAGAAAATAATTAACAAGAATTCAGCTACCACTACTGCTAAAACTGATCCTATAAATCTTGATATACTAGCAAATAAACATACCAAAAAAAGTATTTTAGCAAAAACGTTCTGCCACAGAGTCCTTCAGATTCTTATAAAAACAGGAGACAAATCATGCACAACCCTTCAAGCCTACCGTAGAAAATTAATTTTAGAAGCTTTGATAGACAGTGCAATCCTTCTCAAAAGAAAGTTATTCATTTTAGTGTTAAACAGAATGAAAGCACTAACAAAACGAACTACTAAATTACAAAAAAGACTTCTCAATACACGGAATGTCAACAAAAATAACTTCTTAAATATCTGTGGAGGTTATTGGAGTCACACCATGAGCACAGAACCATATTTTAATGAAGAAGCATACAAACAAAACCAAACAAACACAATTGCCATACATAGCAGTGGACGAGGTTATCAAAAAATTAATAATTCCATAATGGAACAAGAAATACTGCTTACAAAAATATCCCCAGAAAACTCAGATTTACCTCTACAGTCGACTGAACCAGAACCTCCAGCATAAAAATGGCCATGCACGTCAATGTGTAAAGTCCCCAAAAAATCTTTTAAATCTTTATGCCAGTTCCTCAATCAGTATGTGAAAGGCAAAGACAAAATCAAAATGAAAGTGCTGCAAAATATGGATACCTGTCCAGTGCGCAAATACACAGGACTACAAGGACATTCATTAGCCTGCATTTCAGGACCTATTTGCAAAAGCACCTTCCATCATATCAAAATATGTACTACGTCCTTTCGTCGCAGGATGTTTTTTCGCGTAGTTTTTTACTGCAAATCTTTTTTTTTTTTAAAACCCATCAAATTATTTAAAAAATGCAGGGGGGATTGGGCCCTCCCCCCAAAGAAAAAAACGCGTTGGGTTTAAAAAAAAAAAAATTGCGTTAAAAAAGCCAGTGAAAAACATCCTGCAATGAAATGACATGGAACCATCAAAATTATACCAACACATCATTGAACTATAAGAAATCTAGTTTATAAATTGTACTATGCTAAAAGTCCTGCTTTAGCACTAGCCAATTTAAATAACACTCTTCTACATGGTACACCCAAAGACCTACTCAAAAATCGACCATATCCAGAGAAAATATTTTGGAAGTGAAAGCCACTTACAAAATGCAATAGCTTCACAACAGACTAGCAACAATTCTGCACATGGCAACCTTCTACTACACACATACAAAAATAAATACTAAAATGTAAAAGTACATCTGCTGAAGTACCAAACCATGTGTGTGTGTGTTGCCGCAGAACTTTTTATAAAAATAACACAAAAACTGTAGACGTAACATACAAAATAGAAGATAATGAAGATTCCAAATGGTTTGAATTAGCTCTCTACCTTATAGCAGAAAACAAATATGAAATAACTGACCCCTTAATACTTTGCAGTTACTGCACTACAAAACTTGACAACAACCAAACTCCTTCACGTGCTATCAGAAATAACTTGGAATTATTCCCACTACAAAACCCCTGCAACACCTTAATTTATATGAGAGCATCATAATTTAAACAGTGCACCCATTTCAAGCAATAATACACCTTCAACCAAAAACAGCAAAATGACCTCCCTCTGAATTGGTGAAAGGCATTCGTGGAACAGTAGTTTATTTACCATTAGATCTGAAAGAAAATGTGCACACTCTGGGAGTGCAACGTCCAATACAGCAATCTTTAATTGTCTTAGTAAATGGTGTACCTACAAAAGACAAAAAAAATTGGCAACAACTCGTAGACTTACATAAAGTTAGACAAGCCTTGTAATATCTAAAAGACAATAATGAATACTACAAAGAAATAAATATTGAAGAAAACTTAAGGGAAACAACTGAAATAATTCAAGAGTCACCAGAAACTGGTCAATTTGAACTTCTAGATCCTGCTACAGTATCCAATATTTAGACCATTATACAATTCATCCATCACATTCTAATGACACCATAGATGATGCACTAGAAACGTACCAAATGCGACAAACTAAAGGATCACCAATCAGCATATGGGAAAAAAGTATAGAAGCACATGCTTTTCCTCTACTCTTTCCTACTGGTAAAGGAGGAAGGTACGATGATAGACCCACTCAGATAACAGCATCAGAATACTGCTCGTTACGAATGTATTCTGAACATCTACATTTTGTCTAAATCTGGGAATACATATTCCACCTACTCTTTGAAAGTGAACTAGCAACTCTATGTTACGGAGTTGCACACATCAGGAACTCACTTTCAAAATATGTCAGCTACGCAATTAATACAAAAAGTGCAAGAAAAAGATGAGGTTTTACAATCAAGCATTACAAATCTGTTAGCAAAAATGCGTGGTACGAAAGAGTACTGGTTCTGACGTCACGGAGATGTACGTTGTATGATAAGAAACCTTGGCCTACCCACTTGGTTTGTTACATTAAGTTGTGCAGAATATGCATGGGAAGATTTACATGATTTCCTACGCATATCAAACAAACATAGATATACTAACACCTGGAGAACTTTGCTCTCTACATCCTGTTAATGTTTCAAGATATTTCTATCATCGTTTCATTGCTATGCTGCAGCCTATTTGTAATAAAACAGTTCCTCCCCTCGGAAAAGTGCAACACTTCTTTTGGAGAAAAGAATACCAAGCCAGAGGAGCACCACATATCCACATGCTTTTATGGATTAAAGATGCTCCTAAATTTGGTCAAGACAGTGATGCCACTGTTTTACAGTTTATCCAAAAATATGTCACTTGTGAAATTCCATCGGAAGCAACAAATAGTGATCTTCATGCACAAATTGTACAATTTCAAAGAAGCAAATGTGGCAAATATTGTCGTCGCAAATACAAAAACAAAGGGAAATACTACACCAAAAGCCGCTTAGGTTTCCCCAGACCAGTTACAGAAACAGGTGAAGTGAACAACTTCATGTCTTCAGTTAGACATAGTGTTAAAGGTAAATCACCTAAGAACACATATTACATAAAAAGGACAGAAGAAGCAAAATATATCAATGAGTACAATGCAATCATTGCCCTCTTATGGAATGCAAACTACATTGCAGACAATTCCACTGCAGTTGCACGATATGTTACAGCCTACTTAAAAGCAGAAAAAACAGAGCTTCAAGACCTCTGGAATGACCCATCATCGGACAAAACACTATCTCAGAAATTGTACAGCTTAGGCATAAAAATGCTCTCTCATAGAGAATGTGGCTCCTATGAAGCTGCAGATTGTTTAACCGGTACTGCTTTGTATGGAAAATCTGGCTAAGTCTTGGTCCTGCTAAATCTAGAAAAAGAGTTCTCAAATCATACAATGACAGAAACAATATCCAAAAATGATCCCAACAGCCAAGACATTTTGAAAAACTATTTACTAGACACATACTACCCGGACAGGAGTACCACTTTGGAAACCATGTGTCTATACCACATAGCCCAAAACTTCACATACAAAAAAAAAAAAATATAAAAACCGATGAAAAAAAGGTAGGTATAGAGTGACAAATTGTGAAGGCAGCTTAAGGAAACTTACCAAACGAAGCTTAATTAATCATATCAAATTGTCCTTAAAAACTCCTCAACATAAAGAACTATATTACATGTCCCTGCTACAACTTTTTAAACCATGGAGAAAAGAATAAGAGTTACTAGAAAACTATGACTCCTATGAATACGCTTTCAAAGCAAATGAAAGCGCTATCACCGATATAAACTTTACGCAGTACAAAACAATGTTGCACAATGAACAGCAACACGAAGAACTACTCTAGGCCCAACTAGATAAGGACACTCCCGACAGTAGTCAACCTTCTGTAACAGGAAGTCAAGAACCACTGGGACAGCCACTAATATCAAATGAGGCAGAATTAGCGATTACAGAAGTAGAGAACACCATGTGTCACTATGAAGAAGATACAGAAGACTTAACTGTACTACAATCAAAACTGAACAAAGAGCAGCGTACCATTTTTCAAGAAGTCACAAAAGAAATTGCACATGGTGTACAACATCAAAATAAAGAATGTACCTGCCAAAATTACACACCTATACTACTATACGTCAGTGGTGAAGCTGGTTCAGGCAATACATTCTTAATCAAAATCATCAGCAAGTTCCTTCAACAATTGACAAACAACAAATTGTCAGCTGTTGTAACTGTCCCCACAGGTTTAGCTGCCTACAACATAGGCGGTGTCAAGTTGCACCGATTACTACTCCTTCCAGTAGAACACCAAAACAAATTAGAATATTACAAACTTTCTACAGAAGCTGCAATGGAACTACGCAGAGTGTTAAAACAAATGAAAATGCTACTAATAGATGAAGTGAGCATGGTCTCCAACCTAATGTTGGCTTTGATTCACCTCAGATTGCAAGAAGTACTTAAACCAAACTACGAAGAGCTCTTTGGAGGAAAACACATTATTGGTTTCGGAGATGATCTTCAATTGGCACCAGTGAAAGGTGAACCTATTTTTAAAACCATAGGACACAAACTCTGCCGTAAAACTGTTGGCAGCATAGGAAATGTCAACCTTTGTCAACATTTCCAATACAGAGAATTAACAGAAAACATGCGCCAATCTGTAGACCACACTTATGCCAACATTTTAAAAGGTATTAGAGTTGGTGTACTATCTCAAAAAGCACAAGCAATATTAAAAAACTGGCACATCCATGCACTTTATGGCGATAACTCATTTGCTACTGATGTTATGGAACAATTAGCACACAAAAATGTCAATTGTATGTCCTTAATGCCAACTCTTGCAAGCTGTTCCAAATTCAAATGAAACAATGTTGAAAAAAGAAATGCAACCAATAATTGAAATTTGCTCCACAGACAAACTGGACGTACATGGTATGACACTAACCATGTGTCAACAAGCCACAACAAGACTAAATACCTTAGAAAATTCTATCTCCAACACATCTGGTTTGGAGAAAATATTAAAATTATCCTTAAACTGTAGAGTAATGCTTAAACGTAGCCTTGACGTGGAGCAAGGACTAGTTACTGGAGCACTGGGTACAGTTGGTGGCTTTCAAACATACCCACGTGACAACAACATTCAATTTGTCAATATTCTCTTTGACAAACTTTCAGAAGTAAAAAGGATAGGGCGCTCAACAGCTCGATTCCTTTTCTTCAAAGACATGTATGTACGCAGAGAACAATTTTCTCTATCTTTAGCATACGCAGTCACCATTCACAAATCACAAGGTCTTACCCTATGCAAACCATTGATAGATATTGGGAACACAGTCTTTAAAGAAGGCATGATCTGCCGGTTCCATGTAATAATGTCGCCACAAAAATCTCGCCATGCAAAAATATCGCCGAAAAATGGCAGTTTTTTGCTCCTGGTCCCATATATATGGTCACCCAAATAATATCGCCATGACATTTTCCCGGTGATATTATTTACGGCGACCATATATATGGGGGTATTATTACCTGATCTGACGATGTAGCACTATCACGCTTACGTACACTTGACGGTCTATTTGTAATCAACTTTGATGCAAGTAAAGTAAACGCTGATATTCATCCTGTTCCACAAAAAGGAAAACGTTGTAAAAGAAAACTAATTCAAACAGAAATGCAACAGGATCTCAATGCAAATCCTCCAAAGAGAGTAAAAGAAGCTAATACTTCATCAATTACCACAACCAAAGAAGAACCTATTACTCAAAGTAATGCAGGTACTTCTTCAAAGAAGCAACACACACTCCGAAAAAATGACTTGGACACAGAACTATCTGGTCCATTCAAATTTTCAATTATAACTGGTGTAAGTTGCTATGCAAATGTAGCAATTAATATTCTATTTCAATTGCCACCAATTGTTGACAACATTTACTTACACAGTACAGACCAATTGTGTTTGCAAATGTTAGTCCTTCATAGAAATGCAACTAACAATCCTAACACCACCTATAGTGTTCATGGAATAAGACAAGAATTGGACTACTGTGCTGGAATGGTTCATGCACTCAAGACTCTAGGCCCTGGCCACAACCACTGCAGCATATCACACCCATGGTGGCTTATAACTTCAGTGCTTATAACTTCGGTCTTGGGTGCATGGCCGAAGGCCACAACCACTGCAGCATATCACACCCATGGTGGCTTATAACTTCGGTGCATATACCTTGGGTGCATGGCCTTTGGCCATGCACCCAAGACTCTAGGCCCTGGCCACAACCACTGCAGCATATCACACCCATGGTGGCTTACAACTGCAGTGCTTATAACTTTGGTCTTGGGTGCATGGCCGAAGGCCACAACCACTGCAGCATATCACACCCATGGTGGCTTATAACTTCGGTGCTAATAACTTCGGTCTTGGGTGCATGGCCTTCACCCATGCACCCAAGACTCTAGGCCCTGGCCACAACCACGGCAGCATATCACACCCATGGTGGCTTATAACTTCGGTGCTTATAACTTCAGTCTTGGGTGCATGGCCTTCGTCCATGCACCCAAGACTCAAGGCCCTGGCCACAACCACCGCAGCATATCACACCCATAGAATCAAACATTTTAACTGTGGCATATGGGCAATTTTTATGTCCGTGGATACCGCGCGTGTCCTTGGAACAGTTTCAACTTGCCTGCGGACAGCACGGACGGGAATACTGTCCTTAGGACACCCCTCATTTTCACAAATTACGGACATCCCGGACAGCGCGGGCATGGCGAATACATCAGTAGCACCTGCCACCTAAACAAATACAGTATTTGACCCATCTCTTACTCCCCAAACCTCTCCAAGCACTCTTGCACACCAAAACACTCCCCAAAACCGCATTTCACCTCTGTTCGCCGCCGCACTTTCGGCGGATCCAAGATGGCGTGCGCATCAGAACAATCTGACGTACTTCACGCTCTTCACCATCCAATCAGCGAATGAGTCACTTGTCCGCGGACATGATGCGAGCCGATTAGCCAATCAGTGTCCTGTCTATGGAGCGAACAGGGAAGTGTGTCCGCGGAGTGGACATAGATATCACTAATTTTTATAGACCTACTTTTTGATCGTTTTAAAAAAAAAAAAAAACTACTGGACGGATTTTCACCAAATTTACAAAAGCATGCTTTCGGGACCAAGCCGCTGCTCCTGCCACACATTTGGCGAAAATCTGTCCTGCGGTTTGGGCTGTAGGCATGCGCACATTTTTTCCCCAATCAGTCTATGGGAAAAAATACATTATGGACCCCCCTATAACTTTGCCCCCCCTTGACCAAACCTCACCAAAGACATTCAGAGTGGCCCATATACTCTTTTTGCAAAGTTTGGTGAGGATTCGTCCAGGGAGAGTGAAGTTATAAGCTGCCCAAAAGGTGCTCTTCCTATGGGATTAGCAACTTAACCATAACTACACAGCCACTACCGTGGCAGTGTAATATATTCAATAAAAAAACTTTGTTATTGGGACGTTATGGTTAAATTGCGCTACTAAAAATCTATGAAATTCAGTGAATAAATTGTGTTAAAGGGACATTATGTTTCCAAGTAAAACCGAAAAACCCCTGAAATTCGCCAGTTATGGCAAGCTAAGCAACCATGGGACCCCCCCTCTAATTTTGCTCCCTCTTGACAGAATCCCACCAAACTTCACAAAAACATTTATATCTAGATCTATTATCAGTTTGTCAAAAGAAGTGTAGATTCATCAAATTACACCTCATTTATAAGCCTTTAGATTATTTTAGCACCCCCCACTCTAATTTTGCCCCCTCTGCACAAAATCCCACCAAACTTTGCAGTGGGCCATATACTTTCTTTGCAAAGTCTGGTGAGGATTCGTCCAGGGAGAGTGAAGTTCTAAGCCGCCCAAAAAGTGCTCTTCCTATGGGATTAGCAACTTAATCATAACTACACAGCCACTAGTGTGGCTGTGTAATATATATATATATATATATATATACACATACATATATATATATATATATATATATATATATATATATATATTACTGGCAAGCCCTGTGTCGACGCCCATTTTCGAGTTTCAAAAAACAAACTAATACTCTGCAGCTTCCACTAGATGTCGGCCTATGCACAGCATGTGATCTAAGCAGATTCCACAAGCCTCAGAAATATATATAGAAACACACGTGCACACACACACACACACACACACACACACACACTTTGGAATGCTCTGGCTACAAAACACCAACACTTAGGGACCACTTCTCAGGCTCCAGAATTTGTTAAGACCACTTACTTCGTGCTTTGGTTCAGTCGGGGGAGGACTGGAGGTTACTGCTGTAGAAGTCACTCTTACTGTTAGGATTTAGGTTCATCTATTCACGGGTTCTACGCTTTAAAGAGACAGTTTCTGGCACTGAACAGCTGGAGGAACCTGGCATGATGAAGAAAGTACCACCACAATGTTTGCCACCTCAAAGGACCCCCAGGATATGATGTAGGCGAAGAACAGCAATGGACACTACAGTCAAAAGGTGGAAGTCTACTCTTGCGGTGGAAACAAAGAAGCAGGTCCTGAAAGGCCCCTTTTCGGACTGGAGAGAAGCAATTGCAGAGGGAGACTTCTTGTTAGACAAGTCAAGGGTCTACAGAGTTCCACGTCTGAACTTGGGATGGCAACGATGAAGCAAGGTAGCCAGTCAGTCCACAAGATGGTTCTGAGACAATTCCGAAGGCTCCCAAGGGCAGGATCCTCAAGTAGGGTCAAGACAGGGTGTTCCCACTGGTTCAGGAGTTGAAGCACAGTTGATGGCTTTCTGGTGATGAGTCAGCAAAGGAGCAGGATTTCACTAAGATCGTTGTAGAAGAAAATGCTTGATGGCTGCAACGACGAGCTCTGGGTCTTCAGAGGGGTGTTCCGCTTTGAAGGGGTCTTGGATCGAATGACTACCTAAAAAATGGCTCCTTTTCTGGAGTTATCCCCAAGCCTGCCAATGATAAGGATCTGCACCACTCAAACTTGCAGGGGCTGTCCCATGCTGGATAGCCTCCGGCCACCACATGTGTACGGCCAAAGACCGTTGGCCAGGATATGGACTGGGACCAGGCAATCCCAAACTCCACATCTGGCCACAAACACATACTGCCAATTTGCCTGTGAAACTTAGACCTGCCCTGGGAAAACCCTTACCATATATGGCAAATCGAGCTCTGAGAGGGTAGGAAGAATGCCTAAAGAAAAGATGGCCAAAGCTTGGGCAAATCTCGTAACAGACATTTTAGAATTTACAGTACTCAAAAGAGCATCATACGATAAAATGCAGCACTGCACATAAGAATGTTAAAAAAACAAGTAGAAAAATATCTGCTGCCATCCACCCATTCTGGAAAGCTCATGCAAATAACCTTAAAGTTAATAAACATAATGAGAAACAGGTACAATGTATGCCCACTGCATTTCACTGTAAAGTGAGGAGTGCAGTGTTAGACAAGACATTTCGTAATGGAGGGCAGTGTCGCCTGCACTTAGAGCTGTAGGGACTGATCAGGGGCACAGAAAAGATGAGCTTAGTAAGGTAAGTAAAGCAGAAAGGCTTTACTTAACTCCAAAAGTCAGATCATGTTCTAAATGGCAGCAAAACATTGGGGACGCAGGGCGGGAGGCTCACAGATGCCTATGGTGGGAACGCAGCAAAAAATATAAAAAGTCTTTCCTTAAAATCAGCTAAAATAGGTTTTACAGACTGGACTCATATTGCATGTGCCAATAACTGCACTTAGACAGTAACAAGTGAGAAAGGCAGGCCATCTCACCCAACACATATGAAACACAGCAAGCTTACAGGCGCTTATTGATGCAAACTGAGGAAATTTGAGTTTGCATGGGAAAACTAAATTATTTGGCAGTGTGACGAATCCTTGGATGTCATCACTTCTCCCTGAGCGGGAGCCCCTTCCAATGAGGCCAGGCCTCTACCAGATAGTCCCCCTGGGGGTGGTACTGAGCGGGAAGTCTTCATGGCAAGGGACCCCCCCCCCCCGTGGGACCAGGGACGACTATCAAAGAAGAAAACAGTATACACCACTCCAGTCCCCCTCACCTATCCCACCCTTGCCTTGTCACCCCATGTACATGGGTCTTGTAGCCAAACCATAAGTACTGGGACGAGGAAGAATCTAGTCGAACCAAGGAGAAAGTATAGTAGAAGTACTGGGATGAGGAACAGTGTAGTCTACCCAAAGGAGGATTATAGGACAGGTACTGAGACAAGGAGGCAACGTGGAAGCACGAGGAACACTCCTGAAGCCCCTATTGAACATTCTAGTGGTTCCCGAATTCCTATTGGTCAAGTCAAATTCAAAACAAAAGACGTAAAAAAACGGAAAGGAAGTTCAGCCCTCCCAGGAGAAGCTGCAAGCAGGTCGGCGGTGTGGCAGGTATGCAGTGATAAAATCGCAGCAAAAATGTCACCAGTACAAAAAACGCGGCAAAAATGCTGTGGTTTGACCCGTTAAAGGTGTACCCCATTACACTATTTAAGGGGAGCAGGGATTGCAGGGGTGTCTCCCCCTCCCCTTAAATTGTATAATGGGTCCAGGGGTTGCGGGGGTGTCCCCTGCATCCTTTACATGGATTGCCGTGGCAAAACCACAGCCTCTTTGCAGCGATATTTTGTGTCCACGGCCATTTTTGCCGTGATTTTAACACATTGAACCGTGTTGCAGAGTGAAGGAAGTTGGACCGAGACGCAAGGCGAGAAGGCGAAGCGTCTCTCGAGGGTCGGGAGTAAAAAGACCCTTCTCCCTACTGGAAAGCAGTTGACTTGCCTGGCACAGGAAGAAGAACCGCAAGGTCAACGTCGGTCGGGCAGCCTAGAGGGAACCCGCAGCTGCAGAGCAGTTGTAGCTGGAACGAAGTCGGCGTATGGCATGCCAGAACCAAAGGCGAGTCCCAGGGCCAACCCAAGCCCACAGCAGCACTCCCCGAAGTAGGGGCCCACACAGGCCGGCCAGGGAGGACAGAAGAGGCTAGTGGTCCAGATAAGAAGGGTGGAGATACTGTGGGAAGAAACAATGAGAAAATAGCCTTGGGAAAAGACTGTGGGAAAGTAATATGTAAAGCAATAAGGGTCGGGGACCCGCAACCGCAAGAAGGAAAGTTCATCAGTCAACTTCATAGTCGGAGTAGTGAACCAGCCTGCCCCACTACGAGCAGAGAATCCTACAGGTCTGGGACCCACACCAACAAGACTGGAAGCCAAGTCTACATTGGGGAGAAGTGTCCAAACATAGAATGAAGCAAGGGGAAGGGTGGTTATTCCCCTGGTATTGTGAACTGTGCCAAAATTGTAAAGAAGACAGGGAAAGGCAGACATTCCCCTGTGCTGCTAACTGTAAAGTAAGCCTGAGAATAGGCCAAAGGAAGGGAGACATTTCCCCCTGGTACTGTGAAGTGAGCCAAGAACTGCCAGGGGAAGGGAGTCATTCCCCTGACATTGTAAAAACACTGAACGGAAGATTCCTGGAGAAGGGAAATATTCTCCAGGAACGCAATAGTGAAGAAACAAGTATGGACAATAAGGAATGTTGATTTTTTTAACTGGAACTTTACCTTTTGAATTTTGACTGAGAACTTTACTGCTTTTTAGCATTACAACCTGGAACTTTGTTTTGTGCCTTGGAAAGGTCTTGAAACTTGGGGATGGGAGTCATTCCCTCAGGCAAATATCCCACCTAACAATTAGAACTGTGATCCATTGTCCAGAAGAAGAGAGTCATTCTTCTGGACCAAGAAGATCAACTACCTCTGTAGATTAGTTTTAAGTGTAAGGGACAAATGTAAGGTTTTGACAGAAGACAGCGGACTCTTGATTTACACAGACATTGTGACCGAATCCTTACAGTCTTTTTGTTGAGATAGGGAAACCCATCTTAAGAGTAGGGAGAGGTAGATTTTCTATTTATTTCTGGTATAATAAAAGTTTATGCCAACAACCATGACACCTGTTTGTCAGTCTCCTCCTTCAACACCCTTACAAATGGTGCCAGAAGTTGGCTCGGACTTAGTTGATACAAACTGGGGGACCAAGAGATTCACCAAATTAAGTGACCGAGCTTCTAAACCATCCATGGCCACAACAAAGTATATTGGGTTTGATCTCTCCAGTAGCTGTGACATAACCATAGAGTCTGAAGACAAAAAATGAATTCCCACTCATCTAATCTTGGCAACACCCAAGGCCACATACATCAGATTAGTTTCAAAATCAGGGCTCGCTTGGAAATAGGAACTAGATGAAATGGCCGGGGTAGTGGACCCAGACTATAGATGCAGTATTAAAATCCTGTTCCAAAACAACAGCAAACATTGTCATCATATAAAGACCAAGGAGAAGATTTCTCAGGGAATTCTAAAGAGGGCACTATTCCCCAAACTCCTAGAAGTACGAGAGTTATACTAGACAGAGAGAGGGGCTAAAGTCTTTGGGGAAGCTGACCAAGAAAAGACAAAGTGTCCACATGCTGTGGATCACTCGCGTCCCCTGCACACAAGTTTTTGTCCAAGGACAAACAATAAGTCACTATATTTAACAATGCTGGTATTTACTGCAAATTAACTTGGTGGAAGTAGGGGTAGATACATCTGTTACTAGATAACCATTTATTACTTTCTGGAACCGCAGTCGTGATAATAATTCAGTTCAATTTACATTCAATGATTACAATATTCTCTTGACCACAGTTTTCAACAATAATCTGTGTAGTTTATTAATACATGCAATTCCATATTCAGCAATATTTAGAATTGTTGGTATTCGTATAAATTAGTACATATATCAGATCCATTACTCACCGTAATCGTATTTCTGATGCTTGTATCTGCTTAGATTCACATGCTGTGCATAGGCCGACATCTAGTGGAAGCTGCAGAGTATTACAGTTTGTTTTTCGAAACTCAAAAATGGGTGTCGACATAGGGCGTGCCAGTAATACTATCCCTACTGTGACGTCCACTGTACCCATGATCCCTCACGCGTGTAGGACTCTCAGATTGTATTTTTTCTTGCATGAGGAGTAGCGCGAGTACAGATTATCCAAGCAGATAGATAGAAATATAAGACTACAAGCATCCATGCGCCTTCTCTCAGAGGGGAGGAAGGGCGGGCGTATGTGAATCTAAGCAGATACAAGCATCAGAAATACGATTACGGTGAGTAATGTATCCCTTCTGAGGCTTGTGGAATCTGCTTAGATCACATGCTGTGCATAGATTAGCGAGCAGTGTTAGGAGAAGGAGGTGGGATGTAAGAAGGGTAATTAGCGAACAGATGTCTTTGAACCCCTTGTCCCACTTGAGTATGTGTCTTGGAATGAGTGTCAATGCAGTAGTGCCGAATAAAGGTGTGAATAGAGCTCCATGTAGCTGCTTTGCAAATGGTGTCAAGGGGTACATTTGCAATGAAAGCCAGAGTGGCCCCAGTGCCTCTAGTAGAGTGGGCTCTTGGCGTAAAAGGCAGAGTTTTTTCTGAACGGGAGTAACACAGCTGGATACATTTGACTATCCATTTCGAGATGGCACCTTTAGAGACGCGATCTCCTTCTCTGCCTGTAGCTACGGAGATGAACAGTTGATCTGTCTTTCTTAGCGGTCTGGTCTTGTCTACGTAGTAGAGGACCGCCCTTCGCATATCTAGTGTGTGTTATTTCACCTCAGCAGAGCTTTTGGGTTTTTGGAAGAAGGCTGGTAGCTCAATGGACTGGTTAACATGGAATTTTGAAATGAACTTCGGTGAAAACCTAGGGTGAGTTCGTAGAACCAGTTTATCCTTATGAACAGTAAAGAAAGGATCCTGCACTGACAGAGCCTGAATTTCACCGACCCTTCTTATGGATGTAATGGCTACTAAGAAGGCAGTCTCATAAGTCTGGATTTGAGACTAGCTTTATGCATGGGTTCAAATGGGGGGCCCATGAGTTTAGCAAGCACCACATTAAGGTCCCATCCTGGTGATGGGTTAGAAATTGGAGGGTGGAGTCTCTTTACCCCTTCCATAAAGGCTTTAACCATTGGTACTTTCCACCACGATACCTTGTTATGGGAGGTGGTGTAAGCTGACAGCGCTGCCAGGTGTACCTTGAGTGAATTAAATACCAACCCTGCGTCCAGCAGGTGGAGCATGTAGATGACAATATTGGAAGGAGTGCAATCAACCAGGTTGATTTGTTTATTCTGGCACCAAATAACGAATCTCTTCCATTTATCAAAGTAAAAGTGTCTTGTGTTTGGTTTCCTTGATTCTTTTAGGATATCCATGCATCTCTGTGGTAGATTGAGATGGCCAAACTCTATGACTTCAGGAGCCATGCTGCCAAGTTCATCGAGTTGGGTTGAGGATGCACTGTTTGTCCTTGGGTCTGGGATTATAGGTTGTGCCAGCACGTGAGTTTGATGGGTTCGCACACTGCCAGTTTGCGCAGGTGTGGGTGTTAAGGAGAATTCTCTCTTTAGGCCGAATTTCCTAACCTAGTGAGTCCCCCAGCAGCTTTACTGGATTTCTGGAGTTTGTTTTTTTCTCCTGCCAAGAGTGAGACTCTTTTTCTCCCACTCTTGGACATGATTTATGGTGTTCCTTTGACTGTTAATGTGCTTTATGGGCTATGGGGTCCTTTACTCCATAGGGTCTCATGTGTTTTACTATGTGTGTTACACAGCACTCTCCGTGCAGTAACACAGGGGTGTCATAGTGGCACCCCACCATAGACTCCATACACTGGGACTGACTGTCTCCCAGGGCATGTAAAGTCACCATTGACTTTACTAGTCCCAAATTATTAACAGAAACCAGTACAAACCATCCTATTGCCGTCCCCCCTGATCGAGTTTTGGCTGGTGGCAGTGGATACTACTTTTTATATTCAACGCGAATATTTCTCTATGGGATTTTCCCATTGTTCCAGGCTACTATCTTTATTTATTTAATTACGATAGCCTCGAACATACCGCCGGGTTATTTAATTAATATTAATTCTCCGGTTGGTATTTTTTGCCAAAACTCGGTTCTAAAATGGCGTTTGTGTTCTCTTCTGTGACTCCAACCCAAGTCGAGCCCTTTGTTCCACTTTTTGGCGGGCTTCTCCACAGAAGCCCTCCAAAGTGGTGCCACTCTGTCCGGGGTACTTAGGAGGGGTGGAGGGGGATTTAGGCACCCTGGACTGAGTTGCCTAGGCAACTCAAGTCGCACTCCGTCCTAAACAGAGAATTCTCCCTAACACTCGCCCCCCCAGACTAAGGGACAGGAGGATTTAATCCACTCCTGGATGAACCTCATACCTCTAGTCGATGACATACATCCTAGAGAGTCCATCAGCATTTTGATGGTGACACCCTGACCTATGTTCTATGGTCCAATCAAAGGTTTTCCTTTGTAAACTATATGACCTACAAACCCTTTGAGGAACATCAGTCTTTTTAAAGTTATAGGGGATCTGGTTGACCAGTCCCTCAGAAGTGGTTACAACTTCTGAACCTGTGTTAGGCTTTTTCAGGGGGTCCTTATAAAGGATTCCCTTAGATCTAGAGGGGCCTCCAAGGTTCCTCACCACCTCTCTTGTAGGAGCAGGTTGGGTTTTAGGCCTCTTGGTTGGAGGGGTTGGGGTTAGGCAATGTACCTGCTTCCCCTTCCTCTTAGATCTAACCTTACCTACTTTAGGAGTTTCCCCCCTAATATTAGGATTTGGGTTGGAGTCTTCAGTAGAAGGTCCAACAGTCTGAAGGTTTTTGGCCTTAGACTTTTCTTTCCTGGTTTTCCACCAGCATTGAGAATTACCAGTTCTCTCAGGCCTAGGTAAGGAACCAGTAGGTCTATCCTCCTCTTCCTGAGAAGCAGGGGGAGTCACAGACTCTGAAACTGGGGGAACAATGATGGAGCATGGTTGGGGCTCCCATTTCCCTAATGTACTAGCCTGAAATGTGCCTGGGTTAGAGGTCAACTTACTAACACCATTGCTTGTAGTGGAGGTCTCAATAGAGGTTCCCACAGGCTTAGAGTGGTCCCTTAAGGTGGCCTCTCTAGCCAATTTGGTTAGGTTCTGGGTCTCCATACTGGGAGGCCTGGGTGTATGTGACACTACTCCTAGAGTTCTCAGGTCATTCCCCAACAGGACTTTCCCAGGCACCTCAGTCTGCACACTGACAGGGATCCTCACTGTCATGTTGTTACACTGAATGAGGGCTGGTAGAATAGGAACAATTTGTGTGCTTTTGCCACATCCTCAGGTTGAAAGAAGCTTTCATCCACTACTGTTCTGGTGGCCCCAGTGTCTCTCCTGGCAGGAGTATCCTGGCCATTGACAAGAACACTGTCCACATAATACACCTTAGAGTTAACAGGTAGGGAGTTATACACAACCCTATTCCGGGGACTAACCAGACCCATAGGCTCTAAGTTTACAGTTGCTTGAAGACCCAAGGGTTCTTCAGCAAAGAGTTCAAAGTGGGCACTAGCCATCTGTACTTCATCCTCAGGAGTGAAGGCTAAGAAGACTGTGCTGATGCCTGCAGGTTTACCCTTACATCTGGGATCCCCTTTGATATGGTCAGAAGCCTTACAGATATAGCATTGTCCAAATGCTCTCTGAAAGGGTGGCTTGTTCTGACCTCCTTCTGGTTGTTGACCAGAAGGTACACTAGCCTAATTCGGTTTACCCTGGGGTTTACCCTGGTTATTTGGTTGTTTGTGGCCCTCTTTGGTATGGGAGGTATTAGAATTCTCTGGATTCACTTTAGGTGGCTGGTTTCCCTCATCCTTTTTCTGAGTGACCCCTGAATCCTTGTGAGAATACTCTGTATACTGCCTAACTCTTCTTGAGGGAAGTCTGACTGCTCAGCCACAGCTACCAAGTGAATTTGTGTGGTACAGACTGCTACCAAGTGGGTTAACTGCCAAACACCTGTAGTATTAAATCTTTTGCAGTGGTCCCAGAGGGAACTGCACAGGTTTCTGCCTAACAGTGGGAACCAGGGTTGCCTCGCCCACATGGGAGCAACTGGTGGGTGGAAAAGAGGAGGCAAACGTCCCTGACCAGTTCATCCACAGGGCGTTGCCCCAGGAGCTTGGCAGGGGGAACCTGAATGCGGATCCTGGGCATTGTCTGTTTTCGCTTGTGGCGAACAGGTCTATAGTGGGGAAACCCACTGTGAGAAGAGGTCTCCTATGACTTCTTCGTGTAGAAACCATTCGTGTTCTTCTGGGAGGGGATCTCTGCTCAAGGCGTCCGCTAGTGAATTGAGATCCCCTGGAACATGTTGAGATGACAGGTAAATGTTCTGTCTGAGTGCCCATTTCCAAATTTTCTGGGCAAGCTTGGACAGATTTGGCGAACGAGTTCCTCCCTGTTTGTTTATGTAAAACATAGCTGTCGTGCTGTCTGTTAATATTTGCACTGAAAAGTTCAACAGGTGGGGTTCGAACGCTTGAAGCGCTCTGAAGACTGCCAGAAGCTCTAGCAGATTTATGTGATTCTTGGCCACTGTGTGAGACCAGAGACCCTGAGCTGTGTGGTGAAGCAGGTGTGCTCCCCACCCGACAGGGACGCGTCTGTAGTGACTACGGCCTGTATCTCCGGGTCGTAAAAGGTTTCCCCTTTGACAGGTTCTCTCTTGTCCACCAGTGAAGACTCTGTACTAGTGCTGGCGAAACGACCACTAGATCGTCCCACTGACCACTTGCCTGAGACCACTGTTTCGCCAACCATTCCTGCATGGGTCGCATGCGCAGGCGCACGTGGGGAACCAGGTAAATACATGACGCCATCATGCCTCGCAAACATCGCTTTGCGCACCCTTATCTAGCGACCGGACTGATATTGAGGTATTTGCAGTAGTAGATTCCGATATCTTTTCTCTGATGGAAAGGCCAACCCCTCTTGCGTGTTTAGGACAGCTCCTAGGAAACTGTTTGGAGGTGCTCGGCACCAGGCTTGATTTTTTCTCGTTGATTGAGAAACCCAATTCGAAGAGGAGGTTGATCGTTCTTTGGATGTTGGAACTGCAAATTACTCGGGTCTCCCCCGTGATGAGCCAGTCGTCCAGGTAAGTGTACACTGGGATTGCGCCTCCCTGCATAGGTGTGCCGCCACCACCGCAAGTACCTTGGTGAATACCCTTGGAGCTGAGGCTATACCGAAGGGCGGCACCTTGAACTGGTAGTCTTGACTGTCCACCTTGAAGCGCAAGAATCTTCTGTGTGCTGGGAACATGAAAATAGGCATCTTTCACGTCCAATGTTGCCATGTAATCTCCCTTTTTTAGGAGGGGGATTACCTCCTGGAGCGTAGTCATGCAAAATTGTTTGGCTTGACATACTTGTTTGCAGGGCGTAAGTCTTATACTGGGCGCATTGTTAAATCTTTTTTTGGAACAAGGAAGTAAGTTGAATAAATACCCTTGTTTACCTGGTGGCCCAGGACGAGTTCTATCGTGTACTTTGCAAGAAGATTGACGATTTCCTCGAGCAGGATCTTTTGGTGGTCTAGGGAGTGTATCTTTTGTCTTGGGGGTGGTTGCGGGGGCGCTTCAGTAGTTCGATGCAGTTTCCAGCGGACACTGTGGACAGCATCCATCTGTCCGATGTGATCCCTTCCCATGCTTGGGTGAAGTTGAAAATGCGCCCCCCTACAGGGGATGCGTGGGAAGGGACCCTGAGCGGAGCGTCACTGTTTGCTGGGAGGCGCACCACCTCTGCCTGGGCTGCCTCTCCCTCTACCGCGGCCCCTTTTGTTACCTCTACCGTAACTCTGGGTACCCTGTTGGTTGCCACCCCACGATGTACCCTGCCCCTGTGAGTAATTGGAACCCCTTTGTGAATTTTGTCCGCGTGAGCAACGAAAATTATTATTGTTCCCTCTTTGGTTCGTGGGTTTGTTGGTAAATTGTCCCAGGGACTTTAGGGTATCATATTCATCCTTGGCAGTTTTGAGTGCCTCCTCTACTGCTTTGCCAAACAAGACATTCGGTTCCACCAGCATGTCGATAAGAGTAGCCTGGGTCTCGGGTTTAAACCCTGATTGTCTGAGCCAGGCGTGTCTCTTGATGACCAAGCTTTCTGCAATGAGCCGGCCTGCATTATCTGCAGCGTCAAAGGTCGCCTTTAGAATGCACCCAGACCCCGACCTACCCTTCGATGCAATCTGGGCTAACTGGCCCTTTAGTGGTTCAGGTGCGCAGGCGATGAGAGCAGCTACCTGCTCCCACTAGTGGCAATTATAGCTTGCTAGCAGAGTGGTGGTATTGGCGATTCTTGCCTGGTAAGCGGAAGTGAAGGCCACTTTCCTTCCTAGACCATAAATCCTCTTGCTCTCCTTGTCTGGGGGAGCTTCGTTGATGATAGAGGTGTACCCGCTCTTTTCCTGGTGGTAGTGACTACCAGCGAGTCGGGTTTAAGTTGGCCCCTTACATAAAGTGGGTCTGACTGTGCGGCCCTGAATAGCTTTTCAATTCTGGGGTTTACAGCCCTAGTGAGGTTAGGGGTGAGGAGAGAAGGGTCAATTCTGCGTTGGATGGACTTCAGAATTGGTATAGCTTGGGCAATGGGTTTCCTATCACCAATGATCTCTTCTGCAGAGTCCCTCTCTTCCTGAGCCCGAGTGTCTATGTGAAAGTGCTCTGCAGCTCTAGCTAAGTGAGTCAGTGACCGGTGGTTCTTTATTAACAGGTGAGTCTAGATTATAGACCTCTGCCTCATCTTCCTCCTCCTCATCCTGGTCCTCGTTGTCTCCGTAATAATCGACCCCGGTTTGATCGTCCAGCATTTGTATGTCTATGTCTTCAGCATACTGGTGGTAGGGTTGAACATAGAATGGGTCTGAAATGAGACACTGAGCTGGAGTCTCATTACGAGGCCTTTTATTGGGAGGCTGAGGGTCTTTGGATCCTGACGGAGTAGAGTTGTCAGGGGTACTCTGATGACAATGTAAATAATCTGGGTTTTTCTCATAGAAGTCAGCCATAAAAGACATTCTCCTCATCACCCTGCCGATGTCTTCAGAGCTCCATTCCCTGGAGCTGGGGATGACTACCTCCTGTAGAGGTTCCTCTGCTATTCCCATATCCTGTAGAGTGGGAGGGATAACTTTAGGCTTAGTGACAGGGGTTGTATCCTTATCTGAGGACCTGTCTTCATTCTTCTGGGTCTGGGTTGCAGATGTCGTCTCAGAAGATTTTTTCTGCTGTTTGTCCCCTTTACCGTGGGTAGAGGAGTGTTTCCCTGAAGGTCTGAATCCTTCTGAATCTTTCGATGCTTGGCGCCGAGATTCGGGGGTGTGTAGACTAGTCTCTGTATCTTTAGAGTGAGAACGTCGAGACTTGGAGGCAGACGTGGAACGAACTGCCGGAGCCGACACTAGACGTGCAGCTTGGGGGTGGAGGTCAGATTCGTCTTCTGACGACCATACCTCCGTGACTTTGGGGAGTGAGGCACTCTTGGCAACTTTCGACGGTTGCCGCATGTCGTAAGGCGATCTAGACCTGGAACGCTCAGAGGACACATACTCTGTGGACCGCTACCTGCGTGCATCCTTTTTCCGAGAGCTCGACATGCGTGTTGAATCTCGGCCGGGGTTAGTGGGTTTAGGTGTAGTAGTATGGGTAGCACTCGTGTCGCCGGGTGTGTTCCCCATAACTGCCCCGTCGGACAATCCTCCGAGGTCGGGGACTAGCGCTTGGATGTCTTTCAACGGCCCTGTGCCCTCGCCGTCCAAAACGACGCCATTGCTGCCATCACTGAAGGGTCCCACCGCTTCCATGGCCTCGAGCTGCCTGGCGTGATGGGCCCAACGTTTGGTGGAGCGGTCCTTTAGTGTTTTAACCTTAAAGAGCTTACACGCTCTGCAGTTAGCTTCGGTTGGTCCCTAGGTAAGCAGAGATTGCAGACGGTATGTGTGTCAACCCAAGGGAACTTGCGGCTGCACTTGGGGCAAAATTTAAATGGAATACTCTCCATATGTTATCTAATGGCAGCGGGCGAGTGTATATAGGAAATAAAGTGAGTGTGATTATGTCCACCGCCCACTCTCCCTACTTGCATGGCCGAGGCCAGAGGCCTTCGAGGCCCAAAGTCCGATGAGTCTCGACGGTTGTTCATTCTTCGGGCCGGCATCGATCTTCGATCGTCTCGACGTGGGATTGGAAGAACAGGGATTTTTAGATAAAAAAATGACAAAATGGCTGAACGCAAGGGAACTCCGCAACAATGCTTCCGACAAGTATGATGGAAAAAAACAATCTGAGGGTCCTACACACGTGAGGGATCATGGGTACAGTGGACGTCACACTAGGGATAGTATTACTGGCACGCGCTATGACGACGCCCATTTTCGAGTTTCGAAACAAACTGTAATACTACGCAGCTTCCACTAGATGTCGGCCTATGCACAGCATGTGATCTAAGTAGATTCCACAAGCCTCAGAAATTTGGTTACAATATTGCATTCATATTTTCATTTACAGCAGGTATTCAATACTGCTGCAATCGCTCAACGCGTTTGGGGAATCAAGTTCCCTTCTACAGGAGCAAATTAATGTGTTTATATAGTGCTTGTACGATGCAATGTTCTTATTCTTAAATCCTTCAAGGTAATCTGTATCACACAAAAATAATAACAATGATATATTTTAGTAATCTTATAGCTACGGCATCATAGCTTTTTACATGCCTTCTCACTTCTTAAGGTAACCCTACCTCTCATCGGTGCCCCATGGATCCTACGACGTGGGATTGGAAGAACAGGGATTTTTAGATAAAAAAATGACAAAATGGCTGAACGCCAGGGAACTCTGCAACCATGCTTCCGACAAGTATGGTGGAAAAAAACAATCTGAGGGTCCTACACACGTGAGGGATCATGGGTACAGTGGACGTCACACTAGGGATAGTATTACTGGCACGCGCTATGACGACGCCCATTTTCGAGTTTCGAAACAAACTGTAATACTCCGCAGCTTCCACTAGATGTCGGCCTATGCACAGCATGTGATCTAAGTAGATTCCACAAGCCTCAGAAATTTGGTTACAATATTGCATTCATATTTTCATTTACAGCAGGTATTCAATACTGCTGCAATCGCTCAACGCGTTTCGGGAATCAAGTTCCCTTCTACAGGAGCAAATTAATGTGTTTATATAGTGCTTGTACGATGCAATGTTCTTATTCTTAAATCCTTCAAGGTAATCTGTATCACACAAAAATAATAACAATGATATATTTTAGTAATCTTATAGCTACGGCATCATAGCTTTTTACATGCCTTCTCACTTCTTAAGGTAACCCTACCTCTCATCGGTGCCCCATGGATATCTCTGGCTATTGAAGGTAAGGTGGTGATCGGTTCATGCTGTCAGGTAAGTAATTTACATCCCAGAGTTTCCTACAAAGGTGATTAAACGGGTATAAATTATGTGGCCCCACGGTCTTTACCAAGAAACTCTATACACATGTTAGTCTAATGTATTATACTCTACCTCCTCATGGTGAGATGATCACTGACTTAGTTGTCTCTAACGGTGATTGGTTTCTTGCAGAAATACGTGGTCTGATAGGAATTGATCATTCCCAAGTCCACACGGAAAAGAACAATCCGTCTGTGTAAAAAACAAAGATTTACTGAGTATTCTACTGTTTCCGATCTCGTAACATGATTGGTATTCTCTGTTGATAGTGATATTTATCAACATTAGAGCATTCACGTTGTCCGTTTACCTTTTATTTGGAATTCTTGTATCCCCTGTTCGCAGTGCTAGTGGTATTGCTGGTATGGCCATTCAAAATACACAATTTAGAACAGAGTGTCATATAGGTTTAGGAAAGCCTGCTTGAAGCTGTTCTGTTACAGGTTTATTGGGCGCTTAACTCCCAAACGTTCTTTTATGGAAACATGGGTTATGTTTTTCAAGTATCACTCTAAAGATGCGTTATGTGGTCGTTCGGAGCAACCTGCCGTGTCAAAGGAAGTTGAATGCGCATGACCCGAGTGAAAATGGAGATTCGTATTAGCCCAAAATGAGCATGATGCTTTATGTGTTGTAGCTTGGATGCGGGTCATCCAATTGTGGAATCTTACCTTTGATGTAGCAGAGCCAGGCTTAAGTGCAACGTTCTCCCAATCACCGTGAGTAAAACGAACCGCGGGATAGAGAGTTGGCCTAATACATTGCTATGACGTCTGTGCTAGTGAGCGTGATGACGTCAGATGTAAACCTTCAACGTCATCACGCTGCGCGCATGTACATTATTAACAAATTCAATCGGAATACGGTTCCTCCGTTAGGTTGTAGCTAATGTATCAAAACGTCAGGGTATGGTTGTACTGACTTGCCATCCCTTCTCAAAAATGTTATGTACATAAAAAAAGGGGGTTTGCTAAACGTACGTGTTATTTGGATTAATGGGAACTCTAGTACTGAAGTGAATCTCATATACTATGTGGGTTGGGGCACTACAGGGTAATTTGGTATTAAGTATGGGGCATCTCTGCTCACAATCTATAATGTAGTACTCCTTACAGCTATAATACATTCATCATATACATGGTGGATATTATATTCAGTTGCTGTAGTGACACCTTGTTAGTGGTACTTTGCCCAAAACGGAAATAAATTAGTCGGTTCAAAATGGTTGGAGTGCATAAAACGATCAAAGTGCATAAAATGGTTAAAGTGCATGGAACGGTTTGGAGTGCTTGAAAACGGTCGGAGTGCATGGAACTATTGGAGTGTGCTCGATCTCAAGCACCTAAGGTAAACCACCATATCACATCTCCACGCTTACTCTCCTCTTCGGTATAGCTGTTCTCATACCTTCACTTTCCTCATCCTCCCTATTATCCTAACTAAACACAGCTGGTTACACCCTCCAGCCTAGGCGGTCTCCTCAGGCCTAACGCAGCCAGAATCGGTCTGGACAACAACCTGCCAGAACGAACACATGCTCTTGATCTCCCAACCACCACACCTACGTCTAAGAAGCAGCTATCACACGAATGCCACACCTGCTGCACACATATCCAGTTCTCACACGCTCCTTATGACTCTCTCTCTCTCTCTCTCTCTCTCTCTCTCTCTCTCTCTCTCTCTCTCTCTCTCTCTCTCTACTGACTTGAACTTCGGTTCCCGAGGGCGTTCAACCTACCAGCGCCTTGAGATCATACCAATGGTACATAAGGCGCTATATAAATGCAAAGTATCATAACATAACAAGGAAGCAGTAATCATAAACAAAAGCAGACATCTCATGGTATTGCTGAACACCTATCAATCTATCTCCTGACTGATGTCAAGACGGTTTATGGTCCATGTGTTATTTCAAAATCGTGGATATTCCTTCAAGAGGACTAACACATTAAATTCACTAGTATATATTCAAAGTGTAAACCAGGGTGCACTCCTAGCATGTATACTGACTCAAGCAATATTCTTACACATAGCATATGTCTGGTCTGTGTACCTTTTTACAGATATGCATTCGTCTAGGTAAGCCTCCTCGGGGTACTGTCTCCCCCTTAGGTCAGGACAAGCAATCAATCGGCAATATTCAAGATGATGTATTGGTGTGAATAGAACATTACAGATGATCACCATCTGTGCTTTGAGTATGTTTCTGCTCTGCAATTTGTGTTCATATTCTTGTTCAAAGAAATGCTCTCAAGTGGAAGTCCTCATTCATCCCATACGGACTCATACTGTCCAGTTTGTCTATCCAGTACAATTCACGTTGATCTAACTTCTTTGAGTGATTGCCACCCCTAGGCGCTCTCTGTACCACTTCTAGGATTTGGCATCTGAGCTGAGCTACTGTGTGTCGTTTATCAGAGAAGTGTCTTGCCACTGGTGATCGTTCGTTCTTAGTTCTGATGCTGCTCTTGTGCAACTCAATGTATATATTACGGATTTGGTGTCACAGGTAGCGTAATGTCCAAGTTTAATTTTGGCCCCTGTCCGTGGGTGCCTAACGTAATCTCCTTTTGTGATGTTGTTGCAATTTCCAGTGTAATCATACAAATGTTCCCAGTTTATTAGTTTGTAACGTCCTTTGTCGTTGATCTTGGGTATGTTCTGCTTTCACCAACTGGTCTCTAAAGTTTCTTCCTCTTTTGTATGCAATAAGTGGCAGCTCTGGGAACAGTTTCTGTAGTTGTGATTCCATTTGAATAATCCTCCAATTTTTTCTCATCAGGCGGGTAATCTGATGACTTTGACTTGAGTATTTTAAAGTATATAGAAATGGTATCTCCTTTTTCTCTGTTTTTTTCTTAAATAGTTCATCCCTTGATGTTTGGACGGATCTCTCTTTGGCTGCTGTTATCAGGTTCTCTGGATAACCTCTCTCTGAGTATTTCAATGTCATTTTGTCCATTTCAACTGTTAATGTAGATTCCACTGATGTTATTCTTTTGGCCCGAAGAAATTGACTATACAGTAGATTGTCTTTTAAGTGTTTTGGATGGTAGCTTCTATAGTGTAAGCTATTGTTTACATCTGTTGGTTTAGTGAATAAATTTGTGGAGATTACTCCATCATTCAACTCAAGTTCTACATCCAGGTAATGGAACTTAGGTGTACCTGTCTCCATTGTGCATTTTATTCTGTCATTGACAGAATTAATATACATCAAGAAGTTTTCCAGTTGTTCTTTACCCCCCCTCCAAATTACAAAAACAACATCGATGTATCTCATGAGTCTAGGGCCCCATTCTGCATGTGTAGTTATATATTGTGATTCCAAATGATGCATAAACAGATTAGCATAGGCAGGGGCCATCGCTGAGCCCATGGAGGTACCAGAGACTTGTAAGTAAAATTGGCGGTTGAATCTGAAGAAATTATGCAATATGATTTTAGCCAAATCAAGTATGGAACAAGTTACTTACCTGTAACTGTTGTTCTCCAGCATGGGTCTGGCATGGATTCACATGCTCATGAATATTCCCTGTCGTCAGGCTGGGAATCCTCGGTAAAGAAAAATCAGTATCAGTTTTGTTTCTGATCTGTCTTTCGTAGTAGTAACCAATCACTGATCTCTGCGTCATACTGACCACAGCCAATGACTGCCCTCTACCTAAGACCCGCCACTGGCAGCCATCTTCAGATTTGGTAGCACGTGAAGTGGCAGTATGACCAAGTGAAGAGCCGCAGAGGGGTAGGCGGGAGAGTTCGCATGTGAATCCATGCCAGACCCATGCTGGAGAACAACAGTTACAGGTAAGTAACTTGTTCCTTCTCCAGCATGGGGTCTGGCATGGATTCACATGCTCATGAATAAAGAATACATAGCAGTACGCACATGCACAACCACGGGAGGTGGCAAAGGCTCAACATTAAGCATTACATCAAACTCAACATTAAGCAATTCTTACCTCCTCACCAGGCTCACCTTAGACGAACAGGTTGCGCAGCACTGCTTGGCCGACCCTGGACTCCTCCCTGGAATCCCGATCGACGCAGTAGAAGTTTGTGAAGGTGTGCGTCGACCTCCACGTAGCAGCCCTGCAGATGTCCAGCAAGGGCATACCAGATAGGAACGCCGTGGTAGCTGCGATCGCTCTGGTGGAATGGGCTCTCGGACGGCCAGGCAGCGGTCGGTTTGCCAACCAATGACAGTACAAGATACAGCCGGAGAGCCATCTGGAAATGGAGGCCTTTGAGAGAGCCTTCCCCTGATTGACAGTCCAAAGTTCACAAAAAGTTGTGACGTCTTCTGAAAACACTTTGTGCGGTCCACGTAGAACTTCAGCGCTCTAACCACATCCAGCGAGTGCAAAGTCCTTTCGGCCGGCGACGAAGGCGACGGGAAGAAAACAGGCAACAACAAGGGTTCGTTGAGGTGGAAGTCCGACGGCACCTTGGGCATGAAGGAGGGGTGCGTCCTGAGCACTACCCTCGTGTCGTGAAAAGTCAAGTACGGAGGCTTGCAGGAAAGGGCCTGGATCTCTCCCACTCGTCGTGCGGAGGTGATGGCCACAAGGAACGCTGTTTTCCACGACAAGAACTTCAACAGAGCCGAGTGCAAAGGCTCGAACGGAAGTCCCATGAGCTTGGTCAGCACCACCTTGAGCTCCCACGCCGGGGCCGGAGCCTTCACCGGCGGGAACGATCTGAACAGTCCCTTCATGAATTCCTTCACCAGACGATGAGACCACAAAGACGTCCGCCCCGTGGTTCTGGTGTATTGGGAGATCGCAGCAAGATGAATCTTGATGGACGCGTGAGCCAGTCCAGCCTTGGCCAGCGTCAGAAGGTACGGCAGTACTTGGGGAGCTGTAATCCGTAGAGGGTTAATCTTCTGTGCGTGGCACCAGACAGAGAACCTCTTCCATTTGTGTCTATAGCATTTAAGAGTTGAGGACGCCCTGGCCTTTGCAAGAACCTCTCTGCAGTCGGCCGGTATGTCGTATCCTCCAAACTCTAACGCTGCAGGAGCCAGGCCTGCAAGTTCAGCGACTTCGGGTCGTGATGGAGGATGGCGCCTCCTTCCCTGGATAGAAGATCCGCGTCCACTGGCAGCTTGATTGACGGGGACGCTGACAAGTCCAGAAGGTCCGGGAACCATATCTGCCTCGGCCACGCAGGTGCGACGAGGATCATCCTGCACCGTCACCTTTTGAGCTGGTTGATGAGCCGGATCAGCAATGGCAATGGAGGGAACGCGTATAGAAACAGGCCCTCCCAGGGGAACGAGAAAGCATCGCCCATGCTCCTCGGCTGGGGAAACCTGCTGGCGAACCTCCGGCACTTGGAGTTCGTCGCCGTCGCAAACAGATCGATATGGGGAGTGCCCCACCGTCGGAAGAGGCGGTCCACTAGATCCTGTCGTAGTTCCCACGTGGCATGAGCGCAGCTCTCTGCTGAGCGAGTCGGCGATGGTGTTTTTTATCCCTGCCAGATGAAACGGCACCAGAAACATCCCTTGGGCGACGCCCCAATGCCACAGATCCTGCGCCTCCTTGGACAGGGCTGGGGATCTGGTACCGCCCTACTTCCTGATGTAGAACATGGTGGTAGTGTTGTCGGTGAAGATCCTCACCACCTTGCCCTTCAGGGATGGAAGGAAGGACCTGAGGGCCCAAAACACTGCACGGAGCTCCAGGACGTTGATATGGAGGGACTTCTCCGTCGGGAGCCAAAGGCCTCTCGCGTGCAGATTTTCGGTGTGCGCTCCCCACCCTTCCAGGGAGGCATCCGTGGTCACTGTCTCCTGGTGGCCGGGGGTCTGGAAGTCCATGCCCGCCGTCAGATGCGCGCGGGTGCCCCACCACCGGATCGCTCGTCGGAAACTTTCGTCGAGTGTGGATCCAACGCGCGTCCAGGAACTCCTGTAACGGGTGCATCCGAAGCCTTCACAGGCAGATGAGAAAAATGCAAGACGACATCATTCCGAGGAGGGATTTGATGGACCTCACCCTGGCCGCGTCCGCAACCAGCATCCGCTGCACCTTGCCCAAGATGACCCTCGTCCTCTCCTCCGACGGAGAGGCCAGAAGCGACACTGTGTCGAGCTTCGCTCCCAGAAACAGTGCGTCTTGCGAGGGCACCAGGTGGGACTTGGCGTAGTTTATGGAGAATCCCAGGTCCGTGAGTAGTTGGACGGTCCTTGCTGTGTGCTCCACGGTGAGCTCCTTCGTCTTTGCACGGATGAGCCAGTCATCCAGGTAGGGGTAGACGCGGATCCCCTCTCGGCGCAGCTGCGCCGCCACCGGTGCGAGGCACTTGGTGAACACCCTGGGTGCCGACCTCAAACCGAATGGGAAGGGCTTTGAACTGGTAGTGACGCCCTTGGACCACGAACCTGAGAAACTTTCGGTGCCCCTTTAGGATGGGGATATGGAAGTAGGCATCCTCCAAATCCAACGACGACAGGAAATCGCCCTCCTCCAGCTGACCCAGGACGTGTTGGAGGGTGACCATCCGGAACTTCTGCGCCTTGATGAATTTGTTCAGTCGTCGTAGGTCCAGGATGGGACGCCATCCTCCTGTCTTCTTCTTCACGAAGAAGTATCTTGAGTAAACTCCGGAGCCCCGAAGCCTCTTTGGGACGAGCTCGATGGCGCCCTTCTTGAGCATCGCCTTTACCTCCAAGAGAAGTTGAGGGACATGATGTTCTTTCCTGGCCACAGGGGGAACGTGCGGGCACCTCTTTAGAAACTCGAGCGCGTGACCCTGAGCTAGGGCGTCCAGCACCCAACGGTCGGTGGAGATGGACTCCCACACGCTGACGAAGCTCGCCAGCCGGCCTCCCACCGGGGTGCTTCGGTGGGGGCCCGACCCCACGGCCGGTTCAGTCCTGCTTCGACGAGGCTTTGCCGCCTTGTCCTCCCTGGCGACGACGGCGGGGTCCGCCTGACCTGCCTCGTCCCCTGTAAGCTTCCTGTGACGACGAACGGGCCGCTTGACGGTAGGTGGAAAATCCGCCGCTGGAACCTTTGGAGGCACCCTGTTTGCCTTCGCCGCTCCGAAAGGGCGGCCGCCGTTGCTGGAGAACCCCAAGAGCCCGGCCCGTCTCCGTGTCCGCCTTGATGGCTTGAAGGGAATCGTCCACTGTTTTCCCAAACAGGTTGTTTCCGTCGAATGGCATGTCCAAGCCTCTGGTCTGCACGTCCTGACGGAAGTCAGTAGCCTTGAGCCATCCACGCCGCCTAAGGCCCACGCCGTTGCCCAACTGGCGGAATCCAGTGTCAGCGATGTCTGTCGCAATCGTAATGGCGTGGTCCGACGCCACGTCTCCTTCCTGTAAGATCTCTAGGGCTTCCGCCCTCTTGTCGTCTGGTAGGAAGTCCAGCAGGGGGGCAAGTTTGTACCACAACTCCCTGTCGTAGCGGGCTACGATAGCCAAGGCGTTGGCCGCCTTAATCGTCATCGCTGCCGACGAGATGACTCTGCGTCCCATCGTGTCTGATTTCTTACCCTCACCATCCGGCGGGGTGGTCGATGTAGAGGCCGCGCCCACCCGCTTTCTTCCTGGCCGCCGCGGAGACGACCGAGTCCGGGGTTGGCTGTGCCCGAAGGCACAAGGGGGCCGCGTCCGGGACCCGGTACTTCTTCTCGTACCGATCCCTTCTAGCCGGCGTCGTGGATGGGTTCTTGAGGAGGGCGAGGCCCTCATCCCAAATATCGTCCAGTAGAGGTATAGCGAGGACCGTCTTCCTCTTGGCCTCGCGACGTTGATAAAGGAAACCTTCCTTCTTCTTCTCTTCCGGGCAGAGCTGGAAAAGCTCGAATGCCCTGGCGATCATGGAGTGAAACGATCCAATCTCGTCGGGCGGGGAAGGCCGGGTGGGAGGTGACGACGGGAGATCCTTGTCGTAAACCTCGTCGTCTGTACCCGTCACGGCCGTGTCAGTCCCCGTATCATCCCCACGTGTCGTGGATGGGGAGGAGGGCTGAACAGGGCGCGATGGCTGAAAAGGAGGTGGAGGATGAATCCTTCGTCTCTTAGGGGGAAGGCTCCCAGAAGGGCCTGGCTCCGGGTTCCCCGTCGGGAGCAGTTCCTCTGTTGGTGTTAACGGCAGTCTCGTCCTTATCTCCGAGCATAAGGACTGTATAGCCAACAAAATGGCCGCCGAGTTGTTTTGCGGCACTGGTTGAGGGGAGTCCGACGGGCGGTCAGGAGCCCCGTCGGCACCCTCGACGTTCTCGTCGTCTCCTACGTCGGGGTCCCTCCCGACGGGCTGGTCTTCTTCCACGCCAACGCCGTGGCTTAAGACTTCGATCAGCTCCTCCTCAGAGGTTGAGGCCGAATCCACGACGACCTCCTGCCCCCCCTTTTTCTTCTCCGTCGGAGGTTTCACAGGGGTCCTGTCGATGGGCAAGAAAGAGGACTCTCTCCGCGGTGGCAGGGAGACTCTGGGCCCCGAGGTCGCCACCACTGGTGTAGCCTCCACAGGCTGAGCCAGGGCCGCCGCGACTGTCTCGATAGAGGCCTTGGCCAAGTGGATTAAGGCTTTCACCACCTTAGGTGCGCTCACCGCCTTCTCCTTGGGGGGAGGGTCACTGCCTCGCTCCCCCTCCGATGGGGCCTTCGAGCTCGACCGGGGTCTCTCCAGGAGCTTCGCCGGGTGCTCAGCCTTCCTCTTACCCGAGCCAGAGCGTTGGCTCGTGGTTGATGGCGCCGGGGAGGATGCGCCCTGCCTGGCACCCGTAGAGCCCGACCGTTCGGCGCTCCCGGTGCCAGCGGACTCGCGGTGCTTGGCCTTCTGTTGGATCCCCGTCTGTGGGGCGCCCTCAAAGGTCTTAGAAGACCGCTCAGATTTCTTCTTCTTCTTCTCGCCTGACGGGCTCTTTCCTTCCAGCCAGTTGGCGAGACGTTGATGGCGGTCCTTCATGGTCCGCTCCGACATATTGCCGCAAAACGCACAGTCCTTCTCCACGTGCGTCTTGTCCTCATGTAGGCAGTAAAGGCAAAGGGACTGTTCGTCCTCCTTAAAGACATTCTGAAGCTGGCATCCAGGGCAGACCCTGAACAGCTTTCCGGGCGTCGAGCTTCCCTTCTCCTGGGCCATGTCCGAGATGGGCCTGAGAAACTTCTGGAATCCTCCAAAAGCATGGCTCGACGAAATCTTCACCCTTGAGGGGCGTAGACGAATCCGACACGGGTCCCCGTTAATCGGATGAAGAGACGGTGGAGCTTGAGGCTCTTTTGACCGAAAAAAGAGAAATTTTTCTGAGAAAAAACGTGAAAAAAGCACTAACGCTCGAGAGCAATAGCACGAGGATCCCAACACTTGAACGTGCGGTAAAAATCTGAAGATGGCTGCCAGAGGCGGGGCTTAGGTAGAGGGCAGTCATTGGCTGTGGTCAGTATGACGCAGAGATCAGTGATTGGTTACTACTACGAAAGACAGATCAGAAACGAAACTGATACTGATTTTTTCTTTACCGAGGATTCCCAGCCTGACGACAGGGAATATTCATGAGCATGTGAATCCATGCCAGACCCCATGCTAGAGAAGAATCTTATCTGCTTTGCACTCGTTCTCTTGTAGTAGCGCCCATTCTAATGCCTCTATTCCCTTGTCATGTGGAATAGATGTGTACAGGCTCTGTAAATAAAATGTTACAAGCTCATTATCTTTCGCTTCTGAAACACAGGGATAAATAGATACCAATCAATGAGGACCCAACATCCAGAGTCTTAACCATGATTGAGACTGTACTAGAGAAAGCTCTTGAGAATGGCTGGATATCAGAAAAAACAAAGCGATATCTGTTTAAAACCAACCCAATAACACCTGTGTTTTACGGCCTCCCAAACATTCACAAACATCTAGCAAAACCCCCTTTGAGACCGATAGTAGCAGCAACGGACAGTGTGTTTGACCCTCTGGCAATCTACATGGATCAGGTTCTTCAACCAATTGTACAAAAGACCAACACATACCTTCGAGATACTACTCACTTTCATAACATTATATACAGCATACGGAACCTCCAAGACAATGATTTTCTTGTAACATTTGATGTACAGAGCCTGTACACATCTATTCCACATGACAACCATACCCTGAGGTTTTGATACATTATTCCGATTGAATTTGTTAATAATGTACATGCGCGCGGCGTGATGACGTTGAATGTTTACATCTGATGTCATCACGCTCACACACGTCATAGCAACGTATTAGGCCAACTCTCTATCCTGCGGTTCATTTTATATGTATTTGTATTTATTGTTTTATATAGCGCCTTAATCCAAGGCGCTTTACAATGAACAACAAAAAATACATTAAACATGGAACAGTAGAAGCAATAACGGTGAACATGAGTCAAACCATAAAATCAGAATGTAGAACAATTTACATATGAGAAAGAAGAGGAGAGGAGGGGGGTGGAGAAGGGAAGAGGGGGGGAGAGAGAGTAGTGAGTGAAGTGAGTAGTTGGAAGAAGGGAGATTTAGAAGAGAAGGGGAAAGATAAAGAGAACAGAGAAGGGTACAAGGAGGGGGGGAAAGAAGGGTGAGAGGGGGGAAGGGGATCAGGGAGGGGAATGAAGAAGAAGAGATTTCAGTGAGGAGCGGAAGGAGGAATAGGTAGGGGAAGAACAGATAGAGAAAGGTAGGGAGTTCCAGTGTAAGGGGGGCAAGGAGCTGAAAGGAACGGAAACAAGAAGAGGCACAAGGGGGTGGGGGAACTGAAAGTAAGAAGAGATCAGCAGAACGAAGGGAGCGAGAGGGGGTGTAGAATGAGAGGAGAGGTAAGAAGGAGCAAGGTTGTGAACAGATTTAAAGACAAGACAAAGGAAGTGAAATTTAAGTTGGGAGTGGAAAGGAAAGTTTTACTCGCGGTGATTGGGAGAACGCTGCACTTAAGCCTGGCTCAGCTACATCAGAGGTAAGATTCCACATTTAGATCACCCGCATCCAAGCTACAACACAAAGCATCATGCTCATTTTGGGCTTATACGAATCTCCATTTACACTCAGGTCGTGCGCATTCAACTTTCTTTGACCCGGCAGGTTGCCACAAACGACCTCAAACCGCATCTTTAGAATGATACTTGAAAAACATCACCCCTGTTTCCATAAAAGCACGTTTGGGAGATAAGCGCCCAATAGACCTGTAACAGGACATTTTGAAGCAGGTTTTCCTAAACCTATATGACAGACTGTTCTAAATTGTGTATTTTAAATTGCCCTAGGATTACCCCTTACTCAAGAGTGGCCATACTAGCACTGCAAACAGGGGATACAAGAATTCCAAATAAAAGGTAAACAGACAACGTGAATGCTCTAACTAACGTTGATAAATATCACTAGCAAAATAGAATACCAGTCATGTTACGAGATCGGAAACAGTAGAATACTCAGTAAATCTATGTTTTTATATACAGACGGATTGTTCTTTTCTGTGTGGACTTGGAAATTATCAATTCTTATCAGACCGTGTATTTCTGCAAGAAACCCATCACTGTTAGAGACAACTAAGTCAGTGATCATCTCACCGTGAGGAGGTAGAGTATAATACATTAGACTAACATGTGTATATAGTTTCTTGGTAAAGACCGTGGGGCCACATAATTTATACCTGTTTAGTCACCTCTGTAGGTGACTCTGGGACGTAAATTGCTTACCCGACAGCATGAACCTATCACCACCTTACCTTCAATAGCCAGAGATGTCTATGGGGCACCGATGAGAGGTAGGGTTACCTTCAGAAGTGAGAAGGCATGTAAAAACCTATGAACCTATGAAGCCCTAGCTATAAGATAACTAAAATACTATCATTCTGTTGTTATTTTTGTGTGATACAGATTACCGTGAAGGATTTAAGAATAAGAACATTGCATCGTACAAGCACCATATAAACACATTAATTTGCTCTTGAAGAAGGGAACTTGATTCCAGAAATGCGTTGAGCGATTGCAGCAGTATTGAATACCTGCTGTACATTACAATATGAATGCAATATTGTAACCACATATATATATGTGTACTAATCTAAATGAATACCAACAATTCTAAATATTGCTGAATATAGAAGGAACAAGTTACTTACCTGTAACTGTTGTTCTCCAGCATGGGTCTGGCATGGATTCACGTGCTCTTGAATATTCCCCGTCGTCAGGCTGGGAATCCTCGGTAAAGAAAAAAATAAGTTTCAGTTTCGTTTCTGAACAGTCTTTCTACTAATAACCAATCACTGGTCTCTGGGTCATACTGCCCCCAGCCAATGACTGCCCTCTACCTAAGCCCCTCCTCTGGCAGCCATCTTCAGATTTGGTAGCACGTAAAGTTTCAGTAGGACCAAGAGAAGAGCCGCAGAGGGGTTGGAGGGAGGGTTTGTATGTGAATCCATGCTAGACCCATGCTGGAGAACAACAGTTACAGGTAAGTAACTTGTTCCTTCTCCAGCATGGGGTCTGGCATGGATTCACATGCTCATGAATACAAGAATACATAGCAGTACACATATGCACAACCGCAGTAGAATCTCGTGAAGGTGGGTATCGACCTGTTAGCGAGAATTCTCTCTTTAGGCTGAATTTCCTAACCTAGTGAGTCCCCCAGCAGCTTTGCTGGATTCCTGGAGTTTGTTTTTTTCTCCTGCCAAGAGTGAGACTCTTTTTCTCCCACTCTTGGACATGATTTATGGTGTGCCTTTGACTGTTAATGTGTTTTATGGGCTATGGGGTCCTTTACCCCATAGGGCCTCATGTGTTTTTACTATGTGTGTTACACAGCACCCTGCGTGCAGTAACACAGGGGTGTCATAGTGACACTCCACCAAAGACTCCATACCCTGGGACTGACTGTCTCTCAGGGCATGTAAAGTCACCATTGGCTTTACTAGTCCCAAATTATTAACAGAAACCGGTACAAACCATCATATTGTGGACGTGCTGGTCGGGGCAATTCGATTGCCCCGGGGTCTGTTAGTCGAGGGGGCACGTCTCCGTCCCCCCTGATCGAGTTTTGGCTGGTGGCAGTGGATACTACTTTTTATATTCGACTGCGAATATATCCCTATGGGATTTTCCCATTGTTCGAGGCTACCAACTTTAATTATTTAATTCTCATAGCCTCGAACATACCGCCGGTTATTTATTTAATATTAATTCGCCGGTTGGTATTTTCTGCCAGGACTCGATTCTAAAATGGCGTTTGTGTTCTCTTCTGTGACTCCAACCCAAGTCGAACCTTTTATTCCACTTTTTGGAGGGCTTCTCCACAGAAGCCTCCAAAAGTGGTGACACTCTGTCTGGGTACCACAGGTGGTGTGGGAGAGGGGTTAGGCACCCGGGACTGAGTTACCTTGGTAACTCAAGTCGCACTCTTGTGTGATTGGCCCAAGTGGTGAGCCGGCCGGCTCACCACTCAGTATGTTTGATTGACAGCTAGGCTGAGTCAATGGGGGTGTGCTGCATAAAAGCAGGGCTTTGGGGACTGGAACTTCAGAAGTCGCCACAGGACCTGAGCCGACCTGCCACAACGACACCACCGGTGGAGCCCTACGGAACCGACTCACCACTTCCCGACGACAGAGAAGATCTCCCGGCTGGAGAGGCTTCTTCCCCTGACTGGTGGGCACAACCAGTTTACCTTCTTTTCCTCGCATCCCAGGACGTCTTGTGGTCGAATTGCCCGTGCCAAGCACCCCGGCAACCGGATAGCCACTTACTACTGGACCGCGAATAAAAGGACCGCTCCTTTTACCTGAGAACTCCGCAGCTGGTTTCTTCCCTGGCAGTGCAACAGACTCCTGTCTTCCTCCCCGACGAGATCCTCTCTTCCCCCGGACGAAGCACTGACTTGCATCCGCTGCCAGGAACAACTGCTCCCGCTGGAGTATTCTCACCACTTTAAGGTACCGTGTCCTCCAGGCCTACCTTCCTAAAGATTGCTACAAGGTAATAATAATCCCTTAACCTTCTAGACTGGGCTGGCCGCCTTGACCTTCTAACTGGTCCCTTTTTTTTGGTCCAACTCTTTTTTTTTTAACCGTTGCAAGACTCTTGAGCACTTCAACCGTGTGACCTTGGACACATTTCATTCTGATCCTCTTAAAGTGGATCTGGCCTTCTGAACTCTAACTTCACGGTTTTACTTGCCTTCCTCTCTTGCTGTGTTCTTGTGAAAGTGTTGGGATCTGTTTCAAATTATACTCTGCTTTTCTCTCCCTTTTAAAACGAATTATTAGAGTGCCATCTGCGTTAAGCGCTCACTGCTGTCTGAAAATAAGTGGGGCTTTACTTAAGACTTGTCTAATATTCTCCTAAGGGGGTGTACATCTTTTAGTGACCGTGTTTTTGAACTGATTAACATTAGTGCCTGTGCGTTTTTCTAGATGTGGTTTTGAATAAATAATTATATCTCTTTTACACCAAGCTCTGGTCAGTGTTTACTTGCTCTACTGTGTTCTTCTGACCTATTGTGAATACTCTGTATACTGCCTAACTCTTCTTGAGGGAAGTCTGACTGCTCAGCCACTGCTACCAAGTGAATCTGTGTGATACAGACTGCTACCAAGTGGGTTTACTGCCAAACACCTGTAGTCTTAAATCTTTTGAAGTGGTCCCAGAGGGAACTGCACAGGTTTCTGCCTAACACGACCTCCACGTAGCAGCCCTGCAGATGTCCAGCAGGGGCACACCAGACAGGAACGCTGTAGTTGCAGCAATCGCTCTGGTTGAATGGGTTCTCGGACGGACGGGCAACTATCGGGTTTGCCAACCGGTGACAGTGCATGATGCAGCCGGAGAGCCATCTGAAAATGGAAGCCTTCGAGAGGGCCTTCCCTTGGTTCACAGGTCCAAAGTTCAAAAACAGCTGTGATGTCTTCCAAAAACTCTTTGTGCGGTCCACGTAGAACTTCAGCCTTCTAGCCACATCCAGAGAGTGCAAAGTCCTCTCAGCAGGCGACGGAGACGGGAAGAAAACGGGTAACACCAAGGGCTCATTGAGATGGAAGTCCGATGGCACCTTGGGCATGGAGGAGGGGTGCGTCCTCAGCACTAACCTCGTCTCGTGGAATGTCAGGCATGGAGGTTTACAGGAGTAAGCGCGAGCACCCAAGACACGTCCCTACAGAGATCATAAATGAAAGTGGGACAGTACATAGGAAACAACAAGATATTAACACGGCATTCGCAAAATTCTATTCCAGGTTATACTCCTACGACAAACAAATACCCAGAGAGGAAATCAAGGCTACCTTGGAAAAGATAGAACTCCCCAAAATATCTGAAGAGCAGAAAGAGTCACTAGAAATGGAGATCACCACAGAAGATGTGACAGAAGCAATTAGATCGCTAGCCACGTGCTAAGCTCCCGGAAGCGATGGCCTCCCACCTGAATTTTACAAAGCATATGAAGCAACCCTCACCCCAATCCTTCATGAGGTTTACCAGGAGGCTTTTGAGAATGGGATCTTACCCAACACCATGAAGGAGACAATAATAATCCCTATGCTTAAACCAAATAAACCCCACAATGACTGTGACTCCTATCGCCCCCTAGCGATGTTGAACTATGACAGTAAGATTCTCACTACCATCCTGGCCAAGAAACTCGCAAAGGTGGTGGGGACCCTAATCCACAAGGACCAAAACGACTTCGTCCCAGGACGTAACACCACATCCAACCTGAGAAGGCTCCAACACATCATGGCCGAGACCTACACGAGAGACAAAGACCTGGCAGTGCTCTCACTTGACGCCATCAAGGCCTTTGATTCCATATCCTGGGAATGGCTGATCGAGGTGCTGAGGGAATTTGGCTTTGGCGAGGGCTTTGTGAGGTGGGTCAGGATGCTATACAACTCACCTGTGGCTAGGGTGCGGACCGGCGGAACGCTGTCCAAATCCTTGGAGATACAGCGGGGCACCAGGCAAGGATGCCCACTATCGCCGATGTTATACATATTAGGCCTTGAGCCAATAGCTATTTACTTCAGGAAACAGCACTTTGATGCGGGCATAAAGTTGGGTAATGAGCACTCCAAAATATCACTATATGCGATGACGTACTCCTATACCTGAAAGACCCTCAGATCAACGCACAAGTCGCATTGGACGTCCTCGACAACTATGCACACTACTCTGGGATTAAATTCAGCAGGCTAAAATCCTGTGCATTCCCCATGGCCAGACTAAGGGGCTTGAAGGAGACCGACCTGCCAGATGTTGGGATAAGATGGCAACCTGATACGTTCCGGTACCTGGGAGTCAACATGAAGCACACCCCGGAGCTTACACATGAGCATAATACTGAAGCAGTAATAAAAGGCCTTCGCAAATCTATGAAATTCTGGTCAAAATTACCACTTGCAATGATGGGCAGAGCAGCAATTGTCAAAATGATAGTCCTCCTTCAATTCTTGTATTATTTTGTGAACATCTGCCACTATATCAGACCACCCTTCTTCAAGAAGTTGGAAACACTAATAAGGGACTTCTATGGGGACCATCCAGGTATAAACTGCCTTTGTCTATTCTAACGCTACCATACAAGGAAGGTGGAATACAGCTCCTACAAATGTACTACCTGGCGGCACAGCTTAGCCACGTGACGAGGTGGCTCTCAGACGATCCGACCGCCGAATCGGGACTACTGCGTCAATCACCCTCCAAGACATTCCCCAAGGAGACACTCTGGAACCCACTGAAGCAGACGCTGGATGTGCCCATGATTGCTATATTAGGCAGGCAGATATGGTCCAGAACCTGCTTCACCAAGCAACTGAAACACCCCTACTCCCCCAATAGCCACATCCTGGCAGACGTATGCAAAACCCAGACGGATCTCATTACAGTAAGAAGATGGGAAAATGCCGGAATCTATCCTTGGGGAGACATGTTCGAAGATGGCAAATTCAGAGAGTTTGGATCACTGCAGGAAAACGAAGGGCTCATGAGCGTCCAGTTCCTGTGGTACCACGGGATCAAGCAAATCGCCAAGAAGAACTAGAGCATCTGGCCAGAGGAGCCTACACCAGACCCCCTACTACAGGAGATGCACGACCTCACGGACGGCTGGAAACCAGTATCTCGGCTGTATGGCCGGTTGATGGACAAACCCAACCCCAAAAGTGCAACACTGAAGGAGAAGTGGGAAGTAGATCTTGAAATCACACTGACAGACAAGGAATGGGAAAGAGCACTACTCTACCCCAAGGTGGTGTCTAGATAGAAACACCAGATTTAGACAGATACAACTAAACGTCTTATATCGGACGTACATGATCCCACAGAGAGTGGCCACTTTCAACAGACAGACATCATCAAAATGTCCCTGGTGTGGTAACGACAAAGCAGATCTGATCCACATGTTCTGGACTTGCACCAAGACAATGAAATTCTGGTCCAGGGTGAAGCAGACCTGCACAGACGCCAGGATAACTAGATACGAATGGAACCCTAAAGAAAGTTTACTAGACGCTCACCCCAGAGTGAGCAAATACAAGCACATAGTCAAGTTGATGGACATCGCATGCATCCTTGCAAAGAGCTCTATAGCTATGGCATGGAAATCAACAGGGGGTCCGATGCACGAACGCTGGATCAAGGAACTAGAAAGATGGACTAAAGCAGAAACCAGAGCCTGGCAAGACGGAGCCAACATAGGTGGGGACAATGCGAATGGCACTCTCGAGTCCTGGAAGGCCCTTCTGAGCGACATACACTTTGCTGCCGACCACAAGCCCCCCTGAGGAAACCTCCCAAACCAACTTGACCAAACTAAAAATACCCAGACAATGAGAGCCCCCCCGACCTGGGTCCCCTCAACACCCGAACTGTTAACTCAGTATACCCCCAGCATAAACCTAATACTGAGAACAATATTACATAACATGAAGACTGTTGTTGGTTATCCGTTCACAGTGCTATTAGTTGTTAACTGTTAATACTCGTTTGTAATTGAACAAATGTCAATAAAATTTGTTACAAAAAAAATGGAGGTTTACAGGAGAGGGCCCAGATCTCTCCCACTCGTTGTGTGGAGGTGATGGCCACAAGAAACGCAGTCTTCCACGACAGGAACTTCAACGGTGCTGAATGCAAGGGCTCGAATGGGGGACCCATAAGCCTGGTCAGCACCACGTTGAGCTCCCACGCCGGGGCCGGAGCCTTCACTGGCGGGAACGAGCGAACAGTCCTTTCATGTACTCCTTTACCAGGCGGTGAGACCACAGCCACGACTGCCTCAGAGTTCGGTTGTAGCAGGATATTGCCGCCAGGCGGATTTTGATGGAGGCATGTGCCAGCCCCGCTTTGGCCAGCGACAGCAAGAATGGCAGCACTTGAGGGGCCGTAATAAGTAGAGGGTTGATCTTCTGTGCATGGCACCAGACAGAGAACCGCTTCCGTTTATGTACATAGCACTTAAGAGTCGAGGATGCCCTGGCCTTTGCAAGTACCTCCTTGCAGTCCGCCGGGATATCGTAGCCTCTGAACTCTAGTGCTGCAAGAGCCAGGCCTGCAGGTTCAGCGATCCCGGGTCGTGATGTAGGATGGCGCCTCCTTTCCTGGCGAGAAGATCCGCGTCTGTCGGCAGTTTGACTGGGGGGGGACGCTGACAAGTCCAGAAGGTCCGGGAACCATATCTGCCCCGACCTCGCTGGTGCGACGAGGATAATCCTGCACCGGGACCGTCTGAGTTGACTGATGAGTCGTAGAAGCAATGGTAACGGTGGGAACGCTTACAGGAACAGAGCGACCCAGGGGAAGGAGAATGCATCACCCATGCTCCCCGGCTGGGGAAACCTGCTGGCGAACCTCTGGTGCTGAGTGAGTCGGCGGCAGTCTTTTTCACTTGTGCCAGATTAAAAGGTACCAGGAACATCCCCTAGGCGACAGCCCAGTGCCACAGATCCTGCGCTTCCCTGGATAGGACTGGGGATCTGGTACCCCCCTGCTTCCGGATGTAGAACATCGTGGTGGTGCTGTCGGTGAAGATCCGTACCACTTTGCCCTTGAGGGACGGAAGGAAAGATCTGAGGGCCCAGAACACGGACCAGAGCTCCAGGGCATTGATGTGCAGGGACCTCTCCTCCGGGAGCCAAAGGCCTCTTGCGTGGAGATCTCCGGTGTGCGCTCCCCATCCCTTCAGGGAGGCATCCGTCGTCACCGTTTCCTGGTGCGTTGGGGTCTGGAGGTCCATGCCCGCCGCGAGATGCGCGCGGATGCCCCACCACCGGATCGCTTGACGGAAAGTCTTGTTGAGGGAGATCTTGTCTTCGAAGCTCCTCGCCACCTGCATCCAACGGGCATCGAGGAACTCCTGTAGTGGTCGCATCCGCAGCCTGCACAGGCGCACAAGGTAGATGCAAGATGACATCATGCCGAGCAGGGACTTGATGGACCTCACCCTGGCTACTTCCATGGTTAACAGCCGTTGTACCTTGCCCAGGATGGCCTTCGTCCTCTCCTCCGAAGGTTCAAGCCAACCGCGCCACTGTGTCGAGTCTGGCTCCCAGGAACAGGGCGTCCTGCGATGGTACCAAGTGGGACTTCGCAAAGTTGTTCGAGAATCCCAGTTCCGTGAGCAGGCGGACGGTCTTCGCTGTGTGGTCGACGGCGAGTTCTCTTGACTTTGCCCAGATGAGCCAATCGACCAGGTAGGGGTAAACGTGTATCGCCTGCAGGCGCAGCCGCACCGCCAGGCACTTGGTAAAGACCTTTGGGGCCGACTTCAACACGAAGGGCAGGGCCTTGAACTGGTAGTGCCACCCTTGGACCATGAAACGTAGGAACTTTCAATGTCCTTTGTGTATGGGGATGTGAAAGTAAGCATCCTCCAAGTCCAGCGACGATGGGAAGTCGCCTTCCTCCAGCTGTCCAAGCACGTGCTGAAGGGTAACCATCCAGAACTTCTGGGCTTTGATGCATTTGTTGAGGCCCCAAAGGTCCAGGATGGGTCGCCAGCCGCCGGTCTCCTTTCCGGCGACGAAGTACCGCAAGTATATTTTCCAGAGCCTCTTTGGGACGAGTTCATATTGCGCCCTTTCTCAGCATGGCCTGTACTTCCAGAAGCAGCTCTGGAACGTGGTTTTCTTTCCTGGCCACAGGAGGGAAATGGGGGCACTTTCTTTGAAACTCCAGAGTGTGCCCGTGGGCCAGGGCATCCAGCACCCAACGGTCGGTGGAGATGGACTACCACATGCCGACGAATTTCGCCAACCGGCCTCCCATCGGGGTGCTTAGGTGGGGGCCCGACATCACGGCCGGTTCAATCCTGTTTTACCGATGCCTTGCCACCCTGGGCTCCTTGGCGACGACTGTATCCACCGGTCTTGCTGTGGCCTCTGTAGGCTTCCTGCGATGAGGAATAGGCAGCTTGGCGGTACGACAAACTGCCGCCAAATCTTTTGGAGGCACCTTGAGATTTGCCTCCGTAGGTCCGAAAGGACGGCTGTCGTCGATGAAGAGTGCCTATGGCACGGGCCGTTCGTTGTCCGCTTTGATGGCCTGTAGCGACTCGTCCACCGTTTTTCCGAATAGGTTGTTTCCGTCGAAGGGCATGTCCAGTACCCTGGTCTGCACGTCCTGACGGAAATCGGTGCCCTTGAGCCAACCGCTTTGGTGCAGGCAAACGCTGTTGCCCATCTGGCGAAAGCCGGTGTCAACGATGTCCGTGGCCGTCGTGATGGCGTGGTCCGACGCCACCTCGCCTTCCTGCAGGATTTCAAGGGCTTCCGCCCTCTTGTCGCCTGGGAGGAAGTCCAGGAGGGGAGCTGTGGGATGTTATTGCCCATGCATTCAAGCCCTACCAGAGAACTGTGCATTACTGGCATTGAAAACATCATGATGGCCACAACTCCCCAGAAAATGCACAGGGAAAACATGAAAAATAGGTTGCCATCCATTTTTGCCTCTGTTAATGTTAATACAAGAGACCATTGCCAGGCCCTGTCCTTTGGCTAGACACAGAGCAAAAACCAGTGCAAAGAAATATGGTGCTGTTCAAAATCTGAAATGTATTAATTCAAGACAGCTCCCAAAAAGAGGTGCAGTACCAGCGCTCGACACTAACCGGCGCTAGCGGTCTAAACTCTGACAGGAGGCCTGTCTTTCAGCAGCTGACAAGGAACCTGAGTTAGCTAGAAACTTCAAAGCCTTGCTGGTTAATGAGAATTCTTAACACCTACTGTTCCCAGGCCCCACATCATAAGGCAGTATGATCCAATTAAAAGTTCAAGAGGCCTCTGTCCATGGGAAGCATTCACACCTGCCCTTACCAGCAACAGCACAAGGAGATCACAGGTTTTTGTTAACCAAATGCAGAGTGGGACCCTGCTCTTCTGACCTCAGTCAACACAACAGACTTCAGCTGAATAGGATATGCTGATTTGAGGTGTAATTGTCAACAGTTGATCTGGGGGAAAGAAGACATTTGATCTCTGAGTCAAGCCAAGTTCCCGGGGGCGGGGGCAAGCAAATGGGTGTACTGAAGGAGAGGCAAATGTATGTTTATTAAATTGCTTATAAAATAATGTATGAAGCTTACAAAAATGTACAATTTGGAGATTCTTAATATGAAAAATGTACCTACAATTTGAGACTAAACTCAACTCCGTTGATGTTCTGAGACCGAACCCTGCGATTTATTAATCTTGCAGACACTGGGTTTATGCTAGAGACATGATAACTTATATTAATATGCTCAGGGAGAGTGTGCAGGTCTGTGTAAATTTTGAGGAAAAAACAATATGGCGAAAGTCACTAAAAAGCGCAAAATGTTGCCGTTTCTAAACCCAAGCTTGTAGAAACATGTGCCTTGAACCAAACTGTACCTTAAGCAATCTGTGATGTGTACATGTAATTTCAACGACGTGTGTATCTGGGAAACCTGTTAGTTATGAAATATTCATTTTCTAAGTAAAATCAAAGGGGCGTTCTTCAATAGATTGTAAAATGTAGCAACACTCTTACTCACAACTCTGTTCTCCAGTGAGGGCACAGAAAATCCCATAGCCTATCAGGATTCTCAGAGGGTTGGGCATAGAAAGTCAGCCTTCCCACCCACTTTCAAAAGACATAAAAAGACCCACTGAAACCCTGGTAGGGACTGCTCTTTCCACTTTCTTGCGAAGCACTTTGCCGGACGACTTCAAATCCAGACAATATTCAGAGACCAGAACTTAGAAAACCAGACTCCAGATTACAGAACTTTGTAGCAGAAAGGCTTAGTCCACAAGCTGAATCCTTTCCAGAGGCCTCAGAATCCAGCAACCTAACCAAACCATTCAACAGCCAGGCGAGCTGTGTGATTCTGGCTAGAACCCTGTGCCAAGAACTTTGGCCAAAACCAGAGACCAGACCGCTGTGCAGTGCCGAGACCAGAACCAGAGATCTAGAACCGCAGACCAGACCCAGACCAGATCGCTGTGAGCAGAACCGGTACCAGAGACCTCCACAAAATCGTCCTTATAGTTTTTCCATAATCGCGCTCGACGCACTCCGAAAAAGTGCCGCGAATTGCAATTTGACTTCTTCACCTGTCAAAAATAGCTGTCTTTTGCTTCCATTGCTGAAATTCGTTTTCAACCTGATAATCGCTCATGAATCATTGCTAGTGTTGACCTGAACTAATTCAAAGTAGCTGTCACCTACCCTGAATCTCCTATAGGGAATTAAAATCATTTTTAGCATATTTTTCCTTCTTTGCTAATCACATGTAAAGGTATTTTTGCCTGTTTAAAAGCATACTGGTTGCTCTAAGCTTGCTAGGGGGGAACTGGAATTTGTATGGCATTTTGATTGTATTCCTGAAAACTGTGGGCTCTCCTTCCATCTCCTTATATTGCATAGGGGGGGAGTGAATTGTCAATAGAAAAAGTGATCATATCTCTTGTTGAAACCATATCAGTTGATTTCTGTGCTGCATTCTTTCCATCATTGCTTTTCCTTGAAACCATAAAAGTATTCTCTGCTACCTTATCCTTTCTATACCAACGCCTAAGTAATTAAAAACAAGTTTGCTAGTGTAATATCCATTGTTGATCACCGTCATATTCATAAGTGTGCTATCAAATATTAATGTATTAATAAATGTGTGATATATATATATATTGTTTAATTTTTCAATACATCTTTTAATTTGCAAAACAAACCTACTTCTTGGCTCAGTGAGGTCAGGGGGATTCAAAGAGAGGCGTTATATAAGGGTTTATCATCCAGATTATAACTTGTCATAAAAATATATAAATAAGGGCTTCCCTTGGGCATCCCAGGCCAGGCATTGACTTAGTTGGAGTGCTTTATTGAAGTCACTTAACAGAACGATCTTGAACCACAGCTCCCTGTCCTAGCGTGCCACGATCGCGGGGGCGTTGGCCGCTGAGATGACCCGTCGTCCCATGGCGTCCAGCTTCTTCCCTTCGCCGTCCAGTGGGGAAGTGGAAGTTGATGCCGTCGTCCCTGCTGATTTCTTCTTGGCCGCCGCTGAGACGACCGAATCCGCGGACGGCTGTGCTCTGAGGCACATAGAAGCGGGGTCTGGGACCCGGTACTACTTGTACCGGTCCCTCTTCGCAGGGTCCGTGGACGGGTTTTTCAGCAGGTACAGTCTTTTGTCCCAGATGTCTTCCAGTAACGGGACTGAGAGGACGGTCTTCCTCTTGGCCTCCCGTCATTGATAGAGGAAACCTTCCTTCTGCTCTTCGGGGCATAGCTGGAAAAGCTCTGATGCCCTGGCGATCATGGCGTGAAAGGAGGCAATTTCGTCGGGGGTGGGGGAGGCCCTGGCCGAGAGTGCTGGGAGATCCGTCCCGTCGTCACCACCGTCTTCGTCCATCCCCGTCGTCGCCGTCTCCGTTCCTGTATCATCCCTCGGTGGAGGGGATGGAGGGGGAGGCTGGATACGCCTCTGCTTGCTCTGTGGGCTCCCCAATGCTCCAGGCGCCGCTGGATCGTTCGCTGGGGGTAGGGGCAACCTTGTCCTCATCTCCGTACACAGGGTCAGCAAAGCCATCAAGATTGCTCCTGAATTGTCCTGTGGCATAGGCATCGGTTGCGACAGGAGCGACGGCTGGGGCGTGGAGTCCTCCGTTTCCTCCACGTCCCGCGGCTCTTCGTCAGCTCCACCGTTGCTCATAAGGATCCCTCCCGTAGGCCTCAAACTTCTTGTCCAGGATACCTTTGAGGCCAGCCAGCTCAACCTTGGAGGTGGTATCTGTGTCCGTTATGGCTACTGCGCCCCCCCTCTTTCTTGTCTCAGGGTTTCACAGGGGTCTTCTCGATAGGCTGAAAGGATGATTCCCTCCGGGGTGGCAGGGAAACTCTAGGCCCGGAAGTCGTCTCCACTGGGGTAGCCTCCACAGGCTTCGCCAGGGCCGCCACAACTCCTTCAATCGAGGCCTTTGCCGGGTGAATCGGGGCCTTCACGACCTTGGGCGCGTCTGAGGCCTTCACCTTAGGGGGAGGGCCACTTCCTCCCCCCCCTCTTGGTTTTCTCTGTCGGGATCGACCACGGCTACTCCCGAAGCTTACCCGGGGTCTCCGACTTCCTTTTCCCCGAGCCAGAGCATTAGCTCGTGGATGATGCCGTTGGTGACATAGCGCCCTGTCTGGCACCCGAAGAGCCCGAACCAACGGCGCTCCCGGTTCCCGCGGACTCGCAGTGCTTTGCCTTTTGTTGGGCCGCCATCGCCGGAGCGCCCTCAAAGGTCTTAGAAGACCGCTCAGATGACTTCTTCTCACCTGCTGCTGGGCTCTTCCCCTCTAGCCAGTTGGTGAGCCGAGTACGAAGGTCCTTCATTGTCCGGGCGGACATGTTCTTACAGAACCACAGTCCTCCTCCACGTGCGACTTGTCGGCGTGAAGGCAGTAGAGGCACCGGGAGTGCTCATCTTCCTTGAAGACATTCTGTAATCCACATCCGGGACAGTTCCTGAACAGTTTGGATCCAGCAGGTGTCGAATATCCCTTGTCCTGGGCCATGCTTGAATCGAGGTAGGCCTCAAAGGTCTTCCGGAATCCTCCAAGAAGTGTAATTCGACGGAAATCCGCCCTTGAGGGGCGTAGAAAATTCCGAAACGGTCCCCGTTAACCGGAAGTAGAATCGGTGGAGCTTGAGGCTCGAATTGACCGAAAAAATAAGATTAAACTCTTCGAAAAAACACTATCCGTAGTAAAAGGTCGAGAGCTACAGCATGAGGACTCCCAACACTTGAACGTGTGGTAAAAATCTGAAAATGGCTGCCAGAGGAGGGCCTTAGGCAGAGGGCAGTCATTGGCTGGGTGCAGTATGACCCACAGACCAGTGATTGGTTATTAGTAGAAAGACAGTTCAGAAACGAAACTGAAACCGATATTTTCTTTACCGAGGATTCCCAGCCCGACAACGGGGAATATTCATGAGCATGCGAATCCATGCCAGACCCCATGCTGGAGAATGGCATGTATTAATAAACTGCACAGATTATTGTTGAAAACTGTGGTCAAGAGAATATTGTAGCCATTGAATGTAAATTGAACTGAATTATCACGACTGTGGTTCCAGAAAGTAATAAATGGTTATCTAGTAACAGATTTATCTACCCCTACTTAATAGTAGGGCAAATTATATTCGACCAAGTGCATTTGCCGTTAATACCAGCATTGTTAAATACAGTGACTTATTGTTTGTCTTTGGACAAAAACTTGAGTGTGCAGGGGACACGAGTGACCCACAGCCCATGGACACTTTTTGTCGTTTCAATTATCACAACCTAATGTCAGGGGAGTGTTTCTCTCCTATGCATCTCACTACCTTTCCATAACATTTCAAATTACGTGTTCACAACTTGGTGTGCAGCTGTGATTGTTTTTTTTCCTGTATGAAGCTGACCCAGACCCAAACCCAGAGCTACCCAAACAGAGCGTTGAAGAGAGGGAAACTGAGATAATTCCAGATATAGCGCCTGCACAACGCAATGATCCCATGTTGGCTGAATCTTTCCTTAGAGTCATCCCTGAGGAAGAAGGCAGAAAGAAAGATGATCCATTTCTTTTTCTTAAAACAGGGATTGTTATACAGTGGAGACACCACCAATGAGGGAACCCCTCGATCCCAAATAGTAGTCCCCAGAAGCAACCGCAGGGTTGTGTTCGAAATTTCCCACGGCCATCTCACTTGTGGACATTTGGGAATGGCTGAAATTCAGGGACAAGTAATGAGTCATGTTCTATTGGCCAGGAATATACACAGTCATTAAAAACCTTGTCATGACATGCTCAATGTGTCAAAAGATGGCCCCACATAACCCTCCTCCAGCACCTATACAACCTCTCCCAATCATAGATGTCCTCTTCTCCTGAATAGGGATGGATATTGTGCGACCATTAACATCTTCAAAACTCGGGAATAAGTCTATCCTAGTTATACCAGACTACGCTACACGTTATCGTGAATCCTTTCTTATGCGAAGTAACACCTTGCAACAAATTCTTTAAGACCTTATTCCCTTTTTATCACTGGTAGGCTTCCCCAAACGATACTGATGGACCAGGGAACATCCTTCATGAGCAAAATTCTGGCAGATGTCAAACAGATCATTCAAATTAAGACCTTGAGGACCTCCATCGACCATCCTCAGACAGTCTGGTTATGCGCTTTAATAAATGCTTTAATAAACGCTCAAAAGTGTTCTCAAGACATTAGTGGAAGCTGATAGAAAGAATTGAGATATAATGGCCCCTTAGGACTTATTTGCCAACAAGAAGGCTCCCCAATCTTCCCTGTGGTTTTCACCCTTTGAACTACTTTATGGGCTGTGAGAAACCAAAGGGTGTCTCACCTACTAGTCCCCGGGAATCTCTCTCTCATTTGGCCTGGGCTTGGCCATCGCCTTTGGATCCGGACCCTTTTGGGTGGACCAGTGCGGGAGGATCACCTGGGTGCGGGGTCTTCTGGGATTGGGGGTGAGACAACCAATGGAGCAACGTATTATTCCCCCCTTTCCCATACCCATGACCTATCCTATTTTATAGGATTCTCCAATGTTCCAACTCCCCCCTCTTCTGCACAAACACTGGGCCGAGGAAGAGGGCGTCAGAGTAAAGAGGCTAACCCTTACTCATCTCATTGGACATGTCCCGCTAATCGGATCAGGCACTTGACTTTAATCACATACATTTGATACCCTTTAGCTCTGCCACATGGATAAAAGTCAGAACATAGCGACACACACTGAGCAGCGAAGAACACGAGAAGGACCAGAACTTCCAGGGCAAAGGCGAACCTACTGGGGCAGAGGGTCGAGAGCAAAGGGTAGAGAAACCCGGGAGATACCTGCAGGAGGTCGTTGCCTTCAAAGAGCCGTGAAAGATATGCAGAGAAGGCTAAATCCCAGACAAGAAGACTGCATTGTGTTTCAAGGGCACCAGCGACCCTTTCGGGTGAATGACAGAGTTGGGGAGGCAAAGCCAAGGCAATGGTATTAACCTTGACTCGTGAATTAAAACCGCCAAGACAAGAATGGAAAGCATACAGCCGGTGAGTTGGCGAGCGACATGAAAGACCGGTGTGTGTTAAGGAAAGATTGAAGTTGCAACAGTATATCTTACAATTGAAGGCTGCACGCGTGTTGATGAGACAGGAAGGAAGGCAGACTTGTGGTGAACTTTAAATTACTGATAACTGTGAAGCCAGAGATACAGAGTAGCAGAGTGGTCCGGCAAAAGGAAGTAGCCCCCTCGAAAGTCTCAGCGAAAGGTGAAAAGTTTTGTTATAAAGCAAAGTGAATTAACTCTAAAAGGCATAATGGTTGAGATTAACCCCAGCAAATGGGGAAGTGAAAAGGTGAATGTTGAACTTTTATGTTTATGATTACTGAACTACCCAGACCAAGAGACACTGGGGCAAATACCACAAGAGTCTGTTCTGAAGGGAAAGTCGAAGTGGTCTTGCAGAGGTCTATAGTAAAAACCTTGCACATTTGAAAGTCTTTGACATCAGGAAAAGGTCTGAGCCCAACTGAGGGTGAGCGCAAGAGTGATAGGTTAGGGGAAGGGAAGCCCTAAAGAATATGAATTAAGGACAGATAGCTCCTTGGCAGGCTCTGTGATCCCCTTCCACCTCGAGACCCAAATCCCCTTTCATAAACGCCTAAATTACTAAAGAAAAAGACCCACGCATACATGAACGTCTAGAGCATTGGCAGAGAAAAGATGGGGTGGTGAGGCGCACTATTTATGAAGTTTGAAGAGGTTTTGTGGCGCAGACTGGACCTCCCGCCAAGATGGTAGCTGTGACTCAATGAACGATGGGAGAGTTCGGAGAGGAGTGCCTGAATTATAGAGAACGGATCGGCGGCTGGTGAGCGCATCCCGGATGGCACCCCGTTGGAAGACTGAGGAGCGGGTGACAGCAGTTCCAATCGCGCAAATGAATTGCACGTAGGCATCCTGGTTCGTGAGAAAGCTGGTGGTGGTCTGCGACCCTTCCCCCTCCCCCTCCTTGCCTTCACAGTCATGGCGGCGGCGATTCGGGGCTGAAGGGCTGCTGAAGGAGCCCGGGGGCAGACAGCAGAATTCGGGGACAGCCTGAGATGACCACCGGAGGAGTGGGGTGAGGAGGAGGTGGATGCCGCCAGCGCGGGCACAGGCGAATGTAAGCAGCTGGGGCTGTGAAGGGGCTGCCACCCCTGCGAGCAACGGACGCCGGGTGTGCCTCCACACCACCCTCGGAGACGTGAAGAAAGGCAGAAGGCGGCGGAGCGCTGTTGGAGAGAGAGAAGCATTCCGCTCGCCTGCCAGAAGTAAGGGGACCCGGGGGGGAGGACAATGAAGGAGGCATACACGGGCACATGCGAGGACAGAAGGGAGAAGGACCTGGCATGCACATGGGAGCTCTCGGCGGCACACAGAGCAGCAGACTCCAGCAGAAGGGTAAAGGCCAAATGTAGATAAGTGGCCTGCACTTCAACATAGCGTCACCACAGTGAATGTCCTGGCATACTGGGGATGAGAGACTGGTTTCGTCAAACAAAGAAGTACCCTATGATTGAGGTACCAACATAAGTGCTGAATGGGAGCCTTAGACAGATGGGCTCACTGGAGCAGGGCACAGTTGGATGGTAAGGGGGCTGCGGGGGTGCTACCAGCTTGATGGACGATAGGAAGACATGACAGCCTATGGGGTATTCGCTAATGAGTCAACGAACCGGAAACCCTCAACACAGCAGGAGTGGCAGAGATCCACAATGCGCATGCCAAGATTCAGCCAAGGATATGGTGACTCCGGGAGCGTCTGAATTGGAGGAGAGCACACCTCAAACTTTTAGAGCCACAAAGTATTTAGCAGGGGGAAGACACCCCTCGTATCCAAACGCCACCGGTGGGCCCCCGGGACCTTACAGGAGCAGCAAATCTGAGAGTGCTTAACTAGTTGGTGCAGCACAGCAGTGTTAGGGAGAATTCTCTCTTTAGGCTGAATCTCCTAACCTAGTGAGTCCTCCAGCAGCTTTGCTGGATTTCTGGAGTTTGTTTTTTTCTCCTGCTAAGAGTGAGACTCTTTTTCTTCCACTCTTGGACATGATTTATGGTGTTCCTTTGACTGTTAATGTGTTTTAAGGGCTATGGGGTCCTTTACTCCATAGGGTCTCATGTGTTTTTACTATGTGTGTTACACAGCACCCTCCGTGCAGTAACACAGGGGTGTCATAGTGACACCCCACCATAGAATCCATACCCTGGGACTGACTACTGTCTCCCAGGGCATGTAAAGTCACCATTGGCTTTACTAGTCCCAAATTATGAACAGAAACCAGTACAAACCATCATATTGTGGATGTACTGGTCGGGGCAATTCAATTGCCCCGGGGTCTGTTAGTCAAGGGGGCACGTCTCGCCCCCCGCTGATCGAGTTTTGGCTGGTGGCAGTGGACACTACTTTTTATATTCACCGCAAATATATCCCTATGGGATTTTCCCATTGTTCGAGGCTACCAACTTTAATTATTTAATTCTCATAGCCTCGAACATACCGGCGGTTTATTTATTTAATATTAATTCGCCGGTTGGTATTTTTGGCCAGGACTCGGTGTTTGTGTTCTCTTCTGTGACTCCAACCCAAGTCGAGCCCTTTGTTCCACTTTTTGGCGGGCTTCTCCACAGAAGCCTCCAAAAGTGGTGCCACTCTGTCCGAGTACCACAGGGGGTGCAAGAGGGGGTTTAGGCACCCTGGACTGAGTTACCTTGGTAACTCAAGTCGCACTCTTGTGTGATTGGCCCAAGTGGTGAGCCGGCCGGCTCACCACTTAGTATGTTTGATTGACAGCTAGGCTGAGTGAATGGGGGTGTGCTGCATAAAAGCAGGGCTTTGGGGGACTGGAACTTCAGAAGTCGCCACAGGACCTGAGAATCCGACGAGGGAGAAGCTGAGCCGACCTACCATGACGACACCACCGGTGGAGCCCTGCAGAACCGACTCAACACTTCCCGACGACAGAGAAGATCTCCCGGCTGGAGAGGCTTCTTCTCTTGACTGGTGGGCACAACCAGTTTACCTTCTTCTCTTCGCACACCAGGCCGTCTTGTGGTTGAATTGCCCGTGCCAAGCACCCCGGCAACCGGATAGCCACTTACCACTGGACCGCGAATAAAAGGACCGCTCCTTTTACCTGAGAACTCTGCGGCTGGTTTCTTCCCTGGCAGTGCAACAGACTCCCGTCTTCCTCCCCAACGAGATCCTCTCTTCCCCCGGACGAAGCACCGACTTGCATCCGCTGCCAGGAACAACTGCCACCGCTGGAGTATTCTCACCACTTTAAGGTACTGTGTCCGCCAGGCCTCCCTTTCTAAAGATTGCTACAAGGTAATAATAACCCATTAACCTTCTGGACTGGGCTGGCCGCCTTGACCTTCTAACTGGTCCCTTTCTTTTGGTCCAACTCTTTTTGAACCTTTGCAAGACTCTTGTGCACTTCAACCATGTGACCTTGGACACATTTCGTTCTGATCCTCTTAAAGTGGATCCGGCCTACTGAACTCTAACTTCACGGTTTTACTTGCCTTCCTCTCTTGTTTTGATTTTATGAAAGTGTTGGGATCTGTTTCATATTATACTCTGCTTTTCTCTCCCTTTTTAAACAAATTATTAGAGTGCCATCTGCGTTAAGCGCTCACCGCTGTCTGAAAATAAGTGGGGCTTTACTTAAGACTTGTCTAATATTCATCTAAGGGAGTGTATATCTTTTAGTGACCGTGTTTTTGAATTGCTTACTATTCGTGCCTGTGTGTTTTTCTAGATGTGGTTTTAAATAAATAATTATATTTCTTTTACACCAAGCTCTGGTCAGTGTTTACTTGTTCTGTTATGTTCTTTTGACCTATTGTGAATACTCTGTATACTGCCTAACTCTTCTTGAGGGAAGTCTGACTGCTCAGCCACAGCTACCAAGTGAATCTGTGTGGTACAGACTGCTACCAAGTGGGTTTACTTCCAACCTGTAGTCTTCAATCTTTTGCAGTGGTCCCAGAGGGAACTGCACAGCTTTCTGCCTAACAAGCAGGTACTCCACTAAGAATGCTCTGAAAAGACTGGAAAACAGATCTAAGGAGAGCACCTCTAGTAGGGTACATTGGCAGAGAACTAACGACAGCCTAAGCGCCACCGACCTGGGGCGGGTACCAAAGGGATATCAGCAGTGGTGCTCAACTCCGGAGCAGCAAGCGAGAACATTCCTTTCCTCCCGCACAGGCAACATGGCCAAGCAATTAACGAAATCGAAGGGTGCAGCGTCGGGAGACATCAAAGCGTTGATGCAATCTGCAGAGACCCCAAAACGCAGCAAACTGCAGGCGACGGCCCAAATACACTCCCCTCCATCGGAGGGTCTGTATGAGCCTGATAACCCACCGATCCTAAAGTCTGATCTGCTAGCAATGCTGCAGGAGTTGAAAAAGGACAATAAGGACAGCGCATCCGACTTAGCCAAGTCCATCACGGACCTTAATAAAGGGGTCATGGCGGTAGAGAGAAGGGTCGATGAGGTGGAGACCACGGTGGGCGAACAAGGGCAAGAGCAAGAAGAACTAGCAAAAAGGGTCCAAGAACTTGAACAACAGATGGAGTGGGTCCAGAGCAAGCAAGAGGATACCGAGAACAGGTCTAGGCAAAATAATATACAGATCCGGGGGATTCCAAAGTCTCTGGCGGATTCCGACCTACAATATGTGATAGACCTGTTCCGGCAAATCCTGGACACTGGGGACGACCGACACATTATACTAGACCGGACGCATAGGGTCTACTCCACATTTCAGGTAAAAAAAAAATCTGATCCCAGACGTGCTAACCCGGATACACTTATTCTAGATGAAAGAGGACATCATGCGGGCTGCTCAGAAGAAGGAACCTATAAACTTCTGGTCCACACCTATCCAACTATACACAAATTAGTGAATCGTAAAGGCAAATGCTAGAAGCACCAATAACTGAGGAAGAAGTGGGGGAGGTCATAGGGGCATAAATCCCCAGGCCCAGTCGGGCTAAGTAATGCGTATTATAAAACATTTAGGGCTACTCTAGTGAGCCCCCTAACTAAATTGTTTAACTTCATTCGGTATACGGGGCGAACCTCCGGAGACATTAGCCCGGCGACCATGGTGTTACTACTAAAACCGGATAGAGATCCGGTGGACTGTGCGAGTTATCGCCCAATCTCGCTATTAAACGGGGATGCAAAAATCTACTCCACGGTCTTGGCCGGAAGGCTGGCGAGGGTCCTCCCGGGGATAATTCATCCGACCAAGCAGGCTTTGTGAAGGCGCGGGACACCTACGATAATATTCGTAGAGCTATAGACACAATAGATTGGGGATGAAGATCAGGGCAGCGGTTCTCAATATTGGCGCTGGACGCCTCCAGAGCCTTTCACAGCCTACACTGGGTATTTTTACAACTGACCCTTGAAAAGTTCGGGTCTGGGTCGATCTTTACCCGCATGGTGATGGCCAATTTCGTACATCCATCTACACGAATAATGATCAATGTGCGGCTCACAGATAGTATACCCCATCCTGGAGGGCACGAGGCAGGGGTGCCCATTATCGCCATTGATCTTCGATATGGCCATGGAGCCATTGGCTCAGAGGGCCCGCAATGATCCGGGAATCCAAGGGGTGGAGGTAGGAGCTGGGGGATCCCAAAAGGCAGCTCTCTATGCAGACGACACACTCACTTCCAAGGACCATAGAAATGCTAGACGGGTTGCGAGGGTCTCGCGGTTCCATATCAATTACCCTAAATCTAAGGCACTTAACATCACCGAGATGACAGAGAAGGTGTCAGAAGTAGGTATCCTTTGAAATGGGAACAGAAATCAGTAAAATACCTGGGAATACAGTTCACCCCTACGTATGAAAGACTATATGGGGCTAATATCCCAGACCTACTGAAAGCATTGGCAGGAGACCTGAAGCGCTCGGACATGCAGGAGTTATCATGGTTGGCATGGATAACAGCTGTTAAAATGACCCTGCTCCCTAGGTTTTTGTATGTTATAGGTACTCTCCCAATACGCATCCCAGGCCCAGCAATCAAAAAACTACAGAGGAAGGTGATGTCCTCCATTTGAAGGGGAAAGAAACTGAGTGTCCACAAGCTCTGGGGGGCCTGGGGATTCCAGAACGCTACAGGTAATTATGGGCAGCACAGGTAGCACCTATGTTACAATGGCCACCTAGAGAAAACCACAACCGATGGGCAACCCTCGAAAGAGAAGCAACTAAGACTCCCCTGGGTAGCCTGGGTTTTCTCGCAGCACGACATAGAGGCAAAGAGGGCCCATTACTGGAGTCAACCAGGGCCATTCTATGGTATTGGGACAAAGCATTAAGGGGAGGTCCTCTCGCACCGGTTGCTCATAACCCAGATTTCACCCCAGGGATGCAGGCCGACTTTTGGGTACATTGGGGGGGAAGGGAGCAAACCCTGGTATTGAAGGATCTCTATGAAGAAGGAACACCCCTAACATTTGAGGGCTGCAAGGCTAACTTTGATATACTGGAGTGTGAACGATTCCATTATATCCAACTTGGACACTGGATTTCTAACACGAAGGTCCGGGAGGGAGCAACTCGGGATCCAGTAGGGTTGGAGCTTACGATACAAGAAGGCCAGCCTGAAAAAGGGGTGTCGAAATTGTATCGGCTGATGGGGGTGGTGGACCCAGAAGAAACTCTTTTGTATTTGCAAAGATGGGAGGCAGGTGTGGGGAGACCAATCACTGGGGAGACCTGGTGCCGCATATGGCATCGAGCCACCAAAAGCTCTGAATGCGCTTCAATTAAAGAGGCGGCATACAAACTTTGTCTGCAGAGGTATATGACGTCATCACGCATGCACTCCATTAACCCAGATTGCCCCATGAATTGCTGGAGGAACTGCGGACTACCTGGGGATTTAATTCACATGTGGTGGTCTTTTCCGGTGGCAGAGACTTACTGGAAGGAGATCTTGAGCCATATCAAGGAGATAACGGGGGGCACAACTGCCTTTTGACCCGGTGGTAGTCTTACTGGGGGAGGCAGTCGAGGGGTGCTATGCGAACTCTGGGACTAAAGCCAGCCTTATTACCCACATGCTGAGCGCGGCTAGAATCACCTTGGCACAAGCATGGAAGAACAAGCAAGGGCCGGTAGTAGCCATGTGGAGGGAGAGGCTATGGGGAGTGATGGCCATGGAAAAAGTAACGGCAATAACTCATGGTTCATCAGAATACTTGGATGCCATTGCATGAATTCACAGACAAGGAACAGATGTATTTGAAGCCTACATTTTTGCAAAGTCTCTGTTATCTGATAGTGCGAACCTTGGGCCGAAAGGGGGACCAAGCCCGGAGAACACTTAGAAAAGCCGGGAAAGATGTAGTATTGCACCCAAATGTTTGGAGGTTATGTTGGGGGTGGGAGGCGGAGTTCTAACAGTTAAAACTCATGAGCAAATGGAACTTAAAGACTGGAGCGAATAAAGGGGAAGACATAGGCAAGGCTATTGTTTGTCACTCTCTAATGTATGCATGCCTGTAATTCATGCTCTTGAAAATGTAAATTAAGTTGCTAAAAAAAATATATATGAATTAAGCTTGGGGAAGGGAGCCCCCTGCAAGTGTTTTGGTTAAAAGGTCTGAGCCTGACCGAGGGAGACCTACGTGAACTTTTTGCTTTGAAAGGTCTTAGCCGACAGAGGGAGACCTGCGTGAACCTTTGTTGGATTGTGAAAGAATTCTTTTAACCTGGAATTAGAGACTTTAACATGGAAGGCCAGGCGGGCCTTGACCCACATTTTAAACTGCCTTTGGTTTGAGAACCAGAGCCTGAGAGTGTCATCCTGTCTATGGGGGCCATCTTACTCTGTGCTGTCCAACGTGGGGAGGAGAGCTGACCCATTTCCCCTTACACACTTTTTGTATAAGAGATAGGGCAGGCATTGGGTTTTGTTAGTGTAGGCCATTTTGATTTGACAGAGACTGGCTGGGGCTGTGTTTTCTTTATTATTAGATTGTATAGACTACCCCCATCATAGCTGTAGGGCAAAGCAGGAGTTTTTTCCAAACCCTGAAAATTGAATAAAGGTTTTGAAATTGTACCTCTTGTGTCAGTGTCATACTTGTGATACCATGCCTCCCTTACAGGGTGCACTCACAGAAATGTCACAGACATACTAAGGGACATCTGGAAAGAGAGCGTGGAGGCTATCTTACCACTGTCGCAAGCGGTGCAGCAGTTTAAGGAACATATGACTATGGTGAGGGATATAGTCCATGCTCACCTAGCTAAGGCCCAACAACACTGAAAATGCATTTATTCATGTTAGCCTTTAGCTCACCTATTTTGTTTCATGAAATCACTCCATCTTGCAAAAATCTATTTGGAGCTGCAGGGAATTGCCGCACAAGAGTGCAGAGTTTGCTGTTGCAAAGAAATTAGCTCATTGTTATTACAGCCTTGGCTTGAACACGCGCAATCAAATGTTTTCGTCTGCAGTTCTATAATTGCATCTGTTAGGGAGAATTCTCTGTTTAGGCTGAATTTCCTAATCTAGTGAGTCCCCCAGCAGCTTTGCTGGACTTTCGGGGTTTATTTTTTTGTCCTGCCAAGAGTGAGACTCTTTTACCCTCACTCTTGAGCATGATTTGAGTGTGTTTCTTTGAATCTAGATGTGTTTAATGGGCTATGGGGTCTTTTACTCCATAGGGCTTCATGTGTTTTTGTGATGTGCGTTACACAGCACCCTCAGTGCAGTGACACAGGGGTGTCATAGTGACCCCCCCAGTATAGACTCCATACCCTGGGACTGACTACTGTCTCCCAGGGCATGTAAAGTCACCATTGACTTTACTAGTCTTAAATTCTGAACAGAACCAGTACAAACCATCATATTGTGGACGTACTGGCTGGGGCAATTCAATTGCCCCGGGGTCTGTTAGTCGAGGGGGCACGTCTCCGTCCACCCTGATCGAGTTTTGGCTGGTGGCAGTGGATACTACTTTTTATATTCAACCGCGAATATTTTCCTATGGGATTTCCCATTGTTTTAGGCTACTACCTTTATTTAATTATTTACGGTAGCTTCGAACATATCGCCGGTTTATTTAATTAATATTAATTCTCTGGTTGGTATTTTTTGCCAAAACTTGATTCTAAAATGGCGTTTGTGTTCTCTTCTGTGACTCCAACCCAAGTCGAGCCCTTTGTTCCACTTTTTGGCGGGCTTCTCCAAAGAAGCCCTCCAAAGTGGTGCCACTCTGTCTGGGGTACTTAGGAGGGGTGGAGGGGAATTTAGGCACCCTGGACTGAGTTGCCTAGGCAACTCAAGTCGCACTCCGTCCTGATTGGCCCAAGTGGTGAGCCGGCCGGCTCACCGCTTAGCATGTTTGAGTGACAGCTAGGCTGAGTGAATGTGGGTTTTCTGCATAAAAGCAGGGCTTTGAGGACTGGAACTTCAGAAGTCGCCACAGGACCTAAGAATCCGACGAGGGAGAAGCTGAGCCGACCTGCAACGACACCACCACCGGTGGAGCCCTGCTGGACCGTCTCACCACTTTTCTCAACGACAGAGGAGATCTCCCGCGGGAGAGTCTTCTTCCTTTGACTGGTGGGGATAACCAGTTTCACTGTCTTTTCGCCTTCCCGACATACCCCGTGGCCGCCTTGCCTGTGCCAAGCACCCCGGCAACCGGGATACCACGTTTTACCACGACCGCGAAAAAAGGTACCACCTTTAACCGGAAAACTCTGCGGCTGGTTTCTTCCCTGGTAGTGCAACGACCTTCATCTTTCCTCCAAGTCGAGATATTCTCTTCCCCTGGACGACGACGCGACTTGCACCCACTGCCAGGAGCAACTGCCACCGCTGGAGGATCCTTCCCACTTAAGGTACCGTGTCCCGCCCGGCTTCCCTTGCTACCGACTGCACGGGGTAGATTTAGACCCCGGCTTTCGAACCTGGGTTAGCCTGGGACACCCTGGCTAAAAGTTCCTAAAACCTCTCTAAACTCTTTTTTGAACCCTCTGCAAGACTTTCAAAGCCTAGTGTAACTGTGTGATCTTGGGCGCACTTGTGCTCTGCTCTCTCCAAGTGTGGGCCCAGCCTTTGGACTTTGGCTCACCAGTGACTTTTGCTCTTCTGCCTTGCTAACAGTGTTCCTGAATCGTAGAGTGGTGTACCTTTCCATATTCTGTCTTTTTCAATCCCTTTTTCACAAACTTATTGGAGTGCCATCTAGTTAAGCGCTCACCTCTGTATGAAAATAAGTGGTGTTTTACTGTGACTTATCTGATAAGGAAAAGGGGTGTATATATTACAATAGTAACTGTGTTTAGAATATTTTACAATAAGAGTGCTGCAGTGTTTCAAACAGTGTGTTTTTAAATAAATAATTATATACTTTGATACCAAAGCTCTGGTCAGTGTTTGCTTGTATTGGTGTGCCTATTGTGTATACTTTGCATACTGCCTAACTCTTCTTGAGAGAAGTCTGACTGCTCAGCCACAGCTACCAGGTAAATCTGGGTGGTAAAGACTGCTACCAAGTGGGTTTACTGCCAACACCAGTAGACTTAAATCTTTTGCAGTGTTCCCTAAGGGTACTGCACATGTTTCTGCCTAACATCATGGGACTCACAAACATACATACTCATAAGAAGAATAGTTTATGACACAGGAGATGTACCAGGAAAGGGTTACCCTAAACAACCTGTAAAAACATGCCGCTATGCAAGTAGCCCTCGTTTATAAAAACAAAAGATAATGTTGGTAGGAATGTTTTCCTTTCAGTACGAGCAGTGTGTTTTCTTGCAAGGTCGGAATCACTCACAGTAATGTATGTTTTCACAGAAAACCCTATACGTAGCATGGAGCTGTACACTGTCATCTATGACATCACAATTGCAGCAGAACTCATGTAAACTGGAGCCCATAAAAGGATGTCATTTTCTTTCTGTAAATGGCTCACATCAGCACAGCTATTGCTGGGTAGAACCTGAGTCCACTTGAAACAAATAAACTTTTGCTCATGTCCCTGTCTTTTGGTCTCTTATCTTGTTTGCAGTGCCATGACAAAAGAACTGTCACCTGATCTTTCTCTGTGGACAGAAGGCCTTAGTTCTGCTGCCCACCTCTGAACAGAAAATGCTCTCTCGGTGGCACTGGCCTTATGAAATACTGGAACAGACTGTCTCTTAACTATCGCGTCTCCCAACCTGATAGAAGGCTTAAGACTCAGCTATACCATGTTAACTTCTTAAAAGAGTAGAAAGATGACCCAGTGGATTCCTCCTCCATGGTAATGGCCAGTCTCTTGTCAGAAGAAACAGAAGGGTTCAGTTTAGTACCAGTAGACGACCTGCCATCCCATCAACAAGACATCCAAGATCTGGTAGATCAATTCCCCAATGTCTTTAGCTGTGAACCTGGGAGAGTGAAGGGGATTTTTCATCAGATAAGTACTCCTCCTGAGAAATGTATTAACATTAAACCTTCCTGGATCCCTTAAGAAAATAAATAGACCTCCAAGGGCTGGAGAAAATGCTGGACGTGGATATCATCGAACCATCCCAGAGTCTGTGGTCCTCGTCAAAAGTCATAGTGGCAAAACCTGATCAATTGTGTAGGTTTTGCATAGACTTAAGAAGACACAACACTGCGTCTCAGTTCGACAATTACACAATGCCTCGGATTGACGCTCTTATTTGTCGACTCGGCATGGCCGCCTACCTGTCCACGATTGATCTTACCAAGGTCTATTGGCAGGTACCATTCAATCCAGAGGACAAAGAAAAAACAGCATTTTCCACCCCTACAGGACTATTTCAGTTTACGGTCCTACCATTCAGGCTTCACAGCGCACCCGCCACTTTCCAGAGGTAATGGACCAGATCTTGCGTCCCTCTTCCATTTTTTGCAGCGCTTATCTGGATAAAATGTTCATTTATAGCACACCATCTATACGAAGTTACCGGAGCCCTAAAATGAGCTGGCCTAACCGCAAACCCCACAAAATGCCACTTGTCCCCATCGGCAGTTGAGTACTTGGGTTTCGTTGTGAGAAAGACTGGTTCAGCCACAACTAGAAAAAGTGTGAGCCATTCAAGAAACACCAATTCCCAAGACTATAAGAGATCTGAGGGCCTTCTTAGGTCTTACTGATTATTACAGGAGGTTTAGCCTCAATTACACCGCCATCACCTCTTGTTTAACTGATAAGTTAAACAATGTCGAACCCCAGAAGTTACAATGGAAAAAAGATCAGGCCTCTTTTGATACTCTGAAGTCCATTCTGTGTAACGAGCCCATCCTAAAAGTCCCTAACTTTAATAAGGCAGTTTGTGCTTCAAAGCAAAGCCTCAAAAGTAGGGATAGGGGCAGTTTTATTGCAAGAATATGATGGGGTGGATCATCTGGTACTTTACATCAGCCGAAAACTGTTCGAGAGAGAAATTACCCTACCATCGAGTTGGAGGCTCTAACGATAAAATGGGCCGTAAACTACCTCAGGTATAAACTTGCAGGTCGAAAATGTACCTTAGTTACAGACCATTCACCCCTTACATGGCACAGTCTTAGGAAAGACACAAACCCAAGAACAATGTGCTGGTTCCTTGATCTCCAACCCGTCTGTTTTAAAATTGAACACAGAAGGGGAAAGGAACAGGGAAACATGGATTTCCTGTCCCATTTTCCTGTAGGAGATGAGGAAGCCAGACGGATTAGGGGAAGGGTATGTCACAAATCCTTGGATGTCGTCACTTCACCCAGAGGGATAGCCCCTTCACATGAGGCCAAGGAGGTTAGGCTGCTACCCGATAGTCCCCTTGGGGTGGTACTGAGCCGGAAGATCTAATGGGGACGGACCCCACCGTGGGACCAGGGACAACCATCCAATGAAAACGTGGTATACTCCAGTCCAATCCCCCTCAGATACCCCACCCTTGCATTGTCACCTCACGTACATGGGCCATGTAACCACAATCATAAGTACTGTGACAAGGAAGAATCTAGTCGACCCAAGGGGTAAGTATTGTAGAAGTACTAGGACGAAGAAGAGTTTAGTCTAAGGCAATCACGTCTGGCCACATCCGGTCCAAGGCAGGGCCGTGGGCCACCAATCTGTGCCAGAATAAGGACTTCCTATTTCCACACTTTGCGCGATGTAAAGAAATAATTAGGAAGACTTATTTGCAAGATGAGCTGCTTCTTATTTTAGCCCCTGCCAATACTGGTCTTCCTTTAGGAACATTAAAAAGACTCGCATTCCAGTTCTGGTAAGCTTACTAAAGTGAAAGCTGCACGGAACCAGATGAATGCCAAAACTATTTTAAATATCATAAGCCACACTACTGATGGCACTTAGCCCAATGTTCTTACAGGTCTTTTAATCCATGCTAGATCAGCAGGGGCACATCAGGCTCGCATCTACACCATTCTAGAAGAGAATGTCCCAGACCTATTCTGTCTTACGGAGACTTGGTTTTCCCCATATTCAAATCCTGACATCACACAGAGGTTGTTGGATGCTAACAAACTGCTGTCTCTAGATTGACCCCTGCCCTCTAGGGGAGGAGGCCTTGCTTTAATTCATCGAGCTATCATTAATTGTACTATTGTTCCTGTAATTCATGCCTTACCTCGTATTAATTAGAGTTCAGTTGACACCCAACACTTCAGTGGCCATTTTAATTGTATACGGCCGCCTGCTCAAGGATAAAACAACTTTGTAAATAACTTCTCACAACTTACTGTGGACTTCGCTATTACCTACTCTCCCCTCGTTATCATGGAGGATTTTAATACCCACACTAATGATCCGACTGACGTGCATGGCAAAAATATGGTAGCAAGCCTAGAAGATTTTTCTCTGTCACAGCAAAATCATCTCCCTACGCATTCTGGTGGCAACACGCTCAAACTTATTTTCTCTGAAATATTACTGACGGCCACTTTCAGCCCCCTTCAGGTGATATGATCTGACCATGCCCTCGAACCCATTCTTACTGGCAGACCGTTTAACCACTAGTACTAATCATCCCACAGCAGTCGGTGGTCTAGAGCTGTGTAGCGCCTTGATCAATGCTCTGACAGACATAGTAGATTTGTTTGCACCTATCGAGACATGGTTTGGCCGTCGGAAACCTTCAGCACCATGGTTTACCCCCAGTCTTTGAGCCTGTAAACAAAGCTGCTGCCACGAACGTAGGTAGCGGGCCAATTATGACCAAAATGCTAGAGATGCGTATGAATTTGAAGTGATTCACTACCACACAGCAATCAAAACAGCAAACTCTGTGTTCTATGCCAACTGTCTTACGTCTGCAGCTGGTTCTGCGCACGGGTTCTGCGCACCAACTATTCACAGGTACAAAGGAACTCTCCTCTGCCCCACAGACTCAATGTGATGCTATCAGCAAGTTTTCTAATGAAAATATTTGTCAGTCTATCACTAATGAGAGCCAGACTCATGCTAACCCTGATTAGAATGAGGAGATCCTCAGTACAACGTTTACTGAGGTTTTTCAATTTGAACAATCAATGATGCTTTTGTATTTAAGGCCTTAAGTAAACTCAGATCAGCATCTCCTACGGATGCTGTGCCCCTGCACATTTTTCAGGCCGTCCCTCTGAGTGCTATGCCCGTATTTACGGCGGCTCTTCGTTACTAGTTACTATACCCCACTTTTGAAAAAGCCAAACCTTAATTCATGACAGGTGACTAACTACCGTCCCATATCTTTGCTTCCACTCCTTATGAAACTCATGGAAGTGAGTTTAACTCCTACTGTATGCCGTTGTTTTGGAAACAAACAATTGTTTGCACTCATTTCAATCAGGTTTTCGACCTCCGACTTGATATCACTCCTGGATAACTTAGCAATGCTCCAGGATCAGATCATGAGAGGGGTCAGGGTACTGATTCACCTCGAACTATCTGCAGCTTTCAACACAGTGGACCATGACACTCTTGTGCGCCGCCTAGAATAGGTAGGGATCTCCGGCATCCCGCTGGCCTGGTTTGCATCTTCCCTTGCAGCGCGATCTCTTTCTGCTCCTGTCGTTCTGCACCCACTGCACTTTCTTGTGGTGTGCCTCAGGTATCTGCCCTTGCTATTTAATCTGTATTTACGTCCTCTGGCTTACCTCATCGCCAAGCACTGGGTCCCTTTTTATACACATGTGGACGACGCACAATTGGTGTTTCGTCTGGATACTCCCCTAACAGAGCCTTCTTCTAAACTAAGAGTCTGCCTCTCAGCTATTGGGAGCTGGATGTCAAACAACTGACTCAACTTAAATGGGTTGAAGACTGAGGTTTTGGTAGTAGGTTCTCAGACACTCAATGTCAGTGGGAATGCTGAGTATTGGCCGGACTCTCTCAGCCCCTGCCCGGCTCCCAGTACATTGGTTAAAAGCCTGAGTGTGAAATTTCTTTCATCAGGGTTGAGAGAAGCACGGATCAATGCAGTCTGTATCGTCTTCCTTGTTAAGCTTAAAGTACTCAAGAAATCACGCCCCTTCCTCCCTGGGGATTGCAGGGTTAAGGTGGTCACCACGTCCATCATTAGATCGATTAATTACTGCAACAGGATCTACTTATGCCAGCAGGCCCATCTGATTCATTGCCTGCAGCTTCTCCAAAATTCTGCAGTGCGATTGGCCTTAGTTGCACCCAAAGCTGACTCCCTCTACTTCTCTACCGCGACAGCTCCACTGGCTACCTGCTAAAACCCGTATTGAGTTTAAGATTTTATGTATTACTCATTGAGCGATTCGCAATACGGGTGCTGTCTTCCTTCAAGCCAAACTTGAGCGCTACTTGCCCACTCAGTGCTTGCGTTCAGAGACCCAACTGCTGTTGAAAATTCCTCAGAAAGCTTGGATGGGAAGGGTCGGTCGTTTTCGTTCCTAGCCCCCACTCTCTGGAATGCAATGCCTTTTTCGATACAGGCGATCGCAGGAGATCTCCGGTTCCGTAAAGCTTTAAAAACACACCTCTAAAGAAATGCTGACAGTTCCTGAGTCCAGAAATGTCTCTCTCCAAGAGCCTTAGTCTGCGCTCTACAAATTCATCACATTACATTACAAAGGAGGACTATAGAACAGGTACTGACACAAGGAGGCAAGCATGCCGAGCACTCCTGGAACCACTAGTGAACATTCTAGTGGTTCCCAAATTCCTATTGGTCAAGTCACATTCAAAACAGAAGACTGAAAACAGAAAAAGAAGTACAACCCTCCCTCGAGGAGCTGCAAGCTGGTTGGCAGTGTGGTGGAGAGAAGGCGGATCGGAATGCGAGGCAAGAAGGCGAAGCGTCTCTCAAGGGTCGGGAGTGGAAAGACCCTTCCCCCTACTGTAAAGCAGCTCACTTACCTGACAGAGGAAGAAGGATTGGACGGTCCGCTTCGGTCGAGCAGCCAGGAGGTAACATGTAGCTGCTGAGCCGCTGTAGCTGGAACAAAGTCGATGGAAGGCAAGTGTGAGAAACCTCAGGGTATTCGCACTCCTACTCCTCTTGGATCCTCTGCAAAGGTGGTAAGGGAAAGGCCATTGCTCTTGGATCCTGACCCTTGGGGTGGAGAAGCGAGGGAGGATCACGTGGGTGGATGGTCCTTGAGGACTGGCAGTGTGGGGTGACCTTCAGAGAGACATGGTATCCCCCTTTCCCTATTGACAACCACCCTAAACCTCCCCCCCAACCTTTGTGGGCTATTATTAGCCAGTTCCCGTTAAATTCTCACATGTAACACTTGACAGTACTGAGACCAAGAAGAGGCAACTAAGAGTGATGAAGACTACACCTTTACACCACTTTGGTACTGGGACAAAGAAAATACCTGAAAGGAACTGTGAGGGTCAGGCATGTCCCTTTAATTGTGGTCAGGCAGGGCTAATCAGACATCCACACCGGCAGCCTGTCAAGAGGCTGCAGGTGTATAAAGCGGGACCAGCCCAGCAGAGTGTGGAGGAGCAACAGCAGACCCATGTAAGAAGGCAGGCGTGGTCGCCCAGGAGAAAGAACCAGGACACTGGCAGAAGTCCCAGAGGGCTTGTGGGACCCAATGTAAGTGGGCTCCGTATTTCCCACGACCCTGGGAGCCTCCAAACCTCAGCTTGTGCAGCAGGAGCTGCTAAGGAGCCTGGAATGCCAAGGACGATGTCTGTGTATGCAAACAAGCGTCAAAGGTGCCAGTGTGAGGCAGAGAGCACACAGCAAATGAGCAGAGTTTGCAACAATGGGTTTTCCCAACTTCAAGAGGGAAAGGAAGTTGCAGGAACCACTGGGAGGATGCTGAGAAGGCAGGCAGGTGTCGGAGAGGCGCTCCAGTACCGGGGAACTCCTAAAGGACCACAAGTGAGTAACAGTCAAATGAAAGTAAACAATTAACCGCATATTGAATACCAAACTATTTGGAACATTGAAAACCCAATGAACATTGAATACCAAGCTAAATAGAAACTAAACATTGGAGAAAATAAACAGTGCATATTGAATACCGAATTAAATAGCATTTTAACATTAAAGTGAACAAGTATACAGGGAACATTGAACTTAATTAAGCAACATAAGCGAGCATTGAACTCTGAGCTGAAAGTGAACTTTAAATATATGTGGCACAACAAATTAACCCAAACCTTGAAGTCCAATGCATTAAAGGCTGAAGTGAATGCAGTGTGGCAAGGCTACAGGTTGGCAAAGGGTGTGTGATACATGGTGGCAAAGCCACAAGGTGAGCAAGGAGAAGCCAGAGTAGCACACAAATACACCCTGAGCCAAGAGTCCAATAAAAGTAATCAAGTGACAGTGACTTGGTGCACATTAATAAGTACCAAGTGACCTGTGTGTGTGGGCTGGGGAGCCCAGGGTTCCTGGTTGCATGACCTGTGATCGGTGGACTGTGTGGTCTGACAACTGCGCCTAGACCACAGAGCCCTGAATGGTGAAAGCTAAGGACACTGAAAAAAGCCTGCAAACCACTGCAAAGGAGCTGGCGAGGGAAGCCAGAACAAGGGCCAGGTTGACCTGGTGTTTTGTTAAAGACTAAGAAAAGTATAATTAAAGCCATTGAAGTCTTGGGGAAGGGAATCCTGAGATCTAAAGGGGCTACACCTGCTGTCTTGGGACCAGAGTCTCAAGACCCCTTTGCTTTGGATTGTGTTACTTGAAACTTGGAGAAGGGATCCCCAAGGATTGGTTCTGAACTATATTTCCTTGAACTGGAGAAAGGTAAACTTTAAGACTTTTTACATGGAACTTTCTTATGCTTGGGGAAGGGGAGCTGAACGAAAGCTGTGGCTGGAAGAAGCTCAGAGCTTTGAGTTAAACACTTACTTTTGACTTTGACATCCCTACACATTGGTTAATTGTACAGATGAGGTCAAGGATAGATTTTGGAAACAGACTGACTTAAGTTGAACTCTTTAGACTTTCCTTAGTTTTATTCAGACATGGAAATCCCACCTTAGCATAGGGCAAGTTAGGCCTTCAACCATCCTGACATATAAGTTAATAAATATCCTTTGTTTGAACTTGAAGTCTGTTGTCTGTGTCGTACTTCATGATACCTTCGTACAAGCCAGGGCCAAAGGCGAGTAGCAGGACCGACCAGAGCCCACAGCAAAGCTCCCTGAAGGTAGGGGCCAACATGGCCTGTCTGTGGATACAGAAGAAAGGCTAGTGGTCCAGATAAGAAGGGTGGAGATGGGACCCGCACCCACAAGAAGCAAAGTTGATCTGTCATCTTCACAGTCGCATTACCTGGCAGGTTAGTGAACCCGGTCTGCCACACTACCAGCAGAGAATAGTAGGGTTCTAGGATCCACACCCACAAGACTCGAAGCCAAGTCTACGTTGGGGAGAAGTGTACAAATCATAGAAAGAGGCCAGAGGAAGGCAGTCATTCCCCCTGGTATTGTGAAATGTGCCGACATTTTAAAGAGGCCAGGGGAAGGGAGACAATCCTGCTGGTGTTGTGAACTGTAAAGTAAGCCTGAAAAAGGCCTGAGGAAGGGAGACACAGACATCCTGACCAAATGCTTAGTATTTTAATTAAGGTAGGGAAACCCCTCTTAGTGTAGGGAGAGGTAGGTGTTCTCTTTATTTCCGGTATAGTACATGTTTATGCCAACAACCATGCCACCAGTGTGACAGCCTCCTCCTTCGACTCCCTTACAATGGATAGAATGAGAGAACTGAAGCACAGTGAAAAAGTGTTTGGCTCAAGGTCAAACCACTTTGGTTAAGGAGGGAAGCCCAGATTACGAAACAGATCTTCTGGTTACAAAGTTATTCATTAAATCACCTCCATTTCCCCGGATGTCTTTTCTTTTTTCTTTTCTATAATATTTCCCAACAGTGTTCATTTTATGTCATTACATTCTTATATTTTCGGACAAAAAGGCTGGAGGAATTAGGGTTTGGGGGTAGAGATATTGGCATTATTAAAATCATAAGGGATCACTCAAGTGACATCACAGAACCTCAGACCCCTATCAGTGGCATTAAAAGAAGGGCCATCAAATGATCCTCAACCCCAATGATGGGTCAGTGTATTTAATGGAAATCTAACACTGCTGCCTGTAAATAAACAGTGAGTTAACGATTAGGTGCTGATGCTCAAGCTACCAAAAGCAAAAGACTAACTTAACAGATCATTTGTCAGACTGGTTACATCGCAGGTGTTGCAAAAGCAGTCCACAATGATTGCAAGCAGCAGCATATGGACAGCAATTGTTTAACCCAAAGGATGCAAAAGATTATCATCCAAACCTTCTGGTTCCAAAATCTGATTTACCCACTAGTTCATGCCTCCCCACAAAATCGGATTTAGCCATTATTCTATACCACCCTAACCATTGTATTTGGTATAAGATTGTGCTCCACACTAGATGGCACTCATTGATTTCCCTATAGTTAAAACTATTGTTAGAATGGATCAGAGTGGATTAGTTATATTTAATGTAGTGTGTATCCCAATGTTTCATTTATTTCTAAATGTTCCTATGTTTGGGAGATAGGTAAACTGGAGTAGGAGCTTAACAGATGTGACTAGAATCACACCATATTGGTCAGGTAGGGAAGGCAGGATAACAATACATATTTTATTTTCCCAAATCATGCAGTTAGGCCAGTAGTAGCAGCCCTCCTCTGTGGGGCAGTCCTTTTGGCTTAGACAAGTACTTTACAATGGTGTTTATTCATTCGCTTAGCAGAAAAACAAACAGAAGGAAAACTAGATAAAGTGAGTTACACACGAAAATCCAGTTTTGGTCCATTCGAGGAGCTAGTATTATAACTCAGATCCTTTGGATTTAAAAGGGACTACCTTTCCATTACAATCTGTAACAACGTATCATGCTAAAGGGTGGGACTGGAGTGACCATGGGACCAGGGATTGCCTGTGATGCAGGCACTAGAGGAGCTAATAGCAAATACCCCAGGCTGCTTGGTCCATCCATAGCCTCATTTGTTTAACCAACCCAGCTGTCCCAGAAATTCCTTGGCTGCATAGAAAAGAGTCAACCTTGGGAAATATAGCAGAGGTTGGGTGAAAAACCACGAAGTTTGCAGAGCTGCCATCAGAGACATTTTCAAATGTCAAGACAACCGTAGAGAAGTCTAGTTCACTGGAAGACAAGGTTGTGAGAGCTACTCTGCTAGCGGTCCACAGGTCTAGCATGCTCACAACCGCAGAGACCTAGACAACAGGAACCCTTACGTAACTATACAAAGATGGGAGGATGATGCTAGTGAAGGCACTCGGCCGACTGCTGACCGATCACAAATATATTCTGAATCTGTAGTTCAGAAGAGTTGCAACCAATCCCCAAGTATGCTCAAGCAAAATCCTCAGCTGAACAAATCTGAGCTACTAGCCACTCCAGGCAGCTCTAGAACAAAGGGTAAAAGGAGAGCAGGCTGGCAAGTGATGTGGGAGCCAGGAGTTTGGAGAGGGGGATGCAGTTTGGAGTGTGGCAATGCAGTGAGGGGGAAAGGATGAAAGAGAGCAAAGGTGGGAGAAAGGAGGTGAAAGAAGAGCAGTGGTGAAGAAGTGTGAAAGAATGAGAGCCAAGAATAAAATTGAGGTGAGGAAAGAACAAGTGAGGCAGTGGAATACAGACAGAGAGGACCATGGGAGGGGTGAAAAAAAGACCAGAGGAGAGGGTTGTATAGGAGTGTGTGTGAGAGAGAAAACAAAAGCCTCAAAGTGTGTTAAGCCTGTGGGAGTATTTTATTCCCTATTTTTGAACGTTGGTAGTAAAATGATTGTATAGGGAGTAAAAACATGTATACTGTTCCCAATGGGAGTACTTTATAAATGGGTAAAAATATGTTCAACTGTAAAACAAAGATGTTTGTGAGAGAGACTTCTTTGCACCAAGTTATTCAGGCACATTAAAAGATACATTTGACCTCTTCCAATATTCTAGTAATTTCTTCCTGTGGTACTACATGAACGAATGGTCTAAACACATCCATGCATCTGTTTGGGAGAACACAGGGGCACACCCTCCTATGTGTCCCCCTCCTATGTGTCCATTCCCCTTTTTTTTATTGGGAGTATTTTTACTCCCTATTTAAATTTTTGGGGAGCATTTGAGTATTTTTAGGGTAGTAAAAGAGGCTGATAAACCCCTTATCGGTAGGGCTGCGTCCAACTATACTAAAAGAGTCTGATGGCCAACACTTGCACAAATGACGTTAATGGAGGTGGTGGTGCCAGGTAGTCCATGAGTCATAAAAGGATGTACATTAATGCCAGAAAAGAATGCAGGGCACTGCAAACCTCAGAGTCTGTGAAACTGTGCCACCAGCAAGGCAAATAATGTGGGGAGGAAAAGAGAAAGTCTGAAGACTAAGGTGCTGTAATGATTTAGAGGTGTTTTCCGATGTGATACAATAGAAGTACACTAAATATTTGGCAAAGCTCTGAATTATTATTACTGGCGTTTGACAGCACATAAAAGGTAATATTACATGAGAAAAATGGGGAATAACGAAGACAAGCATTTCATGTATCTTGTATTATGAAATAAATTTTCAGCAGCACTTACTTGAAGAGCAAGTGGTAAACCGTGATTTGGATAGGCCTAGATTTAAGCAGCAGAAATGGTACCAAAGTATTCAGCAAGGTCTGCAGTTTATCTGGGAGATTTGTCTTCTGACCAGCAATGAATTTTGCATTGAGTCTGTGGTCCAACAGCTGGTCCTTCGTCATGAAGGTTAGAACTTCCCCCAAGGACGCCAGAATAGAATTTAGCAACAATGCTCTGGATGGGCATTTGCATTCTCCTATTAGAAGTACAAAAAAACAATCACCAAGAAACAAATGAATTGAAAGGTAAAATATGTCATTTTAAAAAATTGCCTACAGCTGAACCGTTTTCAGTTTTATACATCACAGGAAATTTAGTGGTGTGTGGGAGATTAATTATCTTTTATACACACTGTGCAACTTGCCAAAATTAGACTACATTTTTAAAATCAATGTGCCTTTTTTTACCAGGAAGCTTTTGTGAGAAAGTATCCTGCCAGTGTGCAGAGGACAGTCACAGGCCGCCTCACCAGACCCTCCAGGCACCCCTCGCTTCAACCCACAGGGACCAAAGCAGGAAACCCTTTCAGTATGGAGGGAACAAAGCTTCTTCCAAACAGACCTAACACACTTAAATAGGAAATGGTTTAAGTTACTTACCTGTAACTATAGTTCTCCAGCATGGGGTCTGGCATGGATTCACATGCTCATGAATAACGAATACATAGAAGTAAAACATTACACAACCGCCTGAGGAGGCAAGGCTCAACAGAAGCAATTACACTTACCCCTGCAACAGACTTACCTCAAGCAAACAGGTTGCGTAGCACTGCTTGGCCGACTCTGGACTCCTCTCTGGAATCCCTGTTGACTCAACAGAATCTCGTGGAGGTGTGCTTGGACCTCCACGTAGCAGCCCTGCAGATGTCGAGCACGGGCACACCAGACAGGAATGCCGTTGTTGCAGCAATCGCTCTGGTGGAGTGGGCTCTGACGACTGGGCAGTGGTCAGTTAGCCAACCAATGACAGTGCGTGATGCAGCCGGTGAGCCACCTTGAAATGGAAGCCTTAGACAAGGCCTTCCCATGGTTCACAGGACCAAAGTTTAAGAACAGCTGTGAAGTCTTCTGAAAACACTTTCTGCGTGCCACGTAGAACTTCAAGGCGCGGCCAACGTCCAGGGAGTGCAAGGCCCATTCAACTGTAGACAAAGGTTTTGGGAAAACACAGTAACATCAAAGGCTCGTTGAGGTGGAATTGCGACAGAACCTTTGGCATGAAGGAGGGGTGCATACGCAGCACCACCCTCGATTCGTGGAAAGTCAGGTAAGGCTGCTTGCAGGACAGGGCCTGGATTTTACCTACCCTCCTGGCAGAGGTGATGGCCACAAGGAAAGCCATTTTCCACGAGAGAAACTTGAGCCAGGTCTGATGCAGAGGCGAGAAGGGGGCCCCCATGAGTTACCACGCCAGGGCAGGAGCCTTCACTGGCTGGAAAGACCTGAAAAGTCTTGAGAAACTCCTTGACCGGTCGGACCAAAGTGAAGATCTTCCTGGTGACCTGGTGTAGCGGGAGATATCCGCCAGATGTACCTTGATGGAGGCGTTGGCCAGTCCGGCCTTGGCAAAGGATGGCAAGTACGGCAGGATCTGTGGGTCCTTGAACCTCAAAGGGGTAATTCTTCTTTGACCGGCACCACATTGCAAAACGCTTCCACTTATGACCGTAGCACTTCAAGTTCGATGACGTCCTGGCCTTGGAGAGGACATCCCTGCGGTCTGCTGGCAACTCATATCCACTAAACTCTAGTGCTGCAGGAGCCAAGCCCTCAGGTTCAGCAATCCTGGTTCATGATGCAGGATTGCGCCTCCATCTTTGGTGAGAAGATCCAGAAACACTGGCACCTTGACCGGAAGCGACACAGACAGGCTGATAAGGTCCGGCTACCAGATCTGCCTACGCCAAGCCGGGGCGATGGGTATCATCCTACCGTGACACTGTATAAGTGTGTTGATGAGTCGTCGCAGTAGAGGGAGCAGGAGGAAATGCATCCAGAAACAGTCCTTTCCACAGTAAGGAGAAAAGGTCCCCCAGGCTCCTCGGTTAGTGGAATCTGCTTGCAAACTTCTGGCATTTGAAGTTTGCCGCCGCAAACAGATCAATCTGGGGCCTGCCCCACTTGACAAAGATGCGGTCCACCTGATCCTGCCGAAGTTGCCACTCTTGACTCCTGCTAGGTGAAGAGGGACTAGGAACATCCCTTGTCCGACGGCCCAGCGCCACAAGTCCTGTGTTTCCTTGGAGAGCGCTGGGGATTGAATGCCCCCCTGTTTCTTTTTTTTTTTAATAACAGATTTTATTGTTTTCAAACAATAGAGACCAACAACATGCAATTCAATGATTACAATTACATATAATCATGCATGTTATACATTTTTGGGTTCAGCTACTCAACAGTTCATGTATCCTCTGTGCAGCATCACGTTTCACAGCAAATAAATGCACGTCACCATCTGACAGAGTGTAATCCACTTCTCATGAAAACATTTCCCATTTCTGCTAGATTTTATGAGCTTTCCCAGGGGAACCCCTGGCCGTGTACACTCTATGTTCCATTGCAATGCATGCATCCACGTCCGCCACCCATTGGTCAAAGTGTGGAATAACATCTGATCCCCACAGCTTTGCCAGGCCAGTGGTTGTTGAAAACAAGAGTTTTTCAAAACGGGTCATCTCCCCTTCCTCCTCTATCCCTAATATTAGCAGCTAAGGTTCTCTGGGGATGACGCGGCCCATAACTGCCGACAGCCTGTCACAACATGTTTGCCAAAATGGTTGGATCCTTGGGCATTCCCACAGGATGTGAAAAAAGGTGCCGTCTTCCTGCTGACAGCGCAGGCATCTGGCGTCAGTGATTTTGCCCCATCGGTAGAGCATTACCCTTGGCTAGTACATCCTGTGTAGCACTTTAAGTTGTATGAGCCTAATCCTAGCTGATATTGCAGTTTCCCGGGGATACATCATAGCAGCGACCCAGTCTTCGGGCAGCAGTGGGCCAATGTCTTTTTCCCATTTGGACTTCAGGCTTCTAAGTTCTGACGTGGCAAACGAGGAAATTGCATTGTACATAATCGACGTGGTCTTAGTGTTTACACTATCTAGGACTATGAGGGTCATTCTGAGTTGGGTGGTAGCCATGGTGCTATTGGCACTATGGCTGCCTTCCAAACCGGGTCCGGTCTGGCAGAATGGGGGCTTACCAGGTGATTCCGACCCTGGAGGACCCAGTAAATTCCCATTCTGTAGACCATTCACCATTCCCATTTGAGTCCCCATAGGGCTCAATGGGAATGGGGAAGGCGCTAGTAACGGTACCGCAATTTGCGGTACCGTTATTAGCTCCAAGGTCCCTTAACGGCAACCGCAGAGAACATGTGGTCAGACAACACGTCCTTTGCGGTTCCCGCTAGGGGACCTCGGAATTGGGCGGTAAAGGTTTTCCGGCACCGGCATCATTACCGGTGACCGTTAACCCTTACCGCCCAAGTCGGAATGAGGCCCTATGTTTCTTTCAATAGGGGTACATTCGGGAAGGTTTGCTAGGTCCGGCATGTGGGTTTGGATCGCGTGGGACAATTGGGTGTAATGATACTTATCGGTTGCTGGGAGATTAAAGCGAGTTGAAAGGTCAGCAAAGGGCACAAGCTTGTCCTCTTGTATCACATCACTGACCTTCAGTATGCCTGCTACTTCCCAATTCGGCCATCTCGGGAGCTTATGGAGTTCGGGTGGAAAGTGTTTCTCCATATTGGTTGTATTGGAGTAATTTTGTTGTTCCATCCTATGTGCTTATGTGTTTCCATCCATATCTGTGTAAAGCGTGTCGTCATAGTGCGGGGGGCGGGTGGCGCACTACTTGGTAGAGGCTTTCAAGTGGGGATGTGCCTTGGACAGTGGCCAATTCTGCTCGGATGTGTGGCAATTCTAAGTTTCCGTGTAGTATATCATTAATGACCGCCATCTGGCTCCCCCAATAATATGTTTGTATATGTGTCAGACCTACCCCTCCTTCCCACACTGAATGTAGGAGGGTGCGCAAAGCTATTCTCGGGCGTCTGCTTTTTCATAGCAGCTTACGTAACGTACTGTTAATTTTAGAGAATTCAGTTGTGGGAATGTGTAGTGGTGCGTTCTGTAAAATATACAAGAAGCGAGGGAAAGCCAACATCTTAAACAGTGCTGCCCTTCCTAGTAGTGTTAGTGGCAGTGCAACCCAGTGGTTAACGTCTTCGGCAAACCTATTCATGACCGGATATCATTTGGGTACATAGTCATCAAGCTTGCCGGTAATTTGAACACCGAGATATCGGAACTGTTTTAGTTCGACCCGATATGGGGAGCCCTCAGGAGGTATAGAGTATATCCCTTTAATTGGGAATAGCATCGATTTGTCCCAGTTCACTTTCAGTGCACTGAACATTTTATATTTCACTAGTATTTGTGTGACTATAGTACAGGAAGTGGCTGGGTTGCTAAGATAGATCAGTAGGTCGTCAGAGTATGGGGAGACTTTGTCTTTCCAATCATGGGCCCAGCGGACACCAGACCATGTTCGCGTATTCCTCAATATTATAGCTAGGGGTTCGATTATCAATGCGAACAACATGGCGGACAAGGGGCAGCCCTGTTGCGTGCCTTTTCCTAGCTTGAAGCTTTGTGAGGGCTATCCGTTTACTCTGACCTCCGCCTCAGGGGAATTGTAGAGAAGCTGGACCCAGCTTATGAACTGGTATCCGAATCCCATTTTTTGCATTATTACCCACAGTGCCTCCCAATATACAGAATCAAACACCTTTTCAAAATCATTTGCCAACAGTGCCAGGGATTCCTGTAGGGCTGGTGCTTTTTCTAATGCTAGGTGGAGTCTGCGGATGTTCATACGCATAGATCTCTGTGGCATAAAGCCACATTGGTCGGATGGATTAGGGACGTGATCACACCTGGTCCGGATGCATTAGGGACATGATCACGCCCTTTAATCTGTTGGCAAGTGCTTTGGCTAGAATTTTCGCTTCGTGGTTTATCAAAGAAATCGGTCGATATGAACCGCATTCATCCGGTGGTTTACCTTCTTTTGCTATAACTATTATATTGGCTTTTCGCAGATCTGGTGGAAGTATCCCCTGGTCTTTTGCGTGCATAAGCATGCGAAGTAGGTAAGGGATAGTCTTGTTACTTTCAATTTTTTTCCATACTTCTATTGGAAGACCGTTTGGTCCCGGGGTTTTCCCAGATTGGAGCTGCGAAATAGCAGTGGTTAATTTGTCTTCTGTAATGTCACCATCTAGCAATCATTTTTGATTAGCATCCAATGAGGGCAGAGTAACCCCTTCCAATATTGTATTATCAACGGAGACATTGGGGGCGCTGTATAGCATCTCATAATAGGACGCAAAGCATTCAGCAATGCCTTGGTCAGTAGACACCAGGCCTGCCTGTGCAGATTTGATGTGTCTGACGTGGTGGTGACCCTCATCTCGTCTTTCCAGCCATGCTAACATCTTTCGGGCTTTATCGCCCGTTTCATACAGTCTCGCTCTCATTGTTCTGTGTGCCTGTTTTGCACAATTTAGTGTAATGTTGTGTAGCTTTTTTTGTGCAAGGATTAAGGCCCTATTTGTTTTGAGGTGCTAATCACATATTGTGCTTCAATGTTTTTAATTTCTCGTTCAGCCGTTTCTATATCTTGACGATGTGCCTTTTTGTGGGCAGACGTCCATGCTAAGATCCCTCCATGAAGGACCGGCTTATACGCCTCCCAGAGTATTCCAGGACTGTCCACAGATCCTGCATTTAGCTCGAAATATGTGGAAGTAATTTCACTCATCTTTTCTATTAGGTCAAGGAAATCCAAGTAATAACTATTAAGGTGCCAAGTCGGCGGGGGTCGGCGTCTTTCCCTCTCAATGTCTAGCAGGAGTGGGAGTGGTCTGAGATGCCTCAGGGGAATAGTGTTGCATTGATCGCTTTATGAATGTCCAGTATAGGGAGAAAGAAATAGTCTAGTCTTGAGAGTGATGCGTGTGCGCCCGAATGAAACAAATATTCATCCATCTCTCAGTCCTAGCGCAGAAGCGAATGCAGCCAGTTTGGTGTGGGTCGCAGGGTTTCTTCCTCTTATGTGCGTGCGGTCCGCTTCAACATCAATGACCTCATAAAAGTCTTGCCCCATTATCCAGGCGTCTGCCACCATATTGGTCAGGATAGGTGTGATTTCGTCTATTAGGGGTTCGAGAAGTGTTGGCGGAGAATATATTGCCAATACAGCAAAGGTATGATTCCATAGGGTGCCAGTTATGTGTACATACCACGCCAGTGTGTTTTTTTTGCAGTTGCAGGCCATTATTAACATATTTCCTCTCAAGGAGAACATGTGCTGCAGTGTTTTAGTGCCCTCGGTCGTACAGGTCAGTGTTCCTCACATTGCATAGGTATATAAGCGTGCCAGAGGGGTCTCAGAGTTTCTCTACCCCCCTGTTTTGTGTCCAAGCGCTGCTTTCGCTGATGCACGGGGAGTTAGTCCTGTTTCCCTCCTGGCAGTTGGTTTGTGGCGTTGAGAACAGTGTAACCGTGTAAATAGTTTTAGATGGATGCCGTGTTTGCTGCACAGCTGCAATTTGTTTGCGCCATGTTGCTGGTCTCAGGTTGACCGCCTCATGTTCGCGTCGCCGTGCTGGATTTGGCCTCTATGCTCGGCATGTTGCATCAGCATACGCGATTGTCTATGAGTACCTAATGTTATTTACCCCTTCAGTTGCTGATACAATTATAGATGCGATCTGTGTTGTGTTGTTGCTTCCCGGTGAACACCTGCAGCCCTGTGTGCCCTTGGGAGATGTTAGCCGTTCAAACGCGTCACGACGGTGCAAGGATCTCGATTGATTCTTCTGGAGGTTTGCGGGGGCTCCGCCGGTTCATGCACGTTCTTATTTGATGTGGGTCTGTCACCGGAGCATCGAGTTTTGGGGCCGTGTTGGGTCCTGCAGTTGCACGTCCTCTGCGTATCCCAAACACAGGAGATCTGTCGAAGCAACCCCTGGGGGCAGGCGCACCGCCATCTGCCGCGCCGGGATCTAGCTGAGCCCACGTTGCTTACCTCAGGGTAGAGCTGCAGGGAAGGTTTGGGGAGACAGTTCCTTACCTCCCAGATTGTTCGGTTCTCTACTGGGGGCAGTCTGATCGTCTCTCCAGTCTCGCTCCTCATCCATGTACTACCGGGCGGGGGAGTGCTCCTCGTCCGTTCGCTTTCACCTTTTCTCAGAAGGAAGGCTGCGGCCCGCACCAGCGGTTCACAACTGCTTGTCTTTGATCGCGTTGTTTCAATCGATTGGGCATTTCGTTACGGCCACATTCGGTCTATGCCGCAGTTCACTGTATGCTGCCCGCAGCGGACATTTTGATCGCAGCCCCGCGGCAGCAATAACAACTTTCCGCTGTTAGAATCTCCTCTCCTGCACCGCGGTTCAGACCGAGATTGACGCCACAACGTTCGGCTAACTGGAGGTATATTTCTATCGTAGTCTGAGGTCGGTTTTCTGAGGATATATGCAGGATAAAGCTGACGGCCACAGGAGCACCGAGGGGTCACGACCTCATTGTGTGCTTGCTGGCCACCCCCCACCCCCGCTCCTCCCTGTTTCTTGATGTTTAACATTGTGGTGGTGTTGTCCGTGAAGATCCTCACCACCTTGCCCTTCAGAGACAGGAGGAACGACTTGAGGGCCCATAACACTGCCGGTAGCTCCAGGATGTTGATATGGAGAGCCTTCTCCTGAAGCAGCCACAGGCCTCTGGTGTGCAGAAGTCTGGTGTGGGCTACCCACCATTCCAGGGAAGCATCTGTGGTGACGGTCTCCGGGTATGGAGGGTTCTAAAATCCTGTGCCCTGGGCAATGTTGGAGCAGACGTCCCACCATCCTATCGCCCGACGGAACTCGTCGTCGAGAGGGATCTTGTCCGCAAAGCTTCCAGACACATGTATCAAGTGAACTCCTGAAGAAGTCGTATTTGCAACCTGCAGAGCCGGATGATGTAGAAGCAGGATGACATCATGCAGGGCAACGACTTGATGGCCCGCACTGTGGCTGTCTTCATCGACAACAGTCGCTGCACCTTCCCTTGAATTGCTGCTATCCTCTCCTCCGAGATTGATGCCAGGCAGGACACAGTATTGAGTCTGGCCCTTCCGCAATGCTGTTAAGCAGGACTTCAGATAGTTGATGGAGAATCACAGATCCGTCAGTAGCTGGACGGTCCGACGATCAACTCCCGCGAGCGGGCCTGTATGAGCCAGTTGTCGAGGTATGGGTATACGTGTATGCCCCGTTGACCTAGATGGGCAGCTACGAGCACCAAACATTTGTGAACACTGTGGGGGCCGACTTCAATCCAAAAGGTATAGAACTTCTTTCTTGTGTCTTTCTCTAAACTCCTAAACCAGGTCGGGGATCCTTTGTTCGTCCTTTTGGCGGGCTTCTACCGAGAAGCCCTCCTTTCGGCGCCACTGAGTCTGGGGTGGGTCCATTGTGTGGGAGAGGGGTATGACCCCTGGACAGGGTTGCCGCAGCAACCCATGTCGCACTCTATGCTGATAGGCTGGAGGGTCTCCTGCCAAGATGCCCACTCCACTGTGTGAGTGACAGCTAGGCTGTATGAATGGGGATCTTTTTGCATAAAAGCAGAGCCCTGAGGACTGGAAGAGCAAGACGTCGCCACTGGAACTAAGAAGCCGAAGAGGAGAGAAGCCAAAGACATCCGCAACGACTGAACCACCGGTGAAGTCCTGCTGCAGCGTGTCACCACTTCTCTCCACACGACAAGAGAAGATCTTTATCTGTAAGAGCCTTCTTCCCTTGAGCTGGTGGGGCCAACCAGTTTGCCAATCACCTTCCCGGACCTGCCTTGGTCGAATCACCAGTACCCAGTACTCAGAGGCCGGATAGCCAGGCACCAGTCCACCCGGACCGCGATTTAAAGGCGCGTACCTTTTATTCGTCGGGCAGCACCGCGGCTGGTTTCATCCCTGGGTAGTGCAGTAACTCGAACCTTCCTCCACGACGAGAGCCTCTCTTCCTCTGCTGGATCCCCCGAACTGCAGGCACTACCAGGAAAAACCGCCACCGCAGGAGCCACTTCTTCATTTTAAAGGTACATTGTTCCGCCAGGCCGCCCTTTCTTCACGGTAGCACTAAAGGGCCCTCATTACGACCCTGGCGGAAATCGAAAAACGATGGCGGTATTGCATACCGCTCGGTGCGATTATGACCCGTCACCGTAAAGTACGATGCCATTAGCGACACCGTAGTGAACGCCAACGCTAACTGCACCAAGTACGCGCACGCGCGCCATGCAAAACCGTAATTACCACCATGGCGCAACGGTACGTGAATTCTGACCCTAGCGGACATTTACTTAACGCCATCAAGCATGGCGGAAAGTACCATTCCGCCATGGTGAGAAATACGGCATCGTGAACCAACCGTAAATGGCCCTACTGAGTGCCTGTACACCACTCCCTGCCCACATTGCACAACTCCTCGTAGGTGCAATGAAGTTACACAATGCAACCAGTGAAATGTACAAGTCACCCATGCATGCCAACGAACAAATGAATGTAGGGGCTCCAAGTGCCTTGTGAGTGGCCATCCATATTTGGCATGTCACCATTGCCGTACTGATGCAGCACAGGCATGTGAAGGTTCAAGTACAGCAATATGAACTGAAATATGAGACAAAACAACAACAGGCCCCCATCGCTTGACACCAGTGTAAGGCAACATTCAAAGCAGTATCCTGAGGGAGACTGCACCAGCCCTGTACTCTTGCCAGTAAACAAACCAACCATCAGCATAAGCATGTACCACACAAGTTGGCAGAGTGACTGAGCAGCCAGGCTCATCTCAAGAGGGGCCAATGGGAGCTGCAGGGCACAGATGGCACGAATACAGAAGCTATTCCAATGGACATGACCTCAGTCTCCCTCCAAGAAACGCACGCAAACACAGGCACCTGTGACCAGCCATTTTCTGATAATCACATCATTCCACCAATCCACCTGGCTGACCGGCATCTGTTACACAAAAGCTAATCCCCCGCCCCTGAGCATGACATCATTAAAACAGTCATAATGGCAGCCCCTATTCCTGACCTTACTGGGCTTCGTTGGCAAACGCGGCCAGTACAGTACCACGCAACTATACTCGGAAGCCAGAACCCAATGCAGATCTTCTCACAATACATCGCTCCACAAATAGGAATATGCTACATTACTTGCAAAGAATAACGCTACACGGTTAATATCAGAATAAAATTTCAATGCACATCAAATTCACCAAGCCCATACAGCTATTAGGTCATAAACTCCAAAACATTTTTCATTAATGTGGGCTGCATCCGCAATAAATGACCAGCTTCTTCTTGTGTGACGCCCTGTTCCTTCATGGTACACAGGGGCTACATTCACGTTCAAAAAGGCAACATGGAAGCGCCTAGAACCGCGGGGCCGTCCCATTAGGTAGGCACTAGTCCAGCTGAAAGGTCGATATGTTGCTCCTAGCCACTAGTACTGCGTAAGGGCATGTGGCCCATTGGCGATCGTCCCATAAGATCGTAATGGTGCTCCACTGATTAACTCGAAGCAGCAGGTGTCGGGAGTAAAAGCCATCTGCAGGAGTGGCATACAGATGGCAGCGGCAAAAGGGGAGGAGATACCTGTCACCCAAATGAAATGAAAAAGAATAGAATGGGCATCAGAACTTCATTTGAATTACTCACTTCAATGAACACACTAAATCTACAGCCATATGCATGCTAGCCCACTCAAAAGGATTATTTCCACCCAAAAATCACTTGCGAATCATAACTATATAAATCGAGGTGAAAACACTATTACAAACGAGTGTTTGTGTGCATGCGTCTGTTAAAACAGAATCCATTAGATGGGATTAGTATCGTGCATAGACACAAGTGTTTGAAGGCGCGTCGAGACAGGGAGGGTTCAACAAGGGCAGATAGACGATGGTCCCACTATGGCAGCTCTGCATCACATAGCGCAGGGGAAGGGGATAGATTCCAAAAAGCCATGTACCTGGCAAACTCTCAATTAAATCATCTGTCCATGCATCCATACATCATTCCCTCATCCCGGTATAAAAACGCCTGATTATTTACTCACATAACATTTGAAATTTCCATTGAGTCTGTGCGTAATGCAGTCTGCAAAATCCACTGTGCCCCAGCCCGGAATTCTAGTGTTGTGAAGTAACATGTATTTGGGAACGTCCTGCCTTATCGTCCACTACGCTATTGCGCATCCCATACTATTCATATCAATCATTGCATTCTCGCCATGGCCCCTGTCCCAAGGACATTAAACAATAGAACGTTATATTTGCAGTCAGACCTGTGGGCGTCTCCTCGCAGCTAGCTGAAAACCGAAAGCGCTGTCCTTCGAATTCCTCATTTGCAACATCACGTCAAAAAGGCATCTGTGACCGTTTGAAATCACAAATTTATCCATGTAGTGCGGCAGTGTGTGAAAATGGCAACTGGCTTCACTCACAAATGGGACGCCCCGCCCGTCGGTGAACCTCGGTACAGTGCTGCATGAGGGTCCACCGTTAATCGAGTACTACATTCCACTGACCCTTCACAAGTTTGTTCGCGACTGCAAAGTTGGTATGTGAAACAATGGGAGCATAGCAGAAAGAACATATAAACCAATATTGCACTGCCATCGGGATTAAATACATGATTGTAATAGCAAGATGCCATGCGTCAAATTGCAGCGTTGTGTGCGGGACGTGCTCGCCCAAAGGGGATTGCAGCTGGCACAGGTGGAATGAATCACCACAGGTGGAGGCTATACAGCCTGAAAACACATAAATTGCACACCCAACCCCCTCCCACAACCACACCCACTCCAAAATGCTACCGGCAGGACTAGCGATGTTGGCCCTGGGGGACCTGATAGCACTGCAAGTACTCCAACTTCAAGAAGAAGACGAACACCAACTACTACAACAACCGGCCGCACAGAGGAGACGCAGGAGGAGGAGGAGGGCAAGGCAGGGCCAGCAAGGCCCACCAGCACAGCCACTACCACCACGCAGGCAGCCCGCAATCCCACGCCTCCGAGCTCATCCGTTCAACCTCACTGATGAGCAGATCCACACCCTCTACCGTTTGGACCGGGACACCATAGCCGCCATTGTGGACATGACACACGCTGACCTTGTCAGCATGATAGATAGCCCAACCGCCATCCCACCCCTACTGAAGGTGGTGTCTGTACTCCACTTCCTGGCCACAGGCACCTACCAGCACACAGTCGGACAGTTGCATGGCATTTCACAGCCACTGTTGTCACGGACACTATTGCAAGTGCTCGATGCCCTCCTGAAGCACGCAGACGACTACATCTCTTTACCACGCTCGGAGCAGGAGATTACAAACACAAAAGTGGGATTCCATGCACTTGCCGGCATACCGGGTTGCATTGGTGCCATCGACTGCACCCATGTGGAATCGGTTGTCCCACATGCCATGGAGGTCCAGTACCGCAACCGGAAACAATATCATTCTCTTAATGTACAAATGGTGTGTGACTCCAACAGGATCTTTACACATTGTTGTGCCCGATTTCCTGGATCAACCCATGATTCTATGGTCTTGAGGAACTCTACAATACCACGCTACATGGAGCGACACGCAGGGAACAGATCCTGGCTACTCGGTGAGTCTCATTTCATGCATGATAATGTGGGGTATGTGATGCAGCAATGACCTGGCAGGAAGGGGGGGGGATGCGTACGTAGCAATGTCATTCCACAAACATCCTTTATTGTCCACATACAGGTGATGCCGGGTATCCACTGAAGAGATGGCTCCTTACACCACTCCGGAACCCACAGAACCAGCATGAGGAGGACTACAACCATGCCCACTCACGTACCCGTGTAGTCATAGAACAGGCATTCGGCCTACTGAAGGCTCGTTTCCGCTGCCTCAGCAGGTCTGGCGGGGCACTCCTGTACCGCCATGACAAGGTTGCAAAGATGGTCATGGCATGTGTCATGCTACACAACATGTGCGTACGTAGAAATGTGCCCATGCCCCCTGACGCAGAACTGCAAGCACCTGAAGATGGTCATGATGAGGGTGGGGATGTGGCAGCACCTCAAGGAGTCCGCGAGGCACAGGAGGCCCGTGAAATTCGTCAGAATATCATAGATTCATGCTTCTAGCACTCACGCCTGGTGGCTGATACATGGACACGGGACTTGTGGCACTGTGTGTGTCTGGAACATGCACAATGTGGACTGTACGCCTATAAAGGCCTCGTACACAAAGATCAATGTCCACACATCTCATTGGATGATTATGAAATGTTCATAGCATATGTGAAATTATATTACACACCCCATCGACCCGCCACCCAAGAAAGCCCAACACCCCCCTCCACCCTCCTACCTCCCCCCCGAACACCAGTGTCCAAAGATGCTCATTGTCAGTGGGCAGACGCTATTGCAAGCCCCCTCTCCGGGTATCAGGGGCACCCCTGCCTGTGGAGCGCAGGTTCCTCCCAGATCTACGTTGGGGGCTGCCCTGGACGGAACTTGCAACGGATGATGTCTCTGCCTGCTCACGTCCATGCATGTCCCTAAGGGTTTGTGAGAGCTCAGTGAGCACACGGCGCACAGCGGCAAGTTCACCACATACGTCTTTGGACGTCGCATGCAGTTCCCCCCTCAGGCTCTCGGTGCTTCTCTCCATTTGTACCCTTAGTGTCTCTGTACTTCTCTCCATTTGTAGCCTTAGTGTCTCTGTACTTCGCTCCATTTGTGCCCTAAGTGTCTCAGTAGATGTTTCTATGGCTGCCTTAGAACCCCCACATTCATCAGCATGCTCCTTGAGGAGCGTGGCCAGTTGCTGCTGTTGCACGATCACCTGGTCGAGGGACTGTTGCCTCTGCTGGGCCATGCCCATTTGCGGTGGTGTCACAGAGGGGCTGATGACCTCATGTTGCCTTGCCACAGGGCTTGTGGGGGATGGCCAGTCGTCATCTTGTGGGTGCCCCTGCGTGGTATCCTCATGGTGTACGGGATGAAACAGACAGGGGGATTGAGACAGGTCATGGATGGGTCCTACATCGACAGCACCGTTATCTGTGTCGAAGCATGCTGGCATTAATGCAGTGTCACCTATGGTGCTGCTGCCACCAGAAGCAGTGCCTTCTGTGGCATCCATTGGGGGGACCTGTGGTGCTGCTGTTGTGGGCATGCTGGCTGCTGGGGTGCCTGTTGAAGTCCCCGCCTGTGTGCTGCCACTTGATTTGTGCTTCTGCCGTGTCTTGATCCGTGCAGCTGAGGTGGAGGGTCTTTGGCCGTTGGTCTTGGCCCTCTTTGCAGGTGTGCTGGTAGGGGTGTCCTGAAGCTCGTCGTTTGAATCGGACCCTGTGGTGGAGTAAAGGAGGGCGAGCGTTATTCATGGGTCTGTGGAAATTGGAATGGCAATGTATCACATGCATTGGGGTGGTACCTGAGGGTGATTTGGGTCAGGGCCTTGGAGGTGGTTTCATTTTTGTGTGGATTGAGGATGCAGTTGTTTTGCAGCCTGCAGTTAGGGTGTGCATGCTGCACGTGTAGAGGGTGTTTTTAGGATTTTTAATTATTTATGTATTTAATGTGACTTTTGAAGTGCGCTATCAGGCCAATGTATGTGGACGTTCTCCTGGACATGTGTTTCTGTTGCACTATGTGGACACATGGTACTTCACATGATTGGACATTGTGGATTTAGCATTGTTTTCTTTGGCCCACCTACCTGATTCTTCGGATGTCTGCACTCCTTTCTCCATCCCTCCGACTCTCTCTATACTCTCCATTCCAATGGTGGAGGCACAGATTTCTTCCCAGGGGGTCAACTTGATGGGTGATTCCGATCCTCCCCCGGTAGCTGTGGCAATGTTACGGTTGGCTGATAGTATGCTCCGTACGCGTATCCGCAAGTCGTCCCATCGCTTTCTGCATTGCTGTGGGGTGCGGGGTGCGGTCCCCACCGCACTTGCCCGCTGTGCCACCAGGGCCCATATGGCCTTCTTGTTCGCAAGTGCCGTCCTGGTCATTTGCGTCGAGAAGACGACGGCAGCATTCTCCTGGAGGGTCTCTGTGAGCACGGTGAGTTCCTCATGGGAGAAGTGGACCTGCCGCTTGCGGTCGCACGCTTTTTTCGCAACTTTTCCCATTTTGATTGTTTTCACTAGGGTGGCTAACGGGTTGGGATGTGTCTCAGGGTAGGATTTTTAATGGTTGTGTTGGGATTCTGATTTTATAGGTGTACGGCGTGCTGTTTCCCGTTCCGGGCCCATGTTTTTACTTCCGTTTCCGTATATTTACGGTCACCGTATTTTGCGATTACCGCTCATTACGGTGACCGCTATGATGGGTGGCGGAATTGCACCTAGGGCGCCGTACGACGGCGGTGAGGGGCGTTTTGGGGACATTTCCGCCATCGCGGACTTTGCACTTCCGCCATGGCGTAATGCTCGTGCCCGATGGGTCAGAATTAGCCGCACTTTACTCCATCGTGCAATGGCGGAAACGCTTTTTACGCTATGGCGGTCAGGTCAGTTACTTTCCCCCAGGGTCGTAATGAGGGCCAAGGTGTTTTAAATCCTTTACCTACCTGTTGGGTTGGCAGCCCCTCTCTCTTAACATTGTCTTTCAACTTCTGCATCTACCTTTTCAAAATCGTTAACCAATGACTTGACTGCAGCTACAAGAACATTTTACTCCTGGGCCCTTACCCTGTACCACTGACTCTGGCACAGGCCTACTGACTCTGGCTACATTTGTTAGAACTGCCTTCTTTAGATTGATTCTCCATTAGAACTGTGTTGGTGCACCTACTCTTATAACTACCTTTTCCTTCCCATTGCTAAACCTTGTGAAATACCATTTTGCTCAGTTTTCTTTTAAGTATATCCTATACTGATGCACTGTCTTGCTTAAATCTGGTTCACAAACTTATGGGAAGTGTTGCTTGGGTGTATAAGAAACTATTTCTAGATAACTTGTGCTTTCCCTCCCCTGTGAGAAATTGCAGAGTACTCGTGTGTAGTTTTCACTGTGCCGTTTTGCTCAGTTTTCACTCTGGTTCACTTGGTCTACAATTTAACTTGGGAGTGTGTATATTTTTCCTTGACTTAATTTAACTTGCTTGATAGTTGTGATACCTGTGTTTTATTAGAAGTGTATAAAATACATATAAATCTACTTTTTAATACAAGCTTTGGTCAGTATTGCCTTGTGCCATAGTACTGTAGGCCTATTGTGTAAACCCTGAATACTGCTCATCTCCCTCTTGAGATAAGTCTGACTGCCCAGCCACAGCTACCAACTAAATATTTGTGGTACAGACTGATACCAAAGGGGATTTATTGCTCTCACCTGTAGTCTTAATCTTTTGTAGTTCTCCCTAAGGGAACTGCACAGGATTCTGCCTAACACAGCACCCACGTGGTACCGGTCCCCTTTTGCAGCTGGTATCCTCTTCACAAAGTTCTTTTTTCACTTTACGTTTTTGTGACTTTCATTCACCACAGCCCGGTTCTCATCAGCTCTCCCCTTGACTCACCGGCTGCGATGAACCGCTTGCCGTTTCTCTTTACTTGAGTCAAGGCCGGTACCACGGGAGTAGGAGTCTACCTCGCTCCGGCTTATCAGTGTTGATACACTCTGTGAACCGTTGACATCTGTTGCAGCACACTTGGGCTATTGTCCTAGTTTCTATCAGCGGAGGGTTTGCAGGGTTTTGTCGAAAAGGTCAAAGTCATGGCTCTCCTAGTCAGCCTCTCGATATTTGCCGTCTTTCCCCTCCTCTTGAACTGCCAGGTCTGGATAGCTGTCTCGATGTGCGGTCTGCCTTGCTCGTACTGTGCTCTCTTGGCTCCACCTTTTATCCCTTTGGGGAAGGGAAAGGGCCGTCAGGTGTGTGTAATTTTCGGCAATTGCCTGACTTTGCCTGACCCCGGTATTGGGACATGTCAGGTAAACGGCTCTGGTGTTAGTTCGTTGTGCGAAAGTGTTTGTGTTAGGCAAGGGGGGCTGGGGAGAGGGGCAGTGTTTTCGAATGTCCTACGTGGTAGCATGGGGAAGAGGTGTTGAAGGAAGGGGGATACCGGGTCTCACCCATCGGTGTCCCACTCCCCGAGGACCCTCATCCTGGAGGTCCTCCCTCACTGGTCCACCCGCAGGAACTGGATCCAATAGCGATGGCCGTGTCCTGGGAACCTGGATGACAGATCCCAGGGGACTAGCTATGGGGACACCTTCATGTTTCTCACAGTACCACTTTGCAAGATTACCATAGGGTTTTCAAACTCTATATTCAAATGCTGGCGGAGCAGAGGGACTGTGAAGGAATCAGGAAAAAGAGACAACAGAGTAATGTTTGGGCAACAAAGCTTCGTTAAAATCACAAAAGGTTGTGTTAAAGCCTATCTTTCCCTACCTAACTAAAACTAACTATAGTCTGTGTCAGAAAGTCCAAAGTAAATGTCTGTCTGGGTCCAAAACCTTTACTTGCCCTCACACGTATTTGTTCAAACTGTGTAGAGATATCAGCAGCAAATGAAAAAGTGTTCAAAGAAAAGTTCAGAGGTTCTTCCAGCTCTTGATCGGACAGGCGTTCTCCCTTCCCTATGATTCCAAATAGTTTACTTTCAATCACCAAGGGGATCTCTTCCCCACGCTTCCAAGTCTTTCACTGTTTTCACAATAACAATTCCTCAGGATTCTTCCCAGCTTTCAGGCTTCTGCCCTTTCATCAAAATCATAAAGTTCAACTCCTTTAGTTCACAATTTATCAGCTTTTCTGGATATTCAACCATAAACTGATAGAGGATTCACGTGGCTTCTCTTTGGTGGGGTGCATTCGGTCTAGGCACAGTGGTCGGACCACACGGTCCACCCATTAGAGGTCACGCAACTGACACACCTGATTGGCTTCTTTTCCACAGTAGCATCACCACTGTTTCAGCTCAAGAGTTGAGCAGCCGGCGTATGCAGACGTGAGTCTCTGTTGCTCTGCCGGGGCTGCTGTAATATCAAGTAAAGATCCTGCTTGCGGCTTGGGTTTCCCAGTAATTTCACAAGGCTGGGTCTGCGGAGCGCTTCCGCTGCATCCTCCAGGAAAACCGGAGAAAAGCAGAGCCCAAGAACAGGCGGACTTCCATGAAACACAGAGGTCATCCACCATTTTGGTGCACTGGCGGGAAGCGGGAAAGAGGCGCTGGACAGCGGAGACAAACCGGGGCCAAAGTGCTGACTTGCAGTGATCAGCAGCCGAAGCAGCCAAGCACAGAGGTGGGACTAAACCCGACGGGTGGTCCGAAAAATGGCCCACATTGCTGTGTGCATCTGTGCACTCAGAGGCGGGATGGGCTGCTGGTGGCCCTGGAGGAGGTTGGTGAGACTTGCAAACGAACCCACAGAGGACGACACTGGTCAACCCCTGCCGCAGGGGCCATAAACTGGGAAAAGGAGCTCTGCAAGACGAACCTGGCCCGCGGTGGTGAGTGAAACAGGTCCTGCCAGAGGAGAGGGGGATAAAGTGGGGGTGCGGTGACCGCGCTTTGCCACAAGTGAATACCAAGGGGTGCGAGGTTGTGGCCCCCCCATTCCCCCACCGCAAAAAAACAGCATATCCGGCTCCTTAGACCGGAGTAATCGCGGGGAGACCCGCTTGATAGAGGCGTGGAGCAGCTGACCTGCCGAGACAAGAGGGCCGACAAAAAGGGAGGACATGCACACAGTTGTGTCGCCTGTGGGGGTTACTGAAGACAGTAACAAGGTCCTGTGGGAGTGTAAACTATCATCTCCTCCAAAAAAGAAATGGGCTGCGCATCCCAAGACGCGGCGGCCCCGGGTGCCTAATGCCCAGCCTGGGGGATTAGTGATTGCTCCTACTTGGGTGCACTATACGCCCACAGGCCCAGAGGAGAAGCACTACATCTCGCTCCCGGACCCAGAGACCCTCATTAGCCCCCCACCCCCAACCCTCTGGCACATGTGCTGGAGCTGACAATCCACCAAGAACAGAGGGAGCCTGTAGGACTAAGGGTGGTGACTGCACGCTCTTGGGACCAGCAACCCACACAGCTATGGTGAAGACATGCCTTGGAAAGGGACCGCACAGAATAAAATGGATCGTTACACAGCAAGTGTCCAGACATCCGCTTCCTCTGCACAGGAAAAATGGCTGTAGATGGGGAATGTACGGGAGCGGGACAGATAATATTGTCCACAGACATTATGGCTGCCATCGGTGTATCCACGTCATCGGTTCAAACCAAAATTGATGGCTTTGCCTCTGAAGTCTCCTTCCTACAGCAAGACTTGCACAACCTGACCTCGCGGGCGGGAGAGATGGGACAGGGCATATCGGACAGTGAGGATGCGCGAAGGAACATGGAGGAATGGCTGACATCGATATCTCAGAAACTAACCACCTTAGAAAACCGGCCGGAGGACAGTGGAGGCAGGTCCGGCCGCAATAATCTCTGCATACTCGAGGAAAAAGAGGAAGGGCACTCTATGGAATTATTTTTGGAGTGCTGGCTATCGGACCTTATGGCAACCAACAAACTCTTGAACTTCTTTTCAATTGAACGGGTCTCAATGGTCCGGCCTGTGCCTGGCGCCCCTCTGTGCACGGTGATAGCGCGTTGCATCTCCTGAACTATAGGGACCGAGACACGCTCCTACACATGGCAAGGGTGACAGGCCCGATTACCTACAACTGCAACCAAATTGGCCTCTTCCCGGACTACTCAAGTGAAGTACAAAGATCACAGCAGTCCTTTGACTCAGTGATGAAGAAGCTAATGTCCATGAACATGAAATACACACTTTTCTTTCCGGCCATGCTTAAACTCCACTACAATACTACGGTATACGTGTTTCACAGCCCCAAAGAGGTCCGGGACTGGTTGGAGATGCATGTTCTCTCTGGCCCGCGCTCGGGAACACCCAAAATTTGCCCTGTCCGGGGTGACACCACAGAAACGTTCCCGGTCCCGTTTGATGTGCAGAAACAACGCAATGACAAGGTAGATGGTGGGACCCCAGGGAGTGAAAAAGCAGGCCGACTTTGCAGATGTGGTATATTGACACTCTGATGTGAGTTTGGGAGAAGTCCCTAGACAGGCCTTCTGGGATCCAAGACTGCTACTTTTCTGAATCCACCATGCAGCAGCCCCCGGCGGGGGACAACGAAGAGCTGAGCTGGCTCTTACAGGCAACCCCGAATATGTTCTTAAATGGTTTAGTTTGTACAGGTTTGGGCTACAGAACTTCTAGTTGGGGGGAGCATGTGAGGGGAGTTCAGGGTTGGGGGGGACTCACAGTTGGTGTTGGGGAAGTGCGGGGATGGGGGTTATTGGTAAGTACCAAAGCTCGCTGATTGGGGCTTAGGAGTTGGGTTGAACTGGTTTACCCCACGTCCGCTTCACGTGGAGTTAGGGCGACAGGTGCTTCTGGTTGGGGGGAGGTTTGGATGGGGGATAGGTGTGTTTTTTCTTGCAGTTCTTACTGGGGAGGCGGGTGAGAGACACGGGCAGGCACCGCACTGACTGGCAGAGGGTTTGCTCGGGAGTCCCGGGAATAGGGAGTCAGATACTTGCTCACAGGGCACACGAGACACATCTCCGGGGATCCAATGCCACATGATGCGGTGGTATCTCAGTTGACATGGAATGTCAATGGGCTAGGCTCCAGCATTAAGCGGAGATTGGTAATCCAGTTCCTCAACACTCACTGAACATTGCCCTCCTAACAGAAACACACTTGGTCGGTACGGAATGCAGGTTCTTCAAGAGGTCCAAATATGCACTGGCCTATCACGTGCGATTCTCGAGAGGGGCAAGCGCGACAATGGTTCTGATACACAAGAGGGTACAATTTCAACTGAGGGAGGTGCAGGCGGACCCAAGAGGGCGATTCGTAGTGGTAACTGGGGAAATGTGGGGCAACAGCTGGGGCATAGTGGCACCACCACCACTAACGCTCGAGCTCCTGAATGATGTCCAAGCCGCCGCCACAAGAAACAATTCGGCACCTTTTAATGACCTGTCGCGCGAGACAAAGGTATTTCGCGCACATAGTAACAAACGATCAATTGATGGAAGAACCGACAAGGTGGTGCAGACTCATTGGCGGTGACAAAACCAGCTGGCAAATAATAACAGCCAAAATACTAGAATTCATAGCGACCGATCTATTAAAAGACAAGGAGCGACCCACAGAGTCCGAGCTTCATACAGTAAACAAACCTCAGTCGGCTTGAATTTTGCCTGAGAGACAAACAAGAGATACAATGAAACAGAAAAATATTGTAAAATAAATCTAAGTTTGATTAAAAACAATAAAAAAAAGAAAAAATAAAAAAAAATGATCTCCAAGCGACAATAATTACTGAGCAAGTGGACATGTGGGTGCTGGGGGGGGGGGCTTCAAAGTCATGGAAGTGTGTAGAGACAGATCACACATGGGAAATAGAAACCCTGACCTCCCAACCAAGTTATACTCCTTCGCGACTGCACTGGGGCTGGTGGACGCATGGAGGCACTACATGGGGTAGAATCTGGATTCTCGTTCTTCTGAAATGCACACAAGTCTCTATCTAGGATAGATTACTTCTTTGTCCCACAGTGCATGGCACACAGGTTGCTATCTGCAACCTTTCTGGCCAGAGGCATCTCGGATCACTCCCCCCTACTCATGGTGTTGAAAAATGGGCAAACAAAACCTAGCACAGTCTGGCACCTTAACGCATACTACTTGGGTATGCCGAAGGTGATGGAGGGTCTATACAGTAGGATGATGAAATAATTCACCCAAAATGAGGGCTTCAGTTCACAGCCCGATCACTCTATGGGAGGGCTTCAAAGCGGTGCTTCGGGAGGAGGCTCTCTCTCTTCTGTCGGTTCACCGCCGACAACATGCCCGGGAAAGGAGATGAGGCAGAGGAGCAGGTGTCAAGGAAGGAGGAGGAGTTCCTCGGGTCGGGGTGCCAGGCTTCACAAGAAGCTCTAGTCTCAGCACAGGAGGCCCTACGAAACGTGGCACTAGACAATGCAAGGGTAGCCCACTGGACAGTATGTAGCCAAATACACGAAACGGGAGACAAAGGCAGGAAACCCTGGCTTGGTTGGAAAGGCGGGACAGGAGCCAGGGACATGTAGAAGCCATACAAGACGCTGGGGTAGGGATGTGAACGGGAACGGAAGACTCAGATATTAACAGGGCATTTGCGACGTTTGATGAAGACCTCTACTCCCACCCACGTGCTAGGAAACGAGACAGACGATCATATATCCTTGACAATGAGACAGACGATCATATATCCTTGACAATGATCCCCTGCCTCTCGGAAAAGCAGACACTGGAACTCGAGGCTGAGATCACGGAGGAGGAGGTGGCGGCGGCGGCGGAGGCAGCACTGTCCCAATTTCAATCCGGCAAGACCCCGGGACCCAACAGTTTTCCGGTGGAAACCAGGAAACGACTGGGTGAACCGGTGATCGGGCACATGCACCTTATGTTCATACAAAGCAGAAAGAATGGGAAACGCCTCCAACCCCCCCAGATCTCATGAAGGCATGTATTGTGGTGATCCCCAAACCTGGGAAACCCCTGAACTCTGTGCATCCTACAGGCCAATATCGCACGGGTCTTAGCAAAAAGGCAACTAGGCATGATAGACTCCCTCGTACACCCAGACCAATGCAGATTTATGCCCTCCAGGTCCACACGGATGAACCTGCGCAGGGTGCAGTTTGCCATTGATCAGGCCTCGGCAATATCAGACTAGCTCTCTTAGCCGTGGACTTCGAGAAGGCATTTGATTCGGTAGGGTGGGACGCCTTATGGGACATCATGAGCCGTATGGGATTTGGGGATAGATTCATGTCTTGGGTTAGACTGCTATACAATTCTCCAGAAGCGGTGGTGTGGGTAAATGGGGTGTCCTTCAGGGCTTTCACACTGGGGCGGGGGACCAGGTAGGACTGCCCCTTCTCCCCCCTGCTGTTTATGCTTGCCATAGAGCTGCTGGCGATAAAACTCAGGACAGCAGAGGAATGGATGGGATTCACATGGCCGTGGGGGGGGGTAGAGGGGAAGACCGGGTCTCGCTCTATGCAGACGATCTCCTTAGGTATATAAGCAATCCTGGGACCTGCTGCGCTGTGGTGACATGTATCCCTCAAAGAATACCAGTTCTGTGGACTTGGGGTGAACAAACAAAAGACAGTCCTCTTTCCTATTCGGGGCAGGAGGGGGGGGGGGAGAAGATGAAGCAATCCCTAGGCAGTGCCCATATTCGATCTTGGTCTCTGGCTTCGAGAATTTAGGCATCGGAATAGGCCCAGCCCGGGCGACTTCCTACTCCTCAACTTGCAACCAGTGATAGATTCTCAGCTCATGTGGTCCACTGGCAATCCCTCCTACTAACACTAATGGCTAAGGCGGCCCTCTTTAAAATGTTGACTCTCCCGAGGTTCCTTTATGTCCTCCAGAACGCCCCACTTCCCGTCCCCCAAATCGATCTTTAAATCTATTGATGGCATCCTCCGGGGCTGCTCTGGGTGGGGGGGATGTAATGAGGGGGGGGGGGGGGACAACCTTGCATTGCTCTCAAAACCCTGCAGCGCTCAGATTGGAATGGGGGAATTGGTCTGCCCTGTCTCTGCACCTATTATTGGGCGACACAGATGGGGGTGGTGAACAAATGGCTCCACAGTGACCCTGGGCTCCCACACATAGGGGGTGGGGGGGGAGAGAAGGAGAATGGGACCAAATACACCCCTGCACGTACTGTATGGAGACGTGAGGGGGACTTCAGAACTGTCGGAGTTAAAACGATACATCTGTCAAACCTGGGTAGATGCTCATCACTACTTTGGCTGGGGTGGGAGACCAACACTGGACTAGCCCCTCTGGAACAATAGGCATATCCCCAAAGTCCTGAAAATGAGTCACTTTATGAGCTGGGAGGGACAAGGCATTCACACCCTTGTGGAGGTACTACAGGAGGAGCATCTTCTGGCATTTGGGGCTCTACAGGAGAAGTTTAAGCTGCCAAACAAGGACTACTACAGACATCTGCAATTAACGCTCCCTGTGTTGGAGGAGATCCCGAAATGCTAACCCCTGGAGGCTAATATTCTCCCAGAATGAATTCCAACTAAGGTTACCTCCACACTATACCAGGTACTCACGGCTTTCGGGGCCCAGGAGTTGTCCCGATTTAAAGATAAATGGGAGAGGGAGGTGGGTCCACTGGAGCCTGAGGTGTGGGTGGAGGCACTATTGTTCCCATAGGACATCGGAATAGATGCCAGGCTTCGCTTAGACCAGTACAAAATAATGCATCAATCATATTACTCCCGCACAGTGATGGCACAGAGGGCGGGTAGTGGACAGTGGGGCGCGCGTGAGATGCAGGAGGGCGGAAGGTACCTTCCTCCACATGGTGTGGAGCTGTGACTTAATTCAGGATATGATATGGCATTTGTAACGTACCTATACACAAGGGTTTCAAGTGTTTCAAGGCGCGAAAGGACTTTTAGCGGAGGTGCATCTGTAAAATATCTGGAGTGTTGGGGTCTCCAGTTCCACAGGACCCGAAATTGGTGCTACTGGGAATCTGGGGGGGGGAGGTGGAATTCACCAGACATGCAAAGACATTTCCTGGTGTGGCACTGGGGCTGGGGGCTGGGGAAGAGGCTCAATGCTGCAACGTGGAGTTCTGTGGAAAGATTAAGCCTCAGCCGGTGGGGCCAATGAGGTGGTCAGATGTGCGTCCCTTGAAAGGCGAATCTATAATACCAGGGGATGCCTTAGGAAGTTTCAGAAAGTCTGGGGGAGATAGGAGGAAACTGCGCAAGAATTGAGCAATTTACTGCCCTGGTGGGTGAATGTCGCTCCACCACACACTGAAGGAACTGTGGCCTGGCACTATCCTTTCCCTGGCAACCCGGGATATGTATGTATACGATGTATTGACTGACAATAGTGATACGCTGTAAACAAGCTCTAGCGATCTTTGTTGTTTCTTATGAGGTTTTATTGGAAAATAAACAGATTTATAAAAAAAACTGATACTGAACTTATACTCTTGCAGTTCTTTTCAACACTTGTTTTGCCACCATTCACTTGTTGGATTATTACAACTTTCTCACAGCTTGCTGCAGTTTTAACTTTCAATTTTGTATAGTTCCACTTTTCCTTGTGGCTCTTGCCAATGCATGTTTTTCCTCAGTTTGTGCAATTAACCATTCTTTATCACCAATGCGTTCTTTCTTTAGCATTCATGATTTACCTGAGACCTTCCGACAACGCCAGTCACACACTGCTTCCGCTGCAATACCTCTGCATCAGCTGATACTGATTATACTGAATGATACTGAGCAAACAAACCTATGTGAATTTAACTGTGCATTTGGGACGATCTATGAATAAACATTAGGACACATCTATGCAACATTCAAAGCATAAGGGGACAATTATATTTTAATATCTTATGTTAAAGTTAGATTTGTGAAACACTATGTACTAGATCCTTGCGTCAGCGAGGTACCTCTTAGTCACTGATTAACGATGGATCCCAGGAGCTGCTTTTAGCTCCTGCTTATCCAATCTTAATTTCGATCCCTGCATGGGGTATGTTAGAGCATTTTATAATGCACGTGACAGTAACCTGTAATAAGATGTGAAGTTATGGCAGCGTTGCAATAATAATTGTAGCTAGCTAAAAATGTCTTTGATCAGGCAACAGTGTCTTTAAGCTGATCAAGTTTACATTTCCAACACACTTTTACTTGTTTGATAAAGTGTGACTTCAGGATGCATAAGGCTTAACTATAGAAGAAATTGCTTTGCTTTGGGAAATCATAATCATTTAGTTTTAATGTCTCAAACAAGCCATTATCTCATGTCAAAGAAAGTTAATTGGTCGAAAAGACAGATGCCCGTTTACGAGAATGGTTTTGATGAAGGCAGATTTTTACATTGAATGTTTCCATACATATTTCAAATGTAAAATGATTAAGTGTTAAAGTGCAGAAACAAATGCAAAAACCCAAATATTTTTCAGAGATTTGATACTTTATTAATACAACTTAAAAAGACCAACAGTGTAGATTTATATGTTAATGAGTTCCAAGTGAGAATTTGCTGAATCGTTGTTTTTAGATTTGTTCACAGAGGCAGAGAAATTAATGTAAGCTAGTCTGAAATTACATAGTCTTTTTTATTCTTTTTAAAGAAAAGGGTATGTCTGCAGACCTGTAAATGATGTTATCCTAAGCAAATCTAGATAGATACATAAGTACAAGAAACAGATTTTCATACCTTACATTCAGACAGAGGTGCCTACATGGACAAGAGGGTCTCTTTGCACCCATTTGGAGTTTAAAGATAGGCACCCTACTGACTTAAGGCCAACACCTCAAATTTACGTGGGCAGTTAGCCCATTTTTGATCGAGGCACAGACCAGCAACCAGGATCAGCAAACATAGATGGCAGTGGCATGAAGAGAAAGTTGAGATCGCCATTAAAAATTACAATTACACAGATGAAATTACACAATGTAGGAATCTTTGTTGAGGCAGAGAAAATTCCCTTTAACTAGCATTTACATACAAGTGTTAGGAAAGAGGTTCTTTTTGCACCTTTCTCTCCATAGGTTTCACTTTTGGAGGGCAGCAACGCCTTCTGCTTTACTTCCCTTGCCTGTTTTGCTCATTCTTATGGGGAAACGGACTAGTCCCAAGACTGTCAGTACTGAGAGATGTGATGATATCAAGGATGTCATCACTCCTTTGCCTGGGATGATCCCCCCCCCCACACCCACTTCCATGTGGCCAGGGGACGGCGGCCTCTACCTGGTGGTTACCCTGGGGGCAGCTATTTGAGGTAAGACCACCGGGGTAGGTGACTCTCGGGGAGACCCATATCAGTGGAGAAAATCGCATACCCTCCTTTCTCCTTAAAAGATGCTTCTTCAGTGCCCCAGGCCTAAATAGCATATTGTTACCCACACTCCCCCACCTCTTTGTAAAGTTGGTGTGTCTAACCTCCAAACTCTCACAAGGGGAGAGCATGCAGGCCACTGAGACGAGGCAGGGGTAGTAACGATGTATTTATTTATTGTGCATTTGTTAGGTGCTTATACAGTAAGTCAATTCTGTTTCAAAGTGCCCACTGGGCAGCAGGGAGGGAAAATGGGATTGAAAAAACAATGAATACAGTGGAAGATAAAGAAAGGCCTACTATGTCTTGAGTATTCAGAACATGCAAGTGCAGCGAGAAGAGGGGAAATGGGGTTTGTGGTCAAGTGCTTGAATGCCCGTGCTCGTGGGTGAGCAGCAGATGATGTGCATAGTATGGTAAGTGCTATTGGGTAGAAAGTGCAAGCCTACAGAAATGAGGCCGGTGGGTGCTGAGGCAAGTGCTGAGAGGTAGGCAGAGGCTGGGGCGATTGGGTATGGGAGGCAGGCCCCCGAGGGATACATAAGGGCCCTGGCCACCAACCACAGCTACTGTGAGATTAGAAGAGTAGGGGTGAAGGGAAGGAGGAGGTGAAGAAGAAAGTCTTGAAGAGTTTCCGAAATTTGAGGAGGTCCTGCTCAAGATGAAGAGGGAGGGGAGGCTGTTGTGCAAGAGGAGCCGGCTGAAGAAAGTGATTGGTCTCCGGCCCTCTGTTTAGCGAAATGCTTTACACATAGAGAGTTGGTGCTGGAGGACCGCAGAGGTCTAGAGGGACAGTATTTAGTAACAAAGTTACAGATAGCGTGGTCCCAGGTCGTGGATTATATAGAAGGATATGAATTTAATCTGTGCCGCAACAGGGAGCCAGTTAAGAGTTTTAAGGACAGGAGAGATGCAGTCTGTGGGCTTAAGGCCAAGGATAAGTCTTGCTGTCCTATTCAGCAGTAGTCAAGCCTAGAGAGAACCAGGGCTCGGGTAACTGAGTTTCTGGGGGAAAGTGAGAAAAAGGAGAATTCCTTTGAGAAGGAAGAGTTGAAAGTGGGACTTCTTGTCAATGTCCTGGGTCTGAGGGGGGAAGGAGAGAGAGGAGTCGAAGATGACTACTAGGTTTTAGGCTTCAGAAAAAGTAGCAGGGGAGAGCTCATGGAGGATGGCCAGCGTGAGGGGAAAAAAGAGGGAGCGGGGGTCCCAATGGAAATGATCTCTGTATTGCTGGTATTGAGGCAGAGATTGTTGGAAGTACACCAGGACCGGATGGCAGATAGGCAGTCGGGGATGATGGAAGATGCAAGAGGGTCAGCAGGAAGTTTGAAAAAGAGTTGGTTGTCATCTGCGTAGCATTGATCACTCCCCAGGCAATTTGGTATCCATTTCCTCCGAGTGATCTAAAACCTAACTTAACTTCCAAAACTGCTGAAAATATGACGATCTGCCTAAGACAAGCTGGTGCAGCTGTGTGATTTTAACAGTTTGCGATATATTTCTTGTGCACTTTTTCATTTACCATGAACGGCTACTAAAGGTGGTTAGCGCCCTAAGATGGCTGTGACACAAGATTTGTACTTGCCCCTAGGCCATCATGTGCTTTGCCCTTCTTCCTGCCTTCCCACGCCAGGAAATGCCATGCATTGTAACCATTTTCCCAGTGACAGCTGTTGCTTTTACAATAAGTAGACTGTGTGTGTCTGGTCCCAGTCCACATCCTTTGGCACCCGTAAGTCTGTTGCGAGACAGGTGTGATGGCTAGTGGTTGTCCAGGATTGGACAACCCTGGACTGTTTGTGATTCTTACCATTGTTAGGCTGAGGCTTTCTCCCGAACTGAATCTTGGATAATAGGAGGGCTCCTGTAGCTATTTGACAGATCATCGCTGGAACCAAGAACTCTACCAAGAATATTAGCCTAGTGACAACCCAAGGCCAACCCTTGCAGCTGACCAGCATCTACTTCATTGATTTGCCTGGTGAAGCCCTGGCTCCACCGCCGGAACTCAGAAGGCCCATGTTGGTGCTTCGAACCTTCGACCAGTGGGAACAACCAGACTCAATCTCTGGTCGAGGATCCACATCTTGGAAGCCTTTCGGAAGTGTCCCTGGACCACGCAGTGGACTGGCCATCTCCCCTTTGGGCTACCTTGATGCAGTCGTCGTCGTTTTTCCAAGCAGGGCCATGGGAATTTACAGATCTTGCTCTTGTGCCACAAGTCGCCTGTACTTGCAAGGGAAGCTATGCTGTGGCTACTTCAATGTGTACCGCTGTACGATCACCTGTTTCCCCCTGACCTTGCTGATCTTACTTGAAACAATTATTCTTGTAAGCTTTCGGAAGTGTCCACGGACCGCCCGGTTGACTGACCAGCTCCCTTTTGGGCTACCTCGCTTCAGCCATAGTCGTTCCGAGTAGAGTTTTGGGACTTGCAAGAGCTTCAGCTTATGCCATAAGTTGCATGTGCTCACATTTTCAGCCATCTCACGGTAAGGGAAGCAGTGCTGGGGCTGCTTCTGTGCTCACCACTGGAAGGTTGCCTGTTTGCGCCTGACCGTGGTGACCTCTCTGCTGGGATAATCTATCTGCAATCCTGTGAGGTGTCCTGAAGGGCTTGCACTGCCGAGGTCTGCATCTTTTATTCATTTGGGGGCCTTATTCAAGTAGTTGCCTCGAACCGTCTGCTGAGAACCACGACCAGCCCCTAACACGAAAAGTGACCTCTTCACCTGCGACCCCTGGGCTTCCCTCACCCAAACCAAGGACAGAATAGCGTGTCCCCAGCGAATTTCAGAAGACCTGCAGTGTCACCAGGAAAAATTGTAGTCAGGGGGGCAAGTTTTTCTGTCACCCCGGTCTACCATAGGGTAGCATTGGGTGTAGAGCCCTTGTCCCTAAACTCCCTCTGGCATGGCCTTTGGTCATCAAACCTGGGCTAGGGATCCTTTCCTAGGACTTACCTTGGAAAAAGCATAGAGTGGGATACTTAACTTACTTGAAATAATTACTTACCTTACTTTAAAGAACTTTCAAAGCACCACCACAGCCAAGTGCACCTGTTCTCAAATAACTTCTCTGAAGAAACCATAGTTTGAAGTTGTGACTTTCTGGGCACAAAGCCCCATACATCTTAGGGCTGGACTTCATAAAACAGAGGGGACTGTGTTTGTGCTTGTTGCAACAGTTTTTCCTGAATCTCATTACTCACCTGTTGAATACTGGTAATTAATGCATATCTAATCATATTTCTAAGGGCAAATGTATATATGTGTTATATATGGGTACTGATTACATTCCTTAACTATTATTGTGTATGCTTAGTGTATTCAGAAAGGCCTAATCATTTTATTTTCATACTAGCAGTACCCCACGGTGTTGCCACGTCTGTAGCTGCACGTGGGGGTTTGCTATAGCCTTGCGTATGTTATATTGTGTCCTAACTTCCGATTTTGGAAAATCAGCAATCTCCTGGAATTGCCCATACTGGTAGCACAGGGTCAGACCGCACCCTGTGCAGGGCGAATGGGTGGGCTTGGTCAAATTTCACTATTGCCAGTACACCCCAGGCTGGTATTCCGACATTGGGCCAAAATGTCAGCCCACCAACTGTTATGGGGCTGGAGCCAACCCCGAACATAAACACACTTTCACAACAAAACAAAAAATATATAGATTCTTACTGACTAACTTGAATTACTGGTGGGTTTTGTGTGTACTCACTGTATCCCTAGAACACTCACACTTTTCCTGAGACCAAGCCTTGACTGCTCTTCCACTCTACCTTGATTGGGTTTTGGCCAACCTCCCAGTATCTTCCCTGTTTACCATAAATAGGGTACACTCGTAAACCCCACCCCCCAGGGAAAGATTTTAGAAATCCATTTTACCAACAAGGTATCCCCGGTATTAAATCAATTGGTTTAGACGATAAGGACCGGCAAGTGCTGCTAATATTCATCAGTGCGTACGTAAGGAACCATCCAAGGCTGTCTCACTCAACATACGCATGCTACCACTCAAGATCGTCTTTAGTGGACACACCTTTTCACTTTGCACACCTGCATCAATGGCACACAGATTTAGCTGACAGCCAGTGTTTCAAGGTAGGTTTTCTCCTCTGTACCGAGCTATAATTATGAATTTTACTGTTGGCCGGAAATGGGCAGGTAAACATTCAATGGCTTAGAAGGTAGTCAGTCAAAATCTCGAAAACAAAATATCGAATACAAAAAGACCGAAAAAAAAAATATCGAAAAAAAAAATATCGAATTTTTTATTTATTTATTTATATATGTTTTTGGGGTCAGGTAAGTAAAAAAAAAAGGGGTAAAATAAAAAAAAATGAAAAAAAGGGGGGTTGGGGGGGGAACCCCCCCATTTAAAAAAAAAAACACATTGAAAAAAAAATTCGATATTTTATTTTTCGGCCTTTTGTATTCGAGATTTTGGTTTTCGAGATTTTTGAATTCGATATTATCACTATGAACCGGCTCAGAAACAGTCATATTAGGCCTGATAATATTCGCCAATTCCTACTCACTGCAAAGTACTACACACCTTCCTTAAACAACCGTCCACTTTCATAAAAAATAGTAAACAATCTTCACCTAAGGCTAGAGCCACGTGGAACACTGCAATTATATATACCTATGAGGTGGCAGGGCCTGATTAGCCCTTTGCAACAGACTTTTGGAGTTGCAAGTAAGTTCTTGCGCCAACACATGTAATGATTGAAATATTTATGAAGGAGTTAGCGCTTTGGTATTAACACATAGTAAGTGAACCAAGGAATTTGAACCACATTTGTGAGTGGCATTGGATGGCAACTGGTCATATAGAGCAATTGCCCTGAGGAAGTCCTTATCTAATAAGGTCGAAACATGTGTTGGTTCTCTAGTAAAGCTACTTTGTACATATTTGTTGAAACTGATTGGTGCAGTTATTTAGTCAATATAGCAGTGAATATAATATCTTAAAAGTGTGGTATGGAGCAAGCTGTCATTGCAATATTACTAATCCTCACATAAGCCCTCAGGGAAACACAGTGTCTAGAAAAGCATGTTTCCCTATTAAAAACATTAGAAAAATCCCCCTTTACATCTCCTCAGGCCTCATCACTAGTTGCATTTTTTGTAGGCCAAACACAAATTCTACATTCCAATGCATTGGACAAGGTTTTGCTGGAAAACCAGTTCAACTACTCATGAGTTCTAAAATGCAGTCTGCTGACTGAATGCCAGACTAAATTAGATGAGAACCAGTGACCTGGATCCCTTGGCCACTAATCCAATCTAGTTTAAGCCACTAGCTTCATCGCCCGATGAAACGGGTGTCAGCTGCTGCATTTGCCTCCACCTTCATCCCTCCTTCTTCTCCCTCTATTCACTCTACCACTGACTCTGTCCTTTCCAATTTTCAACTTGCTATCAGTAACACTCTTGACATTCTTGCCCCAGTCATGAGGATCCGCCTGAAACCTGCCTCCAAGCGTAACAGCTGGTATCACTCTGATCTAGCCGCTCTGAAAGGCAAGTGCAGAGTTTCTGAACGGAAGTGGCAGACCTCAGGCTCATCCCCTGATAAACTGGACTGTTGCCTACTGCAAAGGCAATACTGTCTCTATCCACTCCAAAAAGAGGGCACACATCCAGGCCCATATTACTGGAGCCTCTAACAATATTGCTGAACTCTTCAAAATCTGCAAGGAACTAGCCAATCCATCAGCAGTCTCCACCTTCCCTCTTCCTTCTCAGGCTCTCTGTACTGCACTGGCCACCCATTTCTCCTTTAAATCTCGGAACATTCTGACCTCTCTCTCTTCCTCCGCTCCCTCCATTCCTCCTCCTGCTTCCCTTGGCCTCTCTTCCACACCCACCCACTCTCTCCTCCTTCTCACCTATCATAACGGATGAGATCTCTAGAGTAGTCTGCTACATGAAGGTCGCATCCTAACAGATATCCCCTTGTTCTTCCAGAACCATTAAGGACATCTCCTCCCTCGTTCCGGCTCTTTTAACTTCTGCAACCGCTCCCTAGCATCTGGCTCTTTCCCTCTTTCAAGCGCTCCCTTGTTTACCCGCTCCTAAAAAAAAGCCTTCTTCAGACCCCTCGTGTCCGGCCAACTACTGCCCTATCTCTACTACACCCTTCCTTTGGAAACTCCTGTAGAGTTGGTCATCCCCCAACTTACCCAACACGCTGAGCTCGCTGGTTGTTTACATGACCATCAATCTGGATTGCAGAGCATCCAGAGGCACGGAAACTGCTCTCCTGAACATTTGTGAGGAATTGCTCTATCCTCATAAAGCGGCTCCAAGATACTTGGTTTCTCGACTGGGCACCGAATTGGCTGACCTCCATCCTTACTGACCGCCCTTCCCAGGTACTCCTGTGCTCCTTCTCCTCTGCCACCACTCTCTCTATCTGTGGTATTCCCCAGGGTACCATCCTCTGACCTTGGTTTTTCAACACCTACCTAGAACCTCTTGCTCACCTGATCTCTGCCTTCTCTCCTCATTTTCAGTGTTACGCAGAGGACACACAACTCTTCTTCAAGCTCCCTTCTTCCTCCTCCTCCTCTTCCTCCTTTATCATCCCTGTCTGCTAATCAGTCTTGGTGCACCTCCAATGATCTTTGTCTTAATGCCAGTAAGACCGAGATGCTGCCTATCGGAACACCCGCTCCCCTGTTCCCCTCTTGCACTATGACCACCCTCTATGGGCTCACCTCCCTTTCCTTCCACTTAGGCCAGAAACCTTGGGGTCATCTTCGACTCCTCTCTATCCTTTAATCCTCACATCTTGGAAATTGCCAAGAAGGTCCACTTTCAACTTCACTTCCTCAGAGGCATTCTTCCTTTCCACACCTTCCCCCAGAAGCTCAATGTCTCTAGAGCTCTGGTCCTCTCCAGGCTAGACTACTGTAGCAGCCTCTTCCTCAACCTGCCTCTTTTCTCTCTCCGTCCTCTTCAATTAATCCGGAATAGGGCAGCAAGACTTAATCTTGGCCCCAAACCCATATCTCTCCAGCTCTAAAATCTCTACACTGGCTCACGGTTGTTGCAAAGATCAAATGCAAGACCCTCTGCATCATCCACAAGGTTGTCTATGGCCTGGGTCCACGCTACCTGCAACTCTATTACTAAATACTCTCCTTCCAGATCCCTTTGATCTTCTGGCTCCAACGCTCTGCTGATCAAACACTTCTCCAAGCAGAGAGCTGGAGACAGATCGCTCTCCTCAGCTGGCTCCCTCTAATAGAAGAGTCTCCCTCTTTCTGTCTTGAACTGGACCACCTCAAGTTCCGCAAACAACTCAATAACTTTATCCTCTTCTACTCCTTCCCCCTCCAGTGCTAACCATCCCCTTTGGCCTGGTCCCTCAAGAGCAAAATAGGGTCCTGGCCTTTTGCCCAATCGCCCCCACTACTCCCCTGCACTGCCCACTGAGCCCACAACCACCTGTCGGGTGGTTTTGCCTCTACCTGCACTTATCTGACGGGGGGTAGACCTCCCTCTTCCCCTGGGATGTCTCCACCCATGCACTTACCTGTTGCCCCCAAAACGGGCACCTCTGGCACTTCCTCCCCTAGGAGACCCTAATAGCACTCACCCTCACCCCACCTCTCCCTTTTTTCCTTTTCTTTTCCCTGCCCTTTCACGCTCCGAATGTCACAAGGCCTAGTAGGATCACTGTTTCTTTCCGTTTATACATAGTTGTTTCCATTGTTTATTTTTCACCCTTCCCGTGTGCCTTGTGGCGCTTTGAAACACTGGGCCTCATTACAAGTCAGCCGGTCCGGATTTAACGGTGCTGGTAAACCCATACCGACACCGTTTACCGGACCGGCTAATCGTGGCCCGCGATGCCGGAAACACCATCATTACAAAATGCCCCCCGCGGTGGTAACGCACCCGGTAGCCCGTGCGTGTAAACAGCGGGACGACTCGGCTGCACACCCCCAATCACCAGCAATGCGCAACACCAGGCACATTACGAGTAGCAGGGACACAGAAATACCGCCATAACAATGGCGGAAACACTGAACACTGTGCCGGTACCGCCAGCACCCCGGACATGGCGTTAAACAGTAGCAAGTGAGTTGAAAAAGGCCCCAGGTGTACACAATCAGGCAAGCTGCAGATCATAGGCCACTGGGAGCCCACACCCACACCCAAGCCACCTTCCAACACAAACATGCTGTCAGCGGCCCTAGCAGCAATTGGGATAGGGAACCTGCAAGCAGCAGTGTACATTGAAGCAGCACTGAGGCAGAGGAGGATGCAGCATAGGCGCAGGATGCAAATCAGGAACCCAGAGTCCATCCAAAACATCAATGTGCAGCAGGTACCACCCCGCAGGCAGCCAGCAATACCCTGCATCAGGACCTCACCCTGGAACCTGACCCCAAGTCAGATCCATACATTATACTGGCTTGACAGGGCCTCAATCACATCCATCGTCACTCTCATTGAAGACGACATCAGCAGCCACATCGGCATCCAGACAGAGCTCCCCCCTCCCCTGCTGCTGAAAGTGGTCCCTGTACTGCATTTCCTCGCCACCGGAACCTATCAGCACACTGTTGGGGAGCTGCACGGGCTGTCACAACCCTGTTTTTCCAGGATACTGATCCAGGTACTGGATGCGATGCTACGCCATGCGTCAGAGCCCATTTCCCTACCCCGTACCCCTGCCCAGGTCAATGCCACCAAATTGGCCTTCCATGCCATTGCCGGCATGCCCAATTGCATAGGTGCATTAGATTGCACGCACGTGGAGTTCACTGTCAGACAAGCAATTGAAGTGGTGTACCGCAATCAGAAGCAATTCCACTCACTGAACGTCCAGATGGTCTGCAATGTCCAACAAGTCATCACGTATTGCTGTGCACGTTTCCCGGGGTCCACACACGACTCAATGGTCTTGCGGAATTCTACATTACCACGCTACATGGAACATTATGTGGGACAGAGCACATGGCTGTTGGGCGAGTACAACTGCCAGTGCATGACTCCTGTTTATTGGGGGGGATAGACATGCACCTATAGACAAGTGCCAGAATCCACACAGCTCACTGTGGCCACTTGATCATTACACCATGCCATGTCACGCAAAATGAAGCCCTGCCTATCTCCATGAACACCCTAGCTATGGGGTGGCACTACATGCAAATGCAACATCAGGATGTGAGTGCCACCCCGCCCAACGTACATTTGCTACTGCCATGCACACAATAGGTGCATCACATGCTGTGCGCAGTGGCCAAACCTTTGCAGTGATCTTTGTCTGCCTGATGCAGATCTGCCCATCTGTCATGATCTCTGCTTCCAAAAGGTCAGGGTTTTCCCAACTCCCTTGGAAGCAGATCCATAACCCAGGTTCCGAGTGCCAACCAGTCCCAATTGGGACCTTTTGGACCCAGTCCTGGCGCCAGTGGCACCAGGCTCATAAATATGCCCAGTCCCAGCGCTGGAAGCGCCGGGTTCATAATGCTTGGGTGGGCTTACCTGCAGCAGACCATGCTGCTTACTTGCCTGCCAGTTGAGCCTCTGATCCTCTTCTGTTTGGAACTACTTTTCCTGTTGGGTGGGGCAGGAGCCACTCCCTAGGTTCAGAACACTGGAACTCTTCTGGAAAGCAGGAACTCTTTTCTTACCTAGGCGTGGCTGTGGAAGGAGACACCTAAGCACTACAGGAGGCTATTTAAACCACACCCGATGGATGAATCTTGCTTTGCGTTATTCTGCATCCTCTGCAGCAGAACGCTCATCGTGTCTTCTGCATCTGATCCTGGGCCTAAGGAAAAAGGCTTACCATCCTGAATCCAGTCTTCAGCAACACCTATAAAGACAAGAAAGAACAGGTTAGCATTACGGTCTTCAGTGACAGCGCTTCACTTACCTGGCCCATCGGCTGTCACCAACGCCTCGCGCTGCATTCCGGCATCTGAAAGACAAAGGGCTTACCTACTCTTCGTGCGCTCCGGAGGTCTTCGCACTGCATTCCGGCATCTGAAAGACAAAAGCTTACCAACTCTTCGCACGCTCCAGAGGCCTTCGGCGCTGCATCCCGCATCTGAAAGACAAAACAAGGTGCGTTTAAAGACATTGGGGAACTTTAATACTCACGTGCCATTACTCCTTTCCACATCTAACCCAGTGGGTATTCCGGCACCCTGCAGCCGCTCCGAACTTGTACCTGCAAAATAAAAAGACAGTTAGAGCGCATCGTGAAGCAGGCAACAAGCGCTTACTTACGTGCTTCCAGGCGCTTCTATTCATCACACGGGCTCCATCTTCAACTCACTTCAGCCCGTCATCCGCCATCGCCGGAACCCTGCAAAACAAGAGACATCATTACTAAAGACTTTTAAAGACATTAGAATTACTCGAAACTTACTGTTCGTGCAGTAAACGACGGACAGCAGTCCTCTGAAGTCAAGAGGCCTGCTCCCCTTATCCAGTGAAGAAACTGGTTACAGCACCCTGCCCCGAGGCAGATGGAGAGCACGGCGTTCACTTACCTAAGGTGAGAGCGTTAACCTTTGGGGTTCTACAGGAGAAGAGAAAGGGAAGAAGAGAGAGACATTCAATAACCCAGTTCATTAATCCCATATTTTCTATCTGCAGACATCTTACCCTTCGAGTCAGACATACAGTGCACAGAGGTCCAGCCCAAAGAGCCAGCCGTGTGTTACACATCACCTTTGAAGATACGGTATACGCCCAGTCAAGACCGGCGCCTCTACGGGAATCAGGTGAGCGTTACACCATCACATCACAGTGCCGGAGTCACCCACCACATCTGTACACATGTACCTCACAATGGAACATGTCCCTGGCTAACGTCACTCCACGAATCTGAGCATCACAGAGCCCAGCATGGAAATGTGATCCAAGTGTGCGCAATAGATGAGTCAAACATCGGGTTACCAGAAGGGACATCTGTGGACTACATCGGATTCAGACAGTAATACCACAAACAGTAACATGTGCCCTTACTTTCACTCCCATGCAGGGTATGCACTAACGCCATGGCTGATGACGCCCATACGACAGCCACAGAACAGGCATGAGGAGGCCTACAACCGGGCACACATACATACACGTGGCGTAATAGAGCAGACCTTTGGCCTGCTGAGCAGATCAGGTGGCGCCTTGCATTACAGCCCGGTGAAGACAGGGTAAATAGTGGTAGCATGTGCTATGCTGCACAACGTGTGCATATGCAGGAACATTCCACTGCCCCCAGACATCGAGCCAGCAGATGAGGATGATGAAGACGACGGTAATGGGATGGGTGGACTACCAGGCCAGGGTGCCATTGATAGACAACATGCACGTAGAGCACTCATACACAATTCTTCTGAAGTACCACATGTGTACATTCAGCACTTCATGTCGTAGCACTACAATAAATTATTTCAATGTACACGAAATGAGAATGTCCACTCGTCATTTGCATTTGCACACCACTATATTGTTGGATTAACAGGGGAAACAGGAATGGGATTACAATGTAGACCACATGTGCCCACCCACCTCCCCAACGTTCCCATCCACCAACCAGGCCCAGACTGACAAACCCCACTAAAGACCACCCCCACCTCCCCAACATTCCCACCCACCAACCCAGACCCCATCACAACTTATGGACCAACAGTTCCGCAATGCACAGCCTATTTTTGGCCGTGCTTCTGCCCATGGTTGTGCCTCCCAGAGGCACCTGCCAGCCGTGATGAGCTCCTACGAGGGCGGCTGGTCACGGAACTCGAGAGTGTACTGCTGGCGGAGGCCACAGCAGCACTTGCTCCTGGCACACGGCCCATGAAAGCCTGCTGGGCAACCAGCAATGTCTCAGCAATGTTGGGCATAATGTTGTTGCCCTCCCTGACCTGCCGTGATAACACCATGTTTGTTGTGGCAAACCGCCCGATCGCACGTGAGGGGCGGCGCACAGAGGTGGCAGTGCTCTCCCGTTGCAGCCTTACCTCCTGGAGCTGTAGATGTACAAGTTGTGTGAGACTGGCCTGGTGCAACTCGATGCACTGTAGGCATGTGCAGAGTTCCGGGATGGACGGTGTGGGGGAGCGCATCAGACTGTGTAGTCCCATGGGGCTGAATGAGACCAGCTGTTCTGGTGTGGTGTTGCCCCATCATTGGCATTCTCGGGAGCTTCAGCGCCCTCGTCTCCTGGCGCACTTTCGACACCAGCTGCGTCATTGTCTTGCCCACAGGCAGTAGTGGGTGCAATGGAAGGGGCTGCAGGTGTATTTGGCGTTGCCATATGCTGGACTGCAGGCACAGCAGGGATGGTGGTGTCTGTGTCATTGTGCACAGTCACCGTGGTGGATGCTTGCCTGCCGTAGGTGCTGGCAGAGGCGTCCTGGGATTGCCTTGTCCGACGGCCTTGTGCAGTCCCCATTGCCGTTGGCTGTTGTGCAGAGTCACTGTCGGTTGATGTGCCTGTGGGGGAATGTAGGACATGCTGTTAGTCATGTGACAGGATGTGAATGGGGCAGTCACATGCAACGCACTCCTCATACTTGGTCCACTTCCAAGTACACACATTGATGGTGGATGATGCACTCAGGTGTGTAGGTCACAGCTTGCACACAGTTGCACGCCGTCTGCCTGTCATGGTGTTGTTGTCACATGGGGGTGTTGTGTGTGGTGGGGTCAATGGTGGATGTGTTGTGTGCCTGTAGGCCCTGGCTGGAGGGGGGCAATGGTGGATGTGTTGTGTGCCTGTAGGCCCTGGCCCCTGGCTGGAGGGGGGAGGGAAAGGGGTCAATGGTGGATGTGTTGCATGCCTCTAGGCCCTGGCTGGGGGAGGGGTGGGTTCAATGGCGGATGTGTCGTGTGCCTCTAGGCCCTGGCTGGGGGGGGGGGGTTCAATGGTGGATGTGTTGTGTGCCTCTAGGCCCTCCCTGGCTGGGGGGGAAAGGGTTCAATGGTGGATGTGTTGTGTGCCTCTAGGCCCTGGCTAGGGGGTTGGGGGGCGTCAATGGTGGATGTGTTGTGTGCCTCTAGGCCCTGACTCGGAGGGGGGGGGTGTTCTTCCATCATTCACACTCATGGCTTTGCATTCTATGTACTTACCAGCCTCGCCAGGTGTGCCAGCTCCGACCTCTGATTGACCGACTACCTCAATCCCCTCTTGTTGCATGATGCTGCTGCACCTCTCCTCCCAGGTCTGGAGCTTCAGTGGGGAAAGTGGTCCCCCTCCTGTGCCAGTGCTGTGCTGCCTGTGTGCAGCCATCAGGTTGCGGACACGCAGCCGCAGATCGTCCCACCACTTGTGGCAGTCCTTCACCATGCGCACTGTGACACCGACTGCTGTGCACTTCTGTGCAGCGGCTGACCAGATCTCCTTACGCTTCTGCTGTGTGCTGCGCCTTTGATCTGCACTGAACAACAGCGCTGCATTGTCCACAAAGTGCTCCACAAGCACTGTCAATTCCGCCTCGCTGAAGCGGGATTTGCACTGGCGGGTGGCTGGAATCCTTGATGACATCGCAGTAGGAGTTAGTCAGCAATGACAGAAGGTGTAGGCCTTGTGGTTACTAAGGAATGCAGTGGATTGGAGGCGTGGCTACGAGGGCCATGTAAGAGGACGTGATCTGGAGGAGCTCCCGAGATCCTGTAATGATCCGGGCGAAAAAGTGCGTACTGATGGACCGATGACCGCTGAAAATACACATGTCGGTGTGTGAATGATCGGGCCACGCGTGGTGAACTTCTGGATGGTGTAGGAAGAACGGCGGCAGAGATCTGTGCGGAAAAGATAAGGAGCGCCGGAGACGAAAGACGACACAAAATGGCCGACCAATGTCCGGAACAAAGGAAGGAGCAGGCCGCACGATGACCGAGCGAAAGGGGCGTACTGAGTGCGCATTTGTCATTTGTGCAAAATACAGGTCCTCTGGGTCAGGTCGAATAGAACGGTGAGGCCGAAGGCGAAACAGCCCACCTTAGACGACTTCGCTAAGACGTCCCGGGGTCAAGACAACACCAAGAGCAGGGACAAGCCGCCTGCAAGCGGCATGACAACTTTGGGCGCTAACCAAGAAGTCCTAGCTGCGATTGCGGACCTAAGGGCGGCCTGGGAATCCAAACTCGAACTAGCCGTCACTGAACTGAAAACGGCACTGGACCTCAAGGTCGGAGAGGTGCAGGAGGACGTTAATCTACTCCGACAGGATGTCAGGGCCTTGGCGGAGCGCATGGAGTCCCTTGAGAAGGAAGTTAGCCCGAATACTGCTGATTGCGCCTCCCATAAGGCCGAATTGCATGCCCTGATACAAAGGGTGGGCAACTTGGAGAGCAGAGCGGAGGAGGCGGAAGGACGAGCCCGACGAAACAACATCCGCATTGTGGGCCTGCCGGAGGGATTGGAGGGCCACGATCCCACACAATTCATTGAGTCCCTGCTACTGCAAGAGATACCCGGAGGAGCCCTATCCCAAGGATTTGTAGTGGAAAGGGCACATAGAGCTCTAACAAGGAGGCCGCCGCCGGGGGAACCCGCCTAGGCCGGTGATAGCCAACATTCTTAATTACCGAGATCGGGAGAGGATATTGGAACACTTTCGTAAGGGAGGAACGATTACACGAGGAGCGGCAAACATCACGGCCTACCCGGACTATACCCTGTCTGTGCAGCGTAGCCGCATGAACTTTGGGTCGGTAAAGCGGAGATTGAGAGAGGCGGGCCACAAATATATGTTACTGTATCCGGCAAAATTGAAAGTCATTCATAAACACAAAACTTTGTTTTTTGAGACCCTGGAGGATGCCATGGGATGGCTCGATGCGCAAGGATGTCCCCAGGAGTCAGAAGTTCGGACGGAGAAAGAGCACGGAAGAGATAAGTGGTGCACGAAGAAGGTGCCAAAAGATGGCGCGGCACGTGGGACTTGAATATAGTTGTTTGCGCAACCTTCAGTAGAGAGGGTCAGACTATTGCACTAAATGTTATAAGCAATGTAGTTATTATTGAATTAACGGGAGCCTTACAGAGCGGTTCTCTTTACCCCACAACAGTTTTAGTTAAGTGGCCATTAGGGCGACTTCACCCTACTGAGCTCTGTGCATTGTTTGGTGCTTGCAGGGCTAGATGTGGGGGTGCCTGAGTTCCGAGAATGGAGCTGGGCAGCAGTTGGGGTGTGTGATGTTGGGGAAGGGACGGGTGGGGGGAGGGAAGTTGGGAATTTGCCGTGTACATAGTTATGGGGAGTTTGAGCTGGCACGAGAAACTACAAGCAAAGTTGGAGAGCTGTATCTGTATCACGTGGGCAAAGGGGAGTCGCTACAAGGAAGGCAAGAAGACACTCATGAGCCATGGGGGACCTTAAGATCGTAACATGGAATGTCAGGGGACTTAACAGTTACTTAAAGAGAAACAAAGTCATGATGTACTTAAAAAGACAGAAGATTGATATTGCAGTGTTGCAGGAAACACATTTGACTCAGCAAAAATTGGAACTGGTGGGGAAGAAGTGGAGAGGTACTGTAGTAGGCTCTCCGTATCCTGCCTACGCTAGGGGAGTGCTGGTCTGGGTGGCACCGCACGTTCCGCTCCAATTTACACAAGAGGTGGTGGACACCGAGGGGAGGTTGGTCATGTTAAAGGCTTTGGTAGAGAATAGAGAGGTGTGCATTATAAATACGTATGCCCCCAACCAAAACATTGCGACGTATTTTAGAACCCTGTGTACTCATCTGGGTGCTTGTATGGGAGGAGCGGTTATCTGGGGAGGGGATTTCAACTGCGTGCTCAACCCAAAGGCAGACAGATCTGATGGGAAGATTGATAGGCCCACCCCAGCGGCCAGGGTTTTTCAGACATTACTAGACGACTTTGTGCTGGCAGATGTTTGGAGACTGAAACACCCTAATGAAACACAGTACTCGCACTATTCAGCTCTGCAGCACCTGCACACGAGGCTGGATTACTTTTTTGTCACGCCAGATGTAGTGATAGAGACCACCCAAATAGACTATAGAGCGAGGGTCCTGTCGGACCACTCGCCTCTGGCGCTGAGCTAGCAGTACTGCCGCCCCAGGGCGCGGATACCGACATGGCGCCTCCGGGCGGAGGCGCTCCGAGACCCAGTCTTCAGGGAAGATATCAGGGATGCGATCACACAGTACATTGAGGTAAACACAGGCAGCGTAGATTCAGCGTGCATGCTCTGGGAAGCCTTTAAGGTGGTATTGCGGGGCGCTGCTATTGCTAAGTCAAAAGGCCTACAGGGTGGGGTCCTAACGGAACTAGAGGAAGCGGAAGAGAAACTGGAGCACGAAAGCAATAGGGCGGGAGGGGATGCAGAACTTGTACTCGAGTTGCAGCAAAGGTGTGCAGAGCTTTGGGAAAGGCTCTGCAACCTTAACTACAAGAAGTATGTCGAGAGGCAACATGCAGGTGGGGATAAAACTGGCTGCTTGTTGGCGTGGTTATATAAGAGCGAAACCCCCAGGCCGCCGATTAGGACAATAACTAGAGAAGACGGGGAGGTGGTTGACACCCAGGAGGGAGTCAACGAGGCATTCTTGGACTATTATAGGACATTATATGAGGACAGAGGAGGGGACAATCGGGAGGAGATTAGAGAAACTCTAAAAGACATGGAATTACCTAAGATTAGTGATGAAGAAAGGGAGGAGCTGGACTCACTGATTACCTTAGAGGAATTGGAGGAGGTGGTGAAGCAGCTGCCCACCTGCAAGACCCCGGGCGCGGACGGATTCCCTGGCGAGTTTTACAAAACATATAAAGTGGAAGTACTCCCCCCTATGCTAGAGATGCTCAATGAGTCTTTTGAGATGGGTCGGCTGCCGGAATCGCTCAGAGAAGCGTTAATTGTGCTGCTCCCTAAGCCCAACAAGCCAGGGCATAGCTGCGGCTCCTATAGGCCGTTGTCAATGTTGAACCAGGATAGCAAGATATTGACTGCGGTCCTGGCCAAAAGGCTGCGAAGGGTTATTAGCAAACTGATACACCCGGACCAGACAGGTTATGTCCCCAACAGAAATATAACCCACAACCATAGGCGACTCCACCGGGTGATTGAAGAGGGAAACAGGAGCGAGGGGGAAATAGCGGTGGTGTCCCTAGATGCAGTCAAAGCTTTTGATTCAGTGAGGTGGCCATGGTTGCTGGCGGCCCTGGAAGAATACGGGATGGGGCCGGATTATGTTAGGTGGGCAAAATTACTATACAGTGAACCACCGGCCAGAGTAAGCACAGGATCGGTGTTATCTGAGAGGTGGCAACTCAGTAGAGGCACCAGACAAGGGTGCCCCTGGTCCCCGATGTTATATATTCTAGCCCTGGAGCCCCTGGCAGTGTACCTCAGACAACAATATGACATGGTCTGTATTGAGGTAGGGGGGGAGAAACACCTAATATCCTTGTATGCTGACGATTTACTACTATATTTGAAATATCCGGAAGAAAATCTTCAGTATATTCTAGAGGTTATGGAAAAGTATGCAGAACTGTCCGGCATAGCGGTGAACCCCCAAAAATCGAGCATGTTCCCATTGGAGAGCTACATAGGAGCCCCTCAGGAACGGTTGCCAGTGTTGTCCGTACCTTGGGCGGCTGATTCCTTCCGCTACCTTGAATAGATGTGTATCATACGGTGGAGGAGGAACACTTGCATAATACCGAGGTGGCTGTGAAAAAAATCCGAACAAATATGAAGTTTTGTGAGAAGCTGCCGCTGGCGATGATGGGACGGGGGGCGATGCTCAAAATGGTGGTCCTGCCCAGGCTGTTACATTTCTTCAGTAATATACCATACTTGATACCCAAAAAGTTTTTTGTCAAACTGAACAGCATGTGCAGGGACTTCCTATGGCATTGCACTCGCAATAGAGTGGCGCTATGGAAGCTACAGAACTTCCATGAAAGAGGGGGCATTAAGCTGCCGAATTTTGAGGCCTATTATGTAGCTAGTTAGTTGCAATATGTAACCAAATGGCTCTCTGATGAAGTAACTCCTGAATCTAGGCTGTTTGGGCATGACTGCACCCCGTTTTACCTAAAGGAGATTATCTGGGTGCCTAGACTTGAAATGAAAGAACGCCCGGGTATGCTGTTGCTTGGGTGGAAGATGTGGCACAGAGTATGCCAACTGATGGAGGATCCGTGCCCGTGTTCCCCACAGGTGCCGCTAGTCGCCTTAGCTGGGGGAGACAACCAACTCAGAATGATAATTAGGACCTATTGGGAATTGGTTGGGCTGGTCACATTGGGAGATGTATGGCAAGAAGGGATTATTAAAGATTTCGAAGAACTGGGAGAAGAGACAGGTTTGCATAGAGGCCAATATGTCATGTATCTTAGGCTAGTGCAGACTATTTGTAAAACCTGGCCAGAGACTGTACTGGCGGAGGAGCCAGACGTCCTAATGGGAACAATATATGACATATCAGAAGGAGGGCACGAGATCTCTAGACTGTACGAGATGGCGATGACCCGGGTGGGGAAGGATTTGACTCATCTGAGGCTGGACTGGGAAGCGGAGGTGGGGGCACAGATGACCGATGGAATGTGGGAACGTGCTATGGGATACCACAAGAAGGTGTCCAGAAACGCCAGATTGCAGCAGATACAGTTATACATAACGCATAGAGCCTATATGACCCCGAAGAGAATATCTAAGTTTGTAAACGCAGGAAGATAAGCATGCCCAAAATGCGATGAAGAAGATGCTGATATGACACACATGTTCTGGTCTTGCCCAGTGATTGAAGCTTTTTAGGGGGAAGTGGCACGTAAACTAGCGGAGAGAGGGGTCACGCTCAACATAGATACGGCCTGGGCCTGCCTGTTGGGAGGGTTTCCCAGACCACGGAATACTAAACATCTTGGGAAACTAAGGGACCTGGCATATGTGCTTGCTAAAAGAAGGATTGCCATGGGCTGGAAGCAGAGCCACAAGCCACGGGTTGAGGTATGGTGGCGGGACTTGCAAAAATGGGCGGAGGCTGAAACGGTGGTGTGGCAGGAGGCATGTAGCAAGAGCGGGGAAGAAGAAGTGGGTAACCTGATGGCTTGGAGAATGTTAATAACAGGACTGTTTGGCACAGTAATGGATTCTGCAGCTTCGGAAGGAAGCGATACCCAGCCACACGCAGCGGATACAGAACGAGAAACGCAAATAAGCTCTTGAGGGGGGAGGGATTTGGGGAGCAGTAACGTGCGTTAATTGATGTTCACGAGTCTGTTGTAAATAATGCTGCAAGTTTGGTTTGTATTGTTTATTTGTTTTCAAAATAAAACTTTTTTTTTAAAAAAAAAGGATTGCAGTGGATTGTGGTTTAAGTAATGGCCGCTGCTCTCTTTCCGGTGTTCACGATCACAGTGTTTCCAGCTCTGGTATTTCCGTATCCGGTACAGACGTGGCGGAAACAGATGTACCGCTATCATTGTACCCGGTGCATCCATCTCCGTGAGTGTTTGCGTTACGGCGGTGACACCGTTTCCGCAATGGTCTGGTGCGTGCGACTGACAAACCATAATCACACCTTGCTTCCGCATGCTTGCGGTCATGGAAACGGTGTCACCGCCTTCACAGTAAAACCGGATTCCGGTGCGGCAAACTTGTAATGAGGGCCACTGTTTTGTTGTATAAGTGCCTTATAAATGTCCAATAAATAAAATAAATAAAAAAATAGCTTTACCTGTCATGCCCCCCCTACTTTTCCAAAAGAGCAGTTATACCCCATAGAAACCGCTGCAACCTACCAATCTTCAAATCCTGACGCCATTATTCAAACGTGATTATAGGAGACAGTTAAAATGCATCGCAGTAACATGCACCTCATTAACTTACATTACTGAAGTGGAATGTAAAATAGCAAATATAATAAAGTGATGGTGTAGACGATTTGACACCCAAGGTTATTTAGAAGTCAATCATAAGATGGCATGAATCAAAAAGTAATTTGTTGGTTTCAGCTCATTTAGGTAGCAAACTATCACAACTTACATGAGGTTCAAAATATTTGCTAAATGAGTGCAGAGAAGAGAATATGCATATCAGAGGCAGATATAGATACTGGGTGGTATTTGACTGAACCCTCTTGTGTCTCAGATAGCAGCCAATTTAGAATCTGACATTTGGCACTATTTGTATTGGAGTATGTTTTATAGGGTTAGGCAGCTGGCATGCACTCTGTTCAGCTCCCCTGCCAACCGCCATTGTCAAACACTGCCCACCACAGTCAACTACTCTAAACCATGTTCGACCATCCCCAAACCCATCACCAACCATTGCCGAACATTCATAATTATTGTAAACCATCTCTGGACATATCAACAATCACCAACAATCGTCCACCAACATTGGCCTTTTGTGACTATCACCAAACATTGACAGCCAAGGTTGACAATTGTGACCATCAACATGCAGGTCACATAACTGATATTTGTGCCTGGGACCAGGGAGGCGGCCTGCATGACCAAAGAAGTTTCTTTCAGTAAAGCTAAACCTGTTGGCTTTACCAAGGCTTGAGGTACAATCACCAACCATTGGCAACTATTGTTAGCCATCACCACCTAAAGACAACAATCATAAAACATGGTTTGCAATGTGGTGAAAAATATGACTAAAGTCCATAAATGAAAAGTGGTATCATTTCTCTTATTTAGCCGTGGCGATTCGGATTCTGGGTTCCTGGAGGTCTTAGGTATGTTTCATTGCTAAAAGCAGGGCTCAAAATTAAGAATGGATAAGCAGGAGCTAAAATCAGCTACTGGGTGTCCAGGATTAACCAGTGACCAGGAGCTACCACAGGGCAATGAGGAGCTAGTACAAAGAGTTCTGCAAATCTAACTTCCGCCTTAGATGGAAATCTTTAATTTTGTCCTTGACTAATGACCACTTATGCTTTTAATGTCACACAGATGTGTGATTGTCCCACAAACAGAGTTAAATTCACATAGGTCTGTATGTTAGGCATCAGTTGGCCTGGGGGGAGGGGGGGGTCAAACGTAGTTCCTGGTAGTTGGTGGCGTCAAGCAAACCGGGCCCTTTGCAGCTACAAGCAGGAGCCAAATAGCTCCCAGCTGCCCTCAATTTCTAAACCTGTAAAAGGATATCTTAAAGTTGAAATATGGTGCTGGAACTCTTTAGGGGAATTCAACCCCTAATATCTTGACCTATAGATGGTAAAAATGTATCCAAAATGATGGTGATGAACACTTCTCTTACTCCATCCATTCTGTGGCGACTTCACAACGAGGAAAAAACGGGTGTCACTGACAATATTCCATCTAATCTGACCAGTGTCCTGAATGTAGCAGTTGGAAGGGTCTAAATGGTGATATAGGCATGCTTTTTCTCTGTTTCAAAGAGGACACGTAAGCAAGATAGGACAGCACTATCCAGTTATTTGGGGAACTGCTGCAAGATAAAAATCAAAGATACAGGTGTTTTCTAGATATTTGGCCTACCTGGTGACACTGCCTTAATTTCCATCAAGATTCTACTAGGTTGGTGTAGGAAAGATAGTCTGTTTGCTGCTTTCCTCCGTTGCTGTCCTGACCTTTTGGAGGTAAGTAAAGCCCTCAGTTTTACTTCTCTTGTTTTACGCTCATTTCTATGGGGTAACTGATCAGTCCCTAATACCATCAGTACTGGCAGACTATGCCTCCCATAGTGGATTTCTTGCATTTTTAAAGGTGCACAGATCACCCTAAAGTGAAGTATGATAAGGATACTTTGTATTCTTAGAACTTTTAATTTTCTAACTTTCTGGTTACAATTGCAGAATGCCTAGGATGGGCTGGTGGCAGCAGATATTTTTCTACTGTGCTTTTGACTTTTTACTTGTGCTCTTTTGCATTTTACTGCATAACGCCATAAAAAGTACCATATACCCTAAAACAGTCCTGCCGCAAGACTTTTGTGTCTCCTTTGGTCATTTTGTACTTTGGCTTTCTTCCTGCCCTCTGGACGGACTGACTGATTTCAGTCCACATTTGAGCCAAGGTGTGACTGTGATAGAGTGTTTGGACAGGGGCTGTCCATGACTGGACAACCCCTGCCAGTGTGAACGGTGCAGATCCTTACCATTGGTGGATCAGGTAGCGACTCCAGTCCAAATCTTGGATGAAAGGAGAACTCCTGCAGCCATTCCGCGGATCATCCTTGAAGCCAAGACTCAGAGAAAGAAGTGCAGCCCGCTGAAGACCCATAGACGACCGTTGCAGCTGAGCTGAATGAACTCCAGCGCAGTCGTGGGGAAGCCCTGCTCCCTCTGTCCTGATCTCAAGAAAACCTTTGTCAGTGCTTTGAGCACAGGACCAGTGGGAAGAACCAGTCCCGAATCCCTGCTCGAGTATCTTTGCCTGCTGAACCTTTAGTAGTGTCCCTGGACCACATAGTGTACTGATCTCCTGGGCACCTCGTCGAAGCTATTGCCGTTCTGAGCGCATCCTTGGAACTTGGATGATCTTCTACTTGTGCTACAAGACATTTGCTCCAGCATTTTCAGCCTTCCAGTCTCAACAGAAACCATGCATGGCCTGCTCCTTTGTTCACCAACTGAAGATCGCCAGTTGCCACTTGATCATGGTGAGCTCAGGCGAATCCTGCTTTCTTTGTGTCCTAGAGGTCTCCAAAAGTTGCATGTCCCATGGAAGTCTGCATCTCTTCGTGCAAATGGTGTCCAGCTGTCCAGTCCTCACAAACGCATCACCAGAGCCTAATCAGTGGCGGGACCCAATCCTGGTGCCAATGCCGACCTCTGCACCCTCATCCCCAGGACATTCCTCAACCAGAGACATTGCAGAAATAAGAGGGTCCAACGGATTTTGGAAACTCAACTTCATAGGGTTACATGGGTGTAAAGTCCTGGTTGTTTCTCTCCCTTGCCAGACTAAGATCGGTGGTGGTCTAATTAAGGATCCCGCCCTTGGCCTTTGCTAGAATGGTGGGACTGGGAGAGACACTTACCTGAAATTTTCCTGATTCCTGGAACTCTTAACCACAACCACTGGCACTGCTCAAATGCAACAGCAAACCTACCTGAACAGTATACTGTGAGTGGTCAGAAATACGAGACGGACAAACAGGTGCAGTTTTCTCACGTTGCCATTTTATTTAAATAAAAAGGGGATAGACAAACACCTATCAAAGCTTAACAGCCCCATTCCTTTCTCCTTGGAGGCTTCCTTGGAGACGAGCTGCGGCAACGCTGACTGACCAGAAATCCTTTGCCATGATTACCGTGTCTACACGGTCAAGTGATTCACGCCAGCCGATTGCTGCCTCAAACCCCACCTCAATCAGCTGTTTAAAAGCATAGCGACGCAGGAGTTCACTGCTTCTGATTGCAGCTACTTTCCCTTGTCTTACCAGTGTCCCGGTATTCTGATACTTTTATCTGTCTCCCTCTTTGCCGACTTCCGCCTGCTGTACGGACTGCCTTTTGCCTCTGGCCCCGTGCTTATACTGATATCTTGGTGCTGACTCCTGCCTGCTGTACTAACTGCCTTTTGCCTCTGGCCCGTGCTTATACTGATATCTTGGTGCCGACTACTGCCTACTGTCTCTGCTACATTCCGTTCCTCAATTGTAGCTCCTCCTCCTTGGCGTTACGAACTCTGTGCTGTCACGTCAGAACCTGTGTCAAGACTTGTCGTCATCCTCTGCCATCCGCACTCCCTGGAATGATTCCTGCGCTTGTTGGATTCAGTGCACTTTTAGGACGCCCTGCAGGTTAGATCTCTTGTGCACCTTCTCGGCACTAGTGCGTCCGTCGTCCTGCCCGGGCTCAGTAACCCTTACTAACCTTCCTTATTTGTTTCGTTATCCTTGTGTTTTGGGGGATTTTTTTCCTGCTTAAGTCCTTCTGCATCTTCCATCTCCACAACACCACAACACTGTACTTGGTAAGGAAGTTTTCTTTTGGTTACCTTGCCATAAATACTCTATATTGATCATAGGGTAATATTGTTTTACTGTCTCATAGGTCATTGGGGAATAGAAGGTTACATCACATCACCTAATTTGTTCTGGGACAGTCCATTGTTCAGACAGGTGAAATTACGTTCTCCTAGACAGGTACCTCATCCTTGTTCCAACTGGATATGATCATGTTGTCTTTTCCTTGCAGCCTGGTTACGTGGCAGTGTGTTCTCCCCGCTCTTTTATTTTATTTGTCCCTTCAGATGTTTTACTACTCTTGCGGCAGAGGGGTGTATCATAGAAAAGAGTTCCTTCATGTGAGGAGGCCTGGGTGAAGGAATAACCCAGGCTCTTCAATCAAGGTCATACAGCCGAAGGACCAGCGCTCATCTCTCGACTCCTCTGGAGCCATTGGTCCGATGAGTAACATCCACAGACCAATAACTTGTTAGCACATCATACTACTTTTTTTTATAGGAAATGTTTTAGTCAAGATGGCTTATTCAAATGAAACACTTTAGTCAGGATATTTCAACAATCACTTTAGGTTATGCAACAGTTCATTAAAGCAAGGTGGTGGAATTGACACTTCCTTTCCACCGTAACCTTTTACTAAAAGCACAGTACTTTAAATCATCTTCTTCCTGTTTCACTCACCTGCCAGGACTAACTACTATTTTTCCCTTTCCTGGTTTACTCGCCTGCCAGGATAAACGCCTACTATACTAAACGTGTACTCTGTGGTAAGGCTTGTTCGAAACTCTCCACACTATAATCATCAAAAGAGAGTTTTAAACCAACAACTGTTTCTCTAGTCAGCCTGTTAACTTCTGAGACAATTGGCTTACATCTTCTTCCAAATGTATACTTCACAAAAGGATAATGATTCTCTTGTTGGTCTGTTTACCATAGGCAATGCAGGTTACAGTTCTCTCGCCCTTGACTCCTTTTACAAGAAGAGCTTTGCTCCAGCAGTCCTTGCTTTCTACTTATGCAACCTGTTGGCTGCTGGCAATTCAAAGAGTAATGTTCCCCTTTAGGAGAATTATATCCGCTTTGCTTTCTTAGCACTTCTCTTTGGCAATGCGGGTTACAACATTCCCCTATTCGAAATCCCTCAGTAGGAGAGTTGCGTCCAATTTGCCTGTTTATCACTTATTTTTTGGCTTTGGCAATGCGGGTTACATTGTTCCCCTATCCGGAATCTCTCAGTAGGAGAGTTGCACCCCATATGCCTTTCTCAATCGTTAGGTATTCAAAATAACAGTTGTTACCTAGCAGTCTCCCTCAGAGCACCCCAGAGTTACCTGCTTCAGACAAACTGACCGGTTTATCCTGGCCCCATTTCATATTAGGGCTGGACTTGCACTTGCTTAACCACTCACAGTTACTGAAAGTATTGCTTATGATTATGCTAACTGTTGATTAACTCCTTCAAAAGGTAACAAATAGGGGCTCTACTTCCAATTGCGAAAGTATACATGTACTTTGGAAATATTTTAGTAACAACATTTGCCTGAGGTTTTCATATGTTTAGAGTGTATTCCAAGGCCAATAACTAATTGTACATTTTATACTTCTCTGTCTAACTGCAATTATTGGAGTGCTCTGTGTGCCACCCATTGTAGCCTTCGACCACTCTCACACCATTCATGATTCTAAGTCTTACCACTCTGCTACCTCCCTTAACTGGGTTTGGCTAGACTTCTGTGTCTTCCTGTTCACCATATTGGGTTGGCCTCTCAGAATCCACCCCAAGGGCTCATTCTGAAAATCCATCTAACAGTTGGTGTGATATTTAGGACCCGATTAATCCAGTGGCGGGGTTGCACCTCAGGCTTGATACTGAAATGGTAAAGTTTAACAGGCTACAAAGGGAATACTATTTACTGCCAGGCGAGAAGACCTGTGTGAATAAATGCCTGGCAACAGGTAAGAGGCTTATCCTATGCAGATGGAAATCAGTTAAGTCTCTAAAAGTGGGGTGATGGAGAGGGCAAAGGTCGCAAACATGGAATAATAATCCTTGAGGCACGTAACCAGGACTGTTTTATAATTAAGGCTTACGATTTTATGGTATTTATTTTTTTGCCACTTCCGTCTCTATTTATCCATATGTGTTGCCCTTTTTTCTGTATTTAGCCACATTTATATTTTGTCATATAAAAAGATAATTCACAACCCGTATTTTCCTGCATTTATTCTAATAATAAAATGCATTTATTAAAGCCACATTCAGCCATATAGGAGAGAAGAACAAGTTACTTACCCCTGGTACCCTTCTTTCAACTGGATGTTCCTCCAACGTATTCCATATCTTTGACATGCAGTGTCCACAGCTCGGCTGCTTTGGAAATGTTTCGGCAGAGGGCACCCTGCGTCGATGGCGTCGGGTCGATGTCCCTCAAAGGCCTCCGTCGAGGGTGACATCAGTGGATGTTTTAAGTAGCACGCACGGCAACCATAGCCTCAGTACTTGTTTTTCCCCCTCCTCGTGTAGCAGAAGTGGCCACAGATAGGGCCTGACCGTACTCAGCTTTGTTGGAACGAAAGCTGTAATAGCATGGGAAATTCTACAGAGGCGTAGGATGGGAGGGCGATGAGGAATACGCTGGAGGAACAAAAGAACGTTACCAGGGGTAAGTTACTTGTTCTTCGAATGGATTGTGTCCTCCAACGTATTCCTCATCTTTGACAGATTCCCAAAGCAGTATCCACGATTGGACGAGGGTGAAGAAGTTAGTAATATTTGAAATTAAAGGGCAGAATAAAGGACTGCCTTACCAAACGCCACATCTGGAGCATGGGAAGTATCCAGGGAATAATGCTTGGTAAACATGTACATCGAAGATCACGTTGCAGCATCACATATGTTCTTTATAGGGACAGCTCTCTGCAGGGCTGACAACGTAGCCATGCCCCTGGTCGAATGAGCACGCAAACACTCAGGAGGGACCTTTCCCGCCAAAGTATAGCATTCAGAAACAGTGAGGATGATCCATCTAGACAAGAACTGCTTAGACACAGCCTGGCCTAGCTTGTGCCCCGTATACCCCACAAAGAGCTGGTCATCCACCCTCACCTTGGACATTCTGGAAATATAAAAGCTCGAAGCTCTCCTAAGGTCCAATCTATTAAGCCTTTCCTCTTCCTTACTAGGATGTGGAGGAGGATAGAGGGCAGGTAGCATAATTTTCGGACTCAAATGAAAGTCCGAAACTACCTTAGGTAGAAAGGAGGGTCTGACTCAACACAACCCTGTCCTTGTGGAATACAGTAAAGGGTGGCTTGGAAGAAAGTGCCTGCAACTCGTTCACTCTAGGTACAGATGTAAGGGCAACCAACATAATAGTCTTAAAGGTTAACAACCTCAACGGGCATGAGTGCAAAGGTTCAAACGGAGCACCCATCAGAAACTTCAAGACCAAGTTGAGGTCCCAAACTGGAACCTCAAATGGTGAAGCCGGGAACACATTTGTGAGCGCTTCAAGAAATTGAGTAACCAAATGAGAATTCCTCGGATGAGCGCTTAAAGATTGAGAGCGCTGCTAGGTAACCTTTAATGGTCCCCACCTGAAGACCCTAGTGGGCTAAAGAAAGCAAAAATGATAGAACATCCGGAGTTGAACACTAAAAAGGATTAACATTCTTCTTGCTGTACCAGTCACAGAACTTACTCCAATGGCAACGGTACAGAGACTTTGTTACCGGCCGCCTGGCCGAAAGCAACACCTACATTACGTCATCCGGGAGGTCCCAATCGTTATATCTCAACCTTTCAGAAACCATGCGTGAAGGTTGAGAGTCCTGACCTCCGGATGGAGTACCTGAGCCTCCTCTCGCGAGAGAAGATCCTCTCTTTGGGGAAGACGCATCAGAAGACAGATGGACATTTCCAGAAGATCCAGGTACCAACGACCACCTGGCCCAATCCGAAGCAACTAGGAACATGCAAGACCCGAACCATCTTAACCTCCTGAGAACTTGAGGAATGACAGGGACTGAAGGAAACGCATAATTAGTGGGAATTCCAAATCCACCATGAATGTGTCCCCTAGAGCTCCTCTCTGAGAAAATTCCCTTGAGCAGTACTGCTCGCACTTCCGGTTGGCACTGGTCAGGAACAGATCCACTTGCAGGGTTTCCACAAAGGGCGAAGACCTCTTGAAGGACTACCTGAGCTAGTTCCCACTCGTGGGAGACTGCACTCTGCTTGCTCAGAGCGTCTGCCGCCGTGTTCTCCTCTCCAGCCAGATTAACTGCCGCTAGGGAGATTGCTTCTTGAATTGGCCAGAACCAGAGCTGCATCGCCTCTCTGCACAGTGATAGTGACCCTACACCTCCTCTCTTGTTGAGGTAATGCATGGCCACCGTATTGTCTGTCATTATCAGTACAGTCTTTCCCCGTACATATGGCAGAAAAGCCTTCAGTGCTAGCCCGATTGCTCTCAGCTCCAAAAGATTGATGTGAAGTTTGGAATCCGATGGAGACCAACGACTGCTGATGGTCAGATCGTTGGCATGAGCTCCCCACCCTGTGAGGGAAATGTCCAGCACTACAGTTGCCTCCGGTCATGGTTGCCAAAAAGGTTCTGCCTTCATGAGGTTTTCCCTCGCAGGCCCACCACAGAAGATCTGGTGAGACCCTGACCGGAACCTGAAGGCGATCCGACTTCCTGCCTGAGAATTGGGACCATTGAGTCCTGAGCGCCCATGGAAGGGACCTCATTCTCAGAGGGGCCTCTAGCACCAGAAAAATGCAGGATGCCATGAGGCCGAGCAACCTTAAGAATTCGAAGGCCGGAAGACTGAGCATTCTGAAATTTGGTTACCATCCAGAGAATGTTCTGGGTCCTCACCTGGGGTGGCGAGCATTTCCACAAGTACGTGTCTAAGACAGCCCCAATGTACTGGAGCTGTTGGGAAGGTGTCATATGGAACTTCTTGAATTTGAGGGAGAAGCCCAGTCTGTGAGGGGAGTGACAGGTAACGTTGTTATATAGTGCCTTTCTCTAGCAGGGTTAATATTTCCTGCACAAGGAGCGGATCTGGAACCCTCAAAGAGTGCAATCCCGGTGGATTGTCGCCAGACTTCCGTAGAAAAAGAAGGCAGTACCCATGGGCTATTGTTTCCAGAGCCCAACCATCCAAAGTAATGGCTTGCCATTCTTCCAGATGCTGAGACAGCATGCCCCTGTACTGGTGAGCTGTGACCGAAGGCCTCAGAGCGGTTTTTAAGCGGCAGTAGCAGAGCCTGAGGGCAAAGAGGCTGCTGCTTGAGCGGCTTTGCCACCTCTACCTCGTCCACCATGAGGAAACTTACGTTGGCCTCTTTGACTGGCCATTCCTCTTGCCCTTCCAAATAAGGAGTAGTAACGAAACGATCTACCCTTACATTGCTATCCGCCAGGACGAAAAGGCTGAGGCTGCCTAACAGCGGCGCCCAAAGACTTGGCGGCTGCCTTGGAGGCTGCAGCTTCTCAAGGCTCTCGTCAGCCTTGCTGCCAAAAAGGGTTCATAGTGATAATGTCGAAAAAAAATGTCGAAAACAATAATGTGGAAATCCTATACATATAATGAAAAGAGTCAATTTTTTGAACAAAAAATGTCGGAAAAAAAATGTCATTTAGCACTATCAATAAATACATAAACAAGAAGAGTACCCCCCAACCCCCCTCACCCAACACCCCCCTGTCACCCCCCACACCCCACCATCCTCTCACCCCTCATACTCAACACATTTTAATTATATATATATTTATTTATTCAATAAATAAATAAACAAGAAGAGTATCATTTACTAGGGGGGTTCCCCCAACCCCCGTCACCCAACACCCAACACCCCCCTGTCGCCCCCCCCACCCCCCTCATATTCAACACATTTTAATTATTTATTTATTTTTTTCTAACAATTCGAAAAAATGTAGAAAAAATTCGACATTATTGCTTTTCTACATTATTTTTTTCGACATTTTTTTTTTGACATTTTGACTGTCGACATTATTGGATTCGACATTATCACTGACCACCGCCAAAAAGGTGTGTTCAGAAGTCTAGCCTGCACATTCGGTGCAATACCCGACTTCCACAACCACGCAAACCTGCGTATTACGGTGCTTGTAGTCAAGGACCTGCTGACGTCGTCTGCAATGTCCAACCCAGACTGAAGGGATTCACACAGGACTTCCTTGTCATCCTTAAGAGCTAGGAAGCCCTCCCTTTCTTCCCCTTTGGGAATATGCTCAGCCGCCATACATCTACAATCCCACAAAGTGTATGAAAGCCGTGCCAAGGCACAAGAGGAGTTGGCCGCCTTCAACGCCATACTCCCAGCTGAAAATACCTTGCGCGCACCATCCATCCACACGCTTGTCGTCTCTATTTGAGGTAGCCGTGGCTGCCTGGTCCACCAGACTCTCAGGAGTGGGGTGAGATGACAGATAGCCGGGGTCGCTACTGGAGGGGCAGTATTTTCTCATCAGATAGTTGTTCACCGCCGGATTAGTCTAAGGGGCTTCCCAATTTTTAGCCACCCTGTTCTGCAGAGCCACATGAAATGGCAAAATGGGATCTGTAGGCGGACCCTGATCCAAAATGTCTGTAAGATCATCCTGATCATAGTGGGCAGTTTTTCCAATTTTTTCAAATTTTGGGGGGATATTTATATCCAGAAACAGGGAACTGCCATGGGGGCAGCATTTGCCCCAAGCCTTGCAAACATCTACATGACAGCTTTTGAAGATCAGTTCATTTTCAACAACAACCCATTTGGAAACTATGTTTCCGATTGGAAAAGATATATCTACGACATCTTTTTCGTCTGGAAAGGGACAAAAGAACATCTGATAACTTTCAGAGTTGCCTTAATGAACGTAATCCGAATTTTACGTACACAGGACATTCAGACCACATACAATTTTGTTTAGAAAGGAGACTGACCGCAACATGTTGCTGGAGTACTCGAGCCAACACCCTTATTCACAAAAGGACAATTTGCCTTATGGGCAATTTCTCCCACTGTGGCGTAATTGTACCAACTTGGTTGATTTTGAACGACATGTCAATATTTTAGGGAACAGACTTCTGGAGAGAGGTTACCCTTGCAAACTTCCCCAGACTGTGTGAATCAAGAAATTAATTAAGAAACATTGGAATTTAATCACCAGCACACGCTGCACCAGTGGACTTCCTTTGTTTGCTTTGAAACGCTCTAAAAACGTATGTGATCGTTTGGTACAATCTAGGTTACCCCCAATTGGTACTAATTTTTCACAAAATAGTCTGAGAGTGGCTTGACGTCATGAGAAAGAATAACTTATGGGACACTACCCTTGCGATAAATGCACTGTTTGCCATCTGACTTCCAAAAACAGCAAGTTTAACCATGGTGCTTCCATTGTCAGCTTCGCCAATTTACAAATTCTTTATCCAGCAACGTCATTTACATCATTCGGTGCCCATGCAACTTGTTGTACGTGGGTATGACCACAAGAAAAATCTCCATCCGGATTAGCGAGCATAGGTCAAGGATTTGGATGAAATACATGGCCGCTCCTTTGGTACAACATTTTGTCACCGCAAATCACACGGAGGAGGATCTGTACTGGACAGTCAATATTCCATGCAATTCAGATTAAAGAAATTGGAACAACGGTGGATCCATAGGTTAAATACACATGAAATAGCTTTGAATAAGGACAGTCAATGGCCCCCGTTGTTACAATGTTAAACTTGTTCCACATCTTTCAACTTTGCGTAGGTGAATCCCACGGTTGGCCTGTAGGGTGGTTCTAACTAAGCCCTTTACAACAGGGATGGCGACAATTTGGCGATGCCTTGAGTTATGAGCCCTCAAAACTTGGATTTTTGAGATTTTTGGCCAAAAAACCATGGCAAGCCACAGGGAGATAACAGGTACAGGCTTAGGGCCCTACCTAGTCTTAATTGCCACTTTGTGTACAGAGATTCTTCTTATTAAATCTAGGCCATACACCGGCTTGGCAGCAGAGTATAGATTAGGACACGGATCTAAGATTGGCTACACAGTGCATACATATAGCACAACCTTGGCTTCTGAATACGTTAGAAAACCTTTCTTCCAATTGCTCCCGCGTTCTCTCACCTTGAATTTTGTGGAGACTTGGGGCTTTGCCCCATGCATTAGGTGCGCTGTGCGTTGGTGCAGTGTCTTTTGCATTACATCAGTCGGTGCGTTTTCAATCAATCACATGATTTTAAAACGTGATTCCAACATGCAACACAAACACGTCCGTTTTTCAAGTTGACGCTTGCCCTTACGTACAAGCCTCTATTTACAAGCTTCAAAGGGTCAACGTGTCTGTAGGCGACGGCACATAACAGCCTGCAGCTGCAGTTGAGGAAATCGAGCCACATCTGCCCAACTCGGATGCGAGCAAAGAGAGACGACACACGTTTATTGGTAAGTCGCTGTTTGCCTATGCTCCATTTGCCTGTTGGATGCAAGGCGCGTCCATCCCACTCTGCACAGGAGCCCCGGGGTTGATGATTTTTTCAATGTATACATATGAACAGCTGGACCACGGCGGACCTTTGCCCTCAACCAGGGCAGGGCAAGCGTTCCATTATCACATTGCGGTTCAGGACGGCAGACTTTTCCGAAACAGGCAGACTCGGCTGCCTTTGTTGTTTCTTGACTTTGGGGGACTTGTTTCACTTCCTGGGGATTGGCTGGTCCCGGGATTCAGCAACCGGCTTTGTTGACTCAACCGGACTATCGCTGCAGAACTTATGGCATTATTTGAGATATGATTTCCTTAGCAAACAGGTGCCAGCATGTGCTTTGATGTCGCCCACTTTCCCTGTTCTCCTCGTTTTCAAACCTTTAGAGATATATTGTGGCCTTCCCGTAAATCTTTTTCTTTTCCCTTCATTGAGGCTCTCTTCCTGTTTTTATCTTGGACTTGGAGACCAACAGGGACGGGGCAATTTTTGGTTCCTTCACTCCGCCAATTCAGATCCCATTAGAGCATGTGAAGCGCTTTTGATTCCCCATCTGAATCCTGCACACGAAGAACAGCAAAGATGCCAGTGAGGTAATCTATGGTAAGGTAAGGTAATCTCCCCTGGCCCGGGAGTATAGCTCAGAGGCAACTTGTTCGCCTTAGAAGCAAAACGACACGAAGCAACACAGGTTCGATACCCAGGTCTGTGCATAGAAACCTCCGGGCATTTAAGCGCATTATAAATACGCAACTAAGAAAAGAAAAGAAAAAAAAACAATTACCCAACTAAAAAGCAAACAATTCCTCTAACAGCGCCTCGATGCCCACGGGCTGCGTGGGCGCTTTAAAAATGCAATAAATAAATAAGCATTGTTTAAGAATAAGATGCAGGGAACTGCAGCAGTAGACTCACACAGATTATATCAATATTTCTTTAGATAAACCACGGGCAATGTGACATCTGTGTTCTATTCTTTCTAGATACCATTGAGTCTCTTTAAATAGGAGCACTTGGTCATCATAGAGGGTGAGTCCATCGGTTGATTTGACCCAACATCACTGCCAGGAGGCCTTTATCCGGTGAATGGCCTTCCTGATTGCACCAATTGACCGCTTTTCCCCGACAAAACGTCACACGCAGGCGACATTTATGGGGTAAGTTTGGTTCGAGAGTGGTACAACCTCTAAGTGGGAGGGTTAGAAAATGCATATAACTGGATTTTTAGTGCATTGTAGTAACATATGGGTTTGGCACTTCAACTCAATGACTCTGAGTGCAGACACACTCAGAGGTAAGAAGTTAGGAATTGCACAGGGTCATGCATGATTTTAGCACTCGGGGATGTCCTGGGTGTGTGGTGGAGCAATATACGAGTAACACAATCCTTGCTTAAGTATATAAGAAACAATTTGATTTTTCTTGTTGTAGATACTTTGGAATTGATTAAATTCATGTGTTGCCCCAAGAATCTGGGGTAACATTACAGACAAGGCATTTCTGTGTTTAGGATGTTTTAGGATTCTTCAAATGTGGTGTACAATGTATAATGTGCAATTTCCAAGAGCAACTACACTGGAGATGACTGATATTTTTCTATTTTTTGTGTTTTTCTCTATTCTCTCTCCTCCTTTCCTATTTTTATTAATAGACCGTTTTTAGGACTGGAATATGAAATATACAAGAAGGAATACAGTTGAACATTGAATAAATGCACTTTACTAACACACCAACTGTTGTTGTTTCTATTTGTATGTCCTGATGAGGTGCAGTAGTTGGAAAGAGTTCTACCAACTATTTGCCCGAAACTCGAGTCGACAAGACCAGAGGTTCCACTTCATTCTGGGGTCGGACCCTACTTGGGTTACAGATTTTTTTTGGAGCATTAGTATATATTGAAAGAAATTTGTTAATATATACTCCTTTTAGAATACACATTGATGCACTTTACAAGACTACGAATATGTTTTAGAGTCTTCAGGTCTATTGGTATAGACTGGTTTGTTCTGTTTTTGGAACACACAATAGAAATTGCGTTGATTTGCACATGTATGAATGAGTATGTTTTCGATTTTTTGAATGTGAATGAAAGCTTAGGTGATGAATGTTGAGACACAATCGTTTTTGGTTGGTGTGTTTTTTTTGTTTTTTTGAATTGCTAGATTTTAACATTTGTTCAACTGATGAATGCTGTATTTTGCACACATTCTCCTATGCGTCGTCAGTTATGACTACATAAATAAGAAAATAAAGCTTAATGAAATTAGTAATGCCTTGTCTGTAAATTATTGTGCACAATAACTGCAACCGTCTCTTGGAAGGAATTGGTTGGCAGGTTCTGCGTGCTAGTTACACATTATAAATGGTGTGAGGGAGGTACTTGTCTGCTGACATTTGTACCCTTTGTATCATAGTGGGCAGTAGGCCTGGCCCAGGCCAAATACTCCACCACTCTCGACATAAGGCGTCGGTAAGAGGAGTCCGCATGCTCAACAGGGTCTGGTCTGCTGAACGCCAGGTCTACACCACTTGCATTACGCAATGAATAACAAAGCTCCTGCATCCTACTCTCCTCCGAGATGAGGCATTCTGGCACATTAGGGGTCCCAAACTGGAGACCAAAAGGAGCCTCAGAATGTTCCTCCTTCTCCTAAAAGATGGAGGTGAGAGACTTAAAGAAGTACACCTTTTCTCTGGAATCAAAGTCAGGGGCTTAACAGTCGACGACTTGGACTTAGAGACCGCCTTTTTAGGTGGTTCTACCGGTAGCTGGAGCTGCGCCGGTAAATTTGGCACCAATGGTGTCAATGGCATCAAGGGCCTGATAGGGGTGGAAGACCCGACAGGCACGATTGACTGGTGTGGCGTCGATGGCTTTGAGGGCATCGAGGATCTGGACGGTTTAGATGGAGACAAAGACCGTGACCTTGCTTCACGTCTCGAGCGATCCTTTTGTACCTTGCCCGATCAAGGCCTCTAAGGATCACGATGAGGATCGCGCCGTGGACCCGGGCTCGAGGCTGCACAAGTTTCCGGCTGAGAACGTTCACTGCCGGCTTCCAGAAGACGAAGGCCTTGCTCCTGCCTTTCGAAAAAATGTCAAGCATTTTCACCCGGAAAGCTCCCCACTCCTCGGGTGACGAATGTTTGGATGGGCAACTCACCCTCTCAGGGGGTGCTGCCTGAAGAAGACAAGGAAGGTGACCGGCGGTGCCTTCTCCTCGGGTGCTTCGACGAGGACGAGTGGCGGGCACCACTCCGGGATCTTGAGCGCTTAGCCTTCTTCCTCTGAGGAGAGTCACCTCTCGACTCATCGGTCGAAGGCCCAGCAGGTCGGGATTTATGGGGCTAAGACACCTTGCCTACCTTGAGTTTCCCCTTTCGTTCCCGCAAGGTCTTTCCAGTAATCGACTGGCACTAGGAGCACGTATCTGTGTCAGGGCCACCACCGAGGCACCACAGGCAGACACGATGCGGATCCATGATGGACATCTTGTATCCGCAGTCCCAGCATTTCTTGAATCCGGACCGAGGTGTCGTCGGAGTGGAAGACGAAGACATACCGAAGAAAATCTTCACAGCAAATACTGGAAAGTACGTGGCGTGCCGGGTTTCACGAAGCAAACATGTTTGCGGAAAAAACGGAACTGAAGCTACGGGCGCCGTCCGTGCTACTTATAACATGCGATGAGGTCACCCTCGATGGAGTCCTTCAAGGGACATCAACCCGACGCCATTGATGCAGGGCGCCCTCTGCCGAAATATTTCTGAAGCAGCCAAGCAGTGGACACTACATGTAAAAGATGAGGAATACGTTGGAGGACACAAGCCATTCGAAATGCTAGCTCAATTGTTTCCATATCATCAAACAGTTGCTCCTGTGACTGCTTCTGCCTTAAGATATATGTTGTCAGCAATTGGAAGAAAATTAATACTATTTTTATACAACTTTTACAGTCTCCATGCGGCTAATCTGCAATGCGATTGGCCTGCGATGTATGAGTGAGATCATAGAGAACCAGACAGAAAGACCTGTTTTTCAGTTTTTTTTCCATTTCTATAAATAAATACAGAAAGATTGATTTTTGTCTGTATTTATGTGTAAAAATTGAAATCTAGAAGCCTTGCTTATTATGTATCTGGAGTGACTTTCCAAACTTCTAGAATGATAGTGCATATGTTACTGCTCCCGAAAGCTATGTTTAAGGTTTCAATGCCAGCATCTGAATATTAAGAAAGATCATATAATTGAACAAGCATTGCTATCTTCCATAGATTCACATGCTGTGAATATTCCCCATCCTCAGGCTGGGGATCCTCAGTAACAGAGCAGTTTAAACTTAAACTGAAACTATCAGTCACTTTTGTGCTCTAGTATAGTCATTTTTGGGTCAGACTGCTAATAAGCAATAGGAACATCTCCCTTAGCTCCTCCCCTGTCGGCCATCTTCATATTTTGGCAAGTGCACATGAGTGGCAGTATGAGCCAAAAAGAAGAGCCAGAAGGGTAGGCTGGAGAGTCGCATGTGAATCTATGAAAGATATCAGTGCTAGAGAACAGGAGTTACAGGTAATTAACTTATTCCTTCTCCATCACTGGATCTTTTATAGATTCACATGCGGTGAATAGTTACAAAGCAGTATTAAAAACAATACCTACGTGCAGAGGCAAGCTACATGTAAAAACATACCACTGGAAACTCACTAACCTCACGCAAACAGGTTCAGCAGAATTGATTGTCCGACACTGCATTCTGACGCTGAATCCCACTAAGCACAGTAGAATCTGGTGAACGTGTGCACCTATCTCCAGGTGGCTGCACAGCAAATATCCAGCAGCAGAATCCCAGAGAGGAAAGCAGTAGTTGCCGCCACTATCCTGCAGTGAGCTTGGAACTGGCCCTTAAGGAGTCGTGCCAACCTGTTGATGGCAAAGGAAATGCAAGCCGCAATCCACTGTGAAATGGAAGGTTTAGACAATGCCCTCCCTGGTCCAGATGGCGCAAATATAACCAACAGTTGGTCTGTGAGACGAAATGACTTTGTACATGCAGCATAGTACTTAAGGGCACGTACCACGTGTAAGGAATGTAATGACCGTTCGGCGGGCGATGCAGGCATGCCAAAGAACACTGGTAAGCCAACCAGTTCATTAAGTTGGAAGGTACCTCACGCATAAACGTAGCGTTATGACTTTAGCTTCGTGGAATGTCAAAAATTATTTAACCAGCCGGTGAGACCAAAGGGAAGGGACACCCAGAGACCAGTTGTATCTGAAAATCGCAGCCAAGTGCACCTTGATGAAGAGTGTCCCAAACCCGCTTGAGTCAGGGATAGCAGATATGGTCAAATGTCCTGTGGCCGGATGGTGGAGGCCGCAAATGAGGACTCCTGTACCACACCTGAAAGCGCTTCCACTCACTTGAACATGCCAAAGTGGACGGTGCTATAGCACGAGACAGAACCTCCTGGCAGTCTTGTAGTAGCAACATGGATACAAACCCTAAGAACACAGGAGCCAGGTCATCCGATTGAGTGAGGCCAGGTCGTGGTGCAGCACTGCACCTTGGTTCCTGCATAGTAGAGCTTGGTGTGGTTTGAACTTGAGTGGAGAAGCTGATGAGAGGTTGAGGAGGTTTGAGTACCAGAACTGCCTCAGCCACGCCGGGGCCACTGAGATCAGTTTGCACCAATATAGTCTGAAAGCATTGATGACCTGCGCCACCAATGGGATTGGAGGGAATGCATAGATGAACTTCTCTTCCCATGGAAACGCAAAGGCGTCCCCCAAGCTCGATGTACGGGTAAACCTGCTGGTGAAGCTCTTGCATCGTTTATTGACAAAGGTTGCAAAAAGGTCCATATCCCTGGGCTGCCCCAAGTCTGGAACAGGTGAAGTTGATCGTTGTGCACCTCCCACTCGTGGCAAGAGCCCAACTCTCTGCTGAGAGAGTCCGCTAGAGTGTTGTGGACTGCCGGCAGGTGGAGTGGAAGCAGAAACATGCAGTCTTTTGAAGCCCAGTACCAGAGGGTCTGAGCCTCCTTGGGCAGCTGTGGTGACTGTAATGCTGGAAATGCATTGGAGGGACAAAGCATCCTTGTCCTATACCTCCTTAAACTATGTGTTCTGCTTATTTTCTGCACCAGAGTCCAGTCTGGACCCCTGGCAATGCAGCTCTTCATTCTGTTCTTGGTGAACAATACCCATGGGATACCCTTAGGGCACCCATGGGTAGGGGGTACAAACCTGTACCCGTAGTGTATGTTTTAGGGCACGTGTGCTGCCACAGAGCAGGGTATGGGCTGGTGGCAGCTACATGCTGATGTGATAGTGACTCTAGGTATCCTCAATTTTTGGGATACCCAGGCCCTGCCATAGGAATCAATGGATTCCTACACAAAGGCAAGATGGCCACTGGTGGCCTCTTGGGTTTCTTTTGCCTTACCCCCTTATTTCTCAAAGTCCTGAGAAGCCCTGGCTCTGTGCCCCTTCCCTGAATGGTTGTCGGGTGGAAGGGCCATATATGTCTCTGGGGCTGTGTACTGACAGACTGGCTGGAGCCCTCCCAGGTAGGGGTGTAACGGTATAACGGTATACCGTTATAGATACCGTGAACAGCGTAAATGAACTATAATAACCGTCACGTTGTTTATACCGGTATACCGTTTTAGGGCCTGCAGCTATTAAGTGAGCTTTTCAATCTGATTTGGAAAGGCTGGAGTAAGCAAGTGCTGCGCATTCTGGATCTAGCACTGTAGGATGTGGCGTTTTGCAGACAAGAGCATAGGGAAAGTGAGGCCACCTTAGTAAATGCAGCTTTAATGCTGTGACCGCTCTTTCTCTGTGATCAGTAGAGTCGAGTTAAAGTTCCGCCAATTTGTAGTTTTCCCGCTAATTTGAAAGATGGGGAACTACACATCCCCAAATTCAAAGGGGGGAATGAACTGGATGCCCTTCTGATGCATGTCCGCAAAACAACATTCGCTCTGTAGACTGTAGTGCTTTGTGCTAGTATATAAACTGCCACCCCCTGCCCCCAACTGTCCTCTGTGTAGATTTACACACTGGCATTAGAGTTGTTGCTTCACTTGATCCTTCACCTGCCTTCTGCACATGGCACTGGACTCGAGCAGGCAAGAAAGATTATACATTCAATTTGAAGTATCAAGAGCAATGGGGGTGAGATATTTCTCAGGTCTATCCTTGATTTATGACACCACCCATGAAAGCATTCCTCTGTCTCAACTCCCATGTCAAGGGTCCTAACGCGCTTAGACCTGGGGAAAATGGTAATGATGGGGCTGTGGTGATGTGGTGGTCTAGGCCATATTTGTGCCGATATGTATTTTAACAGTCATTTTCAAAACGTTTTTGTGCCACTATATTTAAGAAAGTAAATGAACATGCACTGCAAGAATCAAGAAAGAAATCAACAGCGCCCACTGAACGCTGTCCTGTTAGGATTACATGATCAGTGGTGACTCCAACATCAGACTTTTACAATACATCAGCCAGATGACAATATGCAACCTTTCGGTGAGTGTGTGTTGGCTATGACATTTTGACAAAAGAAACACAATGACATGGGATTTCAGACCTCAAATGAGTGCCATTTCTCCCTTTAATGGGATAAAGCGTTATCAAAAAAACTTTTATGACTGATCGCAGCGAGGGCTCATGATGCCCATGCCATGTGGTTCCAAAATAATGCAGGTTGAGGGTGATTTTCAAAGCGACGACCGGTGACTGAGCAGCAAGCTCATTGCTCAAAATGTGCATTTTAACACTTCTACTAGTCACTCTTTCATTTAAGGCGATCAACGAGTGAGCGACATGAAATACCAAATTTGCAGCCACCTTAGATTCCTGGAGGATCAGCAAAAAATATGCAGAGACAAGTTTCAAAATGCTGACAATTAATGACTTTTAAGAAAATATTTAAGATTAGTTAACTCCACCTGCTATACTGTGATAAGGAACAAGTTACTTACCTGTAACTGTTGTTCTCCAGCATGGGTCTGGCATGGATTCACATGCTCATGAATATTCCCTGTTGTCAGGCTGGGAATCCTCGGTAAAGAAAAAATCAGTATCAGTTTTGTTTCTGATCCCTCTTTCTTAGTAGTAACCAATCACTGGTCTCTGGGTCATACTGCCCCCAGCCAATTACTGCCCTCTCCCCAAACCCCGCCCCTGGCAGGCATCCTCAGATTTGGCAGCATGTAAAGTGGCAGTATGACCAAGTGAAGAGCCGCAGAGGGGAAGGAGGGAGGGTTCGCATGTGAATACATGCCAGAACCATGCAGGAGAAGGTAAGTCACTTGTTCCATCTCCAGCATGGGGTCTGGCATAGATTCACATGCTCAGGAATATAAGAATGCATAGCAGTACACATATGCACAACCACTGGAGGTGGCAAGGCTCAACATTAAGCATTATATAAACTCAACATTAAGCAACTCTTACCTCCTCACCTTAAGCGAACAGGTTGCGCAGCACTGCCTGGCCTACTCTGGACTCCTCCCTGGAATCCCGGTCGATGCAGTAGAATCTCGTGAAGGTGTGCATCGACCTTCACGTAGCAGCCCTGCAGATGTCCAGCAGGGGCACACCAGACAAGAACGCCATGGTAGCATCGATCGCTCTGGTCGAGTGGGCTTTCGGACGGCCGGGCAATGGTCAGTTTGCCAACCGGTGACAGTGCATGATGCAGCCGGAGAGCCATCTGGAAATGGAAGCCTTCGAGAGAGCCTTCCCTTGATTTACAGGTCCAAAATTCACAAACAGCTGTGAAGTCTTCCGAAAACTCTTTGTGCGGTCCACGTAGAACTTCAGCGCTCTAGCCACATTCAGCGACTGCAAAGTCCTCTTGGCCGATGATGAAGGCGACGGGAAGAAAACTGGTAACAGCAAGGGCTTGTTGAGGTGAAAGTCTGACGAGACCTTGGGCATGAAGGAGGGGTGCGTCCTCAGCACCACTCTCGTTTCGTGAAAAGTCAAGTATGGAGGCTTGCAGGATAGGGCCTGGATCTCTCGCACTCGTCGTGCAGAGGTTATGGCCACAAGAAATACTGTCTTCCACGACAGGAACTTCAACGGTGCCGAATGCAGAGGCTCGAATGGCGCCCCCATGAGCCTGGTCAGCACCACGTTGAGCTCCATTGCCGGTGCCGGAGCCTTCACCGGCGGGAACGATAGGAACAGTCCTTTCATAAATTCCTTCACCAGGTGATGAGACCACAGGGATGGACGTCCTGTAGTTCTGGTGTATCGGGAAATCGGTGCCAGGTGTATCTTGATGGAAGCATGTGCCAGTCCCGCCTTGGCCAGCGACAGTAGGTATGGTAGCACTGGAGGGGCCGTAATCTGTAGAGGGTTAATCTTCTGTGCCCGGCACCAGACAGAGAACCTCTTCCACTTGTGTCCGTAGCACTTGAGAGTTGAGGAAGCCCTGGCCTTTGCAATATCCGCTGGAATATTGTACCCTCAAAACTCTAGTGCTGTAGGAGCCAGGCCTGCAAGTTCAGCGACCCCGGGTCATGGTGAAGGATGGCACCTCCTTCTCTGGAGAGAAGGTCTGCGTCCGTCGACAGTTTGATCGGTGGGGACGCTGACAAGTCCAGAAGGTCCGGGAACCAGATCTGTCTCGGCCACACCGGTGCGACGTGGATCATCCTGCACCGGGACCTCTTCAGTTGATTGATGAGTCGGAGCAGCAACGGGAACGCATACAGGAACAGGCCGTCCCAGGGTAACGAGAAAGCATCGCCCATGCTCCTCGGCTGGGGAAACCTGCTGGCGAACCTCTGGCACTTGGAGTTGGTCGCCGTCGCGAACAGGTCGATCTGGGGTTTGCCCCATCGCTGGAAGATCCGATCCACTTGAGCCTGGCGTAGTTCCCACTTGTGGCACGAGCGCAGCTCCCTGCTGAGTGAGTCGGCAATGGTGTTTTTTATTCCTGCCAGGTGGAAGGGTACCAGAAACATCCCCTGTGCGACGACCCAGTGCCACAGATCCTGGGCCTCCTTGGATAGGGCTGGGGATCTGGTTCCTCCCTGCTTCCGGATGTAGAACACTGTGGTGGTGTTGTCGGTGAAGATCCTCACAACCTTGCCCCTGAGGGATGGGAGGAACGACCTGAGGGCCCAGAACACCGCCCGTAGCTCCAGTATGTTGATGTGGAGCGGCCTCTCCTCCGGGAGCCAAAGGCCTCTCACGTGAACAACTCCGGTGTGCGCTCCCCAACCCTCCAGGGAGGCATCCGTCGTGACCGTCACCTGGTGTACTGGGGTCTGAAAGTCTGTGCCCGCCGCGAGAGGCACGCGGGTGCCCCACCACCGAATTGCTTGGCGGAAGCCCTCGTCGAGCGAGATCTGCACCTTGCCCAGGATGGCCTTCGTCCTTTCCTCCGACGGTGAGGACAGTCACGCTACTGTCTCGAGCTTGGCTCCCAGAAACAGTGCGACCTGCAACGGAACCAGGTGGGATTTGGGGAAGTTGATGGAGAATCCCAGGTCCGTGAGTAGCCGGACAGTCTTCGCTGTGTGTCCGACGGCGAGTTCCCTTGTTCCTGCTCGGATGAGCCAATCGTCCAGGTAGGGGTAGACGTGGATCCCCTGCAGGGGCAGCCGCACCGCCACTGCAGCTACGTACTTGGTGAACACCCTGGACGCCGACTTCAATCCGAAAGGGAGGGCCTTGAACTAGTAGTGCCGCCCTTGGACTACGAACCTGAGAAACTTTCGGTGTCCTTTTAGGATGGGGATGTGAAAGTATGCATCCCCCAAATCCAACGACGATAGGAAGTCGCCTTCCTCCAGCTGGCCCAGCACGTGCTGGAGGGTGACCATCCAGAACTTCTGTGCCTTGATGTATTTGTTTAGCCGACGCAAGTCCAGGATGGGACGCCATCCTCCTGTCTTCATTCTGACGAGGAAGTATCTTGAGTATACTCCGGAGCCCCGGAGCCTCTTTGGGACGAGCTTGATGGCTCCCTTCTTGAGCATCGCCCTTACCTCCAACAGCAGTTGAGGGATGTGATTTTCCTTCCGGGCCACGGGAGGAATGGGGGGGCACTTCTTTAGAAATTCCAGAGTGTGCCCGTGGGCCAGTGCATCCAGCACCCAAAGGTCGGTGGAGATGGACTCCCACACGCTGACAAACTTCATCAGCTGGCCTCCCACCGGGGTGCTTTGGTGGGGGCCAGACACAACGGCCGGTTCAGTCTTGCTTGGCGGCGGCCTGCTGTCTTGGCCTCCCTGGCGACAACGGCGAGATCCCCCTGACTTGCCTCGTCCTCTGTAGGCTTCTTGCGACGAGAAACGGGCCGCCTGGCGGTATGTCGAGGAGCCGTCGCCGAACCCTTTGGAGGCAACTTGCTTGTCTCTGGAGTTCCGAAAGGGTGGCCGTCGTTGCTGCAGAACTCCCAAGGCCCAAGCCGTCTCCGTGTCAGCCTTGATGGCCTGAAGGGACTCATCCACTGTCTTCCCAAACAGATTGTTCTCGTCGAAGGGCATGTCCAAACCTTTGGCTTGTACGTTTTGGCGGAAATCCGTCGCCTTGAGCCACCCCCGCCGTCGAAGGCAAACGCCGTTGCCCAACTGGCGGAAACTGGTGTCAGCAATGTCCGTGGCCACTGTTATGGCGTGGTCTGACGCCACCTCACCCTCCTGTAGGATCGCCAGGGCCTCTGCCCTCTTGTCGTCCAGGAGGAAGTCCAACAGGGGAGCGATCTTGTACCACAACTCCCTGTCGTAGCGGGCCACTATCGCTAAGGCATTGGCAGCCTTAATCGTCGTCGCCGCAGACGAGATGACCCGTAGTCCCATGCCATCTAGTTTCTTTCCCTCGTCGTCCGGCGGGGAAGTTGAAGCAGATGCCCCCCGCCCCCCGCTTTCTTCTTGGTCGCTGCCGAGATGACCGAATCTGGGGTCGGTTGTGCTCTAAGGCGCAAAGGGGGGCCGCCGCGCCGGGGACCCGGTACTTCTTCTCGTACCAGTCCATCTTGGCAGGCGTCGTGGACGGGTTCTTCAGTAGAGCAAGTCCCTCATCCCTGATGTCATCCAGCAACGGCACCGCGAGGACCGTCTTCCTCTTGGCCTCGCGCCGTTGGTAGAGGAAGCCTTCCTTCTTTTCTTAGGGGCAGAGCTCGGACGTCCTGGCAATCATGGTGTGGAAGGAGCCAATTTCGTCGGGCGCGGATGCCAGAGTAATCGGCGACGGTAGGTCAGTGCCGTCGTCACCACCGTCGTCATCCGTCCCCGTCTTGGCCGTATTTGTTCCTGTGTCATCCCTCGGGACCGGGGAGGAGACTAAGGCTGAGAGGGCCGTGAGGGCTGAAAGAGCGGGGCTGGATGAATCCTTCTCCTCTTGTTTGGAGGGCTGCCCGACAGACCCGGTTCAGTTGGGTCGTCCGTCGGGGGTAGGGGCAATCCCGTCCCTATCTCCGTGCATAAGGCTTGGATTGCCGTCAAAAAGGCCGCCGAGTTGTCCTGTGGCTCAGGGTGCGACAGTTGCTCCTCCTCCACAGGAGCCTCATCGTCGCCATCCTCGCTCTCATCGTCCCCCTCGCCGGGATCCCTCCCGTGGGACCGGGCCTCTTCCAAATTCTTGTCGAGTCCCTCTTCGACCAGCTCCTCCTCGGAGGCTGTGTCCGTAATGGCCACCGCCCACCCCCCCTCCTTTTTCCACCGGGGTCTTCACGGGGGTCTTCTCGATGGGCTTAAAAGATGATTCCCTCCGCGGAGGCAGGGAAACTGGTATCAGGTAATATTATCCCCATATATATGGTATCCGTAAATAATATCGCCGGGAAAAGGTCACGGCGACATTATATGGGTGACCATATATATGGGGACAGGGGCAAAAAAAAACAATTTAAAAAAAAAAATAGAAATACAAAAAAAATGTGGGGGTTACAGGGGTGTCCCCCGCATGTTCCATGCAATAATGTCGGCAAACAAAATGGCCATTTTTCAGCGATATTTTTGCATGGCGAGATTTTTGTGGCGACATTATTACATGGAACCGGGAAACTCTGGGCCCCGAGGTCGCCTCCACTGGGGTAGCCTCCAGAGGCTTCACCAGGGCCGCAGCGACTCCCTCAATAGAGGCCTTGGCCAGTTGAATCAAGGCCTTCACCACCTTGGGCGTGCTTGAGGCCTTCACCTTCACCGGTGCCCGCGGACTCGCAGTGCTTTGCCTTCTGTTGGGCCCCTGTCACCGGGGCGCTCTCAGAGGACTTAGAAGACCGCTCGGACTTCTTCTTCTCACCTGCTGGGCTCTTGCCTTCCAGCCAGTTGGCGGGACGGGTCCGACGATCCCTCATTGTCCGATCCAACATGTTCATGCAAAACGCACAGTCGTCCTCCACGTGTGTTTTGTCCTTGTGAAGACAGTAGAGGCACCTCGAGTGCTCGTCCTCCTTGAACACATTCTGTAATCCGCATCCAGGATAGTTCCTAAACAGCTTGGAACCGGGTGTCGAGCTTCCCTTCTCCTCGGACATGTCCGCAGGGTAGGCCTCAGAAATCTCTGGAATCCTCCAAGAAGCCTAACTCGACGAAAAATTAACCCTTGAGGGGCGTAGAAAATTCCGAAACGGGTCCCCGTTAATCAGAAGTAGAAACGGTGGAGCTTGAGGCTCGATTGAACGAAAAAATCAGATAAAACACTTTGAAAAAACGCAAAATGCAGTAAAGCTCGAGAACTATAGCACGAGGACTCCCAACACTTGAACGTGCGGTAAAAATCTGAGGATGGCTGCCAGGGGAGGGGCTTAGGGAGAGTGCAGTCATTGGCTGGGGGCAGTATGACCCAGAGACCAGTGATTGGTTACTACTAAGAAAGTCAGATCAGAAACGAAACTGATACTGATTTTTTCTTTACCGAGGATTCCCAGCCTGACGACTGGGAATATTCATGAGCATGTGAATCCATGCCAGACCCCATGCTGGAGAACCATGATATACCGTCATTGGTTACCATACCGCGATAAAACCAATACCGTGACACCCCGACTACTAGGTGCTGCTTGTTGCAGGTACACCCTTGGGGTGGAGCCTACCTGGATGGAGTGAGTAGTCAATATGCATTTTGTGTTGAGGGCGTCTGGTTTTGGTTGTGTGACAATGCCTGTGCCAGCCCTGACTGAAACTGGAATGAATGGAGCACACTGAAAGGCTGAGGAATAGCCCCCAATCCACATCCTGTGTTGTGGATGTTAGGGAGAATTCTCTGTTTAGGCTGAATTTCCTAACCTAGTGAGTCCCCCAGCAGCTTTGCTGGATTTCTGGAGTTTGTTTTTTTCTCCTGCCAAGAGTGAGACTCTTTTCCTCACACTCTTGGACATGATTTGAGGGGTTCCTTTGACTGTTAATGTGTTTTATGGGCTATGGCGCCTTTTATCCCATAGGGTTTCATGTGTTTTTACTATGTGTGTTACACAGCACCCTCCGTGCACTGACACAGGGGTGTCATAGTGACACCCCACCATAGACTCCGTACCCTGGGACTGACTACTGTCCTCCAGGGAATGTAAAGTCACCATTGGCTTTACTAGTCCCAAATTATGAACAGAAACCAGTACAAACCATCATATTGTGGACGTACTGGTCGGGGCAATTCGATTGCCCCGGGGTCTGTTATTCGAGGGGGCACGTCTCCGTCCCCCCTGATCGAGTTTTGGCTGGTGGTAGTGGATACTACTTTTTATATTCGACCGCGAATATATCTCTATGGGATTTTCCGATTGTTCGAGGCTACCAACTTTAATTATTTAATTCCTATAGCCTCGAACATACCGCCGGGTTATTTATTCAATATTAATTCACCGGTTGGTATTTTTTGCCAGAACTCGATTCAAAAATGGCATTTGTGTTCTCTTCTGTGACTCCAACACAAATCGAGCCCTTTGTTCCACTTTTTGGCAGGCTTCTCCACAGAAGCCTCCAAAAGTGGTGCCACTCAGTCTGGGTACCACATGGGGTGTAGGAGGGGGTTTAGGCACCCTGGACTGAGTTGCCTTGGCAACTCAAGTCGCACTCTTGTGTGATTGGCCCACGCGGTGAGCCGGTCGGCTCACCACTTAGCATGTTTGATTTACAGCTAGGTTGAATGAATGGGGGTTTCTTGCATAAAAGCAGGGCTTTTTGGGACTGGAACTTCAGAAGTCGCCACAGGACCTGAGAATCCGAAGAGGGAGAAGCTGAGCTGACCTGCAACGACGACACCACCGGTGGAGCCCTGCTGAACCGTCTCACCACTTCCCGACGACAGAGGAGATCTTCTTGCCGGAGAGACTCTTCCCCTTGAGCTGGTGGGGACAACCAGTTTGCTTTCCTTTTTCGCCTACCAGGACGTCTAGTGGTCGAATTGCCCGTGCGAAGCACCCCGGCAACTGGATAGCCACTTACCACTGAACCACGAAAGAAAGGACCACTCCTTTTAATCGAGAAACTCCACGGCTGGTTTCTTCCCTGGCAGCACAACGACCTCCTGCTTTCCTCCCCGCCAAGATCTTCTCTTCTGCTGGATGAAGCACTGACTCGCAACCGCTGCCAGGAACAACTGCCCCCGCTGGAGTGTTCTCACCATTTCAAGGTACTGTGTCCGCCTGGCCTCCCTTTTTATAGATTACTACAAGGTGACAGTAAATCCTTAACCTTCTAGACTGGGCTGGCCTCTTGACCATCTAACTGGTCCCTTTCTTTTGGTCCAACTTCTTTCTGAACCTTTGCGAGACTTTTGTGCACTTTTCAACCGTGTGACCTGGGACACATTTCGTTCTGATCCTCTTAAAGTGGATCCGGCTTTCTGAACTCTAACTTCACGGTTTGATTCTGCCTTCCTCTCTTGCCGTGTTGTTTTGAAAGTGTTGGGATCTGTTTCAATTTATGCTCTGCCTTTCTCTCCCTTTGTCTGAAAATAAGTGGGGCTTTACTTAAGACTTGTCTAAATATTCTTGTAAGGGATTGTATATACTTTAGTGACTGTGTTTTTGAACGTGCTTGAGATTAGTGCCAGTGTGTTTTCTTAGATGTGTTTTTAAATAAATAATTATATATCTTCTACACCAAAGCTCTGGTCAGGGTTTGCTTGTTCTACTGTGTTTACCAGCCCTATTGTGTATGCTCTGTATACTGCCTAACTCTTCTTGAGAGAAGTCTGACTGCTCAGCCACAGCTACCAGGTAAATCTGGGTGGTGCAGACTGCTACCAATTGGGTTTACTGCCAACTACTGTAGTCGTAAACTTTTTGCAGTGGTCCCTAAGGGAACTGCACAGGTTTCTGCCTAACAGTGGATGCCTGGCTTGAAGCCAAGAAGTTCTTCTGTGTCACCCAAGGTCCGGAGGAATGTTCGTGACCTTTGGAAGCCAGGTTGCTGAGTATCGCCCAGCAGAGGGGTATCCTTGTATAGTGCTGCTTGACACCCGGAGCTACAAAAGTTCCAAATCTCTGAAGAGTCCTTCAAAGGGCATACCTGCCACGACATCCGTCTACTTGTCCAAGCCGCAGAAGATCCAGGGTCACTGCCTGCAGTGGAGTGTGCACTGGCGAGTTTCCCGCCACCAAAATCCTAAGAAGACGTCCCGAGTGTCCAGAATTGGCGATGGTCTACAGTCCCATCCAGTGGCGGGGTCCAGGTCGCCGGAGGCTATCCTGAGGTCAGTGCTGCAGCTGCAGCACCGAAGAAACAAAAGGCAGTAAACCACGAAATTCCAAAACCCAACACATACTTCTGCCACTGCATCAGTCGCCACTGAAGGTCATCCAAGGCCACCAAGGGTCTATCTTCTTGAGCCAGGCCTTGTCAGTGTCCATATCAAGTTTCACCTTCGTGGGACATCCATCGCCGGAGTAAAGACCCACCAACGGAGACCACCGCAAAGACCGAAAGTGCTGCCTTTCTGACACTGCTTGGGTTCCTTTCTTCTCCTTAACATCGACATCACAGCGACTCCTTCCAAAGGGGGGGTCCATCCTCGAGGTGTCTCATCGAGTAAGGCCAAGAAACTCCACCACTTCGCCTGTCAAGGAACCCAAGGTACTGGAACAAGAAAGAGCATGTTCCATCCTCAGGAATCATTCAGGGGTCCCATATTCGTCTTGGATCCTGTTCTCCTGTGGCTTGCCAGGTACTTTGGGGGTAGTGGGTCCTGTAGAAAAAGAAGCAGAGCATTATTGAACATATTTGGACTGGGCTGTAATATACAACATCAAATACACCTTCACTTTTCCCTTGCAGATTGCCCAGGCGGGTGGGGGGGGATCCTCACACAGTATTGCCCATCTACTTTAAAGAAAGCATTCTGCCAATGTTCCTAAACTAACCTGCCTTTCTACAGCGATGTCTATGCAATTATCCCATGCTTTATGATTCCTATGCTTTTTAATAACTGTCAGCAGTTGGTGCATTCTTTTTTTTAATAAACTTTATTTAACAGTTGGCAGACACGTTACATAGCACAGTAGATCGATCCCACTCAATCATGGTATATTGAATAGAAGTTTGGCATGGTTATCTTTGTTAGACTTAGCAGTTCTATTCCGAGTGACTTATTCACACATACATCATAGCACATTAGTGTCTCACTCCATCATCCTCCGCCCCATTGCTTGTACGTGCAAGACAATCCCGGAAGGGTCACCAGATTTCTTTAGGCTACATCTCGATGCAACTGTTGCAGTATATCCCTCCTCCCTGTCGTTGACAAATGTTAGTGCCTTTACCCATTCTGCTCCAGTAGGGGTTGCCTTGGATTGCCAATATTTCAGTATACATTTTTTGGTAGTTACACAACTCAGATTTAAAAATCTACATTTCAATACAGATACTTTCCCAATATCCCCAAGGAGGTATAAGGAGTAAGCACAGGGGGTATCTGCACTATATCGAACAGTACGGCTGCCACTTCCTGCCAGAATTGTGTGATCTGTGGGCAGCCCCAGTACACATGAAATGAGTCAACCCGTTCCCTCCCCCATTTTACACATTCATCACTAGTATTAGAGGCGAATTTGGAAATACGCATTGGTGTGTAGTGGAGTTGGTTTAGAACCGTACATTGCATCAGAAGAAATCTCACGTTAAGTGACACATCCCTAGTCAGCTGACACCATCTGACACCATCTGTGCCATTGGTCGTCCTGTATTACCATGTTTAGATCTGCCACCCACTTCTGCCGGGCTCTATTCAATGTAGGCTGTCCTTGACATAAAAAGTATAATCTAGATACCAATCGCCTACCGTCTCCGCTGGACACCACTGCTTCTAGAGATTTGTTGGTGTCTGGTTCCAGCGGGAATGATGGCCATTGCCTACGGATCGGAGCCCTTATCCTGTAGTATTGCAGTGTTTTGATGGGACTGTCTCCCAACTTTGCTTTAAACTCCTCTGGGGTCACAAATCGTCCTTTAGGGTATAAATCTCGCAGGACCATGCATTAATCGCCATCCCACAACCTCTGAACGTCTATGTCAAATGTCTATGTCAAAGGGAGTCCCTGCATTTCCATAGCGGTATCGCTCCGCAATACAGGGTAATGACTCCTAACTCTTAAATAACCTTGACCATGTATTCACTGTCATGTGGCCGGGGTCAAAAGGTCCAGGAGTCAGTGTGCCGGTCGCTGAGAATGACCGAATGCAGATTCGCTGGCGACGCACTGCAAGTTTCCAGCGCACAATGTATCGGTCATGGGGACACGGCATACCAGTGTCCGGCGTATTGCGCCTGTGCTACAATATAGATTCACTCGAAGTGGGGCGCAGCGAGCCCCCCTTTATTGTATGGTTCTGCTAAGCCCTCCCATTTTATCCTGGCCACTCCCTGGCCCCATACATAATCAATAGCCAGGGATCGCAATTCAGTGAAAAACTGTCTACCGGGCCATATTGGGATGTTACTAAAATAATACAGTAGTTTAGGGACTACTACCATCTTAAGTAAGACAGCCTGTACAATGACATTGGTGATCGGACCCACAGTTGTAGTTTAATGGCCAAGGTATCCAGATAGACCATCACGCCCAAATATCTAACCCATAAGGGACCCATCGGAACCCCAGCAACTCAGTCGGTTCTGGCGTGCTGTCTATCAATGGGAACAACTCCGATTTGCCTTCATTTGTTTTATTGCCAGAGTGGTGTGTAAATTTAGAGACCTTCTTCAGTATGGGTATGGGTTCCATATTCCACTCTGGATCCCGGATATATAACAAGGTATTGTCGGCATACAATGATATGATTTATGGCGGACGTGTTATTTCGGACCCCCCGGTGGCTATGGAGCTCCCGCATCCAGGTGCTAGTGGCTCTATTGTTAAGGTGAACAACAATCTGGATAGCAGACCCCCTTGTTGCGTCCAATGCCCCAGCCGGAAAGTCGTTGACAGTGTTATTGGTGCGGTCCCTAGCCACTGGGTCACTGTACAGTAGCCGCAGACAGCCGATAAAATATTCACCCAACCCCATGTGTTTTAGGCCCCTGAATAGAAATGTCCACAATACAGAATCAAAGCCCTTTATTCCACGTCCAGGGAAGCTGCGACTGCCCTGGCCCGCGGGTTAATCTGCGATATAATGCTGAAGAGCCTCCTGAGGTTAAACTGGGTCCAACATTCCGGAATGAACCCTGATTGGTCTGGTTGCAATAATAGTGACATATACGGCAGCAGCCTAGTATCCAACACCTTCGCAAATATCTTTGCATCTGTATTGATCAGTGACAGTGGCCTATACGAGACCATGTGCTGTGGCGGTCTGTTTTGTTTCAGCAGCACCGTTATGATAGCCTCGGAAAGCGTGGATGGGAACCCATCGGTTTCCAACAACTCCTCCCATAGACTCAACATTCTTGGCACCAGTGTCGACCCCAGTTCTTTCTATCATTCGATACCCAGGCCGTCAGACCCCAGGGCCTTCCCAGATGACAGTGTCGTAATAGCATCCATTACCTCGTCTACCGTTATTGTTGCCTCCAGGGCTGCACGTGCCTCCATGGTTATACTTGAAAGAACAGTACCCTCGATATACTGAGCTAGCTCATCCTCTGAGCATTTGTCTATATTGGCATATAGGCACTCGTAATAACCACAGAATTCCACATTAACATCCTTGGCCAGCATACTTCCCGCTCGTCCCATGATCCCGGTGATATGCTGCATCCCTTTTTCTCCCGAACCACCCCAGCTAGGAAGCATCCTGGTCTATCAGCCTCCCCATACCTACGGTCTTGTAAAGGCTTCACCATGCATCGAACCTCTCGGTCCGCAAGGACCCAGAATTTTAGAAAGTTACCCTTGATCAGCCCCAACAATGCTCTATCTGGTATTGTGCCGTATTAATTCTCCTGTTGTCTTGAGCTTACTTCAACCCTCATGCATTTTGCGCTGGGCCTCCCTTAATAGCCCAGTGGTCGTGGACATCAATTCCCCCAGCATCCAAACCTTAAAAACTTCCCACACTGTGGCATAGTGAAGTATCGACCCCTCATTCCTCTCAAAGAAACCCTAGGTTTTATCTTGCAGCGAGAGCTGCAATTCGGCATCTTGCATCATCGATGGGGCCAGCCTCCACAACGGCTGAGATATATCTGAACCCGCCCATGTAAATATCAGTTCTATTGGTGAGTGATCAGAAAGGGTCCTTGAATGAATCTCACATTCCCGCACCCGTGTTACCCATGTGGTGGACAGTATCCAATAGTCTAGCCTGGTGTGCGCGTCAAGGACCGCCGACTAATAAGTATATTCTGCCACTCCCGGATTACGGTCTATCCAGACATCTACTAATTCAATTTGAGTCATGAGCTGGTTGACATGGATGGCCCTCGTTGGGTGGTTCTAGACCGGTCCAACACACTATCCAACACCATGTTGAAGTCTCCTCCCCTATATTATCGGTATGGCCGCCCATTTTGTTATTATCTCGGCTAGGTCCCCATAAAAACCTGGGTCATCTATATTGGGGCCGTAGGTGTTCACCAGTACCACCCCTTGTGCCTGAAAGCTTCCCCCACATTATCACATAGCGACCCTGAGGTCTACGCTCCTCTTTTCCTCCTGAAAGCATAGTGCTTGGTGTATCAGGGTGAGCACCCCCCTGGCCTGTGTCGAGTATTCCGTGTAGTATCGTTGACCTTGCCATCTGGGTGCAAATTCCCTGTTTAATGGCCCTTGAATATGCATTTCCTTAAGCATCACCACCCTACGCTGGATATGCAAGAATTCTCCTTACTTTGATGGGATTGTTAAGTCCCCTAACGTTCCAGGTCATACATTTTACTGTCTCACCTGCATTTTCCATTGGATTGTACGATACACACCGCCAGCCCTTGGGTCCCGCCCCCTCACAACACAAACGCCAACATTTTAAACATAAATCCCCCTCTTCTCCCCCCAGAACTCCCTTCCCCAATCCTGGTGTTCAATAAAAAGTCCCTATTCGAACCATATCTCTTACTACACCACCCCTACCCTGATATTGCCCACCCTCCCCTCCCTCACCATCGCCCAAAATTGATGATGTAGCCCCATAACACCAATGGAATTCTCCTGGGGTGCGCTGCAAACATCAGAAACATACTTATGACAGCCAAGTTGCCCCAACCCGGCCCGTTTCAAATATTAGTTCCGTGTGCCATCTGTTATCACCACAAACTAATTGTTCAGCTTTGCTAGTGATCAGTTCAGTCCACCCGGATCATCCAGCTCGCCACCCTCTCCCGGGCCAGGCCTGCAGTTATTTCTACATTCTCGTGGCGGGAGTGCAATGGACGCCTCCACGTAGGTCATAGCATCTGATGGATTTTCAAAGAAGTGTGTGCGACCTCCGTGCTGTATCCGTAGTTTGGCAGAGAACATAAGGACATACGGGACCTGCCTGGCCGTGAAAAGTCTTTTCACTGGGTCATATGATCTTCGTTGAATCTCGACCCCGGCAGCGAAGTTAGGGTAGATATGCAGATTGCTGGCCTGAGCGCATGATGTAGAATCAAGCTCTTTTGCTTGCTTTATAGTGATGGAAAGCGAGAGAAGTGCTGGCTTAGCATCCTGAGGCGGTTAGACAACTTACATGAGTGACTTAACCCTTCTTAAAGCAGGTCAGTGTGATTGACGTACTGAGAAAAGTCAAGTATGCACGTAATGCTATAGATGCATTGAGAGGTACTTACAGAAAGAGAGAGACCATATATAAATATTTTAAACTCCTCAAACTGGTGAATACATTCTGGGGGGTTGATGAACAGACCGGATAGTACAAGATCAGACAGGTCAGTACTCTGGCTTTGAGGACCATTACACTGGATATTGAAGTGATTATGCAAAAAGCTTATGTACACTTTTTCTGTTTATAACCTATATAGTTCACAATACTAGACAACAGTTACACCTGAAGAAAGCACAGCTCGTCTCCAAGCGCATAGTGTGTAGTCAACAGGAAGCATCCCATTAGGAAGGCTTAGTTCTGCTGATGTGGCACTGCTTGGCTGTGACACAACTGTTATCTATATATACACAAACATATGTATTGAACTCTGTTAATGTATATTAAGAGCAATATGTAAAATCGTGTTTGATGATAACTGTTCCATAGAATTAATTTAGAAGTGATAACCTTTACTAGTTTAAAACTTTATTTTGAAAATTTTGTTTTGAAAAAGAACGCAGCAACTTGCTGTAGATTGATACACTATTGACTTTGTATGAACTACTTTTTGTATGTTGAAACAATTTAAGTATTTTTCATTTTTTGTATTACATTTCTGAATGAAATAGAGGAAGAGGTTATTTTTTGACCTTGTGAGAGTGACTGGGTCATTCATCAGTAAGTCTGATGAATTGTGCTTATTCTTTTTTCTTTCCCTCAGTGGAGAGGGTTGGGCCCAGAGCACCTGAAGTTTAGTGACGTATATACTTGATTCATAAATCTATTCTTGAAGTACATGGGACCAGTAGTGCACTCTAGTTAAATCCCTGTGTACACATATTGAAGCATGCCTTTCTCTCTGGATAGCTTCAGGACAAGGCCTCTAGCGCTGTAATTGAGTATTCTTGCAATAATTGTGTGTGGAGGGGCCCCTGGTGCGGGGACCGGGGCAAAAGTGCAGTGTGCACGCTCAACCAGAAAATGTGGGGAAAAACGTAACGCTCCAAACAGGGTCTGTAACAGATTTTCCACGAATGGCTCCATGGGCCCCTTGCATGCTGCCTCCGGTACTCCCACTATACAGAAATTATTGCATCGGGAGCATGACTCTAAATCGTTGCATTTGCCCTAGGTTTTTTGCCACTGTGTCTTCCACCTCTCCAGTCCTGGTTTCTGCCTCAGTGATACGGCTGCTTTCTTTTTCCAATTTGGATTTTCGTGAGCCCATGGTTGCCACTATGTCATCCAGTTTGACATTGACAGCCATGAAGCCAGTCTGCATGGCCTCCATTAATTGATCTTCATGGTTGTCGGCGGGCAGCACTCACGGATCTTCACTCTGCCCAGGATCTTCAGCCCTTGGGGTCCTCGCCGGGTTGTTGGTAAAGGAATCCTTTGGGCCCAGTTTCTGCCCAACGCCTTTTGTCATGTCGCTTGGTGGTGGTGTCTCCCCTACCCTGATACCGTATTCTCAGCCGTGTGGCGTGCCCAGCGCGGCTCCAGTCACAAACGTATCAATGTTTCCTGGGGTATCGAGGGCAGTAAGTCCTCTTTTGATTGATCCCAATACACCACACTCAATCGAAGTTATCCATTATTCCTCTGGGGAATTTGATATTCCGGCTTGCTAGTACTGTATCTCGTGTCTTTAAGGAAACCTCTGTACCAGGCTGTTATTGGCCAATCTGTCTTATTGTTTCCCACGCTGCAGAGAACGAGCCCTGAGGCCTGTCCCACGGACCACACCTCAGTGGGTAGCCCAGCGCAACGAGCTGAATGCCGGTTAATCCGGATGTTATTCTGGCGGGGCCCAACTCAATCCACCTGATCTCACCATGCAGAGGGGCCCTGTCTGTATTCCTCATCCGTGGTGGTAGAGAAATGGCGTTATCTCTAATTCAGCAGGCCACCTTTCGCTGTGCCTTATAGTGGCAATGTGGTATAAACATATCCACCAGTGCTGGTCTCGCCTGCACTAGTACCTTCTTACTTATGGTGTCCTTAGCTCAGGAGTGTGTACTTCAAGAATATATGCGCCCCTCCAGTGCTTCTCATGTTTTGGCCCTAGCCTGTTATTTATTTATTTTTATTTATTTGCATTTATAAAGCGCTCACACAGCCCAGGGACAACGAGGCGTTGTTACTAGGTTACGTCTTAGTTGCATCACATATTTAGGTTACATTAGCCCATCACAGAAAGTCTTATTTACGATACATTAGGTTTGTCACAGTCACCCTTCATTGGTAGGATCGGCATGGGTGGTTATCTCATTACAGTGTGCGGGCTTAGTTACATTGTTTGAATACAAATGATTCCATTGTTGCAAAGCGTATGAAAGCATAAGGGAGGCAGCAGGGTTACATTTGAGCTGCAGTCATACAATATGCCGTTATTAGGTTTGGGGAATCCAAGTCTTAAAGATCGTGAGGGTGGGACTTTCGTTTGTGTGTATGGTTTTAGACAAACAGTCTGGTTTTGATGGCTTTGCGGAAGGCGAGATGAGAGGGTTCACTTCTGATGGAGTGAGGCAATGAGTTCCAGTGTCTAGAGGCAATGAATGGGAAGTTAGCGCCCCCGCCTCTTGCACATTTAATTCTTGGGACCGGTAGTAGGTTAGCATATGGTATTATGATGGGTCTTGCGGCTAGAGGCAGGGGTACTCTGTGGGATAGGTAGGGAGGTGCGGAGTGGTGGATGCATTTATGCGTGATGGCAAGTGTTTTGAACAAGATGTGCTGGCGGACTGGCAGCCAGTGCGCTTGTTGTCTGGCTGCAGAGATATGTTCTTTTTTGCAGATACCTAATGTTGCGCGGAGGGCGTTTTCTGATTGGTCTGCAGTTTGTCCAGGTTTTTTGCTGAGGTCCCTGTGTAGAGTACATTATAATCTAGCCTTCAGCCTATGATGGCTCGCGAAATTGTCAGACAGTTGGTGGTGGATAGGAACGGTCTGGTGGCATTAAGGAGTTTGGAGTAGTAGGCAGGAGACGTCGCGATTGTGCTTACTTTTCTGGCCATAGTAAGGTTAGTGTCTTAAATATACTCTGAGTGTTTTGACTGAGTGGAAGACACGAATGGCGATGGTGAAAGATTGGTATTTTGCATCAAGGATGATGCGTGAGTCAGTGGGGGCAAGCAGAAGTAATTCAGTCTTGTCCCCATTCAGTCATAGCCAGTTTTCGGCCATCCATGTGTGGATCGTGGCGTAGATGGAGTTGAGAGTGTTGGAATCAGTCTCATAGTTGCCAGAGAGAAGGATGAAGACTTGAGGATCGTCAGCATAATTGGTGTACATGATGCCGAGCGAGTCTAGAAGTTTGAAAAGGGAGATCGTAAAGATGTTCTGCAGAGTAGCCGATAGGCAGGATCCTTGTGGTACTCCAAAGAGGATGGTGTCTGGATTTGCAGCTGCTAGGTCTAAGAAGACACGCATGGCTCTTGCTTCAAGGAATGAGGCAATCCAGGTGATTGCGTTCGGATAGAAGAAGGCTGAAGATGAGAGATGTTGACAAAGTAGGTTGTGATCCATGAGGTCAAATTCTGCCGATAGAGCTAAGAGAAGCAGAAGGGCAGGTTTGCCCATGTCTCTGATCTCATCAATTTGATTTTTTAGGTCCAGTAGGGCCGTTTCGGTGCCATGACCAGGACGGAAGCCGGATCGCCGGGTGCCTAGGATGTTGTTTGCTTCTTGGAATTCCTGGACTTGCAGATGGTATGCTGCTTTGTCCAGAATCTTAAGCAGGAAGGGTACGGTGGTCTGTAGTTATTGGGATTGGATGGATCAAGTGAGTTTTTTTTTTTTAGAAGGGGACAACCCCAGACTTTTTAGACTAGAAGGAACCGAGCCTGAGGCAAAGGATGCGTTGATGAACGCTGTAATGAACGGTACGAGCATGTCTGAGCACTCCTTGATCGGAGATGCTGGGCAGAAGTCTCCTTTGCACATGGGTGGTTTGATGTTATTAATGATAGCAGTGACTTCTGTCTCACTGACGTCTCTGAACGAGAAGAAAATTGTGTCGGTGGTCTGCTGGTTAGTGGTGGGTGATTGGGTAGTATTGGTGAGGAGTGGGTATTTTGTTTTGAAGAGTGACCAGCTTGTGGAGCATAGAAGGGGTTGGGGGGTCAGGAGTTTGGAACTCTCTGAAGATGGAGAATATTTCTTTACAGTTGGACTTGGCATTATTTATTCTGGTGCTGATTGAGTTAGCTTTGGTGAGATAGCTTTTTTATATGCATTAGACAGTTTGATAAACTCAAGTTTGTCTAAGGCAAGTTGGCTAGTTTGCCATTTTGCGAGGGCTGCATGTTCTTTGGTGCGTAGGGCTGAGAGTTCAGGTGTAAACCAGGTGTTCCCGTGTTTAGTGCATTTGGCTTTGCGAACCGTGAGGGGGGGATATGGCATCAATAGCTTCAGATAGAATGGTGTTGAGGGAGAGAGCCAAGGCCTCAGGATCTTTGGAAACGGTGCCTCAAGGGCTGGGAACTTCAGATAGGGTGCTAACCTGGTGAGGAGGCGAGCACTTCTCGTGGAGGCAGAGGGGTTAGGTATGGTGTTGGAATCTCGGACCTTTTGCTATGGAGAGCGGAATAGGATGAGGTGGTGGTCTGTCCATGGAAGAGGGAGGTTGGCTGTGACATCAGGAGCACAGTTGTGGTGGGCCATCCAATCGATAGTGTGGCCCTTGTTGCGAGTGGGGTTGGTGATGGAGTGTGAGAAGCCTAGTGTTTCTAATGCTTTAGCCAGGTTTTTGGCTGGGTGTCTTTGGAGTCGTGGAGCCCTTGGTTTAGATCGCCTGCCAGGATGACCTTGGAGGATGCTTTAAGGTTGCCTGAGACAAGGTGCACGATGGAGGAGCGGAAGTCAGCTAAGGGGCCAGATAGGCGATAAACAATGTGCAACGTGATGGTGCAGTTGTGTGAGGTGGTGATTTTTAGGGATAGGAGATCATAGTTGCACGAGTTAGAGTGGACAATTTTTTTTCGGATGTCAGTAGAATCTTTGGCTATGAGCGCAACTCTGCCTCCTTTAGTGAGAGGGCGGTCCAGGCAGAATATGGTGTAGCCTAGGGGGAGTGCTAATGCCAGAGCTGGGCCAGATGCTCCCTGCAGCCAGGTCTCAGTCACGGCACATATGTCTAGGTCGTGGGTAATGATTAAGTCATGTAGGTCTGCTCCGTGGGCCGGGATGGATCGAGCGTTGATGAGGGCGCATTTTAGATGCGTTTCCGTGGAAGCATGACTGGCGGTTGTGGTAGCAGTTTCCTGCCTGTGGGTTGTTGGGATGGTCAGTTTGTTCAGTGTTGAGGGCTTAAGAGGGACCGAAGGTGTGGTGGCTTGAGGCTAGAGTGAGCTCTGGTGTTGTGGATTAGATGTGATAAGGACTTTTGCTTTGAATCTCATAGCCCTGGAGCATAGCCTATGGTTGCGGCAGTAAGTGCTCAATGGTCGTGTTATGAGTGGGTGTATGAGGGTTCTTGTTTGAAGGCGAGTGTTGCGGTGAGCAAGGTCAGAGAGGGCTACCTTTGAGGGGCACATGATACTCAGAGCACCTAACTAACGCTCAGCACAAGGTTAAAGTGGGCAACCATTGAAAGGGCATTCAGTATGCTAGGAACAATAATCATAGATCTATATATAGGCTGTGTCATTAAAAGATTTACTGCCTGTGGGACCGGTACTCCGGGCATTCATACACGCATAGTAATGGAGTGTAATGGGTTATCCTAGGGGCATAGGTTATCTTAGGGACATAGGAACATTGCAGGGAGCACAATCAATTATTGCTAACATGTAGGTAGGGTGCACAATCAATTATTTTTCATAGGCATATAGGCAGGGTGCGTAGTCAATCATTGCTAACATATAGGCAGGTGCACAATCAATTATTTTTCATAGGCACATAGGCAGGGTGCGTAGACAATCAATGCTAACACATAGGTGTAGTCAATCAATGCTAACATATAGGCCTATGTGCCTATGAAAAATCTATTTTTCATAGGCACATAGGCAGGGCGTGTAGACAATCACTGCTAACACAAAGGCTGTGTGTGAAATCTATTATTGCAAACACGTGGGCAGGTTACAATCAATTTGCTAACACAGGGCTTGGAGTGCAGTCAGTTAGTGCTAACAGTATATATAATGTTGATACGCTACACGCCTAGTAAGGTAAGTAGCAGGCAAAGACTGGTATACCTCGGAATGAGTTGAGGCAGGTAGGCTGTGACTCGAAATCACTTGTGACGTAACGTAGTTGGGTTCGCTGAGGCTACGCAAAGGTTCCCATTAAAAGGCTGAGCAATAGGGCGGTAGTTAACAGCGGTTTGTGTTAAAATACGTCACATGTATGGGCAGGTGAACACCAATTATAATTTAGTGGGCAAGTAAGAGTACAAGGCAAGGGCGGTGGTAATGGTAAAATGATAGTCTTAACTACGAATGGATCATGATGTAGAGCAGTAGGTTTCCAGGCTAATCAGTGAGATTATCTCTAGGGAGAGTATGTATAGAAGTGGCAGCAATTAGCAGGGTAAGGTAGGCAACATGAGTTGAAAACTTCATTGGGGTAGTTGAGTCAGTACTGAAGAGCAGGATCATAGATGAAGTAGCCACAGTGTTCACAGTGGTCAATGACTGTCACTTGACTCGTTGCTCCCATCACATCTTTCAGCAGGCTTTTGAGGCCAGTCCAGTCCTGCAGGCTCCAAGTAATCGCGTGTCCCCAGCCTTCAGCCCTTCTTGCAAGGATCGGCTCCAGACCCAGCTCGCCAGCTCCAGATATTCAGATGCAGCTTTAAGAGGGGGTTGGGGGACCACCCGCCAACACGGGAGAGACCGACCATAGGATCTCATCCGTCTTGCGCACTCCCCAGCGTGGGCGCCCAGCACTCTCATTGCCCGCTGGTGCCTGGAGCAGCTGCCGGCGGTCTGTCCCTCAATGCAGGGACCGCTTCCCGGCCTCCTCTTACTCCTCTGCGCCCGCTATACGGGGCACACCTGGCATGTGGTCTTCCTTTCTCGCCCCACTCAGCGCAGTTTCTCACTGCCAGCCGGAGCAGCCGCCAGTGGTCTGTCCCTCACAGCATGTACCGCCTCCCGGCTTCCTTCCAATCCTCTGCACCGCACTATATGGGGCGCACTGGACGTGTGTTCTCCTTTTCTCGCCCCCACATAGCAGGGCTGCCAGTCCACAAGGTTACTGACGCCACAGGGGGAAGTTTAACCCAGTCTGCAGGGGAACTACGTCCCCTCCCCCTCTCTGACTTCACCACAAGGGCTCAGTTTGTCAGACGCTCAGAGTTCGTTGGAAGCGCCTTTCGGGCAGAGTCCAACATTCTCAAAGTTACTTCTGTCGTTGCCTCCAGCGCTGCCAGGACACCATCAACCATAGATGTTTTTGACCAGTCCTCGGCGGAGGTCCCCAGCTGTCGCCTCCTTCCACTTGCATGCTATTTAATGGCTCAAAGAAGGATGTTTTCTGACATTGCCGGGGCCGGAGCTCTAACTCAGATCGCCATTTCTCTTGCTGCTCAGCAGCGCCCCCAGCAGTTGGTGCATTCTAAATTGAATCTAAAGTATATTGTGGTACCACATAGATGTGTATATATTTACTATTATTAGGATAGTACTACCTGAGTACTAAATGTGTTATTTATCAATGTATATATTCCTCTGAACCTTATTTTATATAAAGGAACCATGTTATCACATACCATAGTGTGTGGTCATTCCTTTGTGGGGGATTGGGGATTCACTGTACTTAAGAACCACCTGCATCACCTCCCTCGAGTCTCAGCCTTGGTTGCTTATCCATTGCTACCACATAGAGAACCTTGGCTGGGATGCTCTGTGCCTCTACCCCAACTTTATAAGGGGCAGAAATACAGTTACCCCGTCCAGTCTTTACAGGGACCTCGCCCCCACCCCACCCCCCCCTTGCTTGAGGATGCAGAACATGGACATGGTGTTGTCAGTAAATATCTGCTCTCAGTTCCAGCAGATTGATGTGTAGCAGCTTCTCGTCTGGAGACGATATACCCCTTCAGTGTAATCTTGACAGGGGGCTCCCTAGTCTTCTATTGAAGTGTCTGTCGTGATGGTGGGCAGGTAGCTGGAAGGGACCACCAGTGAAGGTTGTGTCTGAACTCCCATGTCAGAGTGATGCGATCGTCCCAGGACCCTGACACCTGCACCCAACGAGCATCCAGGAATTACTGCAGAGGCCGTATGTGCAGCCTGCAATGAGTGATCAGAGGAATGCATAATGACATCATGCCCAACAGTGACTTGTAATTGCGGACAGACGTCGGAGCCCCGCTGAGATGATGCACTTTGGTGAGTAGTATGGACACCATCTTACAGTCTTGCGGTGAAGCATGGTTTTGGGAAACTGATTGAAAAGCTGAGGAGTTGGATGATGCGGGCTGCGTTTGCTGTTACAGTTTAAGACGGTATCCTTACCAGCCAGTCTAAGATATGGATGCGCCCCTAACGCAGGTGCGCCATCACTGGAGCAAGGCGTTTGGTAAAGACCTGCGGGGCGAACTAAGGCCAAAGAGTAAAGCCTAAAAATGGTAGTGCACCCCAGCCACTACGAACCACAGTAAGCTTGGGTATTAGCGGTGAACAGGGATGTGAAGTATGCGTCCTCAAGATCCAGGGATGGCAGGAAGTCTCCCTGCTGTAGTTGAGACAGGACCTATTGTATCCTCACCATATAAATGTTTGCACTTTGAAGAATTTGTTGAGTAGCCTTGAATCTAATATGGGCCCTCCAACCACCTGATTTGATGTGCAATGTCTTTTTCCTTACCAGGAAACAGCGTGAGTAGACTAGAATGGTTTCATTTCATTTTATTACTTTTGCCAAAGGAGCTGAACAATACAAAATTATAAAAAAGCAGTACAATTCATCATTGTAACATATCAACATAAGTACAAGTAACATCAGAAGACAGATAAACCAGGGAGTTCAAAAGAAGATAGGAGATAGGTTTTGAAGTTTGACTGAAAGATACAAAGAGATGAGGTGGAACAAAGTGAAAGGGTAAGAGAGTTAGTGTGTTTGGGGGCCAGAAGAGTAAAAGAATGTAAACGGGAAGAAGCACAGGGAGGTTTAGGAACAGTTAGAAGAAATACATTCTGAGATCTTAAGGGGCGCGAAGGGACAGAGAAAGAGAGTAAAGCGGAAAAATAGAGGGGGCCAGACCATGAGTACATTTGAAAACAATCGAAAGAAAGTGGTAAAGACGACGAGATTCGAGAGGGGGTAATTAAATTGAAAGTAGGGAAAGTGTAATGGAGGGGGTAAAGAAAAAAGGAGACGAATGGAGGAATTATAAACTGAACAAAGAGGAAGAAGGTGGGAAGCAGGAAGACCAAGCAATAAAGATGAACAATAGTCAATACGGGAAAAAGCAAGTGCGAAAAGAAGATGTTTCATAGCATGAAAAGAAAGATAGGGGCGAGCACGACGAATGTTAAAAAGTGCATAGGGACAAGAGCTGCCAAAAGAAGAAATCTCGAGAGAGAAGGATCAAAGATAACACCCATGTAGAGGGTGAGAAGGGAAGAGACGATGGGGGGAAAGAAGAGAGAGGGGGAAGGGGTAGGAGAAATAGAAGAGGCAGGAAAGAACAGAACCTCAATTTTAGAAGGATTAAGATGAAGAAAATGAGAAGCCATCCAGTTTTGTACGGGAGAAAGACAGTTTGAAACAGTAGAGTGGAGAGCAGAATCAAAGGAAGAAAAAGAGAAAGATCTGGGTGTCATCAGCATACAGATGAAAAGAAAGATGCAAGGAGGAGATAAGGGTAGAAAGAGGAGCAGTGTAAAGAGAGAAAAGAATAGGCCTGAGTACCAAGCCTTGAGGGACACCATATAGAAGAGGGAGTGAGGGAGAAGAGTGACCAGCTCAGGTTATGGAACAGGACCGTAGAGGGAGAGAGACGGTGTAATGGCAATGGTGGGAAAATGTTTACAGGTCTTGGAGGGAGGCACAGGCATCAGCAATAGATGACAATAAATGGGCAAAGCATATACATGCTACGACCTGCAAGCAACAGGGGCGATCTCACTGTTTTCAAGGCACTTCTGGATCTAGTCCGACACCAGACCAAAGAAATGGCACGAGGTTGAAAAGCCTATGAAGGTGGTACCAAGAAGGCTAAGGATGGTGGTAGCTCCAAAGTCCCAGGCAGGGGACAAGGCACAGACAGCCAAGGATGGCAGGCAGAGCATGCATTTTCGCTGTGATCTATGAACTGCAGGGTCACTTCTTGATGTGATGGTCGCGTGCCTGTACAAGGCGCGAGGGGAGGGCAAGCCTAGCAAAAAGGTGACTAAGATGGCACAAGAGATGACAGTTCCAGAAATTCATGAAAAATGCAAGCAAAAACTATCTGTAGACACCACCCCAAGCCACTAGCTACGGGGAGGGGATGGAGGGAGGGGCAGAGGTCAAGCTACAAAACTGGATGAACAAGGGGCCCAAAAGCAAACTGCTCGCATTCACCCCCTGTGCCCTACCTCCCCCAGAACCTCACCTAGACCCAAGCTAGCATACACTTGGGAAGAGGAAAAAAAAAGGTGGGAGGGGGCTACACACAAATGTGTAATAGTGGGAAATAGAGGCGATAAGTATGGTCACAGAAAGGCAGCAGGGAAGGCTTGAATTAACATTGGAGATAAGCCTACTGCAGGTGTCACACCAAGCCATCAGGTAACATCCACCTGATCATCACCTACTCCTTAGCTCTTTCCCCCTGATAAGTTCCCTGAACACACCTTGCCCGCACTTGTCAGCTAGAGTGAGTCGTGCTCGGAGCCTACTGCCCCCTGCAGTTGTAAGGCTCATAAGAGGCTCACAAAAGATTGATGCGGATGTAGGGGTTCTGGGGCTCCAAGGCTCTTGCAGATGTAGCACTATCCATCTGTTGAAGCGCAGCAGCCAGAGCACAAAAACAGCAGCACCAGAGGCCATGGTATGCATTGCTTCGTTCTATCCTTGGACGTCTTCCGACACTGTACTGGTGGAGTTAGAAAACGCTAGAGTAGCAGACCCATCAGCGTGAGAGTCAGCGTCAAGCCGCACTGTACTCGGATGCCAAATCAATTGAGCAGCCGCCTCTGATGCTACCAGTATAGTTTTGTCTTCAACACTCTTTCGACCACCCCTTTGGACAGAAATGCCTGCACCTCTTGTAGTAGCAGATGGCAGAGTTTTTCTGGTTTACTTACGGGTGGAATGTCTGGTGGAATGCTCATGAATTTCAAGGAGTGGCCCTGCTGGAGAAAGCAGAATACCCATTCGTCAGATGTGATTGTCTTCCATTCACTGACAAATTCTGATAGTCTTCCTCCCACTGGATTGCTGAAGTAGGAGGGTTCGACCCAGGCCGGTTCATGGCTGGTTACTTGACTGGCCCCTGGACTAGGAAGAGCCACGGTGGTGCGTTGCGCCTCGATATGACTGAGACTTCCTTCTATACTGATTGACTGATGAATATGCCGGCTCCTTGGAAGAGGATTGGTAAGAAGGACGGTTGCCCTGTGAAGTCCCGCTAAAACATCCCTTTCCTGTGCCAAAGGACTGACGTCACCTTTGCTGCAGCATGCCTAGGGGACGAGCAGTCTCAATGTCCGACTTGATAGAGAGTAAGGTTTCGTCAACCTACTTCCCAAAAAGATCAATGCCATCAAACGATTACTTTAGCCTGCACCTCTGGTCTAAAATCGGTTGCCTTGAGTCAACCCTGTCGGCGAAGCGCTGCTACATTTTCCTAGCCCGGCTATTTCTCTAGCCGGACTTGGCCTCCTGACAGGTGAAGCAAGGCGTGATGGTGGTCTGACAGGTTCCCATGGAGAATCAGGGTCGGACATAATAGCCTCCTCAGCGCCTTCATCTGAGGAAGATAGACTTGGTTCCTCCACCACTATTGCTGGTTGGGTCGGCAACCAATCCCTAGTATGGGGTGTGAGGGGTGGGGAAGAGCCGCCAGCGCAGACACAGTAGAGGTAGTAGTTGACAACGAGGTGCAGGCACTGATGGGGCGATGTTTGAGATCGCTTTCGGTGCAGTCGCCGGTTTTGTCGTTGACGGGATTGTGAAAGACTTCTTCGACGCCGTTGGTGCGGTACATGTTGACGGTGTAGTTGTGGATGCAGTCGTCGACGAAGTAGTAGTCGGCTTGATCGGTCGTTGACGATTTTGTCATTGGCCGAGAAATCGTCGACGGGGTAGCTGGTCTCTGTGTCAAAGAAGTCGAGAACGACTTGGTTGTAGACTGTGCTGTGATTGACTGTTTAATGGTGGATGACAAAGACTGTATAACAGCTTTTGGAAGCTGAGCCGTCTTGGTAGATTTAAACGGAATTGGCTCCACTGATCGGGGGAAAGGGACTGGCATGCCCTTATCCTTAGGAACAGCTGAGGCACTGACCTTAGGCGGAGAGGATCTATCCGCCCTCTTGTGAGACAGTTTTGGTCAGTCTCGGGCAGTCTCCCGGTGTGCCTTTTTCCTGCTGCTGGAGGACTCTTCGCGCGACCAAGCCATCTTACTGGAGGTGGTTCACTAGGGCCATCTTGCCCTGCCAAAGCGAGGCATAGCTCTGTACAAAAGGAGAGTCAGAGGCCTCACCAGCCTCATCGAGCCATGTGACCATACGTCAATGTCGATCACGGAGAGTCTTAATAGAAAAAGACTGCCAAATCTTGCATTCCTCTATGATATGATGCGGATGTAAGCAGCACAAACAATCGTCGCGTAGATCTTCAATACAGGCGTTTTTCAGGCCGCAGTGAGAACAGGCCTTGAAAAGACTCTTCCTTCTGGTCTCAGCCATGAGGTAGGCCCAAGGTGCAGACTATTGCATCCTACTGTAAACGTGGCAGGGAACAAGTTGTCAGGCTCTTTACCATTCCTATTTGCGATGGTTGTCAATGGGTCATCGAAAGATGGATTTATCTTTGTTAAATATGTCTTAATGAAATAATATTTTACAGATATAAGTAGAGACATATTTGAGAACTCACAACACGAATGTGCAGTAAAAAAAACAGAAGATGGAGACAGGGACAGAGCTAAGGGAGATGTTCCTATTGGCTGTGGGCAGTATGGCCTAAAAGTGACTATATTAGAGCACAAAAGTGACAGAAAGTTGCAGTTTAAGTTTAAACTGCTCTAAGCTACTGAGGATTCCCAGCCTGGCGATGGGAAATATTAACAGCATGTGATCTATGAAAGATCCAATGCTGTAGAAATTAGACCACTTCACACAGAAAATCTGTTCCTATCTGCGGGTTGGGAGATAGGACATAATGGACAGTAGAATATTGAAAAGTGAGTTTAATGGGATTTGTTTGGGTTGCCTCGGGCAGGAGCCTGCCATTTTTACCTTATAGAATACTCTATTGGAACTTTTCAAAGATGGTTGAAATTTAAGATAGCGGTTGCTTTGGGTTTCCCCATTTCTTTGTTGATTTGCTTAACCTCCTAACCCAAAATAAAAACAAATGAATCCACTTCTGCATGCAATGTACTTACTGTGTACAGAATTTGTCAAATATTGGTCTAACAATTCTTGCGGTACATGTGTAAAAACCTCAAAACTGCAAAAATGTGACATTCTTTTTACAAACACTGCCCACCCGAGTTTTAACTCCTCCCTGTCAACCACCACACAAATCCTAATCATATGAAGCAACAAATACCAAATTCATTATTGGCAAAATTATAAGAAACCAAAAAAATGTGCTTATTGTAACATTAATGCCTTATATGTACAAAACAAAGACGACCAAGGAACATACAGACAAGTAATCCACTCTACTATTCTAATCGGTGCTCATTAATTCCACATGGTCATATAAATACCTGCAATTTTTACCATCAGTGGTAAAAGTAAACTGTGAATGCCCTCAGAAAAGAATAATTTCCATTCGCTGAGAAGGTTTACAGGAAGCTTTTCAGCACGGGCAGGAGTCAAATCTTGGAAATAGGTGGTAAGCGTTGATGCCAAACAACAGCTTGTTCCGGCAAGAAGTTGAATGAGAGGAATATGATAGAGTTCTGAGTTTTCACTGATAGTCTGAAAAAAATTGTATTTGTTATTAGAAGAAGAAACATTTATCCTTGTTCTTTTGATTATCTTATTAGACAATGGTCCAAACCTTTTGTTCAATTATGTGCACCTTCAAATGTGCGATTATAAGCTATAAATATTTAATTGTGTTAATTCCATAGAAGCATCATAATAAATCAAGATAAGATACATTACCAGACATCACCGTTGAATATTCCCATGAGCATGGAGAATGCTCTTGTTAGTTCAAAAGGGCTCACCTATCACAGAGTACACCCAAGACACATCAGATGCTGGGCCAAACAAACGGCACAAAGAAAGATTTTCAAACAATAATTGTCATGGAGTGGTACTGATTGCTATCATTTGAGTACTTGGTATCTCATGGATTAATGGCAATTAATAATATCCATCAGGAAATCTACCATTTACGTGAATTTGAATTAGACTGTCGTGTTGCGGCCAGAACCCCGGCTCCAGCTTTCTGGGAGGGTTACTATAGATAGGCTACTGAACTTCATAGACGGAGATGTTATACTCCAGAAGGCTAGGAGACGTGGGCAGATCATGGTTGGTGCCTCCACACTGTTGCTATTTTCAGCCTTTACGCGTGAGGTCCAGAGACTACGACAGTCCTTTGAAGGGGTGAAGTGACAACGAGAAAGCGGGCCAGTCTATTCATGTTACTCTTTCGGCCAAGTTGAAGGTGATTAACAAAGGAAGATCCTGGTTCTTCAATTCCCCAAGGGACGCCTTGGTCAGGCTGGAGAGAAGTATGGTTCCCACTCTCACCAGCTCAGTGAGGCATGGGACAGTGAATGGAAGGAGTGGCACTCGGGTCGTAGAAGGGGTGTGGGGGGTGCTAGGTGACCCAGATGGAACTTTCAACCCCTTTTGTCAGGGTGGCGAAGGCACGACTCTAAGGATGGTCGGATCAGAAGACCATACTTGACGAATCCATGCTAAGGCCTACAGTTAACACTGGTATGTGAGATTGAATCAAGTGGGGATTGCTTAAATCTAGTTTGAACTATGTTGCCAGTAGTGTGCAAGGATCATGGGGATGCAGGGTTAATGCAGGACACAGGGGTTTCGGATTGCAGGGAGCACAAGGAGCTGGACTAGAGGGAGCAGATGGGCTTCTTTTTTTGGGGTTGGGGGTTTAACAGGCACTTGGAAAATAGAGAGGGCACTTCCTACATTTGCTCCCTGGGTGCCAGGTGGACCTACTTGCTGGTCCATTTGGCTTTTAAAAAAAATCTGGTTAAGCAGTTACCTTGTTAAGGGGTTGGGGGAGGTCCAGGGGGTGGGTGATGCTTCTTGAGGTTGGAAGTATGGGGAGGCGGGTAAAGTATGGAGGGCGGGGCCAGAGACAGGAAGCTTTGGCTCTATAGGCATCTGATATCATGGCCAGGGGAGCACAACAGTCAATCATTCATCATCCCTGCAATGATTCTCAGGAAGGCGTCATGGGAGGAAGACAGGTGACCACCTGCCACCCCCAGCAACATGCTTCGGCGTTAGACAAACGCAAACAGAGATACTTCGGAATTGAATGGGGGAAGCTATGACAATGAGGTACATGTCCTGGAAAGTGAATAGTTTGGGGTAAAGGGCAAGAGGATAGCCGTGGTGCCACTTCTGAGGCACCACGGGCCGGATGCTATGTTACAGGAAACGCATTTGGAGGGCAACAACTCAATTTCTGGCAAAAGGTGTCTACTCTAGGGTGTTTCATGTGGGATTTCCAAGGGCCTCTAGAGGTGTGGCAATTATGGTTAAACAATCCTGGGAGACACCAGAAGTATTATACCAGGTACATGGGGGGTGGGGGGTGTGGAGGAGGCGATACATTGGTGTGATAGCTAGAGTGGCCCAGGACTTCATCACTTTGATTAATGTTTACGCTAGCCCCCGGTTAAGGAAGAGCTCTTGAAGGAGGTGAGATATTGAATCCTCGGGTCAGAGACACTCTCCTTATAGTAGCGGTTTTTAACAACACAATGCACATAGTAAGGGGAAAATTGGCAACTGTGGGATTCATGGGGAGGCAACCCACAAAGTTACACAAGTGGACACTGTCTAGGCCTGACAGATATTTGGAGGGGGAGACACCCAAGCATGGAAAGCTTTCCAATCCACCCTTTGGCCCACGGCTCTCATCAAGCATTGATTTTTTTTTACCACCAGTGAACATGTCGATAGAATTAAAACCAGTGGAGTAGCTTGCAAGGGTTCTTTTAGATCACTCGCTGTTGTTGATGAGTGGAGACTGGGCAAAAAATAAACAAGGGATTTGGCGTCTGAACGATTACCATTTGTCAACAGGAGTGGGAGACACTCGAGGCAAAGCCAACAACAACTACTTTCAGGAAAATGAAGGCTAGGTCAACAGTGCAGTGATCATGTGGGAGGCCTATAAGACAGCTCTCAGGGGAACAGCCAAGTCAGATGTTAAAAAAAGGGAGAGGGAAAGAATTAAAGAGGCAGAGGCCCGGGTCACAGAGTTGGAGGAAAAGTGTAAAGGGAACAACATGGAACAGTGAAACAGGAAACTGAGGATCGCCAAGGACAGTGCGACGAAGCGCAAGGCGTTGTCACTCCGAAAGGGGGAGGAACCCCTTTTTAGCATGATACCCTGGGAACGAAGCAGTAACCCCACCAATCATCTGACTCTAGACCCCCTTCCTACAACAATGACTTCTTAATGAGGTAATGAATTATTGTCACCCCCACATTCCCCTAGTAAGTATTAAGACGAGGAAGAATAGTTCTTTAAGTGAAGATACCTTTCCCAGTACTGTAACAAGGAGGCTCTCCATTGAACCAAAGGGGAACTGAAAGATTAGTACTAGGACGATGAGTGGAGGCATAGAGTGCTCTTGAGATCCGTTTTGAGTGGTCTAGTTGTTGCCAGCTGCTCATTGGTCCAAGGGGATTATAAATAGAGGAGGGAAACCAGGAAGTGTTGTCAAGACCTCCCTGGAGGAACTGCAAGTGCAACTGGCAGGTGAACAGAAGGAAGCTGGCTGACTGGGACACTGAGGTGAGAACGCACTAGAGGGACCCAGAATGGAAAGACCATTTACCCAGTGCACAAGCAGAACCTCCTGGTGTTCCTAAAAGGGAGGAGGACGCGGGAAGGAAGTCCTGCGACCCCAGGAAGGTGCTGACAGTGCTGAACTGCAACAAGCCATCAGACGACCATGAGGACTGGTGGGGCCCCACAGCTGACCTCAGGTGCCAAGCAAGACCCAAAACCACTGTAGACCAAGCAAACGGCTATGCTGGTTGTCGGGAAGGCGCTAGCCCCCAAAGTAGTGCTGAAGAAGTAGAAGCAGCAGAAGTACAAGCAGTAGAAGACATTTGTGAAACCCAGAGAAGGCGAATATGGGTCTCGCACCCATATGAAGAGTGCATCGTGCTGAATCTTCATAGTGACAGTACTTGGCAGGTTAGCGCACCAGGTTGGCGGTGATCCCAGCAGCAGTAGATTGACCAAGGGAGGGGAGTCACTCTCCCTTGTGTTAAAACCTTTGGGAAATAAGCCAAGAGGAGGTAGCCATTCTCTTGATCAGTTTATGTTTATTCATTTATATTGCGCGCCAGACCCGAAGATATGAGGGCGCAGGAGCAGCAAGGTTATTCTCTGCTTGGTTACAGTGCTGTACAGTAATTTACAGTGTGAACATAGGTTGATACAGTTGCGATGGATGCAGTAATATACAGTTTACAGGTATACATAATTACATGATTAGTAAAGGCGAGGTCAGTTATTGGTCATTATTCTTTACGCCTAAAGTGGGGAAAGGTTTGAGGTGTCCTAAGGGAGGTTGGTAAAGAGTTCCAGTGTTAGGGTACTTTCACCTGGAAGCTGTTACCGCCCATTTTGGTTCGATTGAATCTGGGACCTCTAAGTAAGTTGGCATTGGTGGATCTGGTGGGCCTGTTAGGAGTGTATCTTTTTATTGTGTCTGCTAAGTAGCAAAGGGCTGCATTATTGAGGCATTTGTGTGTTAAGGAGGCTACTTTGAGCAGGATTTTGTCGGTGGTGGTAAACCAATTGTGAGTTCTCCTGATGTTAGAGATGTGTTCTCTCTTGGGGATGCTGAGCGCTGCTCTGAGAACATTGTTTTGTAGGGTCTGGATTTTATTGGTTACCTGTTTGTTGGCTCCTACGTAGAGGGCGTTACAATAGTCCAGTTTTGATAACACAAGGGCTCTGACTAAGGTAATGCAGTTCTGAGTGGATAGGAAAGGTTTGGCTGCTCTTATAAGCTTATATGTGTAGGCTGTCGAGGTGGCCATGGAGCTAACCTGTTTATGGAAGGAGAGGGCAGAGTCTAGGTAGATTCCTAGGGTTTTCACTTCTTTAGATACCTTGATGGGATTGCTGTCTATAATGAAGCTGGTGTAGTTATGGTCCAGTTTATTTAGATTGTGGGTGGATCCGAGGATGAGTTCAGTCTTTTCATCATTCAGGCATAGACTGTGGGAGGCCATCCATGCCTGGATGATGAGGTATACCCTGTTCACCAAGGCCAAATCCTTGTTGTAATCTCCAGTCAACGGGATGAGGACCTGGGTATCATCGGCGTAATTAGTGTAGGTGATACCCAGACCGTCAAGATCATCAAACCAGTGATTATTCGTGAGAGTTAAAAGCCCCCCATTGAAAAATCAGAGGGCACGACAGTCTGGGAGTAAGGCGGTCTTTATGAACTTTTGTGTGGCTACAAACCAGGGGAAGGGAATCGCCCCGCCTGGTTTAACTGGAACTTTAAGACTTGGAGAACTGTCAGGAGGAGGGAGGCACTCCTGAACTTTAGTTTTGGATCTCCTTTTGGCACTGTGTTTTTTGGAACTTTGTTTTCCACAGAGAAATCCCTTTTTTCAAATTATCCTGAGTTACGAGTGTAAGGGACGGAAATAGGTTTGAACATGGGACGGATTTGGACATCCCGACGAGGACACTTAGTTTTGGTTCAGGTAGGTAAAACCCTCTTAGCTTTAGGGCAAGCTAGACATTTCCCCCAACCCCTTTTTACTTTCAATAAAAGTATGTATCAATCAAAATGCCACCTTTGTGTCTGCCTCATGCTTCTTACCCTTTACAACAGGCACAGAGTGATTTCCCTTGATGAAAGAAAACCTTAAATCTGGCTAAGGGCCAAGTAGAGGAAGGGTGTACCAGCAGGCGGGTAATTGTGGAAAATGATTAGCCTGGCTTGCGAGACAGGAGGACAGCGTTAGACGGGTGACCGCCATCAGGGACAACTCTGGGGCTCTACACGTCAATGATCAGGAAGTTGCAGACTTTTTCACAATTTTCTAATCAAGAACCAAGAGGAGAGCAGACAGAGATGGTCTCCTATGTGGAGGCTCTCCCCCTGAATAGGCTGTTGGCGACCCAGAGAGAGGCCTTCGAAGCAGACCTGGAGTTGTCTCAAAATCAAAACGTAGCTCACAGCAATAACCAAAACCCTAGGTCCCAATGGTCTTCATTCTGAACTGTGGAAACTCCAATGGGAAAAAGATGAGCAGCCACTCGTTGCCCCGGTTTTAAGAAAGTAGAGATGAGGTGAGACTACCACTGGATTTTAGGGAAAGCAGTATTACAGTAATCCTGAAATAGGGATGATGCTGCAAGTCCTATAGGCCAATCTCTCTTCTTGATGGGGAGGTTAAAATTCTGCAAAGGCATTGGCCAACAGATTACTAACTGTCCTCCCTCACTTGATTCACCAAATTCAAAATGATTTTATGCCAGGACGGTCTACTCTTCTGAATCTGTGCCGGCTTCTCAGTGTTCTTTCAGCCGCAGAATGGTTACCCAGTGAAAACAATGCAATTCTGTCCCTTGATTTGTTCAAGGCCTTTGACTCGATTGATTGGAGTTACCTCTGGGTAGTTCTAGCGAGATTGGGCCTTGGGCCAACATTTAGTAGCTGGGCGAAGTTACTTTACGGGTCTCCGACAGCTTGGGTGTCTCTTGTGTCCCTTCCCACTTCAGAAGGGTAGGCAACAGGGCTGTCCCATTTACCCGCTCCTATTTCCTCTCTTGATTTAACTGCTGGCTGAAGCAGTGAGAAGTAATCGACGACTCACATGTTTTGAATAGCCAAGAGGCCACATGTGCAAGTTCTCCCTGTTTGCGGATATCCTCCTTTTACTGAGCAATATGGAGGCTTCGGTACCAAGGGCAGGGGAACCATTTCATGAGTTCACTTATAGTGGGCCTCAAGGTCAGCTGGGGGGAAGTCCATATATTACAAACTTACTGGGGGAAATGGAGGCCAATACTTGGGTTTCACGATTACCTGGGAGGAGGAGTTCTGTTTGAACTGTGATTCAATACTCCTCAGTTTCCTTAAGGACATCAAAAGGTGGGCTGGACTCTCGCTGCTGCTATTGAGCAAGGTAGCACTCTTTAACTTGAGTTTCCCAAATAATGTCATGCAGGCAGCTCCTGTTGAAGAATTCGAAAAACATTGTGAAGGGGGAGTGAACCTCCCAAATTTGAGGAAATACTTCTAGGCCATCCTGCTCGTAGCAGCGAATGACTGGCTGTTCCTTGAAGAGGAACAATGGGTGAAACAATGGGTGGGACTATTTATGACCCGGCAGGAAGGCTTGTACTTTGAGGTTCCTATAGCCGAAAGTCCAATAATACTGGCGAAGATCTGTGCCTCAAATTCAAGCTAGTCTCTTTTGTGAAGGCATTAAGTGAGACCCTTTATTATTTACATGCAATAGGGATACTATCCGCAGTGAAAAACCTGTGCAGAGTGATGAACTGTAAAGGTCATCGGCCTTGGTCTGTGTGCTAAAGGTAGAAATGGATTCCTTGAAGGAGGTGTTGCACTTGGATGATCTTATTTTAGCACCTCATAATTCCCACTCCTGTATTGATGTGTTCCTCATCTTAAAGGAGTTGGTTTACATAGCATTACTGACAATGAAAAGGGGCATAGTGATCTGTCCAGGCCGATACGGTCATCAATGTGGTGTTAAAGGAAGTCCCATAAATGTATTGGGAGAAAAAACTTGTTACGCATGTGAAAGTAGCCTTCAAACCGTACATCAGGGAAAATGAGGGGTTGGTTGAGGACACTGAGTTTTTTCAATATCTCATGGCTTGTGGAGTGATTATATCTTTCACCTCTGTGATGAAGTAGAGTTGAGAGAGGGAACAGGTCCTGCTAGAGAATGGTTTGCCATTGGCCATGGATAATTTTGCTACCTTGGACTTGCTGGAATCCTAGGCTGAGTTTTTTTCTGGGAGCTGTGCTCTGAATCAGAATCGAACCCTTCAGGACGTGAAAGCATTTTACAACACGCATCAATTCTTTGACAAACATGGGGATAAAAGCAGGAAACTCCTGGTGGACAGATTAAGAAAAGATAAGGTGGGTGTTTCCAAGATGGTGGAATGAGCAGAAGTGCCAGAGTCTGATGATCTTTCTCATACTCCTGAAACATACAGAAAACTGATCCAAAATGCTCACATGGCAGTTCCTGCACTGGAATATTTCTCCAGAGTGAGACACCACTTTCAAACACCACAGAGTTGCAGCCGCACGCTTAGCCAGCAGATGGATATTCAGTGTATTTGTTAATAAAAGTACTGTGCTTTTCCGGTGAGGGCCAGTAACTATCTAACCGTGCCCATGCTTTACACATGGATCGCACCAGCTGGAGCGATCATCAGAAAAACAAGTATGAGGCCTGCTCTAACAGGTGGAACGAGAAGAATACTGGAATAGACCTGGAGGCCAAGGTCCAAGAGGTAGAGTCTAGGGTGCCCGGAAGGGGAATAATAATCGACTGCAGCCCCCATTCACAGCGCATACAGAGCAGCGATATTGGTGTTGCCAGTGCTGCAATGAACAGGTTCTGCTGCATGGCACTGTGGTTAAAAAGAGGAATCCCTATCACGATTTGAGGCTGGCTGACTTAACAGCTTCTGCATAATCTAAAAGCGAAAGTTGCTAATATTCTTGGAGGCGACAGTACACAAAGGCTGTGTGGAGGATAAGCAGGAGGGTCTTTTAAGACCAATACAATGCCCCAGTGACTCCCATCAGCCAAGTTATAAGAACTAGAAAGTGGGGAGTGTGAGAAACCAGATGGTGTCTCACCAGCTAGCACCCGGGGATCGATCTCGATCTCTCTCTCCCGCCATCGCCTTTGGATCCAGACCCTGGGGGTGGACCAGTGTGGGAGGATCACCTGGGCGAGTGATCGCCTGGGAGTGGGACACCTGATGGCGAGATGTGATAACTTCCCCCCTGCAATACCTTTACCCCCATCCTACCAGGTAGTATACCTGGGAACTTTACCTGCCCCCTTCCCTATATGAACACTTTCCCACAGACAGCACGCTCTGGGAGAAAACAGACCCATACCCAAGCAATGCACCAGACATGTCTCACTGCTATGTCAGGCAAAGTCAGTCATTTGCTTTTAACAACTCACACATGACTTCCATTAAACTTGCCCACATGGATAGCAGCGTTTTCCAGGCAACAGCTGAACGAGGAGAGAAATGCGGCAAACCGAGAAGGGAAAAAAAGTGGAGGGAGATACCATTGACCATGTCAGCGAGAAACCGTTACTTTCCAGAAGTCTTCAGATTAAAAGGCATAAGACCAGAAAAACCAGACTGAAGAATCCTGCATGGTGTGTCGGAGATACCCAGGGCCCTCCTGCATGACTGGCCGAGTCAGAGAGGAGCAGCAGCCGCTGTGGTAGCGTCCTGGGCTCCAGGATCAAAGCAGCGCCAGAGAAATCAACACAGCCGGTGAGACTGATACAAGACCGGTCTGTGTTGAAGTCAAGTTTGCAACGGCAACATTGTATTAAAAGCAAAGAATAGTAACGCGTGATGAAAGACGCAAGTAAAGCTCAATTTCTAACGGATGTTTGAACTTTAATGTGAATCAGAGAAGGTATAATACAAAGTAACAGAGTGGTCCGGCACCGCGGGTGTGCTCAATCGAAGGTCTCCAGCCAAGAAGTGGCAGAAGCGAAAGTAAAGTTTAAAGGTGAAACTTATGAATAAAGTGAATGGAAGTGGTCCTGCAACAGTTTAAGCAAAACCCATCGCACAGTGGAAAGTCTTTGATTTTTGATATACAGTGGAAAGCAAGGAATGTGAGATTACAAGGTCCGAGACCGGCCGAGGGAGACCTATTGTGAACTTGTGTTTAAATGGGTCCGAGCACGGTTTAGGGAGACCCGTGATGAACAGTAAACCCGAGAAATGGTGAATGTGAAAAACCTGATGAAAAAGGAACTTTGGCATTGGTTTGTAAATCCAGGCACTATGCAAATAAGAAACTTTTATTGGGAAATAGATTTTGGGGCAGAACGTCGGATATCTATGTTTTGAACTGCCTCCTCATGCTAGAGAAGCCAGAGTGTGTGCGAAGCTCAAGTGTGCCACCTTGTCCCGTGCTGAAAACGTGAGGAAGGAAAGCTAACTGCTCAACTATCCTGACATATTTCTTGAACACTTTTCTTTTGCATACATCATTTTCCCACACTATTTGTTCCTGGAGTTAAGGATTTGCAATAGTTTTTTTTTTAGTATAGGCCCTTTTATTTTGATAGAGACTACACTAGGGCTGCGTTATTTATTATTTGATGGTCGTAGCTTTCTCCCATCTTTAGATTTAGGGTTAGATAGGCGTTCAAAAAACCCATTGAAGTTCAATAAACACCCTTGAATTGTGTTCACTTGTGTCTGTCTTCACTGTTTGATACCATGACTTCCTTACAGGAGGCTGTGGGGTCTGAACTCCAGGGGTCATGAAACATCTTCAATAAGGGTCTCGTAAACCACTTTTACAAGAACCTGCAGGAAACTAACTTTAAATGGAGTGGAAGAAATGCAAGGACCCACCGTTTAAGGCGCATTGGCAGAAGGGAATATGCCATTGTTAGTAGATCCAAGAGTGGGTAGGATAACCCTTCCACTTTGAAAGGAAAATGGGAGGCCATTATGATGAGAACCACTAAGGGCATATGCATGAAAGCTTTCCTACAGGCATTGAAGACCTCATCTATAAACCGTTTAGATTCGGCAACCCAGATTCAGCAGCCCACATAATGGGCGAACAGTCAGTGAGAGTGGGAACTTTCAGAGGAGAGGCTGTTTTAATTGAAGAACTGCCGATTCAGACTCAGCAGACACTGAAAGATGAAGTAAAAGACGCTTTGAAATCAGAAATGGCAGTGGCAAGAACAGGTGTGACGGCAGCAGTTGCAGAAACTTAAAGGAATTCGCTGAATATGGGATCAGAGTGGACCATATGGAAACCCCAGTGACAACTTAAGTTTTGGTTATTGAGGGTGTATGCAGTATGCTCACTCTAGCAGGTGGGGTACGTCAGAGATAGGAGACGGAAACAAGTACATGTTAAAAAGGATTCTTTATATTTAACTCAAACCAAACGTCCTCTAATTCCTTAACACTAGGATAAATTCCCTACAATAGAAAATAATAAACAGGTACTCGTCAGAAGTCCAACAAATAAAGCTTTGTCTTCCATCAAACCTATACCAACCTCATCTCTGCCTTACCACAAAAAACAGAAAGACACACTGTGTTGACTTAAACTAGGATTACTCTCCCTTACTGGTGTATAGATGATGGCAGTTTTTCCGATTCCCCACAGAGTGTTCTTAAGAGTATGCTCCAGATCTGGGTGTGATAATTCCAACAAAGAGAATAGGTATCCCAACATACTGCTGGCAGAAATAGACTTCTGTTAGTCCTTCTAACCAGTTTTCTAGGTTTGTCACCCTCTTCAGGGATGTATTAAACAGGATCAGTTCCTCTGTTCTGTATTGGTCAAAGTCTCAAAAAACAAGTTCTTCTCTGGATATTTGTTGGATAACTTAATTTCCCTCCTCGGGTAGTCCAACGGCCTGCTTGGTCGGACTTTGGTTCTAACATTGGTTTTGGTTACTCAAACCCTCATGAGTTTGGGCTACGGGCCCACTCAGACCAGGGTTGGTTGTCTTTTTGTTCACCCCCTTCTGGGACCTTCTCATGATGAGCCCTGCGCGGGATACGGGCCCGCTCAGACCTGCTGCAATTGTGATTGCCGCTTTTACTCCAGTTCTTCCCTTCGGTTCCGGAGGCTTTGTCCACCGGTACTTCTCGGGTTGCTTATGTGGCTGCTTCTTTTCTCAGTGGTCCCGGATTCGTCTGGGCTCCCACCTTTATCCAAGAGGCAGCCTTCCACGGGATGCCTGGAGTTGTGCTGCACGACGATGACAGCATAGCTCTCCTGACTGCTTCCTCCTCTGGGCTTTGGCGCAAGCTAGCATTTTTCACTCTCTTGACAGGACCCTCTCCTTCTCTGACCTGGCAGGTGTACTTCCACCTTGGAGTAGAAGGAAAGCATCCATTGGTCCCCAGTTCCACAGAGGGGTGTGGCAACTAAGATAAACTCTCCATTCTGTTGCTATGTTGTTCTCTCTTGCATGTATGTCGATTGTGGAAGTGGATAATGCTGCTTTACTTTTATTCCCATTATATTTATTCTTAGGCCCTTCTATTTCTCTTTTGCAACCATTTATGTCTGCCATCACTCTGCCACTAGATCACTATTTCTGTTGGTGTATCCGACTGCCACATGTTTCTTTCTGCGGCTGCCTCTTTCTCTGCTACAGACTTGTCCTCTTTCGGTGTCTTTTGGGTGAAAATATAGGGTAAAGTTTTAAAAGTATCTCTGGTTGCTCTTTTGGATAAGACTGGAACTAAAATATGGGTTTATAGTGCAGGTGCTGAAAGTACGAGTTGCCGAGATGTGTGCTACAGTATAGGGAGGCACTACATGACTCAATCCGAAGTCTATTGTAGGGGTTAGTGCATTTTTTAGGGCCTTGGGAGAATGAATGGCTGAGTCATACCCAGTTTGATGGTAACCTGGCCCCACGGATTCAGACTTCTATATCAGGTGCATCAACCAACAAAAAACATTCCACCAGCTACAAATATATTTGCAAATTGTTTGATCGCTAAACATTTAGCTGCAGGAAAATGACCAAATGATCATATATCAAAAGGCAACAACATATTAACAGTAGTTTTATTTTAAAAAAGTTAACAGCTAATTTATGATGTGGTTTATTTATGTGTCTAGATACAGCATGCTTGTGATCGAGATGTTGATCGCCGACAATCTTTTGGATAGGTGTTGCTCTAACATTAAAACGCTAGTCCCACTTGGCGTTTCTTTTAACCATATATTGGACTGAATGCATATTTTCTAGAGTCACAGAGGACAAAGGCAATTTTTTGACTAAGTGTTTTACAGCAGCTGGAATGGTTTTCAAGGTAGAACGCCCATCTATACACAGGTACAAGGGTTTAGGCAACTTCATTACCAAACCCTTTCTAATGTTACAGTGAACTCTCTATTTAAGGCAACTATATGGCTTTAATCAGAGGCATAGTTTGTAACTGGTTTGTAATTTATATTGTCTGTAACTCATGGTTTGTTTGTTTATTTTATTTATATAGCGCACCTGTGCACGGGTATCTGGGCGATTTTAGTAGACTGCTACAGACATAGACAATGCATTTGAGAGAAGAGTTTGTACATGCATAGAGATTATAGACGGTTACAGGTAGGTACCAAAATACATTTTAGAAACATAGGCAGTGATAAGAAGTTACAGTACCAGAGGTGTGTTTTTACATGGCTGGAAAACAGGCAGGACAGGTGTAGAGAAGCAGTTCTATTAAATCGCTAAAGTGTAGACAGATCAAATATACCGGTACAGATGAGCATGTATAGTATAATCAGTTGGCAACATCAATTAAAATGTGAGGTAACAATAGGAGAACTAGGTAACTTAATTAGTTCTTGCTGAGTATCCAGTAGATGACACTTCTCCTGAAGTTGGAGAATACTTGGATAGATTTGATGTCAGAAACTGGATCCTTCGGATCTTTTTTAAGTTATATCTTGGGACCACCAGGCAGGATGTGTCAGATTATCTAGTAATTCGTGTGGATGAACTCAGGGTGAAATTTTCAGTGAGGTACGGAGGGGCTGTATGGTTCAGTGCTTTAAAGGTGAGACATAGTTTTAAGTTCAATCTTTTCTTTTATAGAGAGCCATTTGCAGTGTTTTCTAGTTGCTGAAATATGCTAATTTCACAGTATATTGAATGCAGCTCTAAGAGCATTGTTCTGCATTATCTGTAGTTTGTTGAGTACAGTCTTATTAGCGCCTAAGTAGAAACCTTTACAGTAGTCCAGTTTGGACAATATGAGTGCTCTGGCTAATATGAGGCAACTTTCTGTTGACAGCATCGGTCTACAGGCCCTTATCAGTGTGCCCGGGTAGGCAGTGGCTGAGGCGGTCATATTCACTTGTTTGTTTAGGTTGGAGGTAGCGCCAAAATAGAAACCTAGTGTTTTTACTTCTTTGGCAATTGGGATGTTGTTCACATCTATATTGAAAGTAGTGTAGTTAGGGCTTAATTTGTTTAATTTGGCTGGAGAACCTACCGGGAGGAGTTCCGTTTTGTCGTCATTCAGGCAGAGGCCATGGACAGCTATCCATGCCTAAATGAGAGTGTAGATTTCGTTCACACGTCGTAAATGCCTGTAAGGGGTAGGAGTATCTGGGTGTCATCTGTAAAATTAGTGCAGGTGACACCCAGACAGTCCAGTTCATCAAACAATGGCTTTGTAAAGATGTTATACAAAGTTGGCAAAACACATGAGCCTTGGGGTACACCACAGGTGATAGATATGGGGTCAGCTGCTGCAGACAGCGAGAAGACTCGCATGGTCCTATTATTTAGGAAAGGTTGAATCCACGCAATAGCTGTCTTGCAAAAATGGGTTGCTGAGGCGAGGTGATCACACAGTACCTTGTGATCGACCAAGTCAAAAGCCGCCGACAGATCCAAGAGGAGCAGGATAGCAAGTCTACCTTTATCTTTGAGATCGTCAATCTGGCTTTTTAGGTCAATAAGGTCGGTTTCTATCCCATGTTGCAGTCTAAAGCCAGATTGCCGAGTTCCCAGGAGTTTGTTGGCCTCTAGATAGTCTTTGATTTGCAAATATGCAACCCTGTCCAAGATTTTTAACAAAAATGGGACTGTAGTAATGGGTCTATAGTTTGTAGGGATAATGGGGTCTAGCGTTTGTTTTTTGAGTAGTGGAAGTACCCATGATTCCTTCAGGTTACTAGGAACAATGCCACTTGAAAATGATGTGTTTATTAGTTTGGTGATGAGTGGGGCTAGGTCTCTGGCCGCATCTTTGATGATCCGTGCTGGACAGCTATCACCCTGGCAATTAGAGGGTTTCAGTGAGGCTATAATTTTTTGTACTTTAGGTGCCAATACATTTGTAAATCTAATGTCTTGGGGCTGTTGGATGAGAGATTCTGGGGACGGCTTGGAAGAGGTAGAGTTAGGAAGGAGTCGTCGTTTGACTGCTATTTTAGTCTGCAGACTGGCATTTTTGTTGGTGAGAGAGTTTTGAATGTTTGTGCACCAGAGTTTGTCTTTTAGGCATGAATTATTGGCTCCATTTCTGTCAAGATGATGAAGAGTTCTTTAGTGCTGGACGCAGCTTGATTTATTCTATTGTTGAAGGTATCTCGCTTAGTGCAGATAATCTCTTCTTTGTATTTAGCAGAGATGTTGGCTAGGTTAGATTTGTTCTCTGATGAGGGGATATGTTTCCAGAGTGTTTCAAGTTTTCATTATTTGACCACCAGGAGGCGCTTTGCAGCATAGAGAGCCCTCGACATTGGGTTCAGACACGGCATAGACATCGATAGAAATAGGCAGCACCACGCCCTGTGACCAACGTTTCCTATTTTTTCCCCATTTCAATCAATCATGCAAGGAAATGTCAATCTCACTCCTCAGTGACATCACGTGACTTGCAGGCTATGCTGGGCCTTTGACAGAGAAAGGGAGATTAAAGAAAGTCAATAACTTTCTAATTTTGAAGGGCAGGATGGTAGGGCGATGAAGAATACCATCAGAAAGAACATTACCAAAGGTAAGTAATTTGTTCTTCTAATGGATAGAGTCCTGCCATGGATTCCTCATCTAAAAAGTACTCCCATAACAGTACTAGCCCCTTCGAGGAGGAGGCAAAGAGAGCCAGTTCCATCGTGATACCCTTACAAGATATCTTGCAAACCCGCTCTGCCAAATCAGACATCCTGACTGACCAAGGTATACAGGCAATAATGCTTTGCGAACGTGTGGATGGAAGACCATGTTGCTGCTTTGCAAATGTCTACAGTGGCGACTCCCCTTTGTAAGGCTGCCATCCCTCTAGTTGAAAGGGCCCTCAGTCCCCCTGTGAGTCATTTGTCTGCAATGCTGTAACGTTCTGGTATAGCCAACACAATCCATCTCAAGATAGTTTGCTTCGTAATGGCTTCTCCCATCTGATGCCAAGCGTATCCCACAAACAGCTGGTCATCAAGCTTGAAGCTTCTATTTCAGGAAATATAGAAGCTCAGAGCGTGTTTAAGATCCAGTCTGTCTAGTCTCTCCCTCCTCTTTAGAAGGATGAAGAGGAGGGTAAAAAGATGGAAGATTTACAGTTTGCCTTAGATAGGATTTCGCCACCACCATGGGAGGAAGGATGGATCCTAAGCAACACCTTATCACTGGAAAAAACATTAAAATGTTGTTTGGACAACAGGGACTGGGGCTCAATCACCATGCATTCTGAAGTGAAAGAGGTCAGAAAGACGGTCTATCAAGACAAAAGCCTTATCAAGCATGAATGCATGTGCTTGAAAGGTGGGCCCATCAAATAAGTCAGAATAAGGTCCAGGTGCCATGCAAATACCATGCAAGTACCATATGTCCGTCAGTTCTTTTAGGAACTAAACGATTGAAGGTATTGTCAAATACAAACCTTGGTCAGGTGTCCTTTTGAAGATACAAAGTCCCACCTGGAGACCTTGTCTCACAAGGTGCAACAAAAAGAAAAGCACTACAGCAATGTTGTATGTTAAAAAATCCAACTCCCTAGCTCTACACCAGCTGCACAACTTCTTCCATCGGCAGTGGTAAAGATGCTTTGCTACTGGCCTTCTTGCTGAGAGCAACACCTCCATTATGTCCTCCGGAAGGTCTCAGTCCGTGTACCTCAACCTCTCTAAAGCCATGAGTGGAGATTGAGGGTATTGACACTGGGGTGGAGAATCTGGTCACCACCTTGTGAGAGCAAATCCGCTAGCTTCGGGAGGCATCGCGAAGAGCAGATGGCCAGGTCCAGAAGGTCCGGTTATCAAGTCCTCCTGGCTCAATATAGAGCAATCGGGATCAATGTTGCACCAAACCTCCTCAACTTCCTGATGTGGTATGGCGGGAACGCATATAGTAGTAAGTACTTCCAATCCACCTGGAGCACAAGTCCCCCACAGCACAGTTCTTAGGAGGGGTGGGGGCTGTGGGCACATTTCCTCAAGCAGAACAGCTTGCACTTCCTGTTGGAAGTGGAGGGCGAACAGATCCATTTGAGGGGTTCTCCACAGAGTGAAGATCAATGCAATAGCTCCAATTTATGGGAGACCGGCTCCTGCCTACTCAGGGTGTCTGCCACTGTGGTCTCCTTCCCAGCCAGGTGAATTGCCAATATGGAGATCTGACTTTGCAAGGCCAAAAACCAGACTTGCATTGCCTCTCCGCCCCCTTCTTTGCTGAGGTAGTGCATGGCCACTGTGTAGTCGGTCATTATCAGGACTGCTTTCCCCTGTCTTGAGGGCAAAAAGCCCTTAACTCCAAAAGATTTATGTGGAGTTTCGCCTAGTTGGGGACCACAGTCCGCTCACCTTGTGCTCCATCAGATGTGCCCTCCAGACCTTCAGTGAAGCAGCAGTCACTATTGCCACATCCGGCCAGGGTTGCAAAAAGGTTTCCACTTTCATCAGATTCTCCTTCCTGGACCACCACAGAAGGCCCTGTGAGATCCTGTTTGTAACTTGTAATAGGTCATGTTACATGAGAACTGAGACCACTGGTATCTGAGAGCCCACTGAAGGGATCTCATTCTCAGCCTAGACTTTGGCAAAAGAAAAATGTAGAATGCCATGAGGCCCAGCAACCTCAAAGTCCAAGACCGGGAGTATTTGGGCCTTCTACAATCTGGAGACCATCTGTTGAATGTTGGAAACTCTGCCCTTGTGTGGAAAATGCTTCTCTTCAAATGAGTTCAGGACCACTCTGATGAACTGAAGCGTTTGTGAAGGTGTCATCTGGGACTTCTTGAAATTGAAGGCTTGTGCAGCCCAGCTTGTGCAGAAAGTGGCACACATGACTTTAATGAAGTTGGACTTGCTCCTCTGAGCGGGCCCTGATAAGCCAGTCATCCAAGTAAGGGAGGACATAAATGCCATCCCTTCTCAGAGTGGCTGCCACCACTGACATCAGCTTAGTGAAGGCCCTCGTGTGGAGGTGAGCCCGAATGGCAACACTTTGAAGTGGTAGTGTGTACCACCAACCATGAATCTTAGCTACTTCCTGTGCTTGGGATGAATTGGCACAAGGAAGTAAGCATCCTGAAGATCCAATGACACCAGCCAAACCTGGAACTCCCGAGCCTGGAGGATCTGCAAAGTTACCATCTTGAATTTGCCTTTCCTGAGGAACCTGTTCAAGAGCATCAGGTCACTGTCTCCGTCCTCCTTTGAGACTAAGAAGTAGAAGGAGTACCACCCCGCATTCCTTCCCGCCAGAGGAACACATTCTATCACACCTTTGGCAGCAGGGAAAAAGTCTCCTGCTGCAGGAGGGAATCCGGATCTATCAGAATCAGGGCGGAGGGGGTGACAAGCAAGGGAGTGTCTGATGAAGGGTAGACAGTTACACTGGGAAACTATCTACCTGACCCAAATGTATGAATTAATGTCATCATTATGCATACAAGTGGGCTAGACATCCTCCCACCCGAGAGGTGTGCGACAGATTACTAGGAAGGCTTTTGTTGCCGCTTCTGCCACAGGTGGGATGGAAGCAACAGAGGAAAACTGATTTGCCTTCCCCGCCCCTTCCTCTTGAAGGTCTGGGGAACCTTCTTTGTCTGGAGGAAGTTTGGCCTCTCACTTGTTGGCTAAAGGACCCATAATAATGAAAGGACACTTTCCAAGCTAGAACTGAAGTTTGCGTTGGCTTCTAACAGCGGCACTCAAGGACTTCATAGCTGCCTTGGAGGATTGCATCTTCTCCAAGTTGTTGTCAGCCTTGGTACCAAAGAGGCTGTGACTGTCAAAGGGCATGTCTGGTAATTTAGCCTGGATATTAGGTGAAAAACCAGACTTCCTCAACCATGAGAAACGTCTCAATCCTGAGCCGGTGTCCATCACTCTCCCTAGACAGGTGTCCAATTGGTATCACCCTGTTAATGCACATTTGAAAATACTGCTTTTTTACCAACAAATGAATGCGAAAATATAGATGGGGTGGGGCTGGAGTACTCATTAAAGTAGGGGTCTGCAGGGGGTTGGGGGGGGCGGAGTAGGGAGCTGCATGGGTTCTCCCCCTGCATTATCTTTCGCATAGATTTGTTGTTAAAAAATTTGTATTTTTCCATTTGCAGTAATGGATGTGATATCATGTAGATCTGTCCAAACCGGATTTCAAAGCTTGGCCCATAGCCTCTTCCCTATCCGCTATACTGTTGAAGAACAAATCCCTCTTCTCCCCCTCAGGGATGTCCTCAGCAGCCTGCTCAATTACAGACCATGAAGTATGTGTATACTTGACCAGAGTGTAGGAAGAATTCACTGCTTTGAGGGGCATGCTCCCTGAAGCAAAGCTTTTCTTAGCCCAGGCATCCACCTTCTCGTCGTCCCCATCAGGCTACAAGGATGGGTAACCTGATGATCTGGCCCCCGACGTGGCAGCCTGGCCTACCAGGCTGCCTGGGCTAGGGTGCTTGGCTAAGAAGTCAGGGTCCAGTAAGGTCAAATTCAGTGACCATCTTGTTAGGGGTTTCCCACCCTAAAGCCTCTGCGACTTTACCCATGACAACCCTGTAAGCTGCTATGGGGTGAGAATGAGGGTATTGTGGGTAAATATTCCTCTCACAGGAACTGCCGGATTATATAATCCCATGGGCTCGAGACCAAACTGGATCTCATCCCCCCGCCCAATCACCATTTCAAACAAGGACATACAATTTACTCCTCGACCTTGGTGCACAACATGTCATCGAAGATTAGGGCTTTGTGGGTCTGACAGACTTCAAACTCGAGCCTTTCGGCGCACTCGACAAGTCTTTCGAAGAGTCCTTGCTGGCTTTACTTCGTGTGGTAGGCTCCCTCCAACCCTTTTTTGCCCTTTGACTCAGAGGAGGTGGAAGGGGCCGTTTTTAAAAAAAAAAACATCCATCATCTTCAGCCTGAACTGTTTGCACTTCTTAGCAGAGTAGGATTTGGGTCAGAACCTTATGCGTGTATCTGGAGAGGAGTCCGATGAGAAGTGCCTCCTCCTTCCATTGTTTTTCTTCAAAGAGGAAGAAGATGAATGACGGGAATCACTCCGGGAGTGGGTCCTCTTGTGTTTACGCGAGTGTTTCTCCAAAGATTGCTCGGTTAACTTGACGTTTTCCTCCTCAGCTGGATGAATTTGAGGGAGTATATTCAGCGACATAAATGAAGATCATCTGAGTTTTAGTTTGGAGTGCCTCTGCTTCAAGGCCTTTAGCGTCATGGCCTGAACTGAGCCACTGGGTTGTGATCGATGCCGAGACACCACAAGCATAATCTGCGTGGATTGGTAATGACGTTTTACCATCACAATCCTTTACAGCACTTGAAGGCTTCAGTGTCGACATAGCGTTGAATTTATTGGAAAAATCACGAAAACAAAAGGTTTTACTGAGGGGTGACGTGTTACAATTGTTGCGTGCTGAGCATGCAGAAAAAAAATAACAGTTCACGGGGCGCGGTGCAAACTATTTATATCGACGTACAAGTCACGCCTGGACCTGATGTCGAAAAGTGTCGAGGGCTCTCGAAGCCAATGCCGCACGGTGATCCCTTGCGGTCAAAACATTTTCCAAAAATTGTGTTACTGCCACAAATGCATCTAAGATGAGGGATCCGTGGGAGGGCACTATCCATTAGAAATAAGAAGATTGTCCTGGGGACCACTGAGCATCCCGCCTCTGCCTTCACATGAGAACCCAAAGACGGCACAGCCACAAACATCCAGCTGCAAGCTTATGTGCAGGGGCGGCATTGTGCCAGGGTTAGACACAGAGTGTAACCAGATATGTGATCTGTACAACTTTCTTTAAAACTCCTACCAGGTTGACCCAGAAGCCATTGGAGCTGCCCCCCCCCTTTCTCTGCGGCCTGGACCATATGGTACCCCCTCCTGTCAGCAACAATGAAATTAGGCCTCATATCTTCATTATCTGCATGAAAGCATTCTCATTTAACAGGGACAGAATGTTGACCTACATGAAAATGGGTAGTTTATGAACCTGCCTTAATAAATCACTAAAAGGCTTAGCATTTGAAATCCTACACATTACTAACCCTTTTGCAGTCATTAGAATTAAACATGGGGGGGTCATTACGACTTTGGAGGAAGCCATTGTGCTATTAGCACCATGGCTGCCTCCAAAGTCGTGTCCGGGTTCTCAGAATGGGGATTTACCGGGTCATTCCAACCTTGGAGAACCCGGTAAATCCCCATTGGAAAACCATTCCCCATTCTCATTCGAGCCCCCAAAGGAAAGCAAATAGCGGGCCCGTTATTAGCTCCCTGGTCCTTTAGCGGCTCTTGCTAAGAGCGGCTGGTAAAACCAGCTGGCCTTAGTTGGACCTGCTAAGGGACCTCGGAATGCGGCGGTAAGGGCTTAACGCCACCGGCATCCTTACCGGTGCCGTTAGCCCCTTACCGCCGGCCTCGTAATGAGGCCCATGGTCTGTCCAGATTTCTAGTGCTAGCTGACCTAGACCTACAAATTGCTGATAACCTTGAAGCTAGCACATCAGCCAAACATACGCAATGCAACATCCCAGATATTAAGGAATTTCTCCCTGCAACAGATCAAAATAAGAGTGCCACCCCAATGGTCAAATCTACACCCAAGGACGCATCTCCTGCTACCAAAGCAGACACAGCCTCACTACAGGATCTGAAGAGCTGATAGGTTACATGAGCTGAAACAGGATAAATTAGACATAAGGCAGAATTTCAATGAATAATGAACGATCTTAGTGAGAATGTGGAGGCAGTTGAAAAACGCATGGGGGTTGGGTCATCCCTGATGGAGGACTCCAATGATCAAGCTAACATGGAACAGCAGCTACATTAAAATCTAAGATGGTGAGACCAGATCTATATGGAACAACATCTGGCTCAATGGGGAGTCCGAGTCTACGGTCACCAACACAGATCTGTTTGGGATCTGTTTAGGGAAATTCTTGGGCACTCCACAGAATCAGATGATTCTGGGTCACACGCATCACACCTTCTCAGCCTATCAGAAGAGGAAGGGTTTCCCTCCAGATGTACTTGCAAGGGTACATTTTTCCATGTAAAGCAGAGTATCATGAAAAACCTAAGTACTCTGAATCTTATACCTACCGCTGGGGTAGATTACACCTTTTTTTTAGGACCTGGGGCAGATCACTCTACAGAAAAGAAGCTTTCTGAAGTCCAACGTCCTGGCTCCAAGAACTTGCAATTTCAAATAAATGGGGTTTCCATTTAAGCTTTTGTTCAAGCCAAATTTCATCGCTAGATGAGCCATCCTCACCCCTGAGGTGGACGTTCCAGTGAATAGAGGACAACACCCCTTATCAGCCTCAGGTTTGAGCCGGTCGCTTAAACCGACAAAAGCAGAAAGTAGACGTCATCAAAAGGAAATACCATATCGCCAAGAAGCAGCTTTGGGCTGAAATGAGACCCATCCCGGTTATATGGGTCCCCAGCTCGACCAAGTTAGGTTGCCATCGGCCGGGAAGGGAGAAGAAAGATCTGCCATAATTATGCATTATTTAGCTGAGAGACGTTTTCCTTTGCATTCTACAGAAGATAATTTGATTTGGGGGAGAGAGATAAAATGCAACAGAAGTTCAGGTTGTTATAGCTTGCCTGCCACCATTCAGAAGGAGTTACACTCCCCAAGCCTTCACTATTCTCTTTTCTTGTTTTTCATTGTTCCTTTTTGGCAAAGGATCTGGACAGTTACTGCGATTACATTTTGTTATCTACAATTGTATCATTTACTGTGGTTGCTCCCGGGCGATTCATGTAGCGATGCATGTAGCCAGAGTTTATGAAACCTGGCTGATTACAATGTTTAATGGGGTGCTACGGCGGGGGAGGGTTTAACAAATCAGCTGGGAAGTTACACTAACTGGATCCCTAGAGCAGAGTACTACTGGTTCCGTGGAACGATTTTGGGCTACAAGATGTATATATCATAGTCGCACAAGCCAATTGAAAATATATACCTTGTTAACGCTAAAATACAACTTAAACTGGAACATTCTTAGAGACACAGCGCCATTATGTCGATTTTGGTGGCAAGAAAGTGGGCAAATCGGAACCTATTTTTCAATCTATGCCCCAACAATCATCACCCCAGGTTTTTTTACTGTGTTTTCCCAGCAATATTGTTTATGGTGGGTGATTTTAATACAGCAAGGGATCTGTCCAAGGATCGTCTTCAACCTCGCCGCCTACATACGCTTCATCCACAACATCCCTTTTTCAGTGGCTCTCGAATTTGGGGTTGGTTGACATATGGAGTTACAATCATGTGTCAGAACCTGATTCAATATTTTATTCACACATTCATAACAGCCACGCTAGGATGGATATGATTTTTGCCCCCTCTCCTCTCGATTTAGTTCAGGGAGCGACAACAGGGAGTAAAGTTAATTCAGTTCACTTAACAATTTCTTTAGACCGCGACAAGACACAATTCTTACAGATGGTGCCTCAATGATACGCTCTTCAGAGACAATATTTTAGAGGACATAGTAAAGGAGCACATCACTCAATACTTACAAATGAGCAACAACTGAGAGGTGGGGTACTGTGAGGTAGTAATTTGGGGTGAATTAAACATTCAGTAGCACAACATAAACTAAAACATTCTCAGCTAGGCAGTCTTGAAGCCCAGAATGAAGCTTTAGAAAAAGAACACAAACCATCAGGCTCACATACAACGTATCACAGGTTGAGAGCTGTCAGAGCTACCAGGGTGCTTTTATACGCTGAGCAGTTAATTATGTGTAGGCCCTTCGGTCTAAATAAAAAGCCAGCTGTTCTGAACTCAGACGTCCTTGCAGTGTAATAACTTAGCGCCCTTTTAGGATCTAGGCTATGCAAGGAACAAGTTACTTACCTGTAACTGTTGTTCTCCAGCATGGGTCTGACATGGATTCACATGCTCATGAATATTCCCCGTCGTCGGCCGGGAATCCTCAGTAAAGAAAAAATCAGTATCAGTTTAGTTTCTGATCTGATCTGTCTTTCTCAGTAGCACCCAATCACTGGTCTCTGGGTCATACTGCCCCCAGCCAATGACTGCACTCTCCCTAAGCCCCGCCTCTGGCAGCCATCTTCAGATTTGGTAGCACGCAAAGTGGCAGTATGACCAAGTGAAGAGCCGTAGAGGGGTACGAGGGAGGGTTTGCATGTGAATCCATGCCAGAGCCATGCTGGAGAACAACAGTTACAGGTAAGTAACTTGTTCCTTCTCCAGCATGGGGTCTGGCATGGATTCACATGATCATGAATATAAGTATACATAGCAGTACACACATGCACAACCAACGGGAGGTGGAAAAAAGGCTCAACATTAAGCATTACATCAAAACTCAACATTAAGCAGTTCTTACCTCCTCTCCAGGCTCACCTTAGGCGAATAGGTTGCGCAGCACCGCTTGGCCGACCCTGGACTCCTCCCTGGAATCCCGGTCGATTCAGTAGAATCTCGTGAAGGTGTGCGTCGACCTCCACGTAGCAGCCCTGCAGATGTCCACCAGGGGCACACCAGACAAGAACGCTGTGGTAGCAGCGATAGCTCTGGTCGAATGGGCTCTCGGACGGCCAGGCAACGGTCGGTTAGCCAACCGATGACAGTGCGTGATGCAGCCGGGAGCCATCTGGAAATGGAAGCCTTCGAGAGAGCCTTCCCTTGGTTCACAGGTCCAAAGTTCACAAAAAGCTGTGATGTCTTCCGAAAACTCTCTTTGCGGTCCACGTAGAACTTCAGCACTCTAGCCACATCCAGCGAGTGCAAAGTCCTCTCAGCCAGTGACGAAGGCGACGGGAAGAAAACGGATAACACCAAGGGTTCGTTGAGGTGGAAGTCCGACGGCACCTTAGGCATAAAAGAGGGGTGCGTCCTCAGCACCACCCTCGTGTCGTGAAAAGTCAAGTATGGAGGCTTTCAGGATAGGGCCTGGATCTCTCCCACTCGCCGTGCGGAGGTGATGGCCACAAGAAACGCAGTCTTCCACGACAGGAATTTCAACAGTGCCGAATGCAGGGGCTCGAATGGCGCCACCATGAGCCTGGTCAGCACCACGTTGAGTTCCCACGCCGGGGCAGGGGCCTTCACCAGCGGGAACGATCGGAACAGTTCCTTCATAAATTCCTTCACCGGGCGACGAGACCACAAGGACGCCCGTCCTGTGGTTCTGGTGTATCGGGAGATCGCAGCCAGATGTATCTTGATGGAGGCATGAGCCAGTCCAGCCTTGGCCAGCGACAGTAGGTACCGCAGCACTTGAGGGGCCGTAATCCGTAGAGGGTTAATCTTCTGTGCACGGCACCAGACAGAGAACCTCTTCCACTTATGTCCGTAGCACTTGAGAGTTGAGGACGCCCTGGCTTTTGCAAGGACCTCTCTGCAGTCAGCCGGGATATCGTACCCTACAAACTCTAGTGCTGCAGGAGCCAGGCCTGCAAGTTCAGCTACTACGGGTCGTGATGAAGTATGGCGCCTCCTTCTCTGGAGAGAAGATCCGCGTCCGTCGGCAGCTTGACTGGTGGGGACGCTGACAAGTCCGGAAGGTCCGGAAATCAGATCTGCCTCGGTCACGCCCGTGCGACTAGGATCATCCTGTACCGGGACCTCTTGAGCTGGTTGACGAGTCGGAGCAGCAACGGCAACGGAGGGAACGCATATAGGAACAGGCCGTCCCAGGGGAACGAGAAAGCATCGCCCATGCTCCTCGGCTGGGGAAACCTGCTGGCGAACCTCTGGCACTTGGATTTCGTCGCCGTCGCAAACAGGTCGATCTGCGGTTTTCCCCATCGTCGGAAGAGTCGATCCACTTGATCCTGGCGTAGTTCCCACTCGTGGCTACTTCCTGCTGTGAGTGATTTGAATTCTAGCAGCTCATCTCCTCGTACAGGTCTCCAATGGTCACTACCCCGACTGATTCCCAATATTTCCGTATATATAGTTTAAGATGTCTCTCTTTGGCCGCTACTGCAGTCAAGGGAATCTGCAGAGAGATCGGGTCCGTCATGTCCCACGTTTTACATGCCCTTCTCCGTATTTGAATACCCAGTGTTATCAGCAGTGGGCATCTACCTACATATAGGGCCAGTGTCCATGGTACTTCTTTTAAGTATATATGGTTCAACGCCGGTTGTAGAAGATGTGTGTCTAGAGTAGAGTCATCTGCTAACCACTAGACTACAAATTGTAGTTGACTCGCTATGTAGTATAATTCAAAATTCAGTATTTTAATCCCCCCTCATCATGTGTTCTTTGGAATGTACTTGGAGCAATTCTATTCCGTTTGTTTTGCTAAATACATTTCCTACACTCCATATCTAATTTTAAAAAAGAATATAGGTATATTATATGGGATGTTTGTGAAATAATGTAATAGTCTGGGCAAAACCACCATTTTCAGTAGCGCTGTCCTCCCCATCAGTGTCAGCGGCAACTTCCCTCAGAAGTTCATACTATTTATAACTCCATTCAAAGCTTTTAGTGTGTTCTCCTTATGCTCCTCTAACGGATCATGGAGTATTTCTATCCCTAAATATCAAAAGGATTCAGGACACCACTGCAACAATGTCTCGGTAAGCATTCTTTTTTCAGACCTTTTAGGCTTGCTACGGGGAATAGAAAGGATTTCCCTTTATTTATTGTGATATCAGATAGTTCGCTGAACGTACCCAGCATGTCCAATATGTGTTGTAAATTTTCCTCTGGTTGTTATACGTATAACATGTCGTCAGCATACATGGACACTAAATGTCTACTCCCGTCTCTATTCCTACCTCTCAAAATTCAGCTCCAAAGTAGGCTGTGATTGGTTCCATTGCTAGGATAAACAATGGAGGCGACAATGGGCAACCCTGTCTAGTGCCTTTGTGTAAATTAATTAAGGTCGAATACACCCCTCCTGTCCGTACTCTAGCCTTAGTGCTTGTATATAATATTTTGACCCATTTAATGAACCGTTCACCAAAGTCAAATTTTCCTAAGACTCTATGTAGCCATTCCCACTGCACAGAATCAAAAGCTTACATTGCATTTAATGAGGCCATAGCACAGTGGTGCTGGTATAGTCTTGTACTATCTATCACATGATGTAGGTGACAGATTCCAAGCCATGTTTCTCTCTGGGACATAATCCGTTGAGTCTGGATGTATTAGCTTCCCAATGGCGATCTGTTATCTACTTGCCAGAATTGCAGCAAGAATCTTGCGGTCTTGATTTGGTAGGGAAAGGGTTCTATATGAGCCGCGTTTTGTTCTAGGTTTGTTGGTCTTTAGCAATGGGATAATTACTGCCTCTTTGAGGCTATTTGGCAATATTTCATCTTCATATGATTTGTTGAACATTTTCAACATTGTCGGTACCAGCTCATCCGCGTATGTTTTTATAAAACTCCCCTGGTAGTCTGTCTAACCCAGGTGCTTTCCCAGAGGGTAGTGCACTGATTGTAGCCAATGCCTCCACCTCAGTAATAAGCGCACCATATTCCGGGTCTCCTCCTCGCTTAAAATTGGTAGCGAAATCAGCTCTAAGGCTTCCTTTAATTCTGGGTGTTGTAGTGTATTTAAGTGTATAGATCCGTGCCGTATTCGAAGCAGATTGTGTTAACTCCTGTGTGTTATGCAGTTGTCCTCGTCTGTCTTTTACGGCACAAATAATACCTCTTACTCCATCTCCTTTATAACCATGCTAGAAGTCCTCTGGGCTTATCTCCTTCAGCGTGTTGCCTTTCTATGTATCGCGTATAATTTAGGTTCCCTAATATGTCCCAGCAAAATTCTACTTCCCTGCTGCAATCTGCACCTTTTGTTCAATTCAGTCTTTCCAGTACTTCTAGCTCTTTCTCTTTAATGTTTGGTCAATTCCGCTTGCATACCCCCTGATCTGGTCATGGCTTCCCCTCTTAAAACCACTCTGAAAGCCTCCCCTAGCGTGCCCGATGATTCCACGCTACCCGTGTTGAGAGTGAAGTATTGAGCTATGCATTCTTTGATTTGTGTTCTGAATGATACATCGCTGAGGGATTCACTTCTCAGCTTTCAAGTCGGGACCGGTGGTCTAGGTTGTGCTACCTGCCATTTAAGAGTCAATGGTGCATGATCTGATCAGACCCGCCCTTTATATGATGCTTCAGTAAATTCAATGTTTCCTTACAACCGAGAAAGAAGTCTCATCTTTTATGTACGTCATGTGGTGCCAAATAGTGTGAGAAGTTTTTCACGTCTGGGTGGAGATTCCTCCAGATGTCCACCAATGCGAAGGAATGGACTAATTTACCTAGAACTTTAGCTGTTGGGGATGGCTGTTTGTGTTTTGTATCGGACCCGTCTACTCTTGGGTCTAGCGTGCAATTGTGTTCCCCGCCCGGTATTATATTCTCGTCTCCGAATATGCCAACTTCAGTATAGTTGCTTCTAAAGAGGTTGATAGCGTCATGATTAGGTGCGTAAGTATTCATTATGCATATTTGTCTGTTCTCTAGCGTTCCTTTTATTATTACCATTCTATCTTCTTTATCTATTTCAGTCTGTAACATTTGCAAAGGTACCGTCGGAGCAATCCAGATTAGTACCCCTCTCGAGTAAGCCGAGTATGTTGAACCCACTACCTGTCCTTTCCACTTCCTAGCAATTGTGTTTTGTCTGTCTTCCATGAGGTGTGTCTCCTGTAACAGAGCTATATCTACTTTCGGTCTACGTAGGTACGTTAGCACCCTATTCCTCTTACTAAAATTATTCAACCCCCTCACATTCCATGTTATTAACCTAATGTTGTTCACCATGTCTAATATGATATATATTTCTTCTAGACCACTTCCTGAGCGCAAAAAACAGTCTTACTATTTGTGTTTGATGTTTTCTATGTTTATGTGCGTGTGTTTGTACTGTCTTGGCAAAGATCGGAATCCCTGCTTTATTCCCCCCTAACCATTGTCCCACAGCTTCACAACTCAAACTTTTCACCCAGCTTTGGCCAGCATGCTTAGGCATGCTCGCATCTAGTACTTCGCTTCCCACCCCCTACTGGCTCATGTGCCCTGCAAGTAGGTGCTTCCGAACTAGCACCCCAAAACGACTAATAAGGGTCGTGAAGCCAGTGCCAACTATGCTCCAAATGCTTCTTTGCCTAGATCTATGGCATTTCCTGCTAATATGTATAGTTTTCAACAAAATCCTCTGTTAAGACTTAATCACAACCTGTACTTCCTGCCACTAGCTGAAGTAGGATAATTGGGTGCTTTCCTTGTCTAAAGACTTTTAATGCAGTAGTCTCATCCGAGCCCTCTAAGCACCACATATCCTTAAATAGAACCCACTATTCATGCTACTGCGCCTTCAGATGTTGTCGCCAATCGCTCCTTGTCCAACCATTCTTGTGCTTCCTCTGGGCTATCGAAGAACAATGAACATCCATGTCATAGGATTTGAAGTCTTGCCGGGGAAATGAGCATATACTGGAGTCCTGCTTTTCTCAGCCTTTCTGTAATGGGGCTGAATTGAGCCCTTCGTCTCTACAACTGAAATGTGAATTATGGGTAAACAGCCAATTTCGACGATGCTCTCTGCATGACTCCTCCATTCCTAGAGAACGCAAATATCTTTTTTCAGTCTTTATAAATGAGGATCTTTGCTATAATAGGCCTTGGAGGTGCGCCCAGAGGGGGTTTCTTTGTTGGTGCTCTGTGCGCCCTCTCAACTGTGAAACCCAGTGTTAAGTTGCCTGGACCAACCTCTTGCAGTAATACATTCTCAATATAAGTTGGTGGGTCCGTTCCTTCCATTTCCTCCGGCAGACCGATCAACCTTATATTATTTCTCATGGCCCTTCCTTCCGCATCCTCTGCTCTTTCTTCAAGGAGCTTCACCTGTTTTTTCAGTAAATGGACTTCAGTTTGCATTTTACTTATGTTAGTGCAATTTTCTTCTGCCTTTTTCTCCGCCCTACCAGTGCGTTCCGACACCGCTCGCACATCTTGGCGCAGCGAATTTACATCTATTCCCACCGCTTCTATCTTATCAAGTGCAGTCCACAGTGCAGCAATGGCAGCTAGGATTTGTTGTTCGCCATCTGCCTGATGTTGTGTGCCTAATTCGTTTTGCATGTCTTGGCTGTTAACTGCTGCACATTTAGCAAAGGATTCAAGCGTGTTCTGCTTTCCTTTCCCTTCCCGTTCGGTCGCTTTATTTGCCATCAGAGTTACAGTGCTTCTCTGCAGTGCAGCTTCCCGTGTACGTATATATTTTATTGTACTCTTCGTGCGGTGTAGTTGTTATCTCCACTCTATATCTCAACTACATGGTGACAGGCGAGATCCAGGCGTGGGTTACCATACAATATTAGCCGATCTACTTTGTACTTATCAATTGCACTGCAGGCAACGTAATCTACACCATGTTCTCCTCATTTACTGTGCGTTCAGTAGTGAACATTCAACACACATTTGGAAGGTCGGGAGAAGAGTGGTTCCTGTGTGCTTATTGGGGGTTGGGATATTTCCTGGCTGAGCTCTTCACTTGAGCTGTTGGATCTACGTTGCTTGCCTCCCCACCTCTCCCCTCTTCCCCCCGCTGTCCGTAATGAATGTTTCCAGCAACGCTGGATCTTGCAGTACCCACCCGTCACTCACTGTTTCTTACTTGTTCACTGTCCGCCGTAGTCTGGCGTCTCCCTCAGCAAGCCTATTCACTGTTTCAGCGACATTGACCAGGCTTGTATTCCACTCCGGGTCCCAACAGTGTTACGGCTGCTTGTCTGTGCCATACTGTGCATATTATATTCCGAACCAATCTGCAATTGGAGGTACGTTGTATGTTTCCTCCTCTCTCTTGTATTGTCAGGAGTCCAACGTGGTCGCTGCGGTGCCCCTCTCTGTCTTTCCTCTTGTCGGCTGCCATTTCTGGACAAAGTGCAACGCGGGACTAGGGTCCTTCGCGAAGGGGCTCTTCACAGACAATAATCACCGTTCCAGCCAGTGTATCATATGCCCTTGACTCTGCGCTGCGCTGTCTGCGTATTAGGTTGTCTGTAGTTAACGAATGAACGCTTTTATCCACAGATAATGCAGGATCGAGCAGGAGCTTTTGCTAGGTCGTCCTCGCTGCATGGCTGCTGGCCAAATTTAATAGATACTGACCAATCAGGCTTTATCTTCAACAGACAGACTCATGATAATATTTGCAGAATAGTCAACATTGTTTATCTTTGTAAAAATAAAAAAAAACCTCTAGCTTAACTTGATTTAATTGCAAATTAAGCATTTGATAGCATTGATTCGGGAGACTTGACTAAAGTTCTGAACACCTTTGGATTTGGGCCCAACTTCATGAAACATTTTCTTGAAAATGTTATTCATCTCCACAAATGTATTAAAGTGAGTACAAGATTCTCTGGTCCCATTCCTATTCACCAAGGCACAAGTCAAGACTGCTCTCTATCCCCAATATTTGCTCTAGCCTTGGAACCATTAGCTTGTATGGCCAGACAGAACAAAGACATCATAGGAGTGCATATAGGCTCATCCTCAAACAAGCTTGCGCTATTCATGGACGATGTGATTATTAAAATGTCTAGCCCCAGATATACATTGCCACGGACAGTTGATTAACTGAAACAATTTAGATGTGTCTTGGGTAATGATGCCAACTACGCTAAATCCTATGCTCTAAACATACCGGCACCTAAAGCTGTGGGAATCAGACAAACTTAAAACACTTGGGAGTATTCATTACACGCTCCTAGGATACACGACAGCGCCACAACTTTCCAAAGCTTTGGAGGGTCCTTTTTAAGAACTTGGAGCGATAGAAAAAATTGAAATCTTCTAGTTTGGCAGTTGTATGGCTACAAAAATGAATCTATTAAAACTTTTGATCCATGTCTTTCAGGCACTGCCTATTAAAATGCAGCTTAAAAGTATTAAAAAAGGGTAGGCAAAAATGTGGGATTTTATTTGGCTTGCGGATGCCTCCCAGAACATCGAGAGAAATCTTAGTGTGCTTTAAACAGCAGAGCAGGATACCATGCCAGATACTTACAAATATTTGATTGAGGCACAGATATCAACAATACGGGACTGGACTGACACCCAGCTTAATAAGAAGTGGAAGTAGATGGAACAGCTCGATTTTACCATGCCCTTATACCAGTTATAATGGCTACCTCTTAAAGACCGCCCACCAACGCTATCCATGTGTGCGTTTTGTGGAGCCCTGGTTTCACACTGGGAAATGGACAGGTGCACCGTTGTTAGGTGGCGAGATGGAGGCCTCAACACATTGGCCCAGCTATATGAGGAGGGTGTTCCGCTTACATCTGAACAGTGTAAGATGGCATTCTCTCTGCAGGAAACAGAAATTCCATTTTTTACAGCTACGTCAAACCACAGATAAACAACAGAAGAGGAAGGGGAATAAACAGCCTTTGAGGAGTTGGTATCTCTCAACCTCTCAATGCATATCATCTCATATATACACACACAAGTTTGAACAACGGTATGAAATGTGTGCCTAGATGAAATGGTGGGAGGAAGAACTGGGTTGCACAATCTCCCCACTGTCTTGCGAGCACATCTGGAAAAGGTCCTTGATTTACACTACGATTATGGAGAACACAAGCTAATATACCGGTGGAACTTGACTCCTGATAAGACTTCACAAGGTGTATCCTGAAGCTCCCTCACACTGTTGGAAGGAGTGCTGGGGTGTTGGAATAATGGTGCATATATCTGGTGGCATTGCCCCACAATTAAACCAATTTGAACCAATGTTATTAACATGATATATAAAGCAGTGGGCATCCATTTGCCACTAGATCCTTTGGTAGTTCTCCTGGGCGATATAGACGAGCAGGAGATATTCAATTTGGGAGCTACACATGCAAAACTGGCCAATCAAATGTTTATAGCTGCACGCTTGGTAATTGCACAGAATTGGAAGTAAAAAAAAACTCCCTTCTTACGTAGGTGATGATCCAGACTGGCATGTATGCCCTATGAAAAAGATTACGACCGTGTTCTCTGAAACACTAACTAAATAACAATCAATTTGGGATCCATTTATCACATATATCAATTAGGAGGAGAGTCGTTCCGTAATAGGAGGAGAGTTGTTCCATAAGACCATACCAATCTCCACTCTCTAAATAACATATGAATGATGAATTATAATTGTTCTGTTGATCTTCTCCGGTTTTCTTCCCTTATCTCTTATTTATGTTGTATGTGGCTTATTTTTTAAATAATTGTATGCCATGTCTTCTTGAAAGCAAAAAACAATAAAAATATATATTTTTTAATATTTTACCTCAGATTCTTCATCTATTTCGACATTCCAATACTTAATTGAGGAAGAAATACATTTGGGCAGTAGAAGAAACCTTGCATAGAAAATAGTTTTTCTTGGCAACTAAAATAAATGGGGGATAGGGGTGTCTACATTTTAAATATGACATTGCAGCCCAAATGAGGAGAATTGTTAAGGGAAGCAAATGTGGTCCAACAAGCATAGTTATCCCCAAACCTGTCTTCCCAAGAACCACAATTTTATATTATGTGACAAGGCCACTAATCTGGGCTTGTGGAAAGGGGATGGGAACCCCTCTCAGCCAGTGGTGTGAGGCCTAGCATGGAAAAACCCCCTCTCGTGCCAGAATGTTTCTATGCAGACCACCTCTTTCTCAAGACTTGCATTAAAAATCAGATACTTGCCAGAGTCTCATTTCTAGAGGCAACCCCTCAGAAGAAATAAAGGAAACAACCCAGAAAGAGCAACCCACGTCCCCATGGCGGCACAACACACTGAAGCCTGCCAGACTGCCGAGAGAGACAGAGAGAGAGATGCAGTATTTCCACAGACGTGCATCACCGGCTTCACTGGTGTACCGCCGAGAAGGAGAGAGGAGCCGGTTGGTGCCGCACAATAAAATAATTACGGGGCCACTGGAAGTCTCCGGTATGTCTGTGCAAAGACATAAGAACCCACTAGACCACCAGAAACTATGGGGTTTGGGGGGGGAGAGGAATTCACACTCCCCCGTCAAACTAACTCAGGAACGCCAAACACTAAATGCAGTGATATGAAGAAACACTTACTGGGCTGGGGCCCCCCTTGCCATTCTGCGGCAACCCTGCACAAAGAAAGTGGGTGGGAGCTGTAAGGAAGGTGTGGTATCAAACAGTAAGAAACACAAGTGATCACAGTTCACGGCTGTTTATTGAACTTTCAAATGGGTTGGTAAAACAGCCATCTAATCCTAAATCTAAAGATGGGAGCAAGCTACGACCATCAAATAATAATAATGCAGTCCTAGTCGAGTCTGTCAAAATAAAAGGGCCTATACGAATAAACCTACGTGCATCAAATTGGAGCTGTTTTTAAATGCCAACATTTTTTTCAAGATACACATTAGAAAATTCTATTGGTTTAGGGATTTGATTGACTGTACAATATTGTATTTTCAAAAATGTACCATTGGAAAAATATGTGAAATATGAAAACATGCAATCTTCAATGTTGTGTTGCTCTTTTCTGTGTGACCAACGGGTTGAGGGGAAGACGGTGGAGTCAACCGACTCAAGTGCTGAGAAGAGGAAATCTGGGCGAGTAAGACTACTCGTGGTAGGTACGCCAGCATTCAGCGGTAGAAGAAATCAGCGCAACACTTACCATAGACCCTTGCGGAACAGAGTGCACAGCTGGAACCAATGGAAACAGTGATGCAGAAGGCTGAGCTGCGCAAGGAAGAAATCACCCGAAGACTTATAGCGAGGCTGCGACAAGGTGAAAGAACACCACGAAGAACCGGTGAGTCCAAATTGGGATGAAGGGAACACTGGGGCGTATTGGTGAGCACGCTGCACGCCAGCAATTAAACAAAATAGAACGGAGAAAGAAAGAAAGCTGTTTATTAAGTCCAACAGAGAGAAGTGAAAGTGCATCAGTTAAAGGAAGGAACCTTAGAGGTTTGCCCATGTGTATGAAATACACATAAGAAACAATCAATCATGTAATGAACTAAATGAAATAGCCAACAAGGCTAAAGTAGTATCTTACTAAGAGTGGAAGTGTGAGCAAAACACTAATGAGGCAATATGCCATGGACAGAATGAATTAGCCAGAATGGCTAACATTGTGAATGGTCAACAGTGGAAATACAGACACGTGTGTCAATACAAGAAGCCCTGGCAGGAGAGTATACCAGGCACTTACAAGTGTGTGAACAGCAGAAGTTGTAGAACTATGTATTACGTAAGTATGTATTTTCTCGACAAAGAAGTGTCCTAAGACGATGATATGGCAGGTAGGAGATGAGCCGCTTGAATGGACGACTGCTTTGACCTATTTGGGTTATGAAGTGTTAAATTCCACCTCTAAACAAGGGACACAATTATACTTAAAATCCAAATATGGACCGCAGTTAACAAAAATATAACGGGTATACGCACAGCTATGCTCCTTTTCCTTGACCCCATTGATCCAATTCTAACGTATGCAATTTGAATCAATAATTCTTTATGGTCTCAACATCAATCTTACTGACTTGGGGTTAGCCTGGATTTGATCCAGGGCATGCTTTTGAGTAAGACCTTAAGGTTAGCAAGTTCTACACCAAACTCAGTAATAAAATATGAGTTTGGGCTTGTCTCCTTGGCTAGTAGGGCCCTGTGAAGAAAGCTGCTGACATATGCTAAACTCCTGAATTCACCAATACACTTGCTATATGAAAAGTGTCATCAATAACCAACTTCAAGGAACATATGAACATCCTGCGGATTGAAACAGATGCCTCCTGGGGGCAGCTTACCTTAAATCCATCTAAGGGTAAAAAAAAAAAGCTCTTCCAATAGGATTGGGGGAAAATGGCAGATGAGCTGGGAAAATACTCCCTTTATAAGGAATACGCTAAGTTGGTTTATAAAAGGGAGCAGGTAGCCAAATATATACTTATCTTCCCGTGTCCAAGAAGGAGAGCATTGTATCTTTACTTCAGATTAAATCAATTACCCACACTCGAAAGAGTGACTAAGTTGGAAGGGGTACAAGGTAACATGAGTTGTAGACTGTGTGGTGTGGAGGGATTGACAGAAACCAACCTCAAAACATCTGGTGATGGGCTGTGAGGCCCTGAAGGAAGGGAGAAATACTTAGACATCAAAATAGGCAATGAAGCTTGGTGGTCTAGTCTGATGGGTGGACAATCGCAGGGCTTAATCTTGGCGTTATGTGAATTTCTCTCTAAAGTACTAAATAGGTTGGAAGAGCTTATTTTGGGAAAAGAGGACCTATCCCTAACCCTGTGAGACTTCACATGGCGTATGCCTTTGGCCTGTGTATCTGGCTTTCCTTTTTGCTTTTTCTGCTTCTTCTCTTTCTCCCTTTGTACTTTTAAGAAAAAAACCACAAAATGAAGGATGTATTTCGGTCTTATTACGATTCTTATCTTTTTTGTTCTTTTTATAACGAGCTGTATGGCATGTTAATTACTTTAAGCTCTTTTTAATTGTGATTGTGAAAGTATCTCATTTTGTTTTGTTTTTAACATGTGGGAAATAAAACACAAAAAAATTAAAAACAGCAGAAGCCATGGCCGGAGAGTATACCAGGCAACTACAAGTGTATGAATTCAACAGAGTAGAGAAACCCTGGCAGGCGAGTGCACCAGGTATCCTGACAACTCAACGGACATTATGTAAGAGTTTTGGTATTGATGAAAAGAAAAGACAAGAACTGTCAATGATAAGAAAGCATTAAGAAGACTCCAGGGGAAGTGGGCACAGTCTGGAGTAAGGAGCAATATCCTTGAGAGACATTTTGTTGAAGTTACCTATTGCTTTGCCCATTTGAACATTTCTAAAACACAGAAGGCCGAAGACATTATCCTTTTCACTTTAGAATTCAATACCTTAGAATTTGAGGGCCCGAATAGTGCTTTGGACACAGGCCGCTTTTGTTTTGGCCATTCTGACACTGACAGACCCTTACTTTTGAGTTTAGTTAGGGAAACACCTCTAGTGCAGGGATAGCAAGGCATTTTTCCAACCCCTTTTTATTTATCAATAAAAGTCTTTAGCAAAAACTATGTCTAACTTGTGCCTGAGTTTCACTCCTGACTAATCATACTACACATAAGGGCTCCCTGTGACCAAATTACGGGGAAATCAAAAATGAGCCCCATTGTGTTTGAGAACATGAGATAACATTTTTAATGTAATTGACTGTGCTTTGGCAAAGCCCATTTTGAAAAAGTTACAAACCAAGAAACAAAACATATGTTGACATTGGCAGGTAGCTTTGTCAAACTGCATTCTGAGTGAAAGAGAAGTACTGAGGAGATTACGACATTCTGCGCTTGTCTTCTGATAGCAGTTCTTTATGTGTACTTATGAGAAATATAGTTCTGAGGGGGACTGTCGCATGGGAGGATGGCCAAAGGTATACTCAAACCCCAATTCAAAACAGCATTAAAGTAGATCACCCCTTATTAAGCGCCTGTCCCTGAAGTATTCACTTTAAGATTCCCAGTTGCATTTCAAGAATTATTTTATTGATTAAGTGCCCCGATGTCGACATGTTTCGATCTCATGCATTCCTTATCAAGACAGGGCTATTAGTCCATTATTCCACATTGCATGTAAAACATAGATTAATTTAGTTATTCACATTCATCATAAAACAGTGATATGTATAACATTGGTTACATCACCAAATTATGATTAACAAACTTATGAAATAATAATAACGATAAAGGCACAAATAAAATCATAATACAATACAGTTAGCGTCATTTCAGACAGATAAAAATGGATGGGCAATGGAGAGGATCAGAGAGGGCAGAGAGATTGGAGATATGCATATACCATTAGTTCAATAGGTACATTCTGCAATAGGTTGCTGCACACTGTCTATCTCCCGTGCTCTCATTATGTGTTATTGTTAAGAAACACAACGCACATCCATTGTCATTGTGAAACCCTTCTCCCATACCTATGGAAAGTCACTCTTCATTCAATTAGCTCACCATTCCTTCCTTATCTTATTTTTAAGGGACAGTCCCAACACCCTCTTGTATAATTCCTTACCTACAGAGTTACGCATATTGCACACCACAAGTGAGCTCACCTCAATTGTTGTAGCTCCTTATATCATATTATATATGGGATACAATATCTGCCGAACTGCAAATGTCACAAAGTTTTCACTTAATTCTTATTCTGTTTCGCAGTTCATTTTTGCGCTTACAACTGTCATGTTCCCTTCTCTGACTCAACTCCCAAACTTAATAGTTGGGTTTGGTATTCTTCTAGTCATTGTTATTCCCACTGGTAATACTACATTCGCTATTAGTAACCTTTATTTCGTCCCATGTTGAACAAGTTACTCTCTTACCTGGTAACGTTCTTTCGATGGGATGGTCCGACGATGTATTCCATACCTATGACAGTAATCACCACAGCCGTGCTGCTTCGGAAAATCTTTCGGCGTCTGCGTCCTGCGTCGATGACGTCGATATGCTGTCCTCGAGGGCATCCGTCAAGCCGACGTCACCGGATGTTATAAGTAGGATGCACGACGCCCGTAGTCTCAGTGGTAGTTTTTTCCCCAGAACGTGTGGAACCAATCTTCTGTCAGTATGACCACAGAAAGCCTTGCGAAAACGTAAGCTGCAATCGCATAAGAAATTCTGTAGCAGGGAAGGTAGGGAGGGAGCGAAATGGAATACGTCGTCGGACCATGCCATCGAAAGAACGTTACCAGGTAAGAGAGTAACTTGTTCTTCGAGGGGATTGGGTCCTCCGACGTATTCCATATCTATGACCGACTCCAAAAGCAGTACCAACGTATGGAGGAGGGAAAAAGAATTTAGAATATTGAAATTTAGAGTGCCCAATCAAATAGGAGAGTAAAGGACCGCTTTGCCAAAGGCCAGATCCTGCCCATGGATGGAATCTAGGGAGTAGTGTCGTCCAAAAGTATGGACCGACGCCCAAGTGGCTGCTTCACAGATGTTACGAATAGGAACACCCCTCTGCAGGGCAGTAGAGGCAGCCATACCCCTAGTAGAATGGGCACGTAAGCCTACCGGAGGGTCCTTACCCGCCAAGCGGTAACATTCAGAAATTGCCAAGATAATCCATCTAGACAAAGTCTGCTTAGTAACAGCTTGTCCCAAACGCCTTCCAGCGTAACCTATGAAGAGTTGATCATCCACTCTGACCCGGGACATACGTGAAATGTAGAAACTTAAAGCTCTCCTAGGATCCAACCTATAGAGCATCTCCTCGTCCTTACCAGGATGCGGAGGAGGATAAAATGCCGGAAGAATGACCTTCTGGCTTAAATGAAATTCTGACACCACTTTTGGAAGAAAGGAAGGACGAACTCTAAGGACAACCCTGTCCTTATTAAACACAGTGAAGGGTGGCTTAACTGAAAGTGCCTGTAACTCACTCACTCTGCGAGCGGAAGTAACCGCAACTAAAAATACAGTTTTAAGGGTTAACAGTTTCAAAGGACAAGAATGTAAAGGTTCAAACGGAGAACCCATTAGAAACTTAAGAACAAGGTTCAAATCCCAACCGGGCACCTGGAAAGGTGACGGAGGGAACACATTAGTGAGCCCTTTCAGAAACTGCGAAATTAAAGGAATTTTAAAATAAGAACACTCCTCAGACGAGCACTTAAATATGGACAGCGCCGCCAGGTAACCTTTAATGGTACCCACTTGCAGGCCCTTGTGGGCTAAAGAAAGCAAAAAGGACAGAACCACAGGAATGTCACATGAAAAAGGATCCACATTCTGCACCCTGCACCAGTCGCAGAACTTTCTCCAACGGCAATGGTACAGGGTCTTTGTTGCCGGTCGTCTGGCCGAAAGCAACACCTCCATCACGTCTTCAGGGAGGTCCCAATCCTTATACCTCAATCTTTTAGAAGCCAAGCGTGAAGGTTGAGGGATCTGACCTCTGGATGGAGAACCCGACCCCTCTCCTGTGAGAGCAGATCGTCTCGGTAGGGAAGACGACGTGGAGGGCAGATGGACAAGTGGAGAAGGTCCGGGTACCACGTCCTCTGGGCCCATGCCGGAGCAATGAGGATCATGCGGGAACCGAAGCTCCATAACCTCTACAGCACTTGCGGGATGACGGGGACTGGAGGAAACGCGTACAGCAGTGGGAAGGACCACTCCACCATGAACGCGTCTCCTAAGGCTCCTCTTGGAGGAAATTCCCGCGAGCAGAACCTTTCGCACTTCCGGTTGACACTGGAGGCGAAGAGATCCACTTGAGGGTGAAGATCTCCAGGAGAATCTCCTGAGCCAACTCCCACTCGTGAGAGATCACGCTCTGCCTGCTCAGATCGTCCGCCATCTCGTTTTCGTCTCCGGCCAGATGAACTGCTGAGACGAAACTTCCTGCTGGATGTCCCAGAACCAGAGCTGCATCGCCTCCCTGCACAGAGGAAGTGACCCTGCCCCCCCCCCCTTTTTGTTGAAGTAGTGCATGGCCACTGTGTTGTCTGTCAGAATGAGGACATTCGGCAGAAAAGCCTTCAGGGCAAGCCTGACGGCCCTCAGCTCCAACAGATTGATATGGATTCTGGACTCCAACGGAGACCAACGACACCTGACTGTCAACTCGTTGGCATGAGCTCCCCATCCCGTGAGGGATGCGTCCGTCACAATCGTCACCTCCGGCCAGGGAAGCCAAAATGGAGCCCCCCTCATCAGATTGCATTAGTCGGCCCACCACAGAAGGTCCTGGGTGACCGAGGGCGGCACCTGAACGGGTTCCGAAATCCTGCCGGAGGACTGTGACCACTGCATCTTGAGAGCCCACTGCAAAGATCTCATCCGCAGTCGAGCCTCTGGCACCAGAAGAATGCAGGATGCCATGAGGCCGAGCAACTTCAAGAACTGGAACGCCGGGGGACTCTGGGCATGTCGAAACTTGTGTACCATCTGCTGAATGTGAAGAGCTCTCACCTGGGGAGGAAAACACTGCCCCAGGGAAGTGTCGAGCACTGCTTCGATGTACTGGAGCCGCTGAGTTGGCGTTAAGTGGGACTTCTTTAAGTTGAGGTAGAAGCCCAGCTTGTGAAGGGAGTGGCAGGTGACGGACAGATGATCCAGGACGAGGTCGAGAGAGCGTGCCCGGATCAACCAATCGTCCAGGTAGGGGTAGACGTGAATCCCCCCTTTCCTGAGATACACTGCCACCACCACCATGAGCTTGGTGAAAACCCTCGGGGCGGAGGTCAATCCGAACGGCAGGACCGAAACTGAAAGTGCGAGTCGCCAACCGCGAACCTCAGGTACTTCTTGTGCTTGGGATGGATCGGCACATGAAAGTAAGCGTCCTTGAGGTCGAGAGACACCAACCAGTCCTGAAGTTGAAGGGCCTGGAGGACTTGAGAAAGAGTAACCATCTTGAACTTGTCCTTCCTGCGGAGCTTGTTCAAACCGCGCAAGTCCATGATGGGTTTCAATCCCCCGTCTTTCTTCGAAATGAAAAAATAAGGGGAATACCATTCCTTGTTCCTCTCCGCTACAGGCACCAGTTCTATGGCGCCTTTCTCTAGCAGGGCTTGTATTTCCTGCGCAAGGAGCGGATCCGGACTCTTCAAAGAGAGATTCCCTGGTGGATTGTCGTGAGGCCTCTGCCGAAAGGGAAGACAGTAGCTGTGGGCTATGATCTCCGGAACCCACACATTTGAAGTAATGGCACGCCATTCTACAAGATGCTGCGCCAGCATTCCCCCAACCGGCAAACCATGGGACATGGCCTCATGACTGAGCTGAAGCGGCTGCAGCATTGCCTGAGGGTAAAGAGGCAACTGCCCGAGCTGCCTTGGCACCTCGAGTACCTTGTTTTCCACCTCTGGCACTCCTACGGGGGCCCCTTTGACTTGCAGCTCCTCTCGATCTACTAAAGGATGAGTAATATCGAAAGGAACCTCCCCTGAATTGCTGTCCACTAGGACGAAAAGGCGGAGGTTGGCGAACTGCAGCGCTCAACGACTTTGCTGCAGCTTTTGAGGTCTGCCACCTCTCAAGGCTCTCGTCAGCCTTGCTGCCAAAAAGATGTTCACCATCAAAGGGCATGTTGAGGAGCCGGGCTTGCACATCAGCAGGCTTGCGTGGTTGCGGAAGTCGTTCCGCAACCACGCAAGCCTGCGTATTACAGTGCTCGCCGCCATGGACCGGTTGACACAATCTGCCATGTCCAGACCCGACTGAACGGACTCACACATGGCATCCTTGCCATCCTGTACCATAGCAAGGAAGCCATCCCGTTCCGCCTCTTCGGGAATATGGTCAGCCGCTAACGAAATACAGTTCCACAGAGTGTGCGTGAAACGTGACAAGGCACACACGGAGTTGGCTGCCTGTAAAGCCATACCCCCAGAAGAAAACACTTTCTTCGCCCAGCCATCAAAGCGCTTGTCGTCCCTATCAGGAGGGATGGTAGGATACAACGCCTGCTTTGCTGGGGCCGTAGCCGCCTGCACCACCAAACTCTCCAGAGTGGGGTGCGTGGTCAAGTAGCAGGGTTCGCTACTGGCTGGACGGTATTTTCGCAGCAAAGACTTGCTCACTGCCGGGAGACTCTCCGGGGCAGTCCAAGCCGCTGCCACTCTTCTTTGCAAGGCCATATGGAATGGCAGTACCGGGTCAGTTGGTGGACCTTGGTCTAGGATATCCGTCAGGTCATCCTGCAGAAAATCCAGCGGTGGTGCAGACCACCCCAAGTATTCCGTAACCCTCGACATAAGGCGCCGGTACGAGGACTCGGCATGGGTGCCAGGCTCAGGCCGACAGAACTCCACCTCCGGAGAGGTGTCCAGACCACTGGCGTCGTGCAACGACTGACGCAGGTCTATCTGGCTATGACCAGATATAATCTTGTCTGGTACCGTATCGGGAACCAACCCATCTTCAGAACCCTCATCCACCTCAGAAATATAATCGAGAGGCTGGAATGTGGGCACAGAATAAGGGATAAAGACATTTTTAGTCTTGGCCAGAGCCTTTCTAGGGGGTTCCACCGTGCCACGGGGTACCTCCGACAAAACAGCCTCAAAAGGCGTCGAGGGCATCGATGGAATCGACGTCGAGCGTGGCGCCGACAGCTTCGACACAGTCCTCGAGGGCGAAGCTCCGAGCGTGTCCTTCGACAGCCTGATCGCTGATGGCGTCGACGGCTTTCTCGGAGGCGGAACCTCGAGAGAGTCCCTCAACGACTTCGGCGCCAGAGGCGTCGAGGTCTTCTTCTTCGAAGACTTCACAGGCTCCGATGGTCTCAAGGGCGTCGAGGACCGGGACCTGGAATGGGCATGTCTACAGCGACCAGTCTTGTCCGACCGGGAACCTCGAAGGCGCCCACTGATCGCGACGACCACTCGAGCCCGAAGGCGTGCGAGTGGTGTCTCTAGCACGGTCACGGCCGGCATCTTTCGACGGCGCGGAAGGACCGGAGCCCTACGACTGAAAAATCGCAATCATCTCCTGCCGAAAGGAATCCCATTCGGCAGGAGTGGAATGCTTGTTGGGACAAGCAACCCACCGACGGGCGGAGTCCTCGGACGAGGAAGGCGACTGGTGCCGGCACTTCTGTGAGTGCCTTGAAGAGGCAGAGGAATGGCGGGACCTACTCCGGGAACGAGACCCCCCAGACCGACGACGACGATGCGGAGAGTCGCCCCTCGAATAGTCAGTCGAAAGGCCGGCGGACCTAGACTTCCGGGGCTTGGCCACTTTACCTACAGAAAGCTTCTTCTTGCGCTCCCGCAAGGCCTTCGAAGTAAGCGACTGGCAATCCACACAATCATCCGTGTCGTGGTCCTCACCGAGGCACCAGAGGCAAGCGACGTGCGAATCCGCCAACGACACCTTGGACCCGCAGTCCCGAGACTTCTTAAAACCCGGCCGTGGGGTGGAAGAAGACGAAGACATCATGCAATATACACAAACGAACAGGTTCGAGGAACCGAAAGAACAGAACTCAGAAGAGTCGAGGCACGCCGAGATCTTTGATGCAAACACGTTCGCGGAATATACGGAACTGAGGCTTCGGGCGTCGTGCGTCCTACTTATAATATCCGGTGATGTCGGCTCGACGGAGGCCCTCGAGGACAGCGTATCGACGACATCAACGCAGGCGCCGAAAGATTTTCCAAAGCAGCACAGCTGTGGTGATTACTGTCATAGATATGGAATACGTCGGAGGACCCAATCCCCTCGAAATATATTTTATGATGGCCAGCAAATAGTGTTGCAGTACGAATTCCTTATTCTTTACCATATGGTAAGTATAAGTAATGTATTACTTCACTTTGTGGTTCCCTTTCAAAATTGCCAACACATATCACCCTGTTTAACCCTCTGGGTCCCATTTTCCTTACCTTCGTGGTCCTCACTAAGTCTAAAGTCCTTATGGCGTTCCACATGTGCATTTTGCTGCGAACTTCATTTTGGATCCAATATTTGTTTACACTGTGACGTCACATGTCATAGGTGTGATGTCATACGTGTGACATGACACGTTTCATTTCGACTATTTTGGAAGCTGCATGGCTGCACATTCTACCCAAATATTTGCCTTGCATATCAAGTTCACCTTTGGTATTAAAAAATGACTCATTTGCATCCCTAACCTCTAGAACGCCTAAATTAATAGACTTCATCCCAATGTTGTGCCTTATAATTTATCCTATTCACTGCACGAATACGTCACATTTCTAAGTGTTGCGTTCATAACGAAGACAACCCTGTTGCCGGCCATCTCTCTCTTACCACATTCAAACCTTTGGCCATCTTATCTTATTATAGACGGTAAAGTTTTCATAATCGGACAATACTTCTTGGTGAATCATTGTTGTTCCTTGGCACAACTTCTGAACGATACTGATTTTATTTACATCCGTCCAATATTACATATAAAAAATACCCTATGTGATATATCAGAGATCATTCAATCACTGCTGCCCTCTCATTACGTAGTATCCCTGTTGAGGACTGGCAGTTTCAAACTCTCGGGCTAGTCCATACTCACTTATACCAAGTTGCAGTCTATTTTCCAAGGGACTTCCACCTTACGTCTATTTCACAGTATTACATTGAAGACTTATCTTCATATATAATCATCCCAGTGCCTACATTAATTTTTCTTGAATCATCAGTAATGCTCCTATACAGTACATATCATTGAATTACGCATTCTAGATGTGTCTGTTCTTGCAGGTTGCTTATAAAAATCCTGCCATCTCATTATCTGAATTCAAACCACTCCCCTCCTCTTTTTCCGAGGGGGACTCATCAATCCAATTAATCTTATACCTTGTTCATCATCCATCTGATGGGCCACTTGCCAATGCACTTCAAGTGGGAACTTAGGGTCTTGGCTTCCCACAGTATATAGATGCTCCTGTATCCGAAACCTCAATTCTCTGATTGTACTGCCAGTGTATATTTCCTGGCATTTTACAATTAATCATATTGTTAATTCTGTTTTTCACTCCCCTGGTTGCGTTAAATTCTTGTGTGGTGTTATGTGCATATTTGCACATTGTACACGTCCCACATCTTGAAAACCCAATTCTTGCTGATTGCAGCCAACTAGTACTTTGTTGTCTAGCTCTACTCAGGAGAAAGGATGGGTTCAATTTGTTATTTAGGGTCAGTGCCCTTATAAATATGATTCTTGCTGTGTCATCCACACTCTTAGGTCTTTGGCTAGGTGTAAGAGGTGCCAATGCTTCCTCGATATTTTTGTGATCGCATGGTTGTCGCTACAATATATATATATATACTTTTTTTGTTATTGTGTATATAGTTCAGCAAAACAAAACTTTTACACACATTTCCAAAAGAACAAAATTAAAATAACATAAATCACATTAACATTGCTCTAATTCAGTTCATTTTTAAAAGGAGAATTAAAACTAAAGACACAGAATCATATTTCAAAAAAAGAGCAAAGGAATAGATAGCGATAACAAAAGAGGGAAAGAAGCAGGCGGAAGGAGGAAAAGGAAGCGATAGGGTACATCAGCACCACCTTTTAAGGAGGAGCAAAGGTTTGTCTCGATTTTTACACAAATCCTCTACTAGTTTAGTGTCTGCCGCAAACTTCCTCAATTTCCCATCAGCAATTTTCCACACCTGGGTTATTGCAATTATTTTTCTCCGACTCATACCCGTTAGGCTTCTTAACCAGAACACTTCACCAGCTATTACATCTGCATCTTTGGCAAAATCAGAGCAATAGCTTTTATACACTGAGGCTATACCTTAACATCAAGTTAGAACGTGCCTTGCTGATTCCACTTCCTGTCCGTCACAACCGATCCTACAGATTCTTTCGGATTCAGGGATCCCTGCCCAGGCACCTCTCACTTCAAGGACATCAAGCCTATTTTGCCTAATGTTCATGAAGATTCTTCAGGTCTTAATCAACGGGAGTAACCTTATATATTCTTGAGGTTCCCCCAACCTACAAGGCATTCTGGCAAAGGCAAATAAGAATTTAATATTTGCTACTTTACCATTGGCCTTACCCCAGTCAAACTGCTTAGCAGAGGTGATCAAAGCTTTCAACACCGCCCCCTCTCCATCTTCCCACTTTGGTCTCCAGCATAGTCTTGTAAAGAAGTCCTCATTCATGGTCTTAAATCTTTCCAAAGCTACACATGTACCTTTCCCCATAGCAATACAAAGTATAGATAGGAAGGAGTTAGGGGTTGAAAACAATCTTAAAATATAATTTCGCTCTGTTAAGCTCCATCAAGGTAGCAAGTGAGGTTAGTGGCATCTCAAGCATGATGGCCTCCACCAGGGTATAGTTGCTTAAACCCAGAATCCAGCACCATATCAGGCATTTGACTTTATCTACCAAAGTAGACCAGTCACTTAGCAAGGCCTCCAGACCATACAGGAAAGCAGATGCTAGTTTTTGGAAATATCCAGCAGTTTGTTTCGAGAAGGAGAGAATCAGTGCCATAGTTGAGAGAGCCTTTGCACGTTTGTTAGATTTGAGTTTGTCTTTCAATGCCTTTTTGTTCGTCACAATATCTTGGCCCAAATACTTATAGGAACTAACCTTCTTGATAATGCCAATGTCACAATGGATAGAATTCTTATGACAACATGTATGTCCAACTGCCATGAATTGGGTCTTTTCAATATTCACTTTAAGGCCATTCTTTTCCGCATATGCACACACTGCCTTAGCGCTATTACATATCCCATTGTAGGTGTTATCGAAAATAACAATGTCGTCTGCATAGCAGATCCAGCCTAATTTATTTGCCCCAATTCTAGGAAAGGCATTTATTTTTTCAATAACTGTCTCAACAAAATCAGATATAAACAAATTACAGAAAATGGGTGCCAGGGCACAACCCTGTCTGAGACCCGTCCTGACTGCTATGGGGTCAGACATAAGGCCCGTATTATTCAGTCGGACCCTGGGGGTATTTTCCTCGTACATCAACCTACATATGTACAGCAGGTGTTCAGGCATACCCATACGTTTAAGTTTATCCATTAACAGGTTTCTATTCACCATGTCGAATGCCGAGGAGAAATCAACAGAGAATATATAGGGGCAACTCCCCAGGGACACTTGTTTGTTCAACCAGGATATTAACCATCAAAATATTATCGACAGTAGTATAGCCTTTCCTAAATCTTGTTTGGGCTTTATTCAGGACATTTTTAACATTAATCCACCTATTGATTCCTTGAAAAACCAGAGTACAAAATATCTTGCTCTGTACATCTGTCAAGGCCAGTAGGCGTTAGTTCATAGGTAGATTTCCATTTCCACTTTTAAAGACTGGAATGGTGATCGAGGTGCTCCATGAAGTGGGTATAACTCCTCTGTCAAGGATCTTACAGAAGATAATAAGTAGGATATTCGCCCAAATTTCAGCATTTTGTTTTATTATGATGTTGCATTGGCCGTCCGGGCCAGGGGGCCTAGATGTTTTAAGCTTCTTAATAATGGCAATGGCGTCCTCTCGCAACATCACAATCTTTTATAGGCTTTTTGTGTAGCGGGGCTGTTATCCCTTTAAACTTCTCTTCCAGAGATGTAACCCAGGTTTTATTAACAATACAACATGCCACATCCCGATTAGCATTTCCTGAAATGGCCCTGAAATTTGCTTAGAGTTTTTTTTGTGTCTCCTGCCAAAAGAGTTTACCATATGTTGCCAATTTATGTTGTAGTTTGAGGCTCTATATCTAACTATCCAATTTCTATAGGCCTTTTTTATCCTTCGCTTAGCCTGGGTATAGGTAAGCCCAAAGGGGACACTATATTCAAGTGCTTTAATTGCTTTTCTCATTTGTTTCTTTTCTTAATGGATTATTTTATCAAAAGGTTTAGCGTAATGCTCTTTAGGCAGATATGGGAGCATATTACTGCCAATAGGCATCATGCCATGAAGGCATATAGCGATCCAATCCACTATTTCATCCGCAGTGAATTTAGTCATATCTTGAATCTGGAGACATTTACTCCAATTACAGGCTTTCCTCAAGTTACAGTCAGACCACCCCAGCCTATTGCCATTTCCCAACAGATTTACTTCCCCAATTTTATCCACCAATAGGCTCTGCACGGCCTTCACACATCTCAGAAGCGAATGATCGCTAAAAGAGGTGGGAATAAAAGAAAACAGACACAATATCAAGCAATGAGGCATTCACATAAATGTTATCTATTGTAGAACAATAGCATCCATTTGTTCAGATTGAATCCACATTCTTCAGTCCCTTTTCGAGAAAGGAGCTCCATCTTTAAACTTTAATTTCCGAACAGCTGCCCCCATTAGTCATTTTTTTATGTGTCAAAGAGGCATTTAAATCGCCACCCAATATCACATTTAGCTCACCATCAGCAGCAAATCTTCCGGACAAACATTGAAAGATGGTTAATTGGATTTTAACAAATTGCCTGGGGGATCATAGATGTTAACTAATAGTAGATCCAGACCACCGACCAAACCAATCTTTACAATCAAACAGTTTTCATCACATATCTCATCAGTGCAATCCTTGGACATAATACTATTGTGAACCAGGGTAACTAAGCCCCCAAAAGGTGGTCCCTTTTCACCCTTCTTTGCCCTTCTACAGTATCTGGTAAAACCATCACATACAGGTATATTTAGCAGCCATGTTTCCTGTAGGAACACTACATCCATGTCCTCAATCAATTTGAAAGAGCCCATAGTTCCAACAAGATGGCTGTGCCCCCGAGTATTCCACGAGGCTATGGTTAGATTAACTTAACGTTGACAGGCAATAGGTGGAAGAAAGGAGCAAAGCCATTCCCAAAGGGCTTTATTTAAATCGTCATTTGAGGTTTTATTTCCAAATGTACAGGCTTTATCCCTTTCTTCATTTGCCGGCACTTGGAATTTAATGTGCTTCCTTGAAGCCAGGGTGGCATCAATTTCATACCCATATTTCTTGATGTCGGATTTAACACTTCTGATCAGCGAAACTACCGCCTCAGAGTAGCAATGCAATTCAGTCAAGCCTTTGTCAAGCAGATTCACAAACTTAAAGTCGCTACTTTTTGCCACTTCACGCATTAAATGGGAATGGAGGATCTCTAGCCGTAGGCTTCTATTTGTTGGTTTATTTAGCCTCTTCCATCCAGCCGATATAGTGAATAGTTGTTTTGGGAGGTTCATAATTTTTCCTCCATCTCGGTCAGCACTCGCCTGCTCAAGGCCAGATTTGTTTTCATAAACTGAAGCTTTTGCTTTCATTGGGATCAGGATAGGAGATTCCATGAGTGAAATACTGCTATCACTCACAGCCTCATACTGATCAGAAAGGGAGTCGCTAAAACTGGATTCCATCATTACCTTAGTAGGGTTAGGCATTTTATTCTGTGTCCTGGCCCCTAGCACCCACAAGGTAAGATTTCCTGTCTTAAGTGCCTGTTTTTTTGCCTTCCTGGCTATTCTTTTTCGAGCCCTTTTGGATGGGACTTGTTTAGGAGGGGATTTACTAGGACTGATAGCCTCGATCTCAGCTGTATGGCCTTTCTGTTCTAAGGCCATCCTTTTGATTCTTTGTTTTTCCCTCTTAATTAAACCGCATGTCTCATTTATATCTGAGGTGTCCCCAGCCAGGATCTCCACAAGAGTGGATTCTAAATTGGCAGGGACTATTACCTCCTGAACACTCTGAGACGTTGGTAAGGAGATGGGCATGTCTTCAATTTGTGTCTCTTTACTGCTTTTGACTAGAGTCATCTGTTTAAGTACTGATGCATTCCTTTCTACCAAGCACAGAATGTTATGCAACAGTTTCAACAATATTTTTAATGCAAAGCTTGTTGAAATATTATGCGCCTCCATGTCCTTAAGGCGGGTCTTGCAAACACAGTTTACCAGTGAACTCTCGACTGAGAGATCTAGCTGTTCCTTATTGTCAATAGTAGATAGCGTAGATCTGTCAGCGATGCCACTCAGCCGAGGGGTACAAGACAGTCTACCCGAAATCACCTCAGGCAGTGTTTGGAAGCAGGGGCTATGCATCTCACTCCCCTAGGTTGAAGTTCCTCGCAGCTTATCCCCCACCTCAGGGACTGGTGTAACTGTTTGACCAACTGTAGGAGTGATCCTTTCAAGGTTTGCTATCTGGCCTTCCAGACTAACAGATTTAGCAAAGAGTTGTTCTTATCGAAATCAGCTGGAATCGAAATTGCTTCAGCTAGAATTTCATCAGCATTCATAGGTTCTTCATGTATCTCAGCAGCCACAGGTTGACCAGGGTGATCCTAGAAAAAGTCAGTCATTTTACTCTCCTTAATGGTGATTGTTTGGGTGCTTACTTTGCCTGCATTTTTAGCCCTGCTACTATTTCCATTTGCATTCTTCTTGTTTGCCTTTAGCTTGCTGCGTAATTTCATGATTGTACTCTCCCAGACAGTACTTACCAGAAACCGTACATGTATTTCACCAAGCACATGCAAGTTCCAAAGTCAATACTTTAGGTATAGCCTATGTGCAAGTCAGCTGATGGAAAAAGCATGCCCTATACTAGTGCGGGCAGTCAAGAACCAACATCTACACACTTACTCTGTAAAATGCAAAAAGACTTATTGCAGCAAAGCAGGCCTTTAGGAGCAGCGTACATGGTATTCAGCAGCTGGTATAAACACGCCGTTTGCTATTTCTGGCGTTCTGAAACAAACGTCTGCACACTTGCTCAGTAGTATTTCAACAGGGCGGGATTCCCCACAGGCACTGGAGAATCGTTTCCTACCACACAGATCACACCAACAAAAAAAAGAACAAAAAAATTATAATATATATAAAATAGCCTTTATTTAATGATAAAAAGACATGTAAAAATACATTTATAGCATAATCAGGGTGGACACTAAATCAAAGACTCTCCCCCATGGCATACAGGTCTAAAAAACACTCATCCCATTAGGGTGGAAGTTCGCCACGCGTTCCGCTTGTACACCAAGCTTATTCAGGCTGATTTACATCCACATTCGTAAAAACACAATTTTAAATTAACCTGGAAGAAACACGGCTCAAGCACTAGGCACTTCCCCCTTCCTCTCGTTATTCCCGGTCATTTGACCGCATCAGGTCGTATTCACAATGATGTGAATATTACCGCCATATTTGACTAGCTTATTTACCTATTAGGTGAATGATTGTGACATGTTGATGGGGAGTTTTTTGTAGTGTTACAACTCTCCTCCTGTGTGTGTTTTTACCAATATTTGTGAATATTGTCAAAATTCCCTTTCCCTAGCACCAGCTAACAGATAGGCAGTGCACTATTTTTGGCAATATATTACATGGACTGCGGTAGCGGCCATGTAGTTCTTTTTTTAAACAGTTTTTATTAACAACACTCCAACACTACAAACATTTAAGACATTCGCGTGTGAGCTTCACATAGTTATATTCACATGTTATGCGTCATAGTCGTTGCCCCTCCCGCCCCCTTCACTCGAGCCCCTACTTCAATGCCCTAGCTTGCGTACCTCCGGGCTTGTCTCCCTCATTAATCCCACTCGAATCGTCTTCACTAAGTTCAGACTGGGAGGGTCTCACCATTGTGGCCACCAGTTGTCTCCATGCTATCGGGGGTCCCGCTTCCTCCTCCCCTCCCCCGATTGCTTCATACCAAGCTGCCGTTTCTGCTTCTGCCCATTTTAGGAGGTCAGCCCACCACGTCTCTATTCTGGGTCTTTGGGCTGCTTTCCAGCCCGTTGCAATTCTCCGTTTGGCCAGGATGTAGGCCAGATCTTTCATGTTACTAATGTGTTTAAGGTTGCGTGGTTTGGCAAAAACCCCCAGCATGCATGCCCAAACTGACTCCACCTCCAGCGTGATCCCTTTTTCGGCCAGGCGTAGTTTAACCTCTGTCCAGAATCTACCCACCTCCGGACATGCCCAAAACATGTGCATCATCCCAGCTTCCACCTCCCCGCACCTTGGGCATTTCTGTGTCACTGAACTTCCAAACCTGGCAATTTTGCTAGGTGTCATATATGCCCTGTGAGTAACATAACTGGATCTGCTGAAGCCTCGCATTTCGGGACACCTTATTGTGGTACCTTTGAGCCCTATCCCATTGTCCATCCTGCATAGGTTCTCCCAATCCCGCCTCAGTTGGAGCAACTCCTTGCCCACCCTGGTCATCCAATAGTTCATTTATGCGGGATATTTCGTGCCCACTCACCGAGATATCGTACATCGTCTCAATGACCAGGTCGGGTTGCTCCGCTAGCACTGCCTCGGTTCACCTTTCTCGTACCCGTTTGATAATTCTTGTGTATGTAATATATTGGCCTTTATGCACCCCGGTGTCCTTCATTAATCTCTGGAAATCTAGTACCTTCCCATCTTGCCATACGTCTCCGAGGGTTGCAAGGCCCATCGGTTCCCAGTATCTACGGATCCCTTTTATCATTTGCGAGTTCTCCCCACATAGCGCCACTAGCGGCACCTACAGGGAGCATGGGGTCGGGTTTCCCACTATTTGCCATGCTTTGCTCCATATTTCCCAGCCCAGTTCCAGCAGTCTCGCTCTTCCTTGCATCTTTGATTTAGGCAGCCACACCACTTCTCTTAGAAAAAAGGGGGCAGTGTCCTTGCACAATAGCCTGGCTTCAGCCGTCTCTTCTTCGGACAACCACCTGGCCACATACTGGAGCTGTCCCGCCAGGTAGTATATCTCAAAGTTCGGTAGGTTTATGGCCCCCTGTCACAAGAGATTTGCAACTTTCAAAGGGCCACCCTGTTCCTGGAATTATGCCATATGAAGCCCCTGCATAAGCTGTGGAGTTTCACGAAGAAGCGTTTGGGGAGCACATACGGGATGTTTGTGAAAAAGTGTAGCAATCTAGGCAGGACCACCATCTTAATCAAAGCCGCCCTACCCACCATAGCCAGGCGGTAGCTTGGACCAAAACCCCATACTATTCTTAATGTCTTCCACTGCCTTTTCCGTGTTGTATTTGTGTTCCTCTGCAGCCGTGTAGTATATGTCAATTCCCAAGTATCGTAATGTCCTGATCTGAAGACCGGTAGGTTCCCATGCAGGGGCCCCCTATATCTCTCCAAAGGGAACATGCTTGATTTCTTGTGGTTTACCGCTATGCCCGAGAGGGTGGCGTAGCGTTCCATCACCTCCAGGACATATTGTAGGTTTTCTTCTGCGAAGCGCAAGTATAGCAGTATATCATCGGTGTACAATGATATTAGGTGCGATCCTCCCTTTGCGAGGATCCCTATCTCCCCATACTGTTGTCTGAGGCAGATTGCCAATGGTTCTAGAGCTAGGATGTACAGCATGGGCTACCAGGGGCAGCCCTGTCTAGTGCCCAATACTAAGTTGCCATTTGTCTGAGATTATTGCGCCAGTTTTGACCCTGGCGATTGGGGAGCTATATACCATTTTGACCCACCTCAGGTACCCTGGCCCCATCCCATATTCTTTCAAGGCCGCTATCAACCACGGCCACCTGAGAGTTGAAGGCCTTTATGGCATCCAACGAGACTATTACCATTTCGCCGGGGTCCTTCTCTGTTCAATGATATGGTGGAGTCTCCTACGATTGTCGGTTATATTCCTACCTGGAACATAGCCTGTTTGATCAGGGTGTATAAGTTTGCCAATAACTCGTTTGAGCCTGTTTGCCAGCATTGCTGTGAGGATTGTGCTATCTTGGTTGAGCATATATAGGGGTCTATATATGACCCGCAATCCGTGCTTGGCTTGCCCGGTTTTGGGAGCAGAACAATCACTGTCTCCCTCAGGGACTCCGGCAGTCTCCCTCGTTCGAGCGCTTCATTTAGCATAGCGAGCAGCGGGTGGGAGGGGGGAAATGGGAGTACCTCCTGCTTATATGTTTTGTAAAATTCACTTGGGAGCCCGTCCGACCCCAGAGCCTTACACGTGGGTAGGTGCTGAATCACCATCTCTAATTCTTCTAATGTGATTGGGGTGTCCAGGTCCTCCCGTTCCTAATCGTTTAATTTGGGTAATCCTAGGTCTTCCAATGTTTCCTGAATCTCCTGACCCATCTCCTCCCCCGTGTCCTTATAGAGGCATTTGTAGAATCTAAGGAACCCCTCGTTAACTCCCTCCTGGGTGTCCCAGGTCTGGCCTTTTTCCCCCTTTATCTCTCTGACCACTGGTCGTGGTGTCTCATTTTTGTATAACCATGCTAGCAGCCTTCCCGGTTTGTCTCCCCCTGCATGTTGCCTATCGATACATTTTTTATAGTTCAATTTACATAGTCTGTCCCAGTGCTCCCTGCTAGTTTGTTGTAATAGATTCACCAGTTCAGCATCCTCCTGTGAGGTGCTCACCCTCTGCATCATTTCTTCCGGTTCCTTCTCTGTCTCCTGTAGCTCTCGCTCTATGCCCCCTTGGAGCCCTCTGGATTTGGATATGGCTGCACCCCGTACTACCACTTTGAACGACTCCCATAAGGTTCCTTCTGACTGCACACTCCCTGTGTTAATATCAAAGTACTCAATAATCGCCTCCCTTAAATCCTCCCGGAATACCGAGTCCTGCAGGGCCCCGGCTCTGAGCCTCCAAGTCGGGATTCTCGCTCTAGGGGGCTGGTGCCTCCACACCAAGACCAGGGGGGAATGGTCCGAGAGTATTCTGGCCTTGTATTCCGAGCCTGTCATTTCCCCTACCAACTCCGAGGCAACAAACATATAATCCAATCTTGTGTACAGATTGTGTGGGGCCGCGTAGTGTGAATAGTGCCTGTCTTCCGGGTGTAGCTGTCTCCAGATATCCTCTAGTCCAGAATCTCTCAGCAGGAGCTGTAATGCTTTCGCAGCTGGGGTGGGTCTGTCTAGTTTACTATCTGACCTATCCATTTTGGGGTGTAACGTACAGTAAAAATCCCCTCCACATAAAATCGCGCCCCCCCAGTAGGGGGCTAATTTTACCGTATAGGGCCCTAAAATAGGCCGCCGTGTCTTGGTTAGGGGCATATGAGTTTACAATGCTCATTTCTCTGTTTTCCAGCATCCCACGCACCACTATCATTCTTCCAGCTGGGTCTGCTGCGGCCTGAAGCAACTGAAACGGTACATGAGGTGCCACCGATGTGACCACCCCCTTGCATAAGCAGAATATGTCGCTCCCGTGGTGGTCCCTCGCCACTTTTTCCTGACCACTTCTAGTTTCTCCATAGTAAGGTGGGTTTCCTGCAGTAATGCTATGTCCAATTTCAGCCTTCTCAAGTACATCATTACCTTATTCCTCTTCAGATAACTGTTGAGGCCTCTCACGTTCCAGGTAACAATTCCAAGGCTTCCCCCATTGCCATGCGTGGTTTGTCCCTCCTCCCCACCTCCAGGGTTTTCTCTCCAATCTAGTTTGGCATGACATCCCACTTTCAACATGAACTCCCCAACTAACCCCTCCTCCCCACCTTCCCCAACTATTACACACTGCACACATCCCCTTCCCTCCCCCCCCCCTACCCATCCCCAAATGGTGCCCAGCTCCATCTCTGGATCCCAGTCTCCCCTGCTTTTGGTCCTGCCTCAGAATACTGAGATCAGGAACCCAGCAGGGTGTCACCGATCTACCGATAACCTAACTAGTCTATTCATGGGGGTGTGAGGGCTGGTTCCATTAGGCTCCTACACCTTTCACTAAATTCCCGTGCTCAGAGGATCATATATATGCACCCCTGGTCGCTCTGCTCCGACAGTCTTTACCCTGTCCTATATTCTAGTCCCAGTGTCTGAGACTGCAACACCCTGAGTGCCGCAGTCTCCATGTTACTTATCTGCGCCCTCTTCCTTCTGGATACCAGATTCCGGGGGGCAGATCTGTGTGTCCAGCCGTTCTGTCGCATCCTCCGGAGTATCGAAAAACAGTGCTCTGTTTTTGTGGAACACTTTCAGTTTCGCCGGGTAGATCAACATGTACTTGTAGCCTGCTTCTCGCAATCTTCTTTTCACTGCACTGAAGTTCATGCGTCGGCGTTGTACCTGCAGGGTGTAATCCGGGTATGCCATTGTGTTTGCCGATGCCCTTTGTATCGTTCCTCCCTTCCGGAAATGCTCTAGGATTTTTTTCCCAGTCTAGATAGTTAAGGATCTTGGCAATTACCGGCCTAGGGGGGGGCTCCCAGTGGTGGCTTCCTCGTCAGGGCCCTGTGCGCCCGTTCCACCGCAAACCTTTGAGTCAGCGCTCCTCCGGTTATCTCTTGTAGCAGCATTGTTTCAATGTACTCTGTGGGGGTTAGTTCCCTCTGCTCCTTCATGCAATCCTACGATGCATATATTGTTCCTCCGGGCGCGTCCCTCCGCCTCCTCTGCCCTACTTTCCAAGTTGCCCACGCGTTGTTCTAAGATATGGATCTCGGATTTGTGGGATGCACATGCAGCTGTATTCGGGGCCACTTCCTTCTCCAGGTCGTCTGTACGTTTTGCTAGCGCTCTGACGTCTTGCCGGAGGAGATTCACCTTCTCCTGTACAGCCCCTACTTTGAGCTCCAGTGCCGCATTTAGTTCGACCATAGCCAATTCCAATTTGGTTTCCCATGCCACTTTCAGGTCCGCAATTGCTTCAAGGATCTGCTGATCTTTGCTCGTGGCATCAGTGCCCGCAGTGGGGGTTCTCTCCTTGCTCCTGGCCCCTTCTGCCACAGGCCGTGAACTGGCATATTCTTCAAGCGTGGGTTGTTTGCCCTTTGTTTTAGCTAGTTTGTTAGCCATCTTAATGTTACTGTGCGTGTGTGTGAGTGCCACAGTGTTTGATCTTTGGCTCCGTCGGATCGGTCCACGGTCGGCAATGGAACCCGGATGGGCTAGATTGGGGGTTTCCTTATGCTGCTAAGTCTATGCCTGGAGTGGATTGTATCCTCCCACGTAATTGTGCGCTAACAATTCTTTTTTCCGTCCATATGCCCCGACTCCTGCTGGTCCAAGTCTGTGGCTGCGCCCTTAAGTGCTCATAGGCCTTTCTGAGTGTCGCTGTGGGCTTGGCGCTCTGCAGCATTGAATGCCGTCTGGTCGCGGGTGCAGCCTGCTTGTGTGGTGTTCTGCGGTGCTGTCCGCTGGGTGCGCCTCACGCCGCCTCTCTTTCCGCCTCTTGCATGGGCTAGAGGGTGCCGTCTTCACCCGGCACCTATGTCCTCCTCATGTGGCCCTTTATCATGGGGGACATGTTCCTGCCGGTACCCCGATGCCAGTCAATTCCAGCTCGTGCCCGCAGCCCAATTACCGCACACCGGGCAGTCCTGCCAGCTGCCACCGGCTTTCAGGTGTTTTCGGGGCCCAAGGTCTACGTTTGGGCTTAGTTGTGCATGCGCTCCTCTGGCCTTAAGTGCTGCGCTGGTTGCCCTGCTATATGGCGCTGTCGGGGTCCACTGGGCCTCCCCTTTGGCAGCCGCCGATGCATGGGCGCAGTTTACCAAGTTGCTTTTCTTCGTCCCGGGTGCCGCACTCTCTCTCGAGTATGCGGCACGACCATATGTTCGCGGCCAGCCTCCTCCGGGCGGGCAGCCTTTGCGTGTAGTTGCAGGCTCCATGGGATGTGCCTGCCGTGCCACGCGCCAGGTCCAGTTGCAGTGCTCAGATGGGGCGTGCACCTTTTCGGTCCGCCAGAGCCTTGCCGCACTGAGGCTCTTATGCCTCCTGCCTGGTTGCTCCCCCGCGGGTGCACCCGCTTGCTGTGCCCACCGTGGCTCGTTCTCAGCAAGGAAGTGTTCAGGCCATCCTTTTTCCAGCCCCTCGGGCGTCCTGATAGTCTCCTTCACGGGGCTCCCAGACGCTGCACGTGCGTCTGCCTCCTCTTCGAGCCGCTCCGCTGCCTGCAACAATGTTGCAAGATATTATGCAGAGCGAGCGCCGGGACCATGAAAACCCAGTGGGGTCTTCCCTGCACAGCGTGTCCATATCCTGCTGCAGGCTAACTTCGGGGGCGATCCAATTGGGATTCTCTCCCGCCGTGTGTCACGTATGATTCCACACTTTCGCCCCCAAGTTCAGCTCGTCGATGCCCCAACGGGTGGTGCAGAGGTTCTAATGCACTGCACTCCGCATCCGAATATTTCCACCGCAGTCCCGTCACTGTCCTCTCACTATCAGCAGGCTCCTTTGTCTGTGCCTCCCGTCGGCCATTTTGAGTCACCGCTCCAGAATATGCGGCCTCAACAATGTTCGCAGTGCCGTCCCCTTGCGTTTTACAGGCTCCAGGATTTCAGTGGACATGTGCACCGCATTCATGAGCGGGCACATGAGTTTTCAGAGCATATGGTGCATGCATGTATGCACTTTTGGCAAGGATCAGATTCCGGATCACAGGAGCTGTTTCAGAACGCGACTCCTCACATGGCTCTCGTAGCCACGCCCCCAGTGGCCATGTAGTTATGGTTAAGTTGCTAAACCCATCAGAAGAGCACTTTTTGGGCGGCTCATAACTTTGCTCCCCATGACGAATCCTCACCAAACTTACAAAAAAAGTATATGGCCAACTCTGAGTTTGGTGAGGTTTGGTCCAGGGGGGGCAAAGTTATAGGGGGTCCCAAAATGTATTTTTTTTCTGATAGACATAATTGGAAAAACCTTTGCTCAGGCCTGCAGCTCAAACCGCTGGACGGATTTTCACCAAATTTGCGGCAGGAGCGGCGGCTTGCTCACGAAAGCGTGCTTTTGTTAATATGGTGTGAATCCGTCCAGTAGTTCTTTTCTTAATTACCAAAACATAAGGCAAAAAAAAACAGTGATATCTATGTCCGCTCCGCAGACACAATTCCCTGTTCGCACCACAGACAGGACACCGGTTGGCTAATTGACTTGCGTAATGTCCGCAGACACACAACGTGTTCGCTGATTGGTTGGCGTGAAGCGTGAGGTGCGTCAGATTTTTGGAAACAGCCGCTATCTTGGATTTGCGGACATTGGCCGTTGTCCACGAACATTGCGGTAAAAACATATTAAAAAACACAACATTGCACTTGTCAAACTTATCAAATAATCTCTGGGGAGGAGAGGGGTGATGAGGATGGGATGGAATATGGCTGCAAGAAGCAAAAACACTGGTGTTTTTCACCACGAAAGTTAGCGAACAGTCCTGTGAAAGTTCGCGGACACCTCTGTATTACTGTTTTGGTGAAAAGCAGTTATTTGATGGCTTATAACTTTGACCCCACTTAATGGAACTGCATGTCATTTTACAATTATATTCCTGACCTGATCCCGGACGAGTTTGCAAAGTTTGGTGGGATTCTGTCAAGAGGGGGCAAAATTAGAGGGGGGGGGTCCCAAAATAATGTAAAGGCTTATAAATTAGGTGCCATTTGACAAATCTACACACAGGTTTGCAAAAAGATTATAGATCTAGATATAAATGTTTTCGTAAAGCCTGAATGGATTTTGTCAAGTGGGGGCTAGGTTATATGACATTTGTATGTTCATCATTTGACACTTTTGAAAAAATAAAACATGGGTGGATTTCAAGCAAACTTGTGTAAGGAGCATTGAGAAGGACCTGAAAGCATGGTTTTGCAAATGTGCCCGTGTTTTATTTTTTGACAAGTGTCATAATGTAGGTACAAAAAATAGTGATATACCTTTGGTGACTTATTGCTGTGTTTCAGGCCTGCTTCTTCCCCTATGTATGTGCATCATATGATGCGAATGAATTCCAAGGAAAGTACTGTAAGAACATGTGAGAATAGCAATGTCTACAAATGTAATACCTTTTGAATTTTAAGTTTTTGACTGTCAGTGAATAAACTCACCTGGCCTAGATATGTCAGTGAACAAAAAAAGAAGGGGCTAGACATGTCATGTGATCAGTGATGTCGTCAGTGACATTTGTGATGTCATCTTTAATGTCATGGGTGTTATCCTTAGTGGTGCATGGTGGTGGCACGAGTTATGGTTGCTTAGTTTACCATAACTGGCGAATTTCAGGGGGTTTTCGGTTTTACTTGTAACCATAACCACCTTTAAAAAAGTTTTTTCACTGAATTTGATAGGTTTTATCATTGAATATATATATATATATATTCAGTAAAGAAACTTTGTTAAAAGGGATGTTATGGTTCAAGGTAAAACCGAAAAACCCCTGAAATTCACCAGTTATGGTAAGCTAAGCAACCATAACTTGCACCACCACCGTGCACTGATAAGACTAACACCCAGGACATCAAAGATGACATCACAAATGTCACTGACGACATCACTGATCACATGACATGTCTGGCTCCCTCTTTTTTCCTTTACTGACATATCTAGGCCAGTAAAAGTGAGGAACTACAAATACAAAAAGTACTATATTTGTAGACTTATACTTCAAATATGTTCTTACAGTAATTTACTTGGGGTTCACTCACAGCATATGAAACATATACATAGGGGAAAACACCGACTTGGAAAACAGCAATGCTTTGTATGTATGAAGATGATCACTTTTTTATAGTTCTGCTTTTTTTTATTACTGTACTTTCCCTGGATATGCTCATATTTGTATACATTGTATTCACCCTACTTTCCTTAGGGTCCAGTCACATTATGTGATACTTGTACATAGGAAAGTAGTAGCTTTGAAGCAGAGCAATCATTTCTGTGCATAATCAGTTAGGTTATGAAGATTGTCTGGTAATACAGCTGTTTTTTTGTTTACTTCATTGTCCCTGTATATGCTCATATTTATGTGTTGTTGTCTGTTTCTGTTTTGTTTGCAATAATGCAATTATGTAGTAACTAGATTTTATTAGCTACTTATTAAATGTTTCACAGTACGCAAAACTAATAAAGCATTTATCATTTTACTATTGAACATGGCAAGATTATTAATATTGCACCTCCATCATGTATACTCCACACAATGCCTATGTTTCTACATGAGTGGCTTAAAATACTGAAAGAACGTCATAATAGAATGCTATTTGTATCACTGCATTGCTTAATGCACTACGTACCTCATGATATTTATTCCAATGATCATTGACACTTTTTTATCAACATTACAATGAGAACCCCTTGTACAGACTTTTCATGAAAAGTAAATGCACATGTGATGTCATCAGTGATGTCATCAATGCCATTTGTGATGTCATTTTTGATGTCCTGGGTGTTCGTCTTAGCAGTGCACAGTGGTGGCGCGAGTTATGGTTGCTTAGCTTACCATAACTGGCACATTTCAGGGGTTTTTCGGTTTTACTTGGAACCATAACGTCCCTTTAACAAAGTTTTTTTACTGAATTTCATAGGTTTTTATTAGTGCAACTTAACGATAACGTTCCTGTAACAAGGTTTTTTCACTGAATCTACATAGATAATGTAAATTTGATAAATGTTTACTAGGATGCCCTTAGTTTATATACATATAACATAGAACATACTGAACCCCCCCCCATCTGCGCTAGTGAGTGATATCCACGGACCACGCGCCTGTTCGCGGACGTATTCAGACAACATCAACACTATCCAAAAACTCAGGGGGTATCTTACATTGTTATATCGTCCAAAAAAAAAACACTAAACCTGTTCAAAAAGCAGCTCATTAATAGATTACAGTCAAAAATAAATAAGAAGTGAAACTGTGTATGTAAGACACTAACAGTCCAATTACACAGCATATGCAACATAGTGCAATATACCAAAACACAATAAATATTCCTCCAACAGAATTACCTCAAAGAAATTGCACAGCAAAAATCAACAGGACACCTAGGCAGCAGTAACAGCACAAACTAGCAAGAAACTAGTGAGTACACTACATTTATTGTATATATTTATAAACCTTCTGTATTAGGTACACTAAAACTATTTTTTTTTTTAATACAGAAATGTCCAGTACTTTGGAATGGCTAGAAGAACATTTTCCTCGGGATGAAATGAGTGAAGACAGTGATACTAATGGTAGACACTACACTTCTCTATATAAGCCAATTAATAACCATTACTTTATGTGTACTTAACAACATTTTGTTTTCTTTAACAGACCATACAGACAGTAAAAATAATATACCAAGAGAGACGTTAGAAAATCCTCTGCAGCGAATGGAGCTAACAATGGATGTGTTAATGAAACATTTAATTCTTTTAAAAAACTTTGTGGAGGACCATATAAAAGAGAAAAATAAATATCACTATCCCACATGTACCTGTTCCCCCTCTCCATGTCCCAGCCAACTATCGCCAAAACCTCCCCAGCAAGAAAAACATTATGATGAGACTTCAATCCCTTCTTCCCCTACCATCCATCATGTCCAAACCCCCAATTCCCCTGTATTTGTTTCAGTTTCTCCTTCGCCCTCTCTTTCATAATTTTTATACAATAATAAAATATTAAGTGTGTTGTTATTATATTCCTCTGTGTCTTATTTTTTTTTAAAAAGGCAGTTAGGGTGTCCGCCGACAACGCAGCTGTCCGGGATGTCCAAAATGGGGGTGTCCTAAGGACACTATACCTGTTCGTATTGTTGGCAATGAAGATGGAGGTGCCCTTAGGACTCACAAGATGTCCACCTGTCCGTAATGAACCAAAATGGGGGTGTCCTAAGGACACTATACCTGTTTGAATTGGCCGTAGTCAAAATGGGGGTGTCCGCAGAACACTAAAGACGTCCGCATGTTCGCAGCTATGCAAAATAAAGTGTCCTAAGAACATTCCCCCCTGTTCGCATTGTCCGTAACCAGAATTAATATGTCCATAGAACACATAGCCCATCCGCCTGTTCGCAAAGTTGTGACGCACATTTGTTTTGTTTGGGGACCAGAACACTGTCCATAGAACACCTGCGTGCATGCGTAGCACATCCTTGCCCCTACGAACATCGTGCCAGTCCGCAACTGTGTTGCACTTTTAATTAGTTCAGGGAATGGAACACTGTCCGTAGAACATCCGCACGCATGCGTAGACCCGACCCCACGCATTTGGTGTCCTACGGACAGCCATCCCATTCGCCAAAGTGTCCACGACGTCATCATGTGACCACACCCGCGCTAAGCATAACAAACACTGTCTGGGCCTCTGGACACCTAAAAAGTGCTTTTTTCAGCAATCCAAGGTATTTTTCTGGGAAAATTCACACTTGCACATGTCCCACACTATGTCCCTGACGATCTGCATACCTTTTGGAATTTTTTGAGCCCTTTCTTGGTGTTCGGAATGTTCAGGGACAGCGTGGGTGTCCGCGAAGCGTGCCCCATCACCCCTATCAAAAGCCACAACACAGAGCAGCTCCTTATTCTATTTTTGGGCTTCCAGGATAGAGACTGCTCCTTGTTGCATTGGATTGCTCTTGCTCTTTGAAACAGCTGTCCTGATGGCATCCATGGCTGCTGCTGGTGCTACTGCTGTCTCAGCAGCACCCACACCCCCTCCACCACCAACACCTCCCTGAGGGCCTGCAGAGGGGAACAGGCATCAGGATACAGAGGAGAGTGATGAAGAGGATGAGGTAGTGGAAGTACCTACTACTAGTTCTCACTGTGAATCTTGGGTGTGGAGGTTATTTACCACTGTTGATGGAGTACCAAAAGCATGTGCATACAAGGTGACCTGCAATCAGTGCAAGATGGTGCTGAGTCGTGGGAAACCGGGTCTGTACAGCTATGGCACTACCTCAATGAAGCGGCACCTAAAATACTTTCACGGTGGGGCTATTCGTAAGGTTGTACCTTGCGATAAACATAGTAGGTTGAGTTCCCCAGCAGCATCCTCCGTTTCCGCTCCTGCCACCACAAGAGACAATCCTGTGGGGCAGCGCATCCCTCCAGCTGCCTCGCAGGCCATACATGATGCTGTTGATCCAAACCTTTCGAGGGTCACAGTATTGTGAATGTACTGCGATGCAGTACTCTGCAGGGGGGAGACCCTTTGAAGTGCTTTCGAGACTGTGGTCAAGGAGCATGAGAAGAACTGCTACCTACCTGAATAAATCCCACCCTATATCTTCCTCTCTCCACCTGCCCTTTCTTATCCCTGTGGTTGGTGTCCCTTCCTTACCCTCCTGTCCTTTCCTTTCCTTTCCTTGTGTGTCATGTTTAAAAAAACAAAAAATATATAAAAGAACAAAAACTACGAAAAAGTATCTTTTCAGAGCCGCCTTTCACAGTTCAAAAAGAGAAGTGTCAATGAAATGTGCAGGGCCCTGTGCATTTTTAGAAGTCTGCTGACATCTAAAATCTGTGTAGTGCTGCCCTGTCACAACCATTGCACTTTTCTCTAGGAGGAAGTGGTGGCTCTGAAAAGAGCCTTTTGTGGGTTTTTTTGTGTTTCGAAAACTTCAAATGGTCACCACCTATTGCAAAATGTATTTCTGTAATTCCAAAAAAAGTCGCAATGCATTTTCTATATTTCGCAGAAAAATCTGATTGCCGGCATAAGTAAGATATACTCCACCTCTGCGAAAAATGTGTGTACTACGAAACATAATGTTTTCATTGTGAAAAGAGGATATACCAACATCTCTCAAAAAGGCACAGACAGCCTTGTTAACATTGCGCCTTGCTTTCTCCATTTGTGTACCAAATGATGAAGAACGCAGCCACATTTGTCTGTGCGCAATACAGGAAAAAAATACTCGGGAGTTTGGATACATGTCCATGACTTTCCCAAGTCCTTTTTTCATTGCAAATTGCAAAGAGATTCTAGACACTTGCCATAAACTGTTCCCTCCACAATGAATAATAATAATGTCTGGATGACACTGTCACCAAAGTAGTACAAAGAGGTACCAAATCCAGTCACTTCATTCCACGTACTCCATGCCAGTCCAATTCCACATGAGGGAATTCAAGATGTACAGCCACTCCGCAGCGATCTGCATGCACCTCCAACCAATTTATCCACAAATCTCCCAAAATCCAGACAATCTGCTTTCTGAAACACACAGTCATAGCTATCTCCTCTCCTCTCAGAAAAAAGACTTTCTAACAAACTCTCTGCTCACACATCACACCCAGTAATCCCTACTGACCAATCCCTGGCTGTGCTACGTCTCATTTGTAGCCCTCTAAACCTCAAATCCCATATGTAATAGGTGCTGTCCGCGGACAACCACGATGTCCGCAGACACATCAAAAAATCTGAGCGTGAGGAATTAAAATTTAAATAGTGTGCCCCATTTCCCCTTTGAGTGTTACGCTCACCTTAGCTTTGCAGGAGCACCTGGGACCTCTGTGCGGTGGTTAACTCCGGACTGCTTCTTCAAGGACGACTACGTCTAAGGGGATTCAAGGATGCAGGACAAATATGAGTATTTAGGGAACTGGTAAGTATCCACACCCTCCTCCCTTCCCCTACCCTGTGAACCTCCCGCCTGTGTGTGGGCTCACCTTGTGTAACTAGGAGGTAGGCTCTCCGTCCTGCTCTTGTTCAGCAGGGGCGCAATGTCCAATGTCATCAGTTACTTCACTGATGGTAAGTCCAAGCCCAGGCGTCAGAGATTGTTGGAAATTGCTTGGTGTGCCGTATTGGCAAGTTCTGGTGATGAAGATAGTCTCTGTTGAGCGCCTTTTGCTCAAACACTCTTGAAGGCTCCTTTAGCCTTGTTTATGTGCTGCTTCAGTCCTGCACCAGATTTGTTCTGGTATTTCACTCACTCTTGTATATGTTGCTGCAGTTCTGCACCAGAGTAGTTCTGGTATCCTCTGTAGAGTTTCACTCTCTTGTATATGTTGCTGCAGTTCTGCACCAGAGTAGTTCTGGTATCCTCTGTAGAGTTTCACTTACTCTTTTATATGCTGTTGCTTACGAGTAACTTGCACTGTCCCTCTTTCTGTGCTCTTTAACATGGCACTGTGCTTGTTACTGTGCTTCTTTTGACATTAATTTCCACTTACATGGCTTATCTGCTAATCTCACTTTTTGTCTTGTCTTTCTTCTGTAGGAGTGCCGTGCTGATGTGAGCGGCGTATGAAGCAGCGTTCGTCGCGGGAAGCTGAAGGCAGGATTGCCGTGCTGATGTGAGCGGCGTATGGAGCAGCGTTTGTCGCGGGAGAATGAAGACCGGGAGCAGGTGGACCGCGAGAGGAGGAGCCTGGAGCCGTCGCGGAACAAAGACCAGAAACAGGCGAGTCACAGAGTAACAGGAAGGATTCAGAAGTCGTTGTGGGACCCGAAGCGGACAGATGGGTTTGTTGCTGAAGAGAGCTGTCCTTGCATGCATAGCCTAAGACGCGGGCTGCTACGGCAATGGCTGGAGGTCCTCAGGAGCACGGTGAGTGTTCTGCTGCCTTGGTCAGTTCAACGCAAAGCGGAGAAGTACGCCTGGGTGTGGCTTAAATAGCCGGCCACACCCAGAGACTAGACTGCTGCTCCAGATTGAGTCCAGGGCTGGTTTCCCTCCATATTAGGCGAGCTGGTGCCATGAGCGCCATGCCTGGGTCCAGCTGGGCCCTCTCCAGGTTCCACATGGTGTGCTGTGTGAATGTAGTAACGATCTGTGACCCCACTGGGAGAACCCTGGGGTAAATATGTGTGACTGGATTACAGGGTTAGTGGTTGTGACATTGAGGTTGGCTCTGAAAAGAGCCTTTTTTGCAGATGCTTCAGAAACACCTTTTATTTTTTTTAGGTTTTTTCCCCCTCATTTTCCTCCAAAAATCTTCACATTAGCTTCTCCAAAACAACCCTTATGTTCCAAAACAGCATGGCATTTCCCATAAAAGATAAAGACATGCCATCTTCTCTAAAGTAATCAACATTACCAGAGTCAATGTTCTCATTGTTGCAAAAGAACATGCCAGCTCTAGTCATAAAAGCAAACATGCCTCGGTTGATTAAGCACCTAGCAACATTTTGCTGAGGACAAAAAAACAGAACTATTGTCCCATATTGCCCTTGGTATCAAACCAGAAAAAATAACTTGGCATTTGGAAGTAGTTTCCTTATTGCCTGAACCAAGTTTTGCAGATCTTCCAACAAAGTAGGGGCACTGGCAAATGCAAAGCACCATAGTGCAGGACAACCACATGTGGACTGTTAACCCTAGCCATATCTTGGCAAACTTCTACCATTGCCTGCAAATTGAAGCTAGGCCCAGTGGTCCACACCACCTCCACTCATTTTACATCAAAATTCTTTCCCACATTCCTACATTTTGCATACTGCTCCAAACCCTTCACAAACATATCTCCAAGCACCACCACCCTGACTTTCTCCACCTCCGCCATCTTCACTGCACACAGACTCTCTCAATACGAAGCGGAACCTCAACAACCGATTGGCTAATCCTCAACATACACTCCCATTTCATGCTTGGAAGCCCTGAATGTGGCATGTCCTGTCTGCGAACAGCCGCGCTGTCCGCCGAGCGCGTAAGTAACCCTGGGGCAGCCCTTCTACCCTTTCCACTTCACTCTCTGCACCATTCCCTCATTGGTTACTGTTAAGCAGTCACACAACCATCCACCAATCACATGCAAGTCCTCTACATTTAACTCCATTATCACAATTCAGCACTTTAGATGTACTGTTGATCACTCCGAGTACAATTGCGCTGTGACTGCTAAGCACCTACAGCAACTACTAGTAAACTCTCCAACATTTCTACTTGCGGATTCATGCACATCCACATGCATGAATACAAAGTACAGGTATGAATATTTTTTGCACAGTACATCATACATGCCAACATTCCGACCCACCTGGGAGGGACATTTCCTCCAAAAAATCGGGAGGCAACATTTGTGTCATAAGAATGCATTGGGCAAAGAGGTATTTCCAGGAAGATTGGCATGTATGGTACATGTACATCTCTTGTATAAATGCATGTACACAGAGTAACTGCCACTTACCCTGTGAAACCTGCAAAACAAGCTTGCTGTCATTTCTCCCATCTACTATGATCAAGTGTCACTTGCAAAGTTTTCAGCTCTCCAAATTTTGATTTACCCATATTATTAACTGCAATGTGCAAACTGTTATTTTCTTCATTCATTCTATCATTTCTGTAATCACTGCCACATATTAAACCACATTTCAACCATGATAGCATTTAATGCATTATAGCGCATAAGATGTACATACAATTTCCTTTCTATACATTCTGCATATTTCACATACATTATATCATTTCAACTTCCTTTACAAATGACTATATTAGTAATCGGACACAACACACACACAGCTATCTAACAAAGTGTCATTTCATGTTACAAGATGGGAGAAATAACAATATAATTATGGAAAAAGGCTTTCTAGTGTGTTATAAAATGACACACAGCCAGGATGAGAACATGCGTTTTGTTGATGCACACTGATAGCCAATCCCATTTGAAAGGCTTCCAGCTGAAACAACACCACTGCCTCTACAACTGTTCTTCCAATCTAGACAGCTCTCTCATTCCAGCTGGTTGCCCATTCCGTGCTATATTTCACAACAGTATTCAACCGTGCACAAGTGCAGTCATATCTATCACATCACCTACAACTATGTACAGTGTTGTAAAGCAAGACATACAACCCCCCCCCTTCCGTTCAGTCTGCAACACAAGCACCAGGTCCTTCCTTGCAACCCTTACTTTATTTCAGACTCTCCCATCTAAAAGCACCACAGAATCACCCAGTACTTTAGTAATCACCTACTGAGTAATAAGCTGCTGACCCCATCAAATCCTTCTGATTTATTTCCCACACCTTCACAAATACATACATTGCATACTTTTCCATATAGTTCCTCCCATTTACCCTGTAAAAATAGCAAACAAAGCATACGATTATTTCTTCTATCTCCTAACATCCAATAACACTGCCTTTCAAAGCCCAAAGCCAAGTGTACTGTGTGCGCTTACTATTGTACTCATTTCTAAAGCACATTCCACTAACAGATTCTAAATAAAATATACAGAATGCACGTAGGCAAATAAAAGTGCATGTACATGCTATGCACAGTTATCAGAAAGCACCACTACTGCAAAAACAAAGAAATCCATGTCTACATTAACAGTGCTATTAACACACATATTTACTAACTTCTTTCTTTCACAATTGCAGTGAAGACCACTCTCCTGAAAAGCAACAGCGTCTGAAGTACGAGCGAGAACTCAGAAGAAACCTACTCTTTCCATCCAAAAAAGTAAGTGCAATACTGCCATAATGTTCTAACTGTTACTCAGGCACTGTAGAGGAACAAGTTACTTACCAACTGGTAACGTTCCTTCGACTGGATGTTCCTCCAACGCATTCCACATCTTTGACATGTAATGTCCACAGCTGTGCACTTCAGAAACTTTTTCGGCAGAGGGCGTCCTGAGTCGATGGCGCCGGGTCCATGTCCCTCGAAGGCCTCCGTTGAGGGCGACGTCACATGATGTTATAAATTGGACGCACAGCACCCTTAGCCTCAGTTTAAGTTATTTCCCCAGAACGTGTGGCACCAGTCTGATGCCTGCTGGACTGCACTTAGACTTGCGGAAAAAACGGAAGCTGCAGTCGCATAGGAAATTCTCCTGAGTGGCAGGCTGGGAGGGCGATGTGGAATGCGTTGGAGGAACATCCAGTCGAAAGAACGTTACCAGTTGGTAAGTGACTTGTTCTTCGAATGGATTGTGTCCTACAAAGCATTCCACATCTTTGACAGACTCCTAAAGCAGTACCAGTAAATGGAGGAGGGAAAAGAATGGAGTACCCAAATAGACTGCGGAATAAAGAACCGCCTTCCCAAAGGCTGTATTCTGACCATGGATTGTATCCTGACCATGGATTGTATCAAGGGAATAATGTTTTACAAATGTATGGATTGAAGCCCAAGTAGCGGCTTCACAAATATTCCTAATAGGAACACCCCCCGCTGGAGGGCGGTGGAAGTATCCACGCCCCTAGTGGAGTGAGCTCTCAACCCATCAGGATCGTCTTTACCTGCCAACCGGTAACACTCTGTAATGGTAAGTATAATCCACCTGGACAAGGTCTGTTTCTTAACAGCCTGGCCCAACCGGTGTTCAGCATATCCTACAAAAAGTTGATCGTCCACTCTAACCCTGGACATCCTAGAAATGTAAAAGCTAAGAGCTCTCCTAGGATCCAACCTATGGAGACGCTCTTCTTCCTTACCAGGATGAGGAGGAGGGTAGAAAGATGGAAGAACCACACTTTGACTCAAATGATATTCAGAGACTACCTTGGATAGAAAAGAGTGACATACTCGCAGTACAACCCTGTCCTTGTGAAACACAGTAAAGGTTGGCTTTGATGAAAGTGCCTGCAATTCACTCAACCTGTGAGCGGAAGTAACCGCAACCAAGAACACAGTCTTGAAGGACAGTAATCTCAAAGAACAAGAGTGCAAAGGTTCAAACGGAGCACCCATGAGAAATTTCAAAACCAAATTCAAATCCCAAACCGGCACCTGGAAGGGTGACGGCGGAAATACATTAGTCAGTCCTTTAAGAAACTCGAAAATCAAAGGAATCTTAAAATAAGAACATTCTTTAGACGAGCGCTTAAAGATGGACAGCACTGCCAGGTAACCTTTAATGGTACCCACTTGAAGGGCCCTGTGGGCCAACGAAAGCAAGAAAGACAAAACCATAGGAATGGAGCACTCAAAAGGATCAACATTGTGATCCCTGCACCAGTCGCAGAACTTACGCCAACGGAACAGGGATTTGGTTGCAGGCCGCCGGGCCGAAAGCAAAACCTCGATCACGTCATCCGGGAGGTCCCAATCCTTATACCTCAACCTATCAGATACCAAGCGTGAAGGTTGAGTGTCTTGACCTCTGGATGGAGAACCTGAACCCCCTTGCGCGAGAGCAGATCCACTCGGGGTGGAGGACGGCATGGAGGGCATATGGACATTTCCAGAAGGTCCTGGCCCAATCCGGAGCAATGAGGATCACGTGGGAACCGAACCTCCATAACCTCTGCAACACTTGAGGAATAACGGGGACTGAAGAAAACACGTACAGCAGAGGGAATGACCAATCCACTACGAACGCGTCTCCTAAGGCTCCTCTTGGAGGAAATTCCCTTGAGCAGAACCTCTCGCACTTCAGTAGACACTGGTTGCGAAGAAAAAGGGCAAGGATCTCCTGAAGGACTTCCTGAGCCAACTTGTGGGAGACCATGCTCTGCCTGCTCAGAGTGTCCGCCGCCGCATTTTTGTCTCCGGCCAGATGAACTGCTGAGATCGAAATGTCCTGCTGGATGGCCCAGAACCAGAACTGCATTGCTTCTCAGCACAACAGAAGTGACCCTATCCCCCCCCCCTTTTTGTTGAGGTAATGCATGGCCACTGTGTTGTCTGTCATGATCAGAACACATTTCCCGCGTACAGAGGGCAGAAAAGCCTTCAGGGATAGCCTGATGGCCCTCAGCTCTAACAGATTGATGTGGAGTCTGGACTCCGATCGAGACCAACGACCGCTGGCGGTCAAGTCGTTGGCATGAGCGCCCCATTCTGTGAGGGAAGCATCCGTCACAACCGTCACTTCTGGCCACGGTTGCCAAAACTGTTCCCCCCTTCATCAGGTTCCCTTCATTGGCCCACCACAGAAGATTCTGGGGGACAGAGTGGAATCTGAACGGGATCCGACATCTTGCCAAAGAACTGTGACCACTGCATCTTGAGAGCCCACTGCAGAGATCTCATCCGCATCCGGGACTCTGGCACCAGAAAAATGCAGGAGGCCATGAGGCAGAGCAACCTTAAGAATTTGAAAGCCGGGAGACATTGGACATGTTGAAACTTGTCCACCATCTGCACAATGTGATGCAAACACTTCCCTAAGGACGTGTCTAAAACAGCCCTGATGTACTGGAGCTGTTGGGAAGGTGTCAGATGCGACTTCTCAAAATTCAGGGAGAATGCGGCAGATGACACCGAGATGATCCAACGCCAGCTCAGGAGAGCGCGCCCCTATCAGCCAGTAGTCCAGGTAGGGGTAGACGTGAATCCCCCCCTCGCCTGAGGTACGCTGCGAACCATCATCATGAGCTTGGTTACGACCCTCAGGGCAGAGGTCAATGCGAACGGCAGGACCCGAAACTAAAAGTGCGAGTCGCCAGCCGCAAACCTCAGGTACTTCCTGTGTGCGGGATGAATCGGCACATGAAAGTAAGCATCCTATCCTGAAGTTGAAGAGCCTGGAGGACTGGAGAAAGTGTAACCATCTTGAACTTGTCCTTCCTGAGAAGCTTGTTCAACCAACGCAAGTCCATGATGGGTCTCAATCCCCTGTCTTTCTTTGGGATCAAAGAATAAGGGAAATACCATCCCTTGTTCCTCTCTGCTACAGGCACCAGTTCTATAGCGACTTTCTCCAGCAGGCTCAAGATTTCCTGCGCAAGGAGCGGATCCGGAAGCTACAAAGAGTTTCCCCGGTGGATTGACGTGAGGCCACAGAAGGAAGGGAAGGTAGTAGCCATGGAAAATAGTACCCAGAACACACACATCTGAAGTAATGGCACGCCATTCTTCGAGATGCTGAGACAGTCTGCCCCCAACCGGCGAACCATGGGACATGGCCTCATGACTGTTTGGAAGCGGCTGCGGCAGTGCCTGAAGGTAAAGAGGCAGCTGCCTGAGCGGCTTTGGCACCATGATTTCACCGACCACCATGGGTACTTTTTCGCTGGCCCCTTTGACTGGCGGCCCCTCTCGTGCTACCAAAAGAGGAGTAGTACGAAAGGAACCTCCCCTCCACTGCTGTCCCCTAGGAGGAAAAGGTGGAGATTGACTCACTGCGGCGCTTAAAGATTTAACTGTAGCCTCTCAAGGCTTTCGTCAGCCTTGCTGCCAAACAAATGTGCGCCATCAAAGGGCATGTTGAGAAGACGGGCCTGCACATTCGGAGCAAAACCCGACTTCCGCAACCACGCAAATCTGCGTATAATGGTGCTCGCAGCCATGGATCGGCTAACACTGTCGGCCGTATCTAAACCTGACTGAAGTGATTCACACATGGCATCCTTGCCGTCCTGCACGAGAGCAAGGAACCCACCCCTTTCTTCCCCCTCGGGAATATGCTCATCCCCCAAAGAAACACAATTCCACAGTGTGTGAAAACCTCGCCAAGGCACATGTAGAGTTGGCGGATTTCAGGGCCATGCTCCCAGCAGAAAACACCTTCCGGGCCCAACCGTCGAAGTGCTCGTCATCCCTATCCGGAGGGATGGTAGGGTACGCCGCCTGCCTCGAGGTGGCCATAGCCGCCTGAACCACCAAACTCTCGGGAGTGGGGCGAGTAGATAGATAGCAGGGGTCGCTAATGGAAGGGCGGTATTTCTTGGTCAGAGACTTATTAACAGCCGGAAGAGATTCCGGGGACTGCCAAGCAGCTGCCATCCTTTTCTGCAAGGTAAGATGAAATGGCAAAACAGGGTCAGAGGACGGACCTTGATCCAAGATGTCCGTCAGATCATCCTGCACAAAGTATTCAGGAGGACTAGACCAGCCCAGATACTCCGAGACTCGCGCCATGAGCCTCCTATAAGAAGACTCTGCATGAGCCCCAGGCTCAGGTCTACCGAATTCCATTCCCGGGGAAGTGTCCAGCCCACTGGCATCATGGAGGGTCTGCCTCAACTCCTCCAACTGACTGTATCCAGAAAAAAGTAGAGCATCATCAGGGTTCACCAGGTTCCTCAACCTCAGAACTCTCCTCCTCTTCATAAATATCATCCAGCGGGAGTTGAAACCCAGGTCTGGGGACAGAAGAGGGACTAGAGGCCAAAACCGGCCTCACCGACTTCGACGTAGCCTTCCTTGGAGGATCCACGATATCCGGGTACTCCAATGGCAAATTTTGAGAAAAAAATCCCTGAAGGCACCAATAGCGCCGAAGGCTCCGACGTCGAGAGCGTCGACAACCTCGACGTTGTGATCGCCGAAGGCTTCGGTGTCGACACAGGTGCCGACGCCGAAGGCTTCGGTGTCGACACAGGTGCCGACGGCGCCGTGGGCTGATACGACAGCAAGGAGTTGATGTCTGAATCAGACAGACACAGCGCCGAACAAGTCGACCCCAAGCCCTCAACAGGTTGTTGCAGTCTCGCTGCAGACGAGGACCGAGACCTAGAGACACGTCTCTTCCGACTCTCCGAACCCTTGTCCAAACGGGACATCAACAGCTCTCGATGCGAGTCACGTTGTGTACCCTAGCCCAAAGGTGTGCGAGCCACGGTACGAGACTGATCTTGGCTGGCTTCGTCAGAAGGCGCGACCGGACCCGTACCCTGAGATTGAAAAATCGCCAACATGGATTGTTTAAACGCCACCATTCCTCTGGCCACGTAACCTTCTTCGAGGCACCATCCTCTGAGGAGGACGGGGAAGGCGACCGGGGAAGGCGACCGGGGAAGGCGACCGGTTACGGTGCTTCCTCGAGTGCCGGGACAAGGAAGACGAGTGGAGGGAACCACTCTGGGACCGAGATCCCCGGGACTCCTTCCGATGCGTAGTCACCCCTCAAGTTGTCGGTGGCCTTGGCAGTCAGTGACTGGCATGTCGAGCAGTCGCCGGTGTCGTGCGACTCACCCAGGCACCACAAACAAATGTGGTGGGGGTCGGTGAGCGACATCTTCGACTTGCAGTCCCGGCAGGTCTTAAAGCCAGACCGTGGTGTCGGAGGGGTCGAATAGAAAGGCATCATAATGATAAACACACGAGGCGCGCAGAGTCTCAGGAAGTTAACTCGTTTGTGGAAAAAACGGAACTGAGGCTATGGGCGCCGTGAGTCCTATTTATAACATCCTGTTACATCGCCCTCGACAGAGGCCTTCGAGGGACATGGACCCGACGCTATCGACGCAGGACGCCCTCTGCCAAAAAAGTTTCCAAAGTGCACAGCTGTGGACATTACATGTCAAAGATGTGGAATGCGTTGGAGGACACAATCCATTTGAATTCTAGTATTCTAGAACAAACAATTGTATTAACCCTGCAACCCTCACCAGCTCCATACTTTCTATTGCAATCTGAACACCACTATAGTAACACACAAATACAAGAATATCGTTCCCAACCTGCTGTAGCAGCCCATTGCACAATCACACACCTCTACATACATCTTTACCATCACACATGCACAAAGTACACATACACTGCACAAGACCCCAACCCACACTTTCTTTTTTTCTCCAACTGTCCCCAAAGAATGCCTACCAAAAAGCAACTCTGTAGAAAGCAACGCAAAAGTAAACAAAATCAAACTAAAACTCTCCAAAATAAGCATCCACCTCTAGCATAATTTGTAGAAAAAGTTCAAACAAAACAGCTAATACAGTCATTAAGTGAAACAAAAAAAGCTTCCAGTATAGAAACGTTGCCTCCTCTTTCAAAATGTAAAACGAAACAAAGTGATTAACAAGACTGCAGATACCACTAGTGCTAACACTGCACCTATAAATCTTGATGTAGTGGCAAGTAAGCGTACCAAAAAAATGATTTTACAAAAAATATGTTTCGCCACAGAGTCCTTCAGAACCTTATAAAAACAGGAGAGAAATCACGCACAACCCTTAAAACCTATCATAGAAAATGAATCCTAGAAGCTCTCATAGACAGTGCAATCCTTCTCAAAAGGAAAACATTTATTTTAGTTTTAAACAGAATGAAACCACTAACCAAACTAAGTACTAAACTACAAAAAAGACTTCTCAATAAACAGAATATCAACAAAGATAACTTCACAAACATCTGTGGAGGTGAATAGAGTCACACCATGATTACAGAACCATATTTCAATGAAGAAGCATACAAACGAAAGCAATTAAAACCCAATTGCCATACATAGCAGTGGACGTGGGTATGAAAAATGTAATACCATTATGAAAAAAGAAACGCTGCTCACAAAAATATCCCCAGAAAACTAGTTATCACCTGTCCATTCCACTGAACCAATACGCCCAGTCTACAAATGGCCGTGCACATCAATGTGTAACATTGCCAAAAAATCTTTTCAATCTTTACGCCAGTTCCTCAATCAGTATGTGAAAGACACATTCAAAATTAAACTACTACAAAATATGGACCCCTGTCCAGTGCGCAATTACACAGGACTACAAGGACATTCATTAGCCTGTATTTCTAGACCTATTTGCAAAAGCACCTTGCATAATATCAAAATGATATAAACACATCATTCAACTATAAGAAATCTGGTCCATAAACTGTACAATACTAAAAGTCCTGCTTTAGCAGTAGCCAACTTAAATAACAATCATGGTACAGCCAAACAACTTGAAGAAATAGAGCATGTCCAGAGAAAATATTTTGGAATTGAAAGCCACTTAAAAATGCAATAGATTTACAACAGACTACCAACAATTGTACAGATGGCAACCTTCTATTACACACATACAAAAAAGAAATACTAAAGTTTAAAAGTACATCTGCTGAGGTACCCAACCATGTGTGTGTATGTTGTCGCAGGACTTTTTATAAAAATAGCACAAAAACTGTAGACATAACGTAGAAAATAGAAGAAAATGAAGATTCCAAATGGTTCCAATTAGCTCTCTATCTTATAGCAGAAAACAAAAACGAAAGGAACAAGTTACTTACCTGTAACTGTTGTTCTCCAGCATGGGTCTGGCATGGATTCACATGCCAGACCCATGCATGCCAGAATCCTCGGTAAAGAAAAAAAATCAGTATCAGTTTCGTTTCTGATCTGTCTTTCTTAGTAGTAACCAATCACTGATCTCTGGGTCATACTGCCCCCAGCCAATGACTGCCCTCTCCCTAAGCCCCGCCTAAACCCCGCCTCTGGCAGCCATCCTCAGATTTGGTAGCACGCCAAGTGGCAGTATGACCAAGTGAAGAGCCGCAGAGAGGTAGGTGGGAAGGTTCGCATGTGAATCCATGCCAGACCCATGCTGGAGAACAACAGTTACAGGTAAGTAACTTGTTCCTTCTCCAGCATGGGGTCTGGCATGGATTCACATGCTCATGAATAAAAGAATACATAGCGGTATACACATGCACAACCACGGGAGGTGGCAACAGGCTCAACATTAAGCAATACAACAACTCAACATTAAGCATCTCTTACCTCCTCACCAGGCTCACCTTAAGCGAACAGGTTGCACAGCACTGCTTGGCCGACCCTGGACTTCTCCCTGGAGTCCCGATCGATGCAGTAGAATCTTGTGAAGGTGTGCGTCAACCTCCACGTAGCAGCCCTGCAGATGTCCAGCAGGGGCACACCAGACAGGAACGCCGTGTAGCAGCGATCGCTCTGGTCGAATGGGCTCTCGGACGGCCGGGCGGCGGTCGGTTTGACAACCGGGGACAATGTATGATGCAGCCAGAGGGCCATCTGGAAATGGAAGTCTTCGAGAGAGTCTTCCCTTGATTCACAGACCCAAAGTTCACAAACAGTTGTGACGTCCTCCGAAATTTCTTCGTGCGGTCCACGTAGAACTTCAGCGCTCTAGCTACTTCCAGCGAGTGCAAAGTACTCTCGGCCGGCGTCGAAGGCGACGGAAAGAAAACTGGTAGCACCAAGGGCTCGTTGAGGTGGAAGTCCGACGGCACCTTGGGCATGAAGGAGGGGTGCGTCCTCAGCACCACCCTCGTGTCATGAAAAGTATGGAGGCTTGCAAGCTAGGGCCTGAATCTCTCCCACTCGTCGTGCACAGGTGATGGCCACGAGGAACGCTGTCTTCCATGACAGGAACTTCAAAGGCGCCAAATGCATAGGCTCGAATGGGGCTCCCATGAGCCTGGTCAGCACCACATTAAGCTCCCACGCCCGGGCAGGAGCCTTCACTTGCGGGAATGATCGGAATAGTCCCTTCATAAATTCCTTCACCAGGCGATGGGACCACAAGGACGCCCGTCCCGTCGTCCTGGTATATCGGGAGATGGCAGCCAGATGTATTTTTATGGAGGCGTGAGCCAGTCCAGCCTTGGCCAGCAACAGTAGGTACGGCAGCACTTGAGGGGCCGTAATTCGCAGAGGGTTAATCTTCTGTGCACGGCACCAGACAGAGAACCTCTTCCATTTATGACTCTAACACTTGAGAGTTGAGGACGCCCTGGCCTTTGCAAGAACCTCTGTGCAATCAGCCGGATATCATACCCTCCAAACTCTAGTGCTTCAGGAGCCAGTCCTGCAAGTTCAGCGACTGTGGGTCTTGGTGGCGAATGGCGCCTCCTTCTCTGGAGAGAAGATCCGCGTCCGCCGGCAGCCCGACTGGCGGGGACGTTGACAAGTCCAGAAGATCCCGGATCCAGATCTGCCTCGGCCACGCCGGTGCGTCGAGGATCATCCTGCATCTGGACTTCTTGAGCTGGTTGATGAGGCGGAGCAGCAACGGCAATGGAGGGAACGCGTATAGAAACAGGCCGTCCCAAGGGAACGAGAAAGCATCGCCCATGCTCCTCGGCTGTGGGAATCTGCTGGTGAACCTCTGGCACTTGGAGTTCGTCGCCATCGCAAACAGGTCGATCTGGGGTTTGCCCCATTGTTGGAAGAGTCGATCCACTTGATCCTGGCGCAGTTCCCACTCGTGGCACGAGCGCAGCTCCCTGCTGAGTGAGTCGGTGATGGTGTTTTTTATTCCTGCGAGGTGGAAGGGAACCAGAAACATCCCCTGGGCGACGGCCCAGTGCCACAGATCCTGGGCCTCCTTGTATAGGGCTAGGGATCTGGTGCCCCCCTGCTTCCGTATGTGGAACATCGTGGTGGTGTTGTCGGTGAAGATCCTCACCACTTTGTCTTTGAGGGACGGGAGGAACGACTTGAGCGCCCAGAACACTGCTCGGAGCTCCAGGATGTTGATGTGGAGAGACCTCTCCTCCGGGAGCCAAAGGCCTCTTGCGTGGAGATCTCTGGTGTGGGCCCCCCAACCCTCCAGAGAGGTGTCCGTAGTCACCGTCTCCTGAAACGCCGGGGTTTGAAAGTCCGTTTCTGTAGTGAGGTGAGCCTGGGTGCCCCACCATAGGATCGCCCGACGGAACTCCTCGTCGAGAGGGATCCTATCCTCGAAGCAGCCAGTCGCCTGAAACCAGCGGGCGTCGAGGAACTCCTGTAGCGGACGCATCCGAAGTCTGCAAAGGGGCACAAGGTAGATGCATGAGGACATCATCCCGAGAAGGGACGTGATGGACCTCACCCTGGCCATGTCCGTGGTTAACAGGCGCCGCACCTTGCTCAGGATGGTCTTGGTCCTCTGCTCTGAAGGGGAGGCCAATTGCTCCACTGTATCGAGCTTTGCTCCCAGAAACAGTGCTACTTGCGATGGAACCAGGTGGAACCAGGTGGGATTTGGGGTAGTTGATGGCGAACCCCAGCTCCGTGAGCAACCAGACGGTCCTCGCCGTATGTTCGACGGCGAGTTCCCTTGACCTTGCCCGGATTAGCTAGTCGGCCAAGTAGGGGTAGACGTGGATCCCCTGCAGGCACAGCCGCGCCGCCACTGGTGCCAGGCACTTGGTGAAAACCCTGGGTACCTACTTTAATCCAAACGGTAGGGCTGTGAATTGGTAGTGGCGCCCCTGAACCACGAACCTGAGGAACTTTCTGTGCCTTTTTAGAATGGGGATGTGGAAGTAAGCATCCTAAAGGTCCAACGACGATAGGAAGTCGCCTTCCTCCAGCTGTCCCAGCACGTGCTGGAGGGTGACCATCCTGAATTTCTACGCCTTGATGTATTTGTTTAACCGACGCAGGTCCAGGATGGGGCGCCAACTGCCTGTCTTCTTTCTGACGAGGAAGTACCTTGAGTACACTCCAGAGCCCCGGAGCATCCTGGGGACGAGCTCGATGGCACCTTTCTTGAGCATCACCTTTACCGCCAACAGCAGTTGAGGGACGCGATTCTCCTTCCTGGCCACGGGAGGAATGCAAGGGCACTTTTGGAATTCCAGCGAGTGCCCGTTGGCCAGGGTGTCCAACACCCAACGATCGTTGGAGATGGACTCCCACACTCTAATGAACTACGTCAGCCGGCCTCCCACCGGGGTGCTTCGGTGGGGTCCCGACAACCCGGCCGGGTCAGTCTTCCTTGGAGGCGGCCTTGGCCTCCTTGGCGACGACGGCAGGATCCCCCTTGCTTGCCGCGACCTCTGTAGGCCTCCTGAGAAGAGGAGCAGGCCGCCTGGCGGTAAGTGGAGGAGCCACCGCTGGATCCTTTGGAGGCACCCTGTCTGCCTCCGGGCTCCGAAAGGGCCGTCGTTGCTGAAGCACCCCTAAGGCCCGGGCCGTCTCCGAGTCGGTCTTGATGGCCTGTAGAGACTCGTCCACCGCCTTACCAAAAAGGTTGTTGCTGTCAAACGGCATGTCCAACACTCTGCTCTGGACGACCTGGTGAAAGTCTGTCGCCTTGAGCCATCCTTGTCGTCGGAGGCAAACTCTGTTACTCAGTTGGCGAAATCCGGTATCGGCAATGTCCGTTGCCACCGTAATGGCGTGATCCGACGCCACCTCGCCCTCCTGCAGAATTTCTAGGGCTTCCGCCCTTTTGTCATCAGGCAGGAAATCTAGCAGGGGAGCGATCTTGAACCAGAGCTCCCTGTCATAGCGGACCACGATCGCTAAGGCGTTGGCCGTCTTAATCGTCGTCGCCGCCGCCGAGATGACTCGTCGTCCCATAGAGTCCAACTTCTTGCCCTCGCTGTCCGGCGGGGAAGTGGAAGTTGAAGCCGCTGCGCCCGCTGCCTTCTTCTTAGCCACTGCCGAGACGACCAAGTCCGGCGTGGGCTGGGCCCTGAGGCACAAGGGGGCGGCATCGGGGACTCAGTACTTCTTCTCGTACCTGTCCCTCTTGGCGGGTGTTGTGGAAGGGTTCTTGAGGACAGCAAGCCCCTCGTCCCAGATGTCGTCGAGTAAAGGCACCGCGAGGAACGTCTTCCTCTTGGCCTCTCGTCGTTGGTACAGAAACCCATCCTTTTTCTGTTCTTCAGGGCAGAGCTGGAAGAGCATGGATGCCCTGGTTATCATGGCGTGGAAAGAGCCAACCTCGTCGGCTGGGGCGACCGCGGGGGGGTGACGACGGGATGTCCGCTGTGTCATCGCTGCCGTCATCACCCGTATCCGTCACAGTATCCTCTCTAGGGTCCGGTGAGGGGTCCACCGGTCTCGCAGGCATAAAGGGCAGAGCGGGGTGGACTCTCCTCCACTTGTTCGGAGGGCTTCCCGACGGGCCTGGTTCTGGCTCCTCCGTCGGGGTGCGTGTAATCTCGTCCTTATCTCGGTACATGAGGATTGGATTGCCAACAAAATGGCCACCGAGCTATCCTGGGGCTCGGGCAATCGCTATGACGGACGGGATGGCTGCTCCACTGGGCCCTGTTCGTCGTCATCGTCGCTATCTTCGATCACGTCAGCAGGGACCGTCCCCTGGGATCGAACCTTCTCGAACCTCTCGTTGAGGTTTATGAACCTCTCGTTGAGGCCCTTCTCGGTTTCCACCAGTTCCTCATCAGAGGCTGATTCAGAGTCTGTAATGACCACCGCCCCCCCTCTTTTTCAGCCGGGGGCTTCACGGGGGTCTTAGCGATGGGCTGGAAAGAGGATTCCCTCCGCGGTGGCAGGGATACTTTGGGCCCAGAGGCTGTTTCCACTGGCATAGTCTCAGCCGGCTCCACCAGGGTCGCAGCGACCACTTCGGTAGAGGCCTTAGGCCGGTGGATCAAAGCCCTCACCACCTTAGGTGCGTCCTGGGCCTTCGCCTTGGGGGGGAGGGTCAGCGCCTCGCTCCCCCTTCGGGATCGACCGGGTCCGCTCCAGCGGCCTACCCGGGGTTCTCGGACTTCCTCTTCCCCGAACTAGAGCGCTGGCTCATGGTCGAACGTGCCGGGGAAGTACCGCCCTGCTTGGCAACTGAAGAGCCCGACCTTTCGGCGCTCCCGGTGCCCGTGGTGCTTGGCCTTCTGTTGGGCCCCCGTCGCCGGGGCGCCCTCAAAGGACTTAAAAGCCCGCTCAGACTTCTTCTTCGCCTTCTCACCTGCTGAGCCCTTCTCCAGCCAAGTGGCGAGGCAGGAACAACGATCGTGTTTGGTTCGTTCCGAAAGGTTCTTGCAGAACGCACAGTTCTTCTCCACGTGCGTCTTGTCCTCATGGAGGCAGTAGAGACATTGCGAATGCTCGTCCTTGAAAACGTTATATAATCTGCATCCAGGACAGTTACTGAACAGCTTGGATCCTGGCGCCAAGCTCCTCTTGTCCTGGGCCATGTCCGTTGAGGTAGGCTGCAGATCTTCTGGAATCCTCCAAGAAGTGTAAACTCGAGGAAGACCTCACCCTTGAGGGGCGTAGAAGAATTCCGAAATGTTATAGGAAGTAGAAACGGTGGAGCTTGAGGCTCGATTGAACTGAAAAAAATGAGAAATTCTCCTGAAAAAGCGTGATAATGCAGTAAAAAACTCGAGAGCTAAACACGAGGACACCCAACACTTGAGCATGCGGTAAAAATCGGAGGATGGCTGCCAGAGGCGGGGCTTAGGGAGAGGGCAGTCATTGGCTGGGGGCAGTATGACCTAGAGATCAGTGATTGGTTACTACTAAGAAAGACAGATCAGAAACGAAACTGATACTGATTTTTTCTTTACCGAGGATTCCCAGCCTGATGACGGGGAATATTCTTGAGCATGTGAATCCATGCCAGACCCCATGCTGGAGAAATAGGGGTACATTCTGGAAGTATTTTGCCCGCAACAATGGATTCTAACTTAAGGTTCCCGTTGTGAAACTTTACAATACATTGCCTTCCCTGCTTCATCTCCCAGTCAGTGTTTTACTGAAGCTTTAATAAACTCGGACTACCTCTGAAGGCATTGTAAATGACAACTCTGTTCAACTCAATTAATTACCACCAGGGCTTAGTTCAAAATGGGCCACGCTTCACCCTCCATTACAAGTAAAAAAGCTTACGTAAATGAGTAAACCCATCATTTGTCCTTAGGCCATGCTCTTTTGTTATTGTTTCGAAAAGGAAATTGTGTTTTTTACCCCCAAATTTGGAATTTGCTGGGGGTTCTGGGTAGTAGATTCTCGGCCGATTTGCGCAAGTCAGACCTCTGTGCATTCCCACGGGTGCCCTCTTTTGGGAAATGCATGGGGTTCCCCGTTTTCCTTGCTGGCTTCGACACACTAGGCCCAAATCTGTAGGTTGCCCACATGAACAAATTGTGCTGTGGCGAAAGGCTTGGGGTTACCAGCGGGTTACCCTTTTCCTTTTGCGCCCCCGGTAGGTGCACCCACACATGTGTGGTACCTTTTTCGTCGGGACACCTGTAGGAACGCGAGAAGGTAGGACATCTGTTGTTGGCGACGTGTTTCGGTGAGTGGACACAGGGAAATGTCTCTGAAATTGGCTGGAAATGAAGACAATTCTCAGACATTTTGCTCTGGCCACCCACCAAAATACACCGCCAACAACACATGGCCTACCTTCCCAGGTCCCCACACGTGTCCCGATGAAAACAGTACCTCTCATGTGTGGGTGCACCTACCGGGGGCGCAAAAGGAAAAGGGTAACCCACTGGGAACGCCAAGCCTTTCGCCACTGCCCATTTTGTTCATGTGGGCAACCTACAGATTTCGGCCTAGGGTGTCGAAGCCAGCAAGGGAAACAGGGAGCTCCATGCATTTCCCAAAAGAGGACACCCGTGGGAACCCACAAATGGCCAAATTGGAGGGGCGGCCCATCTCATGTAGCCCTCCCCAGGGGCAGATAATGGGGGGGGAGCTGTCCTGCACTCCTCCCTGGGCTCATGCGTCCGTTCCTAGGAGCAGATATCTGTTCCCAGGGAGGGCTCCATGACATGGCACCCACTCCATTGCGCTGGGGGGGGGGGGGTCAATGCCCCATCCCATTAGAAAATTCTCAGACCCTTTGGGGTGCCCCACAGCCCCCTAAAAAGCGTTCCACCATTTTTCATTTTTTTCTTTCTTTATGAAACTTGCTTTGGCGCAGAGGGGTACATTGGTGCCAATCTGGCTCCGGGGAGCCCAAACCTTACTGCCCCACCCAATGGGAGGCCTGACCCACAATTTTTGGGGGCCCTCTCCCACCTCACCCCAAATGGGTTGCGGGGGCACCTCATGCAGGCCTCCCTGGGTCTCCTACAAACGGCTGCGTGAAGTACACCCCCTTCATTTGAGGTGGGGGGGGCCCCCAAAAATGGTGGGACAGGCCCCCCAATGCATGGGGCAGTAGGGTTTGGGCACCCTCGGGGCAGATTGGCCCACTAATGTGCCCATCTGCGCCAAGCGAAGTTGGGTAAACAAAGAAAATAATACAAAAAAGTAGGCTGTTTTTTAGGGGGGGCTGAGGGCCACCCTAAATTGGCAGCAAATGTTATACTGCAACGGGGGGTGGCACTCACCCCCCCATCCCAAATGAAGGGCCCCACCTCATGCAACCCCCCCTGGGGGCAGATATCTGCTCCTAGGAAGGGGCATCTGACCCCAGGGAGGGATGCATGAGGTGGGGCCCTCCATTTGGGGTGGGGGGGGAGGGCCAACCCCCGTTACAGTAGAACATTTGCCGGCAATGTAGGGTGCCCCTCAGCCCCCCTAAAAAGCAGCCTACAATTTTGTGTTATTTTCTTTGTTTACCCAAGTTCGCTTGGCGCAGATGGCCACATTAGTGTGCTATCTGCCCCCAAGGTGCCCAAACCCTACTGCCCCATCTATTGGGGGGCCTGTCCCACCATTTGTGGTGGCCCTCTCCTCACCCACCCCGAACGGAGGGGGGGCACATCATGCAGCCCTTCCTAGGAGGCTCAGGGAGGGCTGCATGAGGTGTCCCCCCCAGCCATTTGGGGTGGGGGGAGAGGGCCACCACAAAAGATGGCGCAGGACCACCAATGCATGGGGCAGTAGGGTTTGGGCACCTTGGGGGCAGATAGCACACTAATATGCCCATCTGCGCCAAGCGAAGTTGGGTAAACAAAGAAAATACAAAATCGTAGGCTGCTTTTTAGGGGGGCTGAGGGCCACCCTAAATTGGCAGCCAATGTTATTCTGCAATGGGGGGTGGCATTCACCCCCCCACCCAAAATGGAGGGCCCCACTTCATGCATCCCTCCCTGGGGTCAGATAGGAGAGGCCCCACCTCATGCAACCCTCCCTGGAGGCAGATATCTGCTCCTAGGAAGGGGCATCTGACCCCAGAGAGGGATGCATGAGGTGGGGCCCTCCATTTGGGGTTGGGGGGGGAGAGGGCCACCCCCCGTTACAGTAGAATATTTGCCGGCAATGTAGGGTGCCCCTCAGCCGCCCCCCCTAAAAAGCAGCCTACGATTTTGTATTTATTTTGTTTACCCAACTTCGCTTGCCGCAGATGGCCACATTAGTGTGCCAATCTGCCCCCAGGGTGCCCAAACCCTACTTCCCCATCTATTGGGGGTCCTGCCCCACCTTTTGTGGTGGCCCTCTCCCCCCCACCCCAAATGTCTGGGGGGACACCTTTTGCAGCCCTCTCTGAGCCTCCTAGGAAGGGCTGCATGATGTGCCCCCCCCTCAGTTCGGTGTGGGTGAGGAGAGGGCCACCACAAATGGTGGGACAGGCCCCCCAATAGATGGGGCAGTAGGGTTTGGGCACCCTGGGGGCAGATTGGCACACTAATGTGGCCATCTGCGCCAAGCGAACTTGGCTAAACAAAAAAAAAAATACAAACATTTTAGGGGGGGGGGGGGTTGAGGGCCACCCTAAATTGGCAGCAAATGTTGTACTGCAACAGGGGGTGGCACTCACCCCCCCACCCCAAATGGATGGCCCCACCTCATGCAACCCTCCCTGGGGACAGATATCTGCTCCTAGGAAGGGGCATCTGACCCCAGGGAGGGATGCATGAGGTGGGGCCTCCCCTATCTGACCCCAGGGAGGGATGCATGAGGTGGGGCCCTCCATTTTGGGTGGGGGTGAATGCCACCCCCCGTTGCAGAATAACATTCGCTGCCAATTTAGGGTGGCCCTCAGCCCCCCCCCCCTAAAAAGCAGCCTACGATTTTGTATTTTCTTTGTTTACCCAACTTCGCTTGGCGCAGATGGGCACATTAGTGTGCCAATCTACCCCCAGGGTGCCCAAACCCTACTGCCCCATGCATTGGGGGTCCTGCCCCACCTTTTGTGGTGGCCCTCTCCCTCCCACCCCTAGCTACAACCACAGCAGCATAACACACCCATAGAAACAAACACCTACCATACGACCACCACCCAAAAACATAATACATCCACCTCAAAACTATGCACTTCAATTAACATTTTAAAAAATAATTACAACCAACGTACAAACTCTTCAATACATACCCTCTTCACCCAATGCTCTTCTAACGACCCAAAACCAACATCATACCAAACTAAAATAGCCAGTAGTGCGCCCAGTGTCTAGGATGTCGGCGGACACTGCAAAGACATTACAGCCTTCTCCGAGCTAAACAAATTCAGCATTTGACCCATCTCTTACTCCCCCACCCTCTCCAAGCACTCAATAACACCAACACACTGCCCAAAATTGGATTTATGCTCACTTCCAGCGCATGTCCGCGCATCGAAACAATTTGACGCACCTCACGCCTCATCCCAGCCAATCAGAGAACAAGTTGCGTGTCCACGGACATGACGCAAGCAGATTATCCAATCGGTGTCCTATCCGCGGAGCGAACAGGGAAGTGTGTCTGCGGAGCGGACATAGATATCACCAATTTTTTGAGACCTACTTTTTGGTTGTTTTAAAAAAAAAAACAACTGGACAGATTTTCACAAAAATTTCGGGACTAAGCCACCTCTCCTGCCGCAAATTTGGTGAAAATCCATCCAACGGTTTGGGCCCTAAGCGCGAAAGAAATGTTTTTTCAATTCAGTCTACGGGGAAAATTAAAAAGACATTTTGGGACCCCCCTAAAACTTTGCACACCCCCTCCCCCGGACCAAACCTCGCTAAAATTCAGAGTGGGCCATATACTTTTTGTGCAAAGTTTGGTGAGGATTCGTCCAGGGGGAGCGAAGTTATAAGCTGCCCAAAAAGTGCTTTTCCTATGGGTTTATCAACTTAACAGGCCATGTAACACCAAGGTTTTCTGAGTCCATGGTCTTCCTACAGAACTGACATATCACCCAGGCCCAAGTAGTTCAAAGAGGTATAGCTCCAGATACAAAGTTTGCGGGAAGGTTCAAAGGGCCCTTCCCCAACAGTCTCCCACATCCGCTCCCCCTCAGCCCCCTCCGCCTCTGCCGCCAGCACTGATTCTAGCACAACTCAGATTCAGCTTGGGGACCATATACAAGTCCTACATAGTGAATAGCGATTGTGAACACTTGCGCTTTAACACTTGCCTTTGACTTTTTACTCCGAAGGCTGAATCCAACTGCAAGATTTTACCTGAATGTTACCCTTACTCAGTTACACTCCACAGCCACAACCACAACCACGTTCCTTGTTCTCCTTGCCAGAACCGGAGCGGAGAGTCACAGAACACCAGAAAGCTTGGGGGGGTCGAGTGGGGGGGGGGATCACCTTCCTCACGAAACCATGCCAACGAGGCTCTGCAATTCCGGCAGTTCCAGCAACCGACAGGAGCTGCACTACGCCCGATCAGAGAAAAGGACCTCAGGATGCATGGTTTCGAACGAGAGTCAAGCCGCACCAGCATACAGAGCGTTACAGATATTGAGTAATAGATTTTGTACTTCCTATTCACTATTCACGAAAGCATCTAGGTGTGACTTGAAGAGGAGTGGGGGATCCTGCCACCACCCCCCAACCACTAAATTCATGACAAGGAAGAAGGCCAGAAAACAATGCAATCCCCCATTCCACTTTGGATGAGTTCCTAATGGGCCTATGATTGACAAATAAATTGAGGTATCCCCTCAGTCAGCCATACCTGCCAAGGAACATACAGATCTATCCATGTGTGAATGAAGAGCCACAGGCCATGATCAGAGACACCTGTATGGACAGCTTGGACTAAACACCAAGAAACCATGTTGCTGACGTCATTCGAGACATCACGACATAGAAGCGTTAGGCATGAAGCACTTCGGAACACAAACACGCACTCAAATACACGAAGAACATGAACGTACAGTTCTATAGTTAGAGGACGTATACATATACACACTGTTATTTTTTATTATTTTTGACATTAGCAAAATGCAATAACGCTGAAACCGCAGGGCGCAAGAGAGCCTGAGCAAAGCTTGAAGATGCTTAAACACGAATAACCCTGTGGAACTGCAGGAGCACCTATGGGACCTGACAGAGCCAAGTGTGACTAACCTATGGAGATGTAGTATAACATGGACACTGTAGAAACCGCATTATAAGGCTTAGGAAAAGTACAGCAGGCCTCAGGCCTCTGAGCAAGAGACGAGCTGAGCTGATTCAGGCAGGACAGAGAGCAAGACATGTGAGACAGAACCCACAGCCAAGGTCAAGAGATATGGATGACATTCCAATCCCCAGACAACAAAAGGACCATCTGCAGAAAATACAAATAAAGCCTCATAACTCAGGGCAGCAGAACTCAAATTCGTGGTCTCTGAACACGTGACGCAGCCGAAGCAGACAATGGACAGCGATCAGCGGTGGGAAAGGAGAGCCGGTCCCAGGCTGCCAGACACAGACCGCAACAGGTATGCAACAAATGTTGCGCCTGACAAGAGAGAACTCTCAAAAGGCAAAGGTGGTACACAAAAGTTACTATACAGACACAGTCTTTCTCATCACCTTGAAGAGGTACACAGTGAGCTGAGAATCTTTTCGGGTCCAATGCCTTGGGACATCAGCTCTAGCAAATCACAGTTTAGTACCATAGAGGTGGGTAGCCATGTGCAAGACCCAATGGTAAATCCAGAACACTGCAACAATGTTATAGTTACCGAACTAGGGATGAGACAGGCCAGCCACCTGACATGCGAGAGCCAGTAGAATAACATCTATAGTGTCCTGTATAGGATATAGAGTGCTCAGTACCCATAGAGTGCTCGGTACCCAATCACCTGGCCCAATAGGTTTTCTGGAGAGCGGCCCAGGTTGTGACAAAGTGCTGACAGCATTTGGGAGCCGAGGAAGCGCGAGATGTGTATGAATATTCTCGGTTCCTGTGCTGATCCCTGTTGGTTTTGTCTGTAATAAACTTCAGTTTGAACTTGCCGTTGACTGAGTCCTCAGTGTATCCTGGGGGAGGGTGTTGGGCACTCCAAGTCCACGAACTTCCAGTGTCCCTCTGGCATACCTGGGAGTTCCTCCCCAACAAATTGGTAGCAGAGTGGATGGTTGGCTGCCCCAGCCCGGCACTAGGTCCTATCCTCCGCCACCGTACCGGAGAGGCTAAAGGACCCTCTCATAGTTCAGGCAGCCCAGGACGGGAACTGAGCACCTTCTGGGGGAGTAGGCAGCCAAGCAGCACCAGCAGACCACGGAGTGTAAGTAGTGACCCAGTCTAACAGCAACTGTGGGTGTGAGGGAGGGTGTGGAGTATTGTTTAGTATTGTCTAGTATTGTCAAAGAATCGTCGAGTATTGTCAAAGTATCTTCGAGTATTGTCAAGGTTAGTAGTTACAGGAGCAGAGGTAGATGTCCTATGTGTAGGGCACGTTCAGGTGTAGAGGTAAACAGTTCTGGTGAATAACCTAGACTATTGACTTGAGGACACGAATGACAAAAGTTAAATAAAGTTAAGTAAATACTTTATTAAATAAATAAATAAATACGTGGATTTCCTGTGGGATGGGCATTTTATCTCGGGTCAGAGATGACGCTATCCCCATAAGGGTTAGCAAGGGAGCTGACCTAGATTGCGGAAGGTGAGTCGACTGATTAAACTCCTGGAGTGACAGGTTTTGCATGGTAGGTGAAGCAGCAGGTACCGTTCAATCACAAGAGAATATTGGTGTACTCTGCCTGGAGGCGAGAAGAATGCTGGGGTTTGGGACTAATGGGCTACTGCACCGTGCGCGCGATATTTGATTGTTAAGCACTACCTTGCTCAAATTGATGACGCCACCCATAGGTTTGCACATAGGACACGTAGAGTAGTTAGCATTGGAAACGGGATTGGCAGACGAGGTGAACAAGCAGCGGTGCGTGGAAGGCGCATGTGCAGAATTGTGAAGGAATGGTGGTGCGCAGAGCACGACAGATAAGTTGTGGAACAAGTGAGGCTTGTAGAAACTGAAAAGTATTGCCATTATATTGTACCTTTTTCCCCAAAACAGAGGATTGTCGAAATCCTCGACTTGAGGTCAGGTAAAGGCACAAAAACATCAGGGGGAGTGCGGGGACACACGCCCCTCCAGCACTTGTGTAAAACACTCCCACCTTACAAGGAGAAGATTTTCAAGTATAGCATAGAATGGTCCAAAGGTACTGAGGGAAAGATAACTAAACCATGGCTACCTTGTGGAAGTTTCTCCAAAGACGTGCAGCAATCACTACTGACACAAATACAGGGGACCTATAAGGGGAAGAAGTTAACAAAACGCATGGCCATATTTGAGTTGTGGTGCATGTTTCAGGAGGGCGAGGAGGATGCCGCGAGGCGTCAGTGGATGCTGAGCCATCCGGAAGCGAAGGAGCCAGGGACTCATCCCTCTGCACCTCCCCATGTCCCTCTGAGTATAGTATCCGATAACACAGATAATGAGCAAGGCATGTACCCAATACGAGAATTAAGGGCAGCAGAGGGATACTGAAATCCGACATATAAGCCAACACCATATACTGAGGAGGAGAGGCCGAAAGGCGCAGGGCAGCCAGCTACTGATCAAGAGGAGAGCAGCGAGGCGCAAAGGGGCACAATGGAGGGGCTCAGGAGCATAGCCATAAACAAGTGGATAGGAGGACAGATACTCCTGAAGCTGCAGGGGAAAACAGATTGAGAGGCAGAAGGGGCGACTAAGGGGATGGGGGGTCTGAAGAGAAGCAGCAAAGCATCAGACTGGATGGAGATAATGGACAGGGAAAGGAGGAGAAAAGAGAAGCTGGAGAGGGAAGATAGGGAACAAAGGAGGGAGGAGGAGAAAGACCGCATAGAAAGGGAGCGGGAGGAGAGGATCGAAAGAGACCTTAAGGAAAGGAAGAGAGCAGAAAGGGAGCGGGACAGACGGGCAAGGGAAGTGGAATCGATCAAGAGGCGAAGGGAAGTAGCAGAGCGGGAAAAACTCAAGTTAGCTGAGAGGGAACAGAGGAAGTTACAGTTGGATAGACTGGCAAGAGAACAAGCGCAGGGAGGACAACGAGAAAGCCATAAGGACGGTAAAGACACAAGGAGCTCTAGACAGGGGAGGCAACAGACTCGAGGAGAACAAGCTCACGGGGTAGGGGCACAGCAGAAAGGGACGGAGCAGGTCTAGAGGCTGGGGCGGAGGAAGCAGGTACGACTTGAGGAACATCGACCTCAGCATGAAGCCTAACACAGACTTGACATCGAGGAGACTGAGCTGCAACAACGATTTTTGTAGGAAAATTGACACAGGGTCTGATAATGAAGACATGATCAGGGAGGACGAGCAGGGGGAGCAGTTCCAACCACAGTCCAGCGGGTGTCATGAGAGTTTAGGACACACACAGGGGAGTCGGAGGGGGTAGCTTGAATGAGCAGGCACGATTGGCAACCAACTTACACACCATACATGACACCATTATATATATCGATAGATTTAGAGATCTCCCAAGACGAAGGAAAGGGGAGACAGCCATGGCTTGTTCAAGGGGACGTTTAACAAGGAGATATGATGGCAGTACCAGAGTAACCATACTAGAGCAGATCGATGTATGCGCAGGCATCGAGAGCGAGAGAGGGGACCGACAAGTCAGACAGACTAGAGGGACGCATGATGCAGAGGCAGGGTTCACACAGATGCCCTTATTAGAGAGGGGAGGAGTAGGACCTCACTATGTACAATGGAAGCATGCAGACAAGGAGAATGTGAAGTGTAGGCTACCATCATTGTGTGCAGCGCCTGGAAAGTGGATTCATGAGATGGAGAAAATTACAGCGGGACATAGGTTAGCTGTGGGAGACGTAAAGGGACTATTAGTGTCGATATTTGGAGATGCAGCTGATGATGTATGGAAGAGGGCGGGGTTCTCTGGGCTGACGACACGTGCTGCTGTTTGCAAACTGCAGGGCAGCAGTATGGCAAGCACTAAGGACACAATACCCAGACAAATCAGACATTGGGTGATTACGTCTCAGAAGATGAGGGAAGACGGAGACCCTGTGCAGTATATTCAGGAGGTTCAAGAGCTTTGGCGCCTTGAAACTCGAGAACCGTGGGACAAAACAGTAGCAATATTTTATCACATACTAGTATAGGGGCTACCAGAGCCTGTCCAGAAAAGTTTAAGGAAATTGGTAGGGATGGAAGCGAAGGGGTGGCCAGAGATACAGCTCACGATAGTTCATCATTGTAGGCTGTGGCAGGAGAAGATTAAGAAAAGGGCAGAGGACAGAAAGATAGACAATAGCAAAACTTGCACAGAAAAAACGAATGAAGTACGCGATGGGGGGGGGTCTTAACCAGCCCCTCCCCACAGGGAGAGCAGCCACAGCAGTTTGCACCGCCCATGGGGGGTGGGTTCATGGGGTAGGGCTCCCCAGCAAGGGTTCCAAGGACGGGGGGGCAACAGAGAGGGCGTGGCTTCGGACCGCAGATGCATAACAACCAAAGGGGCTTTCCAGGAGGGTTTCTAGGATATGGGCAACAGATGCAGCAAAACCCAGGGGATTTATCGGGGGTTTTCCAAGGGCAAGGGAGGGAGCCACCACAGTGCTGGACGTGTGGGCTGTTAGGACACATTTCAAGAGTATGTAGGTACAGGGGGATGCAACAAAATTGGGGGCCGCAGGGGCAGCAGCCCTATGGAGGTGACTAGGACATTTACTATGCACAGGACCAACAGCAGCAAGGACAGCTGCAGGGCACACATCAACAGATGTCACAAGTACAAGCCCCACCAACACAAATGCAAGTACCAGAGATGCCAGCACGGTAACATAATATTTACAAGCACCACATATTCGAGGGAATACAGAGCAGTTAGCACAGATACAGAGAAATGACGCAGTAGCACGCGTGGACTCAATGGCGACAGTTCCCATCAGACAACTGGGAGGAGTTACCATGGTAGGGAACAACCCCTTTACAGGGAATGGGATGTCCTTATACCCGCAATAGGACAGCCCAGAGACAAATTTGATGTGTCCCATCCTGTCGATCACACCCAACCCTGAGGAGGAACCTGGCACGGGGTGGCGATAGGTGGCAAAACCTTTTCCTTTCTTGTTCACACAGGGGCGACTAGGTCCTGCATTAGGGAAGGAGCATTTACATTGTCAGGCGACACCATAAATACTCAAGGATTCTCTGGGGCTCGAAAAGTGGTTCCTTTCACAGATGATATCTCACTTTCTATAGGAGATCATGATCTATCTCTGCCTTTACTTTACTCTCGACAAGACACCTGTAAACATTCTGTAATGAGACATTACGAGCAGATTGAACATGACCATTTCATTCACAGACAAGGGAATAGTGTGCTCTACATCAGGAATACACATGCTCAATGTAAGACAGATTGTACAAGCATATTGTGGACGCACGGTTCGGAGGGGGGTGCCAGTGGACGCAAAAATCTTCCAGTATGGAACTGACATTGCCATTGCGTGGCTTCCAGGAATTACAGGAAAGGTGTGGCGGGTTCCAAATGAATACCTTACCATAGTGCCAATAGAGATGGAGGTAGTGGTGGCGAGAGAGGATTGGATAGCAGTGCAAGGGATCGATGACACAGGATGGGCATGCAGAGCAGTGATCGCAGTGGCAGAGGGGTGCAGGTTGACCACAGTGACAGATGAAGAGCTATTCAGGGAAGAGAGACTAGAAATAGAGATGTGTTCGAGATGAGTGCGACTTACTGGTTACAGATACACTACAGGGAGGTACCACAGAGGATGGCAATGGCACTGGAAGGGCCACCCCCATTCTGGGAGGAGGACATGGCCAAGGTACCCAGCACCCTATGGACCACAAGAGCATAGGGGGAGTGAAGATCAAGCAATTTTACCAAGAGTGAAACAGTACCCCCTAACTAAAGAAGCAGATTTATGAGAAAATCACAGCCCTGATCGAGAGAGGCATTCCTGTACCCTCAGAGTCCCCATGCAATACTGCGGTGTACCCAGTGGGGAAGGCGAAGAGGGGGGTCATGGTGTTTCATACAGGATTTAAGGCATCTTAACCACATTGTAGAAGCAGAATATCCTTTAGTTGCAAATCCAGCGACAATTTTGTACAGCATTCAGAGGGACGCTGCCTGGTTCACGGTCATTGATTTGAAGAATGCATTCTTCTCAGTACCACTACACCCAGACTCACAAGACTTTTTACTTTCAATTTTATAATGTTTAACTCCAATATAACATACATACTTCCAAATACAATGACATACCCACATGTTGGCGAATCATATCTATGTATCCCCGCCCCCAACTCCCCCCACACGCTCCCCAGCCTAATACGCCCGCCTTTTCCTTCCATTGCATCGACTGCCTCATATATACATTATCGCACTCTGTCCATTATGCCAGGGCTTCCTCTACCCTTTGCGCTTCAGCATAGCTAGAGGCCATCAGTTCCTGCACTTCCTGCTTCCATGAACCGAAGTCCACATTCTGCTCCCCTTGGCCCCTACGGATTGCCTCCTGCCACACTGTGGTTTCCGCCAAAGTCAATTTCTGGAGGTCGCTCCACCACCGATTTAAACTGGACCCTTGGGTACTTTGCAGCCCATTGCTATCCAGCGCTTTGCTAGGATGTATACTAGGTCCTTAAACTTGTTCAAGTGCCTTGCCCGCTTTTTGCGTGCAAAGATGCCTAGAAGGCAGGCCTTGGGGAATCCCATGTCCAATGTTATGCCCGCCTTGGCTAACACCCGGGCTATCTCCTCCCAGTACTGACAGATCTTTCGACTTCCCCAGAACATGTGTATCAGGTCGGCATTAATTAATCCACATTTTGGGCAAGACTGTTCCATGGCCTTGCTAAACCTGGCTATTCTCTCCAGGGCTAAATATGCCCTATGTGTTATGTACAATTGTATTAGCTGGAATCTCGCATTCCTGGTCACTTTTTTGTGATAAACCATTATTCTGCTCCATACTGCATCTTTCAATGACTCCTGCAGGTCCGCCACCCAACTGAGCGTGGCCTGCCCGTGCATGTCCCCACTCTGAGACATTAATAGCTCATATATTCTAGACACTGAGTGCCCCCCTTCTGAGATATCATAACATGTTTCTATCACTTCATCTGCTTGCAATATCCGGTTTATTCCCGGCCATTTTTGCTTCAGTATAGTGATGAGCGAGGCGTATATTACATGCTGTCCTTCATGTATGCCTGTCTCGGACGTGAGCATTATAAAGTCCAACGGTTGCCTTCTTGTAATAAATCTCCCATCATTACCACTCCCATGGGCTCCCAATACTTCCTCACGTTTAATCCGAGTTGCGATGCTTCCTCCCTTAATGCCACTATTGTGATCAGGGGGGGAGGGGGGAGTAAGATGTATCCTTCTTTAGATACTGCATGGCCCTGAGCCACATCGTATTACCCAGCGTCAACAAAAGCGCAGCTTTCGAGGCATGCTGTGGCGCCGTCCATATCATCTCCTTCAGGTAAAATGGGGTACATGCTGGCTGCAGCAGCAGCCCCTCTTTGGACTGCTCGTCCGACAGCCAACTTGAGACATACTGCTGCTGGCACGTGAGGAAAGATGCCTCAAAATTAGGTACTTTGATACCTCCCTGCTCATAGGGCATCTGTAATTTAGACAGTGCCATCCTACATCTAGAGTTGTGCCATAGAAACCCTCGACATATTATATCGAGTTTCCTAAAACAACCTTTAGGTAAATTGTATGGGATGTTAGTAAAGAAGTGTAGCAACCTCGGGAGCACCACCATCTTTAACAGTGCTGCTCTCTCCATCACAGAGAGTGGCACCTAGCCCAGAAAGTCATAGATTTCTCAATGGTACCCATCAGTTTCGTAGTGTTCTTTGTATATTCTACCTTGGAGTCATGGAAAATGTCCACTCCTAGGTATCTAAATGAATTCACTGCCCACTGGATCGGCAGAACTGGAAGCGTGTTAAGGGGTTTCCCTGTAAACCCAGCCAGAGGGAACAAGCAAGATTTATGCGCATTTATTGTGATACTGGAGAGTTCCCAGACTCACAAAACTTGACCAGCTTTATGTATAGAAACCAGAAGTGGAAACATACAAGACTCCCACAGGGGTACTGCGGGTCACCATCTATCTTTAATAGAGTGATACAGATGGGCTTGAGCAACATACAGATGGAGAGCATGGTTTTGCAGTACGTAGATGACAATTTGATTTGCAGTACGACAGAAGAGGAGTGTAGGAAGGACTCAGTACACATGCTGACTGTGTTACCTGACAAAAGATATACGGTGGACAAGGACAAGTTGCAGTATTGTCAGAAGGACGTGCTATATATTGGACAGACAATATCCCAAAATGGCCGACAGATCATCCCAGAGAGAGCAGAGAAAATATGCAAAACACCTAAGCCCACGACAGTGAGGGAAATGCAATAGTTCTTAGGGCTGTGCAACTACTGCAGAGGATGGGTCCTTGACTACAGCACATCTACGAGGCCCCTACTGGGCGCCCTGAATGAAGCACAGAAAGGAAACAAAATACTGACATGGACCACAGAGATGACTGAGTCATTTGAAATGCTGAAAGAGGCACTATGCACTGCACCAGTGCTAGGGATCCCAGACTAAAAAAATGATTTGTTCCCGTTTTCTCACACTGACGGTGTAGTGGTGAAGGCAGTACTGACACAAAAGACAAGCATGGGACACAAGCCAATAGCTTACTACAGTAGGAAACTCGACCCAGTAAGGAACAAGTTACTTACCTGTAACTTTTGTTCTCCAGCATGGGTCTGGCCTGGATTCACATGCTTATGAATATTCCCCGTCGACAGGCTGGGAATCCTCGGTAAAGAAAAAATCAGTATCAGTTTCATTTCTGATCGGTCTTTCTTAGTAGTAACCAATCACTGATCTCTGGGTCATACTGCCCCCAGCCAATGACTGCCCTCTCCCTAAACCCCGCCTCTGGCAGACATCCTCAGATTTGGTAGCACGCCAAGTGGCAGTATGACCAAGTGAAGAGCCGCAGAGGGGTAGGTGGGAGGGTTCGCATGTGAATCCATGCCAGACCCATGCTGGAGAACAACACTTACAGGTAAGTAACTTGTTCCTTCTCCAGCATGGGGTCTGGCATGGATTCACATGCTCATGAATAAAATAATACATAGCAGTATACATATGCACAACCACAGGAGGTGGCAACAGGCTCAACATTAAGCAATACAACAACTCAACATTAAGCATCTCTTACCTCCTCACCAGGCTCACCTTAAGCGTCCTCCCTGGAGTCCCGATCGACTCAGCAGAATCTTGTGAAGGTGTGCATCGACCTCCACGTAGCAGCCCTGCAGATGACCAGCAGGGGCACACCAGACAGGAACGCTGTGGTAGCAGCGATCGCTCTGGTCAAATGGGCTCTCGGACGGCCGGGCAGCGGTCGGTTTGCCAACCGGTGACAATGCATGATGCAGCCGGAGAGCCATCTGGAAATGGAAGTCTTCGAGAGAGCCTTCCCTTGATTCACAGACCCAAAGTTCACAAACAGTTGTGAGGTCTTCCGAAAACTCTTCGTGCGGTCCACATAGAACTTCAGCGCTCTAGCTACATCCAGCGAGTGCAAAGTCCTCTTGGCCGGCGTCGAAGCAGACGGGAAGAAAACTGGTAACACCAAGGGCTCGTTGAGGTGGCAGTCCGACTGCACCTTGGGCATGAAGGAGGGGTACGTCCTCAGCACCACCCTTGTGTCATGAAAAGTCAAGTATGGAGGCTTGCAAGATAGGGCCTGAATCTCTCCCACTCGTCGTGCAGAGGTGATGGCCACGAGGAACGCGGTCTTCCATGACAGGAACTTCAAAGGCGCCGAATGCATAGGCTGGAATGGGGCTCCCATGAACCAGGTCAGCACCACATTAAGCTCCCACGCCGGGGCAGGAGACTTCATCGGCGGGAATGATCGGAATAGTCCCTTCATAAATTCCTTCAACAGGCGATGAGACCACAAGGACGCCCGTCCCGTAGTCCTGGTGTATCGGGAGATGGCAGCCAGATGTATTTTTATAGAGGCGTAAGCCAGTCCAGCTTTGGCCAGCGACAGTAGGTACGGCAGCACTTGAGGGGCCGTAATCCGCAGAGGGTTAATCTTCTGTGCACGGCACCAGACAGAGAACCTCTTCCATTTATGACCTTAACACTTGAGAGTTGAGGACATCCTGGCCTTTGCAAGAACCTCTCTGCAATCAGCCGGGATATCGTACCCTCCAAACTCTAGTGCTGCAGGAGCCAGGCCTGCAAGTTCAGCGACTGTGGGTCGTGATGGAGAATGGCGCCTCCTTCTCTGGAGAGAAGATCCGCGTCCGCCGGCAGCTTGACTGGTGGGGACGTTGACAAGTCCAGAAGGTCCGGGAACCAGATCTGCCTCGGCCACGCCGGTGCGACGAGGATCATCCTGCACCTGGACTTCTTGAGCTGGTTGATGAGGCGGAGCAGCAACGGCAACGGAGGGAAAGCGTATAGAAACAGGCCGTCGCAAGGGAACGAGAAAGCATCGGCCATTCGCCTCGGCTGTGGGAACCTGCTGGCGAACCTCTGGCACTTGGAGTTCGTCGCCGTCGCGAGCAGGTCGATCTGGGGTTTGCCCCATCGTTGGAAGAGTCGGTCCACTTGGTCCTGGCGCAGTTTCCACTCGTGGCACGAGCGCAGCTCCCTGCTGAGTGAGTCGGTGATGGTGTTTTTTATTCCTGCCAGGTGGAAGGGAACCAGAAACATCCCCTGGGCGACGGCCCATTGCCACAGATCCTGGGCCTCCTTGGATAGGGCTGGGGATCTGGTGCCTCCTTACTTCCGTATATAGAACATCGTGGTGGTGTTGTCGGTGAAGATACTCACCACTTTGCCCAGAACACTGCTCGGAGCTCCAGAATGTTGATGTGGAGAGACCTCTCCTCCGGGAGCCAAAGGCCTCTTGCGTGGAGGTCTCCGGTGTGGGCCCCCAACCCTCCAGAGAGGCGTCTGTCGTCACCGTCTCCTAAAACGCCGGGATTTGAAATTCCGTGCCTGTCGTGAGGTGAGCACGGATGCCCCAACAAAAGATCGCCCGACGGAACTCCTCGTCGAGGGATACTGTCCTCGAAACAGCCCCTCGTCTGAAGCCAGCGGGCGTCGAGGAACTCCTGTAGTGGACGCATCTGAAGTCTGCAAAGGGGTACAAGATAGATGCATGAGGATATCATCCAGGGGAGGGACTTGATGGACCTCCCCCTGGCCACGTCCGTGGCTAGCAGGCGCCGCACCTTGTCCAGGATGGTCTTGGTCCTCTCCTCTGAAGGGGAGGCCAATTGCCCCACTGTATCGAGCTTCGCTCCAGAAACAGTGCTATCTGCGATGGAACCAGGTGGGATTTGGGGTAGTTGATGCCGAACCCCAGCTCTGTGAGCAACCAGACGGTCCTCGCCGTGTGTTCGACGGCGAGTTCCCTTGTCCTTGCCCGGATTAGCCAGTCATCCAGGTAGGGGTAAACATGCATCCCCTGCATGCGCAGCCGCAGCGCCACTGGTGCCAGCCACTTGGTGAAAACCCTGGGTGCCGACTTTAATCCGAATGGTAGGGCTCTGAATTGGTAGTGGCGTCCCTGAACCATGAACCTGAGGAACTTCCTGTGCCTTTTTAGAATAGGGATGTGGAAGTAAGCATCCTCCGGGTCCAAAGACGATAGGAAGTCGCCTTCCTCCAGCTGTCCCAGCACGTGCTGGAGGGTGACCATCCTGAATTTCTGCGCCTTGATGTACTTGTTTAAGCGACGCAGGTCCAGGATGGGGCGCCAACCGCCTGTCTTCTTCCTGACGAGGAAGTACCTTGAGTACACTCCGGAGCCCCGGAGCCTTCTCGGGACGAGCTCGATGGCACCTTCCTTGAGCATCGCCCTTACCTCCAACAGCAGTTGAGGGACGTGATTTTCCTTCCTGGCAACGGGAGGAATGCGAGGGCACTTCTTTTGGAATTCCAGCGAGTGCCGGTTGGCCAGGGTGTCCAACACCCAATGGTGGGTGGAGATGGACTCCCACACGCTGACGAACTTCGTCAGCCGGCCTCCCACTGGGGTGCTTCGGTGAGGGCCCGACAACACGGCCGGGTCAGTCTTGCTTGGAGGCGGCCTTGCCGCCTTGACCTCCTTGGCGATGACGGCGCGATCCCCCTTGCTTGCCGCGACCTCTGTAGGCCTCCTGGGAAGAGGAGCGGGCCGCCTGGCGGTAAGTGGAGGAGCCACTGCTGGAACCTTTGGAGGCACCCTGTCTGCCTCCGGAGCTCCGAAAGGGCTGTCGCTGTTGAAGCACCCCTAGGGCCCGGGCCGTCTCCGAGTCGGTCTTGATGGCCTGTAGAGACTCGTCCACCGCCTTACCAAAGAGGTTGTTGCCGTCGAACGGCATGTCCAACACTCTGGTCTGTACGTCCTGGCGAAATTCTGTCGCATTGAGCCATCCTCGTCGTCGGAGGCAAACTCTGTTGCCCAGTTGGCGAAATCCGGTATCGGCAATGTCCGTTGCCATCGTTATGGCGTGATCCGACGCCACCTCGCCTTCCTGCAGAATTTCTAGGGCCTCTGCCCTCTTGTCATCAGGTAGGAAGTCTAGCAGGGGAGCTATCTTGAACCAGAGCTCCCTGTCGTAGCGGGCCACAATCGCTAAGGCATTGGCCGCGTTAATCGGCGTTGCCGCTTACGAGATGACTCGTCGTCCCCTGGAGTCCAACTTCTTGCCCTCACTGTCCGGCGAGAAAGTGGAAATTGAAGCTGCCACACCCGCTGCCTTCTTCTTAGCCGCTGCCGAGACGACAGAGTCCGGCGTGGGCTGGGCCCTGAGGCACAAGGGGGCGGCATCGGGGACACGGTACTTCTTCTCGTACCTGTCCCTCTTGGCGGTTGCCGTGGAAGGGTTCTTGAGGACAGCAAGCCCCTCGTTCCAGATGTCGTCGAGCAAAGGCACTGCGAGGACCGTCTTCCTCTTGGCCTCTCGTCGTTGGTACAGAAACCCTTCCCTTTTTTGTTCTTCAGGGCGGAGCTGGAAGAGCTCAGATGCCCTGGTTATCATGGCGTGGAAAGAGCCAAATTCGTCGGCTGGGGAAGCCTGTGGGGGAGGGTGATGACGGGATGTCGGCTGTGTCATCGCCACCGTCATCGTCCGTCCCCGTCGCTGTGTCCATTGCCGTATCCTCTCTAGGGTCTGGCGAGGACGAGGGGTCCACATATCTCGCAGGCACGAAGGGCGGAGCGGGGTGTCCTCTCCTCCGCTTGTTCGGAGGGCTTCCCAACGGGCCCGGTTCTGGATCCTCCGTCGGGGTCCATGGTAATCTCGTCCTTATCTCGGTACATAAGGATTGGATTGCCATCAAAATGGCCGCCGAGCTATCCTGGGGCTCGGGTAATGGCTGCGACGGATGGGATGGCCGTTCCACTGGGCCCTCTACGTCGCCATCGTCTATCTTCGATCACGTCAGCAGGGGCTGCCCCCTGGGATCGAACCCTCTCGAACCTCTCGTTGAGGCCTATGAACCTCTCATAGAGGCCTATGGACCTCTCGTTGAGGCCCTTCTCGGTTTCCACCAGCTCCTCCTCAGAGGCTGATTCTGAGTCTGTAATGGACACCACCCCCACCCCCTCTTTTTCCGCCGGGGGCTTCACGGGGGTCTTAACGATGGGCTGGAAAGCGGATTCCCTCCGCGGTGGCAGGGATACTCTGGGCCTAGAGGCCGTTTCCACTGGCGTAGTTGTTATGGAGAATTCTCTCTTTCGGCTGAATTTCCTAACCTATTGAGTCCCCCAGCAGATTTCTGGAGTTTGTTTTTTTCTCCTGCCAAGAGTGAGACTCTTTTTCTCCCACTCTTGGACATGATTTATGGTGTTCCTTTGACTGTGTTTTATGGGGTCCTTTACTCCATAGGGTCTCATGTGTTTTTACTATGTGTGTTACACAGCACCCTCCATGCAGTGACACAGGGGCGTCATAGTGACACCCAACCATAGACTCCATACCCTGGGACTGACTACTGTCTCCCAGGGCATGTAAAGTCACCATTGGCTTTACTGGTCCCAAATTATTAACAGAAACCAGTACAAACCATCATATTGTGGACGTACTGGTCGGGGCTATTCGATTGCCCCGGGGTCTGTTAGTCGAGGGAGCACGTCTCCGTCCCCCCTGATCGAGTTTTGGCTGGTGGCAGTGGATACTACTTTTTATATTCGACCGCGAATATTTCCCTATGGGATTTTCCCATTGTTCGAGGCTACCAACTTTAATTATTTAATTCTCATAGCCTCAAACATACCGCTGGTATATTTATTTAATATTAATTCGCCGGTTGGTATTTTTTGCCAGGACTCGATTCTAAAATGGCGTTTGTGTTCTCTTCTGTGACACCACCAGTGGAGCCCTGCGGAACCGACTCACCACTTCCCGCGACAGAAGATCTCCCGGCTGGAGAGGCTTCTTCCCCTGACTGGTGGGCACAACCAGTTTACCTTCTTCTCTTCGCACCCCAGACCGGCTTGTGGTCGAATTGCCCGTGCCAAGCACCCCGGCAACTGGATAGCCACTTACCACTGGACCGCGAATTACAGGACCGCTCCTTTTACCTGAGAAACTCCGCGGCTGGTTTCTTCCCTGGCAGTGCAACGGACTTCCTCCCCGACGAGATCCTCTCTTCCCCCGGACGAAGCACCGACTTGCATCCGCTGCCAGGAACAACTGCCCCCGCTGGAGTATTCTCACCACTTTAAGGTACCGTGTCCGCCAGGCCTCCCTTTCTAAAGATTGCTACAAGGTAATAATAACCCCTTAACCTTCTGGACTGGCCTGGCCGCCTTGACCCTCTAACTGGTCCCTTTCTTTGGTCCAACTCCTTTTTGAACCGTTACAAGACTTTTGTGCACTGCAACCGTGTGACCTTGGACACATTTCGGTTTGATCCTCTTAAAGCGGATCCGGCCTACTGACTCTAAACTCAGTGTTACTTTGCCTTCCTCTCTTGTTGTGTTCGTGAAAAAGTGTTGGGATCTGTTTCAATTTATTCTCTGCTTTTCTCTCCCTTTTCAAAACGAATTATTAGAGTGCCATCTACGTTAAGCGCTCACCGCTGTCTGAAAATAAGTGGGGCTTTACTTAAGACTTGTCTAATATTCTTCTAAGGGATTGTATATCTTTTAGCGACCGTGTTTTTGAATTGCTTACTATTAGTGCCTGTGTGTTTTTCAAGATGTGGTTTTAAATAAATAATATCTCTTTTACACCAAGCCCTGGTCAGTGTTTACTTGTTCTATTGTGTTCTTTTGACCTATTGTGAATACTCTGTATACTGCCTAACTCTTCTTGAGGGAAGTCTGACTGCTCAGCCACAGCTACCAAGTGAATCTTTGCGGTACAGACTGCTACCAAGTGGGTTTACTGCCAAACACCTGTAGTCCTAAATCTTTTGCAGTGGTCCCAGAGGGAACTGCACAGGTTTCTGCCTAACAGTAGTCTCAGCTGGCTTCGCAGGGTCGCAACGACCACTTCAACAGAGGCCTTTGCCGGATGGATCAAAGCCCTCACCACCTTAGGTGCGTTCTGGGCCTTTGCCTTGGGGGGAGGGTCAGCGCCTCGCTCCCCCTTCGAGATCGACCGGGTCCGCTCCAGCGGCTTACCCGGGTTCTCGGACTTCCTCTTCCCCGAACCAGAGCGCTGGCTCGTGGTCGAACGTGCCGGGGAAGTAGCGCCCTGCCTGGCAGCCGAAGATCCCGACCTTTCGGTGCTCCCGGTTCCCGCGGACTCGCGATGCTTGGCCTTCTGTTGGGCCCCCGTCGCCGGGGCGCCCTCACAGGACTTAGAAGCCCGCTCAGACTTTTTCTTCGCCTTCTCACCTGCTGTGCCCTTCTCCAGCCGGGCGGCGAGGCGGGAACCAAGATCTTGTTTGGTCCGTTCCGAAAGGTTCTTGCAGAACGCACAGTCCTTCTCCACGTGCGTCTTGTCCTCATGAAGGCAGTAGAGACAACGCGAGTGCTCGTCCTCCTTGAAAACGTTCTACAATCCGCATCCAGGGCAGCACCTGAACAGCTTGGATCCGGGCGTCGAGCTTCCCTTGTCCTGGGCCATGTCCGTTGAGGTAGGCCGCAGATCTTCCGGAATCCTCCAAGAAGTGTAAACTCGATGAAAACTTCAACCTTGAGGGGCGTAGAAGAATTCCGAAACGGATACACGTTGTCGGAAGTAGAAACGGTGGAGCTTGAGGCTTGAATTAAACCGAAAAAATGAGAAAATCTGCTGAAAAAGCGTGAAAACGCAGCAAAAAACTCGAGAGCTAAACACGAGGACTCCCAACACTTGACCATGCGATAAAAATCTGAGGATGGCTGCCAGAGGCGGGGCTTAGGGAGAGGGCAGTCATTGGCTGGGGGCAGTATGACCCAGAGATCAGTGATTGGTTACTACTAAGAAAGACAGATCAGAAACGAAACTGATACTGATTTTTTCTTTACCGAGGATTCCCAGCCTGACGACAGGGAATATTCATGAGCATGTGAATCCATGCCAGACCCCATGCTGGAGAATGAGGGGACACTATCAGAGCAAAAAAGTTTTGGCAGCTGCCACATTTGCAGTGAAGTAGTCACCATCAATAACCATGGGATGCACCACTACTCTCCATGTGGAACATGAACTCTTTGCAATACTGCAGAAGCCAAGGAGCACTCGGACAACCCAAAGAGCATTAGGATAGAAAAGTGATGCTATCGAATGCAGGACTGAAGATAGTGAGATGCGGGATTGTTAACCCAGCAGTATTTCTAGTAGATGTCCTACAGGTAGACTATGCACACAACTGTACAGCAAACAGAGATGTTCAGTGACACTCGCAAGGTAGTGGAGGATGCACTTGATGGGGGAGAAGTGCTCTACATTAACGGGTCTTCGACAACTGATCAGACGGATGGGGTCAGGCATAAAGGAACTGCATAAGTAAGAATAAAGGAAGATGGGACAAGTGAAGTAGTAGCCAGTGCGCAACTACCATCCCATTACTCAGCACAATCAGCAGAACTAGTGGCCCTAACACTAGAACTGGAATACAGCATAGAGAAGGAGGTAACAATATACTCCGACTCCGCCCATGTGACGTCAACGGTACATTCTGGACTGTCACAATGGCTCAGGAGAGGGTTCAGAAGGGCAAACGGGACACAAGTACAACATGCACTTTTATTGGGCAGATTGAATGAAGTAATTGCTTATCCAAGGAAGATAGCGATCGTGAAGTGCCAAGCACACACTAAAGGGGATGATCCCATCTTGAGGGGGAACAAAGCAGCATACTTTGAGGCAAAGTGCGCAGCATATTTCAGGGAGCCATGGAAACTAGAAGGAGCTCCAAATGCACGAGAGAACACCAGGAATTTGGTACTTAAGGAAGGGTACAATGTAATGCCAGAGGCACAGATAATGGAATTGCAGGGAGCTGCACCCAGGGAAGAGAAGGAACTGTGGGCCAGGAGGGGATGCACAGTGTCTCTGACAGAAGCCCTATGGCAACAGGATAAGCAGGGAAAGTGGTAATGCCACTAGCATTACTAAACACTGCATTGACACAATTGCATTGTCCAACACACATAATTGCTACATGCATTGGAGAAACATTGTGCTGTCCCAATCTGGCAGAACACGTGGATGAATTTGTGAGAAATTGTTTGACTTGCCAGCACTTTACAGCAGGGCATACCCTTAGTGTTGTGAGAGGAGCCATACCTAAACCTGTAGGCCCATTCCATCATCTACATGTGGATTATGTAGACATGATCCAAGTTTGCCAAAGATAAGAGTGTATAGCCAAGACACAGCAGAGTACAAAAAATAATTGGCTGCCTGCTTACCTCTCACCTTGTTCGCATTGCGCAATACACCTCGGTCCGACCACCATTTAACACCCCATGAGGTGGTGACGGGACAGCACATGCATCTCCTCCTGGCTCCTCCCACAAGAGCACTGAAAGACTGTGGGAATAGTGCAGATGTGTTAGGACAGGAGATGCACGAATACATTACTTCTTTGGTGGCTAGCGCTTCTTTTATCTCTCACCAGATACGACGACACCGGGGAGGCCAAGAAGACAGAGAAGAGAGCAACTGCGACAGCGCACCACAAGACTCTGGACCTAAAAACTCTGAATGTCGGGGACATTGCCCTCCTCAGAAATGTCGTCAGGTGCTGGAATGCGCAACTGTTCACGTGTTCACACATTGTTCAGAAAGTGGCCGACCGTGCTGTCAAACTCGAAAGGAAGCAGGTCTGGAACCACCTGGCCGATGTCAAGCCCTACAAAGTGGCAGCCTCGGCTGGCAACAAGATCACCTTAATAGACAGGGCCAACGTTCAGCACCAAGGAGAGCTACAAGCGCTTTCTGCACTTACACGACCGAGAGGAGGACATTCAATGGTCATGCACTGGCGAGCAGCAAAAGTAGAGACCAGACTCTTTGTGGACATAGATTAGGGCACACTGTCTGTTATTTTTCCTTTCCGCACACAATCTACATGAAAGCTGATTTAACTATTACTGTTTGTTCATGTCCATGTTGCCCTCTGCCCATCACCCAGATACATTGGGCGTGTGGATCCCAGGCATACATGTGATTGCCGAAAAATTGGGGAGGTATATGTACATGTGAATGTCCATGTTCCAGAGTTGATGATTCCAAAAAGTGCTGTGAACATTGACAGTTTCCCAAAAGCAGATGCTCACCTGAGGAAGAAGAGATCTGTGGAGCTTATGAAGAGAACAAAGAGGGAAAATGATTTATCTGCAAAATCCATACAAGCTTCGATACGCCATTTGAACACAGACTGTTCAGTCAGACTTCTTCAGTATTCACCTTCATCTTGATGCCAAGAATTCAGGTTGGAGAAAATACTAAATGGTTGCAGATAACCAGATGGGAGCTACTGCAGACCATCAACACGACCATAAAAGGTTTCAATGCAATCAGAGAAGATTTGAGGGCAATCAGACTGATGACACTCGAGAACAGATATGTCTTGGACATGATCAAAGCTATGGATGGAGCTGTTTGTGCAAACATTGGAGAATCGTGTTGCACATTTTTACCTTCACACAATGACGAGAATGGGACCTTAAGAGAGGCCATAGATATGTTGAAAAAACTACAAAATCAAATGTTAGATGAAGTTGACGAAGTTGATTATGACAGTTGGTTTGGAGCACTGTTTTCATGGATTCCGCAATGGATGTCAGATGCATTCAGGTTCCTAGGAGCCCAGTTGGTGATGATATTACTTGGATTCTGTGTGATCAAATTAATAATCTCTCGGTGCCAGAAGACTGCAAAGAAAGCCATAGGGATGAAGATCATGATTGATGTCAAGCCAGGATGGAAGCCCAAAGACCTGACTGATGAAGAAATAAGAGACTTTGTGAAGGCCAGCATTTATGCACCAGAAGGAACAAAGTTCCTGTATCCAAGGGATCACAGGAAATATGTGGGAAGATAGATCTATTGCAGTCCAAGTGGAGAATGCCAACTAATGACATGGAACGAGGATGAGCATGCGAGAACAGCAGGATGCTTGAAGGGAGTCAAACATATGGACCCCAAGGAAGCATTTCTTCAGACCAAAATGTCTGGATCCATAGGACGAAATTAAAGTGAAGGATGAAGAAAAAGTGGATGCAAAGAAAGAAGTGAGAGTGGTCAATGAATCGCCCAGAGGGGGGGAGTGAAGAAGCGTCGAGTATGGCCCCCACTCCAGTTGCCCCCTCCCATTGCCTATTGAGTTCACACCAAAGTATGTAACGTATGAAGAACAGTTAAATCAGCAGGGAGCAGCACATGGGCTCTGCCCAGTACCTATCAGTGTAACAGCACCTATTAATATACCAACATCTAAGAAAACCTGGACAGTAAGGTATCCATTAAAAAAGCCATGCCTACATTCTAAACAATATGATGGTTGTTTGAATAAAATACCAGAAGAAGCAAAGAAGATAATGCAGGAAGATGAATGGTGACGTCATAAGAAATCGGACTGACGCACCTATAGAAGATATAATGACCTGAAAATACTGACAAGAGACAAAATATAGAGAAGATAAAATGGATAAGTAACATTGTAGCTCAAGGTGAAGAAACTTATGACACATACATGATGAAGATATTTAGTTAGTTTAAACGTGTACAGAGGCAAGTAACTGCAAGAGGCAAAGAAATTGTGAAGCTAGCTATGCTTAATAGTCGATAGATTGAGGCAAGCGCCTACCGTTTACAAGTAATTACCTCATGAAGCACTTTATGTATGAATGAAAGTCCACTACACATATGAGCAGAATTGAACAAAGGTCACAAAAGGCCTCAAATGGAGTGTATCGCAGCAAGAAAATTGAGAATCGAGAGAGCAAAACTCAGCTAAGGATAACCATGCCAAGAAGCCAAGGTCTTATCTGACTGGAATAAGCCGACATTGGATACAATTAAGGAGAGAAGAGAACAGGTAGAATTAAATCAAATATACGAAAAAACACGGAGAAAAGCCGATTTCACGGTGTCCAGTCACGTGACAAAGGCAGACTGGAAGAGTGAGACTTTCACACCTACGCATGGATCCCCGCCATGCCCATACTCCTTAAAGGTTCACAGAGCAGACTCAAGACCAAACTACAAAGAAGTAATTGACACATGACTATTGAGGTGATAACTGATTGTAGCATAATTGGTGGGAAGCTGGGGTGCAGACGAGTTTCTCTGCACCTGGATGTTCTTTCTGCGTGCTGCTAGACGTAGGTGGAAAAGTATGAGTGGTGTTGATGCCAACCCAATCATAGTGGACCATGTAATCTAGGATCCTATAGGAGGGGGCGTGGCCAAGGAGCCATGTGAGAAAACGGGACTTCCAGTGGGCTCCTGCTGATCCTGTTGTTATCCTGAGAAATACCGTGCAAAACTGAAGTAATTGCCAATAAAATATAGGATTGAGCGTGGGAAGCCTCTGGGAACAAGGAGATGCAAGGCGAACTTGGTCCATAAAGCGAGTGATTGATAGCACCCAGGAAGAGTTGCTGAGATCCCCGCGACGGAACAAAGGAAGATGGCCGCTGATTGGCAGACAAAGGACTTGCCGCGGACACGGAAGACGTGGGGGTTGCCTCACATAGTTATCCAGCGACCTGTTAAGCACCGGACCCCCGATCACGCACTACCTCGGACAGTGCATGCAGTGGAGAACAAACACACTGTATGGGGAACCAGAGCACAATTCGGATGTGGCCAGCAGGATTAAACGGACTCGTGAAATATAAGGAACGCAGAGCCGGCATCTGTGAGAACGGGAGACTATCTACGGTAAGATACATTGTAGCTCCCACTCCGGGGCCGAAACAAAAAGATTGACTGCGGCACGCTCCGACGCAGGCAGGAAGGAGCACTGACAGCACTCGATACATAGTATCCATCACGGCTGCTGGAGGCAAAGTGGCCCAGGGTGGGGGGGCCGGGCGCGGAGGGAAGCACGCACAGACTGCATCAGGCTGCAGTGGGACAGAGAGCTGGGGACCGAGGCGTGGACTGGGCTCATGCATGCAAGAGCATTTCAAACCTAACGCATGTGTTTCAACATACAGCCAGGAACTTGCCACGAGGCCAGGAGTATCCTTTATGCGAAGGTGAAACCGAAAGAGCAACAAGGTTGCTGGGAAGTGGAAAGCAGCGCGAAACGCACAGGACTAGGGCTGACATTTGTGGAGTTCCCTTGGGGCACGACGAGCTTGCCATACCCGCGGAAAGAATGCGAGGCTGCGCATAAGATGAGAAAATAACAGAAATAAGCAAACAAGACATAGCCAACAGAGCTCAAGAGAACCAACCTGGGGCAGTGAGAGGCAACCACCGCAGTATTGTCACTTGGACACGCATCCTGCACCCGGCAGACCCTGGGTCAGAGGTACAGCCAACAAACTCGCTGTAAGGCCGGCTGTCTTCCCATGCAGGGGTAACCCTGAGGAGTAACAAGGCTACTGGGAGGCAAGAAGCAGCGGAACACGTACGGGACTGGGGCTAATATCTGAGGAGTTTCTCTGGGGTGGGATGAGCTTGCCATTCCCACAACAAAGTGCGTGAGACTAACACAGTGAGCAGGGCCTAGTGCCAAATAACTCAAAGAAGGTTGGGAAACACAGAGAGGGAAGCAAATAAGCCATAGCTAACAGAAGCTAAGAGAATTAACCCAGCTTAAGGTGGGGCAACCACAGAAACATTATCATTTGAGCACACATCCTGCAACAGGTAGGCCATGGGAATGGTCTCCAACAAAACTTGAACACCATATGGGCTGGGGCAGGAAAGAGAGGCCGAGAAGCTAGCCCTGGTAACGGCGAGCAGATACCGAGTGGCACCGGGATGGCCTCTAAGTTACCCAAAACAAAAGGGAAACAAAAGACAATGGAAGACTTTACAAAAACGCCCCAACCAGCTGAGGGAACCAGGAACAAAGACAGGAACCCGCAAGCGGAAGCAACACCAGTGCGAGATGATTTACAAATATTAGATGCAATCGCAGACCTGAAAATGTCATGGCAAACTAAACTGGATGCAGCCATAAACGAAATCAGAGCATCATTGGACCTTAAAATAGGAGCGGTACAAGAGGATGTCAACCTATTGCGACAAGATGTAGAGAAATTAGCGGAACGTACAGGCGAACTAGAGAAGGAATCAACAACAAATACAGCTGCCTGTGCATCACACAAATCGGAGATCCACATCCTACGTCAGCAAGTGAGTAACTTGGAAAACAGAGCGGAGGAAGAGGAAGGGCGGGCCGGAAGGAATATACGCATAGTGGGGCTCCCTGAAGGAGAAGAAGGACCCAACCCCACGGAATATATTGAGACCATGCTATTGCAGGAAATAGTACGCGGGGCACTCACCCAGGGATTTGCGGTGGAGAGGGCGCACAGGGCACCGACGAGGAAGCCCCCGACCCAGAGGCCGATAATAGCCAAGATCCTGAATTATCGAGATAGGGAAAAGATCCTGGAGTTCTTCTGCAAAGGAGGCACGATACACAGGGCATCCGCCCCTATAACAGCATACCCAGATTACAATCTCATGGTACAAAGGAAGAGGTTGAACTACAGAGCTGTGAAGAAGAGGTTACGAGCGACAGGTCTCAATTATATGCTGATGTACCAGCGAGGCTGAAAGTGTTCCAAAGGAATAGGGCTTTGTTTTTCAACACCCCGGAGGATGCGACGGAGTGGTTAGATGAGCAGAACTGCCCCTCAGGGACAGACACACAGAAGGAAGACGGTACAGAGAAGTGACATGGTGGCCCCGGAGGCAGAGGTGCTGTAGGACTATGACATTGGGACTATAATATATTATAGCGCACCTAGACTGGAATTGGCTAGGTTTTGGATAAAATAGTTTTAGCGCACATAAAGTAATATAGCAAATGTGGGGGAGGCACAAAGGTCACACTCACACTCCAGAAGTGAGGTTAGATAGGCCACCGATAGTGTGGTGGCCTCCTACTGTGTCCCTAGTACCGGCAACCCGGGATGGGACTAAACGTGGGATCGCCTGAGATACAGGGATGGAGCTGGGCAACTGTTGGGGACGTGAAGGGCGGGGTCCGGGGAGGGAGTTGGGGTGTTATTTGTTAGGAGTAGCCTATATAGGGGGAAACAAGCTCACACACTTGCGCACCTGCGCCTCAGGCAGAAGAGAGAGAGTGACGATGGAGGGATTGGACATGGCTGAAATATGGGGGACCTTAAAGTAATCCCATGAAATGTCAGGGGGCTCAACAGTTATTTGAAAAGTAATAAAATGATGATGTACCTACGAGGAAGAAAATAGATATTGCCCTAATACAGGAAACGCATCTCACGAAAAAGAAACAGGAGGTGATTCCGAAGAAATGGAAGGGGACTGTCACTGGTGCGCCGTACTCGGCTTATGCCAGAGGGTTGATCACTTGGGTGGCTCTGCATGTCCCATTTAAATTGCTACAGATCACAATAGATGCAGATGGGAGGATGGTGGCAATACGGGGGCTGGTGGAGAATAGAGAAATATGCATTATAAATACATACGACCCGAATCAGGACACTGTGGCCTACATCAGGACCCTATACAACAAAGTCAATCCATACCTGGGGTGGTGGGGCGACTATATGGGGAGGGGACTTTAATTGTACATAGGACTCAAGGGTAGACAGATCAGATTTGAAATTGGATAAACCTGCCCCTGCGGCCAAAGCCCTGAAGACTCTGTTGACAGAGTTCCGGTTCGAGGATGTGTGGAGGGTACACCACCCACATGATAAACAGTACTCACATTACTCGGCCTCACAGAATCTGTACACGAGGCTTGCCACACAGGAAATGATGGTGGAAATAGTACGAACAGAATACAAGGCGAGGGTCCTATCGGACCACTCGCCATTGGTTCTAACGTGGCAATATTTTCCTCCGAGGGCTAGGATCCCAACATGGCGACTCAGAGCGGAGGCATTACAAGATACGGAGTTCAGAGAGGATCTGAGAGAAGAAATTATAGATTACTTTGTACTTGAGTGTAGATTTGGCAGGCACTCTATGGGAAGCGTTTAAGGTGGTGATGAGAGGAGCAGCAATAGCTAAATCCAAAGGGCTGCAAGGAGGGATACTGAAGGAATTACAGGAAGCAGAGCAAAACTGGAGAGCGTGATGGGCGAAGGGGGGGGACTCTGAGAAGGCAGCTGAAACCATAAGTCAACTATAGCAGGAATGTGTAAGACACTGGGAGAGATTGTGTAATCTAACCTACAAGAAATATATAGAGAGACAGCATGCGGGTGGAGACAAACCAGGGAGAATGCTAGCATGGTTGTACAAAAATGAGTTTCCCAGACCAGCGATTAGAGCAGTAGTGGGAGAGAGTGGACACATAGTGGACACCCAGGAAGGGGTAAATGGAGAGTTCCTTGAATTCTATAAGAGATTGTACAGGGATGAGGGAGGAGGCGACAGCGCAGTGATAGTGGAGACACTGGAGGACATTGGTTTGCCCAAAATAAGTGCTGATGAACGAGAGGGTCTAGAAGCCCCAATCACAATAGAAGAATTGGAAGAGGTGGTGGTGCTATTGCCCACCGGCAAGACTCCGGGAGCCGATGGACTCCCAAGCGAGTTCTACAAAAGGTATAAGAATGAGGTGCTCGCCCCACTACTGGCAATGTTGAACGAGGCGTTCGAAATAGGAACGCTACCACAATCCTTGAGGGAAGCGATTATTATCCCACTCCCCAAACCCAATAAACCAGGCATGGAGTGCGGATCGTACAGACCACTGTCGATGCTGAACCAAGACAGCAAAATACTTACTGCGGTGTTGGCCAACAGAATGAGACGAGTCATAGGCAACCTAATACACCCCGATCAAACAGGATATGTCCCGTGCAGAAGTAGATCAGACAACCTAAGACGGCTCCATCGGGTCATGGAGCACACAAAAGGAGACCCGACCAAGGTCGCAATTGTATCACTTGAGGCGATAAAAGCCTTTGACTCCGTCAAGTGGCCCTGGCTGATGGCAGCTCTGAGTAAATATGGGATGGGGCCAGAGTACCTTAGATGGGTGAAATTATTGTACAGCGCACCGCTAACCAGAGTTAAAACGGGGGCGTGAATCTCAGAGAGGTGGCAACTCAGCAGGGGTACCAGACAGGGATGTCCGTGGTCGCCGAAGCTGTATATACTGGCACTGGAACCGCAGGCGATATACCCGAGACAGCAATACGAGATAATCGGGATCCACACAAAAGGGGAACTGCACCTAATTTCGTTATATGCAGACGACATGCTGCTGTACTCCAATACATACTGGAAATAATGGAGCGATTTGCGTCGTTATCGGGCATTGCTGTTAACCCCAAGAAATCGTGTATATTCCCTCTGGGGAGGTATGTAGGGGTTCAGAAGGAACAATTGCCAGTCTTGCAAATACCATGGGAGACCAACACATTCAGATACCTGGGGATAGACATTCATCACATGGTGGAAGCAGAATACAAGCACAACACTGAGAAAGCGGTAGCGAGCATAGAAAATAGCATGAAGTTCTGGACTAAGCTCCCCTTGGCCATGATGGGAAGAGGGGCGCTGTTGAAGATGGTTGTATTGCCCCGATTACTACACTATTTCGGGAACATACCGTATGAGATACCGAAGCGATTTTTTGTCAAACTTCAGAGTATATGTAGGGGGATTCCTCTGGCACAGAACTAGGAATAGAATTGCCCTGTGGAAGTTGCAGAACAAGCACGATAGAGGAGGTATAAAGCTGCCGAATTTTGAGATCTATTACTTAGCAAGTCAATTGAAACATGTGGCCAAATGGTTATCTGAAGACCCAACGTCAGAGTCCAGACTGCTGAGTTTGGAGTGTGGCCCGTATTTCCTGAAATAAGTGATATGGCTCCCCAAATCAGAGTTGAAAGGGTGTCCGTGGATGTTGGAGTTGGTATGGAAGCTATGGCATAAAGCATGTCAAGACATGGAGAACCCAACCCCATGTTCCCCGCAAGTGCCACTAGTGGCACTGACCGAAGTGACGAGCAATTGAGGAGAATGATTCGTAGGTGATGGGAATCAGTGGGGATCACAACAGTGGGAGACATATGGCAGGAGGGGGAGATCAAGGAATTCGGGGTGCTGGTGGAGGCAACCAGTCTACAGGTGGGGCAATACATCACCTACACTAGAATGGTACGACGGATCAGGGAGACACGGTCAGAAATAACACTAGAACAACCACCTGACGAAGCCATAGAAATGATGTATGATATGGCAGATGGAGGGCATGAGATCTCCAGAATCTATGAGCTCTTAATGTCCAGATTGGGAAAGAAGTGACCCAATTAAGACTAGACTGGGAAGAAGAGGTCGGGGAACCTATGAGTGACGGACTATGGGAAAGGGCCCAAGGGTACCATAAAAAGGTGTCTAGTAATGCGAGGCTACAGCAAATACAGGTATATGTAACCCACAGGAGATACATGACCCCCCCCCCCAACAGATAGCTAGATTTAAGAATGCTGAACGACAAACATGCCCTAAATGTGGGGAAGTAAACGCAGGGATGACACACATGTTTTGGGAATGTCCAGAAATTGGGAAGTTTTGGGAAGTAGTGGCACACCGGCTAAATGAGAAAGGGATAAATGTTGAATCAGTATGGGCATGCATGGTAGGGGGGGTTCCCTACACCGCGCCAATTGAAACATGTGAGCAAACTGAAGGACCTGGCATACATACTTGCCAAATGGAGAATTACCATGGGATGGAAATCGAGCAACAAACCGAGAGTAGAGGCCTGGTGGAGGGACATCCAGAAATGGACCGAAGCTGAAACAGCAGTGGGGCATGAAGCGAGTAACGGGGGGGTGGGAGGGGCAGGATCCCTGATGGCCTGGAAACATCTAGTAGCTACACTACATGAGCCCACCCCAGGATGGCTTAAGCGATAAGGAATCTGCTGAGGTTGCGGATGCAGAAATGATCCAGAATGGAGGAACAGCAAAATGTGAAGTGGAGTAGGCTCGAGTTGGGGGGGGGGGGCTAAAGGTAAACAGCAGAGCCTAAATGTTACTTATAAGATGTTGCAGACTTATGATGAACACTTGCTGGTTTGTTGAATGTTGATTGTTGTGAAAATCAATAAAAATTGTTTAAAAAATAAAAAACAATCTAGGCTCCTATAGTGAGTAGATCCATTGGGACGTCGTACTTTTAGTGACGTTCATAGTGGCCATTTTGAAGGGACGGCTTAGTTGCCCCACCTGACATTGATTATCCAATCCCCTCTCCCCGGTACCATATACAGATATAGCACCTATATTAAGTTAGCTTCCTATAACCAATCACGTTGCAGGTTAGGTTTTTAAGGTTGCCACGTGGAATGACGTTAGTGCGTGCGCAGCTGTACGTCAGCAGTGACAAGTTTTTGCTATAAATATTGTGTTTTTTCTGAAAGAAAAGAGCGAGAAGATCGAGCGATTGATGATGTTCGTTGTACTCCCTGTTTTATGAACTTGTCATTAAACGGACTCACTTTGCCAAACTATTGAGTTGTCTTAATTATTTGATGCACGAGTATGAATCTGCATCCCCATCTATCTCGAGGGTGCTGCTACTCATCTTAAAGGGGTGTTTGGAGATCATCCAGTTCACCTGCCAAAAGGCCCCGAAGGCATTGAGGGTGCTGGTGGCTTTGGCGTCGACAATGGCGGCGAGGGCTGGTGTGAAGGCAAAGCTTCGACATCCGTATCAGATGGACACGGCACCGACGGTGTTGACGCCAACCTCGAGCCCTTACCAGATTTCTGCGGTTTTGCCGGGGACGAAGACCGAGACCTGCATGCAGCAAGTCTCTTGCTATCAACCTGAACCTTGTCCGAACGGGACCTCGAAGGTTCCCGATGAGTATCGCGCTGAGGATCCGAGCCCGAAGGCGCACGAGCCACGGGCCGAGACCGTTCCCTGCCAGCTTCTTCCGAAGGCACGGACGGAACTGGGCCCAGGGATTGAAATATCGACAGCTTCTGCTCCCTGAAGGCTGTCCATTCCCCCGGAGTTGAGGACTTAGTGGGACAAGCCACTTTCCTCGTGGGCCATCCGAGGAGGAGGACGGGGAATGGCGACCAGTGACGGCGCTTCCTGGAATGCCGTGACAAGGAGGATGAATGGCAGGAACCACTCTGGGACCGAGATCCCTGGGACTCCTTCCGACGAATCGTTGGTGGATATCCCCTTAGCAGCTATACGGGACTTAGCGGGTTTAGAACACCTACCTACCTGTAACTTCCCCTTACGCTCCTACAAGGCCTTAGCAGTCAGCGACCGGCATTTCGAACAGTCGTCAGTGTCATGACTCTCGCCCAGACACCACAAACAAATGCAGTGCGGGTCCGTAATCGACATCTTAGACTTACAGTCCCGGCAAGTCTTAAAGCCAGACCGCGGAGTCGGAGGGGTCGAAGAAGAAGACATTCACGAGGAATACACGAGGCGCGCAGAGTTCTCGAAGCAAAAACGTTTGCGGAAAAAACGGAACTGAGGCTACAGGCTTCGTGCGTCCTATTTATAACATCCGGTGACGTCGCACTCGATGGAGGCCTTTGAGGGACATCGACCCAACGCCATTGACGCAGGACGCCCTCTGCCAAAAAATTTCCCAAGCAACACAGCTGTGGACATTACATGTCAAAGAAGTTCAATACGTTCGAGGACACAATCCATTCGAAAATTTGGTTTTCGGCCCAACCACAGTACCGAACGGCACTTCTCGATCTGAAAATCCAGATGGATGCCAAAAGAGATGCAGACAAACTCTGTATTCTTCTGTTGCTAGATTTGCCTGCCGCTTTTGATCTTGTGGACTATGACAAACTCTGTACCACATTAGCGAATGACTTCAAATTTTCAAGGGAAGCCACCCTCTGGGTTAAATCCTTTCTAGCAGATCGCACCTCGAGTCTCCATTGGGAATCAGGCAGCAGATCCCATCTCAGTACCTATAGGAGTACCACAAGGATATTGTCTGTCGCCCACCCTATACAATGCTTACACTAAGCTCCTATTTGCGGCTCTGGATGCTATGAGTGTCATCTACACCAACTTCGGTGATAACACCCAGATCCTCATCCCGATCACAGGGAATTATGACCAGGACACTATTACCATTAACAAAATGTACGCAATACAAAAGTGGATGGCTCTTAACAGTCTGTGCCTCAACGATGAGAACACATTCTCATTGTGGTCTCACTAACTTAAAGTAAACGCCCTTCACCCTGATTACACATCAATCAACATTGATGGTACGCCGATTCCAGTCCTCAAACAGGTAAAAATGTTAGGTAACTATGACCAAACATGTGAATGCTTTATCCTCAGCCACCTCCTATGCCTCTAAATGAATTACCTTAAGTCGCCGATTCCTCATGCCCAATAATTGCACTACCCTAGCCACGGCCTTCATATTATCCAAATTTGACTAACTGCAATGTACTTCTACTAGGTACCTCCAACACCAACTTGTATAAACAAAAACTAATGCAAAATAAGGCATTACGAGCAGCATTGGGACAAAATAAATCAGACCACATCTCCAATATCAGGAGGGAGATCCACTGGCTACCTATCAGAGCCAGAATGATGTTCAAAGCCCTCTGTGTTAATCATAAATGCCTAGCGAAGAAAGCACTAATACAAATCAACAACTCAATAGCCCAAAAAATAATGAACAGAACACTTAGATCAAACAAAAAGTCTCTTCTCTTTGTCCCGTGTTACAAATGCTCCAGAGCAGGGGAAAGCAGCTTCCCAGTTGTGGCCCCAAAACACTGGAACACACTCCCCACAAACATCAAAAATAAAGCCTCTTTCCAGTGCTTCAAAAAGTTACTAAAAACCTGGTTATTTAACTAAGTTTAGCTAGCTGATACAGAGCAAATACCAGCTTGGTCACCCCCCATCCTAGACAGATACCTATGAAAGGATAAACTGTTCCTAATATGCAAATATGTATAATGTAATGACAACTAATGCTTCCGTTATATGTAAGATTCTGTATACATTTTTGTAAATTAATGTACCATGTATGCAACCCATTATAATCAAGATGTCTAACTATGCAGTGATACCCCAGGGTTTGGGTGTATAATAAATGTAATAAATAAATAAATAAAACCTATGGTGAAAGAATGAAGCACTATAACATGTGAAAGGAAATGGGCCCAACATGGGTACTGCATCCAGAAGAACAAGTTACTTTCTTACCGGGTAAGGTTCTTTCCATGGGATGGTCCGACGACGTATTCCATATCTATGACATGTAATCACCACAGCTGTGCTGCTTCGGAAACTTTTTTCGGCGTCTGCGTCGATGACGTCGATGCGCCGTCGAGGACCTCCTCCGACGTCCCGCGTCATCCGATGTGATAAGTAGGACGCACGACGCCCGTAGCCTCAGTTGTAGTTTTTTCCCCCAGAACGTGTGACATTAGTCAACTGCCAGTCAGACACAAAGCCTTGCGGAACGTAAGCTGCAATCGCAAAAGAAATTCTGCAGCAGGGAAGGCACTGAGGGAACGATATGGAATACGTCGTCGGACCATCCCATCAAAAGAATGTTACCAGGTAAGAAAGTAACTTGTTCTTCGAGGGGATTGGGTCCTCCTACGTATTCCATATCCATGACAGACTCCCAAAGCAGTACCAGAGCAAGGAGGAGGGAAAGAATTTAGAATCAAAATTAAGAATTGCCAGTCAAATAGCAGAGCAAAGGACCGCCTTGCCAAAGGCCAAATCCTGTCCTCGGATGGAATCAAGGGAATAGCGACGTACAAATGTATGTACTGAAGCCCAGGTGGCTGCATCACAGATGTTGCGAATAGGAACACCCCTCTGCAGGGCAGTAGATGCAGCCATACCCCTAGTAGAATGGGCCCGCAAGCCAGCCGGTGGGTCCTTACCCGCCAAGCGGTAACACTCTGAGATGGCTAAAATAATCCAGCGAAACAAAGTCTGTTTCGTCACAGCTTGTCCCAAACGCTTACCAGCGTAACCAATAAACAGTTGATCGTCCACTCTGACCCGGGACATGCGTGAAACATAAAAGCTTAAAGCTCTCCTAGGATCAAGCCTATGGAGCCTCTCCTCTTCCTTACCAGGATGCGGAGGAGGATAGAATGCCGGAAGAACAACCTTCTGGGCCAAATTAAATTCCGTCACTACCTTCGGAAGAAAAGGAGGACGAACTCTAAGGACAACCCTGTCCTTGTGAAATACAGTGAAGGGTGGCTTAACTGAAAGTGCCTGTAACTCACTCACTCTGCGAGCGGAAGTAACCGCAACTAAAAACACAGTTTTCAGAGTCAACAGCCTCAAAGGGCAAGAATGTAAAGGCTCAAATGGAGCACCCATAAGAAACTTATGAACAAGGTTTAAATCCCAACCGGGCACCAGGAAAGGTGACGGAGGGAACACATTAGTGAGCCCTTTCAGAAACTGTGAAATTAAAGGGATTTTAAAGTAGGAACACTCTTCAGACAAGCGCTTAAAGATGGACAGCGCCGCCAGGTAACCTTTAATGGTACCCACTTGCAAGCCCCTGTGGGCCAAAGAAAGTAAAAAGGACAGAACCATGGGGATGTCACATGCAAAAGGATCCACATTCTGAACTCTGCACCAGTCGCAGAACTTACGGCAACGGTACAGAGACTTTGTTGCTGGCCTTCGGGCCGAGAGCAACACCTCCATCACGTCTTCAGGAAGGTCCCAATCCTTATACCTCAACCTTTCAGAAGCCAAGCGTGAAGGTTGAGGGATCTGACCTCTGGATGGAGAACCTGACCCCCCCCTCCCATGAGAGCAGATCGTCTCGGTAGGGAAGACGACGTGGAGGACAGATGGACAAGTCGAGAAGGTCCGGGTACAACGTCCTCCGAGCCCACGCCGGAGCAATGAGGATCATCCGGGAACCGAACTTCCGTAACCTCCGCAGCACTTGCGGGATGACGGGGACTGGAGGAAACGCGTACAGCAGCGGGAATGACCACTCCACCACGAACGCGTCTCCTAAGGCTCCTTTTGGAGGAAATTCCCGCAAGCAGAACCTCTCGCACTTCCGGTTGACACTGGAGGCGAAGAGATCCACTTGAGGGGTCCCCCAAAGGGCGAAGATCTCCAGGAGAATCTCCTGAGCCAACTCCAACTCGTGAGAGATCGTGCTCTAACTGCTCAGAGCGTCCGCCGTCACGTTTTCGTCTCCGGCCAGATGAACTGCCGAGATCGAAACTTCTTGCTGGATGGGCCAGAACTCGAGCTGCATCGCCTCCCTGGACAGAGGAAGTGACCCTGCCCCCCCTTTTTGTTGAGGTAGTGCATGGCCACTGTGTTGTCCGTCAGGATCAGAACATTCTTTCCTCGCACAGTCGGCAGAAAAGCCTTCAGGGCTAGCCCGACGGCCCTCAGCTCCAACAGATTGATATGGAGTCTGGACTCCGACGGAGACCAACGACCGCTGACTGTCAGCCCGTTGGCATGAGCTCCCCATCCCGTGAGGGATGCATCCGTCCCGATCGTCACCTCCGGCCAGGGAAGCCAAAATTGAGCCCCCATCATCAAGTTGCCTTCGACGACCCACCACAGAAGGTCCCGAGCGACCGAGGGCGGCACCTGAACCGGGTCCGACATCCTGTGTCTTGAGTGCCCACTGCAAAGATCTCATCCGCAGGCGAGCCTCTGGCACCAGAAGAATGCAGGATGCCATGAGGCCGAGCAACCTCAAGAACTCGAACGCTGGGAGCGTCTGGGCATGCTGAAACTTGTGCACCATCTGCTGAATGTGAAGAGCCCTCACCTGGGGAGGAAAACACTGCCCCAGGGAAGTGTTGAGCACTGCTCCGATGTACTGGAGCCGCTGTGTTGGCGTCAAATGGGACTTCTTTAAATTGAGGGAGAAGCCCAGCCTGTGAAGGGAGTGGCAGGTGACGGACAGATGATCCAGGACTTGCTCGGGAGAGCTCCCCCTGATCAACCAATCGTCCAGGTAGGGGTAGACTTGAATCCCCCCTTACCTGAGATGCGCTGCCACCACCACCATGAGCTTGGTGAAAACCCTCGGGGCGGAGGTCAATCCGAACGGCAGGACCCGAAACTGAAAGTGCGAGTTGCCAACCGCGAACCTCAGGTACTTCTTGTGCTTGGGATGGATCGGCACATGGAAGTAATCATTGTTGAGGTCGAGTGACACCAACCAGCCCTGAAGCTGAAGGGCCTGGAGGACTTGAGAGAGAGTAACCATCTTGAACTTGTCCTTCCTGAGGAGTTTGTTCAAACCGCGCAAGTCCATGATGGGTCTCAATCCCCCGTCTTTCTTTGAAATCAAAAAATAAGGGGAATACCATCCCTTGTTCCTCTCCGCTACAGGCACCAGTTCTATGGCGCCTTTCTCCAGCAGGGCTTGAATTTCCTGCGCAAGGAGCAGATCCGGACTCTGCAAAGAGAGGTTCCCCGGTGGATTGTCGCGAGGCCTGTGCCGAAAGGGAAGACAGTAGCCGTGGGTTATGATCTCCAGAACCCACACATCTGAAGTAATGGCACGCCACTCTACAAGATGCTGCGCCAGCCTTCCCCCAACCGGCGAACCATGGGACATGGCCTCATGACTGAGTGGTAGCGGCTGCGGCGTTACCTGAGGGCAAAGAGGCAACTGCCCGAGCGGCCTTAGCACCACGGGTACCCTGTCGTCCACCTCTGGTACCCCTGCGTTGGCCTCTTTGACTGCCAGCTCCTCTCGCTTTACTGAAGGACGAGTAATAGCGAAAGGAACCACCCCTCCATTGCTGTCCCCTAGGACAAAAAGGCAGAGGTTGGCGAACTGCAGCGCCCAACGACTTTGCTGCAGCTTTTGAGGTCTGCAACCTCTCAAGTCTCTCGTCAGCCTTGCTGCCAAAAAGGTGTTCACCGTCAAAGGGCATGTTGAGGAGCCGGGACTGCACATCAGGAGCAAACCCCGACTTCCGCAACCACGCAAACCTGCGTATCACGGTGCTCGCCGCCATGGACCTGCTGACGCATTCAGCCATGTCCAAACCCGACTGAACGGACTCACACATGGCATCCTTACCATCCTGGACCATAGCAAGGAAACCATCCCGTTCGTCCCCTTCGGGAAAATGTTCAGCCGCTAACGCAACACAGTTCCACAGAGTGTGTGTGAAACGAGACAAGGCACAAATGGAGTTGGCCGCCTGAAGCGCCATACCACCAGAAGAAAACACTTTCTTCGCCCAGCCATCAAAACGTTTGTCGTCCCTATCAGGAGGGATGGTAGGGTACGACGCCTGCTTTGCCGGGGCCGTGGCCGCCTGCACCACCAAACTCTCCGGAGTGGGGTGCCTGGTCAAGTAGCAGGGGTCGCTACTGGCTGGACGGTATTTTCGCGACAAGGGCCTGCCCACCGCCGGGAGACTCTCCGGAGCAGTCCAAGCCGCCGCCACCCTTCTATGTAGAGCCATATGAAACGGCAGTACCGGGTCAGTTGGGGGACCAACATCAAGGATGTCCGTGAGATCATCCTGCACAAACTCCCCTGGGGGAGCAGACCATCCCAAGTACTCGGAGACCCTAGCGATAAGGCGCCGGTACGAGGAATCGGCATGAGAGCCAGGCTCAGGCCTACAAAACTCCACCTCCGGAGAGGTGTCCAGTCCACTGGCATCATGCAGTGACTGCCTCAAATCGTCAAACTGACTATGGCCCGAGACAATTTCATCTGGAACCTGACTAGGCACCAGGCCATCAGAATCCTCATCCGCCTCCGAAATATATTCCAGGTGGCGAAAAGAAGGCACCCGAGAGTGCTTGCTCTTAACCAGAGCCTTCCTAGGGGGTTCCCCCGTGCCACGGGGTACCTCCGACACCCCGGCCTCGAAAGGCGTTGAGGGCGTCGAGCGAATCGGCGTCGAGAGAACAGGCTTCGGCGCCGAGAGGCTTCTCGTCGACGTCGAGTAAATCGGCATCGACGTCAGATGCAGCGCCGCCAGCATCGACACAGTCCTCGAAGCCGGAGCTCCGAGCGTGTCCTTCGACAACCTGAGCGTCGACGGCTTCGACGACTTCCTCGGAGCCAGAGCCTCGAGAAAGCCTGTCGACGCCCTCGACGCCTCAGACGTCGATGTCTTCCTCGAAGACATCACAGGTGCACACGCTCTCGAACGCGTCGATGACCGGGACCTGGAATGGGTACGTCGAGAACGAGTCCCTTTGTCCGAACGGGACCTCTCCCGTGACTCGTGCCGACCACTCTTGCGAGCGTTCTCTCGACCTCTCACGACCGACCTCACTCGGGGGCGCGGACGGCTTAGTACCCTGCGACTGGAGAATCGCCAGCATTTTCTTCCCGAAGGAAGCCCATTCCTCCGGCGTCGCACGGCTGGAGGGGTAAGCGACGTGCCGGGCAGAGTCCTCAGAAGAGGACCTGGAAGACGACCGCTGTCGGCGCTTCCGAGAATGCCTCGAAGAGGCCGAGGAGTGGCGAGACCGACTCCTAGAAGGAGACCCACGAGACTTCCGACGATGACGCGGAGAGTCTCCCCTCGAATCATCCGTTGAAAGCCCTGCAGACTTCGACTTCCGGGGCTTGGACACCCGACCTACCGACAACTTCTTCTTACGTTCACGTAAGGCTTTGGACGTGAGCGACTGGCAGTCGATACAGTCATCCGTGTCGTGGGCCTCCCCGAGGCACCAGAGGCAGGCGTCGTGCGAGTCCGTCACCGACATCTTGGACCCACACTCCCCGCACTTCTTGAAGCCCGGACGCGGGGTCGAAGACGAAGTAGAAGACATCTTCACATGAAGGAGATTCTCACAAAAACGAACAGGTTCGAAGAACCGAGAAGAACAGAACTCCAAAGAGTCGAGGCGTTAACCGAGATTCACAAAGCAACACGTTTGCGGAAAAAACGGAACTGAGGCTACGGGCGTCGTGCGTCCTACTTATCACATCGGATGACGTCGGACGTCGGAGGAGGTCCTCGACGACGGCGCATGGACATCATCGACGCAGGACGCAGACGCCGAACATTTTTTCCGAAGCAGCACAGCTGTGGTGATTACATGTCATAGATATGGAATGCGTCGGAGGACCCAATCCCCTCGAAAGATCATTACCGAGAGTTAAATAATTTGGGTTACTAATGGATTCTTTCCTTCCACTGATTCCTCATCTTCAATAGACTCCCAAAGCAGTATTTAAACCAGGAGGAGTGAGGAAAGCCAGGACACCACCTAAACAAGAAAACTATGGAGGACAGCGCTGCCAAAACAAGCGTCCTGACCAGACAGAAAATTCAAGCAGTAATGTTTAGCGAATGCGTGCAAAGAAGCCCACCCAGCCACTTGGTTAATGCCTAGAAGCGGGATTCCACATTGCAGATCCGAGGTGGCAGCCAACCCTCTGGTGGAGTGTGCCCCGAGACCCTCTGCCACCTCCTTACCAGCCAGACCAAAGCATTCCGAGATGCAGAGAATGATCCACCTTGACAGTGTCTGTTTAGTTAAAGTCCTGCCAGCATGGGCCCTAGCATAATCAACAAAAAAGATGGTTATCTTCCCTGGCCTCTCTCGTCCAAGAGACTTAGTAGCAGAGGGCACGCACCAGAACCAGCCAATGGAATCGTTCTTCTGACTTGGAAGGATGAGGCAGAGGAAAAAGACAGGCAGATGGATCTTTTAAGAGAGATGAAAATCAGAGACCACCTTAGGAAGGAAAGAAAGTGTCACCTTTTCGTTGGAAAAAAACAAATAGGGCGGTGTAAGTGACAACGCCTGGAGCTAAGTCACCCATCTACCTGAAGTGATGGCAACCAGGAAAATCGCCTGAAGGGAGAGCAATTTAAAAAAACAAGAGTGAAGGGACTCAAACAGAGCACCCATAATAAATGTTAACAAATTCAAATCCCACGCCAGAACAAACTGGTGCGGTGGAAAGATATTACTAAGACCCCTCAAAAATGTCATGACCATAGAGATCATGAAAAAAGAGCCCTGCTCCAGGGTTCTCTTGAAAACCAAAATGGCAGAAAGATACCCCTTCCTAGTGCTGATCTGCAGGCCCATCCGGGCGAAAGGAACCAGATAGTCCAGAACAGAGCACGTGGAGCAGGTAAAAGGATCCCAATCCTTCTCCCGACACCAAGCTGAAAATGTACGTCACCTGCAGGCATAGATGGATTTGGTGTGCAGGTCCTCTAGGAGAGAGGAGTACATCGAGGACGTAATCTGACAAATTCCACTCCTTACACCTCAACCTTTCAGCAGTCATGCATGAAGGTTCAGGCTGTGGAGGCTAGGGTGCAGGAGCTTGTCTCTCCAAATGAGAGACCAGGTGTGGTATATACACTAGGCGCAAGGGAGTCCCGATGGCCATGTCCAACAACTCTAGGTACCACGGCCTCTGGGTCCAATCCAGAGTGATCAAGATCATTGTGGACCTGAATAGGCATAGCCTCCTGAGAGACAGCAGTATGTCGGGGATCTGCGGTAATGCATAGAGCAGGCTGAAGTCCCACTCGACTGTCAAGGCATCCCCCAAAGCTCCCTGCCAAGGAAATTCCCTAGAGCAGAACCACTTGCACTTCCCGTTTACCTTGGAAGTGAAGAGATCCACTTGAGGAGTTCCCCAGCGGGAGAAAATGTCCTCTATGAGTTCCTGGCAGAGCTCCCACTTGTGGGAGGCCAAGGACTGTCTGCTCAAGGCATCTGCTAGCATTTCCCCCTTGCCTGCCAGATGAGCCATCACCAGAGACAAGCTGGTCTACAGAACCCAGAACAACTGCATTGCTTCACTAGACAGATGCAAGGAGTCCACACCACCCTGTTTGTTGTGGCAGTGCATGTGGCTACCATGTTGTCCACCAGGACCAATACAGTGTTGCCTCGTACAGAGGAGAGGAAGGCCACCAACTCCAGTAAATTGACATGGTGATGACGCTCCGACAGGGACCACAGGTCGTATGCAGTAAGGTCACAAATCTGTGGCTAGAGTCAGTTGGGGCCAGTGTTGTTGTAACAACATCCTTTGCAAAACGTTGTCTCTCTAGGACCACCACACCAGGTCTCTGGACACCTTCGTCGAGACCTGAACAATATCTGATGGTGTTCACTGAAACCGAGACCATTGGAAACTCAAAAGCCATTGAAGCAACTTCATGTGCAAATAAGCCTCTGGAACTACAAGGGTGCTGGAAGCCATGACACCCAGCAAGCGCAGAAAAGCCAAAGCAGGAACATGTTCCTGTGATTGGAAGACATGAACCAACTTGGGAGAGATTTTCACCTCCGTCCTCAAGTGGGAAGGCCCCACCCAGGCGAGTGTCCAACACAGCTCTGGTGAATTGGAGGGACTGGTACAGCAAATCCTGAGACTTCCTAAAGTTCAAGGAGAAGCCGAAGCTTTGCAAAAGTCTGCTCATCCGGAACAAGTGTGCCAACACCTGGTCACAGTCATCCAGATAGGGAAACACATCAAGGCATAAATCAGTTTTAAAAAGTTGATTAGCAGAGTTTGCTAATTAAAAGGTTTAAACGTATTTCTATTATCAATTTTGTACTGATATTTTTTAATGTCACCAGACATTATTTGCACCCAAGACATAAAATAAGCAAAGAAACAGCATTTGTGTGTACCGCTGAAGTAAGACATTAGTGAGGTGAATGTCTTTAAATGTAAAGGTTAGCTGCATGAATGGAGACAAAATATATAGATATGATAAAAAGGCTCTGAAAACAGTTTTCAGTGCAAGGCTCTATGCAACTAAGTGCCTTTGGTGTCGCACAGGGCAATGCCCCTTATATTGTATGTTTGACCCATCATTTGCAGTGTAAGAAGTTTTGTAAATCCAAAAGTTTGCAATGTTAAAGGAAAGTCATAGCCTGAAACGAAGTATGTAGAATGGAGTTGAGGCAGGTAGAGTAAATGCAAGCTTCAGGTGGGTAAAATGGCACTGGCATTGATATCACAAGTTTTCAATATACTGTTAAAAACCACTTTCGAGCGAGGGCAAGGCCTCTAAACATCATCAAGCCCAAGCCAGGTAGGCTCAAGCTCAGAATTCCAGTCCGGCACACCCATGAAAGCAGTATTTAATCGCTATCAGCAGTCAGAGTCCCATCTGCATTATTTATCAGCTTACATTTTTAGCAATGGAACTGCCGTACTTTCTTTAAAAAAGAAAGGTTTACACAGACTGATTTTTGCCAAAGAGGATATAGTTATCTTAATAAAAGCATAATTCTGATTACTTCTGGTTTGCAATTATTTGAAAAATAACTTTTCTGGCCTAGCACTCCCATGCAGGCCTTTGGAACTGTTCAAGAGTGGAGGAGATGATTTCACCTGCACTGTCTCCTGAACTTGCACTGAGCAGAGAAAAGAGGGTGGAGAGAGCCCTGAGAGGAAAGCAGGGTGAGCTGTGCTTTCGTTGCACAGGGTTATTTAAATAGTTAACTGTGCTACACAAGTGTCAATTTAATTAGCAAACCTACAGAATTGTGTAGCGAATTGCTATGCGACACTACCTATTTTATGCCTTGCACATGAATGCCTTCTATTCGGAGGCGGGCTCCCACCACTGCCAGCAGTTTAGCGAAGACCCTGGGTCAAGAAGAAAGACTGAATGGTAGGACCTTGAATTGAAAATGCTAATTTCAAACCTTGAATCTCTGGTACCGCCTGGGTTTTTTGTGGATGGGCACATGGAAGTATGCATCTTGGAGATACAGGGAGACTAGTCAATCCTGCAGATCTAGGGCCTGAAGGATCTGGGATAGGGCGACATTTTGAACTTGTCGTTGCGCAAGTAAAGGTGCAAACGCTGCAGATCTAGGATGGGATGAAGACCCTGGTCCTTTTTGAGCACCTGAAAATAGGCTCAATACCAGCTCTTGCCTGGTTCCGAACAGGGTACCAGGTTTATGGTCCCCTTCGCCAGAAGCTGACGGACCTCCTTCAACAGGAGAGGATCTGGCGGAAAGAACTGATTGTTTGTCTGGCAGGTGGTCTGGAGGCCAGAGAGCAAAAGTCAGACAGTATTCATGGTGAATGACGTACAAGGCCCAAGTGACGGAGTGGTAATCCTCCTTACTTACTGAATTGGGATAATCTGCCTTCCAGAAGGCGGATTATCCCAATTCAGTGGTGGAAGTCCAACTTCTAGAGGCTTTCCACCTGAGGCAGTGGAGGGCACGGTTGAGGTTGTGAAAACTCCCCTGTGGACACCTCTAGACTGACCCTTGTAGGGGAGGCAGTGCACCTGCTTTCCAGAGGGTGCTTGACCCCTCCACCTGTGGGCATAGAAGGTGAAGGGGTGAAACTGCTTGCCCGGGGGCTCACAGTTTGCTGCTGTTGGACAGCCAGTCCCAGAGAGTTCAGGGTCACCTTAGAGGCCTGGAATATTTGTACGGACCCATCAGCCTTTGTACCGAACAGGTTGTTGGTTGCCATCAAATGTCATGACCAGAAGCTTTTCCTGGACATCCCGGGCAAAACTCAACATCATCAGCCATGAGTTCCTCCTCAAGAATGCACTGGTAGCCATAGATCTGGCTATATAGCCTGGCAAGAGGTTTCCTCCAGAATGTCTGTCAGCTCATATTGTACTATGAAATTGGAAGGTGCCGACAGCCCCAAGGTATCCACTACCTTCGCAATAAGGCGCTGAAAAGCTGCCTGAGGATTGTCTGGAGTAGGAGCCAGGAGCATATCCATTTCTGGTGAGGACAAGATCCACCAAGTCCCCTGGATCACTATAAAACTACTCTTGGAAGTCCCTAATTCCCCATAGGTTGGAAGAGTTCCAAACTAAAAGGAATGGAGTCCCCCATCTCATCATAAATGTCCTCTAGGCAAGGCATGAATGTATCCCTACGGAGCAGGGCATTATCTGGAGGAGCTCCGACAGTGCCATGGAGGGAAGCATAGGGGCCAGAGGACCAACATCTGAATACGGAATGGTGCCACCCACACAATGTGGTCAGTCCTACGCACGGTCAGGTCTGTAGGCACACAGCCACACAACATATCCTTGTCTCTGCTGGCTTGTTCCAGTGTGGCGGACACAGACCGGCAGAGCCGAGGTCAAAGCTGTCGAGGCCAAGGCCTAGGCAAACATGTCAAGCATCTCAATCCGGAAGGCCGCCCATTTGTCAGGTGCAGTGGATTGGGTTGGAAAACGTCCCTTGGGGGAATCCCTGGAGTGGTGGCTCCTGTTTTTCGATGGGGAAGAAGAATGGTCTTGGAAGAACCACCTGGAGACTGGGATCTCTTACAGTGCTGCTTTTTCATTTTGTACTTGAGGACCAGTGCCCATTTTTGGTGTGGCGATCTGCGCTGTGTGACCTCGAACAAGTTCACGTTTCACCCTTCTGCTTGTGGAAGAAGGTGAACAACTTTGCCTCATATTCCTGCTGTGCCTTGCAGTCCATCACATGGCACGACGTGCAATCATACGTGTCATGCACCTCACCGAGGAACAATGAAGAGTAATACCAAGAAGGAAACGGTATAGACTTCCGCAGAGGCGTGGTTCCTTTTACCAGAAACAGCTACGTACTACTGTGGGAGTACTATGAAGCAAAAAATGTTAAGGCATCCCTGATCACACAAAACAAGATTCAAAACACCCTGCTTGATTGTATCACAGCCAAACAATTTGACCCACCTTTGTTGGAAAAATATAGCTTTTAATAAGAACCAAACATTAAAACCAATACAAACTCTGGTTTCAGTCTCCTCTA